>NC_141668.1:17821831-19114331 GCF_028749965.1 Puma concolor | reverse complement strand
GATTATTTTTTTGGGTGTTGAGTTTGATAAGTTCCTTATAGATGTTCCATTTATCTGATATGTCCTTTGCAAATATCTTCTCCCATTTTAGTTTTGCTGATTGTTTCCTTCGCTGTACAGAAGCTTTTTATTTTGATGAGGTCCCAGTAGTTCATTTTTACTTTTGTTTCCCTTGCCTCCAGAGATGTGTTAAGAAGTTGCTGCAGCCAAGATCAAAGAGGTTTTTGCCTGCTTTCTCCTCGAGGATTTTGATGGCTTCCTGTCTTACATTTAGTTCTTTCATCCATTTTGAATTTATTTTTGTATATGGTGTAAGAAAGTGGTCCAGGTTCATTCTTCTGCATGTCGCTGTCGCAGCACCACTTGCTGAAGAGACTATCTTTATTCCATTGGATGTTCTTTCCAGCTTTGTCAAAGATGAGTTGGCCATACATTTGTGGGTCCATTTCTGGGTTCTCTATTCTGTTCCATTGATCTGAATGTCTATTCTTGTGCCAAATATTTATTCATATCTTAACTCACTTGATATTTTAACCTTCCTAACAGTATTCCTCTATGTCTCAGACACTCTCTTATAATCAGTCTTTGTTAAAAAATCTCCTTTCCATCTTTGTTCATGTTTTTTTAAGGATCTGATGGCTATCTGCTTCCCAGAAGTGTCAAGTTATACTAGTCAAAGATTGTACTAGATACTAGGATACAATGGGAAATATAGTCTGTTCTCAAGAAGCAGAAAGTGACAAACAGGTAAAGAGCAGAAATATAATGGGATAAATGCTACTTGCTGTGTTACAGGATTACATAGGAGTTGTTTGAGGACAGGGGTGTATGAGACAAAGTTTCTCAAGAAGGCAATTGTTAGGATTCCAGGGGCCAAATATATAATCATTTTTCTTTACCAAGATCTGAATCTATTAAGAATTAAGACAAAATACTAGCAAATTGAATCCCACAACATACTAAAGGATTATGCACAATGACCAAATAGAATTTATCCCAGAAATGCAAGATTGTTTTAACATATGAAAATTAAACAATGTAGACTTCCAGGGAAGATAGTGGAGTAGGAGGACCCTCTGATCACCTCATCTCATGGATATAACTAGGTAACACCCACATCAGTGTAAATAACCCAGAAAACAACCCAAAGATTTGCAGAACAGATGCTCCATAGCTAAGTGTAGAGAAGAGGACATATCAAAGAGGATAGGAAAAGCAGAGACAAGGTCAGGAGCTAAATAGATGGGTGGGACTGTTTGCTGTAGGGAGGAATGCCACGAATGTGGAAAGGAGAGAGTACCAGACCCTCACACCAAGCACCCCAGGCCTGGAGAAGCTGCAAAAAAACAAGAGGGGCATAATTTTGCAAGTTCTTATAATCAGCAGAGCTTAATACCTGGAACTTTAAAAATCAGTTGACTCAACTCTGGCAGAGCCAGGAGGGCAACAGGAAACTCAGTCCACACCCTGAAAGAGACAGCACAAGAGCCTCACTGAGATACAGCATAAAAGTACCGGTTTGAAAAACGCATGGGGTATACAGGAGGGAGATTTGTTTACTCATCTCAGAGCATGTGCTAGAGGGGCAGAGATCTTTGGGAGACTTCTCCGAGAATAAAAGAGCTGGTGGGTGCCATTTCCTTTCCCCACCTCCCAGCCTAGACACATGGACACCTGTGGGAAACAGTATAGTGCCAACACTCACTACATAACTTACTAATGGTGTGCCCCACCCCCACATCCTCCTCCAAACACAGCCCTCTAACCAGACATTAGCTCTAGATTGTCTCCCACAGCAGACCTGCACAAACCTTGCTAACACCACATGAACTGCCCCTGCATTCTCTTCCAATACAGTATTGACAGGAACCCACCTAAAGCAGTGCTACCGGCCTGAAAGGATACATGCAGTCATGACAGAGACCAGCACCACTCCAAAGTGACCCCTACCCAGGGGAGACTGGAAAATAAGCACATACACCCGTCCAACTGCGGCCCTAGCAGTGTGCTGGGGGCAGACATGTAGTCTGACAACAAGGGCCCATCCACCAGCCAAAGCTTCTCAGAGGACAACACAGAGAAAATGCCCAGCAGTTTTGTACTACAGTATCTCTGTCAGTTGCCTTGTCTGACTCCAATTCAAGCCCAAGGCAGCCTCGACTGGCACCAGAAACACGGGGATGAAACTCTACCCACAACAGGCAAAGAGAGCCAAAGCAGATGACTAGACTGGAGGCAGAAGTGGCTCAACCACAACAGTAGGGTGCACAAATAGATACCCCTCAAGCACCAGGTTCTGGTGAACAAGGGACACTGCACTGTAGGGCACTACAGAGCCCCTTCTTCATAGGCCACTACTTTTAAGAGCAGGAGATGCAGCTGACTCCTAACACGTAGAAATAGGCTCAGAGAAATATGTTCCAAATGAAAGCACAGGGCAAAATCACAGCAAGAGAGCTAAAAAAAATGGAGGTAAGTAAATGCCTGATAGAGAACTTAAAGTAATGGTCACAAAGATACTCACTGGGCTTGTGAAAAACATGGAGGGACTCAGTGATACCCTCAACAAAGAGATGGAAAACCAACCAGAGATGAAGAACTCAGCTGAAATTAAAAATACACTAGTTGGAATAAATAGAGGAAGCAGAAGAATGGATCAGAGACCTGCAGAACAGAATGGAAAGCAATCAAGCTGAACAAGAGAGAGAAACATAATAGAAATTGAAATTAGACTAAAAGAACTCAATGACACCATCAAGGATGATAACATTTACATTAATAGGGAATCCCAAAAGGAGAAGAGAGAGAAATGGGAGCAGAAAATGTATTTGAAGAAATAGCTGAAAAGTTCCTGAATCTGGGGAAGGAAACAGAAATCCAAGTACAGGAGGCACAAAAGACCCCAACAAAATCAACCCAAGGAGGTCCACACCAAGACACATAGTAATTAAAATGGCAAAAAGTAGTGATAACAAGAAAATTTTAAAAGCAACAAGAGAAAAGAAAACAGTTACATACAAAGGAAGCCCCATAAGGTTATCAACTGATTTTTCAGCAGACACTTTGAAGGCCAGAAGAGAGCAGCATAATATATTCAAGTGCTGAAAGATAAAAATAATATTCTAGCAGTCAGTTATACTTTACCCAGCAAGGCTATCATCCATAATGGAGAGATAAAGAGTTTCCCAGACAAAAGTTAAACGAATACATGACCACAAAACCAGCCTTGAAGAGATATTAAAAGGGAGTCTTTGAGGGGAAGGAAAGACCATAAAGCAGGCGTGAGAAAAGTAGGAAATAAAAAAGCAATAAAATTAAGTATAACTATAAAAGTCAGTCAAGGACTTCACTAAATAAATGTAAAATATGATACCATATGTCTAAAATGGGGGGAGAGGAGTAAAGAATGGGTTCAAAATTAAGCAACCATCAATTTAATATAGGGTGTTATATACATAAGATTTACATACAAAACTAATGGTAACCACAAATAAAAAATCAGTAAGAGATATGCAAAAAAAAAAAAAAGAAAGAAAAGAAAACAGAATCCAGGTATATTACTAAAGAAAGCTAGCAAACCATCAGGGAAGAGAACAAGAGAAGAAAGGAACAAAGAAGAACTACAGAATCAACCATAAAACAAGTACCAAAATAGCATCAATTATTACTTTGAATGTAAATGCTCCAAGGGTAAAAGAATGGATGAAAAAGCAAGACCCATCTGTATGCTGCCTACAAGAGACTTGTTTCGGACCTAGAGACACATGCACATTGAAAGTGAAGGAATGAGAAAACATTTATCATGTAAATTTAAGTGAAAAAGGCTGAGATAGCAATACATATATCAGAAGAAAATAGAATTTAAAACAAAGATTGTGGGGCGCCTGGGTGGCGCAGTCGGTTAGGCGTCCGACTTCAGCCAGGTCACGATCTCGCGTTCCGGGAGTTCGAGCCCCGCGTCAGGCTCTGGGCTGATGGCTCAGAGCCTGGAGCCTGCTTCCGATTCTGTGTCTCCCTCTCTCTCTGCCCCTCCCCTGTTCATGCTCTGTCTCTCTCTGTCCCAAAAATAAATAAAACGTTGAAAAAAAAATTTAAAACAAAGATTGTAACAAGAGTCAAAGAAGGACACTATGTAATCATCAAAGGGAAAATCCAGCAAGAAGATATAACGACTATGGGTATTCAGCACCTAAATACATAAAGCTGCTGGTAACAAAGTAATCAATAGTAATACAATAATAGTAGGGGACCTGAACACCCAATTTATATCAGTGGTAGATCATCCAAACAGAAAATCAACAAAAACACAGTGACTTTGAATGATACATTGGCCCAGATGGATCTAACAGATATATTCAGAACATCCCATTCTAAAACAACAGAATACATGTTCTTTTGAGTGTACGTGGAACATTCTCCAAAATAGATCACATATTGGGCCACAAAACAAATCTCAACAAATTAAAAAGATTAAAGTCATACCATGCATTTTTTCCAACCACAATGCTATGAAACTAGAAAGCACCCTCAAGAAAAAAATCTGGAAAGAACACAAATACATGGAACTTAAATAACATGCTACTAAACAATGAATGGGTCAGCCAAGAAATCAAAAAGGAAATCAAAAAAATATATGGATACAGGGGCATCTGGATGGCTTGGTCGGTTAAACGTCCAGTTCTTGATTTCAGATCAGGTTGTGGGATCAAGCCCTGCATCAGACTTCATGCTGAGCAGGAAGCCTGCTTGGGATTCTCTCTCTCTGCCTCTGCCCCTCTCCCAGCCTGCTCACTCACTCTCCCTCTCTAAAAAAAAAAAAAAAAAAAAAAAAAAAAAGTTTTCTAATTATATGGAGACAAATGAATATGAAAACACAATTTTCCAAAATCTTTGGGATTCAGCAAAAGCTGTTCTAAGAGAGAAGTTTATAGCAATATAGGCCTACCTCAAGAAGCAAGAAAAATCTCACATAAATAATCTAACCTTACATCTAAAGGAGCTAGAAAGAATAACAAAACCAAACCCAACCAGTAGAAGGAAAGATTAATAATAAACATTAGAGAAGAAATAAAATAGAATCTAAAATAACAGAATAGATCAGTGTAACCAGGAGCTGGTTCTTTGAGATCAACAAAATTGAGAATACTTTAGCCAGTATTCTCATCAAAAGAGAGAGAGAGGACTCAAACAAAATCAGAAATGAAAGAGAAGAAATAACAACTTATACTTCAGAAAATACAAAGCATTATAAGACAATATAATGAAAAATTATATGCCCACCAATTGAACAACCTAGAAGAGATACATCAATTCCTAGAAACCTATAACTTCCCAAAACTGAATCAGGAAGAAATAGAAAATTTGAACAGATTGATTATAAGCAGTGAAATTGAATCAGTAATCAAAAGACTCGCAACAAATTCCAGGACCAGATGGTTTCACAGGTAAATTCTACCAAACATTTAAAGAAGAGTTAGGGGGCGCCTGGGTGGCGCAGTCGGTTAAGCGTCCGACTTCAGCCAGGTCACGATCTCGCGGTCCGTGAGTTCGAGCCCCACGTCGGGCTCTGGGCTGATGGCTCAGAGCCTGGAGCCTGTTTCCGATTCTGTGTCTCCCTCTCTCTCTGCCCCTCCCCCGTTCATGCTCTGTGTCTCTCTGTCCCAAAAAATAAATAAACGTTGGAAAAAAATATTTAAAAAAAAATAAATAAAAATAAAGAAGAGTTAGTACTGACTCATCTCAACTATTCCAAAAAAATATATATATATAGAAAGGAAGGAAAGCTTCCAAATACGTTCTATGCAGCCAGTGTTAAACTGATACCAAAACCAAGTAAATACGCTACAAAAGAAGAGAATTACAGGCCAATATGTCTAATAAACACACATGCAGAAATCCTCGATAAAATACTGGCAAGCCAAATCCAACAATACATTTAAAAAATCATTCACCACAGTCAAGTGAGATTTATTCCTGGAATGCAAGGGTGGTTCAGTTTTCACAGATTAATCAATGTGATACATAAATAAGAGAAAGGATAAAAACTATATGATCATTTCAATAGATGCAGAAATATCATTTGACAAAGCACAACATCCATTCATGATAAAAGACCTCAACAAAGTAGGTTTAGAGGGAACATACCTCAACATAATAAAGGTCATATATTTAAAAACCCACAGCTAACATCATACTCCATGTTTAAAAACTGAGAGCTTTTCCCCTAAGGTCAGGAACAAGACAAGGACATCCATTTCACCACTTTTATTCAACATAGTACTGGCAGTCCTAGCCACAACAGTCAGACAACAAAAAGAAATAAAAGCATCCAAGTTTATAAGGAAGAAGTAAGCTTTCATCATTTGCAGATGACATATTACTATACATAGAAAACCCTCAAGACTCCACAAAAGAACTACTAAAACTGATTAGTGAATTCAACAAGGCCACAGGATACAAAATCAATACACAGAAATTTGTTGCCTTTCTACACACTAATAATGAAGCAACAGAAATTAAAACAATCCCATTTACAATTTCACCAAAAATAATAAAATATCTAGGAATAAACATAATTGAGGTGAAAGACCTGTACTCTGAAAACTACAAAACACTGATGGAAAAAACTGAAGATGACACAAATGGAAAGATACTCCATGATCATGGACTGGGAGAACAAATATGGTTAAAATGTCTATACTACCCAAAGCAATCCACAGACTTAATACAATCCCTATCAAAATACTAACAGCATTTTTTATAGAACTAGAACAAGTAACACCAAAATTTGTGTGGAACCACAAAAGACCCTGAAAAGCCAAAGCAATCTTGAAAAAGAAGAACAAAAGTAAAGGTATCACAATTCCAGATTTCAAGATATACTACAAAGCTATAGTAATAAAACAGTATAACTGGCACAAGAATAAAAACACATAAATCAATAGAACAGAATAGAGAACCCTGAAATAAACCCTCAAATATTTGGGCAATTAATCTTCAACAAAGGAGGTAAGAATATGCAATGAGAAAAAGGCAGTCTCTTCAACCAATGGTTCTGGGAAAACTGGATAGCTGCATGCAAAAGAATGAAACCGTACCACTTTCTTACACCATACAGAAAAATAAACTCTAAATGGATTAAGGACTTAAATGTGAAAACTGAAACCATAAAAATTCTAAACTAAGAGAGCATAAAAAGTCTACACTAAGAAAACGTGAGAACCGAAACCATAAAAAGTCTACACTAAGAAAACATAGACTTAAATGTGAGAACTGAAACCATAAAAAGTCTACATTATGAAAGTCTACACCAAGAAAGACATTGGCCATGGCAACATTTTTCTAGATATGTCTCCCGAGGCAAGGGAAACAAAAGCAAAAATAAACTATTAAGACATCAAAATAAAAAGCTTTTGCACAGCAAAGGAAACAATCCACAAAACTAAAAGATAACCTTCTGAATGGGAGAAGGTATTTGCAAGTGGCATATCCAATAAAAGGTTAGTATCCAAAATATATAAAGTATAAAGAACTGATACAACTCAACCCACAAAACAAATATTCAATTAAAAAATGGGTAGAAGACATGAACAGACATTTCTCCAACGAAGACATATAGATGGCCAACAGACACATGAAAAGATGCTCAATATCACTCATCATCAGGGAAATGCAAGTCAAAACCACAGTGAGCTATCCCGTATCAACAATATGAGAAACAACAGGTATTGGCAAGGATGTGGAGAAAGGGGAACCCTTGTGCACTGCTGGTGGGAATGCAAACCAGTGCAGCCACTGTGGAAAACAGTATGGAGACTCAAAAATGAAAACCAGAATTACCATATGCTCCAGTAATTCCACTACTGGGTATTTACCCAAAGAATATGAAAACACTAATTCAAAAAGATCTATACAGCACCCCTATGTTTATTGAAGCATTATTTTTAATTGGCAAGATATGGAAGCAGCCCAAACATCCATCAATAGATGAATGGATAAAGAAGATATGGGGTGTGTGTGTGTGTGTGTGTGTGTGTGTGTGTGTGTGGCAAATCTTGCCATTTGCAACAACATGGATGGAGATGGAGAGTATAAGTGAAATAAGTCAGAGAAAGACAAATACTATATGATTTCACTAATATGTTCAACCTAAGAAACAAATGAACAAAGAAAAGAGATTAAAAAAAAGATTCTTAAATATAAAGAACTGATGGTTATAGAATGTAGGGGGGGATGGGCGATATAAGTAAAGGGGATTAAGATTACACTTATGAGGAGCACTTAGTAATGTATAGAATTGTTGAATTACTATTGTACACATGATACTAATATAACACTGTAGGTTAATTATACTGGACTTAAATACAATTTTTAAAAAGACAACTATGATTAATGTTAAGAGCTCTAATGGGAAAAGTAACCAATATGTAAGAACAGATGGGCAATATAAGCAAAGATCTGGAAGCATTTAAGAAAGAATCTAAATGAAATGCTAAAAACCAAAAACACTAACAAAAATGAAAAATGCCTTTGATGGACTCATCAGTAGTGGACTGGAAGTGGTCAAGGAAAGAATCAGTGAGCTTGAAGATAGGTAAGACCAACTCCCCAAACTGAAATGCTAAGAGGAACACAGAAGGGGAAAACAAAGAATATCAAAGGTCAGTGGGACAATTTTAAAAGATCTAAAGTACACATAATTGGAATACCAGGAGGAGAGGAAAAAGAACAGGGGCACAGAAAACATAAATATTTGTATTGTTAATGTGTTGTCAAAATATAAACTATACTTTGCTCATGTATCTGCATGCTTGGCAGTTAAAAGGTAAAATTTGGCAACTTTCATTCCATCTATAAACTTTTACCAAAGAAAATGAAAAGATCTTACCTTCTAAGATATCTTGCACACCTTATACTAAAAAATAGTGTGATTTTCTATCCTGTGATATTGAGTCTTTCATAATGAAAGTTTTGGGTCACTTTTTAATTTCCTCAAAACTTGCAGAAACACTTAACGAGATTTTTTAACTTTATAGAATGCAAGAAGATAGCCTCCTTGTACCTGTGCCTACAAGATGTCTATCATGGTTGTCAAATATCAAAACGTTGGTCTGCCAATAAACCACATTTTTGACATGTGGGAGAAGAATGTCCTCCAATTTGGAAGTAGTTTGAATGTGAGAATATAGGAAAGCACTACAGTAAATAATTTACATTGTTTTCTCTCAAACTGTTTGATGATCTTTATAGAAGTACCAAGGACTACAGAAAAGGATTCACTACACCTGAGCTATTTGGTATTGTGTGTAGATTGTGACAAAAACTCAAACAGTGGGGGGGGGGGGGGGAATGACATTTGGGGGGAAAGAAGACTGACTCAAAACTCAAAGGTGTCACCAGAAGGGGCAGCCAAATGAAACCACCATGAAAACTAATTTATTTGAAATCCACCTTCAGTTTAAGTTCAGATTACCCCTGTGCTTTAAAAACATTTTCCCTGCGGGTGCCTGGGTGGCTCACACAGTTAGACATTCAAGTCTTGATTTTGGCTCAGGTCATGATCTCATGGTTCATGGAATCAAGCCCCAAGTCAGACTCTGCACTGAGAGCACGGAGCCTGCTTGGGATTCTCTCTCTCCACCTCTCTCTGCCCCTCCCCTAGTTTCTGCCCCCCAAAATAAATATTAAATTCAACACCCAAAAAACTAATAATCCAGTGAAGAAATGGGCAAAAGACATGAACACTTTTCCAAAGAAGACATCCAGATGGCTAACAGACACATGAAAAGATGCTCAACATCACTCATCATCAGGGAAATACAAATCAAAACCACAATGAGATACCACCTCACACCTATCAGAATGGCTAAAATTAGTAACTCAGGAATCAACAGATGTTGGTGAGGATGCAGAGAAAGGGGAACACTTTTGCCCTGCTGGTTGGAATGCAAACTGGTGCAGCCACTCTGGAAAACAGTATGGAGGTTCCTCAAAAAATTAAAAATAGAACTACCCTACGACCCAGCAATTGCACTACCAGGTATACAAGGAAACAAAATTTCTGATTCAAAGGGGCACATGCACCCCAATGTTTGTAGCAGCACTATCAACAATAGTTAAATTATGAAGAGTCCAAATGTCCATCAACTGATGAATGGATAAAGAAGATGTGGAATATACATACAATGGAATATTACTCAGCGATCAAAAAGAATGAAATCTTGCCATTTGCAACAACATGGATGGAACTAGAGGGTATTATGCTAAGCAAAGTAAGTCAGAGAAAGATAAGTATATGATTTTACTCGTGGAAATGTAATAAAACAGATGAACATAGGGGAAGGGAAGGAAAAATAAGATAAAAACAGAGAGGGAGGCAAACCATAAGAGACTCAAATACAGAGAATAAAGTGAGGGTTGCTGATGGGGAGGGGAGTGGAGGGATAGACTAAATGGGTGATGGGCATTTGAGGGCACTTGTTGGGATGAGCACTGGGTGTTATATGGAAGTGATGAATGCTAAATTCTACTCCTAAAATCATTATTACACTATATGTTAACTAACTTGAATTTAACTAAAATTTTTAAAAATGCTTAAGTAAAATTAAAAACAAAAAAACAGTACACATTCTCCCCAAGTTTAACTTATGGTGACATCCAGTGTGCTTCAGTGTCTAACAACCATGAACAATCCAGACATGCAGAACCTACGTGATGAATTTAAAGATGCAAACGGCCTGAATGCCAAAAAGCTAGTCTACTAGATAATAAGTGGATGGACATTTTTGAAGGGCTGGAAACTAATTCCTTACAAGTTGAAAAACCTGCTGTTGCTAGTAAGTAAAATCGTATTCCATGTTCAAACTCCTCTGTTGACGGGATTATCTAATTTGATGTCATTGCACTGGACTGCCACCAGGGACCAGTGTAAAGTGGGCTTGATAACAGACCTGCAAGTGAGAGAGAACTTGACTTTGAATGTGTTCAGTGTTACCACTACACAGAAGAAAAGAGGGATGTCCTAAAGGCTGCAGGGAGTTCAGAGAGTATTATCAGAAAAGGAAATACAAAATGCAAAAATACTCTGTTTTATCATGGGACATAACCATATCATTGTTAATTTTTATCAAATATAGGAAATATCTATTAGCCTCATTATATTTACCTTCAACTTTTAAAAGTCAATATTTATGTGTCTTAAGAATACACAATAAAATGGCTTATAACATTTAAATATCCAACAAGGGGTTAAAATCTGTATCAGAAACAAAGATATTAATATATTATTATCACACATACTATTTGCTTAATTTCTTCCATAAATTACTAATTGCCACTGTTAACTGCTCCAATTGTTTTTCCTTAATAGTGTTTATATATCAGAAAAGGAAATATAGAATGTTATATTAATTTTAAATACCTATTTTATATTTTACTGTTAAAATCA
Organism: Puma concolor; assembly: GCF_028749965.1. Classification (NCBI taxonomy): domain Eukaryota; kingdom Metazoa; phylum Chordata; class Mammalia; order Carnivora; family Felidae; genus Puma; species Puma concolor. The sequence goes on along the minus strand of NC_141668.1, from coordinate 19,102,885 downwards.
TAATATATGTGATGTATAGCTACCTATTACATACTATACTTTTTTTTTTTGCGGGGGGCGGGGGGTCTGGGATGGCTGTGTCCTAGGTTGGCTGTCTACTATACATGTAGACAAACATCCTTCATAGATGTTTATATAAATGTAAATATATATATTCAATTCTGAATTGTTTGACAATTATTGGATAGGTATTTCTACTGTCTACTATTCTCTTGAAAGAGTTTAAAGGCTTCTAGGGGAAATACATACAGGTATACTTCATGTCTGGATGAAACAATGGCAGATTAATTGAAAATAAGCTCAGTTAAGCTAGCCATTAAATGTATGAGTGAGGTAATTGTCAAGAAGTAAAAACAAGTTTTGTTAATCTCTAAAAAAATCTCCATTTATGGGGCCCCTGGGTGGCTCGGTGGGTTAAGCATCTGACTTCGGCTCAGGTCATGATCTCGCAGTCCGTGAATTCAAGTCCCGCATCGGGCTCTGTGCTGACAACTCAGAGCCTGGAGCCTGCTTCAGATTCTATGTCTCCCTCTCTCTCTGCTCGTCCCCCACTCATGCTCTGTCTCTCTCTGTCTCTCAAAGATGAATAAATGTTTAAAAAAAATTTTTTTTTTAAATCTCCATTTAGAAATTTTATGGTATACTCTCTTTTTTAGTGAAAAGACCCGCACGAGCTCCTTCTTGGCTTCTAAAAAGATATGTAAGGTAGGAGAACTATACTTGATTTCTTCTACCTGACTACATTACTCCTTTCCCTCTGGCTTCTGTGATTTTGATTTTGAGTTAAAGCAACAGGTAAAAGTAACTTTTTTATAACAATTGCTAGTTGAAGTCTCCTTATATTCTCCATAGTATCTGTGACTAGGCCAGTGTTGTACGTAGCAGTGTTTACATGATGCATTTTGAAGCGTTGTGAGATTTCAGTATTCCCAAACTGTCCCCATTGGATGCCTTAAAATCTACAACTAGACATTTATTTGTCTGCATTTATCATTGCATTATCTGAGTTTCTCTTTTTGAAAAGAAACATTTCTGGCATAAGGTAATTATTTAACAGTTTACAATGGATGACTATCAAATGTGTTACTATCTGTAATAGCAGTTGGAGCACTGGCCACCTATTTTTTGAAACTCATACCTAAAACACATATAATACTAGCACCAAAAAACTGGAAAAAGAATAGAAAGTGAATTCAGGGATAACAGATAAACTGTGTAGTTTCATCTAAGCCAGGAATAATTATATCACCAGTCCCCTTGGCAAGTTAGAAACAGTGACATGAACAACCATCTAAGCAGTGGAAGAGTATCTGAGGATAGACTGAATATATCCAACAGAGGAAACATGGTCTGCACTTTCTTCCTTCCTCAACTCTTCTAAGAACTTGGTTTCTACTTAGCATAATGGGTTCTGTAGAAATATGTAGACTCTCCTGCCCCAAAAACTTATAAAATTAGGTAAGATACCATCTTTAGGCATACCTGTACTTGGATCTAGAATTGATCAAACTAAAACAATTTTTAAAAATATATTAGTTATCATATCTATGGAAAGCAATCAAATGATATATCAAAATAGGAGAAAGTAAAGTGTTCGAGTTACAAGATGTGAATTCTAGACCTGCCCCTCCCTCTTATTAGCTGCATGATCTTAAGAAAATAGTTTAACCATTCTGATTCCCTAATATTCCCTCTCTGATGTAAGATAGGGATAACATTGGCCATCCTGCCTATATCATAGGACTGGTAAGATCTCCAAGTAAGGTAATAGCTGTAAGAATCCTTTACATACTCTGAGGTGTAATATACATTACATTACTCTTGATTAGATAGCTCGTGGTTGACATTGAAATCTGAGTACCCAATTTCTTTCAGCTCCCAAAATAAGATTCACAGGCTCCGCAAAGACCAACAAAGACAATTGGTAGAAACTGGTGAGAAGTCAATCCAGGAAATAATTCAGCCCAAGAGCACTGATTTGTATGGAAACTGTTTCAAAGTGACATCCTTCAAGTGTCCTATGAGCACACAAATTCCCAGTTGGACTGAGAAGACAAGGATCCCAAGAGGAGGTGTTTTGGGTTTTTTCTTATTGTTTCAGATTTTAATAAATACAAAGGTTGTTTTCACTGTATCATTAATAAATCCTATGAAGTTTGGATTATGAGAACTGCTTTTATAAACAGGATTAATAGCCATTTTATTCCTGATTCTGAAAAATATTTGCTTAATTTCTATGAGTCTATTACAGAAAAAAATTATTTCAGTTTAATATAGCTTTGAAAAAAAACCTAATTGCCTTATTCCCAATACCCCCTTGTTATTGGTGTCCTTTCCATACTATAGAATAAAAAAGTAATGAACTGATACACATGACATGAATGAATCTCAGAATCATTGTGTTAAGTACAAGAAGACAGATACAGAAAAGTAAATGCTATATGAAATCTCATGTATATGAAATGCAAAGTAACTCACAGAGACAAAAAAAAAAACAAAACAAAACAGATAAGGGTTTCCTGGAGGAAGAAGGGACAGAGAAGGAGATGAAGGCAAGAATGGACTGGAAAGGAACACAAGGAATCTTTTAGGGTTATTTTCTAGGTCTTGATTGTGGTGATGGGTTTCACAGTTGTTTACAACTGTTGAACTACCAGGGTTTTAGTTTCCAGGGCAACAAGCTGGGTAGAGTTATCCTCTGCTGAGACGGCAAAGACTGAGGGCAGAGCAGCAATTCAGTTTAGACTTGGTTTTGAAATGCCTTTCAGGGGCGCCTGGGTGGCGCAGTCGGTTAAGCGTCCGACTTCAACCAGGTCACAATATCACGGTCCGTGAGTTCGAGCCCCGCGTCGGGCTCTGGGCTGATGGCTCAGAGCCTGGAGCCTGTTTCCGATTCTGTGTCTGCCTCTCTCTCTGCCCCTCGCCCGTTCATGCTCTGTCTCTCTCTGTCCCAAAAATAAATAAACGTTGAAAAAAAAAAAAAGAGGGGCGCCTGGGTGGCGCAGTCGGTTAAGCGTCCGACTTCAGCCAGGTCACGATCTCACGGTCCGTGAGTTCGAGCCCCGCATCAGGCTCTGGGCTGATGGCTCAGGGCCTGGAGCCTGTTTCCGATTCTGTGTCTCCCTCTCTCTCTGCCCCTCCCCCGTTCATGCTCTGTCTCTCTCTGTCCGAAAAATAAATAAAAAAACGTTGAAAAAAAAAAAAATTTAAAAAAAAAAAAAAAAAAAGAAATGCCTTTCAGACACTGAAATACAGGTACTAACTAAGCAGTTGGATAGGAGTCGAGTTCAGGGAAGAGGTCTGGGCTAGATGTACATTTGGGAATTTTCAGATAAAGATAGTACTTTAGGGTGTGAACCTAGACAAGACTTCTAAATGAGTACAGATAATAGAAGAGGGTTAAGGAGGAAATCCTTAAGAATTCCAGTACTGATGGATCAGAAAAAGAAAAGAACCAACAAAAGAAGCCTAAGGAGCGCCTTGTGGGCTAGGAGGAAAACCAAGAGGATGGGTTGTCCCGGAAGCTAAGTAAGAAAGTGTATCAAAGAGGAGGCAATAATCAACTCAGTCTGATGCTTCTGATAAATGAAGTGTATTTACTTTTGGGTTTTACAACATGGAAGTATTATTCAGGATCTTGATCAGAGAAATTTCAGTAGAATGACAGAAGCACAAATCTAATTAAAGTATATTTTAAAATAGGAGAGAGAGTGGAGACAGGTAGTCTTCATGGAATTTTGTTGAAAAAGGGAGATTTTTTTTCAGTGCCCCCCCCCTACAGGTACTAAAAATTATGTTTTTCAGCCTCATTCAGCCTTTCCTGAGCTGAGCCGAGAGTCTCATCACTTACTGATTACATTATCTTACAGGCATATGTCCTCATAAATCTTGATGACATACGAATAAAAACTCTACAATTTTTTTTTTACTGAAGTCATTTCAGAGGGACTTGTCTTTAATTCTTTTCTGTTGCCCCTTTCTTTACAATATATACATTTAGAGCTGTACATTTTCCTCTAAATTCCTAGCTTCATTATCTGTTTATTACAGAAGGAATTCTGTCCTTTCCCCTTACTGAACTTACCAAGTGGGAAATGAGATGAATTCTGTCAGAGAATAGTGAGAGATCTAGGCAGACTTCAGTTCTGGAAGAGTTCATATTTACTGATGAGCTATGGTACAAATACAGAGATTCAGCTGACTGAGAAGAGTAGGGGAGGAGTAAATTCACAATAAATCCTGGCAGACAGGTTTATATCCAAATTATTTCTTCGAATTTGGTAAACAAACACAGTATCCAGTCTTCTATTTAGCTGGACCACCAACACCCAGAAGTGAGTCATGGTATTCCAGGCATCATTTCTGTTTCCTCAGAACATGATTTCCCTGCACAGATTCATATTATTAGCTGCCTATAAACATTTCATCTAGTGCCATCGACGGACTCTAAATACTGGTCAATCCTAACAGCAAAAGGAAATCCAGTTATTGAAGCTGAGTGATGGATTTAAGAGGGTTTCTTATACTATTCTCTCTTTTGGGGGATATTGAAATTTTTAAAAATGAAGTCCAAATGTTTCTCTCCCAGGTATCAGTGGTGCCCTAGAACTCGTACCCATCAATTTCCTCAGGGACATAATTCTAATGACTACCCTCTTTCTCACTTTCTCAAAATATAGCAGCATTCGCTTTTAAATTTTTTTTTAATGTTTATTTTTGAGAGAGAGAAAGCGCAAGAAGGGGAGGGGCAGAGAGAGGGAAACAGAGGATCTGAAGCAGGCTCTGTCCTGCTCTGAACAGTGAGATCGTGATCTGAGCTGAAGTCGGACACTTAACCAACTGAGCCACCCAGGTGCCCTGCAACATTCACTTTTAATAATGGACGCTTCCATTTTTAAAAAGCCAAATTGTGAAAAATTCAAACATAAACAAAAGTAGAATATAATAATGAATCCACCGGTGCCCATGACCCACCCTTAGTAGTCATCGGCATCCTGCCCACTATATGCCCACTACTTTTCATCTATATGCCCACTACTTTTTGTGTGTGTGCTATTTAGAGCATTTAAAGTATCTAAAGCATTTAGAGCAAGTTCAGCAAATCATGTCATTTTGCCCATAAATAGTTCAATGTAGGTCTCTAACTAGATAAACTTTTTATTTTTTAACAAAGCATAACCTATTTCTTGCTTTTATTCTAAGTGTATTCTCCTTTTTCTTCTGTGGTCTACATACCACCTTAAGCATCCTAAGTAATCCTACCACATCCTTTAAAATGTCTACTAGTCTTCTTCAGGCTTTATTCATGGTTTCCTTTTATCCCTTATCTCTCTTCCTGCGTACACTGAATTTTTAAGAATTGTGTTGAAATGTACATGAAATAAAATTTACCGTCTTAACCATTATGAAGTGTAAAGTTCAGTTTTGCTAAGTATATTCACATGGTTGTGCACACAATCTCCAAAATTGTTTCATCTTGCAAAACTGAAACTCTATACCCATTAAGCAACTCCCCATTTCTCCCTCCTCTCAGCTCCTGGCAAGTATCTACTTTGAGTCTTTTTGACTCTGACTATTCTAGGTACCTTATATTAAGTGTAATCAAGTATTTGGAAGACAAATACTTAGCATTTGTTTCACTTAGCATAATGTCCTCAAGTTACATCCATGTTGTAGCAGGTGTCAGAATTTCCTTCCTTGTTAAGGCTGAATGATACTACATTGTAGGTACATAGCATGTTATTTATCCATTCATCCATCAGTGGGCACTTGGATTGCTTCCACCTTTTTGGCTACTGTGAATAATACTCCTTCTATGAACATGGTTATACAAATAATTCTTTGAAACCTGCTTTCAACTCTTTGGGGCATATACCCCGGTGTAGAATTGCTGGATCATATAGTAATTCTATTTTCAATTTTTGAGGAACCACCATACTGGTTTTCATAGTGACTGCATTTTACATTCCCACCAATAGTGCTCCAGGGTTCTAATTTCTTCACATCCTTACCAACACTTACTTTCTGGGTTTTCTTTGGTGGTAGTCTTAGTAATTGAGAGGGGAGATAAACACTTTTTTAAAACATTATACTAGTTATCATAATTAAAATAAACAATTCCTTCATATCATGTAATGAAGGGATTTCTAACATACTCTTCCCATGGTTTTTCCCATATCTCCATCCTTCTGTTTCCCAAGATGAGAAGCTTTGGAGTCACCACTGGTTCCTCTCTTCTCTCATCCCACATTAATTCATTAGAAAAATCTCAAAATACAGTAAAACCTTGGTATTGGAGCATAATTCGTTTTGGAAACATGGTTGTAATCCAAAGCACTCATTTCTCAAAGCAAATTTCAAGAACCATTGGCTCAGTTGTGATCATATGACATTCGGCATCACCTACCACTCGTATTGCAAGATACCGCTCGTTTATCAAGTTAAAATTTTATTAGAAATGTTCGCTCGTCTTGCGGAACACTTACAGAACAAGTTCCTCGCAATCCAAGGTTTTACTGTATAGGATTATATAACAGCAGGACCCTGTTAAAACAAATCTTAGATCGTGACACTCCTCAAAATCTTTCAGTGCTTCCCCATTTCATATTTAGTAAAATCAAAGTCTTTACAATGGCCTGTGAGGCCTCATGTGAACAGCGTCCAAATTACCTATCTGAGCTGCTATCTTATCTCTTTCTTCTTGATTCAATCTGCTGTAGCCACTTGTGCCATCTTGGTGATCCTTCAACGCACAACCATGAACCTAGCTCAGGGCCTTCACGCTTACTCTTCCTCTTGCCTAGAATGCTCTTCCCTCTGGTATCTGCCTGACTCACTCCCTAACTCCTTTGACATGTCAGCTTCACAGGGAGGCCTTCCCTGAACGCCTTAAAAAAAAAAAATAAAAATCTCTCCCCTAAGAATTCTTTATTCCCCTCCCCAGCTTTATTTTACCTCATAAATTTTATCCCGACATATATTTTACTTTTGATTTGCTTATTTTCTGACCCTGTAATTAAAGTATGAGCTCCAAATGGATAAGAATCTTTAGGTAGATCTTGGCACATAATGTTCAATAAATAATTGTTGAGTCAATTCAGTTCATGTATTTATACATATTTTTGTGGTTGCTCCACAGATCTGCATCACAACTTGAAAAGAAAAATGAAAGAATGTACTTCTTTCCAAAGCAAGAAGACTGGCATAAATTGGACAGATGATGAGAAAAGAATCTACAGGGATAAAAGAATAGCTCAAACTCCAGAAATACTGCAGTATTTGCTTCCTATCATGGAAAGCACTAAAATTGTGCAAAACCCCCAGATAAAACAGATACTCAATCCAAGAACCAACTTCCAAATTCAACATCAGTAAGTCAATACAATTTTGTCATTCTCAGCTATTTAATACATTTTTGGTAAAGAAGGAATGCTTATTAATTCATTAAGAATTGTTAAGAAACAAACATACCCTCTTAAAAATGGCAGCTATATCACATTTGACAAAGGAACAAAAGCCCAAAGCCATCAAAAAACATTGGCTATGTGAAGGGAGTAGGTTATCGGGCCTTATTTGATTGTCTATTTGCATGACATTACTCATTAGTTTGAATCTATGAGTAAAGTATGCATGAATAAAGTGTGACCATAGCCTGACTTCAGATCTCTCCAATGTGTTTAAGCCCTATAATCCTAGGGGGCAGCCAGAATTAGAAAAAATTAACTGGAGTTACTTCAGTTTATGGATATTCAGAAGAAAGCACAAAGGATAAGACCAGATTGGGGTGCCTGGCTGAAGTACTTTCTATGTGCCACACACGATTCTATGTTTATATACACACATGCACATATTTTACATTCTACACGTAAGGAAATTGGGCTACAACGAGGTTAAGTAATTTGTCCAAGGTCACACAGCCAACAGGTAGCAGAACTGCTACGCCAGTTAGACATTCTGCTTTCAGAGTCTATCATCACTGTGCTTTGATATTTCTCTTTAAAATATAAATGATAGGGCAACTGGGTGGCTCAGTCGGTTGGGCGTCTGACTGCTCTCGCAGTTCGTGAGTCCAAGCCCCGCGTTGGGCTCTGTGCTGACAGCTCGGAGCCTGGAGCCTGCTTCAGATTCTGTCTCCCTCTCTTTGCCCCTCCCCCACTCGTGCTCTCTGCCTCTCAAAAATAAATAAAAAACATTTTTAAAAAGTTTTTAAAATACAAACGAAAAACAGAAGATCAATGTACTTAATATTCACAGATCACCTACACATCAGTGACAAAATGTGAGTATTTCGATAGGAAAATGAGCAAAGCCTATGAACCATAAATTCACAAAAGAAAAAAAAATGTCCAACGAACATTTACAGTGTTTAATTTCACTTAAAGGAGTGCAAATTAAAACAATCATGAAATACTGTTCATTTTTGCCTCCAAGTGGAAGAATTCACTCACTGGTGATTGGAATATGAACAGATACAGAGGCTTGGGAAGGCAGTCCAACAATATAAATGAAAAATCCTCAATGTCATACATTCATTTTGACTAAAAAATTCCACTTTTAGAAATTAAACCTAATTTCTAAAAGGAAAAAAAAACCTAGGTAAGAGCTTTCTGAATGTTCAACAATAGAAGATTGCTGAAATAAATTATAGTATATCCATAAAATGAAATGTTATGTGACTATTAAATATTATAAGTACATATTCATTAACAGGGGATAATGTTCATGATGCACAAGTGAATAAGAGCTACAGAACAGCTTTGGTATGGTTGCATTTGTACACTATGCAAATACATTTAATGTGTGCATATTATACACACTCAAACACGAGGATACCTAGAAAAATCTCTGGTAGCACATAGTCTCAACAATAATTATCTCTGGATAAAATATTGGCAGAGGATGATACTACTCTTTATGCTTTTTTTTCTTAAATTTTGATTAATGCCTATTTCTTTATTATATAATCAGCAAAGTCAAAAAATTATAAAAAATAGGCAACTCGTAACAGTTTTTAGTCAGATGGGATAGCTATCACTGAAGGCAGTGCCTAACCGAAATTCTATCTAATGGATCAGTTAATATGCAAGAAACAGATAGCCTAGGCCTAGGCAAACAAGGGATCCGTCACATATAATATCAGCAGACTCAAAAATCAGGAAATAAGAAAATACAATGGACCTAGGCAAAGGTGACAACTAAGACATAGCTTGATTTTTTTTTTTAATATATGAAATTTATTGTCAAATTGGTTTCCATACAACACCCAGTGCTCATCCCAAAAGGTGCCCTCCTCAATACCCATCACCCACCCTCCCCTCCCTCCCACCCCCCCATCAACCCTCAGTTCTCAGTTTTTAACAGTCTCTTATGCTTTGGCTCTCTCCCACTCTAACCTCTTTTTTTTTTTTTTTTTCCCTTCCCCTCCCCCATGGGTTTCTGTTAAGTTTCTCAGGATCCACATAAGAGTGAAACCATATGGTATCTGTCTTTCTCTGTATGGCTTATTTCACTTAGCATCACACTCTCCAGTTCCATCCACGTTGCTACAAAAGGCCATATCATTTTTTCTCATTGCCACGTAGTATTCCATTGTGTATATAAACCACAATTTCTTTATCCATTCATCAGTTGATGGACATTTAGGCTCTTTCCATAATTTGGCTATTGTTGAGAGTGCTGCTATAAACATTGGGGTACAAGTGCCCCTATGCATCAGTACTCCTGTATCCCTTGGGTAAATTCCTAGCAGTGCTATTGCTGGGTCATAGGGTAGGTCTATTTTTAATTTTCTGAGGAACCTCCACACTGCTTTCCAGAGCGGCTGCACCAATTTGCATTCCCACCAACAGTGCAAGAGGGTTCCCGTTTCTCCACATCCTCTCCAGCATCTATAGTCTCCTGATTTGTTCATTTTGGCCACTCTGACTGGCGTGAGGTGATATCTGAGTGTGGTTTTGATTTGTTATTTCCCTGATAAGGAGCGACGCTGAGCATCTTTTCATGTGCCTGTTGGCCATCCGGATGTCTTCTTGAGAGAAGTGTCTATTCATGTTTTCTGCCCATTTCTTCACTGGGTTATTTGTTTTTCGGGTGTGGAGTTTGGTGAGCTCTTTATAGATTTTGGATACTAGCCCTTTGTCCGATATGTCATTTGCAAATATCTTTTCCCATTCCGTTGATTGCCTTTTAGTTTTGTTGGTTGTTTCCTTTGCAGTGCAGAAGCTTTTTACCTTCATAAGGTCCCAGTAATTCACTTTTGCTTTTAATTCCCTTGCCTTTGGGGATGTGTCGAGTAAGAGATTGCTACAGCTGAGGTCAGAGAGGTCTTTTCCTGCTTTCTCCTCTAAGGTTTTGATGGTTTCCTGTCTCACATTCAGGTCCTTTATCCATTTTGAGTTTATTTTTGTGAATGATGTGAGAAAGTGGTCTAGTTTCAACCTTCTGCATGTTGCTGTCCAGTTCTCCCAGCACCGTTAAAGAGACTGTCTTTTTTCCATTGGATGTTCTTTCCTGCTTTGTCAAAGATTAGTTGGCCATACGTTTGTGGGTCTAGTTCTGGGGTTTCTATTCTATTCCATTGGTCTATGTGTCTGTTTTTGTGCCATAGCTTGATTTTTTAATCATTATTTTCATGAGAGATTTCTTACATCCTTCAAACCCAGAAATTTACTTAGTGTGGATTACCCTGAATCTAGAAGAGTAGATATATAGTAGGTTATATTAATTAAGAACTCTTTGGTTGCAAATAACAGAAACCAGTTTAAGCTAGATTAATCAAAAAGCATAAGGTAGGGTAAGAGGGAAGAGTTCTGAGAAAATCCAAGACTATTTATGGAAATAAAGAGGAGAGAGGATTCAGCCAGGTCTCAGAAAAGGACTGACACTGGGGAATGGAAAGCTACCAGGGCTCTTTATCCATCGTCAGTCTCTGCCCTTCTTGCTCTACAAAAGTGTTTTCATACCTCTTACCCTCACAAATTTGCATCCTATAACACTTTAACTCACAAGACACGCTATCTTTCATTGCCAATTCTAAATTATAGGGAAAGACAATGTGGTTGGCAGCCATGCTAGTGGGTTACAGATCAGACAGTTACAAATATGGCTGATGGAAGGCCTAGCTCTGTGGATCAAGAGGCAGTCCCCAGAGAAGGGCAAATTGTGCCTGGGGCAGACACTTCCCAAAAGTTTCTAATGTAGGTATACATGGATATAAGAAAGAGTACAAAAGTAGCAAGCAAGACCATTCTTAACAGATGGATTCACTGTATATTTAAATTATTTTTATAATTGGGGCAGCTGGGTGGCTCAGTCGGTTAAGCGACCAACTTCAGCCCAGGTCATGATCTCACAGTCTGTGAGTTTGAGCCCCACATCAGGCTCTGTGCTGACAGCGCAGAGCCTGGAGCCTGCTTCAGATTCTGTCTCCGTCTCTCTCTCTGCCCCTCCCCTGCTCACGCTCTGTTTCTCTCTCTCTCAAAAATAAATATTAAAAAAATGTCTTAAAAAACTATTCTTATAATAATTATTTTTTGTTCTTTGAACTTTTTTATGGCTGCCTTTCTCTTTTATATATACTTGGCCTGACTGGCTCAGCACACATACCCAGAGTAAGTGATTACTGAGTAAAGTGAGAATAAACAAAAAATGAGAAAATCACACCTTTGTTAAACCACTTTACACCTCAATCCAGGTTTAGACTAGAGAGAGACTACTTAATGTATTTAATGGCAGAATTATCATATTAAAGAATGTAACATCTGAACATAGGGCTTGAACTTAAGTGGTCTGTTCTGTTCTTAACCAAAATGAATAGAGTCTAGTATATTAGCAAGACGATTTACATCTCTTAACTTTACCTCCAGTCCAACACTGGTCAGAAGTCAGACATTGAGGAATAAATCTCATGTTTGACATTCCATCTAGTAAAGATACAAATTCTTGTGAAGGATTATATAGATCAAAATGTTATTGGAGAGAGTTTTCACTTCTGGGAAAATGAAATAGATGCAGCTTCCCTCTTTGGGATTCATACTGATCTTTTTCCTGACTATAGAAAAAAGCCAAGACCTATAGCAGTATACCAAGCACATTCTAATAGGATAAACAAGTCGATTTTTAGAGAAAAGTGAAATTTTAGAGAACATTTATTGTAACTAGATGTATAGGTAAGGCCCGGAGGACCAGAGTGGCCATTATATCAGGAAGCCTGGGTCAGGGCAGGCATCTCAATAAACATATCCTCTGGGCATTCAGAAGTACAGGAACGGAGTACTTCTGAAAAATCATGACCAGAAATGAAGACATAGATCATTCTCATAGAAATAATGGTGAAAGTTTTAAGGGAAGAGGAACTCACCAAAGAATTTAAAAATATGACTTAAGCTATGACAAATACCTAAGGACTACAAACACCTAGGGTACGTGTGGACAAAAACTCATGTATTTTATTTCTTTCCTAGATTAAAGCCAGCTACTTTCATAAATATAAAGAGATACAGCACATCCTTGACACAACCCAGAAATCCCCGTTTTACAAGCCAAAGTAACCTTGTGGTAAGCTCTTCAGAGTGGCTCCAGTCAGTGTCCCAGCGGTCATTTGAAAGTTTGTCACCTCTCAAGGTGCCCAAGAAGAAGAAAAACACTCTCAAATCAAGGCCACCAAGACTCAAGATGTGAAACCTCTCAGCAGCAAATGGGAGACTGCTCCCTCAAGTTTTGAGAAGGATGCAGATATCAAAGGAAAGAGTCTTCAAGCTGAAGGATCCAGTGACCAAAACTCTAAGCAAATAGCTCCACATCTAACTAGGAATAGGGATGAGCAACCAAATAGGAATTATGGACAACCTACTTCCATTTGAAGTTCCAAAGGGACAAATAATTTAGCTTTATGCTACTCTGAAAACTGTGGATGAAAAATAACATGCTTACATAGTAAAAAGAAAAGGAAAAGAAAGAAAAATGAGAAAGCCCTCCCCACCCCTCTATCTCTATCCCTCCCCTTACACATACATATACTAAACTACAAATTGTAGATAACTCTTCTTTAGTGGGAACATCTTTTAGAGATTTAAAAAGAAATCCAAAGAAAATACAGAAAATTTAGAATTACTTATTTATATATAATTTTTGTCAAGATGGAAAAAAATCTATGAACTTTTGAATTCTCCCAAAACAACTTATGCATAAAACTCAAGGAAGGAATGGCATATACTATGACTTTAACATCCCTACAAGGCACCTTAATGAATCAGCAAACATCATTTCTTGATTTTCTGTTACGTCTTTAGTGTGCTGGAAACCACCAATGATATAAAAGACATTTCTCCCCACTGGAAGGTTATTGTATAATTGTACATATAAAGCATACATGACTAAAATAATTATAGAATAAGATAGTACATAGTGAAGTGCTAAGTTGTACATCTCCAATAATTAAAATACTATATGTTAAAGGATGTTAAGTACACAGAGCAAAAGTGTGTCACAAAGTAACACTGAAATGCATAGATTATGGTTCATAATAGTTCTTTTACTTCTCAAAGTATAGCAAAAATGTAAAAGCTTAGATGTGCAGTTTCCTTTAGAGTGGACAAATGTACATCTCCAGCCATTCACTCATGGGAAAGCAAGTGGAGCATCTCACAAGTTTATCTTTCATAAGACAGTGAGCACTGGTGGGATTCCTTGAGGACACTACAAGAAACAGACAGGTCGGGCAAATAATAAAGATGGATGTGATAGTGAGAAAACAAGAGCCACAGGTCACCAATGGTGTCCATTACAGGGTAAGGTAAGCAGAATGTGGATCTGGTAGGTGAGATACATAAAAGTTACAAGCTACAAACCTAGCTCATGGTAGCAAGCCCAAACTAGGAAAGTCTAAAGTTGGGTAGTCTACTCTCAACAATAATTCCAATAGCCAAAGGTTCAAGGAAAGCTCGCTGGGATATTAGAAGAGTAGCTACTATGTTTTTGTTTTATTTTTATTTTTGTTTTGAATTTTTAGAGAAGGTTCACAGCAATACTGAGCTGAAAGTACAGAGATATCCCATAAACTTCTTGACCCCCACACATATATAGCCTCCCCATTATCTCCATTGTCCACCATTTGTTACAGTTGATCAACCTACACTGATAAATCACTACCATCCAAAGTCCCTAGTTTACCTTAGAGTTTTACCTGGGTATTGTATATTCTAAGGATTTGAACAAGTGTCTAATAAAGTATATCCATCATTACAGTATCATACATAGTTTCACTGCCCTAAATATTCTCTCTTCATATTCATCCTTCTCTCCCCACTAACTCCTGGCAACAACTCATCTTTTTACCATCATTATAGTTTAACCTTTTAGTTGGAATCATATAGTATGTATGTGGCCTTTAAGGTTGGCTTTTTTCACTTAGTAATATGCATATAAATTCTATCATGGCTTAACAGCCAATTTGTTATAATACTAAATAATATTCTATTGTCAATAAAATTTATAAACCACTAGCAATAAAACTAAGAAAAAAGACACAAATTACTAATATCAGAAATGAAAGAGGGACTGATCCCATAGACATTAAAAGGTTAATACAAGAATATTATGGAGGGAGCCAAGATAGCAGAAGAGCATAGAAGGTTTTTTTTGCATCTCACATCCATGAAATACAGCCAGATCAACACTAAGCCATCCTGCACACCTAGAAAACTGATTTGAGGATTAACACAACAATCTGCACAACCTGAACTACAGAACTCAGCAGGTATGCAGAGCAGAGAGGTGAAATGGGGGTGAGAGAAGCCACGGAGGGCAGGGAGCTGTTTTTGCTTGCAGAGAGAGGACAGAGATGGGGGGAGAATATGGGAAAAGCACCCTCCCCAAAAGCAGCTGGAGAGAAAGTGGAAAAGTGGAAACAGCCACAGGGACTGAACTAAAAAGGGAAAAAGGAGAGGGTTTAAATTCCATTAAGACTGTATAAACAGGGGGAGCACAGAGTCTGAAACTCTTCAGCTTGATACCTGGTGGTGCTCTGGTGGCAAGAGTGAATCCCCAGGAGCATAGTGGGGTCTAGGAGGTTCTCGGGCCACACAGGGAGAAGTGATTCCACTGCTGGAAGGACATTTGGTAGAGGCTCTGTGGCCACCCAGTCCCAGCAGACACCAGATAACAAACCACATTCACTGGTGCTGGAACAAGGTCATTAAGGGTGAAGCCTGGTGCCAGATGTATGTTGTGATTTTCCATAATCCCTGAAATGCTGCTACTACACAATCACGAGAACATTCTCGGGGGTGGGCTGGCACCCAGCCACAGTCTCTGAGCTTGGGCAGCAGCACAGTCCTCTGTGGGTGTGGCCAGCACCCAGCCATTGCTCAGTGAGACCCTCCCCCCCAGAGGATCTGAGCGGGTCAAAGCCACAGTCCCTCAGAAGCGAGGGGTCGAGAAACACAGCTGCCTCTGAGATAAAACTCAGGAGGGACGTGCCCTGGCAACCTGACAGCTTGGTCACAGTGTAAAAGTGGGGAGTGGATGGAAGCCGGAAACAAATGATGGGTGCGCAATTGTTGAGGAGAATAGAGTTCCGATACTGGAGACCGGGTGGCTGGGTATGCCATTTTCACCACTCCCGTGCATGCACGTACACACCTACAAGTGCCACAATAATCCACCCCAGTAAGCTAAGCAGCGCCATCTAGTGGAGAACAGAGCCATTACACTAAGCCCTGCCCAACTGGGCCAACCTCGCTCTTCAGGAATACCACAAGTCTCTGCGCCTACTTAGTTTGTGGACTATCAAGGGCTTCACAGTTTGACTTCTACAGGAAAACGATGTAATTTCAATTGTATTTCAGTCTGCTAACTGGTCCATCTATTCCATTTTTTTTCTTTTTTTCTTTTTCTTGAATACAAAAAGAAAGTTTTTATTTTCAATTTTTATTAAAAATATTTTGCTTTAATTTTTTCTACTATATTTTTTACTTTTTTGTAAAATTTTCAAATTGTTTTACTTTCATCATTTCATTTTATTCTCTTTCACTGTATTCATTTTCTGAAATTTTCAAACGTTTTCTTTTTTTTCTTTCCTTTTTCCTCTCATCTATCAAGTTCCTTTCATTTTTTTTTTTAATTTTTTTTTAACGTTTATTTATTTTTGAGACAGAGAGAGACAGAGCATGAACAGGGGAGGGGCAGAGAGAGAAGGAGACACAGAATCTGAAACAGGCTCCAGGCTCTGAGCTGTCAGCACAGAGACCGACGCGGGGCTTGAACTCACGGACCGTGAGATCATGACCTGAGCCGAAGTCCGACGCTTAACCGACCAAGCCACCCAGGCGCCCCTCAAGCTCCCTTCAATAGCCAGACCAGAACACACCTAGAATCTAGCATCATTTATTTTATTTGTGTGTGAGCGCTTTTTAATTTTTTATTTTAATTTCTTTTACCTTATCAATTCCTTTTCTCCCTTCAAAATGACAAAACAAAGGCATTAACCCCAAAAGTAAGAGCAGGAAGAAACAACAACCAGGGACTTAATCAACACAGATACAAGCAAGATGCCTGAACCAGAATTTAGGATCACAATAATAAGAATACTGGCTGGGGTCAAAAATAGATTAGAACCCCTCTCTGAAGAGATGAAGTAAAAACTAGTCAGGATGAAATAAAAAACACTATTGCTGAGCTGCAATCTCAAATAGATGCCATGGAGGTAAGGATGGACAAGGCAAAACAGCCAATCAGTGACACAGAGGACAAACTTATGGAGAATAATAATGCAGAAAAAAAGGGAGACTAAGGCAAAAGAGCACAATTTAAGAATTAGAGAAATGAGTGACTCATTAAAAAGGAACAACATCAGAATCATAGGGGTCCCAGAAGATGAAGAGAGAAAAAGGGGTAGAAGAGTTATGTGAGCAAATCATAGCGGAAAACTTTCCTAACCTGGGGAAAGACACAGACATCAAAATCCAGGAAGCATAGAGGACTCCCATAATATTCAACAAAAACTGACCATGAACAAGGCGCATCATAGTCAAATTCACAAAATACTCAGGCAAGGAGAGACTCATGAAAGCAGCGAGGGAAAAAAGTCCTTAACCTACAAGGGAAGACAGATCCGGTTTGCAGCAGACTTATCCACAGAAATTGGCAGGTCAGAAAGGAATGACATTATGTATTCAATGTGCTGAATCAGAAAAATATGCAGCCAAGAATTCTTTATCCAGCAAGGCTGTCATTCAAAATAGAAGGAGAGATTAAGAGTTTCCTAAACAAAAATTAAAGAGTTTGTGACTACTAAACCAGCCCTGTAAGAATATTTAAGGGGCATTCTCTGAGGGGAGAAAAGACAAAAAAAAAAAAAAAAAAAAGACTAGAAAGGACCAGAGACCACACCAGAAACCCTAACTCTACAAGAAACATAATGGCAATAAACTCATAACTTTCAGTACTCTCTCTAAACGTCAATGGACTAAATCCTCCATCAAAAGACATAGGGTAACAGAATGAATAAGAAAACAAGATCCATCTATAAGCTGTTTACAAGAGACCCACTTTAGACCTAAAGACACCTTCAGATTGAAAGTAAGGGGATAGAGAACCATCTTTCATGCTAATAGTTGACAAAAGAAAGCCAGAGTAGCCATACTTTTATCAGACAATCTAGACTTCAAAATAAAGACTGTAACAAGAGATGAAGAACAGCATTATATCATAATTAAGGGGTCTATCCACCAAGAAGACCTGACAATTGTAAACATTTATGCTCCAAATGTGACAGCACCCAAATATATAAATCAATTAATCACATACATAAAGAAACTCATTGATAATAATACCATAATAGTAGAGGACTTCATTACCCCACTTACAGCAATGGACAGATCATCTAAACAGAAAATCAACAGGAAACAGTGGCTTTGAATGACACACTGGACCAGATGGACTTAACAGATATATTCAGAACATTTCATCCTAAAGCAGAATATACATTCTTCTTCAGTGCACATGGAACTTTATCCAGAACAGATCACATACTGGGACACAAATCAGCCCTCAACAAGTACAAAAAGATCAAGATCATACTATGCATATTTTCAGACCACAACGCTATGAAACTTGAAATCAACCACAAGAAAAAAATTGGAAAGATAGCAAATACTTGGAGACTAAAGAACATCCTACTAAAGA
This sequence comes from Puma concolor, assembly GCF_028749965.1. Lineage (NCBI taxonomy): Eukaryota > Metazoa > Chordata > Mammalia > Carnivora > Felidae > Puma > Puma concolor. The sequence goes on along the minus strand of NC_141668.1, from coordinate 19,084,702 downwards.
ATGAATGGGCTAACCAAGAAGCTAAAGAGGAAATTAAAAAGTACATGGAAGCCAATAAAAATGATAACACCACAGCCCAAAACCTCTGGGACGCAGCAAAAGCAGTCATAAGAGGTAAGTATATAGCAATCCAGGCCTTCCTAAAGAAGGAAGAAAGGTCTCAGATACACAACCTAACCTTATACCTTAAATAGCTGGAAAAAGAACAAATAAAACCCAAAAACAGCAGAAGACAGGATATAATAAAGATTAGAGCAGAAATCAATGCTATCGAAACCACAAAAAAAAAGGTCAGATCAATGAAACCAGAAGCTGATTCCTTGAAAGAATTAACAAAATTGATAAGCCACTAGCCAATCTGATCAAAAAGAAAAAGATAAGAACCCAGATAAATAAAATCAAGAATGAAAGAGGCGAGATCACAACCAACACAGCAGAAATAAAAACAAGACAGTATTATGAGCAATTATACGCCAATAAAATGGGCAATCTGGAAGATATGGACAAATTCCTAGAAACATATACACTACCAAAACTGACACAGGAAGAAATAGAAAATTTGAACAGACCCATAACCAGTAAAGAAATCATATTAGTAATCAAAAACCTCCCAAAAAACAAGAGTCCAGGGCCAGATGTCTTTCCAGGGGAATTCTACCAAACATTTAAGGAAGAGTTAACACCTATTCTCTTGAAGCTGTTCCAAAAAATAGAAATGGAGGAAAACTTCCAAACTCTTTCTATGAAGCCAGGATAACCTTGATTCCAAACCCAGACAAAGACCCCACTAAAAAGGAGAATTATACACCAATTTCCCTGATGAACATGGATGCAAAAATCCTCAACACGATATTAGCCAACCAGATCCAACCATACATTAAAAAATTATTCACCACAACCAGTGGGATTTATGACTGGGGTGCAGGGCTGGTTCAATATCTGCAAAACAATCATTGTGATTCATCACATCAATAAAAGAAAGGACAAGAATCACATGATCCTCTCAATAAATGCAGAGAAAGCATTTGACAGAATACAGCATCTTTCTTGATACAAACTCTTAAGAAAGTAGGGATAGAAGGATCATACCTCGAGATCATAAAAGCCATATATGAAAGACACAATACTAATATCATCCTCAATGGGGAAAAACAGAGCTTTCCCCCTAAGGTCAGGGACAAGACAGTGATGTCCACTCTTGCTACTGTTATTCAACATAGTATTGGAAGCCTTAGCCTCAGCAATCAGACAACACAAAGAAATAAAAAGGCATCCAAATTTGCCAGGAGGAGGTCAAAGTTTCACTCTTCACAGATGACATGATACTCTACATGGAAAACCCAAAAGATTCCACCAAAAAACTGCTAGAACTGATCCATGAATTCAGCAAAGTTGCAGGATATAAAATGAATGCACAGAAACCGGTGCATTCCTATGCACCAACAATGAAGCAACAGAAAGAGAAATCAAGGAATCGATCCCATTTACAATTGCACCAAAAACCATAAAATATCTAGGAATAAATCTAACCAAAGAGGTGAAGAGCCTATACACTGAAAACTATACAAAGTTTATGAAATAAATTGAATAAGACACAAAAAATGGAAAAATATTCCATGCTTCTGGATACGAAGAACAAATATTGTTAAAATGTCAATACTACCCAAAGCAATCTACATATTCAATGCAATAACTATCAAAATAACACCAGAATTCTTCATAGAGCTAGAACGAACAATCCTGAAATTTGTATGCAACCAGAAAAACACCCGAATAGCCAAAGCAGTCTTGAAAACCAAAGCAGGAGGCACCACAATCCCAGACTTCAAGCTGTATTACAAAGCTGTAATCATCAAGACAGTATGGCAGAGGCACAAGAACAGACACTCAGATCAATGGAACAGAATAGAGAACCCAGAAATGGACCCACAAACATATATCCAACTAATATCTGACAAGCAGGAAAGAATATCCAATGGAATAAAGATAGTCTCTTCAGCAAGTGGTGCTGGGAAAACTGGACAGCGACATGCAGAAAAATGAACCTGGACCACTTTCTTATACCACACACAAAAATAAACTCAAAATGGATGAAAGACCTAAATGTAAGACAGGAAGCCATCAAAATCCTCGAGGAGAAAGCAGGCAAAAACCTCTTTGATCTTGGCTGCAGCAACTTCTTGCTCAACATGTCTCTGGAAGCAAGGGAAACAAAAGCAAAAGTTAACTACTGGGACCTCATCAAAATAAAAAGCTTCTGCACAGCGAAGGAAACAATCAGCAAAACTAAAAGGCAACCGACAGAATGGGAGAAGATATTTGCAAAGGACATATCAGATAAAGGGTTAGTATCCAAAATCTATAAAGAACTTATCAAACTCAACACCCAAAAAATAAATAATCCAGAGAAGAAATGGGCAAAAGACATGAATAGACACTTCTCCAAGGAAGGCATCCAGATGGCCAACCGACACATGAAAAAATGCTCCACATCACTCATCATCAGGGAAATACAAATCAAAACCACAATGAGATACCACCTCACACCTGTCAGAATGGCTAACATTAACAACTCGGGCAACAACAGATGTTGTCAAGGATGTAGAAAAAGAGGATCTGTTTTGCGCTGCTGGTGGTAATGCAAGCTGGTGCAGCCACTCTGGAAAACAGTATGGATGTTCCTCAAAAAATTAAAATAGAGCTACCCTACAACCCAGGATTGCACTACTAGGGATTTATCCAAAGGATACAAGTATGCTGTTTTGAAGGGGCACATGCACCCCAATGTTTATAGCAGCACTATCAACAATAGCCAAAATATGGAAAGAGCCCAAATGTCCTTTGATGGATGAATGGATAAAGAAGATGTGGTGTGTGTGTTGTATATAACACACACACACACACACACACATATATATATGTTATATATATAACACACACACACATACATATATATATAACACACACATACACACAATGGAGTATTACTCAGCAATCAAAAAGAATGAAATCTTGTCATTTGCAACTATGTGGATGGAACTAGAGGGTATTATGCTAAGTGAAATTAGTCAGAGAAAGATAAATATCATATGACTTCACTCATATGAGGACTTTAAGATACAAAACAGATGAACATAAGGGAAGGGAAGCAAAAAAATAAATAAAACAGGGAGGGGGACAAACATAAGAGACTCTTAAATGTGGAGAACAAACAGAGGGTTATTGGAGGGGTTGTGGGAGGGGGGATGGGCTAAATGGGTAAGGGGCATTAAGGAATCTACTCCTGAAATCACTCTTGCACTATATGCTAACTTGGATGAAAATTTAAAAAATAAAAATTAAAAAAATATTATGAACAACTCAGTACCCACAAATTGGATAACCTATATGAAATAGACCAATTCTCTGAAAGAGACCAATGACCAATTCTGCCAAAATTCACAAGAAGAAATAGACTAGCCGAATAGGCCTATATCCATTAAAGAAAAGGAATCAATAAATAAGTTGCCAAAAGAGAAATCACTAAGACCAGATTAGACTGATGAATTCTAGAAAAATTTTAAGGAAATCTCTATAATTGCTAACAAAAGATAGAAGCAGAGAGAATATTTCCTAACAGTGTATGGAATGAAAAATGGTACCACCACTTTGTAAGACAGTTTGGCAGTTTCTTACACAACTAAACATACTCTTACCATACAAGCACACTCCCTGGTATTCACCGGAAGGATTGAAACTTATGTCCACACAAAAACTACTGCAGATGTTAATAGCAGTTTCATAAGTGCCAAAAATTGAAAGAAACCAAGATGTCCTTTAGTAGTTGAATGGTAAATAAACTATGGTACATCCAGCCAATGAATTACTTAGCACTAAAAGGAAATGAGCTATCAAGCGATGAAATATTTATTGCTTAAATGTTTATATTTATATTGCTTAATTTATATTTATATTGCTTTTTATTTATAAAAATAAATGAAGGTGTCCATTTTCATCCATTACAGGATAGCTGGTAATGCATTAACCCACTCTCTATAAACTAAAGCCAGACCATCTATATGAAATAATTGATTTCAGGCAATATATGGTGAATAGCACAGGACTGAAACGCTTGTGAGAAGGAATATATGGGATAAACCCTACATTCACTCCAACTTTCTCCCTTAGAGTCATTTTCTAAACTGTAGTTCAGAGAAGTGGAACCCAACAGTCTTACTGACCAGACTAAATAGAGATCAGAGTTTGAACCTGCTGCAATAGCTGAAATTTGGAGGCAGGGTCCTGAAAAAGAAGAAACCACAGAAAAATAGCCCCCAAAATCTATGTAGAAGTTCTCCTCAGGTCTTTGACCATATCCGAAAATGATTATGTAAAAACAAAAGTATGGTAAGCAAAGTAGGAAAGAGTCCTGGGAAGACTCTTCGCAGGAGTTTCAACTCAACCAGAGTACAGAAACCTTAGTGAGCATCCCCAGCATCGAATTGGAACCCCAGAAAAACTATGCCCTGTGAATAAAGACCATGCATAGGAGCAAGGGCTACATCCTAGGATTAAGACAAAACTGGGATAGAACATTCTAACAAAGATTGAAATAGAACCCCAACAAGATAATCTGCTAGTAATATAAATTCTTCCAAGACAAAACTATTCTTTAGAAGATAACAATAGTCCAGCCTTCTATAATGTATCAACACCATATCTAACATGTAATTAAAAATTAGGCGACATTAAAAAAGAAAGGAAAAGTGACCAATAGTCAAGTGAGAAAACAGACAACAGAAGCAGACCCAGAGATAATCCAGTAAATGGAGTTAACAGAAAAGACCTCAAAATGATCATTTAAAAATTATACAGAAAAAGGTAAACAAAACAATGAAAACATGGAGCATTTCAACACAGAATTAGGCTTTATTTTAAGAAATAAATTGACATTCTAGGGGCGCCTGGGTGGCTCAGTTTGTAAGCATCCTACTTCAGCTCAGGTCATGATCTCACAGTCTGTGAGTTCGAGCCCTGCATTGGGCTCTGTGCTGACAGCTCAGAGCCTGGAGCCTGCTTCGGATTCTGTGTCTCCCTCTCTCTGACCCTCCCCTGTTCATGCTCTGTCTCTCTCTGTCTCAAAAATAAATAAACATTTAAAAAATTAAAAAAAAAAGAAATTGACATTCTAGAACTGCAAAATATATCTGAAATTAATAATTTATTACATGGATTTAACTGCAGACTGGATACAGCAGAAGACCAAATCAGTTTTAAGACTCGTCAACAAGACTATTCAGAATGCATCTTATACAAATAAACAAATTTTAAAAAGAAAAGGAAAGAAAACACCAGAATAGAGGGTAAGAGAGATTTGGGATATACAGTCTCTTAAGTTTTAACATGTGTAACTGAGTTCCAGAAGGAGAAGAGAATTAGATATGCAATGTTTGAAGAAAGCTGCCAAAAGGAAGCTCAGCAGAGCTGAGGATAAATATGAGGAAAATCAAACTCAAATGCTTCATCGTCAAACTGGTAAAAACCAAAGATAAAGGAAACATTGTGACAGCAGCCAGAGGGTGGGGAAAAGCCACATTTCCTTCCAGTGAAAACTATGAGAATTAGATTTAATCTCTTTACAGAAACTATTGAAGCCAGAAGAAAATGGAATTGCAGTTTTAAAGAAGGAAAACGGACAACTTAGAATTCTAGGTCCATCAAAAACAAACAAACAACCCTTTAAAAATTGAGGCTTCTATGAAAGGAGGGCTAAATGCTTTTGAGTGTCTACTGTGACCCCATCCTCTCTGGCAAATGTGACCCAGACTGTACTGTCTTTGACTCCCCATGCCCATGGAGCTGGGCTTCTGGAGATGGCACTGATACTACTGACTCAGGCAGAAGGGCTTGATCAGATGAAACAAAAGACACACTGAGTCTGGGGCTTCATCCTGACATCATTAAATTGTTCTGTACTCATGAGGCTTAAGATAAGAATGATCTGAGGACGCCTGGGTGACTCTGTCAGTTAAGTGTCTGACTCTAGGTTTCAGCTCAGGTTATGATCTTGCATTTCATGAGATCGAGTCCCACACTGGGTTCTACACTGACAGTACAGAGCCTGCTTGGGATTCTGTCTCTCCTTTTTTTCTCTGCCCCTCTCCCACTAGTACATGCAGGCTCTATCTCAAAATAAGCATTTAAAAAAATAAGAATGATCTGCCTATCACCACCAAATAAGTTCTATTTCACTTGTATCCCAGAAGAGCGAATACCCTTTCTGCATATAAAACGGATTTGCTTAAGTAATTTTTTCCATAATAAAGATCTTCTGTACCATGGCTGAATTCTTTACTTTTAGAAACATGTTATAAACTCTTAGTTTGTGATTTCTCTTTCAAATAAATTATAAACAAAGAAACAGTCATCACTCTACCAAACATTGACCATCTTCGCCCCCACCTCCAAGCCTGGTAAGAGCCTCTATTCTCCACATTCTTAGGTGAACCAAACCCTGATGCGGCAGGATTTCCAGATCAGCCTCTGCTGATTGTTCTTTCTCCTATGAACAAAGGCTGTGTGGAGAGAACTGCTCATGGCAGAGTCCTGGGTATGGACAAAAGAGGCTCTGCGCCTGAATCTGCTAGAGAGATACGAGGAGAGTACGATTTTGTTTAAAGAAACAAAAGATGGCAAATCCAGCTGATAGAATGATGTACTCCCTCCACGGAGGCAACCACGGTTCTGAAGATGACTGGGCTGACGGTGGCAGGGCCACATGATGGTAGGAGCCTGGGTCATTGAGTCACCTCGCTAAGGGCACTTGGATTGAACTACAGCAAGTTTCCGCTGAAAATACATGAAATGCTAAGACGTCAACAGTTCTCCTTGATGTCTCCCGAGTTCTTATCGGTGAAGTAGCACCTCTGGCGAGGCCCTTCATTTCTCTGACCCAGCTTGTCTGCACTGACCAAACCCAGGCTCAAGCAAGCCTACAGGGAAGGGAGATCCCTGTAACCTTGATAAGTACGATCTGCCTTCAAGGCTGCAGAAGGAGACTAACTCAGAGAGAGGGAGACACAGAATCTGAAACAGGCTCCAGGCTCTGAGCTGTCAGCACAGAGCCCGACGCGGGGCTCGAACTCACGGACCGCGAGATCATGACCTGAGCCGAAGTTGGCCGCTCAACCGACTGAGCCACCCAGGTGCCCCGGAAGGAGACTAACTCAGAAGGAGGCTCACCCCAGAATGTGGGCATGTCTCACCATTGTGCTCTGACACACCTGCATGCAGAGAATGTAGGTTATGGCACGAAGCTATTTTAATCCTCTAGGTTTTGCGTAGTGTCAGGAGAGGCAAAAATTCATGGGCTAGTCTCTTCTGGCTGCAATCGGCACAATAGAAATACGCTTTCTGTGTGTGCAGCAGTGAACAAAGAGTGTACTTTGTTTTATTAGGGCGTAGTGTTTTATTCATCCAGGCCTCACTTGCCCTCCCTACCGGTAGTCTGGCCTAGGTTGCCAGGCACTAGTTTGTTTTAGAAATAGAACACTCCAGGGGCACCTAGGAGACTCCGTCAGTAGACTGTCCAACTCTTGATTTCAGCTCAGGTCATGACCCCAGGCTCGTGGGACCAAGCCCCGTGTAGAACTCCGCACTGGGCGTGGAGCCTGCTAAAGATTCTCTCTCTCCCATCTGCCCCTCTCCCCCACTCACACTCTCCAAAAAAATTAAAAGTAAAAAATAAAAAGAAATACAACAGTCCACAGGGTTCCAAGCAGATAGTTGTGGTCCACCGGATACCAATAGCCAGCAACCAAGCTTCAGTGCCTTTGGAGTCATACAAGGCCTTTGGACTGCCACAGAAATACCTTTCCATTCTGGTCCTAGAGCAGGGCTCTGGTGGTAGTATCTGACTGGTGGTAGTACTTGAGACAAAGCTCTCAAGTACAAAAAGCTCTCAAGACAAAGCTCTTTGGGTTTCCCTTCAGTATATGCTGCTATGATTTTTTACTTTTTGATAAGAAGCCAACATACTTTAAGGAGGAATAAAGAGGTAGCCAAATGCTCTTCTGTCTTGGTTAAAGAATATCGTTATGTCAGTGAAAAGACTAAAATGAGATAATACAAGTCTATGGATCTCACAGGTCACCTCTTATAAAGGCCAGTCCTCTGAAGGTACAAACTCTGTGTTTGGCAACACTTAAGAGAAATGTGAATGGGTTGACCTCTTCACTTGAGGACACCTTTGAAAAAACAATCAAAAAGAAACCCCGAACTGTCATGTTACTGGGTGATAATGGCTCATCTTAATTTAAGAACAGACGTGATCAGTCAAAGAGGGATTGAAACCCTTCCAGTCCCAACTAACTAATGCTAAAGGCATCCCAGAAGAAAATGTAGAACAACTTCAGAGGGAAATAATGGATGGCTTGGATGAAAACACTCATCAATAACAAAACCTAAGCCTGCTTTCCAAGAAGATAAGGAACGAAAAGTGTGGGGACTCAAAGGCAAAACAAACAAACAAAAACAAAAACCTTGAAAGTATTACCCATGAACGACACAGGCTGTAAATGAGAAAGGAGCCCATAAACTCTCTCACTGAAACTGTGCTGAGAGTGAGGTTTACCTGCTCTCTTTAGAGATAATCACCCAGATGATAACAGTTCCCCTTTCAAGGAAAAGAGGACAGTTACTCCATAGGGACCCAGACTCACATGCAGGTGTAATTCAGAGGTCAATGCAGCTGCCCCTGAACAGCCACACCCACTGCAAGACATTGGGGTTTTTTGTCTCCTCAAAAGTAATTTAGATTTCAAGTACACAATACATAGTTATTAACTCTAATCAGGCTGTACAGTAGGTCTCCAGATTCATCTTCTAAATTAAAAGACTGTATCTTTTGATCAAATATCTCCCCTTTTCCCCTCAACCAGCCTCTGATAAACTCAACTATATTCTACATTATTGTATGATTTTTTTTTTTTTTTTTTTTTTTTTTTATTTATGGGACAGACAGAGACAGAGCATGAACGGGGGAGGGGCAGAGAGAGAGGGAGACACAGAATCGGAAACAGGCTCCAGGCTCCGAGCCATCAGCCCAGAGCCTGACGCGGGGCTCGAACTCACGGACCGCGAGATCGTGACCTGGCTGAAGTCGGACGCTTAACCGACTGCGCCACCCAGGCGCCCCTGTATGATTTTTTTTAGAGTCCATATGTGAGTGACATCATGCGGTACTTGTCTGTGTCTGGTTTATTTCACTTAGTATAATGTTCTCCAGTTTCATCCACATTGTTGCAAATAGCAGGATTTCTTTCTCATGGCTGTGTGATATCCCAATATATATATAAGGGTATATAATATATATTGTCTGCACTGACCAAACACAGGCTCAAGCAAGCCTACAGGGAAGGGAGATCCCTGTGTGTGTGTGTGTATATATATACATACACATATATATATACACATATAATCACGTTTGTATATATATATATATATATACAAATGTGATTTATATATATACACATATAATCACGTGTGTGTGTATATATATATACATACACATATATATACATATAATCATGTTTTCTTCATTCATCTGTCCATTTGCTTAAGAGAATAGATCTCAAGTGTTATCGCCACAAAAAAATAAGTGAAGTGATGGAAATCTTAATTAACCTGATTGTGGTAATCATTGTACAGTGTGTATGTATACTAAATTATCATGTTGTACACTTTAAATATGTGCAATTTTTATTTGTCAATCGTAGTAAAACTGGGGAAAAAACATTAAAAAAGCAATTTAGATTTACCTCTGTTGAACACTTTCACTGTTGCTATTTGATTTTTGTTTGTTCTTATTGATGTTTGATAGAATTATAACTCCTCAAAGCATTTTTAAATATAGATGGGTTTTGGGGCACCTACATGGCTCAGGTGGTTAAGCATCCAATTCTTGATTTCAGCTCAGGTCATGATCTCGCAGATTCATGAGTTCGAGCCCCGCATGGGCTCTGTGCTGACAGAGTGGAGCCTGCTTCAGATTCTCCCTCTTTCTCTGCCCCTCCCCTGCTCGCAGTCTCTCTCTCTCTCTCAAAATGAATAAATAATCTTTAAACAGAATTAATATAGATGGGTTTAACTTCATTATGATACATTAGTTCCATTTCATTGTGTCCCCTACAATGAAAGGATATAAATACTGCATTTTTTACTATTACTTAAACCATCACTGACATTTTAACAAAACCAGGCAGGATATTTGGTAAAAAAGAAAAGACTATTTCGATATACTATTAGAAATCTGTAAAAGTAGCTTCTTAATAGTTACCTCAATAAACTTTTATTGGTATTATCAGTTTTAACAAATTGAAAAACCCAAACAACAGGCATCACAGTTAAACCTATCAGTATTTTTACCAGTTAAAGTTCTAAATTCACAGACGAAGGGACTTGTGAGTTACAACCATTTGTTTCTTACTTTGTAATTTTCTGAAATGTTGCCATTTCAGATTTGTTCATGTATTCTTCAATACTTAAATGTCCTTAGATTTTATTCAGTCAAAACTTTCCCCTTTAAAAAACAAGGGGCAGACACCCAGTTCTAGAACATCAGCCCCAGAAGCCCCTCCATCTACTCCCCCGGCCCCGTGAGAATACCATAACTGCTAAAACTTCAAAACAACAACAAAAACCCTCCTGTAAAGTCTCGAGAAACCGTCGTGAGGACACACAACAGATGGAGAAACATTCACTCAAGAAAAGTTACTAAAATCTGACTTGAGCCATAGCTACTGCTCCCTTCCCAGCAGTGCGGCAAGAGGGAAGCTCCCCCCTCCCAGAGCAGGTGGCCAAGGACACGGGAGTCACCCTCCGGCCCCCAGCTCCCAGCCAAGGGCTGCGGTGTCTCCCCGGGAGGGGCAGGCTGCTGGCGTTGCTCACGTCCCTCCCTCCGTGCTGCAGGGACTCGGTTCCCGGCGGGCCCCGCCGAGAAGTCAGGGCCTCCCTCCCTCCGTCCAGCCAGAGGGCACAGGCTCGTCCCCAGAGCCAGCAGGCCAAGAAAGCCGGAGCCCTGGTCACCTTTGCCCGAGCGTGTTCACGGGGCGGGGAGGGAAGCGAGCTGAAAAGACCAGAGGGACTGCCCCAGGGCATCGCCCCACCAGCAGAGGGGTCACCAGAGGGAGCCGCCACCGCCTCCGATAATTCGCCCCGGGAGGAGGGGCATGCCCTGAGAACCGGGAGCTCTGAGGGTCTCCCCAAGCCAGCTGGTGTGTGGGGAGCAGTGCGGGAAAGTTCGCGCCCGGGCGAGGGTGCAGTCACAGCCTGGAGGTTGGGGTGGTAAGCGAAGAAGAGGCTGAGCTTGACGGGAGCAACAGGCTCGGCCAGACGCGCTGTGCCGCTAGGGGGAGCCCGCGAAACGGCCGCTAGGAGGAGCCTCCAGGGTGTAAAAAAAAATTATGTTTCCAGTTAAGAATGGCAAACTGGGTACGTTTAATTTGTTTAAGTTTATTTTTGAGAGAGAGACCATGAGCGGGGGGGGGGGGGGGTAAGGGCAGAGAGAGAGGGGGAGACAGAGGATCCCAGGCGAGCTTTGCATTGAAAGCGCAGAGCCCAAGGTGGGCTCGAACCCACCAAGTGAGATCATGACCCGAGCTGAAGTTGACGCTTTACCCACGGAGCCACCAAGGGGCCCCTGGGCACATTTAATTTCGTTCCTTCTCAAAAACCCACAAAAATCATTTCTGGTTTGTTTGTTGTTGTTGTTGTTGTTGTTTTTCCCCACCACTTTTGTTTCTGAAGACAAAGCTGCAAGGCTGAGAAGAGGAAAGGAGACGATCTGGGAAGCTGTAAAATAGACCAGTTTTAAACTCTCAGAAATAACAGGAAGGCCAGATGGAATGGAATAAAGCTTTCAAAATTATACAGGCAAATTATTTTCGCCTAAAATTCTGTACTCGATCGACCTTTGATTGATCAAGTTTAAGGGCAGGATAAACACTAAATGGATAAAAGCCTTTGATACCCGCAATAAGAACTCCAGCACAGGACAGGGGCAGAGGGAATCCCTGGGGTGGTGGGGAGGGTCCTTCAGGAGGACTGCTGGGTGCCGGGTGTCAAGACCCAGCCCGGAGCAGAAGTGGGTTCAAGGGCGCTGGGGGAGCTTTTGTCAGGAAGAGGTCAAGCACCACTCATACACATTTCTTGAAAAAAGATTTAAGTTTTGAGGGTTGCATCGGTATTAAGTACATAGAAATCCAAGCAAACACAGAATTAAGACAATTATCTCCAGAGAAGACTAACAGACCGGGAAAGGAGGGTGGGGGGGAGGAATCACAATTTTCTACACGACTCCACTGCTGTGTGTAGTATTTACATAGTTACAATAGTGCAGACGCTGGATATTGATTTAAGCAAAATCTTAATATAACCAGTTTGGAAGGAGGAGGAAGATAAGACTCATGCTTGTGGACAGGGAATCAGGGAGAAGAAAGCTGAGAGTCAGTAGATGATGTGAAACTGAGAAACCAGAGAGCACGGAGACAAGCAGGTTATTTTGAGAATTGGGGTAAACACCTGAAGAATCCGCTTACCCAGGTGAAAGTGCTTGGCTCTGGAGAAGAAGGGAGAATGCGGTCGCTGCTTTTCACTTTGAAGCTCTGTTTGGCTCTCTCACAACTATGTGCATTGGAACCTGTACTGAATGCATAAATATATGTTTCTCTCCCTCTTCCACTACATCCCCTTACTCACCGGTGTTTAATTTTCAGAGTAACTACTTTATATTCGTACCGAAAAGTTCCTTTTGTCTCTGCCTTGAAGGCATTACCAAGAAGGTTACTCTCAGTATTTAGAAATTCTGCTTTTAAATAGTAACAGCTGCGGGGGCGCCTGGGCGGTTGGTCCAGCGGCCGACTCTGACTTCAGCTCAGGTCATCAAGGCACACTTTTCGAGACTGAGCCCGAGGTGGGGCTGTCAGCCTGCGTGGGATTTTCCCTCTGCCCCTCCCCTAGTAACAGCTGCCATCATGACCTGCCCAGCACTTCCACACTCTCTCTGGGTTCCCACAACAGCCACGCTTCCATTTCACAGGTGAGAAACTCACACTCAGCTTGGTTAAATAATTTGCTCCTCTGTAGCTGGGAGCCCTGACCCCAAAGCCTCGTCAGACCTCATCTTTCTAGGATTTGAGTTTAAAGGAACTCCAAAGGGGAAAACATGTGGCAGTTCAAAGAACTCCTGGGGAGTAGGGTGGGGGGTGGGGAGGGGGGGGGAAGGACCGGGAGGGAAGAGGAACCCGAAGAAACCCGCCAGGCCAGGCGTTCTGCAGTATTACTAGGGCAGCTTCTACTGACTTAACCAAGCCTGGCTCCAAATTGGAGTTCCCAGCTGGTCATGTGGGCAAAGGAAGCAGTTTTTAAACTCTGGCCGGGAGCCCCTGTGGTTACAAAATAAAAGCTTGGTTCTGCTCTTATTCTGAAGGAAGAGATGTTCCCGCTGCTCCAGCACCGGCCCAAACACCCCCCGGTGAGGACGCTAAGCCCACAAGGTTTTGTGGCCAGAGAAGCGCAGATTCCTGAAAAGGAGGGGACGGAGGGGACAGAGGGCCTGAGTGCTTCCCAGTGGGGGGTGGGGGTGGGGGGGGACCCGGGTCGGGATCTTAGACCAGATGATCTTAAAGGCCCCTTCTGAGTAAAACTGGAGGTCGTGTTTACTCGGAGTCTAAATCACTGGGAGCTTTGAGAGTGTCCTGGGCAGTTCCCTTTCCGGAGCTGTCGTGTGACAGCGTCAGGACCCTTACCTGGCTCCTTGGGTCAACTGGTCGGGCGGCTCGGGCGTGGGTAAAGTACGCGATCTGGTGAACAACAACAACGTTGTTTACGTTCCCTTTTTCTGAAAAGTCACGAGCCACCGGCAAGTGAGGAAATGAAAGTGAAATCAGCTGATGTGACACCAGTCGGCGGCATCAGTGCCCTGACCTTCAGCGAGCTGTTTACTTGGGCACAACTGCAAGCGCGAGCGGGTGGGAAGCCCGGGCCGGCCTCCGGCCGCCCTTCCCCTCGCCACCGGCCTCGGCTCCGTCTCCGGAGCCTGGCGTTAGGAAGCCAGCGAGAAAGGAGACTCCGCCAAACCTGACTCCCTGCCCGTCCTCTTTACGAGCGCCTGTGCGTTCTGCCTCTTCTTGTTCGTAAGTACCCACCCTGCGTGGAGCGCAGCTGGCCTGCGTCTGGGCTCAGCGTGGGCTCCGGCCTTTCGCGTCCTAGCGGGGCCACGCCGCGGGGCCGTGTCCGCACACCCGCCCCCCCCCCCCCCCAGTGACCTCGGGTGCCGCTCTGCCCTCCTTCCCTCGGCTCCCGCCACCATCATCCTGGGGGGCTGCGGCCCCCAAGATGGTGAGGGGACTGCCAGCGCACCCGGTTAGAAACACACGGCGATGGGGGCGCCTGGGTGGCTCGGTGGGTTAAGTGTCCCACTTCGGCTCAGGTCATGATCTCACAGTTCGTGGGTTCCAGCCCCGGGTCGGGCTCAGTGCTGACAGCTCGGAGCCTGGAGCCTGCTTCGGATTCTGTGCCTCCTTCCCTCTCTGCCCCTCCCCTGCTTGCTCTCTCTCTCAAAAATAAATAAACATTAAAAAAAATAATTAAAAGGAACACACAGGGATAACCTGGCGACAGGGTGTTGCAAGGTCTGTGCAAATAGATGTTTATGGCCCGCGGGGCGGGTTGCTCATCAGAAACGGGCAGCCAAACAGAAGCAGGTCACTGACTCGAAGTGGCTCGACTATTACTATTCCGAGTTACAGAAACACCCTGAGTGCTTAAAACATACACCGCGAGTTGAGATTGTCAGAAAGACCCGTGTTCTTGACTCAGAATTGAACAGGGTCTAACATATTCAGAGCCTATGTCATTAGACTACAGTGCTTCTCATGCCCGCCAGTGCTGACTTAAAATATTTTCTTAAATACGGACTGTTTCCTTAATAACTTCCGTTATACTTCTTCACCTGTAAAATCAAAGGTTCCTTTGGGAAAGAACACACACACACACACACACACACACACACACACACACACATTATGTGATTCCTTCTTTCCTTCTCGACTCCTGACAACTAATGTGCATTTCTCAGTATCTTCTTCCTACACCCCAACCCTCGCCAAGCCCCAGACCTAAGAATCTGTTCATAAGACATCCCTTTCGATTCTGGACGTAATCCCCTTTCTCAGGTTCTCGTCAGCCGACTCCTGCCTTACCTTAGCTGATCATGAAGTCCGTTTGTGTTTGTTTTCTGCATTTCACTTTTACATAAATGCAACACATAATTCTGGAAATGTTTTTCATGCAAAAAGAGAACAGTTGTTCACAATGCCACCACCCAGAGACAGATGCATTAACATTTTAGAATGTTCCCTTAGTCTCCTTCCTGCAGTCATACTCTGTTAGTGTGATTTTAGACTGGCTTTTCTAAAGTCTGCAGTCTCACCACTTTGGTGTGTCACAGTTTAATTCCAATGGTTTAATTCCAATGGTTTAATTCCAATGGTGGGCATTCAAGCTGCTTCCCGTTTTTTGCAAGATGCGGTGATGAACATTCCTGTGTATAAACCATTGATTGCATTTCTGATTGCTGCCTTGGGGTAAACCCCTAAGTGGAATTACCAGGCCAAAAAGATAGGACTATCTTTTAATTTTAAGGGTTTCCATGCATATTGCCAAATCGCCTCCTGGAAAGTTTGCGCAAATGTTTACGGGTCACTTGGGCCACTGTCACCGTCACCGTATGACAAGGCTAGCCTTGCCACGGGCTAGGTGCCATCCAAAGTTCTTAGCCGCAGTTTTGATACGGAAACTCACAGGATATTTGACTTGGCTTTTCTTTGCTTGTGCTACAAAGGCATAGACGTTTTTTCTCATGTTAGTTAATGAGATATAGTGATTTATATAATAAGAATATATATTTGGACTTTGTTGCCCTTGCTGGCACAGAGCTCCTAAAACCCTTGGAACACTTAGGAATAAGTGTGAATCGCGATAAAGGTGTCTTCTTTATTCATTAACAAGCTCCGTCCAGCCACATCTGGGTTTGCGCTAATGAGCTGACTTTTGGAAAGTCCCTATAGACGGGGTTTGTTTGCGGGAGAAAGAGCCTTGTGATTAGAGGGTCTTGTGATTAGAGGGTCGGAACTTTTAGCCCCACCCCCCACAACCTCCAGGGAGGCAGACTGGCTGGAGATTCAGTCACCAACACCCAGGGATTCATTTCGCGCCAGTCGGGCCCGGGTGCCTAAGCCTTGGTCAGGAGCCGGGAAGGAGGAAGGGGAGACGGCTTTGGGGACTGAACCCTTAGCCCCAGGATCTGACACTCTCTTCCTGTAGATAATGTCAGAATTGGCTTAAATAGTAGGACACCCGCTGGTGTCACGGAGAACTGCTTGGTGGAGGAAAACGCCCACACATTTGGTAGAAAGTATGACAGCCACACTTACCGACTTGGCAGTCCTTTCCGGAAATCTCTTTGTTCCTTGTCCGTTTTGACGGACGGTTAATGTTTTTCTTACTCGTTTGTGTGAATATGTGATATATTGGTAATATTAATCATTTCGTATCTGTTGCAGATGCTTTCCACACTCGTTGGCTTTCACTTTTTTTAGTTTGTTTTTGTTGTACGGAAATGTGTCTTTCTTTTAAATAGTTAAATCTGCACTTCTTTGTGTGTGTGATGTCAATTTGCTTTTAAGCTCAAAGTGTTCCTTCTCATTCGTAATCGAATCTGGACTTGTTTTTAGATCTTTTTTCCCCTCTGTTGATGGCATTTCACTCTTGGATCCATGTGACGTTCGCTTTGGTGTGTGGGGTGGACATGAGGACTTAAACTAGTTTTGCTTCCAGGAAGCTAATCGACGGCTTCCGCACCCGTTCGTGAAAAACCTTCCAGCGAACTCTAATACTTTGGTCACGTATTAACCCCGCATGTGTGGCTTTTCTGAGACACTCCACTCTTGAGCTGTCCATCCCGGTAGCCCTGGGGGGGGGGGGGTACCGTTCTGGGGGCTGGGGCCCAATCTCGCCCCCGTCATCTCTAGGAATCTACCCGGGAGCTGGGTACCGCAACTACTTCAGTGACTCTAGCCTGCCACGGGCCTCAAAATGGTACGCCCGAAAGTGACTTCGCAAGCATTAACAAGCGTCTGCAAATGTCATCTTCCGGCACGTGGGCCGTATGTTCTCATTAGCAACTGAGATCTTCAGAGCTGTACTCGGTGCCCCTGCGTCACGCCACCTCAGCGTTCTCAGCCCTGTCAAAGGACAAAACGGAAACAATTGAGTGATGAGCTTACCCTTCCTTTATCTGAGGGAAGACAAGCCGTGGATTGGGGGAGTACAGCGCCTCCCAAGCATGGAGCAGTCTGGCAGGATTTGGGGCAAGAGCCAGTTGTGTAGAGAAGCAGCAACATGGGAAAGAATGGGCACGATTGGCCGGGACGTCGGGGTTTCCTTAGAAGGTGGGCAGGTCCTGTTTTCTAGGGTAAGGTTGTGCTGGGGGGGGGAGGGGGGGTTCCCTGACAGGTGTTTCACATGACTTAGGCTTAGAACTGTGACACGGGCTGGGCCACCAGGGCTGCCTCCATTTTGTGGTCCCAGTACAGGAATTCACTTTGTCAGCCCAAACCTGGACTTCAACAGACTTTGGGAGGTGAGCCCTGGGTCCCCCGCGCTTTTGTGGAGAGGTACCCTCTGTCCGCTGAGCAGCAGTGGGGCGGTGGGGGTACCGATGGCCAAGTCCCCGGGCAGAGCAGAGAGCGGCAGGAACCGCAGCCTCGGCCCCCTCCTCAGGCAGCCGGACAACCGGGAGGCAGAGGCCACAGCTGACGCCAGCAGGGTGATGAGGCAAAGACTCGTCAGAGTGACCGAAGACCGGCTTTCTGAGGTTCCCGAAACTGGCCTTGAAGGGTAGAGGGGGAGGGCCCCTAGCGTCTGCTACTCAACTTAGCTGTGATCTGCTTTCTTTGAGTTAATCTGCATGTGTTTTGAAGCCCTTTCTGATGTATTACAAGCTTGCTAGGGAAGAAGCCTCTCTCGAAAGACCTCTTGCAAAACTGAAGGTCCGAGTCTTTGGGTCTATTATTCTTTCCCTCCCCTTCTTCCAATGGTTGCGTACCAGCCACGTCCAAGTAGGCCTCGGTGCTTGCCGAGGGCCCAGCCGGCAGGACGGGTGTGAGGTGACCCCTGGCCTCCGCGCGTCTGTCCCGGCTCACAGATCTGTCTGGGCGCCTAGAGCCTCGTGTCTGAGGGAAGAGGGACAGGAGTTAATAGAACACTCAGGTCGAGCGATGAAATCCACACCTCTCACCCTGGCCTACAAGGCCTCCAGGGACCTGGGTCCCCTCCCCTCAGTCACGGGGCTGCAGCCACCCCGGCCCTGGAAATCTGATCCTCTCCCAGGCCGGTGTTTATAACAGACACACTGTCTCCCTGGAGGGCTCTTGCCCAGGCCCAACTCGGGATGGCTCTGTCACATCCCTCGGGCCTCAAACAAATGTCTCCTCTGCACACAGGCCTTCCCTGACCCACTAATCTAGACTCACGGCTTCCACCACCTTCTCTCCTTTGTTTCATCCTGTTGGTTTCCTTCCCAAATCTTTTCAAAACTTGGAACGGTCTTTTTAAAAGTACACCACTGGTGTTTGTGTCCTCAACCGGAAGGCAAGCCCATGAGGCCAGGTTCCTGGTTTGCCCTGAGAGCTACTGACTCCACAGGGCCTACGGCTCAGGGAACTCTCCAAAATGTGCCCTTCGTGGAGTCACAGGATGAAACCCTGGCCTCCTCAGTAGAAGGGGGGCTGTGAATGTCTATCGGGATTGCAGGAGAGGGCTGGGCAGGAGAACCAAGAGTGACAGCCAAAGGCTGTCCTGCCTTCTGGTACTACTTATCCTCAAACTCTGCTCTGGGTCCTTAGCTTCCCATAAGCTAGCTGTGGAGTCCCGCCACTAAAAACCAAGTGAGGAGGGGCGCCTGGGTGGCTCAGTCAGTTGGGCATCTGACTTTGGCTCAGGTCATGATTTCACAGTTTGTAAGCTCGAGCCCCGCATTGGGCTCTGTGCTGACGGCTCAGAGCCTGGAGCCTGCTTCTATGTCTCCCTCTCTCTCTGCCCCTCCCCCGCTCACGCTCTGTCTCTGTCTCAGAAATGAATAAAATAAACATTAAAAAAAATGTTTAAACATTAAACAAACAAAAACACCAAGTAAGGACGGGTCCAAGATGCAGGCGTGTTCTTGTGGTGAAGGATTTTTCTCCCTCTAGATTTTTTATGTTTTGACCCTCGTTCCCAGCTGCATCATCTGCCTGCCGAGGCTAACAAGCAACAAAACAAACGAACAAAGAGCTAGTTGACATTCACGGAACCGCTGAAACGGCCCACGTCCGTGGCTCGGTGTTCGTGGAGGTCTGGAGACGGACGGTTTTGACCCTGCGTGGCGGTCTCGTGGCGTGGTTGTGCTTCTGCTGGTGAAGCTGCTTTTCGTTTCCCTGCCACAGGCGAGCAAACCCAAATGTCACGCGCTGCCTACAAAGCTGCCCTCCGGCCTGGCTGTCCTCAGAGCGCGGGCGACCCCCGGGGGCTGCCTCCGCACCTTTGGGACGCACCACCCCAGGCCGGTTGTGAAAAATAAGAACCTGGGCTCATGCTTCTGCCAAAGGAAACATGACACATTTCCCTTTCTTCTTCCCTTTTTATTTCTGTCAGAGCCGCACCCACACCGCCAGCCACCCTGTCCTGCGTGTGTTCGATGGGGAGGTTTTCGGCAGGGCCGCTGGCTGCTCCGCTCAGACCCTGTTCTGGCTTTATCCGGACGCTTTCTTCCCCCCGCTTTGCTGCTCTCTCCCCCTTGGTGCCGCACCCCCAGCCCCCCTCCCCTCGCTCTTCCCTCACCTCCCTTTTCTCCACAGTCAGGGCTCCAGTTGGCAGAGCGGCCCGGCCCAGCGCACCCGGCCTACAGGGCGGGCGTGGAGACAGTTGCCACACCTCAGTCTCGCCACAGCCCCCGGGGACAGGCCAGCGACAGGGTCCGGACGGGGAGCAGGTGCCGAAGGCCGAGCCGGGTTCTGCTCGAGCTCATGGGCCCTGAGCCCGGGCACTCGGCCCCCGGGTCCACGCCCTTCCCCACCACCTGTGGCGGCCGCATCAGCGTCCAAGGGCACAGAAGACAGCTCCCTGGGGCGCAGGTCCCCCAGCGGAGCTCGGCAGGTAGACACAGGCACCGTCTGCCTCCTCTAGGGCCGCACCGCGGCCGGGCTCCCTTCCCCGAGTTCCAGTTTCTTCTCCATGACAATAATGACTGACACAGGACTTACTAGGTCACGTTCCACGTGCTGTACATAAGCTACAAGATAAATTCCATTGTAGCCATTTTACAGATGGGCATGTTAGGCGCTGGGCTGTTAAGTCGATGGTAGAACTGGGATTGGAACCCGGGACACACAGCTGCAGAGTGTATGCCCAGAACGCTCATTCCACATGGTCTCCACCGCACGAAGAGCCAATAACGACAACAGCGTCCGCCAGGCCTCAGCGGGCACGCGCACAATTCAGTGGAGGCAGATTCTAGATGATTACGACCCACCCGCCTGATGGACTGTCACTGTCCGCTGGCCGGGGGACCTTGGGGAAGCTCCTGACCTTCACCGAGCCTCGGTTTTACTCCTCTGGAAAATGGGGATGGCAATCGTAAACCTGCTCCCACAGGGTTGTCGTAAGAACTTAATAAAATGGTACCTACTAAGTGCTCGGCACAGGGCCTGGCACAGAGTAAATGCCCAAAGAGCTTCTGAAATCTGTTTTTAACTATTAATAAACTCTCAGTCAAACTCAATTTCTCCCTGGACGCCTTCACTGGTCAAAGAGAATTCTCAAAGCAAGTTCTTCCCTCTGTTGTTCCCTAGAGCTCTCTGAAATCACGAGTGAAAAGGAAGGCCAGGGAGATGAATTTACAACTAGTAACAACCCCATCAGCTCGCTGTTTTTTCTTTCAAGCTTCTGTTCTGTTCTGACAACAAAATGATACCATCAGTTTCTACCAGGCGGTCCTGGGGGCCCCGGTAGGGACCGCTCGTGGGTGTGCCCTTGACCTCCGCTGTCCCCACATCTCATGTCCGTCATCGGGGCTCTCGGTGTGCGGCTCTCACAGCTGTAGGCCCACGTGACGTATCTGAGAGACAGGAGAATCCTGTAGAGAGCTCACATTTAGAAACCGGGAAGAAGAGGGAGGGGCCAGAAGGAGGAGGACCAGGACAGGGAAGCAGATGGAAAAAATCGACACAGGGAGGGGTCTGAGCAACTCTATGTGCCGTTGCTGACGTTCATTCAGTCACTCGCGTGTCCTTTACCAGACTTTTACTGAGTGCCTCCCGTGTGGCCCGTAGTCCCGGGTGTGGGGGACGGAACAGTGAAAGATAGGTCTTTGACAGATAAACAGACCAGCTAACCACAGACACATAAAAATGAGCAGCAGATACAAGTCCTTGCCCTCATGGAGGTTACAGTCTACTGGGGACCGGGGTCGGGGGGGACAAGAAATGTTGAGAATGTTAGATGGCACCAGAGCAATGGGGAGAGAGCAGGAAAGGGGCACAGGCAGTGTGAGCTGTGGGGCCGGTGGAGGGGTTGTCACAGGTGGAGATGCTAACCAGGGGTGGCCTCCGTAAGAAAGGGACAGTTGAGCAGAGAGGCCCAAGGGAGGCGTGTAATAACAGAAGAGCATTCCAGGCAGAGAAAATGGCAAGCATGGAAGTCCTGACTTGCCTTAAGTTCTTGGAAAATAAGGAAGAAGCCACTGTAACCGAAGCTGAGGGAGGGAGTGAGGGGCAAGGATAACAGGAGAGGTCCAAGAGGGGACAGTATCGAGGTGTCCTGTTCCTAAAGGAGCAGGAAGAATACCAGGTCGTCGTTGATGTTGCCGTGGAAAGAGGGCACCCTGGGCAGAAGTCATCCTTGGTAGCACATTCCGGAACATATACACCCCTCCAGGTAGAACATATGATATATTCCCGGTGGAAGAACTCAGAAGTTCCAGTCTAGTCCCCACGCTCCTGGAGGGGGACTCTGAAGGGGACGTTCTTCGTGGGTACTCTGTTCCCCTCCGCGGGGCTCACTCTGAGAGTTCACCAAACACTTAATAAGCGAAGTAGAATTTCCACGGGTGGTGAGTGAGCAGTTGCCTGGCATGAGAGACAGTCGCAGGGGGGCTGTATATATATATACACACACACACACACACACACACATATTGTGTGTATATATATACACACATATATTGTGTGTATATATATACAATATATATGTATATAATATATACAATATATACATATAGTGTGTGTGTGTGTGTATAATATATATATATATATATATACACACAATCACGTGGACGGGTATTCTCGCAGATCACAGACAGGTGCCAAGTATACTCGGGAGATGGAGACCAGAGCTACAAACCTGCCTCCGGGAAAGGAAACGAAGGCACTAGGACAGTTCGTAAAGTTCCTTTTGAGTCTGTGACTCAGGAGAGCCATGGCACTTGAGGCGTCTTGAGAAGCAAGTGCCAACGGTAAGGGACGGTGATTCACAAACATCGCCACAGCATTGTGTCCAGTCTTACAGAGTAATGTCCTAAAGTACGGGCAGCCACGAAAAACATCGTGCAGGAAACACTTCTCGTGACATAGGGACACGCTCACGCCGTAATGATGTTGACAAAGCGGGATGCAAACATATATATTCGCATGAGCCTGACCGTGTAAAACAACGTGACGGAAGGAAATGCATTGAGAGTGGTGGTTTCTACGACCCAAAGTCACAGATGAGTTTTGGTCATTCACATACTTTTCCACTTTTCTACAATCATCACGTGTGGCTGTCTTATAAACAGGAAAAAGTTCAGCTAAAAATGGCAGCAGTGACGCAGCAGCCTGCTGGTTCACCCTCTGAAGGAGGCAAGGCTTGTCACGAAAGGGAATTCAAAAGCTCGTGGTGGCGAGAACGAGATTATGCGGATTGTCAAAAGCCACGAAAGCCAGGGTAGGCTCTTAGGACAACAGAGAAGAGCGCCATGGGGTTTTCCAACGGAACGTCCAGAGGCATCCTCTATGAAATGTTTAGACGAAGAAGCTGCGACCAGTCTCCAGCCTCTCGGTCCCTGAGGTCCTGAAGTCTGTCCGGATGTCTGAGGGGACACGGGGAGCAGCCAGCCCAGCGCCGTGCTGAGTGTGTCTGACACACGAAACACGGCCCCTCGCCTCAGGAAGACCGCTGGCTTGTCAGGACACGCACACAAGATGTACACGCGCAATAACTGAGGGGTACCACAGGGCTTGGCTTTCCTTTTTCTTTAATTTTCTTTCTTTCCTTCCTTCGATCTTTCATTCTTTCTCTCTCTCTCTCCCCCCTCTTCCTGTCGTCTTTCTTAACAAGAAGTTCCTTCTGTGTGTCAGGCACCGTTCAGGGGATAAGATGGACGGCCAAGTGGATAAAGGGGGCAGGGATCAGTAGGATTTGGAGGCAGGGGGCAGGGCAAGACCTCAGGAGTTTCAGGGAGACTGAGAGAGAGGGCAGATGGGGTTGGGGGCCGCCTGAGCACAGCCAGAGTGGAGAGCACCGGGAGCAGGCGCCCCCTACAGAGAATTAACTGCCAGTACAAGTTCAAAGTTGCCCAGTGGCGCTGAGCCCCAAGCTCCAGGCGGTGGAGCTGAACTCTGTGCCTCTAAAGACCGGGGAGAAGAAGGGGAACCGGGGGCGACCACCTTCCCCGTATTTGCGCTCCTGGGCTTCCCAGGTCCGGTTTTATTTTGTTTCACTCTCTACTGAAACCCTCCCAAAGGGCAGTTGAGAGAAAGGCAGGAAGTCAAAAACAAAGGCCGGTCGCCTGGGAGCCACAGCCAGAGTTGGCTGATACGATGTCCTCAGGCCGCCACGCCTTTTGAACCTGGCTCCGTCTTCAAGTCAAAAATGCTTAAAAATAGCGATTTTTTTGAACCCAAGTGTAACAGGCCTGAAATAGGGGCAAGAAGAGGGAACATCCACGTAAGGCCACCCGCACTCCCAACCAACGGAGGCAAGTCAAAGCTCATCTGCTACGGCACACGCGCACAAATCGGGGTTCCAGCCCTGGAAATCCATCCCGCACCCTGAAACACCTAAACCCACTAAAAACATGGATACAGGTTTTTACAAGTATTTGTGAAATACGAAAACCGTACAGAACACCTGCTGGGGATGTTCTCGCACCGCGGGCTGGGCCAGCTAGAACTTTGGCTATGCTACTCTCACAACGCATGGACCAAAGACACCTTTCCATACCTGCTAAGCCTTGCTGTTGCAAGGGGGGTAGCGGGAGGTCCCAGGGCCTCCGCGGGATGGCCCTTCTCTGCCACCTCGGCGCTTCCCTGCCGAGCTCCCCTAAAGGAGAAGCCAGGGGCAGAGGCCCTTGGTGGACGGTGGCGACAGGAGTTCAAAACCTCACTGCAGGCACAGGTGTATGTTTCTGTTCTGACGGGCACCGGCCTCCCCCCAAGGTGCTGTCCCGGCTCTCGGTCAAAGGAGTCGCTTGCTGATAAATCTTTATTCTCATTGTCTGCACTGACTCAGGTCCTCTGAAGGGAGCCACCTGCTATAGAGTGAATCGCTGTGCCCTTCAAATTTCGTACGTTGAAACCTAACCCTCCAAGGTGATGACAGTAGGAGGTGAGGCCATTGGGAGGTGATGAGGTTGAGAGCAGAGCCCTCATGAATGAAATCAGTGCCTTTGTGAAAGAGGTCCCAGAAAAAAATAAAGATGCCCCAGACAGCTTCCTGTCCCTTCCACCATGTGAGGACACTGGGGAAGGATGTCCCTCGACGAACCAAGAAGGGGGCACACCAGACACCAAATCAGCCAGTCCCTTGATCTTGGACTTCTCAGCCCCCGCCCCCCGAGCTGGGGGAAATAAATGTCTGTGGTTTATAAGCTGCCCAGTCTGTGGTAGTTGGTGCAGCGCCCTCTCCCTCAGCGGGGCCCATCTCCTCTTCCCTCACACTTGTTCTCTTTCTCCCTCGGGGCACTTCCTGTTCTAGCAGAACAGAGATGGGATGTGGTGGGACGCACCTTCCTTCCAGCCAGCGGAGGGAACGAGGGAGCGGCTGCTCCCTTCAGAAGCCGCCCCCCAGGGCTGGACACGTCCCCTGAGCCTCTCCCCGGGGCCACCGCTAGCTGGCTGCAGGAAACCACCTGGCGCCCCAGGCTGGGTGCAGGGACAGGATGGCCCTCCGTCCTTTGTCCCCAGCACCTTGTGTCTTGGAAGGCTAGCGGCACTTTGGCACGCAAATGGCTATTTTGTTCGGTAGTCGAAACTTTACAAATACAAAGGTATCGCAGGCAGACTACTGTGGTAGAAGAGCAATTTGGAGAAGTCCTTCTGATTAAAATCATAGTGAAAAGACTGTTCAAATACGATGAGGACGGTGTACGCTATCTTATGGGGACTACAAGTAAGTTTTCTGCGGATCAATTTGGCAATATGCAGTAAGATCACTCAAAAGTATTTCTACCTTTGGCTCCACTTTAGATATCTAGCTGAAGGAAAAATCAGATTCCAACCAAGAATCATACAAACATCTTCCTTATCTGTCACTTATAATGGTAAAAATGGAAACAATCTGCCTAATGGAGTGACGGATAAATCTACGACACGAACTATCACACAGCCATTAAACATGTTTTTGCAGACTATGTAACAGCTTTGAAAAATGTGCATAATATTCAGTGAGAAAATCATTGTGGTCAACAGTGTGACTATTTAAAAACACATCAGCGCATAGGAAAAAAATATTGGTAAGAAATTAACAGTGGTTCTACGTACGTGGTGGGATAAGAGGTTATTTTTTATGTATTTTTTTCTGTTACGTATTATTTTCCAAGATTTCTATGATTCCTGTTCTCGGGAAAAAAATCAGAGACACTTAAAAGGTAGCGAGTGCCACTGTGTGATTTCATGAGCAGGTGGCCTCTTGCCTTCACCAAGTAATGACTCCCAGAGCAGGGCAGGTAAGCTCCCAGAGAAGTCTAGCAGACCTCGTCCCCCCCCCCCCCCCCCACCTTGTGTTACAACAGACTACAGGGCTTCTAGAACACACCAGTGCCCCACCCCAACCTGGAAGTTCTGATGTGCCGGGTCTGTGGCCCATTGACAGTAGTTCCCACAGCGCCCCCTGGGGGGGGGGGCCCTGTGCCTCTAGCGCCTTCCTCCTCCTTCAGGCCCCCGGGGACAGCAAGCCTCCTCCCTCACCCCAGACAAACCCACCCTCGAAAGGATCTGAGAAACTCCCTCACAAACATTTCCAGGGGCTTGTGGTGTTTAAACGGCAGCAAAGCCTTTGTTCAAAGGGCATCCATCATTGTCACCGCTTTCCGGCACTCAGCGGCCCAGGGAGCCCCTCCTCCTGAACAAGGCCGGAGAGGGGGCTCGCGGTGACTTACCAAGTGCATCCCGCCTGCAGGCTCCCTCTGACTTCTTGTTCCCGCTGGGGTTGGAGGGAAGGCTGCCACAGGTGTTTATGGGATTCCAGAAGGGAGAAGGCGAGCTTGTGAGGAAACCGGGAGGGAGGCCGGACATTCACGGGTGTGACTTCCCTCAGGTGCCCCGGAAGGCGGCCCTGCAAAAGGGCAGGAGACGATGACCGTCCTAAGGCCAAGACGGGGCAAGCAGCTGCTGTTCCTGGGCATCATGACAGTCACGGTGGCGGTCATCTTCCTGCTGTTCTACACTCTCCTCTGGAAGGCCGGCAACCTCGTGGACTCGCCCAACCTCAGAATCGGCTTCTACAACTTCTGCCTGTGGAACGAGGGCACCGGCTCCCTCCAGTGCCGCCAGTTCCCTGAGCTGGAGGCCCTGGGGGTGCCGCGGGTCGGCCTGGCCCTGGCCAGGCTCGGTGTGTACGGGGCCCTGGTCTTCACTCTCTTCGTCCCCCTGCCCCTCTTCCTGGCCTGGTGCAACAGTAACGAGGCAGAGTGGCGGCTGGCGGGGGGCTTCCTGGCGACGTCCTCCACGCTGCTGGCCAGCGGCCTGGGCCTCTTCCTCACCTACACGTGGAAGTGGATCCGGCTCTCCCTGCTGGAGCCTGGGTTTCTGGCTCTGGGCACTGCCCAGGCCTTACTCCTCCTCTTGCTTATGGCCACGTGTGTGTTCCCTCAGAGAGCAGAGGACAAGGTCAAGCTTGACAGCTGCTAGTTCCGTCGAGAGGCTCACGATGGCAAGAGTTCAGTTTGAACTATGCTCAGAGAAGGTGCCAGAAAACTCATGGGCTGGCATGTCTTCTCAGCCTGTTTCATAGCAAATGCCGGCCTCAAGCTCTGGCAGACGGGACCCACCACAGAGGAGGTGGGGGTACCCAGTGCCGAGAAGGCCAAGGGTGCAGCAGTGGCAGCCGCGGTACCTGCGGCTTGTTAGCATGGGGCTGTCCATCCTTTGGGACTTCCGAGGTTCCCAAGGACACACCACAAAAAGCTCATTGTCACGACAACTCCTTTAACTGACATAAGGATTCCCATCACGAGGCCTGATTTCTAGGATAATTAGCCACATGTCACACTGGAACCGAGTGAAGGTTCATGGCAACAAAGGGGGGACGTTATGAGAGAGTGCACCTCAGCCTCCCTGGGGCCCTGGTTAGCAGGCTCCCCCTCCCCACGGTGGGTGTGAAGTGACGAGCCCGTCTCCCAAAGGCCCACGAGTGATCCCTGAGGGAGTCACTAAAGACAGAACATGTGGGCACAAAGACAAGCCTTGGTGGCTTTGAAGGTTCTCCCGAAAAGTCTCCCAGACCTGAAGCCAGACAGAGCAGGGGCGTCAGCTGGTAAATCGTTCCCAGCATGTGACCTGGGAGTTGGGAACACAAAACGCCGAATCCCTGGGCAGGAGGAAGGTGAAAAGAACTGAGGGGTTCCATACAGATGTCGAGGACTTCACTTCTCCACCCAGAATTGGAAAGGACATAAACATAGCTCACACACTGGGGAACTGTTTGTATTTTTCAGCACCTATATATTGGAAAACCTATACAGCAAATGACTGCCTTATTCTGTGCCTGTCAAAAACCACACTGAATAGAGTCAGAAACACGGACTCCGGTGTGATCTTGTCTTTAGGGTCTTCGCAGGGCTCCCGTCCCACTGGCGCTTTACAACTGCCCAGGGACTGAGGCTGAGCCGCCAAGTGGCAGGACGGTGGCCGCCTGGGGGAGGGGGGCTTCCGATGTGCACATGGAGTTTCAAGATCCCACACAGAGCAGAGCACTGTGGGCGGGGCACCTGCGGGGGGGGGGGCCTGCGCGAGTGACGGGAACTGTGTTCAGAACAGCCGTCCTCCTTAGGGAGAGATCAGGGGGACCAGACGGTGGGGATTCCAGTGCACTTAGCAGCAATGCCTCTTTTTCGCTGAAAATTATTAAGTTGGCTCTTCGGTTCACTAAGTTTGGCCACCATGTCCCCACCTTCCCCGGACCTGGAAGGCCAATAAAACCACGGCCTCCGAGTGGAGAAGGCACAGCGCAGGGAGAAATTCTGACGGAAGCGCATGTGGACTCCTCACTCGCACACACTCAACAGGGCAGCTCCCCAAGGAGGTGACTGCCTGCCAGGGAGGAGCGGACGAGGGGAGGAGCGGGAGCGGCTGGCAGGCCGCGGGCGGGAGGGGAGGCCGGCTTCCTCCAGCGCTCTGGGTAGAAAGTCCTGGGAAGCCTGTCCGTTCAGCTGAAAAATATTTCCCTGACGTATTTTAACATGTCCTCGTCCTCCTCGGGGCTTCTGCTGCGGGCAGAGTCAGACCCCGCGGGCCCCTGAGGGCTGTGGCCTGGAGGAAGGGCGTCTTTCTCATTGTCCTCGTCCTCACTTCTGCTCCCAGGAGAGCTCGGTGACGGTGACAAAGCGGAGTGGGCCCGGGACAGCTCCGGCTTATCAGCACCAGCCGGAGTCGGTGGCTCCAAGGGCTGTTCCTGTTTCCGGGCCTGCCAGGTAGGAGAAATGAGGGGCAAAACAGACATCGTGCTATTTCCCGAATGAAATAACCGCCGGCGATGCAGAACACATGCGGAAGCCACTGTGAAGCGTGTGACCGGCTCGAGCACCGCCCCAAATCAGAGCCTCCCCCTCTCCACCCCCTCCTCCCCCGACCACCCCTCACAGCTCCCGAAGAAGTCAAGACCCCCTTGGGAGAGAGGCGGGCAGGGGCCTGAGGAATGGCAGAGTGGAAAAGAAAAATAGGAAAAGCCTATCTGGAAAGGTGGGGGTGACAGAACGGAAGGACCACGGGTACAAAACTTGAGTGTGGGCCTACGTTCTGTCACTTATCGGCTGTGTAACTATGGGAAAGTCCCTGGGTGTTAATATCTTCATCTGTAAAATGGGGACAGTAATACCTGCAATCACTATCACCGGGTTATTGCAAGGATTAAATGAGGCAACAACCTAGGAAAGCACCTGGTCAACTAGAAAGTACTCCACAACACTAAGGTGGCAGTTACTATTCGCTTCAAAAGCCAGGAGACTTGGGTGGCATTCGGCTGAGAAGTCACCTCACCCACCTGAGACCCTTCAGAGGACGTAAGCAGTGAAAAACTTCCGTCCCCTCCACATACCACACACAGTCACCCAGAGAGAGCTGCTCTCCCACCCACGACCACTCCGTCCCCAGGTGTCCAGCCCCAAACATTCAGTGACACCGGACATGGGGAGAGGCCAAGGGGAGCACGAGAAGCGCTAGACAAGGGACAGCTGGACGAAGGGGGATGATGACAGGGTTCCCCAAGGCCGACTGAGAATGCAGGGCGTCTCCTTTATTGCCATTAACCAAGGGCCCGGTCCGGTTTCTGGTCGTGAGAGTAAGAAGAGACACAGTGGACTTTACCTCAATCAGTATCCCCAGGGCGACATCCACCATTTCGGCCTCACTCATGCAGTACACAGTCCTCGTGGCAGGAAGTCTGAAAGGAAGGCATGATGCTACAGATGGGGACAGATGGGTCTCGGGTCTCCGGTCTCACGAGGGGGGCAGAAAATGAGGGCAAGAGTCCCATTCCCAGGCCTCCCGATTTGCCACGCGCACCTCTGTGGGGCTGAAACCACCCCCCACCTCACCGTTCTGCCCGCACCGCAAGACTCAGCGCCAGCAACTGTGACGCCTCCAAACCCTCCCTCCCTCCTCATTCCCCAGGACCCCGACCGGAAGTTGTCCCACCTTGCGGCGGCAGCCCTTGGCATTGCTGCCGATGTCCTCGCTTTCGGGGTCTTCACGGGCACCTTTCTCTTCTCGGCCACCTGGGCTGTCATCCATGTGGGAAGGACCCTCTTTTTATCCCCAGATTTGAAGGTTTCCATCTCTCTTTTCTCTCATGAAGGAAGACGAGTCAGGGCCCAGGCTTAATGACTTGCTTTTCTAATTCAGGACGGGGAACCCCACTCTCATCCGACCGGGAACTTTAGGTCTGTTTGTCCTGCATGGGAGTCACGCTTGAAATCCTACAAAGAACAAAGTCCAGTGAGCTCTAATAAGCTGGGATACTTCCAGTCACCAGCTGAAATTACTGGTCAGGACAGGCCAGAGGTGGACAGCAGGCCCCAGGAGACTAAGATGGCCCATTCCCCTTCTCCCTGCCATCCAAGATGCTCGCTGTCCCCAGGGTGCCTAGCCTACCCTGAAAATCTCTCTCATGATCTCTCCCTCATCTCCCCAACTCCAGACTTCTCATTTCCTCTACCTTAGTGTGGTTACAGACAACTCCAAGACCATTTTGAGTCCCCGCAAGGTTTAAATGGCCAACACTCCCTCCCTTAATCCAAAAATACTTCTGGGTGGCCACATTTTAGCCAGCAGTAGGGATTAGGAACCACAACCGGACCTGCTCCAGGAAGGAGGTAATCCAGAAGGTGCCCTGACAGCCTGTCTCATCTAACCTGGTCTCTCTTCTCCCCACCCCCACTTACCACCGCCACAGCCCCTCCCCCTACAGCTCAGTCCCCACCCAGGGACTCGGGGTGCAAGTCTCACCCTTCCACTTGGCAGTCCACTCTGAAAGCAGTCCAGCTCCGCCTAGGGAGGCTCTTACTGGAGCAGAGGTTTGCCTAGAAAAGGGTCAACCATGAATAAGCGATCCCTCTCTGAATCACAGTCATTTATTGCTCATCTTAGAAGACTGTTTACAACTTAAGAAAAAAAAAAAAAAATCAGCATGACGTGATCCTAACCTGTCCGGCCAGAGGGCAGAGCTTGGCCAGTGTACCTGGTTGCTGTCAAAATTCAGGCAGTGATGATAGCCGACTGTTCCCACAACTACCCGAGCCCTGCTAACCGCCAGGCGCAGACACAGCCCCGCAGTCAGGCACACCGACATTTATTCCACCCGCAGGCAGATATTATCAAGCCCATTTTTACAAACGAGGAACTGACAGCAATGTGCCCAAGGTTCCAAAAAAAAAAAAAAAAAAAAAACGGAACGGCCAGCCAGTCCTCGCAGCCGGGTGCTGCAGACCGAACCCTGTGCCTAAGGGCCGCCGCGCTACCGGGGCTCCGAGAAGCGCAGAGGCCGGGCGCGGGGAGCCCGCGAAGCCGGGCAGAGCCCGCGCTACCTGGGTGAAACCCGGCCCCGCCGGCTCGTGACGTGCCCGGCGCTCCCCAAGCAAGGCCCACCCCGCTCTCGGAGACCCTGCGCCACCGGGGCCGCGGCGAGACGCGTGCCAACCTGCGGGGGACGAGGGCGGAGCGGAAGCACGCGGACAGCCACGTGAGGCCTCGCCGGCCGCGGGAACGGCCGGGACCGCCTCCTCCGGGCCCGTAGGCTCGCTGGCCCCGTCGCTCGGATACGGCGGGGCGGAGCCGAGTCCCGGACCACGCGCCCCTCCGGCCCGGCCCTCCAACCTCCCGGGCCCGCGCGCTGCTCTCGGCTTCCGGGGCGGGCCCGAGAGGCGGCGCGGGGCGGCTGCGCGGACCCACACCCCACCCACACCTGGCAGGCCGGAGGGACCCGGCTCGGCCCCGCGCGCACCTCCTCCGCCCCGCGCGGCCTCGCCACTTCCGGCCCCCGGCGCGCCCCCTGCAGGCAGCCCGCGCAGTCGGCGTCCCCGCCTCCAACCCGAGCGGGAGTCGCCAGCTGTCCCGGGGCCGCGACACTCTCTCCTTGACCCGGCTCTCGCTCTCGTCGGGCTCCTCTGAACCCTCATCTAGGCCCTGCCTCTGGAGCTTCCCTGCTCCTCTCTGCATTGTCCAATTTTCGCAAGCATCCTACCAAGTCATTTTAGCCAGGAGCCCCACCCTCCAATCCTGATCGCCCTCAAATTTGGGCGGGCTCCTCATTTTTCACCATTCCCCAGGTAATGTCGGATCGCCTAGATTGCCTTCAGCAAGAATCCTGGTTGCCGAGTTTAGCGAGTTCCAACCCTTCCCCTCCCCCCACCTCCCACGCCCCCTTTACCTTTGGTGATTCCTCTTAGCAGCTTTCCATCCACTCTTTGGCTATAAAGTCCCTTTCCCTCTTGTATTCAGAGTTAAGCCTGATGGCTCTCCCTTACTATAAAACCCAATTGTAATACACACCCTTGAATAAAGTCTGCCATTAAGTTTTTAACAAGTATCAGTAATTTTCTATTTAATAGAATATTTTTTCTTTAACAGTCCCCAAACATGGCTCCAATTGAGGTCTGCTAGTCGGATTTTAATATTAGAGTGTCAATTCCTGAGCCCCCAAATCAGAAATTAGGGTGAGGGGAGGAGGGCCTGCATTTTTTTAAGGCTCAGGATTCCCACAGGGACCAAGTCCAACTCTCGCTGCTGGGGTGTAGGCATCCCAGAAGGAGGGCGTACAGGGTGAGACCCTCAGGTGTAGGAAAAGAAATTATCTTAAAGTAAGTAGGTGTCACTAACACTTAACATTCAGATTGGTGGCCAGGTGTTCCCTTGTCTAACCCGGCAGCTCCACAAAGCTTCCCAGGAGTCCCCAGTGTTTGCGTTCAGCCTAATGCGAGCACTGTGGTGGACACGTGGAGCTAGCATCTAGCTTTAATTAAAATCACACTCAGTTTGGGGCCCCTGGGTGGCTCAGTTAAGCATCAGACTTCGCTCAGGTCATGATCTCAGGGTTCCATGAGTTCAAGCCCCGGGCGGGGCTGACCTCCCTCCCCTCCCTTCTCTGTCTCTCTCCCTCCCCCTCACTGCCCTCCTCTGCCCCTTGCTCACTTGTGCCTTCTCTCTCTCAAAAAAAAAGTCACACTCAGGGCTACCTGGGTGGCTCAGTCAGTTGGTTTCAACTCAGGTCATGATCTCACTGTTTCATGGGGTAGAGCCCCAGGTAGGTTTCTGCGCATGCTTGGGATTCTCTCTCTCTCCCTGCCCCTCCTTCACTCGTACTATCTCTGTCCCTCTCAAAATAAACTTAAAAAAAAATTTTTTTTTTTAAATCACAGCATACAGCAGCCTCAAAGAGGCCAGCAAAGAGACCCCAGGTCGCAGATGTGACAGACATGACAAAAACACAGAGGAAACTTCTCCCACCAGAGGAACCTTCTTCTACTGCATGAGGTAAAAGGATGATTCGAACCGCCCATCTGGCCCCAAAATATGAAATTATCAAGACACCATCTGAAATGTGATTTGCAACAGATCCGCCAATGGAATAATTACCCTCCGCAGGCCAGAGGTGCACAACTGTGGACCTTGATCCGAAGCTTGGAAACTCCCTACCCTGAAGATCTCTACTAAGTTGTGTGGCGCTTTTGGTTTCTCTAAAGCACGTTCACCTGCTGGGCCAGGAGAGTTTAACTCAATCAAGGCTTGAAGAGATAAACCAATGGTTTCAAGTCACAAAACCAACCAGTCCAGCATCGAGGTCACCTGGCTGCAGGCTGTACCCGGACTCTGCCTGCAGTCTTTCCAGGGGGACCACACCAGGGGCAGGACCCACCTCTCTGGTTCCTCAGAAGTATTAGAACCACTGACCTCCAGGGTCCTCTGCTCTCAAGCTAGGAGCCAGAACAAACCCAAGTCTAACTGGTGAAGCGTCATTTTTTTTGTGTGTGAATGAAAGAAAATACTTATCAGTGGAACCACTCCCCCCATATGTGCCTCCCTAAAACTTCTTCCCAGCAAGCCGAAAAATGAGGTCTGAGAAGGAGGAAACCTTTGCGTCTGCATAGAAGCTGCTTGAAGGGAGAGAAGCCCAGGCAGGGGAGAGAACACCCGAGCGGTGGCATCTGGATGGGTTGAAGCGAACCGCTGAAGTGCTCTGAAAGCCGTGCTCCTGGGGCCAAGAGGAGGCGGCAAGCAGACCGGTCCTGAGGACAGCGAGGGGCGTGTAGCCTGGGCCAGAGCCGGGGTCCACACCTGCACCAGGGACACAGGCTCCAGGACCCGAGGCTGGACTGGCTTGATGGCTTCCCCGCTACCCTGCCCTTGCCCCAAATAAGGGGAGGGGTCTTGCTGGGGTTCTGGGTAGGTGCCAAGCAGCTATTGTGAAGAAGGGAAATTTCAAGTTTTGACACGTTTTACTGGAGGATGAAAGCGCATCCTGGAGGGGGTATGGGTGCGACCGGGAGGAAGGCCA
Source organism: Puma concolor (assembly GCF_028749965.1). Taxonomy (NCBI): domain Eukaryota; kingdom Metazoa; phylum Chordata; class Mammalia; order Carnivora; family Felidae; genus Puma; species Puma concolor. Next base: position 19,050,103 of record NC_141668.1, on the reverse strand, counting down.
GGGTGAATGCATCCTGACGAGCCCTCAGGATGGCGCGAAGACTGGGGAGAAGCAGGCCAGGAAGGGGCAGGTTTCCGTATTTGCTCATTTCAAAAGGGTTTGGGTTTTGTGTTTTTAGGCAGTGCTGTGGAAACCCACACAATCCTAAACTGAACTGAAAACAAATGCCCAGAGCATAAAGGAAAAGACAGAAGACACAGCTTTTCAAGTGTTTCTTTGCAATATTTGAAGACGTTTCGGTAGCAGTGGAGACAGTACTGACGAGAGAGAATGGGTACAAGATAGAAAGTGAGACAAAACTTTGAAGTTCAACAGGCCATGTTCCCACTCGAACGAAACACATGACCGCTTCTTAAACGTCCTACAGCATCGCTGGGGGAGGTGAACAATTTGCTGTTTCAGTGCAGAAGATGGGGAAACTGTAAATGGAGAGTCTTGGTTTTCTTCGTTTGAGTAGAGGGTCACCAAGGTAGAAATAGGTAAAAATGTGTAAGTCACTACTTCTTAGTCTCTGGTGTTCTCTCATAATGGAGCCACATAAATACCTACTTTCCTCCACATCCCAGCAGAAGGGTGCCAAGGCGTCAGCACCAACTTCTTCCCGATTTTCCGTAAGTAGGTAACAGGCCCGCGCCTGGCCCGCCTCAGATGGAAAAGCAAGCTAGGGAGACCTGCTCCGGTGCTCTCGCCGTTCACCAGCAGAGGGCGCTGGCACCGGGCTCCGGTCAACCTCAAGGATGTGAAGTTGACAGAACGACAGGAGCCCCAGTGGCAGAGGGACAGGGAAACCGAGTGCAGAAGGCAGCCGGGAACAGAAGCCTGGGACCCTAACCTCATCCCGAGAAGCTCCACCGACGCAGGGAAGAAAAGGAACGCTGTGACCTGACTGGAGCTCAAAGAAACAGAACAGCACATGCCACAGCTGGCCAGCATGGTGCGGGAGAGGCCGTCCTACCCCGAAGGCGGAGCAAACCTCCCCCAAGGCTCAGCCCTGCAGCAGTGGGCGCGCAGGGGAGGCTTGCGGCTGACCGGCTCCCAGCGGGAACATGTGCCTCTTCAAGGACAAGGGGTGAAGGGACACGCTCTGCTGCACACACACATTCCAGAAAGAGATACCAGGTGACCGCGAGAGCATTCTTTTTTTAAAAAAATGATGAAAAACGAGCAAATATATACAAAATACTGTCAATCTCTCCTGGGCCAACAGAGCAGCCATCACGATGCGTCTCCTGCCCCCGGAGCCTCCTGCCCCCGGAGAGGCCTGCGGCACAGCCCAGCCTGTGGGTCTCCGGGGCACTCGTGCCACGGCTCCGTGCGGCTCCCGTCCAGTCTCTCCCTGAAGACTCCCCGCACTGGCAAGGAGTGGAAGCAGACTGCCCTGTCTTCCCGTCCCATCTCCCCACACCCCCCAGAATAATACTGCTTCCGTGGGCATCCCTCGGATTGGGCCCCATCAGAGTTTATGCGCCAGGAGGGTGGTCAGCTTGATCTTGCCATCCATGGAGGCAGTGAGGCATGTCCCACAGTCCATGGCGGTGCTCCAGTCCACAGTGACCACGGGGGCTCGGTGGCCGCCCAGGCTCAAGCAGCTCTCCAGAACCTTCTCATCCCCACCCAGCTGCAAGACAAGAGAGGCGGCGTCAGCAGGCACTGTTCACAAACACAACTACTTTATTCACCAAACTGCCTCGAGCCTGGTGGCTGCTACCCCAATCTGAGGACGTGCCCGGGCACACATGCCCACCTTTCCAGAAGATCTCAGTTTAATTTCTTGGGCCAGGAAGCACCTTCCCTACCTCAACTATAGTTACTCCTTCGTCTCAGTTGAAAAACAAGATCATACGTTCTCAAGGACCAGAGAATTTTCTCTGCCACCTTTAACCGGCACCCCCCACCCAGTTCTTTTCCTACATGGTTTACCGCTCCCCAGCATTAGATCCTGGATCTGCTGCTCGGCTGCCCATTTGCTTCCCGCAGGAATGCGAGCTGCGGCGCCCAGCACAGTGCTGGCACAGGCAGGCCCCTGAGGACACATGCACAGGCTCCCCCTCTCCCACCAAGCCCACAGCTATGAAGAGTCAGCAGGTAACGAGGAAGGGGAAGCCAGGAACACGATGAATAATGATTAATCCGGCTATGGATAACACCCAGGAGTAGGACGCAGAAGTCTCTGGCCTTTGTGGAGAAAACATCTTTAAAAGTCATAACTTGTTTAAAAAATACATCAATATCAAATAAAAAAATAAATTTAAATCATAAGTTGTTTAAAGATCATAAAAACAGGATCCAAAGTTCATTATATTCCTTAAGTAAGTTAGACCCCATAACTGGCATTTCAAAAATTGTACAGAGGGAAATCTTTGGACCCATTAATCGGTTACAGAGCACGTCTGACTGCAAATCATCAGGCCATAGTGATCACAGAGGCTTGGTGGCCACCCAGGCTCAGGCAGAAACCCAGAACCGTCTCATCCCCACCCAGCTGCAGGAGGACAGGAGAGGAGGAGGCATTTGGGACAAATGACAAAGGCTGATTGGGACAAATGACAAAGGCTGATCAGGACAAATAACAAGTGACAAAGGCTCATCGTTACAAATACACAAACACATGCAACACACATAAAATCATACAGAGAGCGAAGTATAACCTAACTGAAACTCAATTTTTAAATAAAATAAACTACAATTAGGCTTGCAAACAGAAAGCTCTTATTTTTACAGCATCTCCCAAGAGCAATTACAAGAAACTGCAGAGCTAATTTTAAGAAGGCCAAGAGCCACTAGACACATCATGTGTGGAAAAGAGGAGCCTCACTGATGGTAAACCCAGATGTCCCAGGGCCACGCTCCAAGCCAACGGTCTAGAAGGCTCCTGACACTACATCTCCAGAGTCCTCCTTACACCCCATCCCATTCAAGTGCTCTCACGTGCCTTTATCTCTGTGGGGCCCCAAGGCCTGCCTTTATCTCTGTGGGGCCCCAAGGCCTGCCTTCCTCCCTGTCTCTCCTCTGGCCTCAAATCCATAGCCCACCCCCCACAACCTGCCAGGGAATCTTCCCTGAGGACTCGGCCCCTGCCCAGCTCCCTCCCCTCAGAACCCCAACACTGCCCTGTCCCTGGTGGTGGTGTCTCGAGTGTGAATCCCAGAAGAACAGGATCGCACTCTCTCCCCCACGTGCACTCCACAGCACCTAGACCAACAACTGCGCACAGCTTCTGTCCACACCACGTGCGGTCCACTGACTGATGAGCCATGGCAATGAGGGCATGGAGAGCCCCCAAGCAGAGGACATTCCACCTGTGACTCTATCCCTACAGCCTAAATACCACCGTTAGGCAAAGAGTTAACAGTGAGGCTAAGAATTGGTTTGTGTGGTTACCATAAACATATGCTTAGGCTACAACTCAAATCCTCATCACTAGTCTGTTTGATAATATTAGTAAAATACAAGACGTTTATAAATTCATACAATTATATTTTACAAAGTACATGAACCAGAGAAACTCGGACACAAGAATTAAAACAAGCGTATAAACTGAGGGACAAAACCAAAGCGGACAACTTACATCATGCTGTGATCAATCACACCCCCAGATTTCTGCTTTGGCCATGGGACTGGAATATCCATGATCCATGGGATCCCCAATAAACTAATAAATCTATACCACATTAGAGTAACTAAAGCAGACCACAGAAAGCTCTTGCTTGTGTGAGGCATGTTCCCCAACCCAACACTCTTTCCAACCCTTCTCCCTATTTCTTTATGTTTTCTATAATAGGTATTATTCCCAAGGAATAAAAGCAGAAAAGGTCCAGAATCTGCAAATGGACAAGCAGAGAAAAGGACAGACGTGCCAAACTCTGTCCCCACTGCTGAGCTGAGAATCGGCCCCCTTGCCCGGCCTGCAGCAAGGAGACCCCAGGAGCTATCCATCCGGGGTCAGAGGCTTCTCTGGGGCCACACAGGGCAGGGAGAGGGATGGAGGCCCATGCTCAGCCTGGCCCAGACCTCCAGGGGGGACCTCCCTGCCCACCGTGACAGCACCCCCACCCTCGGTACCTTGTAGATGACTCCACCCGTGGCAGAACACGTCAACATGTAATTTCCCTCCGAGTCAAAAGCGAAGAGTCGGCCCCGGGGAACTTGAACCTGCTTGTAGCCGCTGTAACCTGACAGCACAAAGGGGCCCGTGGCGTCGGCAGGGAGGGTGTACTCAGACACCTTCAGGCCACTCTTGTGGATGTTCCACTGGATGAACTGCAACCACAAAGCACAACCTGAATGCTCTTCCAGCAGGAGCTGGCCGTGGCTCCCCGGCACCCAGCCCGGGAGGAGGAGCAAAGGTGGATCCCAGAGCAGAGGCCGTGGGTCTACAGCCCACCAGGAAAGGTGGCGGGATGACCCCTCAGTGCATCCCTGCCCAACACAACTTAAACATTCTTTCAGAGAAGAACATCTAGAAAGAGTCTGTAACTTCACATGAGAGCCTGGGCTTTCTCTCTGGCCTGACTCCAGGAGAGGAAAAGGGCAGGCAGCTGCCGTTGTTTGGGTTCCTGTCTCTGAAGCAGGGGAATGCTCCAAGCGATCATGACTATTACTGCTGATTATTGTTGTTGTTTCTAGGGTTAGAACCCAACCAGATTTTTCTGACTTAGAAGCGAAGAGAGGACACATCCCAAATATCTTCCCGATGTCTCCACATTGTTATCAACTGAACACGTGCAGTATCATCATCAACTAGCTTCACGCACTATAGTGTATATAATCCTTTAGCCTACATCACGGACAGGCCCGTCTGACCACCTCTTACCTGAGAGTCCTACTCACATAAATAGGAAGTCAAGCTTTAATTTAAAACTCCCTTCCCACAGTTTTCAAATGAAGGGCTTATTTTGTAATTACAGTTTTCAATGAATACTACAGGTACATCGTATAAAATCCAAACGTACCGGAGGGTGCACATGAAAACCAAGACTTTCTCCCACTTCTGCCTTCCTGCCTCCCACCCCCAGCTCCCTTTCGACAGGTCCTAATGTGTCTTTCCAGAAAGAATAGACAAGGGGGCACTTCTCTTTGCTTTTATCCCCGGCTTATTTTACCTTTCTTGACTCCACTCAGGCCTATCCGCACTGACTCTAGGAAGCAAACTCTACACGTGATGCTGTGACCACCCAACCGCCAAGGTCAATGCAGCACAGCCCGGCCCTAATCTGGACGCCGCTAATGCACCTATAGTGGGAAGAGTCACTTCTGCTACAAGGAGGGAGGCTGGGTTCTTCCCTTTCATAACCGCCAGCTCCCACTAAACTTGTGCAAACCTCACAATGGTCCTAGGAGACTGGTTACTACTATACCCCTATTACACACAGGACACGGTGAGGCAGAGAGGGGCCCAAGGTCACAGTGCCAGTAAAGGGCACGGTCAGGATTCATCTCACCCCCCACGCTTCTCTGGTGCTCTCTGGAATCTCAGATGGCTAACCCAGCGGAAGGGAAGTTCCCGATCCAAATCCGCTCCCACCTACCTTCCCATCCTCGCCGATACTGTACACGGTGTTCTCGTCGTAACTGAACTCCACAGAATAGACCTCCCCGCAGTGGGCCTTCCAGCTCATGGCGCACTCGTGCTGCTGCATATCTGAGGCAATGAGGTGCCGCTAAGACCCCCGCCCGGGCCCCGGGGAGGCATCCGCCCCTGACAGAAGGGCAGAAGCTGTTCTGGAGGCAGAGGGCCTCCTGGAAACTACAGGTATCTCGGAGCTGAGCCCTGCCAAAAAGGCCTTTCAGTTTGCTAGTTCTCTCCGCCAATGTATTAATCGTCTGTTTAACAAATGTAAAATAGAAGCTTTTAACACTGGGTCAAAAATGAGGTTCAGGAATCTCTTGGCAGAGCCTGAGCTCCTCTGGGGAGCCCAGAAGTTGAGGGGGACACACAAATCCTTCCTAGGAGGCCTCCCACCGCTTCCTAGGTAACTTCCCACCAGGGCGCTTGGGGGATCTGCTGGACACAGTCCCTAGTTCCCTCCCAGACTCTCTGACCCGGAGTCTCCAGAGGCAGATCTGGAGGTCTGCCTCGGGGATCCTCAAACGGCGACACACCTTTACCAGGAGAACGCACGAGCCACGCCAAGCGGACGGCACGGCATTACCCTCACGTGTCCTCCTGGATCTCACTCAGGCCATAGGACTCGGATCAAACAGTCCGGACTCAAGGACTGCTGAGCCCCAGCACTCCCGAGGCCGACACTGACCGTGTGCAAGGTGACTGGTTCCGGAGGTTTTGAAAAGAGCAGACTCGGACCAAAGTTAAGCTCTATTTCAAGCATCTTGAATTGGGCTTCTGCAGTAGCCTCTAGTCCAGCCGGCAAAAACCCAACTCTCTTCTCTGAGACACCGGAGGAGGGGACCAGACTGCCGTGAGCACACCCACTTACCAAACAGGCGGATGACGCCATCAGCCGCCCCTGTGACCAGCAGGTTCCCATTGTGATTGAAGGCCGTGCAGTTGATGGCAATGGGCTCGGGGTCCAGGGAGAACTGGAGCTAGTTACAAACAAAAACCAAAACAAAAAACAACTAACTAAATTGGAAACTGTAAAACAGTAACAACGCGAAATTCAAAATAGGTTGTCTGCAAGGGCAAGGGGGCCAAGAATGCAAAGGGCACACAACAGCATAAAAAGTGTTGAAGGTTCCACTTTCAAACTGTGACAATATGTACGGGTTCACGTTACAGCTTCTCTTCTCATTACCCTATATACCTTCGATTGCAACATTCTTTTGTACGTACTCAGTATTTCATTAAAACTCTGAAGATAACAAGTGAACATAAAATTACGGGAAGTGCTTTTGAGGAAAAGAACGAGATTAAGAAGGATCTAATTAAACTGGAGAAGGGAAAGCATCTAAGAGACACTGGAGGACAGATGTCTGCCAGACTGAGTGGGATAAGAACTCTCTAGAGAGGGGAGAGCACGTGGATAGGGCCTGCGGCCGCAGGACACTCCACAAGGCCGAAGGGCGGGGACGGCAGACCGTGCAAGGCCCTGGGCCAGTGTGGGTGGGAAATCTGGAAGAATGGAGCGGTGTGACATGCCACAGGGTCTGCCATTCCCTCCGGTGGGAGGGCCGGGGGCGCGAGTCTAGGGTGTGTCCCTGGAAGTGCAGAGAAGAGGGCAGAAACACTCTGCAGGTGGGGCCGTCTGCTCACAGACTGACCACGTGGAGTGAGGGAGAAGGACGGCTCCAAACAGGCACCCCGTTTCTTAGTGGAGCACATCTGGCAAGATGAGGAAAACTAGAGAGGAGAACAGACGTGGCAGGACACGGTGGTCAAGAATTCAGGTGTGGCCCTGAAACCTGAGCTCCAGGGAGACCCCTTGCTGGGAACATACACCATTTCTACAGGCAGACGCAGGGAGGTGCGAACTGGACCCTCGGAACACGGCCCGTCTACAGAACAGGGACCCTTCCCAGTGTCCAGTGACATCAGAAAACCATTTGTTCGAGGCAAGGGCCATGCCATGTTTGTGTCCCAAAACTAATTTTAATGAGCAACGTCACCGCCTTTTAAACGTGTGAGTTTACACATCCTTTCTCTCTCTAGGGGCTGAGGGTCACAGCCGCGGGAATCTGCCACTTTAGGTGGGAACCGTCCTCGGCTCCTGAGGAAGGTGGGCCACGTGGCCCACAAGTCAGCTTTCACGTAGCTGTCACTTCTCAAGAACACGCATGTGTCCTCACCTCTTTCAGCTGCTGCTGTCATTTTCATGAAATACTAAGCTAATGGAATCAGAAAGAGAGTCCACATCTGTCTTCTAAAAACTAAGCCACTTGAATGTCTAATAATAAGCGAAAGAAGGTAATGCGAAAATGCCGTAAGATCCCAGCTACATGGCATTATGGAAAACGCAAAGCTACGGGGACAGTACAAAGGTCAGCGGCTGCCAGGGTTTGGGGGGACGTGGTAGGACAAACGGGAGGTGCACAGAGGGTTTTTAGGCAGTGAAAACGGCCTGTGTGATACTACAGTGGTAGGTACCTGTCCTCATACATTTGTCCAATCCCTGAGAACGTACAACACCAAGACTGAGGCCTGAGATCAACTCTGAACTTTAGGGGATTGGGCTGTCACTGCAGATGCTCTGGTGGGGGACGCAGTAGGGGTGTGTCTGGTGGGGGACGCAGTAGGGGGCAGGGGGCATGTAGGAGACCTCTGTACCTTCCTCCCAATTTTGTTGTGAACCACAACTGCTCAAAAAATTTTTAAAGCTTTTCAATATAAACAAAAGTAAACAAATTTTATAAGCCACAAGGGCCCTCTGATAGGCTGCATATGACTTCTCAGCCGGGGCACAATTCTCAATGACTTAAGTCGCTAGCAAGCTGCCCAACCCGAGTGTTACTGCTTTTCAACACTTCCACTCCGAACCCGCCTCACAAATCAAAATCAGAGGAGACCAGAGCAAAGAGAGGAGGCGGCTCATCGGAAAGACGGGAGAGCGAGCCCGGAGTGTGACCCCACACAGACCCACGGGGAGACCCACAGGGGCAGGGCCTGCACCTGCTGCTTCATGGTTTTCGTGTCCCACAGCAGCAGCTTGCCGGGAACCTGGTCAGTACCCTTGCTGCCGGTATCTGGAGCCGAGAAGTCCACCTGGGAAGCGAGGCTCGGAGCCGCGGCCGAACAGACGAAAGAGGCCCCGTTGGGGCTGCACGCGAGAGACAGGATTCTGCAACACACGCGGGGCTGGGTCAGCACTCCGCCGGCCCCCGGAGGCTGGTCCTGCCACAGAGACGGGCCAAAAGGCCCGGCGCAGAAGCAGGCCCCCCCACAGAGCACGGCAGGGGTGGGCAGTGGCCTCCCACTCACCTGGGCATGTCGTCGTTGATGCTGATCTCACAGAGATTCTTCTTGGCTTCTGTGTCATAAAGACGCACTGTCCCCACACCACTGCCCAGCAGGAGCTAGAATTGAGAAGGGGTGGGAGGCACGAAGGACAGCACGGGGGGGCGGGGGGGGGGGGAATGTGTCAGGGAGGAGCACTGCGGGGCTGGGCCCACTCCTGTGAGGGGTAGGTCTGGGCAGGCAGTAGGGGCGAGGCCCACTTAAACACACCTCCACGCAACCAGGTGATATCTGGCTACAACGGACCTCATTTAAAAACTACATGAAGACCGGGGCGTCTGGGTGGCTCAGTTGGTTAAGCATCTGACTTTAGCTCAGGTCACAATCTCGCAGTCCATGAGTCTGAGCCCTGCGTCCGGCCTGTGTTGACAGCTCAGAGCCTGGAGCCTGCTTTGGATTCTGTGTCTTCCTCTCTCTGCCCCTCCCCTGCTCATGCTCTGTCTCTCTCTCTCTGTCTCTGTTTCTCTCTCAAAAATAAAGATTTGAAAACTTTAAAAAAAATTACGTGGAGACCTTAGAGGTGACCTTGAACAGAAACAAAACTACAGAAGGCATCTATGAACTGGGAGAGAGAGAGAGATCACCTCAGATACACCTGGAAAGGTGCCGGCTGATTAAATGAGATGCTCTGATCTTCGCTCCCTGTCAGTTTTAAATGTCAGTTGTTCCCGTCCTTCCTTCTCCCTCATCTACCCGCCACCACCGGCAGCCTGCCGGGCCTGGGTGAGGCCCCGTTTGCATGTTCTGGGGACAGCTCTGGCTCTGGGCCTGTAAAGGTCTCCAGGAAAAATACAAGAGGCTATCCTTGCCTTCAGGCATTTGTGACTGATTGGGTAAAAAGCTTAAAAGATAATAATGGGTAATGCCAGAAGAAGAACCAGAGGCAGGTCTGAGGGTGTCCCCCAGGAATATTACCTATATTCTAACTTCAAATTCATACTGGCAGATAACACTTGTATAGGCTAAGTCCTGAGATCCTAGTAGCATAAGGATAATCCCTGCAGGTTGTCAAAAATTATTTAGAAAAACAATGAGGTTTGTCCCTTGGGCTGCCTTGCATCATCTCCTCAAAACAGAATACAAGGAAAGAAAACACTTAAATCAACTTGACCTCTTCAACTGCAAATCCTCTCTCAAGTATTAAAAACGTCCAGAGGGGCGCCTGGGTGGCGCAGTCGGTTAAGCGTCCGACTTCAGCCAGGTCACGATCTCGCGGTCCGTGAGTTCGAGCCCCGCGTCGGGCTCTGGGCTGATGGCTCAGAGCCTGGAGCCTGTTTCCGATTCTGTGTCTCCCTCTCTCTCTGCCCCTCCCCCGTTCATGCTCTGTCTCTCTCTGTCCCAAAAATAAATAAACGTTGAAAAAAATTAAAAAAAAAAAACAAAAAAACGTCCAGAAAGAAAAAGAGCGCTGTGCTAACAGCACTGTAGTAGACGTGTGGGGACCCCAAATAGGACACCATCCCCACCAGCTTCAGCCATTTCCCAGAGGGCCTGGCCCGGGGAGGGGTCTTGCAGGAGGAGGGGCAGCTGGGAACATCTGTGCTGGGCTGTCAGAGGGGACAGACGACAGGAGCTGATGGGGGAGAGCAGGGGGCAGGAGAGACACTCACCAACTGGCAGGAGCATCCTGCAGGTCCCACGACCATCTGATTTCAATTCTTGCTAATCCAATAGCTTCCCTGCTGCCCCCAAGCAGGAGCCCTGATCGGACAGTCTGGATGTGTGCCCCCCCGACTCCCAGGAAGAGAGAAGGGAGGGGTCTGGCCTAGCTGCCTCGGCTCAGCCACTGGTGCCAGAAGCTGGAAACTCCTCACTTAGACCGCAATGAGGCACGCATCGCTCGTCACTCACCAGCCTGTCCCGCTTGGTGGCCCACTCCAGAGAGAGCAGCGGCGACTTGGAAATGGAGGACGCTTTGGTCTGCATGATGGGATTGAAGGACCATACTTTGATGACCCCGTCCACATCTAAGCTGGCGACCCTCCTCCCCGAGCAGTCCACTCTAAGACGGGAGAGAGAAGGAAGCTGTTACCATCCTTGCCTCAGCGCACCGTCCTCTTCAACTAGTGCCCAGATTGCTTTGCTGACTTCTCAACTGTTTCTCAAACTGCCTACACGCCAAGGATGGGTGTGGACTACTTCTAGAAGTATTCATGTGTTTGGTCGCCCAGGAACTGCTTACAAAGGACCTAGTATGTGCTGAGCCCTGTGGTCCACAACGGGGACAGAACAGCAGGGAAGGTAGGCACGGCCCCGGCCCCGAGCACTGGGGTGCCTCCTGCATCACACTCCAGAGCCATCGGCTCCCGGGGCAGGGAGGACACTCGTTGTCTGAAAACTACCTTCCGTGAGGGCTTCTTATAAAGGTCAAGCTTTTACCACGTGTGACTAAAAACTTGTACGTGATAAAGATTTACCTAAAAGTACAAACGTGAGGCAAATTAAAATGAAGTCTTAGGGAGTTCCAATAAAAGGTAGCCTATTCTGAGACTCCAGAGTCCCATAGCTAGAGAGGACAGAGAGGCTGCCCAGGCCAAGGGCAGCTGTCCAGCCCTCCTGTGACTCTGGAGGGACGGCCACAGTCCTTCAGGGACCAGTCCACCACGTGTACCTCCTGTCTGCCACACCTTCGCACACACAGCCTCATAACCCAGGCTTCCCAGGGAGACCAGCCCCCACCCCAGTCAGCACTTTCCTGCCGGGGCCTTGCCCCCAGACCCGCACCCACCTGCAGTGCATGATGGAGGAGTGGTGCTCCCCGTACTCCTCCTGCCCCAGCACAATGAACGGCTGCTCAGGACGGACCCCTCCTCCCTCGGCGCTTGCTGCGGGAGCCCGCGTCAATGTCTCCAGCGCCTCCACGTGGAGCTCTGGGCAGGACTCGGCCTCCGGGCCACTAGTTTCAGGCTTCTTCTCTGCACTCTGTGACAGGCAAAGTGGGGACGAGTTACCTGTGAAGGGTCTGCACTGGGCCCAGCCATTCGGGGACACACTGCAGGACATCTAGGATGCCGGGCTACGGCACGCTGGGGGGGCTCTCAGTGGGTACAGGGTCTGTAGACCTGTAGAAAGAGCTCCGAACACTAAGAGCAGCACCCAGCTTGCCCCAGGAGAGGCAGGTTCCCGCTCTGCTGATGGCCCCTGTCTAGAGACCCTGCTGAGGGAGTAGTGGGCCATGGGTACCCTCTGCCTGTCACAGCTGACAGGACCCAGGACTGGCCGACAATAAAAATTAGTGAGAACCTACTAGGTGCCAAGCACTGTGTGACCACATTTGATTCTCATTTAATCCTTCCTGAAACCATCTGAGATCCTATGATTAACCCCATTTAATAACTGTGGAAACTAAAGACTGAAAGCAGAAGTTAAATAACTTACCCAAGGTCAAGAGCTGGCAATGGGCAGGACTCAGATGTGAAACCAGATCAGAGGCAAGCCTAGCCCCTCACCAGCATCTCCCCCATACCTACCCGCACCTCCTCCTGAAAAGGAGGTACCAAGAGACTGAGGTGACTGGCCGGGCATAAAGATAGAGACTCAAGGAGCAGCAGAGGCCGGAACAAGGCCGGGCACCAGAAGGCACCTGACCCTCTGCCACCTGGCGCGTCTGCAGCTGCCCTGGTCTCTGCCTCCCTGGTACACTAAATGCTGACCGCCATGACTTCTAGCCTTTCACCCACACAAAACCCAGGCCAGGCAGCATCAGCCAGGGCAATCTCCACCAGCCTCTTGGCTCCCAAGGCTCCTCTAAGTGCTCCTTAGGGTAGCAGAAACCACGGGTCTACAGCACAAAAATAACAGAGGAAGAGAGACCTCTGAGCTCAGATAGGTGCCTTCCGGGAGCGGCCGAGCTCAGGTGTGCCTTTAATCCTACGGTGTCGGAAGAGGACAATCTGAGATCCGAGGCTTAAGGGTCTATGCCATCAAATTGGAACCGGCACAGGGCTGGTAACCGGCAGCAATGCTTTTAAAAGTAGTCCCGATCACGAGATAAATGGTCAACAGGCTGACTCAGCCAGTAAACCCCTTGGGTTTCTCCTTTCAATCTGGAGTAGGTGACAGAAGGAGAAGCAGCTTTACTGCCACAAAGAGTAGACTCCGACCCATTTCCAGGGTGAGGAGAGTCCCGGGGTTTAGCGTGGCAACGGCCCGGGGCCGCACCACCGTGTGTCAGCGCAGCATCTCCAGCAGGCGATGTGGGAGAAAGGGAGGCTGTGAAGGGGCAAGGCTGGGTGATTCTGGCCTAAACCAAGGGAAACAGGCCTCTCCTGCCAAGCCTCCCAGAGCCGCTGACACGCTAGCTGTATTACGTAGAAGTCAAAAGAGGTACGGGCAGGCTCTGCGCCACCCCACCTCCTTCCGTGGCCCCCAACGGTAGCCACGGGGATGTCCCTGCAGGCACTCGTGTGATGCCAAGACTGAGCCATACCTGCAAAGTCATAGACAGAAGCTCCTTCCTTTCTTTGCCGTGATCCTGCAGGCGCCGCTGCCGGTGCTGGGACCAGCTGGACTCCCCAGAGGCCAGCCCGCCGAAGAGGCTCTTCCCGTCCTTGGGCCCGCACGCCGGGTCCCTTCCCTTCGCGGTCTACAGGGCGACATGCGGGCTGTAAGAAGTCACTTGCTGCCTGCGCCCAGGCCACGGCACGTCCGCTGGGGGGAGGGGGAGGCAGAAGCCAGGGAGCAGCTCCTTCAGCCCACAGCTCCCGGGAAAGGGTCCTCCCGGCCAGAATGCTCCGATCTCAGCCTACGGGCTAAGTCCAGAGTGGAGCACGAGCAGTGTGGACGCCCCCCTTTCTGTTCTCCCTGTTTTAGGAGGTAAGTCACCAGCACTCCTCAGCCTGCCAGAAGCATCACCTGGAGACAGACGCACACATTTCCTTCCTCTAATCAGAACAATTAACTTTAGTGAAGGGGGAGGAGACCAGTGCATCCTAAGTGATGATTATGAGGCAAGTCAGGTCCTATGTTGTAAACGTCTTCAAGCAACCGTATGTTTGGACAATACAAAAAAAATGTATGCAACATACAATCACCTCCCTGGAGGCAAAAATGAACACGATACCCGCTCTTGTTTTGGGCCAACCTAATGACTAAGCCAGCTAATGTTAACTATCGAGGTATGTGGAAATGATTACTAGGCAACCAGAAATTCTTAACAGAAATTGTTGGAAACTCAAGGACCTATGAGCAAGATAAGAAACTGGCAGGAAAGAAACTGGCATCTTCTGGCCCCTTTTCATGACAAGAGTGATCAAGTCGACCAAGGCTATATAGCAAATGAATTTAATAATCCTCACCCTGCTTCCATGGAGAGAAGATTCGTAATCTACAGCCTCTTAATTTTTAATTAATTATTTAATTTATTTATTTATTAACATTTGTTTATTTTTGAGAGAGAGAGAAAGAGAGAGAGCAGGGGAGGGGAAGAGAGAGAGGGAGACACAGAATCTGAAGCAGGCTCCAGGCTGAGCTGTCAGCACAGAGCCCAACGCAGGGCTTTAACTCACAGACCGTGAGATCATGACCTGAGCCAAAGTCAGACGCTTAACTGACTGAGCCACTCAGGCGTCCCTCTAGAGCCTTTTTAATTTTTTTTTTAATGTTTTATTTATTTTTTAGACAGGAAGAGACAGAGCATAAACAGGGGAGGGTCAGAGAGAGGGAGACACAGAATCTAGAGCCTTTTTAAAAGGAGTTGTCACCACATCATCTTTCCAGATTATCTGGCTGGGTTTTTCCCAACCTTATTCCCACAAAGTGTGATGCTCAAAACTGCTCCTTCCTCTGCCTTATTTTATATTCTTAGCAAAGGGATTTGGATGCAAACAGCCACTCAGGTTTTAGACCTGAAACCTGCAAGTCATTTGCACATAAGACCTAAGTCAAGAGTATAAGCTTAACCAAAGTCCACTTGTTGTTTTCTACTTCTACTTATTATTTTTTTAAGTAGGCCTCATGCCCAGCGTGGAGCCCCACATAGACCTTGAACTCATGACCCTGAGATCAAGACCCGAGCTGAGATCAGATGCTCAACCGACTCAGCCACCCAGGCACCCCATTTGTTATTTTTTATGTTAACGCTAAACAACTTAAAATGATTACCACAGGAGTGCCTGGGTGGCTCAGTCAGTTAAGTGTCCAACTCTTGGTTTCGGTTCAGGTCATGATCTCGTGGTTTCGTGAGTTCAAGCCCTGCGTCAGGCTCTGCACTGGCAGCATGGAGTCTACTTGGAATTCTCTCTCTCTGCCCCTCCTCCACTTGCACTCTCTCTCTCAAAATAAATAAATAATCTTAAACATGTCTTTAAAGTAATAAATAAATAAAATGATTAACACAGACTCCTTGGAACCCTGGAGTCATCAGAAAAGTTAAAAAGGAAATTTTAAAGAACTATTAGTTCATGTAGAGCCTAACTGAGGCTGACCTTCAGGGTATTTGTTATTTCTGTTTTTCTGACTGAGGTGATCGTCAGGGGTATCAACTTCTGCTTGAGACAGAACTTTCTTCTAGGGAAAAGTATTTGACTCTCCACATTCTGCCTTATTCTGAAAGAAGTAGGGTTCTCAGTCAAGATAAAAGAAATAACCTAAGAAGAAAACCAACAGTAACAATAACCAATACATGTTAGTCATTGAATGTGTACCATAGGCAAGGCACCATGCTAATAAGAACTAAGAACTTGGGGCACCTGGGTGGCTCAGTCAGTTAAGCATCCAACTTCAGCTCAGGTCATGATCTCACAGTTTGTGGGTTTGAGCCCCACGTCAGGGTCTGTGCTCACAACTCAGAGCCTAGAGCCCGCATTAGATTCTGTGTTTCCCTCTCTCTCTGCCCCTCTCCCACTGGTGCTCTGTCTCTCTCTCAAAAATAGGTAGACATAAAAAAAAAAAAAAAAAAGAAAGAAAAAGAACTAAGAATTTTACAAATGTCCCCTTAAAATAGAGATGAGGGCATTATTTTAACACAAGGAACTGAGGCTTAAGTTACTGCTCGTGTAGGCAAAACTAGACAGAGGTGGAATTCACGCCCAAATCTGACAGCAAACCCCATGCTCTAAGAAACCTAATGAAGGCAATATCATGAAAAGAGCACAAAAAAAAGTGACAGTGAGTAAAAAAGATAAGAAGAAATATCATAATTCCAGAGCTAACAAAGACAAGGCCCTTCTCCATTTCTATCCATTTCTGAGAAGTAACCCATGGTTCATGGAACACGGAAGAGGTTCCGCAGCTTTAGAAAGTGGGAGAAGACTTCTCTTACCTGCCCAGAAGTAAGAGGTGGTCAAGATAACTGTTAACAAAGAGGTCTTGAAACCATGGCGTACTTCACATGGTCCCGGGGGGGCAGTACTCACTCCCTGAGACATGACACAATGGTGCCAGGCCTCATTACACCAATCCATTGATTCCTCTCTTTATCTCCAATCAACAGGGCAAATCAGACTGAAGAATTCCACAGGCGTGGCTATGCTTGCATCAGACAAAATAGACTTTAAGCAAAAGACTGTAATAAGAGACAAAGAAGGTCATTACGTAATGATAAAGGGGTCCATCCAGTAAGAGGATATGATACTTTTAAGTATTTATGCACCAACAGAGGAGCATAAATATATAAAGGAGCAAATATAAAAAGCAAACATTAGGGAGAAACAGGCAGCAATGCATAATAGTTAGGGACTTCAGTACCTGCCTTTCCACAATAGAGATACCATCCAGAGAGAAAATCAATAAGGAAACATTGCACTTGAACTATACATTGTATCAGATGGACTTAAAAGACATAGAATATTCCATCCAACAGAAGCAGAATACACATCATTCTTAAGCACACGAAACATTTCCAGGATAGATCATGCTAGGCCACAAAACAAGTCTTAACAAATTTAAGAAGACTGAAATCATATCAAGCATCACAACAGTACCAAACCACAAATCAATTACAAGAAGCAAATTTAAAAATTCACAAATATGTGATGATTAAACATGTTCCTGATCAATGGATCAAAGAATAAATCGAAAGAGAAATTAAAAAAATATCTTGAGACAAATGAAAATGGAAACACAACATACCAAATCCTATGAGATGCAGCCAAAGTAGTTCTAAGAGGGAAGTGCATAGCAATAAATGCCTATATTAAGAAAAAAGAAAGATCTTAAATGAACAGTCTCCTTAGGAACTAGAAAAACAAATGAGGCCCAAAGTTAGAAAAAGGAAATAATAAAGATCAGAATTAAAATTAATGAAATAGAGACTAAAAAGACAATATAAATGATCAATAAACAGCCAGTTTTTTAAAAAGATAAAATAGACATTTATCAAGAGAAAAAGAGGGCTCAAATTTAGAAAAGGAGAGCTCCAAAATATATCTCTAAAAGTTCTAACATTTTGATAGAAAAGACCAAAAAACTCAGCAGTCGAGGCCATGTTTTCTGAATAAAAGGTGTCTTTGGCAACCCTAGAGCTAGCTACATAAGCAGTGGAAGGAGAAGGAAGATCAGTTTCCCAGGTTGACAGCTATTTTCCAAAATAATGGGATCCGGGCAAGTGAGGAAGTCTCAAAAAGCCTGGAACAACTATTATGCAGTTTTGACAGATTAATCAACCTGACCAAGAGATCTTTACACTGGATATCTCAGAAGAAAAGGGAAAAAAATCCATATACTATTGCATTCATGCCCTGGAAGTACACGGACCACAGGGGATCCAGCCTGGAGACGAAGGGGGGGAAATGCTACAGAGGGCAGGCAGGTACTCTGTGGCACTCTTTTTCTTCCCTTATTCGCCCACTATATAGGAGAAATGGTGTCTTTTCCCTTTTCAGTGCTAAGTCTTAGGAGCGTTCAATTAGCCCATACTGATAGAATAGAGAGGCTTGGGATGGACTTCAAATTCCCTTAGCTGACACAAAAGCCACGTGTAGTGCTTCCCCAGCAAGGACAGGAAATGCAACATTAAGAAGTGCAAAGGCAGTGCTTGCCAAGTCAAGATGGCAGGGGAGCTGTCCAGTAGATCATCAGGTAAGGGCTGGACCATACTCCAAAATGAAAATTCCAACAGGTGTTAACAAAAGGCACTACGACAAATTAAGAAGAACTACCTTCTTCACGATAGGGTAGTTTACAGCAAGAGAGCTATGGACCTACACGTGACCTGTCAGATCCTGCTTAAAGAGAGCTTCTCCCTCAAACAGATCTCAGTTATTCACTAAAGAAGGGTGAACAATACCAACAAAAAATAAGGTGCTAAAAGCTGATGAATGCAGCTCTCCACAAAACACTTTAATAAGCAGGTTAAAGTAAACTTGTGTCTCGCTACAAACGTACATAACTCCAACAATGTTTACTGTGATAATACTGGTAATCCACAGTTGTAAGAGCAAACCTCATCAAAGTCGCAACTGCCAGTTATAGAACAGTCCAAATGGCCCAGATTAAATTCTGTCATATTCTATCACAACCTACCTGTCTCCTACAGTTCAGAAGAGATATTTAAAAATTTTTTTTTTTAGTGTTTATTTATTTTTGAGAGACAGAGAGAGACAGCATGAGCCGGAGAGGGCAGAGAGAGAGAGAGAGGGAGACCCAGAATATGAAGCAGACTCCAGGCTCTGAGCTGTCAGCCCAGAGCCCGACGCGGGGCTCGAACTCACAGACCGCGAGATCATGACCTGAGCCGAAGTCGGACGCTCAACCGACTGAGCCACCCAGGCGCCCCCAGAAGAGATATTTTAACCTATGTTCCATCATTTTGCCTTTGCATTTCTCTCTGGAGAAAGACAGAATTTTCACTGGCCTGAATAGCGTTTACCAGGTGGTCATCCAAATGGGGCAGGACACAAATTCCAGTAATCTGGTCTCACCTGAAGTAAAAATAAAGCCACCCAGAAGACAGGCCCTCATAACACATAAAATTATAGAACAAGGGTCGTGGAAGAGGACCCCCTTTTCCTCCATCCCCATACAATCCGGGGACACAGCCCCAGGGGCAGCTGTCACTGACGGCTCAGTAGCTAGGAAGTAATTTGATACTAATAAGAATTACAAATACAGAAGTTTGCTTTCTTTACATTACAGCCAATGAGAGGTTGTCTCTGTGACGACCGCAGTCTGAGTGGGTGAGGAAGAAGTGGTATCACATGGCTGGAGGGAAGGAGGGAGCAAAATCGCGGCAGCATGAGCCAGGGGGGAGCTGCCCTCAGGGGCTATTGTAACGGACACCCCAGAAGAGTTGGGAGCTGTGGTTTTAGAGTTATGTCCACTTGCTTCTTACATTTTGCCTCCAGATTCATAAAAGCACAGAGAGCGCATCACCATACACTTTACCACCTAAAATGCCACGGACATTTCAGTTACAATGACCCATCACAAGTGGGCAAAATGCTGACGGGATTGAAACTTACAATGTTACATATAAATAACATTTAAAACAGGAAGGCCTGATCATTTTTATTGCTAAGTTAATAACACAGCTTATGTTTTTTGTTTGCTTATTCACTAGTGAAAAAGAAAGAGAGCTCTGGTGTGGCAACAGTGAGAAAAAGACTAGGTGCTTCAAATGTGCTAACAAAGCAACGTGGTTTATTAAAAAAGTCAATGTCATTTTCTACTAAATTAAAAGCTATGCATCATTAAAATCACAGGAAGTGATCACACAACTAACTGCATTTGCTATTGGTAAGAGCGCACAATCTTGAGTTGTACACTCAAATTTAGCATATCAATTGTAACAGAAGAATTAAAAAACCAGAATGCCCCACAGAGAAGGGGTGCAGGATGGTGAGGGGTCTAGAAATCACATCATATGGCAAAAAGAGTGGAGGGGAGAGAGAAGAATGAACAGTGAGTGCTTCGCATGGAAAGATAGAAAGTGTCCTAATAAGAAGCCTTATTCGACGTAGCTCAAAGGGCAAAGCTAAGATTAGCAAGTAATAATTATACAGAGGTTTCTACAAACAGGTTCCTAACAGGCAAACATCCCTACATGGACAAGTAGTGAGCTCCACATCACAGGAGGCAATCAATCTGATGTGATCCTCTATACAATTGGAAATGGGGCCAGATGACCTTTAAGCTTCCTCTAACTCTAAAATTCTGTGATTTTCTTGAACCTCAAAGTTCAGGTTGTTTTCAGAATTGAATGCTGAGTCTAGTTAAAAAATTAATAAAACTGCAAGTGACCCACAACCACTAGATTTTTCAGATGGAGATATCTATCACCTCCATTCATGAAACGGAAAGAGAGCTACCTTTGCTCTGTTAATATGCCACACAGTGACCCAAGTTCTATTTGAATATATTTTAGAGGCAAGGACTGCTTGCTGCAAATTACAAATTCTTTTTTTTTTTTTTTTTGAGAGAGAAAGAGAGAGAGAGGGTGGGCAGGGGAGGGGTAGAGAGAGAAGGAGAGAGAATCCCAAGCAGGCTCCACACTGTCAGCACAAGCCCAATGCGGGGCTTGAAGTCACGAACTGGGAGATCAGGAGCTGAGCCGAAATCAGGAGTCAGATGCTTAACTGACTAAGCCACGTGGCCTGCCGCAAATTACAAATTCTTACCCTCATCTCTTGAACACGAACTGCACAAAAAGTTCCCAATCCCATTCCAATCTCACCACGTGACACCTACTTCCTGATCTCATAAAGAACAAGGCCACCGGCTTAGCCGCAAGGAACCCATCCTTGTGTTTTCTTTCATTTAACTTAATGAAACTGAATTTCATGATTTCCTGCATTTTTCAAGAGACCTAGCATCCCACGCATCGTCTATTACACTTAGAAAATATCGCACTGTGACAGAGATCTGCAAAGCAAACGGTAAAACTTACTCAGCCACATTCCATAGAACTGGAATTTGAATTTTCAGGTTTGGAATTCAGAAAAATAGCCATAGGAATCACCAGGATTGTTCTGACTGCCATAGGCCTCATGAACGCCAGGTGACAATCATTTTGCATTGCTGGCACCTCAGGTCTCAGGGCTGAGTCGGGTGCCCAAGTAGGCCAGTACCTTCACTAATACAGCTAGCACTACTAAGATGTACTGTGTGCAATCTGCCAGGCCCTGCATACACCGCGGGCTCTTGTAGCAGTTCGAGAATTATGTATTAGTATCAGCCCAGGCAAATCGGGGTGAGTTCAAGCAATCTAAGCAAGGATGAGACACAAGGAGCCAGGGCTGAAAGTAAACCGCTGGCCTCCCGAGCCCGCACTCTTTCCTCTCCAGTGTCCTGCTCAGCATCTGTGCTTCAACAGAAATACCAAAGCCAAGGGCTGTGCTGAAAGCCCCGCCGTCCCAATGGCGGCCTGGAGTAGACCCCCGTCTCCCTGCCGCAGAGGGCGGCCCCAACCTGCAACTGTTCCCAAGCCAAGGGTGGTAGGAGAGGAAGGCAGACTTTATGACAACTGACTTTACCTGTAACTTAAAAAAATACATTAAAAGAGAAAGGGTCCCTGCCCAAGCAACGGAGTGTAACTGTGGGCCTGTCAAACTTTCACTCTGGAAGGCATTGCGGAAAGCAATGAATTCTGACCATCTCTGCCAGGAAAACTACTCAGTGGGACCCACGGCTGTTTGGGGTGTGAACTAGCATAAAAGAATTCTCTTGCAAGCTTCTATAAAAGTGAAAAGTAACAAAAAGTCCTTTGCTGAATCAGTGAATACCAACTTGTAGAAGAAATACACTGATTCAGAAGTAACTCTAATTTACTCTTTCTCTACACACCACTTTGTATCACCAAAAATTCAAAATTCCAGAATGGCTCGAATTCACCCTTGAGCCACCAAATTCCAGTCACAAGGCTTCAGGAGTTCAGAGGAATTTATGAGAAAAGAGAAGAGATTCAAGCATACTCCTCGTCACTGCCATGTACCCACTCCCCTGCAGGGTGTCACAGACCTCTGACGGTTGGAATGGGACTGTAGGTGCCGGAGAGCGGAGCGTGCTGGGTGAAGGTCCCTCTGGGTTAGACGTGGGGCTGTGACCTGTCTCAACCCTTGGTTAGCAGCACGCACCTGCCTACTGTCTCATTCTGCCCACGACACCTGCAATTCTGACCAGAAGAGGGGACGCAGGTAGGCACGGGATGCGTGAAGTGGATTCCCTCCTTACTGTCTCGGATCCCCCACTATGGTCTTATCTATGCCCTCATCCTGCAGAGCCATCGCTTATGCATGAGGGAGAGGCGGGAGAGAGGAAGAAAGCAGACGGGATGTGAATGTAGGAATCTCATCAGCATAGCAGAGAAATCAGTCCTAACAACAGGGCAATCAAGACCACACTTGACGTGGGTCTGAGAGCCTAGTCAGAGGTCAAGGGCCTCCAGGAAGGATTTAGAAAGGCAGGTCTTGTGTGCTCACCTGACTGCTGAAGGGCTCTTTCTTGGCCGAGCTCGGAGCCTGCGAGGGACCCTGGGCAGGTGACAACCTCGAGGGGCTCTTCTTACTCTGAGGCAGCAACGAGGACAGGAAACCCACTCGAGGCGACTGGGAGAGGGAAGTGCTCCTCTGGCTGCACACCATGGCTCTGGAAAGCAGACACACAAGGTCACAGGGCTGGAGGGGACCCGGGGAAACCTGAAGCACAGGCCTCCTGGGCTGTGGACGGCTCCAGGGGCACACGCCTGTGCTCTAAGTTGGCATTATCCTCGGTACTATTTCTTGTACCCAAGGGAGCCAGCAGCCTATCTGGCACAGGGGTGAAGTGTGTGGGGCCGTGGTGAAGCTCAGAGCTGTGCGGGCCAATGGCCACTGGCCACATGCGCCACTGAGCACCTGAAATGTGTCTGGTCCAGACTGAGGCGTGCTGGAGGTACAAAACACACAGCAGAATGCAAGCCTTAGCATGAAAAAAGAGTGTAAAATAGCTCATCATCAATACTTTGTTTACGTTTATCACATGTTGAAATGTTTTGGATATACGGGGCTAAATAAAATATATCATAAAATTACCTTCACTTGTTTCTTTTTACTTGAAGTAAAAATGTTTAAGTTACATTTTTGGCTTGCCTTTGCTTTCCACCGGCCCCTGCTAGCTCAGAAACCGGACCAGCTGCTCCTGGGACAGCCCTTGGCCACGTGCAGGTGTGGAATACGCCTGCCTGGGTCTGCATCCTGACTCACCAGTCCGTGGCTGGGTGACCACTGTGTGCCTTGGGTTCTTCAAGGCTACAACCATTAGCATCACCTGGGACTTCTGCTTTAACTTGCTATATTTTAAGGTTGCTCAAATACCTCTCTCCCCATCTGCCTACCTCTTCAAGCCCTCAGACAGGTGCGTGCTTCCACTGCCTCCTGAGTGCCAACCTTTTCACCCTTGAGGCACCCCTTTCAACACACAGACTTCCCCAGGCTGCACGACAGCATCAGGTTTATTTATCCCTGCTGTGCACATCTGGACGTGCAGTCCACCTCCCTCGGGGCGGGCTCAGAGGCTGGGGGCCCGAAAGGCCAGGGGACCTTACTCAGAAAGCTCAGACAGGAACAGTGAGGGCCAAGGAGGCTCTCTGGCCATTCCCTGTCACCAGGAGTGAGAGGGCCGGGGCGAGGTGAGAGCACAGGGGCAGATGGGAGAGGGGGAGGCCCTCCCACCCCCGAAGCGGGCACACACTCACAGTTCTGAGTCCCCCAGGCGGTCCATGTTGGAGACATAAGGAGGCAATTTGTGCTGGACCAAGGCCTCTTCCTCCTCTGGCTGCAGCTCCTCTTTCTTCAGGCGGTGGATTTCGGCTTGCAAGGCAAAAAGCTGCGCAGGGGTGGGGGCGAGTCGGGTGGTAAACTCACCTTGCCTTCCCTCTGCCAAGGCGCACGAGACACATCACATCCAACACTCAACCGCACTGGCTCAAAAGGACACTGGACGTCAGCCCCAGGACGCCCGTCTCACCCTCTGCTCACCGCAGAGCGGGGGGGGCGGGGGGGGGGGGGTGGAAAAAGGGCAAGTGGCACCTGTTACTTGACCACCATGAGGTGAGAAAACAACAACTGTTAGACACACAAATCCCACTTTTTTTCTTTGTATCATTTGACTTGCTTCTTCCTAAATTCATCGAGAAAAAGAGCTCCGTGCCATCCTTTGCTCTTTGGAATCTACAAAAGCTACAAAATCAGGTTCTGGAACTCTCACGGAAAATTTTTTTCAGTAAAGTTCAGCATTTTTGACTTTTATGCCTGGAAAAAAAAATTACATAGGCACATGCACCCAAAATGTAAACAGCTTATAATCTTCCTTTTTCTAGAAAAAAAAAAAAAGAAAAAAAAGATCTACAGATGCCTTAACTTCAAGGACAGAGAAATGCTCCTCAGACAAACTGCAAAGGCAAATGTGGGTCCCCTGGCTCTCTTGTTTTACACACCTAGAGGATCATGGAGCTGAGCAGAACAATTAATTCATATCTGGGCTGTAAACACCATAGATGGGGATGTATGTGGAAAAGGACTGGAAGTATGAAAGAGACATACAAAAGTTATAAGGCATGAAAGCACATTGGTCCTTCTCCTCTGAAAGTTCATTACCATTGCTATGCTTTTCGTGCTATACACAGGACTCAAAATATGAACCTGGCCTCTGGTTTTCAGACACTGCTCCAGACCCCAAATCTCCCATACTGACTTTCTGGTGGCTCACCTCCATCTGAGATCAGTGCTTTCCTATTTTTAATCAGCCCTCTGCCACCACTACCTCATTTCACACAGGAAAAGCAGAAGTTCCACCCAAGAAGCAAGTGTGTTTCAGAACCGACCTTCTGGCGAAGAACTTCATTTTCTTCTTGAACCTGGTTGGTCCTCTGGCATTCCGCATCAAAGTTCAGAATCACAGGTACAGGTGCACAAAGTTAAAGAAAAAGACTGACTGAAAATGATTAAAAGTCCTTCCCAAACTCTTGACCCAGCAGCAAAACCCTTGAACATAAGTCAGAGGGAACAGAGTACAGACTTGGCCGTCCACGGCTGTATGAAAGTCCCTCCCCTGATGCCGGCTCTGGCCTTTCTTCAGACATACAGACACTCATAACAATCTGGCTGGTCAGCCCACAGAGAGGACATAAACCCAACCCTGAGCGTGTTCTCCCAAATACCAGCAGGAAAGAGCAAGCATTCAGTGGACTTCACGGCCTGTCTAAGCTGTAGCAAGGTCAGTGCAGACACTCAGTTAGAAGCCACCCCAGGGGCCAGCTGGTCTACCAGCTGGGCCGAAGGCTCGGCCACATGGCCTTCCCCTCCCCAGACCGAACCTCTCCCTAGCAAAGGTTGAGACTGAAGAGAGAGCTTTCTGCAGATTGGACAGTAACAGGCCATCCTATGAATATCCACATTCTAGATCAGGGGGTCAGTCCTTCCCAACAACCCTCAACTGCTTCGGTCAGGAGGAGCACAAAGCAGGCAGGGCCTCAGTACTGGGGACGTGAACTGTGCTCAAATGTATGTGACCTAGTTTGCAGGGCACTGTCCTACACTGAAAAGACCTAGAAGGCCCACATGGTCATGCAAAATGCTACTGGGCAGAGCCCCCTCCTAGTTGAGTCTGAAAGTCCTCAGGATAGAGAGCAGGGGGCAGAAGGAGCAGTTGTACCCGGCAAGAGTGGAACTGACACCCAGACCCACAATACAAAAGGAAAGGGCACCCTTCCTACCTCCGCCAAACGGTGCCCCTCCCAGAGGCCCAAATGGCCACCCGTGGGCGGGCCTCTACAACGCCCGATTTATCAGTGACTCACCAAGCAGCTCCATTCAAGCCGGACTCCCTTCTCCTCCTCTAGAATTCTAGCCTAGAGAGCATGAGCAATGGGGATCTCCTGGGCCTCAAAAATGCAGGCTTTCCATGACAAAATGGTAAACAGGGTAGGCTATAAATATCAATATTCTTTCTCTCTCTCTTCAATATCCATACGTATATTCCTACCGCTGCTCTGTTTTCTGGCAAGTTGAGGAACTCTGAGGTCACTGTCAGAGTGTGACCCAAATGCAAACACAGGAAGGAAGTTCTAGCCCAAGAAGTATTTGGACCTGCTACCTAATCTCAACAGAGGCAAGTAATATCCTCGGGGGCACAGGGCACGCACGGAGAGGGTGTTCTCGGCTGGCCAGTTCTGCTAAGCAGCAGCAACCCCTGCTCAGCCCGATTTGAGGGCTCCTCCCAGGGCCAGCCACTTGTCCCCCACTGCCACTGCAGTCCCTGATCATGCCCATCAGCTGTTTAGCAGCGTCCGGACAAAGATTGACGATTTCCTGGCCTACTGACAAAAATAATCACAATCTGTCCAGCCCCCTCACATAACACATGACAGCCATCTTTGGGCATTTTGCAGAAGCAATTGCATCGAGAGCAGCAGCCACTGATCACGTTGTCTGGAAGCCTCAGAGAAGGCCCCCAGCCCCAGGCAGCTGAAAGGATATGCATGCACTGAAACAGTACGCTCAGGAAGTTGTGCAGGGACACAATGAAGGTATCGGCCCACTGTCGAGAGAAGTACGTAGCAAAGGTGGGGTTGGTGTCTGGGGACGGCAGGAAGGGCAGGACAAACCAATCCTTCCACTCAGCCTGGTTCTGGAGCTCTGTGGCCTGCTTTGCAAAGAACTCTTGAGCTTTGTCATTTCTGTTTGTCTGCCAAGACAAGGAGGAGGTAGCAAGAAGGGGGAAGAGACAGACGTCCAGAAGTAAGATTCTTCATCAGCCTCTGGGTATCAGCCTGCCAGGTAAATGGCCAAATATAGTCTACAAACTCCATAAAATAAATGACATCACTCTTTTCTCAAGTTCCTTATAATTTTAAAATTTTTTTTTTCAACGTTTATTTATTTTTGGGACAGAGAGAGACAGAGCATGAACGGGGGAGGAGCAGAGAGAGAGGGAGACACAGAATCGGAAACAGGCTCCAGGCTCTGAGCCATCAGCCCAGAGCCTGATGCGGGGCTCGAACTCACGGACCATGAGATCGTGACCTGGCTGAAGTCGGACGCTTAACCGACTGCGCCACCCAGGCGCCCCTCAAGTTCCTTATAATTTTAAAGAAGCTCGTTCAAACTGAAGTTCTGAAGATAAAAGCCACCCTAAAAAAAATTAATTCTTCGTTGATTTTCAAATAATCTAAGTGACTTATTCCCCCGGGTAGGCTATAATCTTTATTCCCCAAGCTTTAACCCACCTACTTATATTCTTTAAAACACCACCCAGGCTTATGTGCTGAAAAGGAGAGGAAATAGGAATGAGGAAGACAAGTCAGATGATCTACACATGAGAGGGAAAAAAAACCAGGAAAACAGTCAAGAAATAATTTGCCTTGTGACGGTTCCACCCTCTCCCAAAGTAACACAGGTCTCCCCAGAAGTTAAAATCTGTTTCGGGATCAAAGAACTCTCTCCGAGGAATCCCTGAACTAACAAGCACCTGGATCGTGTAGACGAGATAAAAGCGGAACAGGCTGGTTTTCAGCTTGTTGATGGTGGGTCTATATATATCCTCCAAGCGGCTGAAGAGCCTACGTTCCAGGTAGCTCCAGTAATCCCGAAGGGCAGCCAAGTCATACACCTGCATTAATTGTTGCAGCTGGTCCACAATCTTGTCCACCTGGCGGAGAAACATGGGACAGAGGTGGTGGTGAAGGACAAGAAGGAATTTTCCCATCACCTCACACAGTTAATACACCTTTTTCCTCTTGCTTGGGCTTCGAGTATGAGAATTTTTTCTAAATCAGCAATCTAGAAAACATTCAAAACATAGTAACGTAATAGCTTTTGAGCTATTTCCTGATGTTAGATATGGGCTTTGACCCTCCAGCAAGCATGGAAAGCTCAAGGTTAAAAGCCCTCTGGCCCTGGAAGCAGGAGGTCTAGGTCTTGGATCTGTGTCTGTCTTACTCAACCAACTTGACAATGTCACTTCGACTCTGTGGTCTCGGATGCCTAAGATTTCAAAAAACACACACAAAAAAGAGAGAACCTCCATAATCCTCCTCCTAGCTCCGGCATTCCAGGAGTCCAAGACTCCCAGAGAGAAGCACTGACTGACCCCTGCAAGTCATGGAAGTATTACCACAGCCCCTGCGGTGGCTCAGAGTGAAAGGCAAAGAAGTCACCTCCTTGTGAGAAATCACACCAGAGTACACAATCTGTAAAAGGTTTTAGATGCCAATACCAATCAAACATCCCCATTTCTTCTTTCCTTTCTTTTCTTTTTTTTTTTTAGAGAGAGCACACAAGCCAGCAGGGATAGCCCACCCAGCCCCCGGGCTCGATCCCACGACCTGAAATCAAAACCTGAGCCTAAATCAAGAGTCCCACGCTAAACCAACTGAGCCACCCAGGTGCCCCAGGAACATCCCCATTTTACAGAGCAGGACACTGAGGCTTGGAGAGCTGAAATGATTTGCTTTTGCCACTAAGTACCACTAACTTTGGCAAGAGGAGACCTCAGGTCTCCTACCTCCCCCAGCGTTCTTTGCTACTAGCTCACTGCCTCTCTCACAGTTCACCTGCCAACACCAATTAGAGTCAGCAAACACACAAATCACACACAAACTCCAAGAACTTCTCAACAAAAAATCACATCTGAGCAGGGGAAATATAATGTTTTAAAACGTACAGCAAGGTTCTCCTCAACTGCAGGGGCAAATTGCCAATAAGTCACCGGCAAAGCCATTTTTAACAAACACCAAAAGATATTTGAACCCAGATGACATTTTCGACTGCAGACCCCTTTGCTCCCAATGACATCGGAAGCCAACTTTTGAATGTTTCTGTTGCCCAAACTCAACTATCTACCCATCCTTAGCTCCTAAAACCTTTATCTCCATCCTGGCCAACAGGCCAGCACCTGCTGGGAGGCTGGAGCGGAGGACCGCGACCTGGACCAGGAGTCAGGGCACCTGGGCTCCAGCCTCAGCGATGCTCCTGACTCGCTGAGCAACTTCAGGCAAGTCGCGTTCTCTCTCAAGACCTCAGTTCCTCGTGTGTCAGGAGAGGGCCAGACGCGCTGATATCGACAGTCCCCCGGCGCGGTGACAGCGCCACTCCCGCCCCGGAGGGCAGTGCTGGGGTGGGGGAGCCGCTCCGGTCTCCCTCGGGGCCGCCTCTGCCCGCGCCGCGCCCGCCAGTCCCTCACCCGGAACCCTTTCTCCTTGTCCGCCTTGATCTCGGCGTCCAGCTGCCGCAGCGTGTGCGTGAAGCCGCGGAACAGCAGGTACTCCCGGACTAGCTCGTCAGTGCGCTCCACGGCCTCCGCCATCGCTGCGCCAGCGCCGAGAGCCGCAGCGGCTGGCGAAGGAGTGGGGGCGGGGCCTGGGCCGCGCGGGGCGGGGCCCGGCGCGGGCGCCAAGCACGTCACGCCGCGGCCCGCCTATCAGTCCGCACGCACCGCGCGCCGCTCTCCTTTGGCCCCTCCCCATCCCCGCCCCCAGCCGTACCCAGCCGCTTCCGTCAGCCTCACCCTCCGGGATGAGCGGCTGGAAAACCCATTGCTCGCCTGGGTTTTCTGGCGTCGCTGGCGCCGGCTTTGTGATCTGAGTTATTGAAAGTGGCGGCTGCCGTCCAAGTCAAGTAGGGTTGGACCTTGGAGAACATCCCAGATAGTCACGAGGCGGGCAGGGGGTGAGGTGCCCTGCTCATTGGCATTCCATCGCGGAATCCTCTGTGCCGTGTCTTCGTTTTACAAATAAGGGGAACTGGAGTCTGGAGTCCGGAGGTAAAGTGACTTGCGTGCAGTCACACAACCAGTTTGAGTCATCAGAGAGTTCTAGAGAAAACCTTACTTTCATTAATAAGAGTAATCAACTACACGCCCAGATAACCAAGATACACTGTTAGGAAAAAAGAAAGCAAATTTCAGAACAGTGTGTATACTATGGTCCCAGTTTCTTGTTTAAAAAAAAAAAAAAAAAAAAGGATGGGGCGCCTGGGTGGCTAAGTCAGTTAGGCGTCGACTTCCGCTCAGGTCAAAGTCAGGTCATGATCTTATGGTTCCTGAGAGATCGAGTCCTGCATCAGCTATGCTGACAGCTCGAAGCCTGGAACTTGCTTCAGCTAATGTGTCTCCCTCTCTGGGCTCTGCCCTGGCTCATGCGCTTCCTCTCTGTCTCTCGAAAAATAAAATAAACATTACCAAAAAAAAAAAAAGGGGGGGGGGATGCGTTATGTGTTTGTGTGTACATTTTAAAACTTAAGGAAGATTATACACTCATCACTTAGGGTTTCTTTGTCTAAGAGGTGAGACTGTGAGGTACTTTCACTTCCTATTTTTTACTTTATCTTGTTTGAAATATTTATAAAGTATATTTTTGTAAGCAGGTAAAGAGCCAGTATCTTTGAGCCTTCCATTTCTCCTCCGTAAATTAGTGATAATGATATCTACCTTGCAGAGTAATGAAAACTTAATAAGATAATGTATGTAAAAAACTTAGCACAATCGCCCATCATTAAAATACAGTATTTGTTGCCATCTTCCCTCTAATGGTATGGCTTTCTGTAGTTATCAAAGTAGAACTCAGAATCATTACTGCCACTTTGTCCAGACCCTCCAACTCAACTATATGGAAACTTAACTCCAGCAGCTCTGATCTACACTAGAGAAACCAGAAAAGATAACAGGGAGCAAGCCACAGCGAGACCAGCTTCACCCTTTGCCTGCTTTCGCTGTCTTCACAGGTGTAAGACACCTTGCCCCACAGGGCAGGCAAGGTGAGTCACCTCGGTGACTCCTGGGAGGACCAGACCAAAATCCTACTTTGACTGGGATCTCAGATCATCAAAAGAGTGCTTGGGAAAATCCCCCAAAGGGAGTAATGGCCAAGACCTCTGCCTCCAAGAATGTCACTAATTCAATTTTCCTAAGGCACCTGACACGCACTGCCATAGGTCCCACGTGCCTCACCTCCACCTGCACTGGCACTTCCCAGACCAGACCCCATAAAATCAGCTACGGTTGGCTTTCTGGTCAGTGAAAGGCAGCTCCCCCCAGGCCTTCGGGCAAGCACTTTCCTCTATCAGGAGTGTCTTCCGCACATACCCACGCGGACAACTCATCCGAGCAACTCGTGAAGGAGGCTCTGCGTGTTTGTGCTAATGTCATCTCAGAAAGGCTCTCTCTGACCATCCCGTACGGAAGAGCAGTACTCTCACCTTGCAATTCTCATCCCCCTTGCCCTGCCTTCTCTTTCTGCACAGCACTTACCACCATCTGACAAGCTAGATGTTTGACTTATTTATTGCCTGTCTCCCTGTACGCTAAAATATAAGCTACACGAAAGCAGAGATTTTGTCTGAATCGTTTGCTACTATAGCCTCAGAACCGAAACCAGCGTCTGCCTTGTAGTAAATGCTGAATAAATATTTGTTGAATTGTATGAATGAGGGCAATTTCAGTGAGGGCCCAGCCACCTTCAAACAAGATAGCCCGGCTCGAGGGAATGGAAACTCTTGGATCCCTCCCGTGTGTAGGCTCTGTGGCATTACCAACCGGTTCCCTGCCCAAAGCATTCCTTCTTTCCATCTTCCCTCCCTATTATTTTGCTCACTCTTTAAAGATTTCTAGAGACGTTTAGCTGAGCTGTGTTTATGTAACTGGAGAGGGCACTAGATTCTCCAGCTTATTCATCAGTTCCAGTTAGTTGATCTGATTAATCTTTTACTGTTTATGCTCTGGAGCTTGCTCTGAAAGTAGCAGGTAGCCTGGGGGTCCCTTAAGAAGGTGTGGTCGGGGGCCTGAAGCAGTTACATTATACCAAAAAAAAAAAAAAAAATTACAGGGGCATCCACAAGGTGAACCACAAATTATCTTTTCTTTCAATCCAATCATCTCCCTTTGCCTTTGAGTCAGGAGAGAAGGAAGGACGGGGCGGGGGGAACCAGTAAACATTTAATGAGTACCTACTACATGCCAGGCAGTGTGCAAGGTGTCAGGAACAGGACAATAAGGAAGACCAGGGTCTCTGCCCTCGGGATTAGCTCCCCGGGGGCAGTGGGGGGAGGGGGGTTGCGGTTTGCTATCCAGACAATTGAAGCACACACTTGGCTGCAGAGTGGAGGCTGGACTGGATGTGGGCAGGGCTGGAAGGGCGATGGAGGCCAGACAGAGCCTGTGGCATTCTGAGCAAGGGATGAGACTAGGCTGGTAACAGCGAGGATGAACAACGGGGCAGATTTGAGAATTCCTGAGAAGTGGAATCAGCTGGACCTGGTGACTGATTAGCCAAGGTAAATAGAGAGCAGGGCTGATCAGTAATTGGCAAGTTTCTGGCTTGGGCATCTGGGTGGATGATAGGGCCATTCGTGGGCAGAAAGAACTCAGGAAGAGGAGACCGCGGGATTTCCAGACACATTGCTTTTGGTGAAAGCTAAAACAGAGACCCAGGCTGTAAATAATATTAGGACACAGAGCACGGCTGGCCCCCCTCACTCCCCTGGAAGCTTCAGCTATTATCTATACACCGATGGTTCCTAAATCTTACCTCCAGCCCAGCCCTTTTCCCTGAGCTCCTGCCCAGATACGCACGGCCATCTCAAACTTAACCGTACTAGTTCAGTCAGAAGCATTTATGGAGGCTTTAAGTTGAAAATGGTGGGGGCGCCTGGGTGGCTCAGTCGGTTGAGCGCCCGACTCAGGTCATGATCTTGCGGTCCGTGAGTTCGAGCCCCGCGTCGGGCTCTGTGCTGACAGCTCAGAGCCTGGAGCCTGTTTCAGATTCTGTGTCCCCCTCTCTCTCTGCCCCTCCCCCACTCATGCTCTGTGTCTCTCTGTCTCAGAAATAAACATTAAAAAACATTAAAAAAAGAAAGAAAATGGTGAATGAGGCTTGAGGCCTGCCACATGAGACTGTAGAGTTCAGCTCCTGTTTCTCCGAAGTGTAGTTCTGTTACTACCACATCAGAATTACCTCAGGAGCTTATTAAATTACAGAGTCTGGGCACCAGAATTGCCCAGAATTGCCTGGGATGGTGCCTGGGAATCTGCATTTGGAGCAAACTCCAGGTGACTCTTAAGGACATCCACGTGTGAGAACCACCTAGTTCATAGTAATAGAGGGTAGAGGGGCCAGCTACCAACCAACAGAGCTTCCATGCCTAAGTGACTACTTTAAACTTAAAAGTAATACCAACATCCATGTTGGTAACTGCAAGACACTTTCACATACCCTGTTCCGTTTGAATTTCATGCGGCCCTATAGTTTTCTTTTCCTCATTTTACAAATAAAAAGCTGAGAGGCACCTGGGTGGCTCCGTCGGTTAAGCTTCCAACTTTGGCTCAGGTCATGATCTCACAGTTCATGGATTCGAGCCCCACGTCGGGCTCTGTGTTGACAGCTCAGAGCCTGGAGCCTGCTTCGGATTCTGTGTCTCCCTCTCTCCCTGCCCCTCCCCCACTTGCACTCTGTCTCTCTCTCAAAAATAAACATTTTTAAAAAAAAATTTTTTTTTTTTAAATCTTTTTTTTTTTTTTTTTAATTTTTTTTTTCAACGTTTATTTATTTTTGGGACAGAGAGAGACAGAGCATGAACGGGGGAGGGGCGGAGAGAGAGGGAGACACAGAATCGGAAACAGGCTCCAGGCTCCGAGCCATCAGCCCAGAGCCCGACGCGGGGCTCGAACTCACGGACCGCGAGATCGTGACCTGGCTGAAGTCGGACGCTTAACCGACTGCGCCACCCAGGCGCCCCTAAAAAAATTTTTTAAAGAAATAGAAAACTGAAGTTTAGGAAGACTAAATAGTGCCTCAAATTTACGTTTCTGATTCCGAATCCTCCAGGGCTCTGCCGAGAGATTCACAACGGCATCATTGAATCGGTCAACTTATGAGACAGGTGAAAGACAAGGAGTTATCCCTCCTCCTGAAGAGTTTTAGAACTCAGACTAAGCACACCGGGTCTCTTTGGTAGCTGGAGCATTCTTCCCGGAGCACGGATCAACTTACCCCTCCGTAGCCAAAGATAACAGGTCAGAGGAGCAAGAGCACCTGAAGCCACCCAAGGTTCTAGGGTTTCCTTCGAATTCCGCCTTCTGCCATTCTAATCTTGATGCTCTGGGATGCCCTTGGCATACCCCACAATTTCTGAGATTTCTTTTCACCCGGTCCTTTGCCTGACTCTGCCGTGCTTTCTCGCTTGAACTCCTGTTGTCCTTTTCAACTCAGTCTAGTTGTCCTTAGCCGCTACTTCTCTCTGATAGCACTGGCTATTCTCCCTGTTCTCATGGCAGAGCACCCTGTATGTGCTTATCCCATTGCTTTGTAACCATCTGTCTCATCTCCTTGGTTGTAAACTGAGAGCAGAGAAGGTGTCTTGCTGGTCCTAGTGTCTCCGGTGACTAGCACAGTCCTTTAAAAGTAGGTGCTCAGTAGCTATTTGGGGAATTAATGAGTGAGGAAATAATGTCCACATGACGATACTGCCGGGAACTCTAGGTTACATCTGCAACACAGAGCACCTATTGCCATTGCCAAGGGCAGAGGAATCTTTTCTACCCTGGGGTCAGTGCCATAAAAGCTATGAGCACTTCTGAAAGCTGGAGGAGGCCCACCATGACCCATGTAGCAACTCGTGGGGTCCCTGTTGATAACCTTCAACCTTGCCTGTTTACGTGCTGGTGTTTAACTTACCGAAAATTACTTGTCTGCTTACATGCTGGTGTTTAACTTACTGAAAATTAATGACATACCAATTAAAATAAATGCCCTTTTCACCTTTCAAAATCGCATTAAAAAAAATATTGTCCAGTATTGTTAAAATGAAAGGGACATTCTCATAAAGCTTCAGAATAAGCTACTTTTCCAGGAATGAATAAATGATCAAGCTTCTCCAGAATGTTCTTGAACCCAATGGTTCTCCTTCTAGAATTTCCCTTAAGGAAATGATAAAAAATGACAAGGTTCATGTCAAACAGGGTCAATTGTAAGAGTGTGAGTTATTTGTAACAATGAACGTGGTTTACAATAGTGGAAGTTGTAAGTATTTGGAGGCTATGGTGAGATATCCCCCCAAGAAGTCAAGATTGAGGAAAAGTGCATTTCCCACTGAGTGTCAAACTGCAAAAACCACCTAGATGGATCGGACACCAAAGATGCAAAGTCAGCGGAAAGAGAGAAAAGCTATGAGGCTCACAGGACTTGACTGAAGGGCACCAACTCACAAAATAAATATGGTGTCAGAAGAGGTTTTATTTTTTTTTATTTTTTTAAATTTTTTTAACGTTTATTTATTTTGAGACAGAGAGAAGACAGAGCATGAATGGGGAAGGGTCAGAGAGAAGGAGACACAGAATCTGACACAGGCTCCAGGCTCGGAGCTGTCAGCACAGAGCCTGATGCGCGGCTCGAGCTCACGGACTGCGAGATCATGACCTGAGCCAAAGTCGGCCGCTTAACTGACTGAGCCACCCAGGCGCCCCTAGAAGAGGTTTTAAACACAGACACACAGAAATCCAGAGAGCGACCGTGGCAGAGCCTATCAAAGCCCTCGTGCCCGGCTCAGCCAGCAGATGACGTTCTGTGCTCTGTCCTGTCTTTCTCAAGATGAGAAGGAGGCTGTAGACCACCCCCAACTGGACCCACCTCCCTTTTCCTGGCTCCAAGTTCACCCAGCGACCATCTGATTCTCCTGGCCCTTGACTACATGAAGATCTGTGACATTCCGGTGTTTTTCTCCTGGCAAGCTAAAAGGGAATTTCCGACTATGATAGCCTTCCAACGTAGGTGGAAGGGGACGTCGTTGTCAGTGCCACCGTGAACCCTCCTTGCCTGCGTGACAGTTGCGTCTCTCATTGAACCATGAAAGACCCAGCACTGCAATGTCCCTCCCGCCCTTGTGCGGCCAAGTCAGCCTGAATCCACCTTTCAGAACCTGCTCACCCCCCCCCCCCCCACTGCAAGAACCGGTTCCAGCTGGCCTGGTTTTCACACCAACTCCACGTGCAGAAGTCTATTAATGATTTCTGCAGGGAAACAAAGAAACGTGAAGCAAAACGTTCAACATTCGGGAAAAGCTTAAGTAAGTTATGCTACGTGTATCCCACGCAATATTATGTCGTTGTTAAAAATCACATTTTTTCAAAGACTCTTTAATTACTTAGAGAAATAGTCCCACTACCTGTTAGAAAACATACGAGTCACACTCCAGGGGAAAAAAACCTGACAGTTTCTTATAAATTAAACACGCAATTGCTACAGGACTCAGTAATTGTACTCTCGGGCTTTTTTTTTTTTTCAACGTTTATTTAGTTTTGGGACAGAGAGAGACAGAGCATGAACGGGGGAGGGGCGGAGAGAGAGGGAGACACAGAATCGGAAACAGGCTCCAGGCTCTGAGCCCTCAGCCCAGAGCCTGACACGGGGCTCAAACTCACGGACCGCGGGATCGTGACCTGGCTGAAGTCGGACGCTTAACCGACTGCGCCACCCAGGCGCCCCTAACTCTCGGGCATTTTTATCCCAGAGAAATGAAAACGTCCCTTTACACGAAAATTTGTACGTGAAAATTCATGGCAGCTTTATTCATAAACGTCAAAAACTGGAAGCCATTCAAATGTCCTTCATGTCTTTTTGAAAGAATCTAGAATAAACAGGGCTGACAGGCAATGCTGGGACCCAGAGCAGAGCCGCCCCACCTCACCTCCTCTGGTTAAACAGACTGTGGCCCATTCATGCGATGGAATCCTATTCAGCAATAAAGAGAAATGAATTAGTAAGACACGCACAACCTGGATGGATCTCAAGCAGATTCTGCTGCTGAAAAAAAAAGCCAATCTCCAAAGGTAACATACACACCAAAGATAGGATTCCGTTTGCTTAACACTTTGGAAAAGACAACATTTAGAGAATTTGGAGACCAGATTAGTGGCTGCCAAGGGCCAGGGGTGAGCTGGCAGGTGTGTGTGGAAGGAAGTATGATTATAAGAGGACAAAGTGAAGGCTCCTTGTGATGGAACTGTTCGTCTTCACTGTGTTTGTGGGTGCGGGAACCTACACGTGCCATAAAATTGTAGAGAACTAAAACACACACACACACACACACACACACACACACACACACACAGATGTGTACAAGTAAGATAGGACTATCTGAATAATACTGGTAGATTATAAATTTCAATATCCTGGCTGTGATACTGTACTATAGTTTTGCAAAATGTTACCGTCGGGGGAAACTTGGTACATGGATCTCTCTATATTAGTTCTTACAACTGCATATGTATCTACAATTACTTCAAAATATAAAGTTTAATTATTTATTTATTTTTAAGTTTAATTTTAAGAAGTGTGCTATGGGGGTGCCTAGGTGGCTCAGTCAGTTAAGCGTCCAACTTTGTTTGGCTCGGGTCATGATCTCACAGTTCACGAGTCCAAGCCCGGCATCGGGCTGT
Organism: Puma concolor; assembly: GCF_028749965.1. Taxonomy (NCBI): domain Eukaryota; kingdom Metazoa; phylum Chordata; class Mammalia; order Carnivora; family Felidae; genus Puma; species Puma concolor. Next base: position 19,012,854 of record NC_141668.1, on the reverse strand, counting down.
GTGCTGACAGCCCAGAGCCTGTAGCCTGCTTCGGATTCTGTGTCTCTCTCCCTCTCTGCCCCTCCCCTGCTGGCGCTCTGTCTGTCTCTCTCTGTCTCAAAAATAAACATTAAAAAAATAAAAAATAAAGTGTGTGGATTGTATCTTTGATATATACGTACACACAAAATATCTACAGTTATTGGCTTTAGGTGTTAGAAAGAAGTGTGGATTTTATGGGCGGTTTCTGACTTTGTCTTTTTTTTTTTTTATTTTTTTTAACATTTATTTATTTTTGAGACAGAGAGAGACAGAGCATGAAGCAGGGAGGGTCAGAGAGAGAGGGAGACACAGAATCTGAGACAGGCTCCGGGCTCCGAGCTGTCAGCACAGAGCCCGACGTGGGGCTCGAACTCACGGACAGCGAGATCATGACCTGAGCTGAAGTCGGACGCTTAACCGACCGAGCCACCCAGGCGCCCCCTGACTTTGTCTTTATACTGTTTAATATTTTTCAGATTCCTTACCACAAACCCATATCGATTTTCTTTTATAAATATAATGACTATCTTTAAACACAGCACATTCTTTTTTCATTGCCATATCTTAGTGCTGACACACACAAAGCTTTTACAACTGTCCTCCCCAAAACTTATAAGCTGCTGCCAAACCGGGAATTCCCAATTCTGTGCCTCTACAGTTCAGTTTGGGGAACCAACTATAGGACCTCACACATGAACTCTGATCATCAAGTTGTGACATTTCCCTGGCTCCCCTTCCACATCTGCAACGTAAAGATCTTGGATCAGAAGGACCCTGAGGTCCTTCCAGCGCTACTAGCCCATGCTGGGATGAGGCACCTGCTGGGAACATTGGCCTGTCTGTTTAGTGATCATGGGCCCCCGAGACTGAAAGTGAACCACCTTTCTCAGACCACTGTGACCATACCCCCTGAGGAGTAGCTCAAATCAGAGACCCCGCCCCTCTCCCACACCTCCACCTTCTATCCCAGAAGGCAGCCAAGTCCCATTTACACAGGACAGTAAACCACCAGTAATGGCATCCTTAGGCTGCCAGCAGTAGGAGTCCATAGGTTTATGAGTCTATAAAGTCATTCACTTTCACTGCTAGAACAATCCAAGACTCCCAGGTTAATAAGTAATACTGCCTTCACAAACAAGGGAAGACTGCATGGGGGAATCCCACCTTGATTGCCATGCTTCCTAAAAAGTAACTCCCTGCGCTCTGCAGTCCTGCTTTTATCTACTGCAATAACTGGGGCAGCCCCCCTGCCGACCCCATGTACATATGTGTATACACACATATATGTAAATGAATGTGCGTATGTATACTAATCTTCTAAAGGACCCTAACACACGTCGCAAGAGGTTTCTTCGCTTTCAAATGGATTCACCTTTCCGCCCTAGTTACGGAATCTATGGAATACTGTGCAGCAGTAAATGAATGAGGTAGATCTCCACCTACGTGGTCGAGTGAAAACATCAAGCTTCGGAGTGATACGTTTATGGAAACATTCTTTCCTCTGAAAACTTGCAAAACCAAACTACATTTTCCAAGGGACCGTCCATAGGCATGTAAACATCCAGCAAAGGATCTGGAAGCGTTCATATCAAGCTAATGACGGCAATTAATTCTACAAAGTGGAGGGAACTCTAGGAGTAGACTCAAGATGTTTTCGTTTTTCATAAGGGGAATGTTATTGTTTGCTCAATTAAAATTAAGCTTATCTAGAAAATTAATAAAGGGGTTGACCAATGATTTGACTCACACAGACTGACGCCACCTGGCCCATGGTCTTCCCCATTGTTTCATTGTCTTCTTCCAGTTGTCCAGGTTCAAAACCTGGGGGGTCACTCTTGACTCCCCTCTTTCTACCACACCCCCACCTCCGCCGTCAACACATCAGGATATTCTGTGAGCTTTCCCTTCAATATCCAATGATTTCTCAACCTCACCACCACATTTCGTATTTTCTCTCCTGTATAATTCTAACGGCTCACCTGATCTTCCTGCTTCCACCCTGGCTTCCCTGTCTCGTCTCAACCCAGCAGCCAGAGTGGCCGCGTGAAAACCCTGCACCCCTCTCCTTTGCCCCTCTGATCCCATGTCTCACTATTTTGCCCCTCACTCACTGCCTCACTCTGCTCCAGCCACAGGGACGCCTTGCTTTGCACTCAGCACACTTCTGCCCCAGGGCTTTTGCATGTACCAAGCCCTCCGCCCAGAACACTCTCCCCATTGTTATATACTTGGCTTACTCTTGGCCTCCTTCAAGTTTTGGCTCAAATCTCTTTTCTGAGAGATCTTCCCTGACCACCCTATTTGAAATGGACCCTCTCCCCTGTACTCCCTATTTCCCTCCTTATCAAACTTTCTAATATACTAGAAACACTTTTATTTTTTATTCCCTCCCCCAGCACTAGAGTTAAAACTCAACAAGAATCAGCTTTTATGTCTGTTTTGTTTATCATTATATTTCCAGCACCTAAAACACTGTTTGGCACATAATGGACACACAATAAATATTTATTAAGTAAAGAATATATCCATAGTTTCATGAAGGACACTATAAAAATGGCAAAAACTCCACATTGAGACACCACTGGTTGGCTTTTGAATTTTGAGTAAATCACTTAGCCTCAACTTGCTTTTTTTAATTGTAGTAAAAACAACAACAACAACAAACCATGTAAGATGAGATCTACCCCCTTAAAAATTAAAAAAAAAATTAATGTTTATTTATTTTTGAGGTGGGGAGGGGCAGAGAGAGAGGGAGACACAGACTCTGAAGCAGGGTCCAGGTTGTGAGCTGTCAGCACAGAGCCCCGTGAGGGGCTCAAACTCACGAACCATGAGATCGTGACATGAGCTGAAGTCAGACCCTTAACCAACTGAGCCACCCAGGCGCCTCTACCCTTAACAAAGTTTTAAGTGTATAGCACAGCATTGTTAACTACGTGCCAAGATCTCTAGAACTTTTTCATCTCACGTGACTGAAACTCTATACCCATTGAACTGCAGCTCCCTATGTCCCCCTGGTGACTGCCCCCAGCCCCTGTAACCAGCATTTTACTGTCCCCAGCTGCCGACAACCACTCTTTAGCAATCTACTTCTATGAGTCTGACTACTCTAGATAGCCCCTACAAGTAGAATCATGCAGTATTTGTCATTCCGCGACTGGCCTGTTTCACTTAGCATAATGTCCTCTAGATTCATCCATCTTTTTTTATGACTGAATACTATTCCAGTGTGTGTGCACCACATTTTCTTTTCCATTCATCTGTTGATGGACATTTAGGTTGCTTCCACCTCTTAGCTGTTGTGAATGATGGTAGATGAACGCGGGAGGCCAACACCTCAAGATCCTGCTTTCATTTCTTTTGGATAAATATGTAGAAGTGAAACTTCTGGATAATATGGCAGTTAGTTCTACTTGTAACTTTTTGAGGATCCTCCATACTGTTTCCACAGCAGTTGTACCGTTTTACATTTCCGCAAACAGGGCACAGGGTTCCGGTATCCCTACATCCTTGCCCAAGAGCCACTGTCCACAGCCCTCAGTTCAAAGCTGCGGGTCTTTCGTTCGGAAGCATATAAAATCAGGTAAATTTCTCTCTGGCCTAAGGTAGTTGATAGTCATCTCACGAGATGTCACCCCAAAAGCCATGGAAAGCAAAGAACCAGAAAGAACCTTAGATGTTGAGATCTTAGACAAATCACTGCCCTTCTCGGAGTCTGGCTTCCCCATCTATAAAATGGAGTTAAGACTCTTCACAGACTTGTCCGTAAGGATTAGGAACATCGTGGGTACCCAATACACAACCCATAGCTCTCATTTAGTTTGAAGGATGTAAAAATGGTACGGTCTGAGGCCCCTGCCCTTTACCACATGGAGTCGATAGACCAACAATGGGGAACAAGCGCAAAAGGCTTTTCTTCTAACGAGAAAGTCAAGGCCAAGTGGCGCAGAACAGGGGTGGCCCCACAGGGGTGGCATTAATGCAGGGATCTTAGAGGCGTCCTGGTGGACCTGGTGGTCAGCTAGATCCAGGAGAAGGGAGTGCCCTCCAACCGATGGGGGGAAGGGGGGTTTTCAGGGCAGGATCTATGCTACTGTGTAAGGGGGGTGGTATTTCAGGGAAGGATCTATGCTACTGGGAGGGAGGGGGCAGGGTCAAAAGTGACAGTGTGTGTGACTGTTGCCGAGGAGAACTCTGTATCTGAAGCTGAAGAGAGCCACCGGGAGGTACCAGGGTTCAGGAGCAGAGCCTTCCTCCTCGCAGCTGTGGGGAAGGTTGACTGACGTGGACAGAGATCTCCATTTCCAATCAAGAAATCAGGCTGCTGCAGGTAAAGGGGTCTCCTAGTAACATCCCCCTGCCCCCCGACTGCATTTCTTCTGGATGCAGATCTGGTTCTCCCAGGGCGGCGCATCCAGGGAGGCAGTGTGGTGTGGGTTGAGGGGTGAGGTTGGTGGTGGGGGGGGGGCACTGATCGGATGAAAACCTGAGGCAGGTAGGTCCCTGAGCCCCTCTGTGTCCTCTCGGTGCAAAGGGGAGGCTGTCCAGGACGGAGCTGCAGACTCCCCAGCACTCTCTGCTCCCCGGGGCCCCAGCAGTGCTGCGGAGGGTGGGGGGAGGGGCTGATGGTGGGAGGCAAGAAGTGGTGGGGGGAGAGAAACCAGGAAGGGGGGGGGGAGAAAGGAGTTCCTCAGGGGCCCTCAGAGACCCTGCATCAAAGGCCACCCGAGAGCCTGGACCTAAGCAGAATTGAACTGAAATGAACATTTGACATTTACCCTGAAAAGGAGGGTAATTGATTCTTACCAGGTGCTTTCTATGTGACAGTTTCTTTGTACATAACACATAATTCAATAATCCCCCAAAATCCTTTTTAAAGAGGAGTCTGGCACTCACTGCAGTTGAATTTCTGGAGTGTGGACGGAATGCCAGGTGGCCTATTTGCACGGTTTAGCTAGGGCTGGCTCACTCATGGTCCTCACAGTCACGGGGAGGGCACTTCTGGACAGAGATCCAGCTCTGTGCACCACCAAGCCCACAGCTAGGTGTGAGACCTCTGTGTGACCCCTGCCCCGGGGTGAAGTTCGGCCCCCTCAGAGGGCAGCAAGGGGGCACCTGGCCTGGCTACTGCTCCTGGCGCACAGCTGATGCGATGGGGTCACGACCTTCAGGAAATATTTACGGGTGCAGGGGATCAAGCAAAAAGAGGCCAAAAGACAAGAGTATATCTAGATTTGGGGAAAAGGAATTTTTCCCCCTCAACTGAAAGAATGTCTGCTTCCTGTTGTCCCAAAGAGTGAGTCCTTTTTTTTATTATTTCTTGATATTTTAATCCAAGCTTTTGAAGGTCTCTTTTCTAACCTTCTTACGCCCCCCTCCCCAAAGTTCTCTCCCCTTATTTAAAACATCATTCCCCTGGCCCACCCCCTTTATGCCGGTTTCCTTACTACCTACATGTTTTCATCTTTTCCCTGAGATGGGGAGCCCCTAGTTCTCTGGACCCTTTATTTAAGGTGTCTTCTGTAAGCCTCAAGATAACCCTGTAAGGTAGGTGTCATTGTCCCACTTGACGGATGAGGAAAACTGGGCTCAGTGTCCGGTGAGTGGAACCAGTTAGAGAACTTCCCTTTAGTCCTCTGTGGGCTGTGTGGGGCACCTGGGGTGGCAGAGGCATCCCCCCACCCCCTCCCTGTCCCCGCGTGACCTCCACTTGAAAAGGAGCCACCGGGCAAGGTGAGAAGGTCAGTCTCTCCCTTTTGTGTGTCCTTGAGACAACTGGTTACATTCTTTCTTCCACGGCCCGCACCCTCATTGGCCCGCCACCGCGCTTCCCCATTGGCTGTGTTGGCCGGGGATGCGCCGTGATTGGTCCCCAGCCTGGTGCCCAGGCGCTAGGTCTGTCTCCTGGTGGGGGTAGGATCTAGAGTCCCCAGTCTGGCTCGCGCGCGAGGCCTTAGACAACTGTCCCGGCTGTCAGGGCTTCAGACGACCTCCCGCATGTCCTGGGAGAGGGGACGTCGTGTGCACGGGCGCCCACCTCCCGCAGCGCGTGAGTATAGACCAACCGCTGCTATCACTGCACCGGCTCATCTTCGCAAAGGTGCACTTGGCCATGTGGGTGTTCATGCACAGGTATGGGCTGTGCGTGCCCGTGATCCAAGCAGGTGAACGTTGAGGTCTGGAGCCAGACCTTCAGCGGGCGTTTGTGTATGGCATCGTGACAAAGTACAGAGTTCTGAGAATGATTTTGGCTTTCTCTTTTACGTGATGTAATAAGCGTAGGGAACCAAAGGAAGCTGCCTGGGAGTTGCAAAACATTATCCAGCCTATTGTGTACTTTCGCGCAGGGTGTGCTCATAAGCGTCACACTCAAACGTTTTGTGGAGTGATGCTAAAAACGGATGAAAATTTCTATGAATCGCAGAAGAGGCAGAGGTCACATTTTTCAAAAATTTAGTGTAGGGAGTTTTTAAAATGTCGACTCCAAGTGTGTATTAAGTGGTGTTTTGATAGGAACGGGTTAGTGTTCAATAGGCAAGTCGAGAAAGGTAACTTGAAAGTGTGCTTTGCTCTACAGATGAGGAGTAGCAAAAAAAAAAAAAAAGGCAGGACGGTTTGAACCGTCCCAGTGCCTTTCTAGAAGAGTCCGTCAGTGAGGCTGTCTGCTGACTTTGTTGGACTGCAGAGCGATGTGCTTGCTGGTCTGACGCACAGGTTTGAACACAGTGAAAAGCTTTTAAAAGGGAATATATGTCAGGCATTCTGAAATGCCTATTATCTTTGGCCCGGGTTTACCTGCAGAATGAATGGGGTTTTCACAGAAAAAGTATCCAGCAAACCTCTGTCCACAGGGCTGCAGAGCCCAGAATTCCTCCGGATTCAGCTTCCCACTCCCTCGCGTACTCCACTTCTGCTAAAAGGAGTAGCTCGTGCTGCGTGCCTTTGCCCCGGGTGGTCATAGAATCGTGACAGTGACCTTACAGAGGCAGCAAACTTTATAAAGACTTTCTCCCCTCCTTTATACAGACAAATTAAGACCTCGGGCTTCTTGGCTCATACAAAGTCACACGGGAGATTAACACGGAGCTGGAGGTCCAGTCCAGGTCTTGAGCCAGTGGATAATCCAGCCAGCCTTGCCCTACACCAGTTCATCCCACTGGCCGGGTACCATCTCTGGGTGTAGCGTCATCCCACCCACGGTGGGTTCTTAGGCCTAGTGTCCTGCCCCCCCCCCCCCACTAGCTCTGTCCTGAATTCCCAAGATTCTCACACATTTTGGCTGCCCAAACATTTACACTCATCCCCCAAACGTGGCCAGTTTCTGGAGTCAGGAGAGGTATCCAGATTCTTGCCCCTGGGTAATCCCTCCCCTCCTCTCCTGTGTGGCAACCGGCCAGCAACCCCTTCGAAGGCTTTTTAAGCTTCCGAGATGTGTGCCTCTCACTGTGGATCTGGCCAAAAACTGAATTCAAGAGATCGTTATGCTTAGGATCCAGAGAGGGCTTTTGGGTTTTGGTTGGACTAGCTGTTATTTCCTGCCTCCAGGGTCTTTTCGTCATCCTATCGTGTCTTACTCTGACCTGCCGTGCGAAGGACGGTTTAGATGCCCATACGTTAATCCCAGCCAAGGATTTTACTAATTTGTTGGCAAAACAAGATTAAGTTAGAAACCAGTGTGGATGGGGCTGGCCAACTTCTTAGAGGAATTGGGGCCTAAACTAGGAATAAAAGGACAGGTTGATTCTCAATAGGTAGAGACTGGGGGGCAGGGGACAGAAGGAGGGGCGGCATCCCAGGGCAGACAGGCAGGGGCCACAGAATAGAGGGTGGTGGGCAGGAGAGCAAATGTTTCTGTTATTGGTGTGAGGGGAGGGAAAATGGGAGAGTCTGCTATCAAAATGCAGATTTCCAGGTCCCGGGGACAGAGTCTGGGACTCTGCTGTCCTTATACCTCTGGGGGCAGTTTCCTTAACACACGTGGCCCCTGCACAGGACATTTAGGGGAAAAGGTTTGTTTTTGTTTTGTTCTGTCGTAAATAAAAGATCCCTTCTCAATCTCATTTTTACAGTTGGTTCCCCCTTTCCTAGCAAAAGAGCCAACCTGGGGAAAAGGCAGAAGGAGGGTCTTGCTCTCCCCTCCCCCCACCGAGACTGTGGCTTCTGCGGTACTCACCCCGTGAGCCACCCCCTGCCACAGACCACAGGTGCGGACAGGCCAGATCCACCTGTATTATCCCAACAAAAAGCTCTGTCTGAACAATACTTACACCTCAGCTCCTGTGAGGTGCACAGCGCAAGTCAATAAAGACAACTCGAGACGCATGCCTTCTGGAGATCCTACCAGCTCATTCCCAGCAGAGAGCAGGTTGGCATTTAGGAGCAGGACATTTAAAATTGCACAGGGTCTTATCAAGTTTCATATCTGCTTGGCTTGAGGGAAGGATCCTCTCCCATCATCCCTGCGTCCTGCCCTGCTCCTGCCTCAAGGGGGAAACGATCTCAGACTCCTGATCGCGGGGCGCCTGGGGCAGGCAGGGTGAGGCAGAGGCCCCGGCTCGGCAGGTGGGCAGGATGCTCTGGGACTGGCTTCACCCCTAGTGGCAGGCAGTGAAGACTGGCCCAGGGGGTCCGTCCCCTTTGCGAGAGGCAGGGGGTCACAACCCTTATCCTGTGACTGAAACCACACAGCCCTCCAGGTATTTGGGTGGAGTGTGTTTGGGGAGAAGCCTGGGAGGAAACCCCGATTACCAGCATTGGCACCGCGAGAGCTTCAGATTTCCCATAAGCCCAGGGGCCTTTGGTGTCAGTATTCTGAGACTCTTAGAGAATTCTAGATCCTGGGAGAATCCTAGTGTTTATTTTACTTCTGTTCACTGACCTAAATTCCCTGGTGTCCAGGCACATTCATTTCTTCTTAATTTAAGCAATTAAAGAAAACCTACGCTCTTCGGTTCAAAAGATTTTTATTTCTTCCCCAGGCAAATCAAAAGTTTCTTTGTTTCACTTTGCTCCCTATTAAAGATTTGTCAGTGTCTGGGAAGTGAGGCTATAGAGAGTTTTTAACCCAGCCATCAGGCTGGATGGGCCTGTGCAGATTCTGCGGCTGTCCTCTGTGCACCGATGGTGGCATTCTGGGTAATAAATGTTACAGGAGCTTCACAGATCAGTGGCACAGACACCCACAGACGTAGTGGCACCCACTTACTATCTTCCTGCCATTGTTTTGAGAAGCGAAGAGAGGGAAAATAGACCCATTGGTGAAAATTACGTTGTTGGTAGATTTGTTTTCTGATCTAAGTGGTGTTTTACAAATCCCATGCTGCCTGATTGGGTTCACTATCTCTGTGGCTGGTTCTCCCTGTAGAACTTAGTGGGAATGCTTTCTCAAGCCCCCTTCCCCGACATTCCCTCTATGGAGGAGACTTCGTTCCCAGCTGCCAGATGTGGTGCTTGGAGAGAGGTGTTGCTGTATGGGCCCTAGTGATGGCTCAAACCGTGAAGGTATCAGCATCACCTGGGGAGCCGGCTGCCCACCAGATGCCTGGGCCCAGTAGATTCCGAACCAGTATTTTCAAGGTGGGGCCTGGGCGTGTGTATTTCCTACAGTCCCCCAGGTGATTGACATACATCAAAACAAGCAAACCCCAGGCTGAGGTCATGGAATGTCCCTGGGTGGCAGGCAGGACTGAGCTCAGGGAAGCCTGGGACCCAGTGGAGGGCTTCCATTAGAATTCACTCAAAACCCTAGCACTGAGCACCTTCTGGGAGTACAGAGGTGATGAAGATGTGGCCCCTCTGTTCAAAGGGCTGGCTGTCCTCTGGGTGGTGGGGTGAGTGCCTGAAGGAGGAGTCTATGACTCAGGTAAGAGACCTTGGTCCCTGTCTTTTATTAAAACTGTTATGGATCCATCCCAGAATTGCCTCTCCTAGGGGAGGTCTCCTGCTTTGTAAACTCAGATGTGACAACCTAATGATCATCCTCAGAATGCACAGCAGGCCAAGGGACACCTGCTTCTAAATCTCTGTCATTATGTGACTTTTTGCTTTCACAGGTAGAAAAGTGCATCTCTCCTTTTTTGAGATTATATATATATTCACGAATATATATATATATATATATTTGTGAATATATATATATATATATATTTGTGAATATATATATATATATATATATATATATTCATGAATCTAAGGACAAACCTTGATGGATTTATTTTTGTACATATACCCGTGTAACCACTACCTAGATCAAAGAAGGGTGCATTCTTATGGGAGGAAAGACCTCAAAGGGTGCGGACACATGCCTGTTCAGCTTTTCACAGACTGTAAGGAATGAGATCTCAGGGGTATGGCTTGCTCTCCTTGGCCACGGCCAGTCAATTTAACAAGTGTCTGGTGAGTACCTGCAACGTTCTGGAAAATCCCTGGGGTAAAGCAACAGTGCCCTTCAACTGTAAGTCAAATATGAGCAGCTTGTGTTCTTAGGAGTCCAGTTTAAATTCCGGATTTTTGTGTCCTCTGTTCTTTATTGTGTATGTTACCGATTATATTCGTCGGTTTGGGACCCGTTACTTGGGAGTGGTAACCCCTTTCTGTTTCAGTCTGCCTTCCTCTTTCTTTAGTACTGTATTTTTATTATTTAGGGCCAAAGAAGGGCATACTGTTACACAGCAGCTTGTAATGGCGACCTCTGGAGAAGGCAGTAACCCCAGTGGCAGAGCAATACCCTGGCCCCTGGCACAGCTGTGGGAGCTTGAGCCGAGGGTGGCCCGCCGCCGCCTGTCCCAGGCCCGCCACCGAGCCACCCTGGTGGGGCTGTTCGGCAACCTCCGGAAAATGGTCTACTCCCAGTCTGATCTCACAGCCTCAAAGGTAAGGGGACCTGGGTGTGGGAGGAAAAGTCTCCAACGTGGAGGGACTGTGGGGTGAGGTGGGGACCGGCCTGGAGCCCCCAGTCCCCCCACCCCCACCCCCACCCTCAGGGCTGCAGTCGGGATGGGGTCAGTGATCAGAGGCGGGCACCTCATGGCGCACGGTGTGTGGCTGCACGTGGGTGACACGTGAGCTGGACCTTCCCTGCCCGCAGCAGACAAGCCTGGCATCAGAAGGGAAATAACGCCCCGAGAGGCCTGGTTAGCCAGCGGCTCCTGTGCCTGTCCCTCGAGCGGACAGGGGTGACCTCTGGCATCTGCTCCGGGACCCTGCCTCTCCACTCAAACACACACGCACACGTGCACACACGCGTGCACACACACACACAGACACACGCACGTGCGTGCGACTTGGTTCTGGGCACCAACCAGATCTTTTCCGCAAGGCAGCAGAGCCCTCTGGGTAAGCATTTATCTGTTCCTGCTCTTGATTTTGCCTTTCTCCCTCGATAGCTTCTTTATTGCCTGTTAGTGCCTCTGGCAGAGCATGGAGGAAGGTTCCGGTGTTTCGGGTGGTGGTGCTAGAAGGAAAGGAGCTCGTGTTATTGGAGGAGCCTTATAGGAGGTCTCCAGTAGGGGAGAGGGCCCTGAGATCTTCTCGTTCCCCCTGCCCTCTTGGAACAGCGGAGGCACGGGGGTCCGAAGGGACCTGTCAGCTAGTTGGTGGCAGGGCCGGGAGGAGGGCCTCAGCTCCTGGCTCCAGACCTGGTGGTCTCTCCAGAGACCAGCCGGTTGCCTGCGACAGTTTCTAGCCAGCAGATTTTCCCTCGTGGGCTGGTGGGTTTCAGCGGAGCCGCATTTAAGGACAGGGACCGCTTGAGGGGCATGAGCCCCCAGCCTCCTGCTGCCGGAACACAGCCTTCTCTCACTGAGGGCCAACACAAGAATTCCTCCTCAGCTGGCACGGGGCCAGGGCCTCTGTGACTGTGGCTTGATTGAGTGGCACCTCAAGCACCTTTGTGCAAGACGCCGAGTAGGGCCGAGAGGGTTTTTGGGTGAAAGAATCTGAACAGAGATCCTGCCTGGTCTTGTAGAAGGGTGTGGAGGGTGAGAGGTGCGGGGGCCACTGTTCCTCCTCTCTCTGCTGAGCCAGGCTCGGGGGCTCAGGGCAAAGAGCCCGTCCGGGCATAGCTCTGCGCCGTGTCCCCTCGCCGAGGAGGAATCTGCTACCTGTGCCCGGGGATGCGCCGAAAACCCAAAGTCCCCGTCACTGGCCAGTGAAGTAGTGTGCACAGACTGGCAGCATGACCAGAGAAAGAACAGGGCCCCCAAGTAAATAATCGAAGTCAAATATAGAGGAAAACTGTATTTTCCTCTATATTTGCACCCCCTAAAGTCTGTACCTCGTGACGTGGTGGTGGAGAGCCTGGCGGATTGGCCTGGGTCCATGTGAGACAAGGTACTTGCCAGGCTCCCTTCACCACCTCCCTTAAACACGGGCAACACTAACGGCTTCCTCAGAGGCCTGTCGTGGCACCTAATAAGATCGTTGCGTGGAAAGATGTGGCATTGTCGTAATGGCTTCCGTCTTGGTCCCTTACTAGTGTATTACCTCATTTATCTGCCACAATTCCATTCTGATCTCATTTTACAGAGGAGGAAATGGAGGCTCCAGAAAGGTAAACAATTTGCCTGGAATGGCACAGCCAGGAAACAGCAGGCAGACCAGGTGTTCTCTCTCTTCTCCTTTTTTCCTCATCCTGCTTGAGGGACAGCCCTGAATTCTGCCTTCCTCATAGGCATGAAGAAAAGGTTCGCCCTAACAAAATACCAGGAATAGGGTGGCTTGAAACAACAGAAATGTATTGTCTAGGAGTCCTAGAGGCTCAGAGTCCAGAATCGAGGTGTCCACAGGGCCATGCTCCCTCTGAAGGCTCTAGGGGAAAAGCCTGCCTGCCTCCCAGCTTCTGGCGTTTGCTAGCAATTACTTGGCGTTCCTTGGCTTAGAGATGCCCCACTCCAGTTTCTTGGCCGTCTTCTCACTGTGTCTTCACCTCATCCTCCCTCTGTGCACGTCTGTCTCTGCATCCAAATTTCCCCATTTAATAAGGACACCAGCCACATTGGATGGATTAGGGCCCATTCTATTGACCTCGCTTTAGTTTAGTCTACGAAGGACCTATTTCCAAACAGGGTGACATCCACAGGTTCTGGGAGTTAGAACTTCAACATATCTTTTTCAGAGGGATATAATTCAACCCAGAACTAAGGTCCTAATTAGCCTGCCAAGAACATTCTGGAAGCACCCGGCTTCCATGGCTCTGTGTTGGCCCTCTAAGACTGCAAATGAGCATGGGGTGTCTGGGCCAGAGGGCCAGAAAGGCCTCACCTCATCCTGATTAAGAACAAGCCTGAGATGCTGGGAACGAGGTAAAAGTATTCGAGGGCCGCCTGGGTGGCTCAGTTGGTTAAGCGTCTGACTTCAGCTCATGGTCTCGTGGTTCGTGAGTTCAAGCCCCTCATCGGGCTCCTTGCTGACAGCTCAGAGCCTGGAGTCTGCTCCGGATTCTGTGTCTCCCTCTCTCTCTCTGCTCCTCCCCTACTCGCTTGCGCTCTCTCTCTCTCTCTCTCAAAAAATGAATAAACATGTAAAAACATTTACAAAATAAAATAAAAGGAGTATTCGAGATCTCGCGATCAACTGCATTCTCCTGTCGCGGTTTTGGGGGCAGCAGAGTGTCGTGCTTCTCGCTCCCCTCAAGCCTCCTTTCTGTGCACCAGGCGGGATGCTGGGACGGCACCGGGGCTGTGCGCCCGTGGCTGCTTTGGCTTCCTCTCGCACTGCCTGCCCTGGCCCTGGCCACACCTGGCTTCCCCAGTCCCCTGGGGCGGCCCACGTCCCCAGCGGCTCCGTCTCTGTCCCTGCGTGGAGGCCTGCCTTTGAGACACTGCGCTCTCCAGAGCTCAGCTCGGCCTGCTTGCTTGGCTGCCGTGCTCTAGGTCGTCTGGACGCCTCCAGCTGGAATCAGTGCCCCTTCCCATGCGTTTCCATGGGAAACGCTTCTACTACCTTTGGTGCCTACTGAATTCTAGCCTGTGTTACAAGTCGTTTCCACGCTTGCCTTGTCCTTCCTGCTGGAAAGCAGGTGCCATCTGATTTACTCTGTGTCCCCAGGGGCCGAACGCACAGCTCTGCCTGTTGCACTTGCCTGATGAACGTATGGAACTCTGGACAGCTATCGGTGGTCAGCCAATAAACAGTATTTAGCATTTCTTGTGTTTGTGTAATCTTTCAATCACCGTTTGACTTTAGGAATAGGGGCGCCTGGGTGGCTCAGTCGGTTGAGCATCCGACTTCGGCTCAGGTCATGATCTCGTGGTTCATGAGTTCGAGCCCTGCGTCGGGCTCTGTGCTGACAGCTCAGAGCCTGGAGCCTGCTTCGGATTCCGTGTCTCCCTCTCTCTCTGCCCCTTCCCCGCTCATGCTCTGTCTCTCTCAAAAATAAATAAACGTTAAAAAAAATTTTTTAAAGGAATATTACACACAGGAGAGAAGGAAGGGGAGAAGGAGGAGGGGAATGCTTGTGACTTAGCCCTGCAGCAACAGGAAATTCAGAGTTCAAGTTGACAGGGCATTTGGTGTTTTTTGATCAGCTGAAGTATATGCATCTAGCAAATAAGAACTATTTATTTCATATTCACCAGCTAGTTGCTCATTGCGATAACTGAGCAGAAGTTAGTTCTGGGTCTTGGCGCCAGCCTGGGGCTGCTGCTCGGCCACAGTTCACTCCATCTTCAAGGAACATATATAGCTGTTTGCCCTTTGGAAGCCGTAGTAGCTTGCAGAACACAGCCCTGTTACCAAATATTTTAGCATTTCTGTGAGAACCGTCTCCAGAATACAAATTAAATGCTTCCGAACAAACTTCCCGACCTTTTTATTGACAATGTCAAGGAATGTGACTTTGCATCTGAGGGAGCATGGCGTCAGCCTACGGAACGGACTCCTGAGTCCACGAGACCGCAGCCTCGGGGGTGGAAGGCTGGCTTTTCAGCATTGTCTGTCTCGGTTCCCAGTGGCAGGTTTTGAATAAGGCGAAGAATCATATTCAGGAGCTGGAGCAAACCTTGGACAATCTTCTGAAGATGAAAGGTAATGGACCCCTATCGGCCACCCCCGTCTCCTTCCCAGGGAAAGACTGGTTGGTCTTTCCGCCGAAAGCAGAGCGATTGGATTAAGCCAAGTGAGCAGGTATTTCCTGCGTGCCAACCATGTGCCAGGCACTGTGCTGAAGCCAGGAGTGCAAGGAGATTTGTTCCCCTGCACTCAGGGAGCTTACAGTCTGGCAGGACAGACGGAAGCCCTCAGGTACCTGATCCCATCTTGAGAGACCAGAGAGGAAGCAGACCGGTACTTATCATGCCCAAAAGCAGAGCCTGGCTCCCTTTCTTGGCACTCAGTGTGGGAACGGTGGCTGGCGAGGAATTTGGGCTTACTAAGCTGGTGGAAACTGAATTCTAAAAGGGATACTTTTGGTGTCTTGATTGAGAAGGGCCGATTTAAGAAACTTCTCCCCCTTACCTCTAGAAGAAGAGGTGAAACTGGACCTTTGACACCCTAACCCGAATCTGGGTGGGCTCAGGGACCACTCATGGTCCACCTGGATCAGAAGGGCAGGAGGGAGTCGACAGAGGCTGGGCCTCCCCGTTTGTGACCCTTGCCTTCACCTCCCCAATAGAATCCTTCAAGCTGGAGGACGGGAATGCAAACAGCTTAGAGGAGGTCAAGGCAGAATATGCCAGCATGTACTCTGGAAATCACAGGTAAGACCCCCAGGCACCACCGTGCAATCAGCAAAGGAGGGATCATCTCGTTGAGGCAGACAACTGCATTGGCGGTTCCCAAATGATCAGCCACTGATCCCAACCCCATCCATTTCCGTAAGCCATCCTTCCCCTACCAAGTTAAGATACCCCCTGTATCCCATACTAAAATCTTATCGATACTTATATCATGTGCCCATGTGAGAATGGCTACATTTCTTTTTAAATCATAATAATTAGGATTTTTCTCTAGATAGATTATAGACCTACAGCAATTAAAAGTGTGGCATCAGCTCAGGAATAGATTAATTATATTTTATAGTTACTGTATTTTAATTCATTAAGTTAGGAGTGAAATTCAGTGTCTTCCTTCAAGATCATTTGTATTTCTTTTCCTGGCAACCTTTAGTGCCTATTTTTTGCCCATTTTCCTGTTGGGTTGGTGGTCTTTTTCCCACATGGCTGTAGAAGTCCTCTGTATAGACCAAGCAATTAGCCAGCCATCTTTTAGGATATGACTTGCAAATAATTATCCTTTGGTCGTTTGCTTTATTATTATTATGTTTTGGCTTTTTGTTTTGGCCACGCAAAAATGAAGTCTAATCTGTCCATCTGTTATGGTTACTCAGAAAGGCTTCCTGTGCTCTGAAATTTAAAAAAGAAAAAAAAAAAAAAAAAAAAGAAGGGAGCCTGGGTGGCTTAGTTGGTTAAGCGTCCAATTCTTGATTTCAGCTCAGGTCATGATCTCACAGTAGCGAGATTGAGCCCCACGTCCAGCTCCCCACTCAGCATGGAATCCCTCTCTACCCCTCTTTTTTTGCTTCTCTCTCTCAAAATAAATAAACATTTAAAAAAATAATGTTAAAAATAAAAGAATCTTCCCAGGTTTTCTTCTGGTGCACTTGCTTCTTAACTCAACATGATGCCTTGGAGATTACTCCTATCAGATGAAGAGATTCTGGGTTACAAATCCTGGTTTTCCAAATCGTGTCGTGCTGTTCTGCTCTCTTAAAACTGCCTTTTGAAGAGCAGAATTTGAAATTTTTGATAAAGTCTAACTTACCCATTTTTTCTTTTTGAGGTTGAGGTTTTGGCGTGAACCTAAGTATTCGGTGTTTTGGGGGTGCTGTTATAAACGGCACTTCTTAAAAATCCAATTTCCAGTTGTTCATCACTGGAATATAGAAATACGATTGGTTTTCATATATTGACCTTGTATCCTGCAACCTTCCTAAACACCCTTCTTTGTTCTAGTCACGTATTTGGAGATTCTTTGGGATTTTATACATAGATTATTGTGTCGTCTGCAAATAAAATGAGTTTTACTTCTTCCTTTCCAACCTGTGTATCGTTTTGTTCTTTTGCTCGCCTTGTTGGACTGGCTAGAATCTCCAGTACTATATTGGACAGAAGTGGTAAGAGTGAACATCCCTGTCTTGTTCCTGACCTTAGCAGAGACATATTTTGTCTTTTACGGTTAAGTATGATGTTAGCTGTAGGTTTTTCATAGATGCCCTTTATCAGGTTGAGGAAGGTCCCTTCTATTCCCAGTTTGCCGAGAGTCTTTGTCATGAATGGATGTTAAATTTTGAGGAGTGCTTTTCGGCATCTATTGAGGGGATCGTTTGGTTTTTCTTCTTTAAGTCTGCTGTTACAGTGAATTCCACTGATGGAATTTCATCAAAGTTTGAGCCAGCCATCCTGCATTCCTAGGATAAACCCCACTTGGTCTTGATGTGTACACACACACGCACGTGCACACGCTCACATTAAAATTGTGTTCAGAATGTCAGTGTCAGTGTTCATGAGGGGCATTAGTTTGTGGTTGTCTTGTTTCTGTTTTCTCACCAGCCTGGTCTCAAATAAGTTTTGTCATAATGGCTCTGCCAACTGGTGCCCAATTGAGGCAGTTGGGAAGGATGCTGAGGGGGAGGAAGAGGAGGAAGAAGAGGGGGAAGACCAAGAAGAGGAGGAAGAGGAGGAAGAGGAAGAAGAGGAAGAGGAAGAAGAGAAGAAAGTGGAGCCCTTACACTCCCCAGTCACCTTGTTGCCAGACCTCATGGAATTTGAACGGTGTGAACGGCTGGGAGGGTGGCTTCACGCATGGCCTGAACTCTTGTGGGGAAGGGGTCAGAGGCTCTGTCTGCAGCAGGCTGCATCCCCGGTGCACTTCCAGACCAGGCCCCAAATCAAGGAAGCTCCAGAATTTCCGTATGTTAGGGGCTCGGGGTGGGGTTGGCAGAAGAGCTAGAGAAATAATCTTGAAGTTGCATTGCACAGCACATACACTGAGTTTACTTAGACTGGGTATTTATTTGGGGTGACTTTGTGGGGGCTATGATGGGGATTAGGAGGACCAAATACCCCCATACACACACACACACAGACACACACACACCAGCTGCATTACTGGTCTTATAGTAAGAAATACAGTGGATGACTGGCCTGGACTCCAACAGCCAGCCACTGCCCCTCCACAGACTTAAGACCCATGGCAGCCATGTTGGCTTCTGGAGGCCAATAGAAGGAGGCTCGCTCCACAGCTGCGCCTTTCCGGCCCTGAAATAAAGCAAGCGTCATATCATGGCTGCACATTCATGGGGCTTAGAATTGTAAGCACTTTTCCCATGGGCTGAGAGGCGAGCAGGGAGCGTGGGCTCCTTGTTCTCTCTTCTATTAGGCAGAGAGCTCCATGGGAACTCTGGGAAGACGTTGGGGAAGGACCCTGGAGCCCAGATCTATATCATTCCACGGCCCCCCAGATGGCTTCTGCTCTCCAAGTGTCAGGGGCATGCAGACTAGAAAGGCTAAGCCCCTGGTAAACCACAGAGCTGTGGCACTGCTCGTGTGCTGTGGACCACCCCACTAATGGACACCTGAGGAGACGGTTTGGGGAGGGACCTTCGGCCACTGGCTTCAGGTCTGGGAGATGACGCCATTTCTGTTCCAGGTATCTCAACTTTTACAAACAGATGATGGACCTTCTGATCGGGAATGGGATTGTCTCCTCACAGGAGGTGACACTCCCCATCATCTCTGCAGCCATCTCCCACCTGTGGCAGAACCTCTCTGAGGAGAGGAAGACCAGTCTCCTGCAGGCCTGGGCACAGAGGAACAGCGGCCTCCTGGGCCTTGCCGGTACCTATCAGGAGGCAGGCTGTGCCGAGGGCAGCGTGAAGGACAGTGGGGTTGACAGCCAAGGAGCCAGCTGCTCACTCGTCTCTACCCCAGAAGAGGTGAGCAGACCGTCTCTGGGTCAGGGGGAGGAGTGCGCGGGAACGATTCCGTTGCCTTTGGCCTGGAGACACCAGGGGTCTACTTGGGGTCATTTACCAAATGTGAGGTAGTGTTTAAATTCTGACTCAAGCCGTGTGTTTCTGATTTTCCTGGCCTAAGCGCCACCACCACAGAATGGCATTCCTTTTTCTCCTGCTTCCTGAGCTTTCCATGGCGACCATAGAAGAGAAGGCTTAAAAGGTCATTATCAGTTGGGATTGTTTTCGCTGCCAGTTACTCGCTCATTAAACCATGAAGGGAAAGGTGCTTCTCCCATGCAGGGAAGTCCCAAGGTCAGGAGGGCTTCCCATTAGTCTCAGTGAGGTCACCGTGGACTTGGTCCTTCCCCTCTCCCTGCTCTGCCTCATCGTAAGGCTGACTCCTCACCTTGTCTCCCCTCCCCACCTTCCCGTGTGACTGTAGAATGGCAGCTAGGAGCCTTTGAGCTGTATAGTCCCTCCTCCACATCAGGTAAGAGAGAGAAAGATTCATGTGGCTCTTTCTTAATGGTCAAGGAAGACCTTTTCCAGAAATTTCTGCCATACCTCTCCTGCCCTCCCATTGGCCAGATTGCCAGATTACTGAGCCAATGACTGACATCATCGAGAACGTATTATGTTTGGACCGGTTAGGCCCAATCCCTAAGAGGAGGTCAGTTCCCACCCCCAAGAGCATTGCTGCCATTCAGTGAAAAGAGAGGAATTCACTATCGACTATCGGCCTCTCAAAGCAGTGTGTCTGGTGGCATTAGTGGTCACTCAATGCTGAGATCGAAGCGGGCCCCTCAGCTGCGCTTCCAGAATTAGAATAGCCTCAGGAGGCTGCTGCTGCCTCACGGCCCTTCTGACCTGCTTCTCTAGCTTGGGGCAGGCAGTTCTGTGCTCTCTGCGCCTGTCCTGTGCTTTGCAGGACACTTAGTAACCATGGCCTCCACCAGGTCAGCCGCACCCCTCTGCTTGCCCTGACTTTCCAAGCACCCCTTAGTGGGTGGTCCCTTTGAGGAGATGTTCTGTGGCTCTGTGGGGAGCCTTAGAGCCAGACAGCTTCCTAGTGCCTGGGACCCTGGGGATACAGCCCTGAAATGCTCCATCGTCCAGGAAGTTGCCCAGCCCTCAGGGCCCGGGGCCTGGACAGCAACAGGATGTCACTCACCTAGTCCAGGGCTTCTGGTTTACTGATGAGGCCTAAGGAGTGAGGTGGCTTGTCCAGGATGCTCAGCTCCTGCTTCAGAGGTTGTATCTCCTTCATCAGAGAATTTTTCAAATCTTTCTTTGGTCACCTGTCTATGGTCAGCCTTCCGTGATCTCCCCTGATCCTTCTCAAGTGGAGTCTAGTAAAAAGGCAGGTACCTGGCTAATACCTCAGACCCACTGAAGCGGAGTACCTGACCCCTCAGGTGGCTCAGAACCTTCATTTTTAAAAAAGTTTATTTTTGAAAGAGAGAGAGGGGGGGAGATAGAATGAGTGTGTGTGGGGGGGGGGTGGGGGCAGAGAGAGAGAGGGAGACACAGAGGGAGCAAGCTCCAGGCTCTGAGCTGTCAGCACAGGGCCTGATGTGGGGCTCGAACCTGTGAACCACGAGATCATGACCTGAGCCGAAGTCGGAAGCTCAACTGACTGAGCCACCCAGGCACCCCGGAACCTGCATTTCTAACAAACACCCCAGGTGACTGATGCATGAGGGCATTTTGGAAGGAACTCTCAGTGCAGATATGCAACAGTCAGTCAGCTTTTATGTATGTCCCCTCCCCTGCCCCAGTTGGACTTGGGCTTCTCACCTATTTGTCCATTAATGTTGGCTTCACCACGAGAGGACCTGAGTTCTCCTCCATAGTGGTCAAAGCGGGGCCAGGAAACCAGTCGCTGAAGACCTCATACCCAAGGCATGTCAGCCAGCCTTGATGTCTGTGTAGCCCCGAATCGCCTGGCCCTGAGGTCTCACACAAAGAAGGCAAAAGGAAAACATATGCCAAATGGGCAGACAAGTGTTTCAAGCTGTAAACCGATGTGTACAGGCGTGTATGTGCATTTGCGGCACGAACCTTTCCTCAGGGAAGGACAGACCCAACCCAGAATCTAATGTCCCCAAATCATGGAAGCAGCTGATCTTTCCAGAAAGGGCTAAGGGCTCACATTCTTCCGGCAGCAGAGTTCCTCAGCAGTGCCCAGATGACGGCTCTGCCTCACTGCCATCCCTAGGCTTGGGCCAACCCAGGGCTGGGTGACCAGGTGAACAGAAGAGAGAACAGTTACACCCAGGGCAGGGCCAGTCACTACTCTGGCTTCTAACTTAGTTGCAGTGAAGTCTTTGTAGCTCGTGGTCCATCTGGAGAGGTTCTGCTGCAGAACAACTGTGTTTGGGGCCAGCTCCTGGATGCAGGGTCAGGTGTGCCTGGGAGGGTCTGAGAACCAAGGCCCCGTGAGTGTGTTGGGTGCTCCAGAAGGGCCACAGAGCCTGGCAGGGCACCCCTACCCCCGGCCAGGCTAGCTGCGAGAGCCATGTGCACAGCTGAGGACAGTGTGTGGCCTGGAACTTCAGTGGGCTGACTGGTCAAAGGCAGGAATTTCGGGCCCAGGACCCTGCCTCCCACCTGCAGGGGAAGAACACAGAGTGGATGGGCTTCTGGGCTGATCCTTTCAGTGACCTCTTCCCAGACCCTCTTGGAGATAAGCAAAGGGATATTAGAAAGAAGGTTCACCATAAAATGTCTAAAAGATCAGGAGAAGGGCCATCCGGGTGCCTGGGTGGCTCAGTCAGTTCTGCTTCCGACTTCAGCTCAGGTCATGATCTCCTGGCTCAGGAGTTCAAGCCCCACTTCGGGCTCTGTGCTGACAGCTCAGAGCCTGGAGCCTGCTTTGGATTCTGTGTCTCCGTCTCTCTCTCTCTCTCTGCCCCTCTCACACTTGCCATCGGTTTCTCTCTCAAAAATAAACATTTAAAAAATTAAAAAAAAAAAAAAAAAAAAGGAGAAGAAGAAGAAGGGCCATCCACATGGCCAGAGTCCCAAGGGATTCAGTTCAGGGGAAGCAAATTGTAAGAAGATAAGAAAGACAGACACAAGACCTCCAGAGATAGAACAGTGTGTCTCAGGTAAGGGGAGAGACCCTATGGAACCTGCCAGCTATGGGCCAGAGAGCTCCCTCTCCTCTTCTCAGGGTGACTGCCCTCGTAAATGGGGTGTCAGACACAGGGAGGCGTCCCTGGTGAAAATTATGTAAGAATGTCCCGCCCAATATCTGGGACATTCTTATGCTAAAAACAAAAAACAAAAACCGATTATTTGAAATTCAAATTTAACGAAGCACCCTGCATTTTTATTTGCTAATCCTTGCATTCCTAAGTGTATATATCACATTCCTGTGGAATATTTAATATTCTTCAAGAAAGTAAACGCAGGACTGAAAGCCATCTAAATAACAAGACTGCAAAATCGAAGTATCCAATGTAACACGCCCCAGGAAATGACCAGAGAGAAACAGGTCAATGTGTCAACAATAGACCTCTCTGGGTGGGCAGCTTCTCCGTGGTTTTCATTTCTTTCTGTTTCTATTTTCCAAAATCTTCACGATGAACATGTGTTTCTTTTACAAAGCAGATTAATATTCAATAATAGCTAACGTTTCGGAGGCGGGTGCTTCACCGACCTCATCTTATTTAATTCCTGCAGTGTCCCTGTGGGTAGGTGCTATTGTGATTCCCTTTACATAAGAGGAAGATTCGAGAAATGAGGTCACTTGTCTGAAGTCACACGGCTTAGTGAATGGCAGGACTGGGAGCTGGCCCTCCTGCAGCCTCACCCCAGCGCCCCCAACCTCTCTCCGGCTGTCCTGGCTGATAGATGACTGCCAGCTTGGGGATCCTGGGCTCGGTAGCCTCTGCATCTTGGGAGGTGTAGATGAGCCCTCTCCCAGGGCAAACTGAAGCCTGACTCTGGCTGCTGTGTCTCACGCCTGGGCTCCCACCTTCTTTAGAAAGAGGAGACCGCAGTCCTTGGTGCTCCCCCGTCCCTTGTGGCCACCTCTGGGGTTGGCACTTTGTTCTGGGTGGGCAAGCGCTTACTGTGCACGGCCTGGGAAGGTCACCAAGCAGAGATCCTGTGTTTGGGCCCCGACTTTCACATACCCATCCTTTGGGGAGTGAGGGTTAAAGAGAGAGCCTTTCTATTCGTGTCCGCCAGCGGCCCAGAGCAGGTGCCAAACTAGTGCTGACACATCACGTTCTGTGCCTTCCTTCAGATACTCTTTGAAGATGCCTTCGATGTGGCAAGTTTCCTGGACAAAAGTGAGGCTCCAAGTACTTCTAGCTCTAGGTGAGGAAAGGGGTATGAAAGAGTGTGAGTGTGTGTGTGTGGACCCCTGCGCGGATGCTTAGGGGCCGCTCCCCTGCAGCCCCACAGAGGGGTGCCAAATTCCGCAGAAGTTCTTAGAGATCCACTTTTGCCTGTGGTTCGAAGCAGGCTGGTCCTAGGATCGTGCCACTGAGCTGAGGCTTCTACGTAGAAAATGCTTCCATCCTGGCCCAGGGCTGAGACGCAGCAGGTCATGAGCTCGAGGCTGTTCACACTGCACCATCTTCCCAGGGTGAGGGGGGCCACGGGCAGGTTGCTGCGGTTGTCTGGTCTGAGACGTGGGCAGGGGCTCCAGCCCCCCCACCCCGCCCCGAGAGGCTGGGCCAATGTGGAAACGGGCCATGCCCCGAGCTGGACAGGGGAGAAGTGGCTTTTCACGGTGCTTCTAGGGATGGAGGTGGGAAGAGGGGAGGAGGGGACAGCTGATCCCATGAAGCGAGAAGACACAAAATAGGATCTGGGGAGACTCCCAAACAAGCAGCTTGACTAAATCCGTAGCGCAGGGGCTTTTCGAAAAGAGAGCTTGATTGGGACGCAAATTCCTTTGCTGCTTTGGAAAGCTGTGGTCTTCTAACCTATAGGCACAGGTACCTGCGCCCGTGTCATGGCTAAAAAAAAAAAAAAAAAAAAAAATCCCGATTATTTAGTTTTTCTTCTTTGGGAGTGAGGAGACACTCCTGTCCTCATACCCCAACAAATATCCCCACTCTCTGCCAAGGCCATGCGGCCAGGCTGTCCCCGGTCACCTGACATCAGCCTGTGTCCCTCCCGCCTGCCTGCTCCACTCAGCCTCAACAGACTTGTCCAAACTCTCCAAAGCGGTTTGATGAGGTGACTCAAGCTCCTCTCAGCTGTGTGGGGTTTGGTTCTGCTGAAACAGGCTGGAAGCGGATGGATGTTCCTGTTTCTGAGCTGGGCTTGGGCTGTGGAGACAACTTCGCCAACCTGGAACTCCTTACTATGACGATGGAACACGAGAACAACCTATTAAAAATGTTTCCTGCTCTCCCTGGAAAAGGCATGGATTGCTGCCGGAGGGTTCCTACGCGGCTTGTGGGACCTCGGTCCCAGGGGAAGTGAGGTCAACATGCTGGCTCTCCCCACATGACTTAAGGCTTCTTTGAAGTTGTTGGGAAGGCAGCGGGAAGGAGTCTGCAAAGCAGGCCTTCTCCCTGCATCAGGGCTGCGTTCTGTGTTAGACCTACGGAGGGGAGGCATCTCAGGGGACTGAGCCCAAGTGTGGCGGATGCCCCCTGAGCTCCGTCAGCTGCCACAGGGGGACCAGGACCGTGGAGCGCGGCTATGCGAGGGCGAGCCTGAGGGACAGAGGCAGTTTAGCTCCCTTCTTCCAGAGGCCACAGCTCAGAACGCTAAATTAGGGAGCAGGAGCCAGTCTCCCTGTAGTCTCTCTTTTCCCGTGAGCTCCACATGTGACATTGAAGCCGAGGCAAGGCAGACCTCCAGGCTGTCTGAGAATTCAGCCGGGTGCTTCCAAGTGCGTGGTTCACCCTGTAAGCTGCATATTTTAGGGGCTACCAGCCGAGGCCGAAGATTAGGATTCTAAATATTTGCTGTTTCTTCCCCTTTGTCAGTTCAGCATTTGCCGGCAGCAACCCAGAAAATCCAGAGGAGAAGTTTCAGCTCTACATGCAGATCGTCGATTTTTTTAAAGGCCTTTGCTGCGTTAACACTCAGATAAAACAGGTAGGACCGAGCAGAGTGATGGGAGGCCTCCGCTCACCTCCCGCAGGATGCCAGAAAGGACTCTCGAGAGGAGAGTCAGGCTGATGCACCCTGGGGAATAGAAGATGTCCAGGGAAGCTGAGGGACGAGACTGACGGATGTTCCCCGGGCAGGCCTGAGATGGGGACCTGGCTCTTGGCAGGCATTTGTGAATGTTGTGTGACTGGGTGACAGCTTTTGGAGGGGCTGAGCTGTTCTGTCATCTTCTGAGCCCCTGTGCTAATGTTTGCTGTCAGCTTTTGAAGGGCATTAATTTCCGCTTCCCAAAAGCTGACTGTGTCTTCATTAGAAGGTACGTTCCAGAAATTTTCATGCGGGGAGGGGAGTGAGGCATGAGGCACCAAGGGCACAGGCCGCTTCAGATTCATAACCAAGGAATTTCTCTCCGAATTTAGCAAAGACACAACTGTTAATTTAAAAAGGTAAGCAACAGGGGCGTCTGGGTGGCTCAGTCAGTTAAGCGTCCGACTTCGGCTCAAGTCATGATCTCACGGTGCGTGGGTTCAAGCCCTGAGTCAGGCTCTGTACTGACGGCTCAGAGCCTGGAGCCCACTTCAGATTCTGTGTCTCCCTCTCTCTCTGCCCCTCCCCTGCTCATGCTCGCTCTCTCTCTCTCTCTCTCTCTCAAAAATAAACATTAAAAAAAAAACTAAAAGAAATAAAAAAGTAAGCAGTAATAATGACAATGCTTGTCTAAAAATAACTAGGACAGCTTTTCAATAGGTTAAGGTATCATCCTATTAGTGGCCCTCTTCCTACTGACCCTTCCTTGCCTCTGCCGAGACCACTCTGAATCTCCACTTGGGGCCCAGGGCTCCCCTCCGCTTGCTCTGCACCACCCATCAGCTCTTGGCCGTCCGGCCCTTACTGCTGTGTCCGCCTTCTCTCGGACACAGGAAAGTCAGTCCACTTTACCGAGGCCAGTCTTTGCTTTCCCTGCTTCCTTTTCCCCGCATATGGTAGAAAAGAAAGACCAAGCAGGACTGGAGTATCCGTATAAAGCAGAGAGATGCTCAAACTTGAATCCTCTCGGGAGCTAACCGAAAATGCAGATTCCTGGTGCCCCGGCACCCGAGATCCTCATTCACTGTTGTGAGGCGGGGCCCCAAGAATGCGTATTTTGAACAAGCTGGCCAGGTGGCTCTGGGGCAGGAGGCCGCCAGCCTTTGCCATACGCTGTATAAAGAGGGAAATCTCATTCTCTTCCCCATCCACCTCCCCTGTCAGCTTGACCGAGGTCGTTGGATGAAATTTTAATTAGCGCCTGTATGGTGTCCTAGGAAGGCTGTGTTAGCACTCAGCACCTGGACAGCACCTAGGACTGGCTTAAAATAACAAAAATGTCTTCTCTCACAGTTCTAGAGGCCAGAAGACCAAATCAAGGCCAAATGTAGCCAGAAGCTAGAGAAGATGCAGGGCCATGCCGCCCCAGAAGGCTCTAGGGAAGAGTCCTGCCTTGCCTTTTCCTAGCTTCAGGTGGCCCCCACAGTCCTTGGCTTGCAGCTGACTCCCTCGAGTCATGGTCTCTGTCTTCACATGGCCTTCTCTCTTCCATGTGTCTCCCAGTCCCTCGCATCTTCTTATAAAGACAACAGTCATTTGGATTAAGGCCCCCCCCTAAATCCAGGATGAGCTCATCCTGCAATCCTTAACTTATTACACCTGCAAAGACCCTCTTTCCAAATAGGGTCCCAGGTGGGCGTGAACTGGGGTGGATAGGCTACTATTCAGCACCTGAGACCAGCAGATACCTCTCGCGACCTGCTGCTTTTGCAAATCTGCAGCTCAAAAATGCCTTGGGCACCATTTTCGGGGGCTTAGGGAACTGGACCCTTCTGAACAACATTCAAGCCCTTGGTGTGACACAGACTTGAGTATGTGGCCCCTCCTGGGATGCTTGGCCTCCTGGCACCCCCTGTGCTCCACTCCGTCTTTTTCTCAAGCTTTGCTGTGGTCTTCACCCTGAATGAGGGCCCACATGACTTTCCTAGAGACCACCTAGTTCCCTCTCGGATACGCTGGCTCCCCACGCACCCTGCCTTCCTCAGTAGAGCACCGTGAGTGAGGACGTCAGCAAAGTCTTCTCCCAAGCTGGCCATCACCCGGGGGACTATGTCCCACATTCACGAGGTGGTTGACTGGGCTTAGGGATACCTCCCGGGGCCCACGGGGACTGGCCCCTGACCAGCAGGGTAACAAACTACAGGGGTCACTTTCTGCCAAGGTGGGGAAAGACGGGAAGAGCAAAACCCAGGAACATACTTTTAGGGGGAGAGGTAATAGCGAGTCAGGTCGGTGGGGGTCATTGTAAAGGGAATAAAAAACCCCTGCTAAACACACACCGTGATGCTGCTTAAAAAAATGATCTAATAGTCAACCCATGTACATAGTTTAAAACTTGAAAGTTACCAAAAGAAAACTCAGTCTCCTACCAGCGTCCCTTGGCCATGCCCCCATTCCTTTCCCCAAAGGCAATGACCGTCACCAGTTTCTTGTGCAGCCATCCAGAGATACTCTACAGATATTTGTATATTCTTTCTCAAACACAAATGATAGTCTACTTTGCACACTGCCTTGTACTTCACTCTTTTCCTTTTAAATCGTATACCCCACAGAGAGAGAACCATCTCATTCCTTTAATTTCAAATAGCTGCATGGTATTCCCTTGGTGGGTGCACCATGGCATAACTCACTGTCCTCCATTGATGGGCATTTGGAACAAGCTTTGATGCTGTCCACCCGCCCCCCCCCACCTCTTACGCGATCCTGGAAACCCCCAGGATGGAAAAGCAGCCAAGAAAACCCTTTCTGAAGATCATAGAGTGTGGAGTTGAGTGAAACGGAAAAGGGACCTGCCCCCCGCCCTCCCCCGTAGCCCTTACTTCCTGGCTAGAGAAGCTAGAGAAGATGCAGCAAGAGATGGGGTGGACTCTCGGGGAGACACGGGGGCCTTCTCATCTGCCTGGGGACTGGATTCCTTAAATAAAAACTGATCCTCTTCCACCCTGTGTTTTGCAGGAACCAGACCTCCCCGTTGATGATGAGATGATCATGTTGAGGTGCATGGAGACCTTCGATGATGAAGACCTGTGACGCACAAGGGCTGGGAAGGGAGGGGGTGAACGGAGGTGGGCAGCTTCCAAGTACTATGCCGACAGCCAAAGCCGTACCTGCCTCAGCCTTCCGGGACATTTTGGAGTGGCTGTCCCAGAGCATTTGGATGGTTTCCGTTTCTGATTGTTATAAAGTATTCGCAAAGTAGTATGGCCCTGTGTCAGTCCCTCAGGGTTGTTTGGTGTGAGGGGTTGGCCGGATGCCAAGGCACACACCTGCTCCTGCTGTGTTCCTCTTTACGGGGGTCCTGGGGGCAGCCTGGCTGAAGCCCGGGCCACGGGCCTTTCAAGAAAGGACAGGTGGGGTCTGTCCCCAGAGGTGCCATGACACTGGGTACTTTCAGCACACCTTGGAGTCACGACATAGTTCTGGTGGGTTCTAGAGAGTTCTGGAGGCCACTCACTCATTCTGCATGCCCTGGGAGCCCAGGAACGGTGCTGACCACTCGTGTGCTGTAGGAGCTACAGGACATCGGGGCAGAACCAGCTTCCTCTGCTGCTTCTGGTAATAAAGACTCCTAAATGGAGTTCAAGCCAGATCCCAGAGTGTTCTGAGTGCTTTCTGGTGAGGCTCCTGGCCGCACATACGGGATGTGATAGTTGATTCTATGTGTCAGCTTGACTGGGCCACGGAACCCAGGTATTTGGTTGCACATTATTCTAGATGTTTCTGTGAAGGTATTTTCAGATGAGATAAACATTTACAATAGTAGACTTTGAGTAAATACAGAATAATTACCCTCCTCAATGTGGGTCGGCCTCACCTAATCAGTTGAAGGATCGAATAGCCCTGAAGCCTGAGCTCGAGGAAGAGGGAAATCGCCAGTGACTGCCTTTGGACACAGACAGCAACTCTTCCCAGTCTGCCTGCCTACTCTGCAGATTTGGGACATTCCAGCGTCCACAATCACATGAGCCCATTCCTTAAAATCTCTATGCGTGTGTCTGCACACGTATGTAATATGTAGACGTGCTTGTGTGGACGTGCGTGTACACATGTGCGTGCACACACATCCTACATCCTATTGGCTCTGTTTCTCTGGAGACCCCTCACCAATACACCGAGCGTGCACAGAAAGGATTCCCTGGCTTTTTACCGTTTCCCATCATGACCACATAAGAAACTGAGGTGCAGGTTAAGGGTTAGGACCCAAGCGCAGTCCTGCCTGCCCTGAGCCCCAGTGCTGGCCCCTCACCTCATGTCCTGTCACGAGCCCACCCCCGAGGCCCCCCCATGGGGGATACGCGAGGACTGTCACTTCACTATTTATCAACAACCAAAATGGGGGGGGGCAGGTAGGGGCTCTCCGCTGGGGGCTGTGCTGAGCAGAAAGAGGGGGGCTCAGCACCCGTGCTCACAACCACCCCCAGCCACTCCAGCAGCCAAGAACAAGGCAGCACATGGGAAGGAAGAAAGAAATCTCTACAGAGATGCCAGCACATAGTAGGTCCTCAAGGAATGCGGGCCTAACCAGCTCTAACCAGCCCCCACCCCACTCCTGTTTAGTCCTCATTCCTGGAGCATCGCGTCCTACGGGGGCCCCCGGCCTGCGTGGACCTCAGGGGAATACAGCATCCTTTCTCCCCGCAGCCATGTGCGAGGAGCGCCCCTGCCTTCACACCTCAGCCCCAGCAGCCGTCTGCTCCCCACCCCACAGGGCTCACTGGATATGGCACAGCCCGGGATGGATATGTTGCTTTAAAATCCCCTCAGATGCTACTTATCCTCTCTTCCTCCCCACCTAGGACTCTTCCGACATCAGTCAGGTATCCACCTGTATCTTGACGATATCTTTTCCCTTGTTAGCCAGTCCTGTAACTGTCAGAGATACAGAACCAAGAGGATGCGGATGGGGATTGGTATAGGTGCGGCTATAGGTTTAGGTATTTTGCTTTAAGGAGCTGTTTCACACAATCGTGGAGACTGCAAATCTGAAACCTGCGGGGCGGACCAGCCAGCTGGAAACTCGGGCAGGAGTTAACGCTGCAGTCCTGACACCTACTAAAATAATGAAACTAGGAGGCCATCGGGTGGAGTGGGTTCTGATCCCTCGGCAGCCTACAGGAGCACGCTGAGGCCTACGCGGGAGTCCGTGCACTCGATTCCAAGAGAGTGAAATTTAGGAACAATCCATCACAAACAGCCTGAGCCGGACGCGGGCTGGAGCACCAGGAGCTCAGAGAAGGTGCTGGAGGAACAGAGGGTCGTCCTCCCCTCTCCTGAGGAGCCGGCCGACGGCCGGGTGCACGGAGGGGGAGGACCGGAGGGGCTGGGGCATCCTGGCTCTTTGAGGAGGAAGAGAACTGTCCCTGTCACCTTTCAGCAAACAGCCCCAACTCTGCCCCCTGCCCCACCCCAGGCCTTTTCCTCCCCCCAAGTCAGTATGTTGCCAAGCGCATATGCCCTAAGAGAGTTTCTGTGTGGACGCTGGATTACACTGGAGACTGGTTTTCACTGTGGTGACTAAGTGACTGTGTCAAAGCCCACGCTTCACAGGCTTAATCTAATACTTATCTGGCTGCCACAGCGTGCGGGGTGCCCACCCCTCCTCGCGTGGGGAGACGAGCACCCGAGGTGGGGGGCGAGGAGCACCCTGGGGCAGGCGTGAGGACAGCTCTTCTCATATCTTGGTTTCTATGGTGCCTTCCGAGAGCTCTCCCGAGGAATTCTGGGAGAGGCAGGTGAGCAGGCTCACTCCCTGCTCACCTCTCCCAGCTTCCCCCGTGGGCCAGAAGGGGAGACGCTGGGCGCAGGAGGACGTGCAGGACGTGGAGCCAATCCCACAGGGGAGGCAGTACACCTCCAAGGCCCTCGCAGTCTCCTCAGACTCCTCCTGGATTTGATTCCACACCAGGAGGCCTCTCTCCTCCAGGCTTCCTAATGGGAAGACGGCAAGCAGTCAGGACTGGGCACTGACCATGCGGCCCTTGGGCTGGGGGAGCCTCTGGTGCCCCCCGCAGGCACTCGGGAGGTCTCCCCTGCCAGCCCGCCAGCTGCCAACAGCGACAGCATCGTCTCCTCCTCCTCCTCCTCCTCCTCCTCCTCCTCCTCCTCCGCTTGTCTGGAGCATTCCAGGAACTCCCACTGCGGCTGATGTGCAGCAGAGCTCCAGGGTACAATCCTAACTGCACCCTACCCTTTCCTCACCTTCAGGGGGTGGGCCTCTCCACCACTGTTTCTAGAATGCAGGCGCACTTTACACTTGGTAGAGAGAACAAATGTGGAAAACAGAGTGCCGTCAAGCAGGTGATAGCCTAGAGGTCCTCTCAAGGGGCCATGGGAGGTTCGAGAAGGGAGCACTGAAAGCCACCCCTGATGGCCGCTCTGCACTGCTCACGGCGACATCCTCAGCTCCCAGAGACTCGGTTTGTTCATCACCACACTGGTTCCCCTCTATTCTCATTGTCTGTTCCCTTGTCTCTCTCCCCTGTTAGCCTGTGGGTTTCTGGAAGATGGGGGGCCTGTCTCTCTGCTCTTTGTATTCTCAGTCCAGAGCATCTGGAACACAGCAAGTGTTCGGTGGGTTTTCATTGAAAATGTGAGTGAATGAATGAATGAATGAATGAATACATGTGTTCTCTCCCTCGCCAACTGGACTTTGGACTGTAAGACAGCTAGGGCTGTGTCCTTTTCTTCTTGCATCTGGCGTATTTCTCACCTTACAGCTCTGTTACAGCGAAATTGTCTCCCTCCCCCACCCCCCAAAAAAATCATATGTTGAAGCCCTAACCCCCCTACCTCGGAATGTGACTGTATTTGGAGATAGGACGTTTAAAAGGGTGATCAGTTAAAGATGAGGTCTTTAGGGTGGGCCCTAATCTAATCTGACTGGTGTCATAACATGAAGAGAATAAGACACACAGAGAGACAGCAGGGAGGCACCCACATGGAGGAAAGGGCATGTGAGGTCGCAGCAAGAAGGCCGCCATCTGCAAGCCAAGGAGAGAGCCCTCCGGAAAAACCAACTCTGCCACCTCCTGGATTTCAATCTTCTAGCCTCCAGACTGTGAGAACACACAGTTGTTGTTTAAGCCAGTCTGTGGCATTTTGTTACAGCCGTCCTAGAAAGCTAATACCATCCTGTACATCCACCCCCCCCGCCCCCCCACCGCCAGACCCAGGGCCTGCTCGACATATGCTGTGGTCAGCCTGACATGGTAATTGGGCTCAGCGAAGCAATGTGGGTGGCCCAAATGCTGACCGCCTACCCAAACCGCTAGCTTACAGAGAGAAGGTGAGCCCTACCGGGGATGGTGTTGTCCAGGAAAAAGCCCAGGAATCCACCGACAAACATGCCCGTGGTCAGCAGGACCTGGATGACCTGGTCCAGTTGGAGAATCCCTAGAATGGAGACAAAAGCAACCAGGATTCCCAGGGGCCGAGGGCCCCCTGCCTCTGCCCCTGGAGAGGTCACAGTCTAGGAGACAGAGAATCACCTGTCTGGAGCTTCTCAGAGTTCTGGTTCACCCAGTTGGGAATGGCGAGACCACAGTAGATGGAGAAGCCAAAGATAAAGAGGTTCCTGGATGAGTTCATGTCCACGTACTGCAGGAGAGAAGCCCCCAGGGCAGCCCAGAGCCATCAGCACCCGTACTGCACAGCGATCTCTCTCTCCTCCAAATGCCCCCTCCCCTCCCACTGCCACCGGAGATGGGGGAGGGAGGCTGGACTCAGGGCATCACACGCAGCCGGCAAGCCAGGCCGGGGTTCCACTTGACCCTGGGAGCTCAGTGGTCAGGACCACCCGAGTCCAACTGCTGCAGTTTCTGTTTTCCAGAAGTCTGGGTGCATCCGGCTATTTCTTTCTTCCGTTCAGAGCCCACTGTGGTCTCTGGGAACCAAGGATTCCTTCTCCTCCTCCCCTGCCCAGCCCTGTTCTCTTCATCCCAATTCTCACGGGCTCCTTTCAAGAGATGCACTGGCCGCGCTTCAAAGGGTGCCTCGCCTCACCTGCAGATTGGAAATCCCCACGGCAGTGATGACACCAAACATCACCAGGAACATGCCTCCGATCACAGGGGTTGGAATGGTGGCAAAGGCAGCCCCGATCTTCCCAAATACGCCCATCAGGAGAAGCACGCAGCCGGCAGCGACCATCACCGTCCGGCTCCCCACCTGCTCAGGGAGACGTGGGACAAGACGCTCAGCTCCAGCCAGGCCTCGGCCTTGCTCCAGGGGCACCACACATCACAATCCGGTGGACTTGAAAGAGCAGCCGCATGAGCCCAGATGGCCCCCCTCTGCTCCCACATGGGGGTTGGGAAAGGATGAGGGTGGGACCTTGGGTCTCGGCCTCTGCCCTCATCTCTTCGCGCACTGCTCTATCCCCATCTTAAAGTCCTGACTCAAATGCTCCTCTAAGAAGGCTTTCCAGTGAGGCCGAAGGTCTCTCTTGGGAGGCAGTTGACCCAATGCTTAGGAATGGGCGTTTGAGAGCCAACGCCAGCTCTGCCCCTAGCTGCCTGTATGACTTCGGGCACATGACTTAACCTCTGCAAATATCAGCTTCCAAAACTGCCAAAGGGAGTTAATTAATAATACTTACTTCACAGGGAGGGAGCCAAAACACAAGAGACTCTTGAAAACTGAGAACAAACTGAGGATTGATGGGGGGTGGGAGGGAGGGGAGGGTGGGTGATGGGTATTGAGGGGGACACCTGTTGGGATGAGCACTGGGTGTTGTATGGAAACCATTTTGACAATAAATTTCATATTTAAAAAATAAAAATAAGAGAATACTTACTTCACAAACTCATTTTACAAGGCTAGCATTACTTTGATACCAAAGCCAGACAATAAAAGAAACTGCAGACCCACATCCCTGATGAATACTGAGGTTAAAAGTCTCAATAAAATATTAGGAAACCAAATTCAACATCACCTTAAAAAGATCATACACCATGACCAAGTAGGATTTATCCCTGGGATGCAAGGATGTTTTAACATATACAAATGATAAATGTGATATGCCACATAAATAAAATGAAAGATAAAAACCATACAATCATCTCAAAAGATGCTGAAAAGCATGAGACAAAATACAACATATTTTCATGATGAAAACTCTCAACATATTGGGTATAGAAGGAACACACCTCAACACAATGAAGGCATGAATATATGACAGTAGAGGTGATATGATCTTATATACAGAAAATGCTGAAGAGTCAACCAAGAAACTGTTAGACCCAATCAACGAATCAGTAGTCACAGAATACAAAAATCAACATATAGAAATCGTTGCATTCCTCTACAAACAACAAAATATAGGAAAAATAAATAAAGAAAACAATCCATTCATAATAACATCAAAAACAATAAACTACTTAAGAATGAATTTAACCAAGGAGGTGAAAGATCTGTACACTAAAAACTAAAAGACACTGATGAAAGAAATTGAAGAAGACACAAACAAATGGGAAGATACCCTGTGTTCATGGTAAGAAGAATTAATGTTAAAATGTCCATACTATCCACGGGGCACCTGGGTGGCTCAGTCAGTTAAGCGTCTGACTTCGGCTCAGGTCATGATCTCTTGGCTCGTGAGTTAGAGCCCTGCGTTGGGCTCTGTGCTGACAGCTTGGAGCCTGGAGCCTGCTTCGGATTCTGTGTCTCCCTCTCTCTCTGCCCCTCCCCTGCTCATGCTCTGTCTCTCTCTCTCTCTCTCACAAATAAACATCCAGAAAAAAATTTTTAAGAAACGACCATACTATCCAAAGCCATCTGTATAGTCAATGCAATCTCTAACAAAATCCCAATGGCATTTTTCACAGAAATAGGAAAAAAAAATCCCCAAATGCATGCGTAAATACAAAAGACCCCAAATAGCCAAAGGAATCCCGAGAAAGAAGAATAAACTGGTGGAATCACACTTCCTGATTTCAAATAACACTACAAAGCTATAGTAATTTAAACAGTATGGTACTGGCATAAAATCAGGCACATAGACCAATAGAACAGAACTGAGAGCCCACAAAAAAACCCCATGCAAACATGATCAACTAATATTTGACAAGGAAGCCAAGAATATTCAATGGGGCAAAGGACAGTCTTGTCAATAAAGAGGGCTGGGAAATCCAGAGAACCACATACAAGGAATAAAACTGGACCCCCTACGTTTCATCATTCAAAAAACTAAATGCAAAATGGATTAAACACTTATACGTAAGACCTGAAACCATGAATCTCCTAGAAGAAAACATAGGGAGAATCCCTTTGGAATTGATTTTTACAATTTTTTTGGATATGACACCAAAAGTGTAAGCAACAAAAGCACAAATCAACAAATGGGACTAAACAAAACAAAAAGGCAACCTACAGAATGGAATAATATATTTGCAATCCGTATATCCGATAAGGAGTTAATACCCAAAATATATAAGAACCTATACAACTCAATAACAACAACAGTAACAACTTAAAAATGGGCAGAGGAACTGAATAGACATTTCTCCCAAGAAGACATACAAATGGCCAACAGGTACATGAAAAGATGTTCAACATCACTAATCACCAGGGAAATTCAATCAAAACCACAATGAGAGACCACCTCAGGTCTATTAGATTCAGTTATCATTAAAAAGGTAAGAAATAATGGGTCTTGGTGGAGACGTGCAGAAAAGGGATCCTTTGTGTACCGTTATGTACTGTTTATTGGAACACAAACTGGCACAGCCACTATGGAAAACAGTATGGCTTTTCCTCAAACAATTAAAAATAGGATTACCATATGATCCAGCAATTCCTCTTGTGAGGATTTATGCACAGAAGCCAAAACACTAACTGGAAAAGATATCTGCAACTGTGTTCACTGCAGCATTATTTACTGCAGCCAAGATAGAGAAACAACCTAAACGTCTACTGATGGATGAATGGATAAAGAAAATGTGGTATACATACACAATAGCATATTACTCAGCCATAACAAATGAAATCTTTCCATTCTCAACAACATGGATAGACTTTGAAGGCTATGCTAAGTGAACCATGCTAAGTGAACTATGTCAGAGAAAGACAAGTATCGTATGGTATCATTCACATGTGGAATCTAAAAAAAGCTAAATTCGCAGAAACAGAGAGGAGAGTGGTGGTTACCAGGGTGGAAAAAACGGGGAGAAAATGGGAAGATGTTTGTCAAACAGTATAAACTTCCACTTAGAAGATGCATAAGTTCTGGGGATCTAAGTACAACATTGTGACTACAGTTAACAGCACTGTATTATATGTATACTTGAAAGTTGCTAAGAGAGTAGATCTTAAATGGTCACACTGTTAAAAAAAAAAAAAAAAAGAAATGGTCATTATATAACCTGATGGGAGGGTTAGCTAATGGTGGCCATCATGTTGCAATATGTTAGTGTATTTTCAAAGAAATACACGGTACAGCTTAAATTTACACAACGTTACATGTCAAGTATGTCTCAGTAAAGCTGGGTGGGGGGAGGTGGGAAGGCAAGTCTGGAGCACAGTGAGACACAGAGAGGCACCTGGGAGACGAGATGAAGAACACGCAACGGTTCCTCCATGAAGGTCAAGGGCCATAGGCATAAACAAAACAAGGCATAAACAAAATGTGGTGTGTGTGTGTGTGTGTGTGTGTGTGTGTGTGTGTGTGTATTATACATGGGATGGAATATTACTGGGCTGTCTGTGGACAGTCCTGGAGATAAGCCAGTCGCAAAACGACAAATACTGCACGATTCCACTCCTGTGATGTAACTAGTCAAATTCACAGAGACAGAAAGTAGAATGGTGGTTGACAGGTGCTAGGGAGAGAGGAGGATAAGGCCTCGTTTAATTGATACAGATTTCAGGTTTTGTGTTATGTGCCCTTAACCACAATGAAAAGTACTTTTTCAAGTATTTTTAAAAAGATACTCTAGTGCCGACTACTGAAGTCCATTAATGCTACGATAAGTAGCAGATTCTGCCTTTGTTTCTTTTTCTTTCCAGCCTAAGAGCTTACTTATTGAACTGTCTTCATTACAGGACGTGTGGCAAGAATTTAACCACATCAAAATACATTTCTTTTTTTTCCCGTTTTGTTTATGCTCCTAAAAAGGAACAACAAACAAAGGCTGGAATCAAAGCTAAAGGGAACACAGCCCCTGCCAGGGTTTTTATTTGGGCTCGCTGAGACCCGTGTTGGACTTCTGAACTCCAGATCAGTAAAAGAAGGAATCTGAGTCGTCTGAAACTGCGAAGTTTGTGATTAATTTGTTCCAGCAACGACAAGAGACTGAAGCACTGAGGACAGACTGGGGGGCACCCAGCCCACCCCATCAGTCACCGTCAGCAGACTTACCCTGGTGATACCCAGCGCCCCGACATTCTCGCTGTAGGACGTGGTCCCGTTCCCGGTCCCCCAGGCCCCTGCCAGCAGACAGCCAAGACCCTCGATGCCGATGCCTCGGTTGACCGCGTGCCTCGGAGGGGGTGGGGCGCCCACCAGCCGCGCGCAGGCGTAGTAATCGCCTACCGACTCCACCATGGAGGAGATAACCCCGGCAATGATCCCAAAGACCCCAGCCAGGCTGATGGTGGGGAGGCCCCACTGTCCTGAAAGAGCAGCACAGAGGGAATGTTAATCCAGAAGGCGGCAGGTTGCTGAACCCCAAATAACTTCTTTGCCGGGGGCGTCTTTGGAAAGCTTATAAAAATTCTTTTAACTTTTATTTACTTTTTGAGAGACAGAGAGAGACAGAACGTGAGCAGGGGAGGAGCAGAGAGAGAGAGAGAGAGAGGGAGACGCATAATCCGAAGCAGGCTCCACGCTCCGAGCTGTCAGTGCAGAGCCTGATGCGGGGCTTGAACCCATGAACCGCGAGATCATGACCTGACCCGAACAAGTTGGACGCCTAACCGACTGAGCCACCCAGGCGCCCCTGCGAGGCTTTCAAGACCAGGAAGTATGTCTTCCAACCCCACGACTGTCCAGAGGCTTTGGCCTGGACTCCTGCCCTCCCACTCCTTCCTGAGGGTAAGTCAGACACGCAGACCTGGAGGTCACTGTGCAAAAGAGCAAGTGACAGGGCTTCTTCCCAGGGCACATCTTGAAGCTTTTGGAAGCAGAGATTCTCACTCAGGGAGGCTCTGGGTCCACAGTCCGCGGGGCCAGGCCCTCCCTCCCTGGTACATGGTTATTAATACACCCCGAGCCAAGAAGTGCTAGGAAAGACAACCAGAAGTGGGCTATGGGATGGCCGTGACCTCATCTTCCTGGAAACGTTCTCATTCAGCCCAGGGATCCCTTGGGTAGATGCAACTAATCCAGGAAGAGTCCCAAAGGTCTAGCCAGAAGGGTGAAATGTCTCTGATCTGCCCGCGCTCAGGCTGTGGGTTCTGGGTAACATGGAGGAGGGGTGGAGGGATGTAGACAGTCTTGGAGGAAGGTCCTGGAATGGGAGCCTTTGGTCTATCACCCTCAGAGGAATTTTTTTTAATATATGAAATTTATTGTCAAATTGGTTTCCATACAACACCCAGTGCTCATCCCAAAAGGTGCCCTCCTCCATACCCATCACCCACCCTCCCCTCCCTCCCACCCCCCATCAGCCCTCAGTTTGTTCTCATTTTTTAACAGTCTCTTATGCTTTGGCTCTCTCCCACTCTAACCTCTCTCTCTCTCTCTCTTTTTTTTTTTTTCCTTCCACCCTCAGAGGATTTTTAGGACAATCTGAGGGTCTCCTTCTTCTCCTAGGGGTCTGACACAGACTCCCCAGAGCCTGCTCCTCCTTGTCAGATCTTTTGGAAGAGATCCATCCTTTGCCCCTATTCAGCTCTCCATCCAGTGCCCTGGGCCCCACGGACAGTCCTGGAAAACACATGTCCCAGTCATAAAGGGGCCCTATCTTCTCATTACCTGGGTAAGGGAAGCGAAACCAAGGAGCCCGGCTCAGGACATCGCCTTTGGTGTCGGTGCGGGCCAGGTGCCCGTAGGCCGTGGGGGCCGTGGGGAGGGTATTGGTGACTGTGAGCACGAAGCAGAGAAGCCACGAGATGCAGAGCGCCAGCAGCACCTGCCAGAGGGAGGGGCTTCACTACCCATCCCAGA
Organism: Puma concolor; assembly: GCF_028749965.1. Taxonomy (NCBI): domain Eukaryota; kingdom Metazoa; phylum Chordata; class Mammalia; order Carnivora; family Felidae; genus Puma; species Puma concolor. The sequence goes on along the minus strand of NC_141668.1, from coordinate 18,973,603 downwards.
CCCCCTGGCCCCTGCCAACGCCTCCCAGAGGTGCTGGGCCAGGGAGGCAGGTCAGGGAAGCTCTTTGAAATAAGCAAGTGCTGGGTTACTGGCCCTGGTGGTGACAACTACAATCTGCATCATAATTAGTGCATTAACGGAATGTAGAAAATAAACTCTGGAAAGACCTTGTATCAAACAGAGGCAGAAGTGTCTAGCAAAACAGGCACAGCCTGGGGCGGAAGGATTACCATCTGTCTTCCTTTCCACTGCCTGCTGGTCACATGACCTTGGATCAAACTCCCTGAGCCTCCGTTTCCTCGTCTGTGCGATGGCATTACAATCACTGCTCTGCAGGGCCTGAAGCAAGATTTCTTAGAGCAGGGTCTTCAGATATACTGATATTTCATCCCTGGTGGCAGAACCCCAGAAATGTGTATTTTGAGCGATGTCCCCAACTGATTCTTGCACAGTGAACTGTAGAACCACTGACCTGCAGGGTGGTGAAAGATGGACGAGACGTGGAAGTACCTTTGTACAATTTGAGACGTAGCTCACGGTGCAATTAAACCAGAAAACATACCGTGTGGTTGGTAGCCACACAGAGCTAACCCCGGTGCAAATCCAACAGCGGGGTGTCTGAAGAGGGGGCACCAGCATCGCTGTGAGGGATCTGGCTTGCCCACGGGCCGCTGAGGAGGAACGTGATCTGAGCGACAGAGTCCTTAGTTTTGTGGAGTCGGGCGTGAACCTTGCTGGGAGCACAGCCCCAGGAACGTGAGAAGGCTGTCCCGCACTGGTGCCCAAAGCAGTGGCCTGGGGCAGGGTTCTCTGCTCCTGGGGGAGCAGCTTTGTGGAATGAGGGGACCACATCGCACCAGCAGCCAGGGAGCACTCCCACGGACGGTCAGCGGGCCTCCTTCTACAGAGGATGAATGCAGGTCGGGGGGGAGGAGCCACCACACGAGGAGGAGCATTTGCTTTGGGGACCTTCTGGGAGCGTGAGGGGATGCCCCCCACTCTCCGGGTGAGTCCACTAAGAACGGAAGAGGGCGGGGAGTGCTTCTTACCGGGAAGACCTGAAACAGGTAGAACTTAGACACGCGGCACTTCTTCTGTCCTCTGTAAATGGGCATGGGCACAGCGACATTTTTCAGGTACTGAGAAAACAGCACGATGAGGAAGATGGTCCTGAAACAGAAACATGCCATGCCCAGCCCGGCAAGCTGGGGCTTATCCTCAGCAAGCGTCCAGGAGGCTGAGCCACCGCTGTCTCGGGGACGGGGAGGCAGTGGCCGCACCGGGAGGGTCCCGATCGAGGCCCCTCTTGGCAGCGCGGGCAGCGTCCTGCCATCTCTGAAAAGGTGGGCTGTTCCCTTTCAGAGCCGCCGGTGGCTGGAGAGGAAGAGCGGGGAGGGGGGCTGTGATCCCCTGGGGGTGGGCAGCTGGATGGGTCCAGTGGTTGGAGCCGGTGAGGTGAGAGTCCAAGACTGTCCTCTCTCCTGGGTCGTTCTGCAAGTCCTTGTGGTCAGACTGCAGTGGCAGTGTGTCCGGTGCTGTCCCCAAGTCCCTTCGAAGCTCTGTTGAAACGCTTAAGGCCTCTTTTTCCATAAAGCCTTCCTGACCCTCCCAGTTGGCTTCCACCACCCCCTCCCCTGAACGTGCTTGGCATTCTGCGATTCTCGTCACTGTCTCCCGGTGTCACAGCTCCGTGGGTCCAAGGCTCATCTCTCTCCTACGCCGTAAGCTTACTGAGAGCTGGAGCCATGTCTTTGCACCCTTCTCTTTGCACGGACATTTGCAATAAAACCCAGCAGGCAGAGGACCAGCAGTATCGGTTTTTTTTTGTGAACACTAAGTATTCTTCTACGCTGCCTGTGATTACTTCATTGTTTTGAGTACTAAAAATGCAACAAACAGTATTAATAATAAATTGTGGCAGTTTCGCTGCTTTTTAAGGTATCGGAGTATTCATGAAAATATCCGTAAACCACAGGAATTTGCCAATATCCAGAACACATTCTTCTTGCTGGGTAATCTTCCACCAGAAAGAACTTAGGTGCCACTCCGTTCCCAGAGAGTACTTACATGGCGGCAATGCCCCAGTGGATCCCAGCATTGTTGCCCGCAGAATCAAAGAGAGGCAAGGCCACCAGGGAGATGGTCGGAGCAATGGTCAAGGGGCCAATGTAGCGCATGAGAAACCCAATGAGGCCTGAGAATCCCACCAGCATCTGGACGCAGGAAGCGACCATGATAGCGCCCTGCAACTGAGGAGGGAAAGTACAGTTCATGTGCCTTGAAACTTGCAGAGGCCAGGGGCCACCATGGCAGACCCAGCTGTGGCAGTCCCCTTCCCAACCCGGGCCCCCTGGGTGGCGCACACAGAGGCAGTGCAGCGACAAGGCTGAACCCCAGAGGAAGTGAGGCAAGGAGAGCCCTGATCTCGCTCCTCTCTCCACTTCGGGATTTCCCACCACACGTTGGACATCTTTACTTAATTTGAAAGTTTTCAGGAAATAGCCTTCAAAAGACCTTCACGGTCATAGTGATGATGCTGATGTCTGGGAATCCTAACATCACCCAGTAGTGTGTTGAACATCTTGTTGCTTTATTTTTCTGTTTTCCTACTATCTGTTGCAAGCATTGGCAATTTTTTTTTTTTTTCTGTAAAGGACCAGATAGTGAATATTTTAGGCTTGATCAGCCATATGGGCTCTGTCGAAACTTCTCCAGACAAGATGTGAACAAATGAGCCTAGCTGTGTTCCAATACGATTTCATGGGTCGATACTGAAATTAGAATTTCATATAATTTGGACACATCATGAAATAGTATTCTTCTTTTTCAACCATTTAAAATATAAAACCATTCTCAGCTTGTGAGCTATATAAAAACAAGCAGCAGTCGAGATTTGGTTCATGGCCTGAAGTTTGCCAACCCCTACTTTGTAGGACTGATTGAATTTACTTTACTTCTCCTTTTTTACTCTTCCAGTTTGGATGTTCCACATTCCATTTTGGCCCTGATAACTCTCCCTGTTTTGAAGTCTGCTCTTTCTGAAAGTAATAGAATGACTCCTACTTCCTTTTGACTAGTGTTAGGGTGGTATATTTTTCTCCATCCACTTACTTTCAATCTCTGTGCGCCTTTATATTTACAGTAGGTTTCTTACAGACGATATTTAGTTAGGTCACATTTTTTAAAATGTTTTCGTTTATTTTTGAGAGAGAGAGAAAGAGCGTGAGCGGGGGAGGGGCAGAGAGAGAGGGAGACACAGAATCCAAAGCAGGCTCCAGGCTCTGAGCTGTCAGCACAGAGCCTGATGTGGGGCCCGAGCTGTGAGATCATGACCTGAGCTGAAGTCGGACACTCAACTGACGGAGCCACCCAGGCACCCCGTTTTTTAAATGCACTCTGACAATCTCTGTCATTTAATTGGTACATTTAATCCATTGACATTCAAAGTGATTACTGATGTAGTTGGGTGGGTATCTACCCTATTTATTACTGTTTTCTATTTGTTGCCCTTCTTTGTTCCTATTTTTGTCTTCCACTCTGTGTGTGTGTGTGTGTGTGTGTGTGTGTGTGTGTGTGTGTGTTTTAGGTTTTGGTTTTTTTTTAGTTTATTTTATTTTGAGAGAAAGGCAGAGACAGAGACAGAGAGACAGTGAGTGGGAGAGGAGCAGGGGGGGCTGGGGGGACAGAATCCCAAGCAGGCTCCATGCTGTCAGCCCAGAGCCCAACGTGGGGCTCAAACTCACAAACCATGAGATGACGACCTGAGCTGAGATCAAGAGTTGGACGCTTGGGGCGCCTGGGTGGCGCAGTCGGTTAAGTGTCCGACTTCAGCCAGGTCACGATCTCGCGGTCCGTGAGTTCGAGCCCCGCGTCGGGCTCTGGGCTGATGGCTCAGAGCCTGGAGCCTGTTTCCGATTCTGTGTCTCCCTCTCTCTCTGCCCCTCCCCCGCTCATGCTCTGTCTCTCTCTGTCCCAAAAATAAAATAAACGTTGAAAAAAAAAAAAAAAAAAAAAAAAGTTGGACGCTTAACCAGCTGAGCCACCCAGGCACCCCTCTTTTTGTGCTTTTAATGGAGCATTTTGTCTGACTCTGTTTTTTCTCCTTTCTTAGCCTATCAGTTATACTTCTTTCTTTCTTTCTTTCTTTCTTTCTTTCTTTCTTTCTTTCTTTCAAACTTTTTTGAATGGTCGCCCTCGAGTTTGCAACACACACTTACAACTAATCCAAGTCCGCTTTCAGATAACAAGATGCCAGTTCACGAGCAGGGTGAGCACATTAATAACAAAGTAACCCTAATCCGCCCTTATCATCGCTTGTATCACTGCTGGCACCTATTTCGTTTACATATGGGGACACATCAGTATATAAATAGAAACTACCATGATCCTGGAAGGGGAAGTTTGGATGGGTCTAATGTGTTGAAAACTGAACTTGCCTTCTCTTCCCAGTTATTTTTTTACTTTTTCTGCTACCACCATGTTCTTAAAATAGAACCACTGTTCACTGTTATTTCTCCATTATTTATAGCCCAGCAAGTAATGCCCTTCCTATCGCTGGTACATTTGCACCACTTTCCCTGGTGGCTAGTATTGGGATATACAGCTGGTGTGCTGACCATCAGGGTTTTCAATCCTTGAGATGTGCGTGTAAACCTAACTCAGTTAAACATGGAATATCTACCTTAAATTCCCATAGGCTGGCTGGGTAGATTCAACCAATCCATCCTATTAATGAAACGAGGTTGAAACTTACAAGAACTTTCTCCTGTTTACAGCACTGGTGAAAAACATTGGACCAGCAGATGGAGCTAAACTATCACAGAAAAGGCTCTGGCTTTGGTTTACTGTGTGGGAGCCTTGGAAACCATGTGGGAGAAAATAGTGGAGACTATTGTCTTAGACCAGTCAAAAGGAATCCCTACCCCGGGCCCTGGGCTTTCGAGCAGCTGTTGGCAAACTTCTGTAAAAAGCTAGATGAAAAATAGTTTAGATTTTGGGGGCCATGTGTGGTTTCTCTCACATCCTCTTTTTTAAAACAACCTTTTAAAAATGTAAAAACCATTCTTACTTTGTGAACAGTTAGAAAACCAGACCTCAGGCTGGATTTGGTCCAAGAGCCATAGTTTTCTGATTCCTGCTCTAAGGACTCCATATATCATAAACACAATAAAGGTAGTAAGAAACTATAGGGTCTCTGCCACTTGGGATCCCATGTTCAATGCAGGCACAGCGTGACCCATATCCCTCAACATCTCCCTATTAATACTGTTCAAGCCCCAGGGAAATTATTTTCCAGAACTCTTGCCCAGCATCCTCAAAACACAAGGTCGCTGCTTCTGAATGCGGTAAAGCTTTGTGAGTCGTGCCACTGTAAAGCCAGAGTCAGATACTTCATGAGGACACAGGAAAGATCTGAGCCAGGAGTGCTTAGGTGGGAGAAGAGACAAATGAACTCATCACATCTTTCTTCTTGGAAGGTATAAAGGCAACAGATTCTTGCATAAGCAAGTCCAGTCCTGGGGCGCCTGGGGCGCTCAGTCAGTTGAATGTCCGACTCTTGATTTGGGCTCAGGTCATGATCCCAGGGTCAAAGGATTGAGGCCCACATTGGGCTCTGTACTGAGTGTGGAGCCTGTTTAAGATTCTCTCTCTCACCCCCTGCTTGCTCCCTCTCTCTCTCTCTCTCAAAAAAAAGAGGGGCGGGGATTCCAGCCTGCAATAGGTCTGAGCGAAAGGGAAATCTTGCCCCTGGCATCTAGCAGAGCAGGGTAAGGCAACTCTATTTCTTGTTTTCGCTTAGTTTCCATTTGGACTTAACGAAGCCAAATACAGACTCCCTGGGGGACAGAAGAAACAAACAAACAAACACCCACAAACCACGTGTGTTCTGTGATTCATTCTGTTGGTGGTATCATAAAACTGGGCTTTGCTGAAGAAGCATAGCCTAATTTGGAGAAGGCGGTACAACACACAGCCTTCTGAGATTCGCCAATCCACCTGGCAAAAATCCAGGGCCCCACTAGCTTGACAAGGGAAATTCTTAGGACTATCTTGGTCTAGAGCTATCTAGAACCGTTCTTTAAAGATTAAAGAACCTTGCTAACTCTGGATTCACTCTGAGATAAAAAGGAAGCACGAAGACTGGATGAGATTATGGAAGTACACATACTTTTGGCCTGTGTATCAGAGCGTAGGTGTGTGCACAAAAAGCTGCTTTTGCAAGGGAAGAAGAACAACCGAAGGTTCTGGCTGGAACTCGACAAGTGATGGCTCAGACTGATCTGCTGTGCCCTTATAAGCACAGTGCTTGCTGAGCTATCAAAAGTGTTGGTGGGAGAGCCCACATGGAATGAGAACAGACCCTGTTAGAAGCCAGGTGGCCTTAGGTGAGTTTGTGGCCTGAAGCAGCTACTCAACCTCCTCTCCCTTTGACAGACCATCACTAACTAGTCTGCATTGTTTGGAATTAGACCACAAGCAGATGGCACCAAATAGTTTTAAGATCGGAGATTCCCGTCACATCCCGAGTGATGCCCCAAAGGCATCAAGTAAGGAAGGACGGATCCACAAAATCCGCTGATTAAAGGAAATAGTTATAGTCAGGTAAAGAGAAGGCATGTATACAGGGAGCGTTCGTAGGATTCATGAGCAAGTGACAGTCCTCTCCCACGGCCCCCATCGGGACAGACACCACTTCACAAGATAACCTGACTCCAGCAACAAAGACTTGGATTTCACTGTGTGAGTCTTTGAATTCGGAAAGCACTAGTTGGAACCGCGCTAAAGGTACTGCTCACCTAACCGAGAAATGGAGGCTAGAAGCATATAACATTTCAACAGAAGGACATTGGTGGGGGAAGTAAAGCAAGACTAAGTGCGGCCAATGGACCAAGTGACAAGGCTGATTATGCGAACATACGGACCTGGGATTGCCCCCGTATAATTACATAGGGTCTTGGGCTGCGGCCAGTGACTAGCAGTTTGGGCTGGCAAGTGGCTCGTACAGGGCTCCTTTTATGGCACATGAGTTTAAAGTTAAATCTCAAATATCGGTGGTCCATGGTGATGCCCCTGAGTCTTAAAAAGAGGAGTGAAGTATGAATTTGAATGTAGTCACTAGGGTCCACAAGATGATACCTTGGGCCACAATCCATGCACATGTGGGCTCATGAACAACATAATCCCTCTCTCCATCTGAAGTCACTGAGGTTGCCCAGGATGGTCCCCGTTGCCAATAGCAATGGGTGCATGTGCCTTTGGTGGGAGAATATGAGGGTATATGGCCCATGTCTCAGAGCTGGCAGTCTGCCTGTGCTGGACATTTCACAGAGTATGGGAGGTTTTAGTATTTTTAAAAACTGGCATTGACAGTGTCTCTGGTTTGACCTTTGCCTATTTTGCAACTGAAGCCGTGGACCAGACTACTATAAAAAGTTGCCCACCAACATGAGTGTCAACATATATGTGAAAAAGCTCAAGGACTTCCTGGCCTCCATAACCATAGGAGTCAATTCCTATAATAAATCTCCTCTTACGTGTATCTCTATGTATCCCGCTGGTTCTGTTTCTTTGGTCATCCCTGACTGGCACACATATCTTATGACAGCAACCCCACTCCTAGCTGTATATTCAGTGGAGATATGAATATACATTCACCTAAAAACAAGGACACAAACATTTATAGCAATACTATCTATAACTGGAATACCATCTATAACTATCAATAACTGGAAACTACCCATAAACACAGTCTGGGTAACAGCAGAATACATAAATAAATTGCTGTAGAGTTATATAATGGAACACTACTCAGTAAAGACAGTGAAGAATCTACCGCAACATATAACAATACGGAAGACTCTTGTAAAAATAATGTTGAGGGGGCGCATGGGTGGCTCAGTCAGTTAAGCATCTGACTTGGGCTCAGCTCACGATCTCACAGTTCATGGGTTGGAGCCCCGCGTCATGCTCTGTGCCGACAGCTCGGACCCTGGAGCCTTCTTCGGATTCTGTGTCTCCCTCTCTCTGCCCCTCCCCTGCTTGCACTGTCTCTGTTTCACTCAAAAACAAAGAAACATTAAAAAAAATTTTTTAATTATGCAATTGAGACATGGACTTTAGGTAAATCATCTATTTAGAAGTAAGTACTGATAGAGAGCTTTATCTTGACTTTCTGTAAATTTGGATATAAATAGTTTGAGCACTACAAATCAACTTGAAACAATTAAATGTATATGTTTCCTTGAAAAAAAATAAATAATAAAAAAATTTTTTAATAAAAAAAATAATGTTGAAGGAAGAAGACAGACACAAACTAATATGTACAGTGTAGTTCCGTATATAACGTTCAAAACCAGGGGGAACTAATCTATGGTATTGGAAATCAGGTCAGTGATTATCCCTGAAGGAGGAACAATGGGGCCTCTGGGATGTTGGTAATGTTCTGTTGCCTGATCCAGGTGCTGGTTACACGAGCAAGTTCAGCTTTTGGAAATTTATTGTGTTCTTTTCTATCTGTATTAAACTTAAGTTAAAAGTTCATTTACAAGGGTAGTGGTGCCTGGGTGACTCAGTCGGTTGAGGATCTGACTTCGGTTCGGGTCATGATCTCACAGTTCATGGGTTCGAGCCCCGTGTCGGGCTCTGTGCTGACAGCTCAGAGCCTGGCGCCTGCTTCGGATTCTGTGTCTCCCTTTCTCTCTGCCCCTTCCCGCTCATGCTCTGTCTCTCTCTGTCTCTCAAAAATGAATAAACATTAAAAAAAAATTTAAAAAAAGAAAAAAGAATAGAGGGGCGTCTGGTTGGCTTTGTCAATTAAGCATCCAACTTTGGCTCAGGTCATGATCTCATAGTTCATGGGTTTGAGCCCCATGTCAGGCTCTGTGCTGACAGCTCGGAGCCTGGAGGCTGCTTTGGATTCTGTGTCTCCCTCTCTCTCCCTGCCCCTCCCTGCTCATACTCTCTCTCTTTCTCTCTCTCAAAAATAAAAAATAAACATTAAAAAACATTTTTTTTAAAAGTCCATTAACGAAGGTACAAGTTCTGACTTTGGAAGGAGGGGAAAAAAAATTGAACTAGAGCAATATTATCAAACACATGGTAGTAGTATACATTTCTCCTTCCACCCCCCTTAGCCCCTTACCTCTCGGATTCTCTTCTGCCATTCTTCAGTGAATTCAGGAGAGCTGGTGTTCACCAGGCTGGCATTGAGTGTCCACGGTGGGCACTTCCAAGTGGGGAGGGAGAGCATGGCCAGAGAGGGTGCCACAAAAGCAAATGTCCCTCCCTGGAGAATGGGCAGCCTGGAGGAGGGGGAAAAGGATGCAGTTACTCAAAAGATCCATTAGCACTGGTCTGAAACTGGGCCCAATGGGGGATTTTTTAAAATCCCAAGCCCTAGCTTGATTTAGAGGCGATACATGACCTAGCGGGTAAGCTCCACATCAGACCCATGAACCCCGGCAAACTTTGGACAGGTGGGAGAGGTGAGTACGGGGAAGACAAGCAGACCTAACCCCAGTCTTGGAGATGCAAACTAAGGAGGAGAGTCGGGCACTGGGAAATCATTCGCAGACCAGCACAAAGCTCAGCGGCCATGTGCACTGGGTGCCATTGTCCACCCCGGTCTCAGAGAATCTTCCCCAGAGCCCAGGATAAAAGCACAGCTCCCATGCGGAGTTCTCCCTCCAAGAGATGCACAGCCTAAAATCTGGGTCGCCAGACTCCTTGGTGTCTTCCAAAATGATCGGCAATCCCAGACCTTTCCCTCAAGCCTCCTTTTCATCATATGGACAGAACAGTTTTCAGGTCAATTATCAGGGTGCGTTTTTCCATCCAGGCCCTTCTCACTCCTGCCTGGACTCTCACTTCATCCTCTGTGAGAACTTCGGGAGGTGCCCACCTACCTTTCTTCCCTTTGAGGTAAACACAGCCTGGTAAGTCAACCTCCAACAATCCTCTCTTATCAGATCAGAGGCCGCCAAGGCTAACCTAGTCTGCCCACCCATGACACTAAAATTTGGGGTAGGGTGGAACAGAGGCACCCCAGCATCTTGATTGCATTTGTCACTATGATGCACCCACTTTGTCTTAACAATCCCAGAAGGGTATTTTTGAACTCAGGATTTCATAAAGATATCTTAAAGGCTTATTCTCGAGAATGACTGAGCACATTCTATGTAATCAAAATGTAAAGTTTATGAGAGTTTTGTTGCCCGAGTGGCCTTTGTATTCTGGCTGAATATTAGAGTCAGTGACACTTGGGCATCACCCTCAGTGGGTGGGCATCACCTTAGCAGGCTCGTCTAGCAGTGCACTCAAGGTGATTCTAATGTGCAGCCGGGGTTGAGGGCAACTGATCTAGATCCATAAATCTAGGCCCACAAAAGGCTCCAAAGTAGAATGGAATACATTGCCCACATAAGGCAGGAATCCACAAGTGGTGTATGGGTATGTGCGAACAATTTTTTTTTTTATTTAAAAACTATGAATCTAAATATCTTGACACAGAAGGGAAGCATGCTCTATTTCTCTTTACAAAATCTCCTTGAGGTTTTAAAACACATATAGGGCTGCCTGGGTGGTGCAGTCGGTTAAGTGTCCAACTTCAGCCCCTGATTTTTGGTTCATGGGTTTGGGCCCCACGTCGGGCTCTGTGCTGACAGCTCAGAACCTGGAGCCTCCTTCGGATTCTGTGTCTCCATCTCTTCCTGCCCCTCCCCTGCTCCCTCTCTCTCTCTCTCTCTCAAAAATACAGCCCACCACGTCAGCCATTTCCATTGTGCTGGGCTCCATGAGGGCAGGGATTCATTATTTTTCACTGCCATTCCTCCAGCACTGAGCCTGGCGCCACAAAGAAAACCTACCAACACTGGGTTTATCGTTGTTTTTTTTAAGTTTAATAGGCGTGTAAGGAAGTCCTAACAAATGTTAATTTGCATCTCATTAAGCTATGAGCGATGTGCACTCATTCATGTGATTTAATGTCTGTTTTCTCCTTGTCTATAAACTGCCTGCTCATTACATAGAATTTGGATACTGTTAAAATAAATAACAATTCTTATGATCATGAGCTTTCTTTTCATTAAAAAAAAAATGCTTTCTGTTACTGTATGCAGGAACTCACCCCCATTCAGAAATTATTTAAGAGAGCATTTCAAAATTTTCAAGTAGTTGAGCACATTTCTAATTCTGTTTGTGTCCATTTCTTTCAAGATGATTACATGTAGTTGGGGTAATATGATATATGGACTTTCTGCCTTTTTTGCATTTGCTAAATATCTTTTATGTTCAAGAACAAGGTGAATTTTTTCCATTTATTTGCTTCAGTGTATTATCATGCTTTATGTTTAGGTTCACACGGTATATCAATAAATTTTTCCCTTATTATTTTATATTTAGACCTTGCAGTTCCATTTTCTATCCCTTCCTGCCGTTGTCCCCACCCCATTTTGTTAGGTAGAACTTCTTTTTTTTTTTTAACGTTCATTTATTTATTTTGAGAGAGTGCATGCACGTGCACAAGGGAAGGGGGGCAGAGAGAGGGAGAGAGAGAATCCCAAGCAGGCTCTGCACTGTCAGAGCAGAGCTGGATGCAGGGCTCGAACTCATGAACCATGAGATCATGACCTGAGATGAAATCAAGAGGCAGTTGCTTAACCTACTGAGGCATTAGGAGCCCCTGTTAAGTATAACTTCTTACCAAAAGTACCCTTTTGGTAAATAGATGTGAGCAATAGAAAGAGGGAAACAGAGAAAGATATATTGATCTACATACTCTCCTTTCACTGCTGCTAGTTCTTTTATGCACATCCTGGTACACGCATAGGGTACGTGCACTCAGTACTATCCTAGGCTTTCATTTTTCTATGTATGTTTTACCTTCTACGGTGACCTTGATGCATATCTCAGGGCTCTTTTTTAAAAAAAATATTTTTTTTAACGTTTATTTATTTTTGAGACAGAGAGAGACAGAGCATGAACAGGGGAGGGTCAGAGAGAGAGGGAGACACAGAATCTGAAACAGGCTCCAGGCTCTGAGCTGTCAGCACAGAGCCCGACGCGGGGCTCGAACCCACGGACCGTGAGATCATGACCTGAGCCGAAGTCGGACGTTTAACCGACCGAGCCACCGAGGCGCCCCTCAGTGCTCTTTTAAATTTTATAATTATCTACTACCGCCATGGCGACCCCTATATTTTTAAATCTGCCCACGAGTATGGTTCAGTATTATTCTACATGTGCCTCTGACATCAGTCTCTCTTATAAACTATAGACTATTGATTTGAAACCAACCCAACATTTTAGACCTAGAAGAGTCCCTTGAAATATATCCAGCTTGGCCTTGTCATTATTGTAGATAGGGGATCTGGGCCCAATGTCATAGAGGTAACCAGGACGAGTGCTCGGGTCTCCTCCCTTATCATCTGGGTTTCTCGCTGCTTTTTGACACCAATTGAGAGCAAGGCATCCACGAATGCCAAGTTTAAATCCGGCTCCGCTTCTCATCAGTTCTGTGACCTAGGTATGCTGCCCAACGGCTGCAAGCCTCAGTGTCCTCTTTGATAAAATAATATACTCTCCCCAGGGAGTAGCTGCAAAGATTAAATATGTATAAATGGGTAGCCCCATGCCTGGGGCATAGAAGAGCTCACCGAAGAGCCGTAACTGCCATTACTTTGTTATTCCCTCTGAAATGTGTGGGTACTTCCTGAGAAGGTGGTGTACATTAGGATATTTTCTCTCTTGTTTTCTCTAAATAACAGATGTTCTAGTGTGGGCTTTTTTTTTTTTTTTTTTTTTTTTTTAACTGTTTGGCATTCCCAACTCTTGCAGGTTGGTTCTCTAAGACTTGTTTTCTGCATCCCTTGTTTTCTTTCGTATTGTTGGAATCCATGTGTGTGGGCTGGTCCAAGGCTGTGTCTTCGTATTAATTACTCCCTTGCTCTCTCTGGCCAAGTGCTCAGCCCTGCAGGTAGTATGATATCACCTGCTCAGAGCTCCACAGCTTTTGCTTCACTCCCCCTCATTATTCCTCCTGTTCTAGTTCTTAAAGTGGACAGTATTTGTCTACCGTAAGGTTAATGTCTGAGGCACAGCTCTCTTCATGTGATGGCACGACACGTATCAGTTGGGATGGAGCTGCTTTTGTCGGATCCACTAATCGTCTGGAAGCTTACTGCTCTCGTAGTACTGTTGGATCTATTTCAGATGCTACCCTCCCCGCTTCTTTTTATTTCTGTTAGATTTGATTTGAAGGAGGTGCTCTGACAATGCCCCATAAGTTCCGACATGCTATGTCCTCACTCTAGAAGTAACACTTCACCTGGCTCCAAACAGGATTTAAGGGGGCTTATGATTATATTATGCTACAGTAATAAAGGACCTACCATGCTATCCTCAGACCCCCCCAACTTCACTTTCCAGCTGTTTCTCACCCCTTCCCAAGCCCACTTGCCCACACCCAGCCTCATGAACCCTTACAGAAAGAGCCAGTCTGGGCTCAGACGGAGTGGGATCTGGGTGCAAACCTCCACTGCCGCCCTCACGACACCCCATAGAAAAAGTGATCTGATTCTTCCTGTGCCTCCTACCCCTTCCACCCTTCCCCGTGTCACCTGTGTGCTCGAGCCTGAGAAAGGGAAGACGCCCGGCCGTTTTCTTGACAACAATGACTTGCATGTTTTCTAAGAAGAGGTTAAATGCCAAAGTCTGTAGTCACAGGAATGCATCTTAAGAATCTCATAGGATAAGTATTTTGTAGGAACGTGTCCCCGGGGCGACCCCTAACATCTAAGTTTACACGGAATTTTAAAAAGCACTCGGCATTTTTATCCAGTTATCTCAACAGCCCCCCAGGGCAGTCGGTCCACACTGTTTGCCTGCACAGGAGGAGGCTGCCTCTGGTGGGCGGTGCCAGTGGGAGGGCCTGGCTCGGATGTGGGGAAGCCGTGATCAGAAAGGCCGACTCGCCAGGTTGAATTGCAACGGCACGTTTGTCATAAAAACAACTGCTAACAAGACGTGAGGTAAGAACAAACTAGAGTTTATGTTAATGATTAGAGAAAACATTTTTCTCCTGTCTTCATAGTCCCACTCTAACCCACAAAACAGAAACATCTACCCTTTTGGAAGCATTGAGAAGTTAAGGCTCCCCCCCCCCCCCCCCCCCCCAGTTCCCTCTGAGCTCTCAGGTACTTCTGTTAAGGAAAAGTTATTCATGACACCAGTTAATGATGTGAAGGTGACTTTATTCCAGGGTGGGACTACAATGGGATTTTGTAGTAGGGGAGAGCATCGGGCTCAACTCTGAATATAACAAGGAAAGATGGGAATTTATAGCCCAGGAGCGGGGTTGGGTCAGGGGCTGGAAAGTTACTAAGAGGAAACATAAGGGATCCTGCTGAAGGCAGGCCAGGGTGATCAGACATCATCTGAGTGATGGTAGAGAAATGACGAACCCAATCAGATATGGAGGGCAGGGATTCTGACTACACTGAATTAGTAAGATTCTTGCTAAAATTGGAAAATGCAGAGACCAATATGAAAGCTCAAAAGTCAAACCTAGTTGAATAGTTGTCTGCTGGGCTGGCTGAGCAACAGAATGGCCATAGTTGATCCTGTCCATTAGACACTATGACTACATAGACCTCTTATCCAGGTAAGTGATGAATAGGCAGAAAATCCAGCGTGACTTGGGCCTGAAAAAGATCCTGCGTGTTTTCCTGCTCTGAAAACTTAAAGGAAAAAATTTCCTTGAAGAAACAAGTGAAAATTGTTGAGTATGTTCAAAAAATATAAGAGGATACAGCTGCATGATAAAATAACTTGAGATAATATTTTTAAACAAAATGCTAATAGAAGATGTATGATGACTTGAATAAATGAGACATATACTATGTTCCCTGAAAGGAAAACTCAATATTACAAAGGTCCACTTATTCCAAGTTAATCTATAAATGTAATGCAATTGCAACCAAAATCCCAATGAGAATATTTTATTTCATATAATGATTTAAAAATTCATCGGGAAGAATTTAAAAATTAGAATTACTTAGAAAGACTTTTAATTTTTTTTTTAATATTTCTTCTTTTTTTAATGTTTATTTATTATTTTTGAGAGAGAGACAGAGCATGAACAGGGGAGTGGCAGAGAGAGAGAGGGAGACACAGAATCTGAAGCAGGCTCCAGGCTCCCAGCTGGCAGCACAGAGCCTGATGTGGGGCTCAAATTCATGGACCACGAGATCATGACCTGAGCCGGAGTCGGGCGCCTAACCGACTGAGTCACCCGAGCGCCCTAATATTTATTCATTTTTTGAGAGAGAGAGAGAGACAGAGTGCGAGTAGGGGAGGGGCAGAGAGAGAGAGGGAGACAAAGAATCTGAAGCAGGCTCCAGGCTCTGAGCTATCAGCACAGAGTCCGATGCGAGGCTCAAACCCATGAACCACAAGATCATGACCTGAGCGGAAGTCGGATGCTTAACTGACTGAGCCACCCAGCTGCCCCAGAATAAATTAGAAAGACTTTTAAAGTAAAGAATAATGAGGAAAAGCTTGCCTAACTAGATAAAGTCACTACCAAGTTATTAATTTTAAAATAGGGCAGTAATGGTTGAAGACTTAAAGAAATCAATGGCAGAGAACAGTAGCCTGAACAGATTGATCCTAGGATATATAAGAACTTAATATGTGATAAATAAAGTCTTGATTCCCAATGAGGAACAGATGGTTTATTCAACAAATGATACTGAGAAAATTGGCTTTTACAGAGAAGAAAATCAATTTGAGGACTTACTTCATACAATGCACCTAAATGAATCCTAAATAAATTCAAGAGTTAAATTAAAAGAATCTAAACAACACACAGACAAGATACTTTTTTAAAAGGTGATTACTTATCTATTGGATATAGAAAGGATTTCTAAGTTAAAAGTAGATCAAGAAATAGCAAAGGAAAAAAGTAATACATTTTACCATAGAAACATAAAAGCTTTATTATGGCAAAAATATCTTAATCAAAATTAAAGCACACTAAAAATGTTTATGGCAATTAATAAACACAAAAATTTAATAGTCTTTTTTAAATTAATTAAAAAAATTTTTAATGTTTATCTATTTTTGAGAGAGAGAGAGAGGGAGCATGAGCAGGGGAGGGGCAGAGAGAGAGGGAGACACAGAATCTGAAGCAGGCTCCAGGCTCTGAGCTGTCAGCACAGAGCCCAATGTGGGGCTTGAACTCACAAGCCATGAGATCTTGACTTGAGCTGAAGTTGGAAGCATAACCGACTGAGCCACCCAGGTGCCCCAATATTCTTAATATGTGTTGACTTTTTTACAAAATAATAAAAATGACTTCTGATTAAGAATGCCAGATTATACACTTGCCCTCTCTTGAAACTTCAATAAAATGATTAAAATATATTTTAGAAGAATAAATTACAAGGATAAAAAGACCTGAGCAGGAGACAGTTGCAACAAACTGCAAGCTAAAGAGCAGATGAACAGTGGTAACTGATTTAACCTCCTGGGGAATCAGTATCCTATGGAGGCAATCGGGAAATGACAATATACTGAAAAACTCACCACGTGTCAGGAGTTCATTCTTGAAGTAGGGTTAAACGTGGAGCTAAAACAGGTTAAAAATCTTTCTCAGAACACCAGTCAGGTAACTATCCTTCCCCCATCTTGGCAGAAGACTTTAAGTTTATTCCGTGAAAAAGGCAAACTGCAGACTGCAGTGACACGGGCACAGTTGAAGTGGAGATACCGTACTGAACACTGGGATGATTCATTTAATATATGTACACTGAACACGAAAACTTCCAGCTCACTTTCCCACTGAGCTTCTAGCACACTTCCAGCCAGGTCTTTACCCTCTGGGCAAGAGACTGGAAGGTCCTTTTCTGGAGGATAGGACAACCTGAGAGGAAAGCATAAAGATGCTGAAATTCAGGCTTCCCCAGCTATGCTAGGAAAAACACAAAGATGCTGAAAATCATGACACCATATTAAGACTACAATGTGAATTGTGACCCTTGCAGTTGGGACATGTGTCATTCCTGCATGTCATGCTATGATGAAGCCCAAAGTGAACGAGACACACTCTCAGGTTCAGAACATCTAGTCAAGCTTCTGAGGCCCTACCTTAAAATATGAGCAGATATACAAAGATCGCCAGACAACCACAGGACTATCAATGACAGAGACCCAAATAAAGAAACAGATGAAAGTTACTTGTCTTGGGGCGCCTGGGTGGCTCAGTTGGTTAAGCGTCCAACTTCACCTCAGGTCATAATCTCACAATTTGTGAGTTCAAGCCCCACATCGGGCTCTGTGCTGACAGTTAAGAGCCTGGAGCCTGCTTTGGATTCTGTGTCTCCTCCGTCTGCCCCTCCCCCATTCATACTGTCTCTCTCTCCCTCTCTCTCTCTCAAAATTAAACGTTAAAAACATTTTTTTTTAATTAAAAAAATAAAAGAAAGTAACCTGTCCTGCAAGGGGATGATACTTTTAAAACACACTCTCATTTGTATCTTTAGCAAGTAAGAGATCTTGCATTCATAGAACAAGAATAGGATGCAAAAACAAGAATATTCAGAGAACAGAAAAAAATCTTTTAAAACATTATAGTATAAATAAATTAAGCAGAAGAGTTGGAAGATAAAATTGATGAAATTTCCTCCCCCCAAAAGAGCAAAAATACAAAGAGATGTAAATAAGGATGGAAAAGGTAAGAAAATTAGAGAACCAGTCCAGGAAATCCAGCATGTGAATCAAAGGAGTTTGAGAAAAAAATTC
This sequence comes from Puma concolor, assembly GCF_028749965.1. NCBI lineage: Eukaryota > Metazoa > Chordata > Mammalia > Carnivora > Felidae > Puma > Puma concolor. The sequence goes on along the minus strand of NC_141668.1, from coordinate 18,955,804 downwards.
AAAGAAACTGAAGGACGAGTATTTGCATATTAAAAGGACCTATGGAGTACACAGTATAATGGATAAAAATAAACTCAGGCCATGACACATAACTAAAAATTTCTAACACAGGGTTGTAAAGCAGTTCTTTCCATCTTCTGGGGCGGGGTAAGGGGTAAAGATTACATAAAGGTTTGGCCTTCTTAAAATCGCATTGGAAGTTATAAGACAATGAAACAGTACTTTCAAATTCTGAAAGAAAAGTATTCCCAACCTACATTTCTATACCCAGCTAAGCTATCAATGAAGCATGAGAGTAGGATCAAGGTACTTTCACATATATGAAGTCTTACAAAATTTATCTCCGATGCATTCTTTCTCTCTCAGGAAGCTACTGGACTCTTGTGTTTCTCCAAAAAGGATACTACTGTGGGAATAAGAGACCTAGACTGAGAACTGACATGAAGGGGATTCTCAGGATAGGGATGAAGGGTCATCTCAGGATGACATATATAATGGATACCAGGCATATAGAGCAGCTACTCCAAATTGCAGCAAGCAGAGAGCTCTAGGAGATAGTTCATCAAGAAGATTAAGCTGATGTGAATGAAATTATTAGGAAGAAATTTAGACAATAAACAAAGAGTATATAACTGAATTAGAAATAAGTACATATAAAATGAAGTATAGAAACAAGAAAGGTGTTAACTCCAGGGAAAACAAAAATCTGGGCAGGAAAAGCATGTTGTGATTCAACTCCAAATAGCATTCTAGTCATTAATTATAATGTAAATATGGAATATTGATCTATGTTGAGAGCATGGGAGAATAAGAGGATGGGAAATATGCTTGTATGCAGTGAGAGGGAGTGGGCTGTGAAAGAAAAGGAGATCATAATCATTCATATTGGCACATCAATTAGTAATACCTAAAATGGAAGTGTGTTAATTAGAGATATGGAGCTAAATAATCAGCTTAAAGGGATGAAATGTTTGACTTTGCCTAGGGGGAAAAAAATAGGAGGAAGATGTGAAATCGGAAGGGGAAGCCTATTTGTCTATCTTCTTTAAACCCATCACTGCTTACTACTCTTTGACCACCCCCTACACCTCCTCCCTCCCCCACCACCCAAAATCCGTGCCAGATTGGGAGCCATTGCTCCAGCCCTCCCTTCTGTTCTGCCCCAAAGACAAACACACGTGTCCTTTTTTATTTTTAGGGCTTCAATGCTGATCATGGAGAAATGACTTAGGGAAACGAAGATGAAAGCAGGTGAAGTGGAAAAGGTTGCAGGATCTCAGAATTTGTCTCAAGGTTGGGGCATAACTCCCAGTCCCAGTCCCTCCTCCAATACAGTAATAGGCAGCCTACTGGACTTTTGTTCTCAGGCACAGACTCAAAGGCTGTGGCTCATGAAACATACCCTGGTACTTTTCTAAAAATACCTTTTAAATGGTTTTTATTTTTCCCAGTTATAAAGTAATACATGAACACTGAAGAAAAATAAATGGCAAATCAAGACAAATATAAAGAATAAATTTAAATTACCCTAATTCTATAACCCAGAAATGGTTATTAACATTTTGCTCCAGTCTTTTTTTTAATCTTTAACCAGATAAGCTTTATCAGCATACATATAATATATACCTTTTATATATATGTGAAAAATATAATCTTAAACATTTCTATCAGCCTTTCTTCTGTCTTTAGATAAATGATTGTCAGTACACATATAATTTCTACTTCTCATACTTAACAAATCACGTTGGTTGCTATTGCAATAGTGAAAAACCTGAAACAACTTAAGTCTCCTTTAATAGTAAATAGTTAAATAAATTAGAATATAATTATATTTTCTAGAATATGAAATACTAAGTGATCATTTTTTATTTTTTTTATTTTTTATTTTTTTAAATTTATTTTTTTTTTCAACGTTTATTTATTTTTGGGACAGAGAGAGACAGAGCATGAACGGGGGAGGGGCAGAGAGAGAGGGAGACACAGAATCGGAAACAGGTCCAGACTCTGAGCCATCAGCCCAGAGCCCGACGCGGGGCTCGAACTCACAGACCGCGAGATCGTGACCTGGCTGAAGTCGGACGCTTAACCGACTGCGCCACCCAGGCGCCCCTAAGTGATCATTTTTTAAAAAGAACTATTGCAGAAATGTGTTTGTTGGAAATGGAAAAATATTATGGTGCATTGTATATGTTTAAAAAGGGGGAGGAGGACTGTTTCTTACAATCAAGTGTTTTTAATTATTAAACAAGGGAGGGAGGGTGCAAAATTTTGTGTATAGTACAATCCTTTTCCTGGTGTGAAAAATAAATTTTTTGTACCTGGCACTAAGCTCACCTCTTTGTATGCATTATCTAATTTAATTCTCACGGCTTTGGAAAAATTAAAAAACAGTTCCTCTTCACAGAAACAAGAGGACTCTAAGAGAAAATAATGCAAATATTGTCCAGGGAAGAAAGGAGAAGGAGCATTAAGTCTCCACTAGGTAGGGCCTTAAGCACCTGGGAACCTGGAAGGGATGATCCCCCTGAGGAGTTCTGGGGTTGGGACATGTGGAATTTGAGAAGCCTGTGGGTAAGGAGGGGAAGAACACGGGTAAATGGGGAGGTGGTCAACAGCGGGGGACAGATGCATCTGGAGGGTGATCTGCTGGAATCCAGCCTCACCATGTCATCATGGTGATGTTCCTTCTTGAGTCAGTCCCTGAGTGGGCAAAGGATGATGTCACATGGACTTTTCTTTGAAACAGACCAGAATGGGGAGCAGAGTCTCAGGAACGTAAGATGGAACTGATGAATTCGCCTTGAATTTAAGAGGGTCACTGTGTTGTACGAAATCCTGAGCACTCTGAGTCTCAACTACTTCACTAGTGGACAAAGAACACTCTGTTCATGTTTTTCCTGAGTTCCCTCCACCAAGCAGGTACATTGTAGGAAATACCACTGGTGCCTTCCCTATGGGTAACTACTCAACTTCAACCTAGAGGAAGCACACCAGCCCCCTCCTTAGGACTCCTCTGATGTGATGGATTGTCAGATCACTCTTCTATCCCAACAGCCACCACTGTTCCTGCTCCCGTCAGAGCCCCAATGGCACATCTGGTGACTTGGCTGTCAAGAGGGCAGGAGCAAAGTGGCTGCATACCTCTGATGATGGCCATGGCCTTTCTACATAACCAATGACAGGCTCAGAGCTAGGGCAGGGCTGGGCTCAGCCACAGGAAGTCATTGGATGCAAAGGATCAAGGCCAGGGCTGACTCAGGAAAAACTGTATGCGAGTAAGTGTAAGACAAGCGGATGGACTTTGCCAGAAGTACGTGTTCCACACTTGAGCTATTCCCAGGAAAATGGAGAGACGTGTTACCTGGAACCACTCCAGAAAAAGAAATTACCAGTACAAACTATGAATAATTCCAGAGATGGCATTAAGGCCTAGAATCACATGTAGTCAATATCTGATTTCTTCTAGTGATTTCCTTTCAAACTTAATGTCTTATTTTGAAATGAATGATAGAAGTATGCCCTTCCGTGAATTGCAGAAGTGAACACCTAAGTGAGGAAGGCTCTTAGGGGATGCACCCAAGACCCTTAAAGCTGTACCAGGGAGACAGCTGTCCATGTCGCCAAGGATTACAGCCGCCTGCCCCACACTGGGCACAGTGCTTGTGAACTCCTATATCAAGAGAAGCAGTTATCATCTCTTATCATTCCCTTTTGATTATTTAATGTGGTTTTAATCACGATGACCTTGTTGCAACATCAGCATTTTTGGTTACCAGCAAATAACCAGAAGCCAGATCTACTTGGCCTTTGAGTCATCAACTATCAGTTAGGTTTCACAATCTATAATGTCTTAGGGAGTTGCTCATCAGCATCTGAGACAGAAGCTTATTTCCTAGAACCAAACTCATGTTTATTCCTGACCCCACCCTAATGGCATTAACATTATTTCATTTCCCAATTTTATTTACCTCTTTCTCTGCATGTTTAATTAAGGTGTAAGTTCAAGTTCTTTGGGCCCTAACTGCTGATTAGTTTGTGTTTCTTATGGAGCCTACCAGAAGGCTAGGCCCAGAGGCACTTTTACTACTGATTATCCCATTGAAACCCGGGGCTTCATCATCTTCTCTGTCAACATCATAGCTGTCCACAACAGAGACAGAAGGGACTTTCAGACATCGAATAGTTGAATTCCTTCATTTTGTTGACGAGAAACTGAGCCTTAAAGAGGGCAGATGATTTGTCTAAGTTCCCATGGTACAGAAGCCAAGACTGGAGTTCCGTCCTCCAGTTTCCAAACTCAGTACTCTTCCATAATTATAATTAATGCCATCTCAGGTTTATGGGCGGGACTCCCCCATCCAGAAGCGCTTTGTGTTTGTAACTCTCCACGGGGCGGGGTGTTCTGGGACCCAGGCAGGTTACCACAAGCTGTCCCTAATCCCACCGCACCATCCCACATTCCCAGAGCCGATCCTAGAAAATAGGGGGGTCTGCTAGATAGACCAGAGCAAACCCTGCACCTCTCTGAGTCCTTGGTCGGGGATTTGGAAGAAGTCTTAGCTCACCGAGATGGTGACAGAAGAAGAGAGAGCAGGGAAATAACCCTCCAAAGCCATGGGCACTGGTCTCCACTCCTCAATAGAGGTTGCAAGAACTTAAGCCTTGGCGTCTCGCCTGGAAATGACTTCCAAAGGAAGCACTTTGGAAAGTGCTTTTGATTTGATTCAGGCAAAAAGGCCATGCCAACAGTGAATATACTCCTCTGAATGTTGTCTGCAGTCAGTCTATCCTGGAAACAACCGGCCAGCCCCATATCCATCTATACCTGTGTGGTTTGATTCAGATAATTGACACTGAATAGATGGATATTAATTTTTCCTATCATGTCACCTTCTATCAATATAGGTCAGCAGAAGCACATTGTAGGAAATGTTTTCCATTTCCCTTCGCGACTCCAGGGCGGGACACAGGCCTGGCACAGATTAGGTCAAAAGGAGATTTAGGGTAAAGGGACCCTCACTTGCCGGGCTCCTTCTCAAGTCCCAGGGGTCCTGCAACGTGTGCTCTAGCCATAGGCCTTTGTCAACTTTGTAAAAGTAAATGGTTTCAGCCACATTTGACCGGCTACTGCCTCTTTGTGCTGCCTCCTCACGGACTCTAAATCTTGCATCAGATGGCATTTGAAAGGTCATAAGCACTCTTAGGATTTGGCCAGGGGAAGCTGAGTCAGGATCAATTTAGTTTGAATGTGGCAGGATAGATTTATGTGGGTTGAGACCACTAAACCACCCATGTTTGTTTGTTTGTTTATTTTTAATTTTTTTTTAATGTTTCTTCATTTTTGAGAGACAGAGAGAGACAGAGCATGAGTGGGGGAGGGGCAGAGAGAGAGGGGGACACAGAATCCGAAGCAGACTCCAGGCTCCGAGCTGTCAGCACAGAGCCCGACGCGGGGCTCGAACCCACCGACCGCGAGATCGTGACCTGAGCTGAAGGCGGACGCTCAACCGACTGAGCCGCCCAGGCATCCCCACCCATGTATATTTAATTTCCTGCTAGCCACCTCAGGGTCATGATTGGGTCTCTCAATACTCCTACCTCCCCTTGTGCCAGCTCACTCTACTTCGTGAAGTTGCACAAACCCGAGGTCACGTTATGTTATGAATGTGTCCTATGGCACCTGACGTACGTGGGCGTTGGAGGAGAAACAAAGGTTGAAATGTAGGGTGCCGGAAGCAAGTCTGTGGAAAACCTGAAAACCACCAGATACGCAAAATCGCCAGAGAAGACGTGAGTCTCACTGATAGGCAGGCAAGATGAAAGTTTTCTCCTATCAAGAATATAGTCGATAGTGTACCACTTACACTTTTAAAGGCAGCATGCATTTTAGACATTTCTGATGGAAATCACGGACAAGAGAATGTCTGTGTTTGTAGGGCACAAATCTATAGCGGTGTTACAGTTTTGTGTGAAAGGATGACCACGCATCTTAACTAGCAGTAGTAACAAACAAATTTGGACCGACCCACGGAAGCGGAATGACTGAATTATCTTTCCTTCTCTTCAGAAAATGTTGATCAAAGAGTACACCACTTTCAGCTCAACGAGAAAGGAGTAGGGGCTCCTGGGTGGCTCAGCCGGTTAAGTATGTGACTCCTGTTATTCAGCTCAGGTCTTGTTCTCGCAGTTTGTGAATTCGAGCCCGACGTCAGGCTCTGCACTGACAGGGCGGAGCCTGCTTGGGTTTCTCTCTTTCTCCCTCTCTCTCCGCCCCTTCCCTGCTCGTGCTCTTTCTCTCGCAGAATAAATAAATAAATAACTTTAAAATAAAATTAAAAAAAAAAGATTGGAAAACTTTGGAATTTGTGACAATTTGTGGTGTTAATCTGCTTTTTAAATGTCGTAATTTGGGGCGCCTGGGTGGCTCAGTCGGCTAAGCGTCCGACTTCAGCTCAGGTCATGATCTCACGTTCGGTGAGTTCGAGCCTCATGTCGGGCTCTGTGCTGACCGCTCAGAGCCTGGAGCCTGTTTTGGATTCTGTGTCTCCCTCTCTCTCTGACCCTCCCCCGTTCATGCTCTGTCTCTGTCTCAAAAATAAATAAATGTTAAAAAAAATTTTTAAAAAATGTCGTAATTTATCATGATTTTTTTTTTCAATGTAATAATATTGTCTCTCATGCAGGATTTTGTACTCATACTTTTGTGTCCTTCTTAAAGGGGACACCGAAAACTGGACATCCTTCAGGCTGAACAAAACTTGGATATGTCCTTGGACTCGATGTTAAATAAATGATAAAGGAAGAAGGCCCACGACTAACAGATCTGGGGTGAGCAGAAGAGGTCTGGAGGACCCGCAGAGAGGGATGTCCTGATCCCTCCTGATAACCTAGAAGGGAGCCACGGTGCAGAGTTCTTTCTGGGAGACAAGCTGGGGCGGGGGTGGTGGTGGAGAATATGAAGAGAGGATGTGTCAAGATGAGGAGGGAAAAGTTCCGAAGACACATTTTCCAGGCCTCGCAATTTTGTCCAGGCCAGCTCCAGAGCCACAGAACCCCATTTTACTCAGGCTAATTTTTGCAACCTACATATGAACATAAAGGACTTGATGGTGTTTGTTTTTATTTATGTATGTATGTATGTATGTATGTATGTATGTATGTATTTATTTATTTATTTATAAAGGTGATTCCACTGATTATAACGATTTTGCTTATCTCAATCTTACTGTCAGGGAGAAAAGGCCATACTATCATCGGCCTTGTTTTCCGGGTACCAAACCACATACACAGTTCAGCGAATCCCTGCTGTCTCGTCTGTTCAGAACAGAACTCTCCTTCCCTGACTCTTTAGGAAGTTTTCCCGAACGAGAGCTGCCATATGTGTTGCCCGGATGGGTGAGAGCTGGGCATCTGGCTTAAGTCGCACCCATCAGAGCTCTTCCCTGGAATTTTAAAATGCGAGGCCAGCCAGAGCAGTCCTCAGCTGCTCTGGGAGACAAGCATGAGGACTGCCAGCAGCCTGCCTCCGGTCCTGTGCGGGAAGCGTGACCGCGACAATGAAGCACAGGCACTGACAGTGTGAGGAAGAGACAGCCCTGCATCCAGACGAGGAATGGAGAGCCCCCTGTACTTAGCCTGCTGTCCCAGGGGGCTCCACTCTCCCTCCTCCGGGAGGCATCTGCGGGGCCAAGGGAATCTGTCCACCTCATGTCTGTGTGCCTCTCCCCTTTGAGACTCAAGAATTCCTCTGCCCAAATGGCCCCGAGCCTCTTCCAGAACCTGCTTGGGCCTCTTCCCCAGGTCTGCCTTGCTGAAGGCAGACCATGATGCAGGTGTACATACCCCTAGGCCTATGGAGGGTGGCCAAGCGTCAGCTATTTGGAGAATCTGGTGTATGTGTGTATGTGCATGTGCATATGTGTGTTGGGGGTGGGTATGCAGCCCACATTCATGAGTGTAAGGACATTTATGATCTGGAGCAAAACTTGACATAAGAAGACAAGGGGGAAGGCCACAGGCTGGGGGTTGGCCCTCCCCATGTGACTAGGTCCCAAAGCAGAACTTAGAACAGTGAAAAAATTTTAAATTCAAACCTGGCCTTCCAGGTAGAATGACCAGAACATATCTTATTTAAGAGTTTGTAGGGGCGCCTGGGTGGCGCAGTCGGTTAAGCGTCCGACTTCAGCCAGGTCACGATCTCGCGGTCCGGGAGTTCGAGCCCCGCGTCAGGCTCTGGGCTGATGGCTCAGAGCCTGGAGCCTGTTTCCGATTCTGTGTCTCCCTCTCTCTCTGCCCCTCCCCCGTTCATGCTCTGTCTCTCTCTGTCCCAAAAATAAATAAACGTTGAAAAAAAAAAAGAGTTTGTAAGTTTGGTTTTAGACATGCAGCGTGTGGGGCTCCATTTGTATCCTTGCCCTGCATCTCGCAAATACCAGGGGCAGGCCTTTGTAGAGACAAGAGGAGAAGAAAAAGTCCCAGTGGCACTTGAGCCCCTGGTTCAATGTGCTCCTGATGCATGGTGTAACCTTGCCTTTCTCTTCCCTTGACCTTATACACCGATAAAGAACAATTTTTTGCCTAAGCCAATCTGGACTTACGGAACTTTCATCAAGAATCCTAGCTAATATGGAAAGTAAGTGTTGGAGCCAGGACCTGAACCCAGGCTCTGATTCCCAGTCCCATGTTCCCTCCATCATGTCCACCTAAACACCTCTGCAGCTGTAAGCCAAGCAAATCTTGCTGATACCCCAGCAGGTAAAAGTCAGAATCCCGGGAAAAGAGTTTTACCTACCTGACTCCAAAAAACACTTGCAGGAGAGTGCAGAAGCCAGAGACGAAGAAAATTGTGCTGATGAGGTAGCTCTGAGTCAGGGGGTCATGCTGCAGACACAGGTCCTTGGCCAGGATGAGTGGCACTGACACGAGCCCCCCCAGGGCCGTGAGGAAGTGCTGTGGGCGGAGCAGAGAGAGTGGACGATTAAGCAGATGCCACGGGTTACCTGATCCCACCCTCATTCATTCTTCCGCCAGAGGAAAGAGCGCTACTCAAGCCGGACCATGAGTGACAGGCAGAGATCCAGAGAAGCAGTAGGAAGTAGGAAGACCAGACAGCAACTAACAGGGACCTAACCAGAGGGTCTGGGGTTCAAGGGCAGAACCCTGGCACTGGGAACCGATATCCTCCATGAGAAACCAAGGCAGGGACACAAAATAGCAGGACATAACAGGAGCCAAGGAAGGGGCCTTAAGAATAAGAAGAAGGCAAGAGGCTCATAAATTAAAACAAGGTACAAGGTGAGGGCAAGACTAATGAGCAGGAAGCCCTGAACACATTCTCCAGATAGATCATATATTAAGTCACAAAAAGTCTTAGCAAATTTCATGAATGAAATCATACCATGGGTCTGAATGGCATGAAACAGGAGGAAAGCCGGAAAATTCACACATTTGTGGAGATTAAGCAATACCCTTCTGAACAACCAACGGGAATAAGAAGAAATCAAAAGAAATCGAAAAATGTCTTGAGACAAACAAAAATGGAAACGCAACATATCAAAACTTATGCAATGTGGCAAAAGCAGTTTGAAGAGCTTATAGCGATAAACACCTAGAAGAAAAATCTCGAACGACTTTACACCTCAAGGAACTAGAACAAGAAGAATAAACTAAGCAGAAAATTAGCAGGAGGGAGGAAGAATTAATGCTATTAAAATTTCCATACTATCCAAAGCCACGTATCGATTCAATGAAATTTGTATCAAAATTTTAATGACATTCCTCACAGAAATAGAAAAAACAATGTCATAATTTGTGTGGAACAACAAGACTTCAAACGGCCAAAGTAATCCTTAAAAAGAAAAACAAGGCTGGAGCCATCCCAATTCCTCATTTCAAACTTTTTTTTTTTCTTTTTAGTTTCTTTATTTTGAGAGAGAGAGAGAGAGAAAGCAGGGTAGAGGAAGAGAGAGAATCCCAAGCAGGCTCTATGCTCAGTGTGGAGCTAGACACGGGGCTAGAACTTACAAACTGTGAGATCATGACCTGAGCTGATATCAAGAGTCAGACGCTCAACCGACTGAGCCACTCAGGCAACCCCCTCATTTCAAATTTTTATACAAAGCTATAGTAATCAAACAGTATGGTACTTGAGAACTGGTTGATATTTTGATATTTTCCTTAGTTTAAAAAGTGAGACAAAAAGGAAATAACAAAAACATACCAGATTTTCATTTTTCAACGACATAAATACACAGCCTCTTTGCTAAATTTTATGGCAGTTTTTGAAAACTGGAGGAACGTTATTTAAAAAAAAAAAAAAAACCCACAGGGGCGCCTGGGTGGCTCAGTCGGTTAAGTGTCCGACTTTGGCTCAGGTCATGATCTCGCGGTTCGTGAGTTCAAGCCCCGCGTTGGGCTCTGTGCTGACAGCTCAGAGCCTGGAGTCTGTTTCAGATTCTGTGTCTCTCTCTTTCTCTCTGACCCTCCCCCGTTCATGCTCTGTCTCTCCCTGTCTCAAAAATAAATAAACGTTAAAAAAAATTTTTTTTTAATAAAAAATAAAAAAACCCCACAAAAAACCAGTATGGTACTGTCATAATTTTTTTCTTAATGTTTATTTATTTTTGAGACAGAGACAGAGCATGAACAGGAGAGGGGCAGAGAGAGAGGGAGGCACAGAAGCTGAAGCAGGCTCCAGGCTCCAAGCTGTCAGAACAGAGCCCGACACGGGGCTTGAACTCACAGACTGTGAGATCATGACCTGAGCCGAAGTCGGACGCTTAACTGACTGAGCCAGCCAGGCGCCCCAGTATGGTACTGTTATAAAAGTAGACAAATAAACCAGTAGAACAGAACTGAGAGCCCAGAAATAACCCCATGCATATATGGTCAACTAATATTTGACAAGCAAGCCAAAAAGCCTCAAGGGGAAAGGATAGTCTCTTCAATAAATGATATTGCGAAATCTGGATAACCACATACAGAAGAATGAAAATGGACTCCTGTCTTGCACCACTCACAAAAAGTAACTCAAAAATGGATTAAGGACTTAAATATAAGGCCTGAAACTGTAAAACTCCTGGAAGAAAACACAATGGAAAAGCTCCTTAACATCGGTCTGGACAAAGATTATTAGCCATGACACCAAAAGCTCAAACAACAGAAGCAAAAATAAACAAGTGGGACTACATCAAACTAAAAAGCTTCTGCGCAGCAAAAGGAACCATCAGCAAAATAAAAAGGCATCCGAGGGGCGCCTGGGTGGCGCAGTTGGTTAAGCGTCCGACTTCAGCCAGGTCACGATCTCGCGGTCCGTGGGTTCGAGCCCCGCGTTGGGCTCTGGGCTGATGGCTCAGAGCCTGGAGCCTGTTTCCGATTCTGTGTCTCCCTCTCTCTCTGCCCCTCCCCCGTTCATGCTCTGTCTCTCTCTCTGTCCCAAAAATAAATAAACGTTGAAAAAAATTAAAAAAAAAAAAAAAAAAGGCATCCGAAGAATAGGAGAAAATACTTGCAGTTTGCAAACCATCTATCTGATAAGGGGGTTAACATCCAAAAAATGTTAACTCATCCAAAAAAGGAACTCATAGAGCTCAATAGCAAAAACCAAACCATCAGATTTAAAGATGGGCAGGAGACTTGGAACTTGGGAAGATGGCTTAGTAGGAGGAGCTCACCCCCTCCCACGCTTACAAGTAGGTATCATCCACATCCAAGTCAATAAACCGGACAGCGATCCAAAGACTGGCAGAACAAACTCCACGACTAAATATGGAGAAGCTGCATCTGAAAGTTTAGGAAGGTCAGAAAGGTGGAGGGAGGCTGCCCACGGGAGGGAGAGAGCTGTGCACACATACAGGGCAGAGAAATGGGCCCTCGCACCAGGGAGCTCACACAGGGAAGACTAATCCCTATATCGTTTGGCTTTAAAAGCCAGAGGGGCTGAATTCGGTGAGTTTGTAAAACCAGGGGGACTTGGAGCCTGGAGCTTTAAAAGTCAGCTGACTCAGCACTGGGCCAGCTGGAAAGGCAGGTGATAGTCGGGTCACTGCCCTTAAAGAGCCAGCAGCCTGCATGGAGAGGCAAGGTAAAAATGGCAGTTTACACAACCTCTGGGGCAAACAGGAGACAGATCTGCTCAAGGTGATTTTGGAGTGTGCCGGGGGACCTTGAAAAGGAGAGAGCTGGCAGGTGCCATTTTCCCCCCCCTCCCCCTCCCCCCAGCATGAACACAGAGCCACCTGCCAGAGGTGGGCTGCACAGACACTCGTAGCCTCAGCTCGGGGCCCAGGACAAATTTTGTTAAAGCCCCGCCCAGTGGTGTTTGCCCCACCCAGTCACAGGTCCCCCCAAACCACCCCCCACCCCCCCGCCCCATTCCCACATGCATGGAACTCAGCCTCACACCCCTTGCCGCCCTGACATGCGGCCCCCAGCCAACAACCACCTCAGTGCTTTGGGGGATCTGGCAAAGGACTAGTAGCCCAATGCAAATTTTCCTAACACCACTGCCCCGTTCCCCAATTCCCTGGCAGGTATGCCCCCTCGGAGCCGGCCTGCCTGGGTCCCACTAACACCACATAGAGGAACTACTGCCCACAACAGGCAGAGAGTCCGTGCAGACGACTGTACTGAAAGGAAAGATGATTCAGATACAACAGCAGGGTGTAAGCAGCACATGCAGGATACTTTCCTGAAGTGCCAGGTTCTGGTGAAGAGGGACACTGCACTGCAGGGCACTCCAGGACCTCCTCTTCATAAAGTCACTACTTTGAAGAGCACAAGTCATAGCTGACTTTCTTGACACAGAGAAACAGACACAGAGAGGGCAGAAAAATGGGGAGACAGAGAAATTTATCCCAAATGAAAGAACGGGACAGGGCCATGGCCAGAGACCTAAAGAAATGGAAATATAAGCAAATATAAATAACCTGCCTGATAGAGAATTTAAAGCAATGATCACAAAGACACTCACCGGACTTAACAAAAAAAAAAGAGTGGAAGACAGGAGTGAGACCCTTAACACAGAGATAAGGAATAACACAGCAGAGATAAAGGGCTCGATAAACCAAATGAAAAACACGCTTGATGGAATGAATAACAGGATGGCAGAAGCAGAGTAACAAGTTAGTAACCTAAAAGAAAGTAATGGAAAGTAATCAAGCTGAACAAAAGAGAGAAAAAAAAATTGCACAAAATGAGAATACACTTAGGGAACTCAGTGACTCCATCAAACATAATAACATTTGTATTATAGGAGTCCCAGAAGAAGAAGAGAGAGAAAGGGGGGCAGAAAATTTATTTGAAGAAATAAGAGCTGAAAACTTTCCTAATCTGAGGAAGGAAACAGATATCCAGATCCAGGAGGCACAGAGAACTCCCAACAAAATCAACAAAAGCAGACCCACACCAAGACATATTGTAATTAAACTTGCAAAATATAGTGATAAAGGAAATATCTTAAAAGCAGCAAGACGAAGCAGCAAAAGAAGTCATTAACTTACAAGGGAAAACCCATAAGGCTAGCAGGAGATTTTTCAACAGAAATTTTGCAAACCAGAAGGAAGTGACATGATATATTTAAAGTGCTGAATGGGAAAAATCTGAAGCCCAGAATACTCTGTCCAGCAAGGCTATCATTCAGAATAGAAGGAGAGATAAAAAGTTTCCCGGACAAACAAAAACTAAAGGAGTTTGTAAATCACTAAACCAGCCCTGCAAGAAATATTAAAGGAGACTCTCTGAGTGGAAAGGAGAGATCAAAAGTGACAGTATAGGGGCGCCTGGGTGGCGCAGTCGGTTAAGCATCCGACTTCAGCTCAGGTCACGATCTTGCGGTCCGTGAGTTCGAGCCCCGCGTCGGGCTCTGGGCTGATGGCTCAGAGCCTGGAGCCTGTTTCCGATTCTGTGTCTCCCTCTCTCTCTGCCCCTCCCCCGTTCATGCTCTGTCTCTCTCTGTCTCAAAAATAAATAAACGTTAAAAAAATTTTTTTTAAAGTGACAGTATAAAGGTAGGAAACACAAAAGCAGTAAAAATGAATATTTCTGTAAAAAATCAGTTAAGGAACCCCCACCCACAAAAATATAAAGTATAATAACATACACTTAAAATGTGGGAGAGGAGAGAAGAAAAGAATGGGTTCAAACTTAACTATCAACTTAATAGAGACTGCTATATGCAGAAGTTATATACAAACCTAATGGCAACCATATATCAAAAGCCATTAATAAACATGAAAAGAATAAAGAGAAATAAGTCCCAATATACCACTAAAGAAAATCAGCAAAAGATGACAGAGAGAAAGACAAGAAAGGATCAGAGAAAACTTTCAGAAACAACCACAAAACAAGTGATAAAATGTCAATAAACACATATGTATCAATAATTACTTTGAAGCTTCTGCACAGCGAAGGAAACAATCAGCAAAACTAAAAGGCAACTGACAGAATGGGAGAAGATATTTGCAAAGGACATACCAGATAAAGCGTTAGTATCCAAAATCTGTAAAGAACTTATGAAATTCAACACCTAAAAAATAAATAATCCAGTGAAGAAATGGGCAAAATACATGAATAGACACTTCTCCAAAGAAGACATCAGATGGCCAACCGACACATGAAAAAATGCTCAACATCATTCATCATCAGGGAAATACAAATCAAAACCACAATGAGATACCACCTCACACCAGTCAGAATGGCTAACATGAACAACTCAGGCAACAACCGATGTTGGCGAGGATTCAGAGAAAGAGGATTTCTTTGGCACTGCTGGTGGGAATGCAAACTGGTGCAGCCACTCTGGAAAACAGTATGGAGGTTCTTCAAAAAATTAAAAATAGAACTACCCTATGACCCAGCAATTGCACTACTAGGTATTTATCCTAGGGATACATGCCACTGTTTCGAAGGGGCACATACACCCCAATGTTTATAGCAGCACTATCGACAATAGTGAAAATGTGAAAAGAGCCCAAATGTCCATCGACAGATGAATGGATAAAGAAGATGTGGTATATATAGCTAATGGAGTATTACTTGGCAATCAAAAAGAATGAAATCTTGTTATTTGCAACCATGTGGATGGAACTAGAGGGTATTATGCTAAGCCAAATTAGTCAGGCAGAGAAAGACAAATAGCATGTGACTTCACTCATATGTGGAATTTAAGATACAAAACAGATGAACATAAGGGAAGGGAAGCAAAAATAATACAAAAACAGGGAAGGGGATAAAACATAAGAGACTCTTAAATATAGAGAACAAACAGGGTTGCTGGAGGGGTTGTCGGTGGCGGATGGGCTAAATGGGTACGGGGCATTAAGGAGGACACTTGTTGGGATGAACACTGGGTGTTATACACAGGGGATGAATCACTGGAATCTATTACTGAAATCATTATTGCACTATACACTAACTAACTTGGATGTAAATTAAAAAATAAAAAAATATAAAGAAACAAACAAACATTATAAAATTAAAAAAAAATACTTTGAATGCAAATGGACTAAATAGTTCAATCAAAAGGCCTAGGGCAACAGAATGAATTAAAAAACAAGACCCATCTATATGTTACCTATAAGAGACTCATTTTAGACCTAGAGACACTTGCAGATTGAAAGTGAGGGGATGGAGAAATAGCTATCATGCAAATGGATGTCAAAAGAAACTCAGAGTATCAATACTTATTTCAGACAAAATCGACTTTAAAACAAAGACTGTAGCAAGACACAAAGAAGGACACTATATAATAATAAAGGGGACAATCCAACAAGGAGTTGCAACAATTGTAAATATTTATGCACCCAACATAGAAACTCCCAAATAAATAAAAACAGTTAATAGCAAATATAAAGGAACTAATCAGTAATTATACAATAATAGTAAGGGACTTTTACACCCCACTTATATCAATAAACAGATCATCTAAACCGAAAATCCACAAGGAAACAATGGCTTTCAATGACACACTGGAACAGATGGATTTAACAGATATATTCAGAACATTCCATCCTAAAACAGCAGAATATACATTTCTTCAAGTGCACACAGAACATTTTCCAGAATAGATCAGACATCAGCCCACACAGCAAGCCTCAAATTCAAGAAGATCCAAGTCTTACTATTCATGTTTTCTGATCACAATGCTATGAAACTAGAAGTCAACCACAAGAAAAAATCTGGAAAGATCACAAATACATGGAAGTTAAATAACATGCTACTAAACAGTGAATGGGGCAACCAGGAAATAAAAGAAACAAATGAAAATAAAAACAACAATCCAAAACCTTTGGGATTCAGCAAAAACGGTTCTAAGAGGGAAGTATATAGCAATACAAGCCTACCTTAAGTAGCAAGAAAAATCTCAAATGGATAACCTAAACTAACCCCTAAAGGAGCTAGAAAAAGAACAACAAACAAAACCTAAAACCAGCAGAAAAAAGGTAATAATAAAGATTAGAGCAGAAATAAATGACAAACTAAAAAACAAAAACAAAAACAAAAAACAATAGAAAAGATCAACGAAACCAGCAGCTGGTTCTTTGAAAAAAAAATCAATAAAATTGATAAACTTCAGGCCAGGTTGATCAAAAAGAAAAGAGAAAGGTCTCAAATAAATAAAATCACAGATGAGAGAGGAGAAATAACAGCCAACATTACAGAAATACAAATAATTGTAACAGAATATTATGAAAAACTATGTGCCAACAAATTGGACAACCTGGAAGAAATGGATAGATTCCTAGAAACATATAAAATACCAAAACTGAAACTGGGAAGAAATAGAAAATTTGAACAGGCTGATAACCAGCAAAGAGATTGAATTAGTAACCAAAAAACTTCCAACAAACAAGTCTAGGGCCAGATGGCTTCACAGGTAAATGCCATCAAACATAAAAAGAGGAGTTAATAGCTGTTATTCTTTATTCCAAAATTAGAAAAGGAAGGAAAACCTCCAAATTCATTCTATGAGGCCAGCATTATCCTGACACCAAAACCTGATAAAGACACCACTAAAAAAGAGAACTGCAGGCCAATATGAATATAGATGCAAAAATCTTCAATAAAATACTAGGACACCAAATTCAACAATACATTTAAAAAATCATTCAGCATGCTCAAAGTGGGATTTATTCCTGGGTTGCAATGGTGGTTCAATACTCTCAAATCAATCAATGCAATATATCGCATCAGTAAAATAAAGGATAAGAACTATATGATCATTTCAGTAGATGCAGAAAAAGCATTTGACAAAGTACAACATCCGTTCATGATAAAAACCCTCAACAAAGTAGGTTTGGAGGCAATATATAAATCTCAACATAACAAAGGCCACATAAGAAAAACCCACAGCTAACATCATCCTCAATGGAGAAAAAATGGAGAGCTCTCCACCTAAGGTCAGGAACAAGACAAGGATGTCCACTGTCATCAGTTTTATTCAACATACTGCTGGAAGTCCTAGCCTCAGCAATCCCACAGCAAAAAGAAATAAAAGGCATCCAAATTGGCAAGGAAGAGATAAAACTTTCACGATCTGCAGATGACATGATACTATATAAAGAAAATCTGAAAGACTCCATCAAAAAACTGCTAGAATTGATATATGAATTCAGTGAAGTCACAGAATACAAAACCAATGTACAGAAATCTGTTGCATTTCTATACACCAATAATGAAGGAGCAGAAAGAGAAATTAAGAAGACAATCCCATTTACAATTGCACCCAAAGTAGTAAGATACCTAGGAATAAATCTAACCAAAGAGGTGAAAGACCTGTACCCTGGAAACTATAAAACACGGAAACATGGAAAGACGTTCCATGCTCATGGACTGGAAGAACAGGCATTTGTTAAAATGTCCATGCCACCCAAAGCAATCTAAACATTCAGCGAGATCCCCATCAAAATAGCAGTCGCATTTTCACAGAGCTAGAACAAACAATCCTAAAATTTGCACGGAACCACAAAAGACCCCCCCCCCCAAATAACCAAAGCAATTTTGAAAAAACAAAGCAAAGCTGGAGGCATCACAATTCCAGACTTCATGTTATGTTGCAAAGTTGTAGTGATCAAAACAGTATGGTACTGGCACAAAAACAGACACACAGATCAATAGAACAGAATTGAAAATCCAGAAATGGACCCACAACTATATGATCAATTAATCTTTGACAAAGCTGGAAAGACCATCCAATGGGAAAAAGACAGTCTCTTCAACGAATGGTGTTGGGGAAACTGGACGGCAGCCTTTGGCTTTCTTAAATTCCTTACAGTTTTCTGAGTCAGGGAATATAGATCTACATTATCTATATTATCTATTTCATTGGCTCATAATAATGTTTTTAAAACAGTATGGTATTTACTTTTCTTATTTTGTAGAAAAGCATAAATATGTAAAGAAGTGTAACCCATCTCTAATATTCCACATTGAACAGTTTGTAAAATTAAAAGAGACACATCCATGTCACAAAAAGCTACAAAATAAAAGGTGACAGGGGAAAGCCACCTCCCCTTTCCTAGCTCTTCTTCCCAAAGCTAAATCCCTTTATGAGTTTCTTATGAGTCCTTCAAACCCCCAAATCACTGCATATACTTATTTCTGTCTTTCCACCTCTTTGTTTTTAACACACACACACACACACACACACACACACACACACACACACTCTAACACTCTATACAGTGTTACTTTGATTTTTTCACTTACTATATATTGGGGCACATTCTCTAACTGCAAGATAAATATATATCTTTCTCTTTTCTCTTCTCTGCGTAAAAAAGTCATTTGCTAAGATGTGTCACAATTTGTTAACCAGTCTTTTTGAAGGATATTTTGGTGTTGTTTCTAGGGTTTTGTTTATTGGTTTGTTGTGTGGTGTGAAGTTACTATTACCAATAATGCTACGAGAACATCTTTGCATTTATCTTAGCAAGTCCTGCCAATATATCCAGAGAAATTCTTCAGCACTGAGGACTGGGTTAAAGGGTATATGATCTACACCGGATTGTCATCCAGAAAGGCTGCATCAAATAATATTCCAACGGAAGGGTTTGAGAGTACCGGTTTCCCCAAATTCGCCAAGCATTGGTTATCAAATTTTTTAGCTGTTGCAAATGAAATAAACTGGAATTGGTATCTTGAAGAGAAAAATGACACAGCGTCCTTGATGGGACCTCTCAGCTTAGCACGAGGGAGAATCTTCCCCTAATTCCTCACCCCCATCCCCAACACCTGAGAGAAAGAGACCCGAGGAGTTCTGGGTTCCCCTGGAGGTCACCTGTGTGGAAGACAAGGACACCAGCGCCTGAAGTTGTGGATCTTGACTGATTTGACCGGGGCGTGTACTGATGTCGCTTTGGAGGCAGAGCCTCTTCGGACGCAGTGCCTGCTGGGTGGCGTTACCTGGATTCCCATGAGGATGCAGAGATACCATGGTGGGACCTCCAAGATGCTATAGACCAGGTTGTTGCTGCTGGGGCTCCTGGACTGCCCCCCCTTCTTCCTGTTTGGGCCCTCAGTGTGACAGTTGAGCACATTGTCTTCTCTCTGCTGGGAACATGAGAAGGGCACAGAAAGGCATTTTTTTTAGAGAGAGAGAGAGAGATAGGGAAGGAGGGAGGGAGGGAGGATCTTAAGCAGGCTTCATGTCAGCACAGAGCCCGACATGGGGCTCGATCTCACAACCATGAGATCATGACCTGAGCCCAAATCAAGAGTCGGATGCCTAACTGCCCCAGCCACCCAGGTGTCCCACATCAGGGCATTTTAGGAGGAATCAGTGGACTTCCTGATTTCAAGTGGAGAGCTGGACGGCCTGCAGGAGGCACTGGGACAGCGATAACGGTGGGCCTGCTTGGGATTTCTAGGTCCAGACTCAAAAGACCAGTGATTTTCTACATTATACATCTTCAGTAGGGCCTGCATGTGAAGTCTGGGACCACGCGAGGGGAGTGGGCGCGTTGCCTGAAGCCCCGGCAGAGAAGCAGCTTTGTGGAGGAGAGGTGGGGTTCAACTCCAAGGTCAGAAAATGGGCAGATTTCCCTCCCAGACAGGGAAATGGGGATCCTGACCCCGAATGGTGTCGCTGCCCTCCTAGGTGCTGTGTTTACATCTGCCGAAGCTCTCATCTCAGCCTGTTTCTGTAGCAGTCAGTTACCTGATCCATCCCTTCTGCTGGGCTGTGAGCTCCTAGAATGCACCAACTGTGCCTTACCCTTCTGTGGCGTCCCCGCTTCGAGAGCAGCCAGCGCTCGTGTTCAGTATAGACCCAATGAACGGACGGAACGTGCAAATGTGAGAGAGTGCAATGCCACCTCCTGCAGCTGCCGGGACTCCGGTGCAGGGACAGCAAGAGCCGGAGGTGGAGTCCCCGGGGGGGGGGGGGGGGTGGGGGGGGCAGATGGATCCCTTGCCCCTCCGGCTCCACTCATACCCCCCACAGCTTCCGTTCCCCCACCTGGCCCTCCAGGTGTGTTTCCTAACACTCCCGATTTACGCGGCTCCGACCAATGGGGTTGTCCAGGTGTCTCCGAATGTGGCCTCGGTTATCCTGCATCAGTGCCTTAGCTTACCCTGTGCCCCCAACTTGAGCCCCTGCTTCTCCTACCCACTCCCTGATGGCAAGAGCCCCATGCCTCCTCCCCTCCACGTCTCCCGACCTCCTCCACCCGTATGATTTTTTCTCCCGGGAACTCCCAGCGCGCTGCGCCTCTCTGTTACATAATGTACCATTTTCTCTCTAGTTCTAGAAACATTTCTGTGCACCCTGCCTTCCCCTAGCTGGGCCACAAGCTTCTCCCTGTTAACATGCCTAGAAGTTTCTAGCAGAGCAACCTGCAATGTGAAACCAAAAACATCCTAGAAAAATGGGTGCTGATAAAGAAGGGAAGACAGGCCACTGAAGAGAGGGGTGGGTACATGCCCAGACCGGCCGCTCCCCAGAGACCCTCCAGGAAGCCAAAATGTGGGAGTCTTCGATTTCTTTCCCAAGGTGTTTGTTTTGTTTGCCTGACGTAGAGGCAGAAAGAACTCTGAAGAGAAATGAAGAGAGTCCTCTCAGGTGCCTCCCATGATTTTCCAGAAGAGACGGCCAGGGCCTCTTCCCCAGAAGGCTGAGCAGCAGCGGGCAGGGGTCTGGCAGCTCTCAGAGCCCAGCCGAGGTTCACGGGGGACACCGGTCCCACAGGCACCCTGGGCTGCAGCCCTAGCGGGGCACAGAGGGGCTCTCTCCGCCTGTGGTGGCCACTGGCGAGGTCAGAGCGTCTCCACTGGGTTCACCCTGTTATTTTTAGGTGGTCAAAAATCGGTCAGAAGGGTGGTGGGGTCAGGGCTCGAGGCCCTGCCAGAGAAGCCTCCAGAGGCTTCTCTCTGCTTCTCTGGGCCTCGGGTTCCTCACCTGGGAACAGAAGCGCCTGCATCATTGGCTCGGAAGGAAGAAAATAAAGCACGTTAAATGCCGGGGGGCGGGGGGGGGGGGGGGGCGTATCCGTTGTTTGGTAAATATTAGTTCTCTCTCTCTGCTGACCTCTCTCTTTCCCTTGCTTTGTTGCAGAAAGTCCTTCTGTCCAAAGAAATTGTAACACTGAGAAACCTCGCAAAACAAAAACATTTAGATCCAGCAGAGACCAACCCGTGAATAAAGGTAAAACCTCCTCCACCTCCTCCTCGTGGCTTTCGAATTTATTCACAGAGTTTAGCCCTCTGGCAGGAATCTTTGCCGCACGACGGCCAGGCTGGGAGCGGCACACCTGTCTAGTAATCTAAACTCTGGTCTAGGATGTGAGCCACCGTCCTGGGCAGGCGGCATAATGATTGAGGACACTGGGACTCCCCCTGGACACCCCCTCCAGGCCTCCTTCTTCCTTTCTGCCCCTCCCCCTTAGCTTGCCCCCTCTCTTTTTGGGGCACTCACCAAGGCTTGCGAAGGCTCACAGCTGGTGATGGCAGAGGTCATGGCAACCTGGGGTCAGCTCCTTTTGGCCTCCTCTCGGGATGAAAACAGAGTGAAGCTGCTCCAGTTGGAAGAGATTAACGTCTCGCTGCTCGCCAAAATAGCAAGGGAGGGAGAAAGACAGGGATCCTGGGCCGGCTCCGGGCAGGGTGGGGCTTCCAGACTTTCCCTCCTGCCCCCTCCAATCGCCACAGGAGATCAAGGTGCATTCAAGTGCAGCCAATGTTTCATAATTAAGTTTGAGTAAGTGCAGAGAAGTTAATGATCCTCTATGGCACTACAGGAGACAAACTGGGCACGGCCTTTCGGGGAGCGGCATGACCACATTTTCTGGAAGTCTGATTCTAGGAGGTGGGGGCGGGGGGGGTTGGTGAGGGTGAGGCTCTGGGCTGAACACAACGGCTTTGCAGTTTTTGAATGTTGGTTCTTGGTGACTAGTTGAACCGGAATGGAGAGCATTTGAAAAGATAAGTTCAACCAGCCTGGCCTCTGATGATATCATCACAAAACAAAGGGCATTACTGTGGATCCAGGAGAAACTGCTAAGGTGCGTTGGGGGAGCGAAGCCCTTGGGTGAGAACCTGAGAAATGTGTTTCTAATCCTTAGGTGTTTGTCTTCCCCACACCCGGAAATGTCTAATAACCCACCTTGTAGAGAGAGAAGTCCGGGAGGGTGTACTCTTGCTCTTATTCTGCACAGGGCCCTCCTCAAAAACTCCGAATAAAGCCCCCTCCATGAAGTCCAAAGTAAGCCGGCTACTCATGATGGTAGAATGTTCTGGAATGGGTGGCACTGGGTCCTAAGGTTCGGGAAACACATGGTGGGATGCACATAGATGTCAGTGGGCATTGGTCCAAGAGGAAGCCCTGAAAAAATGCAACAATGAGGTGTTTGACAAGAGAGGGGACAGACCTGCTTTGGGCTGTGACAGAAAAGCCAGCGGTAAGTAGCTGACCTTACTGAATACTTGGCTATGTACACTGTGCTACGCCTTTTTGGTATTACCTTGCTTAACATTCACAACAAACTAGCGTTCCCATTCCTTTTTTACAGATTAAGAAAGTAAGATGTTGATGGGCCCGTTAAGCTCCCTGCCTAAGGTTCATAACAAATGTAGAAGGTGAGATTCAAAACCCAGACAGTCTTGCTCCACAGGCTGTGGAGGCCAAGGAGGTCCTAGTGGAGACGGGCCCTCCGGGTCTGAAGATGTAAAGGATGAGGCTCCAGGGACATGGCCGCAGAGCAGGCTTCCCCCCACTATCCCTGAAGGGAAATGTGGATTCTCTACAAATGGCACCCCGGGGCCATGAGTTCACCTCAGAAGTGAAAGTGAGACTACTTAGCTTCGGGAAGGTGTGGATTCCGGCCTCTGTTGGGTTTCCCTGAACACACTAAATGTGCAGTTCTGAGCTGGGCAAGTTATGAGGTGAACGCAGAGAGCAGGTGCCACCGTTCATGTGGATCTCTGTCCTGAGCAGCACAGGTCTCATTGCTCCAGGAAGACCCGGCAGGTGTGAGGCAGAGTGGGGGGCTGCCTCTACTGCCTACCACAACCCCTACCCTCACAGACCTGGGGGGCACGGGCAAAGTTGGGTTTGTGTCAGACATGTCTTTTCCCTGTCACCTTCTGGGATAACATGGAAGAAGGGGACTTCTCAAAGACTCTATCCTCCCGACACTGAAGGTCCTGCCTTTCGTGGCTACGTTCTTTCCTCTCCCTGGCGACTGCTTAGGTATACAGTTAAACTCCCCTACGCTATGAGGTAAAATCCTTAGCTACACACAACTGAGGTAAAACGGAAAGATGGTCTCCTGTTACCCACTTGGTTTGGTTGCCTATACAGTATGTTCCAGAAACTTCCTCGCTCTTTAAGTCCTCTCTTCCGGGCCCGACACTCTTTGTCTCACGTGGTTCCTCGTATAAGTCCTTTGGCTTGTGGCCGCTGCTGATGTCCGTGGAGTCCCCACCTCCCTCAGCAGTTCAGATGAGGAACCAAGCCATCACTCCTCCTTTTCCTCTACCTTTCACCCCTCAGGAGTCACTTCTACAGACTATGATCCCTCAGCTCATCATTGGCCTGGCCTGGCTTCTGCAACCATCTCTTAACCTTAAAGCTTCTGGGGTATTCCACAACTCTCTACAGTCTCAGCTGCCCCAGCTGGTGGCCTTGCCCTCCCTCCCCATCTGGAATCATCCTGCGATCCCGTACACACACCAGCCTGAAGCTCTCAATACACCGTCAGCACATTTACACATGATTATTTATAACCCTTGTGTTTCAAGTTATGGAAATCAAGTTCTAATAATTAGCTCAAACAGAGGAATTTAAGAATATGGGGCCTGTCTGGGAACCCATGATCTTTCCTCAGACACGGGAAGGAATGAAAACCCTTCCATTACATTTTCACACCTAAACATCTAATCCCAAATTTGAGGCAGTTCCTCAAGCCCCAGGCACTTTGGGAGGGGAGAGGCACCAAGCTTCTCCATACATAATGCATGACGGCCCCATTGGATGCACCACCTTTGTATGTGGAGTAGGCTATGCAGGCAGGCTTGACCTGGACCTTTGCACCTCTGCAGATAAACTGGCAATTTCCCGCTATAGGAGGGAATATGCCAAGAGACCGCCGTGAGGCAAATCACACCTGACAACGAGAATGAAGGAGGCCGACAGGGTTTCTCAAGAAAAGGTCCAACAAAACCGAAGGCACAGCTCTTGGTTTTGCTATTCGGACCCGTTGAGCCTCCCTCATCTTCCTCAGTGAACCATCCTGATCCGCAGTCTCCCCGCACAGGGGAGACTACGCGTGTGTGCACATCTATTCCAATGCTAACAACCTCAACATATTTTTACACAACAGAATTGCCGAAAATGTGGCAGAAGTAATCCAAGAGAGCACTGGGGAAGCAATTTCAAGGCTACTTGTCTATGAGATGCTTTACTCCAGTGAACATCTAATTTCGTATACTCTTGATCTGAAAGGTCAAGAAACTAAGCTTTATCGTCGGAGGGTGGGTTTCCTACATCCTCATGGAGCCCTGACTTTTTTCATGAGGAATTGGAGTTATAGACTTTCAGGCTTGGACTTGCAAAATGGTTTACTTCAAGTTTTGGTATGTGCAGCGTGGAAGAGCCACCACAAGTGGATTGTCGCACTTGATTTATGACTTCATGGCCTCAATAATTCCCATACTCATGTTTAATTGAATCTCAGTTTATCTAACAGGGGTTGACAAACTGTGACTCAGGCCAAGTCTGGCCCACTGCCTGTTTGTGTAAATAGAGTTTTATTGGAATATGTCCCATTCACTTAGATACTCTCTAAAGCTGCTGGTGAGTTACAACGGCAGATCTGAATGGTTGCGACAGCCCACTGAGCCTAAAACAATCTGCTACCTGACCCTTTGCAAAAAAAGTTTGCTGACCCCTGCTCTAGAACACCAGTCCAAAAACATGTTTTTTTTAAAAAAACACTTAACTTCGAAAGTCTTCAGCACGTAATTTTTCATCTGTAATCATACAGTGTCAAGAATGATTTAAATAAATACATTTAAACAAAATATAACTAAGTACTTAAAAAAAAAAAACTTATTTCCTCCTCTTCAGCTGAATCCTGCTTTTCTCTTCCAGAAAAGATACTACACACTCTTCTTTGAGTTCAGTCTTGTAGAGGACAGGCAGGATTTGGGGGGCTAGTTACCAGAAGTCATAATAAAAACCTTTTCTCTATATGCTCCTGTCACTAAATGCTTCTGCTCACCCCTTCAGCTTATCTTTGTTTTTCCTTGTATAAGCCCTTGTGTTGGACAAGCAGGGCTGAGGGGAGACTATGCAGTGGGGTCCCGGAAACCAGGACTGGACACGTTCATGGAATGGAACTGCCCTGGGACCGAGATCCAAACCAGCTTATGGAGAGCAGGTTTGAAAACCACTACTCTAGGGGCGCCTGGGTGGCGCAGTCGGTTAAGCGTCCGACTTCAGCCAGGTCACGATCTCGCGGTCCGTGAGTTCGAGCCCCGCGTCAGGCTCTGGGCTGATGGCTTGGAGCCTGGAGCCTGTTTCGGATTCTGTGTCTCCCTCTCTCTCTGCCCCTCCCCCGTTCATGCTCTGTCTCTCTCTGTCCCAAAAATAAATAAAAAATGTTAAAAAAAAAAAAAAAAAAAAAAAAGAAAACCACTACTCTAGGGGCACCTGGGGGGCTTAGTTGGTTAAGCGTCCAATTCTTGGTTTCAGCTCAGGTCATGATTTCATGGTTTGTGGGTTCGAGCCCCCTGTCAGACTCCGTGCTGCCAGCAAGGAGCCTGCTTGGGATTCAGTCTCTCCCTCTCTCTCTGCCCCTCTCCTGATTGTGCACTCTCCGTCTCTCTAAATAAATAAATAAATAAATAAATAAATAAATAAATAAATAAATATTTAAAAAGGAAAAGGAAAAGAAAACCACTACTCTAAGATGATCAGGTAGTTTCCAGAATTTGACAATGGATCGCCCAAGTTTAACTGCTGTTCTAAACAATCCCTTCTCAGCAGGAGCGGGTCCTGCAACCAGCTTTGGTGTCTTTGAAATTTCAGCTCTTCCTTCTAGTGCACTCTTCTTCCCCATGCTGGGCCACTGAGGCTGGGAGAGAAGGCTGGACTAGAGGGACCAGAGGATGTCAGGTGGATTTTCAGGCAGAGACACCTCTGCCATGAGAGGTCCTAGACTTACAGACTCCATCACCTCGAAGCTGTGTGTTGGAGTGCCCCATCTGACCTTTCACCTGGGCCTGACCGCCAGTCATCAGAGGACAGTATTCCAGAGTCCTTCTTGGCAACCCATGAGTCACCCTGTTACTGTCTGGCCATTCGAAGATCTCTGGCCATTCGAAGATCGGGGAAATCACAGGATGCCTGATTGATGTAAACCAGAAGCTAGGAGTTAGCATGCTTAGTCACAAGCAACAGAAACTGACTCTGACCAACTGAAGCCAGAAATGGGCATTTATTTGAAAAACCCTAGTAGGTAGCTCAGTGAATGAAGAGTCGAACAAGCAGGTGCTAGGAAAGACAGCAATAGTGAATTCAGGGACAGGAATCCTGGGACTTTCTCTTTCAAGGTAGTACTATCAGGTGACTCAGCTCCACCCACCTTCTGTTCCTGGAACCATCACTCACAAGTCAAATTCCACGGGGACAAGATCTGATCGGCCCAGCCTGTGCCCACCCCTGCAGGCAGCCCACCGGGATTGGGGTTGAATAGGGTCCTACAACAGGTACACAGAACGGGGCAAGGACAGTCTTTCCGAAGGAGAAGGAAGAAAGGCAGGAGGAAGACACAGGAAGGAGGTGGCTACTCCCCACAGTTACCATGATAGGGAGCATCCTGTGTGGAGGAGCCCAGTGAGTTTTCCCATGCGAGTTCCCACGCAAATTCCCACGCAAATTCTATTGCAGTGAGTGAACCAGCCACATGGTAAGTATGACAGGAGAGTGTGCCCGCTTCGTACGCTTCCCCAGCCACTCTAGATAGAGCTTTCCGCCTCTATCTCCTGTACTAAGCACAAACCTGGAAGGTGACTATCTACTGGCCACCTCCCCTTCCCCAAAAAACAGGAGTTCAGTTTAGCAGACACTGTTTTTGCATAACTGATGAGCGTTTTCTGTGCCATTGTTTTCCTCTCCCCACCCTCCACCTATTCCAGAGGACACGTTTCTTTTTTATTTTTTAGTATTTATTTATTTTTGGGAGAGACAGAGAGATCAAGCAGGGGAGGGGCAGAGAGAGAACGGGACAGAGGATCTGAGCCAGGATCTGTGCTGACTGACAGCAGAGAGCCCGAGGTGGGGCTCGAACTCATGAACTGTGACATCATGACCTGAGCTAAGGTCAGACGCTCAGCCTACTGAGCCACCCAGGTGCCCCTAGAAGATACATTTCTAAGGAAGCAGGCAGGAACGCTGAACGGATCGAGTTTTAGAATATTGTTAATTTCCTGCAGCCCTGGTTTTTCAGACTGAGAGGCTTACCCTCCAGTATGGGGACTCACCCAGTTTGCCAAGACTCCTCAGGCAGAAGGGACTGATCAGTTCCAAGAGGGAGAGTCATGCCGAGACTGTGGGGAGCTGGGCAGCATCCTGAGGACCTGCAGCCTCCTGGAGGGGTGGGTTCAGGGTGTCTCTCCAGGCTGCATGGGGGACAGCCCACAGAATAGTAAATGGCTTGGGCAGATCCAGGGCTATCGGCAGGACAAAGAAAGCAGATGATATGGACCTTAGAGTCCAGATTAATCTCTAAATCACAAGAGGATACTCGAAAAAGAGGGGCATGCAGGGTGGATTTCAAGCCTCCTATGCCAGCCTTGAAATTTCTCAAAGAACTGATCCCTTGGGGTGCCTGGGTGGCTCAGTCGGTTAAGCATCCGACTCTTGGTTTCAGCTCGGGTCATGATCTCGCAGTTCGTGAGCTGGAGTCCTGCACCGGGCTCTGTGCTGACAGCATGGAGCCTGCTTGGGATTCTCTCTCCCCGCCCCCCCCTCTCTCTCCCCCCTCTCCTGCTCTCTCAAAATAAATAAATAAACTTAAAAAAAAAAAAAAAAAGAACTGATCCTCTTCTCAGAGAGGAAATGAGCAGTTCCAAAAGCACCTGCCAGGGGTCTGCCTCTAGGGCAGAAGGGTTTTTATAAGAACCAGCAGCCCTGGCTGGCACTTAGCAGACGTCACGAGACATCAGGCGGGAGCCTCTCTACCTGAGGCAGGTAAGACTGAGGGTCCCGAGTGTCCACAGTCAGGGAAGCTTAATGCAGAAACGGAATTCAGGGTAAGATTCTGAACCCGCAGCAAAGCTAGAGTGAACAAGGCATAGTGCTAAGGCCACTCTCTAGAGTTTAGGACCTGTAAGTGTCCTCTTGGGCTGTCTTCTAGGATTTGTTGACATTTCATGGGAGTCTTGACTTTCAGCTGAAAGTGTGAAAGTGAGGTGTGCTTGGAAAGGTCTCGGGAGACCAGGGGAGCAGAGGCAGGAGCCATGAGGGTCCCACAAGATTCTAGACCCAGCTGACCCCACACCCCTGCCACATCAGGCAGCTGAGGCCCAGGGATGGGACGATAACTGAGGAAGAAGCAGATGTGGCTGGAGATCGAGGGCAGGAGGCAGTGTGCATTTACTGCTGCTTTTAAGGCAGAGTCTACAGGGAAAGCGTCCCCATTTGAGGGAGACACTCAGAAGCTAATCCAAATTCAAGAAAAGTTCTGCTGGGCCCCTAGCTGGGGAGGACTCGGTGCTCCAATCAGGGAAGAGTACAGCACCAGGAGGAGGGAGGAGAGATCTTTGCCCACTGTCCAATCTTGGCTAGCTCTCTCTGATGACCCCGGGGAATGATTCACCCACAGAGCTAGGCACAGTTTGGGTGGGGGTAGAGCCCGGTGTCTCCCTTCTTTGTGGGGACACAGGAACTTATTAGGAAGATACTGTGGAAGAATAATGTTTTGGAAATAATAATAGTGCTAAGTTTCCCTGGCAAAAAAATTTTTTTTTAAAAATCACCATTTACGGAGGGAGGGATTTCACCGTGCAGGTAGCTGAGGAAGTCACCGGTGAGGAGAAATGGAAAAGCAAGAGCATTGGTGGTGGGGGGGGGGGGGGGGGCTGTCTTCAAGAGGTGGCTGTGTCCCAGCGAGACCTCAGAGAAGGACCATTCGTCTGACAGGTCCAAGTAGCAGGGTCACAGGTGGCACCACCAGGACACTGAAGCAGAGATTCGGACGTGGTCAAGCCGGCCCATGGGTCCGAGAGACAAGGCCTTCTCAGTGGGACACACATGAATTGACGAACGTGGGATAGATGTACAGCAGACACCTCAGGGGACGCCTGGGAGCACAGGTGTCTCAGGGCCAGCTGGGGCCTTCCCTAAGCCTTTGCACCACCCAAGTACTCCCAAATTTAGCCACAAACTCCAGAAAAGGGGGAGAGCCCCAACTGGAAGGCTGAATGTCCACCAGTCCAGCGGAATGGGGGTTCGCAATAAAAATGATCATTTTTGCTTTTTGCCCACCTGCATTTTTGGATGGAAATTCATACTTGCTATGAACATCTTAAGGAGGAAGGAGGGCTGAGCCTCTGCATCACCAGAAAATGTCTCCAGGGGTAGCAGCTATGGTTGTTGGGCCACGGACAAAGCAGAGTCAGTGTCTGTTCTTCCCACACACCACCTCCGTTAGATGTCCAAATCAGGGCTCAGTCATCAAGGAGGGTGCCCACGGTTGGCCCATCACTGCACCATCCCACTCACACAGGTGCGTCCGGCCCTGGGCTCCTTCGAAGCTCCTCTGCTATCCAGGGCGTCACTGAGGTGGAGCAGGTGTGGGCCCAGCTCTGAGAACCCTTCCAGCTCCTGCACGTCCTCCCCACTCTACCGTGAGCACCAGGTCCTCTTCATGAACCAGTTGCAGCTGGGAGGTGTGGGAGCCCAGGACCAGACTTCTAAGATCTGTGCTATAGACTGGTCTCCCCCAAATTCATGTTAAATCCTAATGTCCGATGGCATGGTATTTGGAGAAGGGGACTTTGGGAGGTGATTAGGCCCTAAGCGCGGAGCCCTTATATATGGTGCCCTTATAAAACCGCAGGAATCGCTCTTGACCCTTCAGCCATGTGAGGACACAGAGAGAAGATGGCCGTCTACAAACCAGGAAGTCGACTCTCACCAGACACTGAATCTGCCAGCGCCTTGATCTTCGGTTTTTCAGCTCCCAGAACCTGGAAAAATAAACATTTGTTGTTAAAGCCCCCTGGCCTATAACAGCCCAAATAGATTAAGACAATTTGGCATGTGTGGAATTCTCGTGTGATTGGCTTTATAAGAAGAGAACAGTGGTTTCAGACTCTGGCCTTCTCTTTGCTCAATTCCTTGTAATAGGAGTTTGACCTAAATACTGTTTGCACACAGTATTCATCTTCCCTTCGATCACTTCCAAGGAGGCCGAGTAGCAGTGGAGCTTGGGCAGCATCTTAAGATGCTTCTCCTGAGGAGCACACAAGGTGGCCATCATGGGTAGTTTCTGGCCAAGACCTCCATGTCCTCTGTCCTCTGCTGAATCCCAGCCTGGCAAAATGTTCAAAGGCTGACTTCAGGGCCCATTAGGGTAAACATCCCTTCCCCCCTTTTTTGCCTCCATCTCATTGCAGAGAAATTTTCTTCCTGGGAAGAAGAACTCTAGATTATGAAAGCTGGGAAGAACCATAGGAAAAAACAAAGGCCCAGAGAAGGAGGGGAACTGCTTGGTCCACGTTCCTCATCGCAGTGAATGACACCAATGTCCACCAAACACCCAAACCAGAGCTTGGTCCACCATATGCAATTCTTCCCGAGTTCTGCCATATTCACCTCCTAAATATGTCTCTCGTGTGTCCAACGCTCTCTAACGGTAGCAAATATATTAACTTCATCTAAGCCAACTTCTTCGTTTCTCTTTCAATTCTACCGTCAGCGTCCCTACGATTTTATGCACAGCAACCTGGATAAACTGTTAAAACATAAATCTAGTCGTGTCATTGTCCTTTTTAAACCACTTTATGACTCACCTGTGCCCTGAGGATACAGTAAAACGAATCCTCAGCATGGCCTATGCTGTCCTTCATGACTTGGCTCCTTGGAGCCCCGCTGCTCAAAACTCCCCATCACACGGAGTCTGGCACACACAGTAGGTCCTCCATAAACAGCAGTTGGATTTAATCAAATTATCCACGCCTATTCAGTATGTCTCAGTCTTTAACTCGTGACTCTGAACTTGGGCCAGGTCTTCATCCAGAAAGAGGTACATTTCAATGCCTCCCCTCTTGCTGCCCGAGGTCCAGGCTACAAAACAACAAGGATTATCTGAAAGACCAGGTTCTGGTCTCCTCTGCTTCGGCCCAGGATTGACAAGAGGGAGCTGACCACTTGCTGGGCGGACCCTCAAGGCAAGAGATGCTTCTGTCATTGCCACAAGGGGAGGCACACAGCTGGGTTTTTCTAAAACTTAAGAGACCTCATCTCCATTTCAGAGAGTTGACACAGCCCCTCAGAGAGGGGCAGAGCTTAACCAAGGTCTTTGGCGTCTGTGCCGGTTTTAGAAGGTACCTGGGATTTTGCCTTCATTCAGATATGGTGGGGCCAACAGATCAGGAGATGATTGCCATTGAAAAGATAGTCTTTTACTCACAGGTCTCAAGAGGGGGGAATGGCACACTGTGCAGGGTGACACAAGGAAGTGTCAGGAGGCAGCAGGAGGGAGGGGAAAGCTTGGGCAAAAGCCTGTACAGTAGGTTTTTTTTTTTTTGCAGGGAGAAGTGCGTGAGGGAGAATGAGTGCTGAACAAGTGTAGCATTGACTGGAGATCTCTGGGGCTGAGGTGCTGTCTCTAGTTGTCTGTTATCCCACCCTAGGAGAGTAGGGAAGGGGGGATAGTGGTTTGGCCGGATGAAGACCGTGAAGGTGGTGGTTGAGGGTTTAGGCTCTGGATTGGTTGGTTTGCATATGAAAGGCACACTCACCAGGGAGTTGTTTGCATTCTCAAAGAACTAGCTAGCCCTGGGAGGGGCAGTCTCTCCTTGGTTAGTGAGCCCCAAATGCCAGAGCACAAAGAATACAAAAGACACAGTTAATACAACGCTAGATGGAGAATTTCTCAGGAGCACACTGCTCGTCAAAGCAGCTCCCTTGTGGTCTTACCTCTGTCATCATCCTTGTAATAACCTGAGGAGTCTCTTCTTCCATAAAAGGGGTCCAGGGAAAAGGGCAAAGGAAGACTTCTGGGAGAAGAAGTGAGAGTGTTAAATAAAACCTTCCCTTGCCATTCTTTCTGAGTAGGCTTTGCAGCATGATTTAAAACAAACAAACAAACAAACAAACAAACAAACAAACAAACAAACAGTCAACCAACATCAGAGCTGAGGAAGGAGGGAGAGAGTGCCAGAGATCTCAGAGGAGAGTGGGTGTAAAATAGCTTGGAGCTTAGTTGGGTAACGTGGCTTCAGTCACCTGTTTCGTCATCACTTGGCTTTTGGTCTGTGCATCCAACGGGACAGTCACAAGGGTCAGTCCTCACTGATGTCTCCCATCCTCCCTTAGATCTGCTCTGGGTTGGATCAAGGTACACAGAGGGCTGGGGAACACAGTCGCCAATATCAAAGCAGCAGCATGGATCAGGCTTAGTAACTTGGGCTTATGGACAGGAGAGATATCAAGAGATTGTGTAAACAGCTCTGAAAACTACAAACAGGAGAAGGGAGTAGGAGGGAGGCGCGCTGGTCAGGGTAACTAGAAGTTACCTGAACAGAATCTCCCCACGCTGAACTCACAGGTTCAGGAGATCCAGTATCTCCCAGAAGTTTCTCTGCGGGAAACTTGCACACACCTGCATAAGTTTCCACGCCCTCCTCCTGATACGGTATTGGTTTTGTTTTCTTCTTTTCTTCGCAGAAGCATGAAAGTGAAAGGGGCTGGATCTTTATTTGCCTTGTGTCTGATGTCCTACAACTCCACTCACTGGACCCACACTTTAAAGAATTGGGGGGTATGCTCACAGCTCCGAAGATGGGTTCTGAGAGCCTCGGGCCATCAGGCCAAGCACATGTCTTCTAAGACAGTCTGGTAAAAGTGCCTTACTGCTGGGACAGCCTCGCTGACCAGAGGGTCTCCTGTGGGTGCTGTGGGTGTCTGTCTGGAGAATCGTGGTGGGGGCAGAAGAACAAACATGAAATCCTGGAGCAGACCAGGTAGACATCAACAGGCATAATAGTAGGTTCAGCTTTAGGTGTTTGCTTGTGGTCATGTTAAATTTTAGTTTTATTTATTTATGTATTTACTTATAAATGTTTGGTTACTTTTGAAAGAGAGATAGAGAGAGAGAGAGGGCACATGCAGGAGGGGCAGAGAGAGAGAGGGAGAGAGAGAATCCCAAGCAGGCTCCGAGCTGGCAGCGCAGAGTCTGACACGGGTCTCCATCTCATGTACCAGTGAGATCATGACCTGAACCCAAATCAAGAGTCAGACACTTAAGTGACTGAGCCACCCAGGCCCTCCCCCCCCCCGCCCCCCCGCCCCACCAACAGTTTACATTCGAATCATACACTGTATAAGTGGAAACGTAGGGTTAGGAGGCTTGGGAATTAGAAGTAATTGTCTTAGTCTGAAATGATCGAGTCACAGGCAGAAGTATGGGGCTAGGGCAGGACACAGGCGGGACAGCCCTCTGTCATAAAAGCCTCCTGACTGAGCTGTAGCTTGGGTCTCATCTGCACTCCTGTCTCAAAGGGCACAACCACTGTCCTTCACGAATTATCCCTCCCCCGCTGAAGTCCTGGCCCCATTGTCCCCTGGCCCAAAGTCAGTTGTTTTACATGCAGAAGAAAGAAACTGGACTTAACACCATCCACAAAAATAAAATCAAAATGGATGAAAGACCTAAATATGAGACAGGAAACCATCAAAACCTTACAGGAGAAAACAGGCAGCAACCTCTTTGACCTCGGCCACAGCAACTTCTTCCTAGACACGTCTTCAGAGGCAAGGGAAATAAAAGCAAACCTGAACTTCTGGGACCTCATCAAGATAAAAAGCTTTTGCACCATGAAGGAAACAATCAACAAAACTAAAAGGCAACTGACAGAAGATATTTGCAAATGGCATATCGGATAAAGGGCTAGTATCCAAAATCTATAAAGAACTTATCAAAGTCAACACCCCCGAAACAAATAATCCAGCGAAGAAATAGGCAGAAGACGTGAATAAACACTTTTCCAAAGAGGACATCCAGATGGCTAACAGACACGTGAGAAGATGCTCATTATCACTCATCACCAGCGAAATACAAATCAAAACCACAATGGTGTACCCCCGCACACCTTTCAGAATGGCTACAATTAACAACTCAGGTAACAACAGATGTTGGCGAGGATGCAGAGAAAGGGGACCCCTTTAGCACTGTTGGTGGGAATGCAAGCTGGAATGGAGGTTCCTCAAAAAAATTAAAATTAGAACTACCCTACCACCCAGCAATGGCACTACTAGGTATTTATCCAAAGGATACAAAAATGCTGATTGGAAGGGGCACATGCTCCCCAATGTTTATAGCAGTGCTATAAACAATAGCCAAATTATGGAAAGAGCCCAAATGTCCATCGACTGATGAATGGATAAAGAAGATGTGGTATACACACACACACACACACACACACACACACACACACACACACACACACACACACTAGAATACTACTCAGCAATCAAAAAGAATGATATCTTGGGGTGCCTGATGGCTCAGTCAGTTAGCATCTGACTTCAGCTCAGGTCATGATCTCCTGGTTTGTGAGTTTGAGCCCCACATCGGGCTCTATGTGGACAGCTCAGAGCCTGGAGCCTGCTTCAGATTCTGTGTCTTCCCCCCTCTCTCTCTGCCCTTCCCCTGCTCTCGCTCTGTCTCTCTCTCCTTCAAAAATAAAAATAAACATTGAAAAAAAAAGAATCAAATCTTGCCATTTGCAACAACATGGATGGAACTAGAGTGTATTACACTAAGTGAAATAAGTCAGAGAAAGATTAAGATCCTATGATGTCACTCCTGTGTGGGATTTGAGAAACTCAACAGATGAACATAGGGGAAGGGGAGGAAAAATAAGGTAAAAACAGTGAGGGAGGCAAACCACAAGAGACTCTTAAGCACAGAGAACAAATGGAGAGTTGCTGAAGGGGAGGTGGGAAAGGGCTAAATGGATGATGGATATTGAAGAGGGCACTTGTTGGGCTGAACACTGGGTGTTATATGTAAGTGATGAATCAGTGGGTTCTATTCCTGAAACCAACACTACTGCACTGTATGTTAAGTTACTTGAACTTGAATAAATAATTTTTTTAAAAAGTCAGGTTTTTAAAAGTGTTTATTATTTATTTATTTTTTGTTTTTGAGAGAAAGAGAGAGAGACAGAGTGTGAGCAGGGGAGGGGCGAGAGAGGGGGAGACACAGAATCCGAAGCAGGCTCCAGGGTCTGAGCTGTCAGCACAGAGCCCGACGCGGGGCTCGAACTCACAAACTGGGAGATCATGACCTGAGCCGAAGTGGGCTGCTTAACTGACTGAGCCACGTAGGTGCCCCAAAAAGTCAGTGGTTTTAATGCAACAGAGCCCCTGCTTCTGAACACTGAAAGGTGACGAGCCTGGCTCCGAGAACTGTCACTAAGCCTCCAATAATTAGCTTAAAACGTGTTCCCAGACCAGTGACCGCTCTGGGATCCCAGTTAGGCCATTTAACGCATTAGAGAATAAAAGAGGTGACTTGAATCTGACAAAAATGAGTCCCAGAGGAGACAAAGCCAGATGTCCTGGGAGAGAGTTGCATTTATAAATGCTTGGGTCTCTTGCAGCCAGGGAGGGCTTCCTGAAGGAGGGAGGCTGTGAAATGGAAGAACTGGAGGCATGGAGGGGCCAAGGGCTCAGGTTAAAGGCCTGCTCTCTCCATTGGACCCCCCACTCTGTGTCCCCATGGAAGCGGTTACAATTCAAAGGATGGTTCTGCGGGGTGAAACCGTGTCATGGTCCCAGTGGATGGCAGGTTGGTTGATGTTACACTTGACGACACACTTTCTTCCCCCACAGTTTCTTGGCATAGACATAAGGAGGTCGCTTCACTCCACTGCAGACCTCATCAACAGACAATGAAACAGATCTGTATTCCAACTCGGGGACAGCGGGGACTATCGAGTGACTTTACTGAAATCATTTGGGACGCTCCGTGACGGAATCACTCTGGGTTTTCTCCCCAGAAATGCGTTCCCTGCAGTACTGGAGGGTTGTTCTTTCCGGCATTCAGAACCAGTTTCTTGCCCCCACATTTTTGCTAGCCCCTTGCCCCATATTTTGCCTTTTTCCTACTATCAGCGCACTGAGAAGGCTGCCGCCCTTCCCTCTGTCGATGTAACACCTAACAACGACCAGCATACACCAGCAAGGACCAGACGCGAAAGGAAACCTCAGGCAACTTTGGCTAAATCAAAACCAGAAGGCCTGGCATAAACCGGCCGTGATGCCGGGCACCTACGTGGAAATCCCCCATGGTCCTCCATGGAAGAGTCATCTCATCTGAGAGCACATGCACCAGCGACAAGTGAATTTTTCTGAATGTCTGACAAGAAGCCTGCTCCAGGGAGCTTTACTGGCAGCCCGAGACTGAGCTCAGCCCCACCAACAAACATGTGCTGGCTCATCCGGAACTGTTGATCTGAACGGGAAACGTGCCAGCTTCCTCGTCATCACTGGCAGGTTTCTTCATTAACTTATGGATAAGTTCAGCCCCATATCCACTATTTTTAGGTGCTTGTACCAGGAATCCACCAGCACCTCAGCCAGTCTGGCCTCACGTGTGGGCGCACGGATCACACGGGAAGGTACACGGCCCATACTGGGGCATCGGGAGAATCTCAACTCACTTCATTAGAGCTTTTTGGCCCCATGTCCTCTTCCCACCTCCTCTGCCCCAGAGTTTGCAGATCAGCTCTTGGCCTAAAAGAAAACCATCAACCGGGTCCATGGCCCTAAGAAGCCAGCTTGGGAGAAGGGCTTAGTAGATTGGGCCAAAGAAGCCAGAAACCATGTAAGTCATGAGGCCTTGGAGCCCGACAGGGAAGGGGACTAAGTGATACCTGGTGACAGTGAGTCATAAAAACCAAGTCCCAATAAAGGCCAGTAGTTTTCCCATCTTCCCCAGTTGTACACAGCCCCTCTGGCCCTGGCCAATCACCTGGCAAAT
This sequence comes from Puma concolor, assembly GCF_028749965.1. Classification (NCBI taxonomy): domain Eukaryota; kingdom Metazoa; phylum Chordata; class Mammalia; order Carnivora; family Felidae; genus Puma; species Puma concolor. Next base: position 18,918,092 of record NC_141668.1, on the reverse strand, counting down.
AGGTGCCATAGTCACAAAGGTAACTGAGTGGGAATGTATCAGAACAGGGAAGAATTTTCAAAATCCCTTCATCTAAACCACTCATTTTATAGATGAGCAACCTGTGATCCAGAAGAGCAAAATGACCTAACTTATTCAGCACCACGCAGGTGGTTAGAGGCAAACAGAAGTAGGATTTATTCAGCACCACGCAGATGGCTAGAGACAAACAGAAGTAGGATCCGGGTTTTCTAACACCCAGCTTATCACATGTCAACAACGTGCATCATGAGCGCTGGATACATAAGTTTAAGTCCTTACGTTTCAGAATCAAGAAAATCATCCTCATCTACACAGAGGAGTGAATCATTATGTTGTTGAAGAGATTCTCTGAAGACACAAAGATTCTCTAGAGACTCTACAAGGCCCAGTTTCCCACCGAAATAGGAGCCATCTACACGGTATCATTTGTAATTACAAAAGAGGTTTTGGTGTTTTCTATCTTCAGTTTAAGACAGAGAAGAGAGGCTGAGGGTGTCACAGAATTAGAAGGTTTCACTGAAGACAGTGTCAACCAGTGGCAAACAGGTGAGATTGGACTTGAAGAGTAAGCACATAAACAGATTAAGAATGAGGATTAATGGGGCGCCTGGGTGGCTCAGTTGGTTGAGCGTCCAACTTTGGCTCAGGTCATATCTCACGGTTCGTGAGTTTGAGCCCCGCGTCGGGCTCTGGTGCTGACAGCTCAGAGCCTGGAGCCTGCTTCAGATTCTGTGTCCCCCTTCCTCTCCGCCCCTCCCCTGCTTGTGCTCTGTCTCTCTCTTTCAAAAATGAATAAACATAAAAAAATTTTTTTAAAAGAGAATGAAGATTAATAATAAACCTTCTGGGGGGGTGCCTGGGTGGCTCAGTTGGTTGAGTGTCTGATTCTCCATTTCAGCTCAGGTCATGATCCCAGGGTCGTGGGATCAAGCCCCACATCAGCTCCATGCTGAGCATGGAGGCTGAGATTCTCTCTCTCTCCCTCTCTCCCTCTCTCCCTCTCTCTCTCTCTCTCCCTCTGCCCCTCTCCCTGGCTCATGCCCTCTCTCTCTCTTTAAAATAAAATAAAATAATAATAAATAATAAAATTTCTGGTGCAGAAGAGATGAAGAATCTCGTATTCAAAAAAAAAATTCGTCCCCACTAACTACCTCCATTTCCTCACTTCCCATTCACTTCTTCACCCACGACGATGATATCACTTCCTTCCCTCTGGAGAAGCTCCCTCTGACCTCCTAATTTCCAACTCTACCATTTGCATTGTCTTCATCCTAACTGGCCCCCATAGCATTTGACATAATTGACCATGACACTCTTTTCTTCTCAATTTCCTCTCACTCTTACTAGCTGGTGTTCTCCAAGGTTTCATTAATGGCTGCCCCACCCCCGACACTTCCCTAAATGATTTCAGTTCCATACTACCTGCACGCTGACAATCCCTAAATTGTTATCCCTACCCCTGTCCTCTTACTTGAGCTCCACTTGTGTGTGTGTGTGTGTGTGTGTGTGTGTGTGTACATGTACATACACCTACTTTTTCACTGCACAGTACACCCCCCAAAATCAAAGTCCTCATTCTCTTCCTCCTGAACAAACATATATGCAATTATCTCCATCAAAGACCTCTGTCACTTCTGCCCCCTTCTCTTACTTGACCTCTTCCTTCAGACATAAGTCCTGCCAGTTATCTCTCAGAAATGGTGCTTGAATTAAAATTACTCTGATTGAAAAGGAAAAAAAGAAAAAAAAGAGTTACTCTTTTTCTCTGATCTTCATTATCTCAATTCAGACTCGTGTGCACTTTCTCACCGGGACGACAGCAATAGCTTTGCTTTTTGTTGTGGTAAAAATGCACATAACATGAAATTTACTGTTTTACCCCTTTTTGAGTGAACAGTTCAGTGGCATTAAGTACGTTCATTGTCCAAACCATCTCAGAGCCTTTCCATCATCCTTAATCCCTAAACCTGAAACTCTGTACTCATTAAATAGAAACTCCTAATTTGCTCTTCTCCTCACAATTCTTTCTTTCTCTATGGATTTGACTATTTTTAGTACCTCATAGAATTGGAATCTTATAGTATTGGTCCTTCTGTGTCTGGATTATTCTTAACTGGTTTCCTTATTTCTAGTTTTTCTTCTCCCACAGCTCGTTTGTCGAGTACAATCAAAGCCATTGTTATGCCCAGAATTCGTGATCCCCAAAGACCACTAGGGAGCCGAGTCCGATGCAAAAGCAAAGAGCCTTTATTCGAGCTAGCTCGAGCTCAATCCCCTACCTGCACCGACGCAGCGGTGAGATACCAGGGAAAGAGCGCGAGTTTCAAAAGGACAAAGGTTTTATTGGGGCCTGGGGGCAGTTGGTGAGGTAATGGCTATGGCCTCAGCCGATTGGCTGGGGAAGGGTCCTGGGGAAGGGTCGAGTCCTGTTAGGCAGGTGAGGGGGGTTACTCAAGGGGAGGAGGTGTGGTCAAGGTGAAGGACACAGAACAAGATGGAGTCGGCTGGCGTAGGCCCGCCCTTTCAGCCATAAAAGACTCTTAAATAGAGAGAACAAACTGAGGGCTGCTGGAGGGGTATTGGGTTGGGGGATGAGCTAAGTGGGTGACAGGCATTAAGGATGTTGTTGGGATGAGCACTGGGTGTCATATGTAAGAGTTGAAACACTGGGTTCTACTCCTGAAGGCATGACAACCCTTTACAGTAACTAACTTGAATTTAAATTAAAAAAATGTAATCAGTTAAAAAAAATGTGTAAGACATGTTGACTACAGTCCTCAACTTGGGGGTCAAGGCCTTTTGAAATCTGGCCACAACCTACCTTCCCGGGTTACCTCCTGCTCCTCCTCCAACAATACCCCAACCACACCCCACTACCTGGTAAGCCCCTCCATGCCTTTCTCACTCTCCTGCACCTGCCACCTCCCTGCTTGGCCTGCCCCGTCCTCTCCATCCTCTGTGCCCTCTCTCAAATCCCTGGCCTTCACCTAGCAAACTCCACTCATCCTTTGAAGCCCAGCTTCCATTTTTCTTCCCCTGTGAAGTTGGCCCTGATCCTCCATAGCTGAACTAAACCTTCTCTCCACCATGTTACCACATCACTTTGCAGATCTAGGATTTATGTGCTTTTCGTGATGTCTTCTATTTTTCAATCAAAAAGCTTTAAGAAATATTGACATCAGTCTCCCCTTTCGAGCCTGTGATCTCCTTGGTGGTCGGGAACATGTCTTTTCATCCTTGGTAATCTCACTGGTGGGTATTCAATAAATGTTTGTTCAAGGAATGAATAAACAAAATATTTATCCATCTGTACCGTGTTAAAATGATACATAAGGACACATTAGGTGGTCTGTAAAAGACTTCTGAGATACAGGATTCCAAAATACACTTTACAAACCCTGCCACATACCGTATAGGGGCATCTTCTGCAGAAGTGAAAAGCAGGGATAACAGTTGTTACCACAACATCTGGTTACGATTAGCTCTCTACGCATCAAACATAATAAGGGTAATTACTCAAAGTTGTCATCCTGATCGTCTGAGGTAATCAGACCTAACGCATCCCCCAGGGCGGTTGGTAGCAGAATTCAAACCTGGAAGCCACTTGAACTACAGGTCTTCTTGAAGGGACACTGTGGGTGCCATTCCCAGGGGGAGTGACATCCAGAGTACAATGCGGCCTGTGGGGGGTGCCCAGGGGCTCCTTGCCTGACACTAAAGAAATCCAGACAGCTAAAATCTTAAGCCCATACCGGCAGCCACCAGTCTGAAGCGTGACAGCGGTGTTTCATGAGAAGAGAGCATTTTGCAGCAATTACAACAGTCATTCCGTGCATTTGTAGTGCACGTCAGTTTCACAGCGCTCTCATTTACTGTATTTCCTTTGAGCCTCACAGCCACCTGCGTACAATGAACTTGATGCCGAGATGAAGACACAGGCCGGCATGGGTGCTGTGGTCCTTCCCCAGGCCACAGAGGAAGTAAGCAGTAACACTTCTGCTGTTTCCTGTCTGGGGCCTCTTAGCGAGAGCCTGGGAATCTTGAGGTTATTTAAGGTTTTTAATGCATAGCTTGCAAGTATTTTCTCCTAGTCCGTTGCTGATCTAGTTTTGTTTATGGTGTTTTGTCTTAAAGTGTCTATAAAATTTAGGTTTAGTAAATTGATTAATATTTTGCCTCTTGGGTCTTGTATTTTGAGTTTCTCTTACAAATGTTTTCCTTATCCTAAGGCTATAAGCATGTACTTCTGTATTTTTGATATGACCGTGTAGTCACTGCTGGACTGTTTGCTTAATGGTTATCTCTATCATTCAAATACGAGCTCTAAGAAGAGAGCCACGTCTGTTTTATTCTCAACTGTATCACTAAAACATGTCACAGCCTAGTACCTCTGTGTTCAATAAGTGTTTAGAATTCTAAAAAAGTGATACGGGTATTATTGACAAGAAAATACAGATGTCCCTGGAAGAAACTCAATCTATGGAATTTGGGTATTGCGAATTTTATAAAAGACTTCTGTGTACATTCTGTTAAGTTTTACCCTTAATTTTGAATTCTGGCTTTTGTCAGTAATCCCAAAAGAATCATAAAATCCTGAATTTTGGAAGACAGTTTAGGGATCACAGAGGGGTCCAACTTCTTAGTTGGTGAGCTGTTCCTTCACATGGCTCTGTCTCCCGGGAGACTGAGGTGTGCTTTAAGAACATCCTCTTCTGTTGGCCTTCTATGGGCCCAAACCTTATGGTAAGCACTTTGATACCTCTACTCCTCCCAAAGTCCCCCAGATTTTCTGCCATGTCTATTTCTGGTGATCTGCACCACCTCCTTTCCTTTCTTTTACTCCCACACTGATAAGCCTTCTGGGCAACATCAAATCATTCCGATTGGGTCCATTTCAGATATACGCCAACTTCACCTAGACCCTTGCTACTTGTTTACCATTCTTTTTATCTATACTTTTACCAAAATGGTAGTTGTGCCTTAGTACATTCTCAAGCTCCAAATCCCCATTCTAGGCCTGGCTTCCTCATACTACGGAGCATAACCCATAATCCCTAAGAATGGATTCCCTTAACATTTCTGGTCTTTACCTCAAAATCCTATCTCTTATTTGCTACTAGCTTGGAAGGAAAAGCATCCCTCTTCCTAAGAGTAACCCTCCACTTGTGCTCTTGATTCTGTTCAATTGTCATCTTTTTCAAATTCACTTTTTCAAATAGTTTGTCTTCTCTGACTTCTAACGGGCTCATGACCCCAACCTGACTTCCTTCGGGGCGGGAAGGAGCCTCTCCTCCTCTGTGTGTTGCCTCTCAAGCTATGTTGTCAGTATCCCTTTATCAAACTTCTTTGCAGTAAATTATTTCCAATTCTTTAATTCCTAGTCATACTTCATTCTTCAACCTATTGCAATTGGCTTTTATAAAAAATTTTTTAGTACCTCCACTGGATTAAAGCCAGGCCCTTGAACATTATTACTGATCTCCTGCCAATAAAATTTAATACCACCCTAGCCTCCAAAATTTCCTTCCTTCCTTCCCTCATTTACTTATACTGAAGGTCAGGTAGTATGCTTAGCCCTGTGTATGTGTAAACAAAAAGAATCATCCCTTCATTGATGAAGGCATATATAAGGCATATATGAGGTATATATATATATATATATATATATATATATATATATATATATATGAATGGTGTGTGCATTCCAGATATGCAAGGAACAGGTGCATAGTCTCATGAAACAGAGAATACCATTCTGTCTGTTAGGGGAGGGGGCCCTGGGTGCCACACTAGCAAAACTTAAATTTCATTATGAACGTACTGGACGTGGGGGAGCTTTTCGAAAGTATTGACCAGGAGGTGACATGACCCATTCTAGATGCTGCAAAACCATAGGAGCCAGTTTGAGTGTTAACAGTTAATCATTAGCCCCACACCCTGCACCCCTCTCCTCTGCATCACAGTTCTGATCCCTTCCATCAGGATCCCAGGTTAGATCCTGCTGATAAGAGGCACGTAGGTAAAATGTGAAAGGTGAGAGAAGTGGCTTCACTTCTAGAGGCGACAGCTATGGACAGGTAGGTGGCCATCGACAAATGTGGGTTTTTGGTAGCTGCTTCCCAGAGACCTCCTGAGAATCACCAAGTTGGTGTTGCAAGCAGCCGAGAGCTCTTGGGTGAAGGCTTTTCTGACTCCTGCAACTTCCAGGTCTCCTGAAAGCCAGCAGAGATCCTCCTGACTTTTCCTTTCCCTGCCTTTCCAGTGGGTGTGGAATCCCTGGTTTCCTGATGAAACCCTGATAGAGAATGCCATTTTGAATAATTCTTGCCTAGAAAAGGTCCTACACTGACAATATATACTGTTTTCCTTTGTTTCACACCACTCATCTCTCTTTTCCCCAGTATATCTATCTCAGTCTCTCCCTATCAAGAGGACTCCAAATTATATTTCTACCTCTGGCCTTTCCCCTAAGTCCCACCCAAATTTCCAACCATTTCCTGGACACCTCCACCTGGACGACTTGTTAAAACCTCAAACTCAACAAATCCAAAAATAAGAACCATCTTCTTTTTAAACTAGTTCCTTTTCATGAATCCACTTTTCTTTTAAGTGCAATACATTTATTTCCAGTTATCTGGCTCACAACCATAGCCATACTATATTTCACTTTCATCCAGGTAAATAGTTACTGCGAGAGGATAGCTACTATGTGCCGGGTGCTTGGTTAAGAGCTGGGGCCAGAAGGGTTATTTAACAAGCAGATGTGTTCCCTGCTCTCAAAGAGCTTACAGTCTGGTGGAGGATCTAGGCAAAACCTAAGAAGGTTCTGAAATTATTTTTCTTTTATCCTTTAACTGCATCCAGTAACTTGCCAAGATTCAAGTTTCAGAAATCCTTCCTGAATTCTTTCTCCTTCTTTCCATTCACAACCCCCTTATCAACCAATAACCTTTAACTGGACTATTTCTCTAGTTTATTGGCCAGACTTTTTATTGTATCATGGACCTTTTTTTGTTTTGATAAAATACACATGCACAGACTATATTTTGCAGACAATTTCAGGGAGTCATCAATGGCCCCTCTGGGGCCAAACTCTAGGTCCTTTGGGTTCTTTCATTAACCAAAAGAAGCTCCAGCATCTCTCCCATCTTAACCATCTCCATCTAGGGCTGTATATTTATAAAGCACAATCCTATCATATCTCTCCCCCGAAATAGAAATCGTCAAGGTTCACTTGCAACAAAAGCAGCGCCCAATGCACCCTCAGGATTTCTCTCTCACAAGCCCCCTGCACAAACCCCAGGTCTCTTTCAAACTGAGATGCAATCCCCAAACATAGCCTATGCAATCTCATCACAAAGCCTTTCTTCACTCAGACTGTATCCCTCACTCCCCAAGTCTCAGCTAATCTACGGCTCTCAACAGTTTGAGCCACTTTGACATTTTGTACCTCTGACACTCACATTCAGTCTTGTTTTAGAGTTGACTACCCACACTTTTCCAGATTATGAGAGTAGAGATCATTTTATCTTTGTACGTCCTGAAGAACCTGGCATTATGCGTGGCCCACCGTATATGTTTGAAAAAAGTGTTAGGCTAAATTAAACCCAGCTCTCCTTTTCACGCTTTACTTCCACTTGCATCTGCATCCTATTTCCTTCCTATGTAACTGTCCTTCAAACACCTGAAGACAATAACTTTGTCCTTGTTCCTTATCTGTAGAAAGATCCAGAAGATACTGGTTAACTTGGTAGTCTCATTTATTGTAAATAAAACTCAGTATAAGCACAAAACAGTCAAGAAGTCCCTGAGGGTTCTATTTCCCAACCAACCTTTGGCTCACCCTCTGTGATTTGGGACAAAGGGTATCTCTTCAAACCCTTTTCTCCCACCACTACTTAGCAAAAATAAAGGAGAAACAGATAATCTCACCCTTATCGCAGCAATTCTATAAATATAAGCAAGAAATTTGGCAAAGCACTTGAAACTTTTGAGACAGAAAAGGAGTATGACCCACGTCATGGATAAATGTGATTGAGAAGGGGTAATAACTAGTCCTAGCTCTGCTATTAAATCTGTGACCCAGGATAAAAACCCAACTTCTTTGGGCTTATTTATCTGCTTTTTGCATATTATAGAGACTGATAAAAGCTGAGGAATCCATGCTCCTGGAACAAAATTTAAAAAAATCTTCTAGATTGTATGTAATAGGCATGGCATTTTAATCACAGTATTTTAGTCTTGCAAATAGTAAAGGCGAAAGTAAGAAAGCTGCAGATCATTATTTCTCTTTAAATGCTCTTATTTATAAGCCTTAGAGTTTTTTAATCATCCAGCTCCCCCGACACAAATTCTATTTAGCCTAGTTTCTATTGCTCTTGTACACCTACTTCCTGCGATTATGAAGGGATGCTGTGGAAGGAGGTACCACTCTACTTACACACATCGGCCTACTATGCTCAGTTTCCCGCAGGGACGGATCAAATGGGAATTGGCCAATTCTTCCTTATCAGTTGTGCCCTTCACATCTGAGCCAATATTAATGTTCTTTCCCAACTTATTTGGGTTACCCCCAATTGAATAATGATTTTCACCCTCTAAAGGATAAAATCCTTGTGGAAAGACATTGTTGACATGTATTACCCACTCACAAAGTACAATTCGTGTACAGTTAAGGATTGGGTATCCGTTTCTCCGCTGCAATTTGTAGAATCATCCTCATTCACTGTCGCCTAGAAAATGACCTACATCCATGACTTGCAACACTGTCCCCCTCAAGCTGCAGTAAGACTTGCCTTTTGACATTCAGACTAAAATTTTAACCATCTCAGTAATCCCCTGTATGATGAGCTTTTGGAAAGTAAACTATTGACTATAAACCAAAAGAGCTTCACTGGAAAAAGGATGTTTAAAAGAGAGAAACCACTTGAAGGTAAACAAGTGTGGGCAGGTGAATATGTAGATTAAACCTACATATTTAACTTCATTTCTTCCTAAAGGTCTACTGAAATTAGAATACAGAAAAAAATATGAGAATAGGAGACGACACAACAGAACAAAACGGACAACCTACAAAGTAGACGGTTGAGTGAACTCAGCTGCTTTGACAAAGCTCAAGCCAGCAGTGGGGAAAGCTGAGATCCCAACCACTTTACACCACAGAATCTTCAAGAACACAGAAGCCGACAGTGCCAGGTACCCCTGGAACCAAGGATAAAATGTGCTGGGTGCAGATAAAATAAAGGCTACTGAGGGGCGCCTGGGTGACTCAGTCAGTTAAGCATCCAACTTCGGCTCAGGTCATGATCTCACAGTTCGTGGGTTCCAGCCCCGTGCGGGCTCTGTGCTGACAGCCCGGAGTCTGGAGCCTTCTTTGGATGTTGTGTCTCTCTCTCTCACTGCCTCTCCCTCGCTCACGCTCTCTCTCAAAAATAAACATTAAAAAAAATTTTTTTTTAAATAAAGACTACTGAGAAGACTATGGTAAGAAGTTAGTTCCCTACTTTCATTCCCCACTCAACACCATGGTGCAGCCACATGTCTCCTAAGTGGGCAGATGTCTGCGGACTTAATCCCCAGAAAGGAAAGACCTCAAGACAGGGATTAAGTAAATAGATGCATAACGAATACAGAGACTACCAGTATAGTTCTGGCAGTCAGACCCTTACCCTGTAAGCCAGCCATCTTACAATTCTTCTCTACAGGACAGACCAGCCCCAAAGAAAAGGCCTAAAGACATTGACACTAGGGGTTCCCCAACACAGAGCCCATCTACATCTTCCAATAGTGAAGTTCAAAGCTAGCAAAGCTTCATCCTTCCAAACCTTTCTATCAGCTTTTTATGGTCTTATTCACAAGTGGGTGATCAAGGATCTGAGAAGTCTTTAATATGAAAGAGATCAAAGCAAACAGATAAAACCAACTTAGAGAAACAGAAACAACCCAAAGAGAATAAAACTACAAATATAAACAATAACACTAAAATAAAACTTCCTAGAAAGAAGAGCAAAGACACAGATGGAAAATTGGAAAAAAGAAAAGCAAAAGGAAAATCCAGAAGGTCTGATATTTGAAAGACAGGATTTCTAAAAGGGGAGAACAGAGAAAATAATAGCAAGAAATTTGCTAGTGAAATAAGTCAAGAAAATTTCCCAGAACTGAAGGACAGGAGTCACCAGGTCTTAAAAATCTACCGTGTACCCAATTGCGTGCAACACAATGAATTAAAATTGAGTCATACAAAGGAACATCATTGAGAAATTCCAGAACACTAAAGATAGTTTTTGTAAGTTCCCAGAGAGGGACAAAAAAAGATTACACATAAAGGATCAATATGCAATACTGGAAACAAGACAGTAGATTAATGCCTTTAAAGTTCCACGGGTGCCTGTGTAGTTCAGTTGGTTAAGCATCCGATTTCAATGCAGGTCATGATCTCACAGTTTATGGGTTCAAGCCCCACATTGGGCTCTGTGCTGACAGCTCAGAGCCCGGAGCCTGCTTCAGATTCTGTGTCTCCCTCTCTCTCTCTGCCCCTCGCCTGCTTGAGCTCTCTCTAACATTAAAAAAAAATTTCTAAAAGAAAAAATATCATAATTTAGAATCCTATATCCATCAAACTATCAACTGAGAGTATTTCCCTTCCAGGTACGCAAATTACTACTATTTATCTCCCACACACCTTTCTCAAGAAGTTAGTGGAGAATGTCACTCCAACAAAATTGGAGAATTAAAACAAAAAAAACCCAAAACTAGGATATAACATATAGGAGGAATATGGGGTGGGGAAACACGCACGAAAGGAGAGCGGTGAAAGGAAATGCCAGGAACGGCAGCTGTGCACCAGATCTGACCCAGGAGAGACATCCTGAGGGTTGGTGACACCAAGACTCCCACTGCTCTTATACCAAAAGACTGCCTAAGTCAGTTTGGTTCAGGTTCTTTTTCGTACTTATCTGATTTTGACCAAACCTAATAAAATTTCTGCTCTCTCCACCATGCCCTGGAGGGTGAATTGATCAGCCTATGTTAAACACCCCATCCCACGGGTTACACTTTGGCTCCTTCAGAGGACTGAAGGGAAGCCATGGTGAGCTTAGACACAGAAAAGAGACAGCAGACTACTCCAGACCATGTCTCTGCCAGGCATCCAGGACTGGAGTCCCAAAACAGCCCTGCCGGACCCCTTGCCCACAGTGGACCCTGTTTTCCAGGATTCATTTGTGAACTTGCACAGTCTTCCCCAGAACTGGCTTTTATAAGTTATCAGTGAAGCTAAAGCCAGACTATGACCCAGAGAATGTTTAGTTTATCTATTCTCCTTAAAGCCTTGATGTAATAGTGACCGTACTGCCCTATTCTTACACAGCTAGCTAGATTTTGTTTACTACTCAACTCTTAAAACCAAACAACGTATTTTTCAGGGATACACACGTCAGTGGCAAGACTCCAAAGAAAATAAAGATTAACACAAAAATCAACAGAATAGTTACTTGTGGATGGTGAAAAAAGATAAGGAAGCATAACTGGAGAGGGCCAGAGGAGTCCTCAAGATATTGCTGGTTTTACGTTTGACTTGGGTGGGAGGCACACAGGCTTTTATTTATTACTCTTTAAATAAGTTTTATAGTCTTATGTGTAAGACTATACATTGAACATACATACAATCAATCACAGCAGATTGCAAGGTAGAATGTCTCTTCTTTTACAGAAAAAGCAACGTTTGTATTGATATACCCCTCTCTCAGGAATAGGAATATCCAAGCCCTCCTCCCCCAAAAGCCTTGATCACAATTCACTGCTACCTGAATAGTATCCGTGTGTTGGTCTATCACTCAGGAGACCGAAGCAAAGTTCACAGGACATAGAGAGTCTGCAGTTTCTAGTCCTCTAACAGAGTAACATCTTGATTCAAAAAAAAAAAAAAAAAAACAAAAGAAACAAAAACAAAAACAAAAAAAAACCCAACCAATTTGCTACTCATCTGGTCAACATCTGTTTTTGTGGTGACACTTGAAATTATCCTGTTCATTTTTCAAAAACTGTGTGGAAATTGTTTTTGTGTGTGTCTTTTTGTGTTTTTTGCTTATTTACGTATTTATTTATTTATTTATTTATTTATTTAGGTTTTTGGTAGCAAATTGAAGTACAAAGTATAGGCAAGAAAAAGAAACCAATGTGAAATGCATGACTTAGAAGACCTACTTAATTCATTTGACAAAGATTCCGTTTATGAATCATGTGCTGAAAATACCCAAACTCCATCTTTGGACTTGTCAATGTAATCCAAGCCAGGAAATGCAAACCACCTGGGAGGGAACATTTCATTCTGTCCCCCACCCTCTGCTAGTCAGTGATGTGACCCTCTCCCCATTGTTAGGTATTCCCTGGAATGGGTTGGTCACAGAAGAGGTGTCTGTGGGATGTCGACATCAGTGTTCTCCCAATCTCTTTCCTATCATGGCGCTCACACAAGGAAATGCTACTTGCACAGCGCAATGGCTCTTCCTCCCTCCAGGCCTCTCAAGCCAACCAACGTCTCGGCACATCATCAGCCCATCTGCTCCTGCCTGGCTCACGAGTCTTCTCGGTTGAGGTCTGGCCTGCATAGTACAATAGCAGGGAAGTACAATAGATAACAGGGAAGTTATCTTCTACCGAAAGCCACCGGGAGAGGAAGTCTTGAGGACAAGACGGGCTGATGTTCAAAGATGGCAAAGACCGACGGTAAGATGAATTCTTTTTCTGATTTCTTCTTCTGTACCATTTTTCCTATTATTGACGACGGGAGAGCAACGAAAACATCTGACGACTGCTATCGCAAAATGTCTCAAGCTCACGTATAAGAAAATGGAAAAACAAAAACAAGAACAACCCAAGGGTCATCATCAAGTTTTGTTTTATTTAAGATTTTAGTTTTAATTCTGAAGAAAGAGGTACATTTCCTTGTTTTTAGTTTTAGCGTCAGGTTATAACCAGGTTTCTGTTTTCTTTTCTCCTGTCTTTTCAATACTGCACAAACGTCCAGAAACTACAGGGTTAAGTAAAAGCTGCAGGCAAGGAGGTCAGAGATTTGCTCCTGATGGTGATCAGATGGCCCCAGAGCAGTGCTATCTCAGAGTGCCCCAGTCAGGCGAATTTTAAGGGAAAAGAAAAAAAGATTCTGACAGAGGAGAAAGACCGAAGAAATCACTTATATTTCAGCTCTTATGTTATGCATAGGTATTAAATCTGTGAATACTTTTTTTCTTTAAAACATTTGAATTTACTTTAAATCTAAAGCCAAAAATTTTTTTCTCCTTTAAAAAAAAAAAATCACTTCTCCCCTCCTTATCAACTCTTTAGCAATAGGCCAGTTACTGCTACAGATCAATTTGTCTTTCCATCAACTTCCAATAAATTCTTTTGCTTAACGACACAATCAAGTCCTCTCCATCAACTTGCCGGAAGAATTAAAAATTAAATTAAATTAAAAGCATTTTCCCTGCAATAGTGATAAGCTGAATACAAGATGGATGTCAGGACCACTGCTTTCCCCCATGCACTTAGCAATCTCATTTCAATTAACCTGGTTTTCAAAACTTTTGCAGTTGATAATGCATTTACTTGACCTTTCCTAAAGATTAATCGTCATTTTCTGCTAAGCAGATTATGTCATTATTATGCGCAACAGACAAACAGTAATTTTCTAAGTATTGAGACTGCCCTTTGATTTCTTTTTTTTTTTGTCCCTCCTTAAAAAGGCATTTTTAGGAAACATTCAACAGTGTCACTCAAATGCTGGATCAACAGAAACTTTTACAATTAAAAAAAAAGAGATGGTAATGACCCTGTGATCGCATTGCATCTGGGGGTGAGGAGAAAAAAAAAGTTGATCGGGAACTGGATTCTTCAGAACGTAAGAATGAGAAGGGAGCTGTGGGTGTGGGCCGAGAGGGAGAAAACAGGGCGGGACAACTCCTGCGTTTTCTGATGGTTTCTCCTTTTTCCCTAATGGCGGTCCAGTGTTGAACTCTGTAGTAAATCTGTGGGGGTTTTGCTGGGGGGTCTGAAGGCTGTCTGAAAGCCTGGGGGTGGGGAGTGGAAGCTGGAAGGGTTTGAAGGAGGAGGGTAGGGGTTCCAACTGGCTCTGTGCAGAGGGATCTGTGTGCTGAAGGGGGCGCTGTGGTGGGTCTGCGATGGAGCAGCACTGGGGCCGTCCATCTCTGTGAGGGCCTGAAGGGATTTTAGCCAGTGTGGAGGATTGTCATCTTGAAGAGAGTCTAAACTGTTTCCTGAAGTTGCTGGAATACCTAAGGAGAGAACAGAAAAACAAGGGGGGAAATGGTGAGTTTGTGAAACAAGAGTAAGAAACCCATCGAACAAACAAACAAACAAAAAATGTCTCGGGTGATTAGTTTATCCAAAAAGAAACAAAACTTACAAATCTTAAACTCCTTCCAGAGGAGACCTTTTTAATCTTATGTTCTTTTGAATCCTCCGCCCACAAGGACCATGATTCATTGCTAGAGAAACCCATGCCTCTTCTTCAGCGGCATAGACATCGTCCCCCACTGTCACAGAGGCAGAGCTGCGGAAAGTAGCCCCCAGAATTGTATGCCATCGTCTCCCAATCACGCTTCGCTTTCTCTAACAGGGGTACGTAAACAAGATAGCCTTATAATAGAGAGCTTTATTTTCAAAAGTGGAGTATGTTCCTTTAAAAGGGTAAGTCAGACACTTTTGTTCTTTGAGACTTGAAACGTGCGCACGTGCTGCCAGACGTTAGCACCTACTTACACCCAGAGAAGCAACCGAGGCACCAAATGCCTTCTGATACAACGAGGCCAACACAGCTAACCGAGACTGCAAGACCCCAGAGAACGACACAGGCCACCCCACGCGTGTGGCTTTGTGGAAAGAAGCCGATGTTGAAGAGACCTCTGTCTGCGTTTAATCTGTGCTAAAAACCAAATGGATGGCAGTCAGTGGAGCCGAAGGAGCGAGAAAGTTACCTGTGATGATGGCTGGGTCTGTCCAGCTGCCAGGGCTGTCCCAACTCAGGCTGTCGGTGGTGGCGGGGTTGGACGTTGGTGCAGTGTGGTTGGCGTTGGAGGGGGAGGAAGAATTGGGCAGTCCACCAAAGTTGATGTTAATGTTGGGTAGAAGTGCCCTTAGCCCGTCCTGCCATTCCTTCATATTTAAACTCTCTACAGAACTGCTGTTGTCTGGGAGATTTACCAACAAAAAAATGAAAGATAAAAAAAAAAAATAAAAAGCTGACGTTAGAAACAGATGTTGTTCTTTCGTGGTTAAGCGGGAGAAGAATTATTCTTTCTTTACTGAGCATTTAAGATGGGTTTTCCTAGCAAGATAAACTTGGGTTAGGATTTCTCTCGTGAGCTCAGAGCCCCTGAAATAAGTGAGGAAGAACTTGCTCAAGGATCAGGAGAGGGAGCGTCTTGTCCTTCTTAGAGGCTCTTCACCATTTTGTGTTTGTAAATCACTAAGCCGGTTTAAAGACTCAATGCTCCAGAGCACAATTTAGTTTCAGCCACGTTATGAAGTTTCAGGTAGTGAGGCATTTGGCCAGCTGAGTTGATTTATGCTATCAAGCCTGCAAAGTTCAATATAGGAGCTTATTTCTGAGCCCCTTAAGTGGAAGAAAAGTCATTTTATGAAGAATAAACATAAGCCAATAGAAAAGGAAAAATAATTAAGTTCTTCCTGATGATAAAACTGGTAATGCATTTCAGAGGAGAAAGGCAGTAATGAATAGGCTTTTGAATTTGAAAAGAGCATTTTTCCATTAGTCATAAAGGCCGAGTAGGCAGGGGCTAAGCTACCTTTCAGATGGAATAATTTCCAGCGCAGCCTGCCTGCCCTATTCCAACAGTTCTACCGATCATTTAAAACTCAAGTCCTGGAGTCCTACAGTTAGTTCTCTGGTTCTACTTATGAATAGTGTCATCCCTGACAAGACACATCAATGTAAAAAGGCTTTGGTAAGTCGTAACTAAACTTGATCTACCACCATCCAGAATCCACATACGGTAACTCATCGGTTGGAGGGGAATGGGTGAAGCGTCGGTGGTAGAGTAATGGTTTTATTGAAAACAGGAATGTAGGTCAAACTACCAACTGAGGTTTTTGAGAAGAGCAGAGAATTGGTAAGCAATCACCACTGATGATGATGGTATTCTAGCAGGTGGTCTGTGCTATTTGGTGAATGTAGAATTGTCTTTTTATAATTCTGCTTTGCACCAATTTACTGTTCTATGTATCATGTTTCAGCAAGTGAAGCATTTAACCCTACTGGCCTTATTCATACAAAGAAAACAAACAAACAAACTACAACCAAACCCAACAAAAGTCATCCCTGAATTACTAAGATGAAGAAAAGGCAATTTATGCCATTCAGACAAGTCAAGACAAGGGAAAAGAAATTCTTCAAACCTACTTTCATTTCACAATCAAGGCAGTTTCCTAAGGCGCCTCCTGTTTGCATCTTTACACGTGCACCGAGCTGTACAATTTACAAGGCTCTCTCACACTTATTTATTGTTTCATTTGGCCCTCGTGTTGTGAGGTAGGCGGAACGGGGACAATAATCTCCATTTAACAGATGAACACACTCCAGAATAATTTGCTCAACGGCACATAACTAATAAAGACTTGAACCCAGACCCCGAGTTGTTTTTTCTTAATAACGCCAAGCTCTCTCTCTCTCTCTTGATCTACACCGTATAGACTATTAATTGCCTTTTTTAATGGATCTATAAGACCCATGACTTAAAAAAGGCACAATTGAAACACAGCAACATTATAGTATATCCACTGGCCATGAGTAGCAGGATAGAGAAATATTTTGGCTGAATAAACAGAGTAGACTTTGCAGCTAGGCTGGGGGTGGGAGGGATTTCTAATCAACAATGCAATAGTCATTTTCACCCTGACTCCCAACTGCATGAGGCAATTCACAGTAACAAAGTTCTAAAATACTCTCCAGTACAGGAAGGTTTGCTGACTATGGCACATTCTAACCTTTAAAGTGATCAAATCGTCAGACGGAATAACTTAAAATGGTTTTCAATTAACCAGAAACGGAACTCTAAACAAGGAAAGCTTCCTAGGAGGGAAATAAAATCCCCTGATATAAAAAGATGATGTATAACCACGTGGAAAAATTCCGAGGAAGACTAATGCTCTTGACCTAGGTAGCTAAAGTCAATTAAGAAGACTGTAGAGATGATTTGAGACCCTCTTTTCCACTGAATAGAGAAAAGGAAAATACCCATGACTCAGTTAATACCGTTTTTCTCCTTACTTTTGCTTTACATTTAGTGAGAAGTGGAACCAAGGAACCCCTAACTTGGCATTAACAGAATAATATTTGCATTTATATAAAGTTTATTTGAAAATTAGTATTGCAATCCAGTCAAAAGACATTTGTTCACGGGCAGGGGACCCGCAGGAACTTTGCATTTTGCATTCAGTTTTGCTGTAAACTTAAAATACTCCAAAAAATAAAGTCTACTTTAAAAAACATGTTTCCCTGATTTTAGACTAATGAAATCAGGCAAGAGTACAGCGGACCCTTGAACAACACAGATTTGAGCTGCATGGGTCCACTTACACGCAATTCTTTTTTCGGATAAATACAGTACAGTCCTATAAATGTATTCTTCTTTTCCTTAGGATTTTCTTAATAACATTTTCTTTAGCTTAGTTTATTATAAGAATACGGTATATAATACATATAACATACAAAATATGTGTTGTCTGTTTATGTTATTGGTAAAGCATCCTGGTAAACAGGAGGCTATTAGTAAAGTTTTGGGGAGTCAAAAGTTACACGTGGATTTTTAACCATGCAGGGGGTTGGTGCCCCTAACCCCAAGTTGTTTAAGGGTCAATTCTCTGTTGGCCAAAGAAACTCACATTTGCCACATGATATAGAAACAGTGAGAAACTCATATCATCCCAGGTGAACTATGATTACAAGATACCTTGAGAAATAAATAAGCTAGTTTATAATTCTTACAATCCTGCCAAAAAACAAAGTCATGTATCTAGGCATCTCAGGACCTGGACAGCATGCACGACTGGTTAACAGTGAAGCTGCAAAGTGTCACAGGGAAGCGGACTGACATCTTTAGCTCTTGGAATGGGACCACCGACTCCCAAATAGCTTAGAAGAGAAATATTCTTCAGCTTTCTCCCCTGTTGCTATGCCAAGTGTTGGCATAAAGAACAGGCAAGGGACGGGAAATTAACTAAAGCCTAACTTCATCAAAATAGCTCTCTCAGTCCAGCCATACTTGAAATCACCTCCTTCCCCAACCCGCTCCCTCCCTGCCTTGGACTCCAATTGGTTCTGGCAACAAGGGCCTCTGGTAATCCATTCTTTGCAATATACAATAGCAGGGGTTATTCACCTCAACACCACAGACATTTTGGACTACATAATTGTTAAGCGGGGTCGTTCTATGCATTACAGGATGTATAGCAGCATCTCTGGCCTCTACCCACCAGATGCTAGGAGCCCATACATCCCAGTTCTGCCAACCAAAAGTATCTCCAAATATTGCCAAATGACTCCTAGGGGAACAAAATGGTCCCTGGTTGAGAACCAATGACACAAAGGAAGTTGGTTCCTTAGTTTCTAGGGCTCTGAAAAAATCCCACTCAATACATATTTCCCTTTAAAATAGTACCAGAACTTTGACCAGTGGACTCAACTTGATGCAACTTCATTCCTGTTTATTGATACAGGACTTCACACTGGGGTGCAATTTAGTATGTACAACTCAGTAGATCTAATGGAAAACAATATTGGGCTGAAGACTGCAGATGGACTGATTGTATTTATCAGCTCTACATGGTAATTAATACAACCTTGGGCATATAAGTATCTTAATATCCCAGGACTCTATTTCATAAGTAGGAATAATATCTGCCCTGGTTTCTTGTAGGGACAAAATGAGAGAAGGGAAAGCAATCTGAAGCCCATCTATTACTTGCCTAACAACTATTTTTTATTAGTACTCAATACTGAATAGACAGTAAACTTTCCAAAAAGACAAGGCAGAGGACTCCTCACTTGCCAGAAACTGGCTCTGTGCAAACAGTCTCCTCCGGGAACGTAGGGATAACACCCAGCATCTCCACAGAGGGACTGTGTAGTCAGTCGACTGAACTGATAAGACTTCTCACCAAAATACTGCAAGGTCGAGATATGGGAAAGTACCTTAAACTTTCCACATGGAACGTACAATGAAAATCAAGTTAGTGAACATATTTGATATTAGAAATGATACTATCTGACTTGTATTTAATTAGTTGTAGTATTTACTCCGGGAAGAATTGTACATTTTTAAGGGACGGCTGACATTTAAATGTTTTATAATATTAAAAAAACTAATTATAATTTTCAAATACGTACAACAAAACACTATTTACAGGACTAAATAATTTGAGGGCAGGAAAGCAGGTCAAATTGTTTGCAGTAGTTTTATTTTTCAGTATAGAACTCAAAGACATACAATTTAAAGTACCTTCAAGATGCCACATACTACATTCTCATATGCCATGATGTGAGGAGTATCAGTATACTATGTTTCCGTGGATCAGAACACCAGAAAGAAGAAATTATGTTTAAAATTCAGCCAGCTTGCTGATTACCTAACACCCAGTCCGTAACAAGTTGATCACAGCACACGAAGCAAGTTGACAAATCCAGTTTGGGGCAACAACAAAGATTATAAAATGTACGTGTTAAGACTGCCAAGACGAAAGTCAAAGCAACAATCTACTGACGGCGTACGGTATGCAAGGAGAACAAACAACTTAAAACTCTTGTCTCTTGTTCTCAAGGAGTTTAAAGTCTAGACAGTGAGACAATGCAAATACGGGAAAAGTTCAACATCACCGGAAGAGCAACAGAAGAAATGTCACAGGGTTGTATGTGACCATTAAATGCTATCAAGTTCAGTAAAAAGAGAGGCCAGTGAGGCACACTTATGGAAATGTCTAGGGGGAAAGAACAAGGGCAGTCATGCACGCGTGGAGCTGTTTTTGTTACTACACAGACACCCCGAGCCTGAAACATCCACAACAGGTCGAAACCATCTTTGGTATTTTTACATAACTCCAGACTAGTCCAACTATTAACTAGGATGTACAGAAGAGACATGTTTTATAAGCAATGGCTACATGGTTGACCCTGGCCCCACACGGGTTCACTTACATGTGGACTTTTTTTCAGTAGAGCACTATTAAATATATTTTCTCTTCCTTAGGATTTCCTTAATAACATTTTATTTTCTCTAGCTTGCTTTACTGTAAGAAAGCAATAGATAATACATAGAACAAACAAAATATGTGTTAATTGACTGTGTTATTGGTAAAGCTTCTGGTCAACAGGAGGCTATTAATAGCTGAGTCTGGGGAGGGGGAGTCTGAAATTATAGACAGATTTTCAACTGCACGGGGGGTCAGTGCCTCTAACCCCTGTGTTATTTGAGGGTCGAGTATATTATGAAATAAAACTAAGCTGTATTCTGACATCAGATCTTTCACAGAAAATCATAAAGCAGGAAAAGATTAACAGCTTAGGCAAGAACACCCGGCATTATAGTGGCTGAGTGGGTTTCTTTCCTTTCTGTTCCTCAGTTTCACTGCAATGTGTTCATCATTATGAATTGAAAACTTTGCTACAGATAGCAAAACTGTGGGCAAATCTGCTCTTTGTAAGTTGTCACTGGTGGCAAGCTAATGAGTTTTTCAAGTTTGCATAAAATCTTCACCCCGAAGACTGGTTTCCAAATTGGTTTCGGCCTGCAAAACCATCTCAGGAGCCCCTGTGGAGAAAGTCGAGGGGACAGGGGACCAGGACGACCTGTCCTCCCCCATCTCCCCATCTTGCTTTTATCTATTTCACATATTAGGGTGCCATGTAAGACTGCATTTGAAAACCAGTACCTGCTGCTAACCATGAAGACAGAAGATCTGTGTCTAATGACAACATGAGGAGATAAAACACACAAGGGAACCTGAAAACAAAAGGCCATCCCAAGTATTTGTTTCCTCTACTACAATCTGGACCACCAGGTCAGGATTTACCGTCTCCTCTAGGAGGCCTGCCTCTCCGCATATTTGGCCTTAGGCTACTCTATTCTTACCTGCAACCCCTAGGGCGAGAGACCTCTTGAATTTCAAGTTAAACTTCTATCAGTGGGTCAAACCCACCCCAACTGGGCAATAGTCACTGAGTGTCCCAAATATGCCCATCAGTTTATTTTGCTCTTCAGTTTTTCAGCTTTATTTAAAAATGCTTTTGGTTATTCCTCAAAGCCTCAACTGGCAACCTGATCTTGTTTTCCTAAAAGCTTTTATCTTCTTTTACTGCTGTCTGCTATAGTTTAAAGCCAAAGGCTCCCTCCAGTGGCTAGGTTACTTAGTGAAACAAAGCTTTCTTGGTACAAGCGATTGTACATTTGAAATCCAGTTCCCACTGTGGTTACTCCTTGCCAGTTGGATTCTCAAATGTTCATGCATTTTTAGAAGGACACACACAGTCACTCCGTCTCAGGCACTCTACCCCCCTCTATAGCCCTCCCACCTCACCCTGTTACATATATTATTTCCTGTCAGTTTTGGAATGCGTCTCCAACAGTATATGATTTTAAGAAAGCCTAAACTTTCCCCAGCTTCGACATATCTCTAAGCAACTCAAATATAAATGACTTATGCTTGCCCTATGTGTTAAACCAAACTTTAAAGAGCCTACAAAATTTCTCCTCCCAGAACATGAAAGAGAGCTTTATCATATCGGCATGCTGTACTTTTTAGGTGAGCCACAGAAATCATTTCAATTTATTAACTAAGATTTGCAGGGAAAATGACTATTTTCTGAATAAATTCTTTCAGGTTTATGAAAAAATACTATTCTACTTAAACAAAAAGAACTGCCACTCAAATTTCTAGGATTATGCTTATTATAAAGCAAGGCAGACCAGTACTGCAGAGTGGATTTTCTGGGGCACAAAAAACTAAAGGATTTAATAGATTTGAAGGTAGAGATTAAACTAAGTGAAAAAATTCTAAGAACTCAAATGAAAAAAACTTGAGGGCAAAAGAACCTGAAAACAGTAATAATACAAAAACCAAAATTTATTACTACTAATAGAAGGAAGCAGAAATAACACACACAGGAGAGGGCCAGCTAAAGATGGCCTGG
This sequence comes from Puma concolor, assembly GCF_028749965.1. Classification (NCBI taxonomy): domain Eukaryota; kingdom Metazoa; phylum Chordata; class Mammalia; order Carnivora; family Felidae; genus Puma; species Puma concolor. The sequence continues at coordinate 18,895,852 of NC_141668.1, read as the reverse complement.
GCTTCCTGGACTCTGCTTTTACTTTGTGCCTTTCTCCTGGTCTAGAATGCTTTCCCGATCTCTTCAATTAATTTTTACTCAATCTTCCAAAAGTTTAAGTCTTTTCTCTTCCGCTCAGATCATTCGAGAACAGCACTCGTGGGCTGGATCACACTCACTGTGCAGCAAACTGTGCTGTGACACCAATGTGGCTGCTGTTCACCCTTACGTGTACTCACACCTCTCAAGTCTACTGCAAGGCCCGTAAGGGCACATTTTATACACGCTTCATCACGTTGCTCAGTGTCTTAGAAACATGATGTGCTTCAAGATATCTGCTCAATCAAAGACCGAACTTGAGAAGAGCTGAAAAATCACTTTCCCCTAGAAAGCTGGTTTAATTCCTATCTGTAGAATGCTATGACTCAAATCATTCTCTCCAAATAGATGCAAATCTTTCTGAAAGCAGGAATCAGCTAGGTTTGGGGGGCCAAAAGGCTTCTGTGCATGTAAACTGAGGGAAAGGAGCCACTATGATGACATGTTTTCAATAGTGCTTGAGATGTGTGTGCACTGGCATGTGCACTTTTTAAAATCCAATGCACCAAGATTAAATAAGGGTTGCTCGGATGACAATAAATGCTCTTCTGGTATGAACAAAGTCCTGTGGGCATTAAGAAGAAAATGGACTATTGTGCCATTCTGTGTGCAGGATAAACGGTGGTGAGCCGAAAAGCTCAGGGCAAGAGAAGCTGCTAGTGAAGAGGACTGGGCATTTATACAGAACAGAGAGTAGCAGGAGCCGCTGATCTAAAATACAGTAGAAGCATTTTGAACTACAAGTAGATGTGTTTTACACAATGTGTATGTAACTTTTTCTCTACTAGAATGTTCTGAAACTCTGTTTTAGGGCAGAATCGGATCATTTAAAGAGAACCAGGGGCGCCTGGGTGGCGCAGTCGGTTAAGCGTCCGATTTCAGCCAGGTCACGATCTCACCGTCTGTGAGTTCGAGCCCCGCGTCAGGCTCTGGGCTGATGGCTCAGAGCCTGGAGCCTGTTTCTGATTCTGTGTCTCCCTCTCTCTCTGCCCCTCCCCCGTTCATGCTCTGTCTCTCTCTGTCCCAAAAAAATAAATAAACGTTGAAAAAAAAAAAAATTTAAAGAGAACCAAAAAAAAATCCAGATGTTTGTCTTAGGAAGGATCGAAGGGAGAAGAATCTGTTTCTAAAAAACGGAAAAATACTTACGGAAAGATGTCTATATAGAAAGCTATATAGAGAATGAGAAAAAAATACACTTAAAAGTTAATGCAAAAGATAAATACATTCTTGGAAGCATTACAGCCTGGATTAGATGGAACGTGAACTAGGACATACAAGCAACAGAGCTAAGGGATGGGGAGGGACAGAAATCAAGTATAAGAAATCTATAAAATCTGAAAATTGGAAGCGTAAAGAAAAGCAGTCAAGTGAACACAAAACTGAGCACCAAGAACGAAGCACAGTGAAGAGACCCAAGGATGATTGAGAGGGCGTATCATCCAGGAGAGGGTATGGTGATCATCAGAATATGGTTTCACCAAGACAAATGACAAAACTACACAGACATGGGGGTGTGTAAACTACCCTAACACGTCTGAGATCTGAATCTGCTAGAAGAAAATAATCCTAGTAAAACTGACTTCCTGACCATCAAAGAACCAGTTGGCTATTGTGAACGTTAACACAAGCCTAAGAGTCTGTGACGTAATTTTAGGATTTACAGAAACAAGAAAAGAGAATAACTAGACTTGAGTTCCTGGATGGCAGGCATCCTGGCTATTTCTGCGATCACCACAGTACATTGCAATTACTTGTTTATGTACTGGCTTTCTTCTAATTCACTATGAGCTCCTCCAGGAAAGGGAGCTTGATTTAACCCTCTTTGCATATAGTGAACAGTTCCCGAACCTGGACCTCAACAGGTATTTAATGTTTCCTAACAGAACAGCCCTGAACATTTGCTTCCAGGTTTTTGGAGAAGACAGCTTTCCAAAAAAGGTATTTAAGAAAAAAAAAAAAAAGGATGGCTCAGGGTGGTCCCATGGTTATAGGAGGCAGTGATTCACAGGCCACAGAAGATGCCAAAATATGACTTTCTGATTATGCAAGAATAAATGATTCTAATAAGGGAAAGAAATTGAGGAGAAATCTAAAGGAACCAGCTGTTGCACTGGGAGAATCACATGGAATTAGGTTTGAAAATAAAGCTTAGAAAAGATGGATGGAGGTAAAAAACCTACCTGTATATAAGAGTGTCATAATCCTTGAGGACTAAAATCAGAATATGTAATGATCTGAAGCTTGTTGAAAATGCTGAAGGCAAGAAAAAGCTAAGTTTGGAACAGGAGAAAAGTAGGAAAAGCCACTGCTCAGCCTGATGTCACAACGCTAAGGCCCAAGAGAAGGCAGAGCTATGCAGTCCCAGCTTATTTTGCTTCTTTTCCATCTTCTTTACAAAAAGAGCACAATCCTCAAACCAGAAAGGACAGATTAAGCAATGTGAAGAGAACTGTAAGTTAGTAAAGATGCAAAGACAGTAGAAAAACAAAAAACAAAAAAAACACATTCACTCACTTTAAATGAGTTTAAAATCTTTAGGTGCAAAATGAATTCTATTCCAGGGAATTAATCCTCACAGATGTGATCACAAAACCACTGTTAAGTGCCTGAAAAGGAGAAGACGGCAGATTCTAGAAGCTACATGCTTATAATTAGTTCTTGGGAAAATTCTGAAACAGATTAGGAGCTGGAAGATTTCTTTAGAAATCAACAGTTTAACAAGCACTGCTCCTCTATAGCTTGCATTTGGGGCATTTTCCATGGAAAATAATATGTAGCATTTTGGCTAGAACCTTAGGTCCCTTCCAACTGAAATACACAGGAAGTTAAACTTTAATTTTGAAGCAGAACAGGTAGTCGTGGAGGCAGCTTATCCTGACAATTGTTTTCCACTGGAAATGTCCTCCTTCTTTGTCCCATGCTCTCTTTCTTCTACTGCCTGCCCAAACTCAAGACTTTAAAGCCAGCCGTATCTCCGTCCCACTGACACATCAATTCCATAAAACAAATGGAATAAAGTGATGAGAGCCAAAATGCATTTCCAGAAAGATCCAATCATATCAAAACAATTTATTCTCTGGATGGGCTTTCTAGGATATCCTAAGTATTATGTATCTTGAATTCAGCAGTTGCTGGTAAGTCTTCTGATGGTAATCTTTTGCGACAAGATGTGAAGTGTAGCACTGGGTAACAGCAGTGTTTAGATGACTTTTCACAGAATCTACTGTGTGTCAGCCTAAAAGTTTCTGTGATGCTATTCCATTGACAGTTGCATCAAAACCGGTTAAGATACCTAGGAATAAACCTAACCAAAAAGGTGAAAGATCTGTACTCTGAAAACTATAAAATGCTGATCAAAGAAAATAAAGATGACACAAAGAAATGGAAAGGCATTCCATGCTCATGGACTGGAAGAACAAATATTGTTAAAGTATACCACCCAAAGCATTCAATGCAATCTCTATCAAAATACCATCAGCATTTTTCACAGAGCCAGAACAAACAAACTAACATTTTTATGAAACCACAAAAGACCTAAAACAGCCAAAGCAATCTTGAAAAAAACAAAGCTGGAGGCATCACAATACTGGACTTTCAAGTTATAATACAAAGCTGTAGTAATCAAAACAGTATGGTACTGGCACAAAAATAGGCACATGGACCAGTGGAACAGAACAGAAAACCCAGAAATGGGCCCACAATTATATGGCCAATTAATCTTTGACAAAACTGAAAGAATATCCAACGGGAAAAAGATGGTCTCTTCAACAAATGGTGTTGGGAAAACTGGACAGCAACATGCAAAAGAATGAAACTGGACCACTTTCTTACACCAAAACAAAAACAAGTTCAAAATGGATTAAAGACTGTGAGACCTAAAACCATACAAATCCTAGGAGAGAACACAGGCAGTAATAGCTTTTTTGACATCAGCTATAGCAACTTCTTTCTGGGGATGTCTCCTGAGCAAGGGGAAAAAAAGCAAAAATAAACTATTGGAACTACATCAAAATAAAAAGCTTCTGCATAGTGAAGGAAATAATCAACAAAACAAAAAAAAACTAAAAGGAATGAGAGAAGATATTTGCAAATGACATATCTATCTGATAAAGGGTTAGTATCTAAAATATATAAGGAACTTATAAAACTCCACACATACAAAACAAATAATCCAATTAAAAAATGGGCAGAAAACATCAACAGACATTTTTCCAAAGAAGACATACAAATGGCCAACAGCCGCATGAAAAGATGCTCAACATGACTCATCATCAGGGAAATGCAAAAATCAAAACTACAATGAGATATCATCTCACACTTGTCAGAATGGCTAAAATAAAAAACACAAGAAAAAACAGGTGTTGGCGAGGATGTGGAGAAAGGGGAACCCTTTTGCACTGCTGGTGGGAATGCAAACTGGTGTAGCCACTGTTATGGAGTAAAACATTGAGGTTCCTGAGAAATTTAAAAAGAGAAGTACCTTATGATCCAGCGATTGCACTGCTGGGTATTTACCCCAAGAATACAAAAATATTAATTCAAAGGGACACATGCACCTCAATGTTTATAGCAGCATTATATACAATAGCCAAGATGTGGAGCCAACCCAGTGTCCACAGATTGATGAAGAAGTTGTGGTGTGTTTGTGTACACGTGTACACACACACACACACACACACACACACACACACACACACACACACACAATGGAACAATACTCAGCCATAAAAAAGAATGATATCTTGCCATTTGCAAAGACATGGCTGGATGAAATCTTGGCATTTGCAAAGACATGGATGCAGCTTGAGAATATTAATCTGAGCGACTTAGAGAAAGACAAATACCATATGATTTCACTCGTGTGGAATTTAAGAAACAAAAGAACAAAGGGAAAAAAAGAGAAAAGAGAGACAAACCAAGAAAACAGACTCTTAACTATAGAGAACAAAATGACGGTTACCAGAAAAGAGGTGGGGGTGGGGGGTGGTGTTAAATAGGTGATGGGGATTAGGGACTGAACTTGGAATAAGCACTGGGTGACGTATGGAAATGTATGTATGGATTGTTGAATCACTATACTGTATACCTGAAACTATTATTACATTGTATGTTAACTGGAATTTGAATAGAATTTTTCAAAAATAATGTTTCTGTGATACTGCTTCCCTTATCTTTGATTCCATGCTTTTTATCATGCTCACCCAAACCTACAGTTAATTTAAATATGCAAATGAAAGCAAATTGTAGAGATGGCAGAATCAGTAATAAAACAACTATTCAATTAAAAATCATCAAATTCTTCACACAAATGTTATTAATAATGTTACCAATAACATTTATCTCTTTACAATCATAGTTCCTTCATTAGACAAACTTGTAAGATGGTGATACACAAAGAGTATACTCTAACTACACCAAATCTAAACACAAAATTTAATAGGTCTGTACGTCCAGATTTTTACAAATGCATTAGGAAAGTACAGGATGAAAGAGCTCTAACTAACAAGTCATACGTATGAAAAAAGATCTAGTGGTTTTACTCAATAGGCTCATATTTGATATGACAAATGGGTAATGGATTTTCTAAAATGGTAACATTAAGACCATGTAAATAGATGTACAATGTCTAAATTAGCAATCATATGACAGGCAAATCGCAAGTGATAACCACTCTGAACCTCAGTTTCTTCACTTACAAAAGGGAGGTAATACCCACTCCACAGAGTATTTTTATAAAAGGACTTTGTAAACTGTTAAGGATTATGTAAATATGGGTAACAAAAGTAGTTTTAATGACAAAAATAGATCTGTTATCTGATCACATCTGGATTATTGAAGTGTGAGCTTTATGTTTTAAGAAAGGCATTCATTGTCCAGTCAAAATACGTGTCAGAGGTTGCCCTTAAAAGAGCTCTCTATTTAAGAAAGTATTGAGCTCCCCAAACGGCTCATCATTTACTCATGAAGAGTTCTGGGGGAAAAAAAATATTTTGTAGAGACATTCTGAATTGTATATATGTGCCTTTTGTAAGGAGGAAGATGTACAACTTATACACACACACACACACACACACAGACACATTTCACAAATGAAAAATTGGAAGTAAGGAAAGTTATTAGGTTATTAGGTGGCATTTAAAAAACTGTGAGAGTGTGTTTTGGGGGAGTGGTAGTGAGGAAACAAGTAAATGTCAGGAGCTGAGGTTTCCAGAGTTGAAAGACAAAGACGACAGTTCCGAGATAAAGAAGACAGAAGGAGAGGTCTGATCGTGGAGTGGTGAGGGAAATCAACACTGAAGAATAGCACAGCACAACCAAGAGGTAAGTTATAACTCATGTGCAATTGAATCTCAGTTAATCTTCTAAAAGTCCCCATGTAACACAAAGCACACCCAGGTTTTGCAGGCCTCTAGAAGTCATCAGACACCAATATCACTCTCTCAACCATTAGCTTTCGTTCAACATTTTCTGAATGTCTACTCTGTATCATTTTCTTTCCTAAAGGTGATGCTGTTCTGCTTGTTTGTTTTCTTTAGTGGTCCACTAGAGGTTGGCCATTCTGAACAAAGTCAGTGATAGCTTTTGATTGTTCAGCGCCAATAACACATTTTTATGGGGGTAGGAGTTCCTCTTCAGTTTGCATTCATAACCAAAGTATTTTGCTACCTATTATGCAGGCAATCCCCATATGGTTATGCATCTACTGAAATTTCTAAGATCTCTTATATTCATAATTTTCTAAATTAAAAGATTTCTAAATTTTCTAAAAGTTATTAAAAACACCAAACCCAGTTTTTTGTCCAATTAATTACACAGCTTACTTTTATTTTGACAATGAAGATCAGTCTCATCTCTTTCTGAAAGACGGCTCCTATCTTATGGATTTAAATCAAAGTCAGAAAAATTCCCCAAAAAAGACTAAAATTATCCATTTTCTGAAACATGATTTTAATTGACAAATTCTTCATAACCCAGCTATGACTTCATGCTTCGATTAGAAAGTATCATGTCAGGCATTAAAACAATAATTTACTTTATTTTTTAATTTCCAGGAAAAAAAATTCAGGAAATGAAATAGCTTTCTCATTAGTTTATACTAAAACTAAATGAAACAGATATGGGTATAGTCATGGTGATGATTATGGTGATAAACATTTCCAACCCAACAGATCAAGCAAGCACACATCTTTAAGAGTTCTTCCTCATTGTACTATTTACAAGCAAAGAGATGTTTGTTAAAGTTTGGGACTCTTTTACAAATAAATGTTTGATTTCCAAACCAAGCATGTATATTTTAAAATTTAGTGATTTTAGCTATACAAAATGTCTAATATAAAGAAAGACTATTTTGCTGTTTCCTCCTCTTTACCACTTATTCACATACTAGGGAAAACTAAAAACTTCTGTGTTTCCAATTCTCAAATGATGTCTCAATTTAAAAAGAATTAGTCTTAATAAGAACACATCCTTTCCGGATCTACAAAAGATAATACTCCTGTAGAGATTAATAATTCAAAACACCATGATGAATTAAATGACTCAAATGCTCACCACCAGTCCACTAAGGGGCCTTAGTTTAAAAATCACTTAAAATATACACTTATTTAAGTGTTCATCCTTAGCTATGATTTATTCTAGTTGGATTTGAAAAAGATTGCGAAAGATGGTCTTGACAGACCAACTCTCAATGTTGAGCCCTACGGTGAAGAAGGCAGGAAGCAAAGAAGATCAGATGAATACAGTTTCAAATTCAAATCAGAAACAATTCTTATTTCACCATATCCTGAAACCTTATACTGAACTAGAACTAACATCTTAGTGGAAAAAAATTTAATTAAAAATTACACATATTTGTAAAACACGGAATCGTAGTCATAAAGTCTAGAAGTATTAAATGATTTTTAAAAGAGCTAGAATCACTCAGAAGTTGGGGAAAGTGGATAATATGGTCTGACAACATCAAAAATCTTCTATCAATTCAACATTTAACAGTACAATGGTTGTTAGTCTATTCCAAAACTCAGACTATGCTTTCTGTTCAAATGTGCTGTTTTTAAGAGAGAAAGAAAAGAAAAATGATATATGATCACTTAAAACTAAATGCCAGTTTGGAAATGAGCTGAAAGGTGATAGACTGGTTACCGGGGAGGTAACTAGGAGGTAACTGATCACAGAGACTCTGAATAAACACTCAGCAGCCTGAGAGGGAGACAGCTTTCTCCTTTGAAAAGGGAAAGTTGAGGCCTGTCAGGGATCCTGTGGGGAAATCATACAGGGAGTACACATGAAGATCGAGCTGAGAACTCCCTCTCTAACTGCGAAAAGTTACACAGAGAGAGGATTTTCTTGTTTGGCCAAAGAAAGAAAAAACCTGGACAGTGAAATGAACACAAGGTATTGGATGAAGACTCATGGTGGTCAAGAATTAAAACCTGGAAGTGTGTTATGAAATAAAGGTTGCAGGAATGGATGTATGTATTTGGAAATTATGAGACCTTTGCTTATTTTAGTAATAGGCTTCATTCCAATCAACTCTCATTTAACATATAGGTGAGGTCTTTGGAGTTTACACATAACAGTATTGACTACACTAAAATTCAAGATATGTTATACCTATCCAGGTCTGGGAAAGACCACAGTTACATTAGGTAATGAATATTAATGGCTTGGAAGTAAAAGGAAACATACCTGGTAGTAAAGCTTACCCTAAGCTGGGGGTTGGAAGGATGCCTGCTAGGGCATATCTACCAGTAATCCGTATTTTTAAGTTTTAATTAAAACCTATGTTTTAACATAAGTGGAACAATGGTACGTAGCCCAACATTCTGCTTAAGGCCAGTAAGAAAACTTCCTATTTGGTTTGATGAAGTTATAACCCTGGGCCTCTTTTACCTTTAGCTGGATACTCAATGTATAGATGTAATAAAGAAAAAAATAACAGCTCCAGGGTGTAGGTCTTCTTACAAGGGCCAACATATAAAATAACAATGTTTAAAAACATCCCAGTAATGTTCCAGATCACTATATTCTGCTCCATAGACACATGATTTCAGTATGCAAGACCAGTAACAGAGTGTAAATGTTAGCACAGTCCTCGGGATAAGATCTCACCATACAAGGAAACCGCACTAGGCTACAAAAGTTGATTGCAGTCAGCTTTCCTGCATTTCTTCTTGGAGATGGTGATGGTATTATCATCTTTAAATCCTTGTGGAGCTTTCCCTCTGTTTCATTATGCTGAAAACAACAACCTCCTTGATTGAAAACATTATCAGCAGATATGCTATCATTTTACATGGTGTAGCATATAGTTCTTCAAGATGAGTCTGAGATGACAGCTTTAGTGTGAGTGTAGTACATCTTGGTGCCATTACTGTAAGATTTTTTTTTTTTTTTCATTCTGTCATATTAGAGATGTCACCAGTCTAGTGATCATGCATGCTGGTCCTTAAATGCTCTTTGGCACTGCAGGAAAATCCTAGGTAAATTTAATTCCACCTCTGTTTTACCCTTTATTTTAGTTCTCACATTGGTAATTAATTTAAGTCTACATTGAGAGTACCTGCAAGGTTATGCCCCCCCCCCACCACCCCCACTGAAGTTACTCCAAGATCACTGGGTCACATTTAATACAGGTTTCCACAACTTACAGGATTTGTGGTAACAGTCGTCAGTAGATGGACACTTTGAAAGACTTCATTATTTGCACTGACATTCACAGTTGAAAGCCCTTGACTTGCGAGTACTACTAAAATAATCAAACTGTAAGACACAACAAAGTTTAGAGAAGAGATATATTCTGAATCTTGAGGTTTTTTTTTTTCTCCTTGAGTTACATGTATGGAAGCAAATTCAGATGGTGAGGGCTAAGAGAACTTTAAATTGTTTTTAGAAAGTGATTATGGGCAAATCACAATCCTTCTGAGCCTTGTTTATTATTATCATTATTACTTAGTCTTTAAAAGGCAGATTGTTAAAGACTATGTCACAGACTTCAAAGCTCTGAAATTTATTCTAATACAAAGTTTTCTTACTATCCTTTCCTTAGGTTTTCCCAAAGAGTGTGACATGGGATGGGTATGCTTAGTAGTGAGAGTGAAATCTGATTAGAAAAAGCTATGAAAATATTTGTTCATATAAAATATGGCCAAAGGTGAGATGGGCACCCACACTGTAACCTCACTACATTTAAATAGGGTATTTCTTTAAAAATAAATTTAGAAACAGACTATACATGCATCATTTATCCCAAACACATGAATTAATCAGAACATAGCAGGAATAAATACGAAATGTAGCAGAAAAATGGCCTGAGACTTTTTCCTCTGCTACATTCACCAAGTGGATTGAAATGAAAATTACTAAGTATAAACCTACACACACACACACACACACACACACACACACACACTTTCAAGCTCACATCCATAGAGAGAGCTACACTTATAGTATACCTTTGCTAAGCAAACCTTTTCTTACATAACACTAATCAAATGTCACAAAGACACAGAGATTATTATTGCCATTTGAAAACTATTCAGACAGGTGCTTCAAACCTTTTTACCTACTCAGGAAAACATGTACACTAAAGCACTTTTACCTACCAGCTCCTTGCCTTCTTCCCCCTTTTGAAAGGGCAGTCTATGAAAGTTGCTCTACGCACAGCTTAGGTAATACTGTTGTGAAGAGTTATGGAGTATTTGAAGGTTTAATATTTGCTTTTCGGCCTATAGGGTAAAACACCAAGTCTACTAGATGAGATGCACACAGCCCCACAAGGAATGGTCAAAATTCTCACAGCTGGAGTGCGTTATTTTGCTATTTTAACACGGAGATAAAGAACAGTACTGGACCACTGAATTGTACACTTTAAAGCAGTTCATTGTATGTTATGTGAGTTTCACCTCAACAGAACAAAAAAAGGTACTGGGTGCTCTAAAGGCTTTATAAATTTTATGGGGGGGGGGAAGCTTTTGTCGTGTTGCTTTTTTAAAAGAGCACAACAGTGGGCCTGGGTACCAAACACGAGCTGGAGCAAAACCACTGTTCTAAGCACGGTGCTTTCCTGGGTCAGTTAAAGCTTCCAGGAACCCTTCGAATAATCATAAAATGTCAAGTGGACTAAGAACAAAGTAAAGTCAATGGCTGCCTTAGGAAGTATGGTCTGAAGGAACCTGGAGAGAATGGACTGGTTCTTTCAGTACAGCTATTTCCAGCTGTTTCGTGGAACTTCCAGGTACTTCAGTTCAATTCTCAAGTAGCTTAGATTGCTTGGGCCTGTCTTCAGTTCTAGGTAACTAGCAGTTACAGACTAGATTTCTGTGGAACTCGAACCCAGGGTAGATGCTCTAAAACACTATGGAACAGAACAGATTCCCCTTATGAACTGAACTCTCAGGATAATTCTTTGGGAAAAGCTCCACTGGCATTAAAGCCTGGTATATCCAGCAATATATGGTTGCTAAGAATAATATTCGTGGCAGCAAATCACAGGGCAGAAAGAAGATCTAAGCAGCAGTGGCTTCTCGATCCATCAGCACAGTTTCACAAACAGTATTTCTGAGCAATGATCTGCCCTTTCAGGTATTACCACTTTTACATGTCATAGTTGATATTTCAGCTGACATACATGAAACAAGTCCAGTGATGACTTAATGAAAAATATTTTAATGTCAATAAATTAAGAGTGCTTCCAAGCTAGGCGTATTTGCTATTAATTAAATGAGGGAAAAATGTCATTTATCTCTATCTCCATCCCTATTTCATTATTATCTTCAGCAATTTTTCCTAAAGGTCACATCTAAGTGTACAAACCTTAAAAGTAGATTAGTTCAGTAACTTGCAGGTTTATATCTATTCACATAGCATATTCTCTTGAGGGGCAAACTGTCAAAATGCTTTTAATAATCTTCTATGATAAAGTTCTGAATTTCTTTGCTACTCTTCAAAAATATAGTACTTAATTCCAATCTGCTATATAAAGCAGAATGACCCAGTACCACCAAGTAAGAAGAGAAACCTTCCCTATGTAAGTGGAAAGCTGGTTCTTTTCAGTTTTGCACTTGGGAGAAACTAGCTTACACTTGTAACATGGGCTCTTCAACTCTGCCTCATCACATGCCACACCCACTGCCTCTAAATCTTCCACAGCATGAAACAGGTCTACTATCCCTCACACTCACTGGGCTCACCTATACCTGTCCGGTCTCATCCCTGGCTCTTCCCAAGCCTTCCCCTACATTCTGCTTCCACACCCTGCTGTGCTGAGGAAGAAACGTTTATTCCATTGTGGACGTTTTCCTTCGGGTCACTGACTTACAAAAACCTGACCCAGGATTCACCAAGTGGTATCACGCTTTCTCAGTTCTCTCTCATGCAGTCTGCATTCTTACTCTCAAGAAATGACTGGAAGAAAAGTGAGTAGATAAGAGATCACAGGGGTTGTGAAAGCCAGCCACCTTTCCAAAGGGGGAATGTTAGACATTTATCTACCACCCTTTCCTTGGTTCGCACTCACCGCTCAATACTGAATGGTCATCATACTGACCACAGTCTCCTAATCTGTCAGTCCCTTAACAACACTATGCCTGTTCTTTATCCTCACCAAAATCTAAAGTCACTGAACTCCCTTCAACACCCTCACACCAATGGTTCTTTTCTTCTTGACCACAAGATTAGGTGTTTCAATGATGTCTTCTTTTCTTTTTAAACTTTTATTATCTATCTATCTATCTATCTATCTATCTATCTGTCTGTCTGTCTGTCTGTCTGTCTGTCTATCTATCTACAATCTTTAAGTAGGCTGTAGGCCCAATGTGGGGCTTCAACTCATGACACCGAGGTCAAGAGTTGCATTTTACCGACTGAGCCAGCCAGGCACCCTCAATGCTGTCTTCTTGAATCTTTGTATCCCTTTCTTCTTCTTTTAACCAAACTTTCAATATTTGCTTTGTCTATCCTTGATGCTTTGTGCACAACCAGAGAAACATACAAGACCATACCTATTTGAACTCTACAAGTTTTAAATTTGATCCTTATCTTTACTCAGCAATTCTCGAATTTCTCTTTGATGCACTTCTAGGCTTATTCTTACAGATTTATTTGACCGCCTTTCTTTACAGAATCCCGTATCTGCTCTTCACTCCCATTCTCGCACACCACGCATTCAATAATTACTGATCTGAGTCCTTTCCTCTATTCTCATTTTCTCTAATCTTGCATACTCTCTGCTAGATTTTTTGCTTGTTCTTACAGAGAACAAGGCCCTCCTCTCTGAAGCTAAACCTATAACCTAACCTCATCTCAGGAACTTCTCTCTTCCCAGCACTACCAAAATCCGTAATCCTAATGGATTGGCCTACCTTCTCCTTAGCACTGTCCAAGTCTTCCTCTCAATTGGCCCTTTATGTTTTGCTTTGGAATATTTATCCACCTTATCTGCAAGCAATGCATTCTAATACCTACCACCCATCTAATAAACATCTTATTTTTCTCCTTCCCTTAGTTACCAAATGTCTTAAGTAAGTTATCAATAATTTCTGTATCCATATCCTTGACACTTCCTCATGAATCCTAGGAATCTGGCTTCCATCTGTACCTTTATGAAAGGTACATTTTAAAGACAAACCTGAAGGACTTTTCTTAGATTTCATGTTTTCTGGCTTCTAATTCATAATTTCTTCTCCATTCTTATACTATTACTGTTCTAATCCAGGCCATCTTATTTGCACTGGCCAGCAATAACATACTAGAACATTTTCTTCATTCCAAGCAAACACGTTACCAAATTAATATTCTTAAAATGCTACAATCAAGTTCCATCTTTACCAAAGAACCTATAGTTCTCTACTATTGACCATATCCACATCTGAATTGACTATTCTTCCTCGTTTTCAAGGCTCTGAGCACTTACTCCACCTCTCCGTATGACCTGTACACTTCAGACGAGTCCATCTCCCTACTGTCCTTCTCTCCTAACCCCTAGGGACCACTCCAATCTCTGTCCCTGGTTCTTTGTTCATCTGTTCCCATTATTGTATTTCCCCCTTCCATTATCTACATTTCAGCCATCCTTCAAAATCAAAAAGCCCCATACTTTTTTAGTGAAGGCTTTCCCTGAGCCAGCTTACATTAACTTCTTTAATTCCCATTTCTCCTTTTGTATCAGCATGGTGTTTGGTTAGTTCACTAAACATTTCATGTGTAAATACCTGCATATATTACTGCCATTTACTCAGCACAAGGAGACAATGTAGTAGGTACTCATTCAGATACAAAGGCTGAGTGAAGCAAGACACAGCACTAAGGGCAGAGGACTTGACACTGGGTAACTGGTTTCGGACCATATTTTATAGAAAAAGACACAGGTATCATTGCTTTGGGCTATCACCTCTTGATAAGATAATCGTTCAAAAAAGTTATTGTGCTTTCAACTGTATGGTATCCATCTCTTAAAGCCAATTAAGCAAATTTGGGGAAACTTCAAGATCAAATAAAAAAATTTAAAACCTTGTAACTCAACGAGATAAAACATCCCCCAGTTTTTAATGTATGCACATATAACAGAGTGGTCTTCATTTTAAGATTTCTATGCACCTGCAATTCATTCCTTTTTCTTGGCTTTCTGAGGCAATGCCTCTGTGGGAGTAGCTCCCTATGGACCTGTATCACAGCAAAAGAGAGCTCTGGCAATCCTGAAGGTGCTTGGAACACAGTACAAATAGGAGCCATGCCAGTAAAAATGGGCACAGCCACAATGCATTCAAGTGTTTTCTTTAAAAGAACATATATATAGAAAGCTCTACTTAACACCCAGGACACTAAGAGTTAGAGACATGAGCATAACATATATGACTAAGATACTTAAATTAGAATCACGAATGTATGTCTTCCCTAGTAAGATTTTTTTCACTCCTTCCAAATTATTGTCTATTTAAAAATTTCAGCTATCAATATTTAATACCCTTTGTTGCCACTGTCAGAGCAATGAATAATAAAATGAGTCTTGGCTGCTATGGCTGTTCTCATTGTTATATTAAGAGCGGACCCTATAGAAACCATTTGAAATAAAACTGTCACTAGACTGTTATCCTTGACGATAGGATCTGTGCTTCATTCAACCTTGTATCCCTCAAGACCTAATTCAGGTCACTACACAGAATAGGCACTCAGATATTTGATTAATACTCTGTTGAAATACGAGGAGAATATATAAAACACCACCTGGAAAAACAAAATGCAACAGCAGAATGAAAAGGAAAAGTATTAATCAGAAAGTATTTTCTAATGGAATCTTTAAGAAAATAAAAAGAGGCACTTGACATTCATCATGACTTAAATCACTCACTCCAGGTCTCTATTTCTTGCAGTGGCACTAAAACCATTTCAAGTTAGCAGTTCTTAACTTTTCTTTGGGGGGGGTGGGGTGGGAGGAAGTGTCACCAAACCCTTTATAAATCTGTAACTATGGATTTTCCCTCCAGAAAAAAGTGGACAGCTGTACACACATACAAATTCCTAACTTTGCTAGTACATTCAAAGGGTTCTGAACTCTGGCTTTAAAAACTCCTGAATTAAGAAACAGACTAGTAATTTTTTAAAAGTTAGGATGTAAAAGCGTAAAAAGCTTCCCTTGTGCGTGACACAACAATTATGCAGGAATTTAATAAAAATTAATCTGAAGCTTTTTAGAATTTTTCATTCTTTACCATCATTTATTTGGTTTCATCAATTTACTTGCTATGTCAAGCAGTACTTTCTCCTGTGTTGTCATTTCTTCGTGCTTTAACAGAATTCATTACAACTTGATTTCAAGACTTCATTTAAAAAAAGAAACATACTATATGGAATATTAAATAAGCAAAACGGTGAGGCTTATTATTCTAGGTTTACAAGGTCCTGAAATCACAAAGTTAAAGGATAATCTTCAGCTATTCAATGTGAAAATATGTAAGCTGAAGCCTAAATGCCCAAGAAGCATTTTCCTGATGTATGGTGTGTGTCAAAGTGTAGAGGATACAGAAGCAAACCGGAGAGAGTTCTGGGTCCTAGCAAGTCTAGACAAACCACCTGACACTTTTTTGGACCTGGCTAGGAAGGAGAAAGGAGAGAGAAAGTGACCACAGGAAAGAAGCATTGTTTAACACGTGTTATCTCTCTCTCAACACAGAGAAGTAAAAGTAAATGGGAGCGAACCATTTGTCTTTGTAAGAAGATCCAGGCACTGAAAGGCTTGCACTGAGGGCTGGAGAAAGCTAGGTACTAGTAAGTTTCATTACAGGAAGCCCAAGTTTGTTAACAAAGCCTAGAAACCTTGACATCACAGGAGACAGTAAGTGGATGTCTTGACCTCTTAGAGCAAAATGGAACCATGATTAACTCATGATAAAAGGCTTCTAAGAAGGCTACAATATTTTATTTACATTTTCTATATTTCTTGTAATGCTGCCCTAAAATCACTTCTGAATAGAAATTACAGATTGTCATTTATGCAGAATTAAAAAAAAAAAAATTTAAATGGCTAGATAGTTAGCTGTTCCTACACGCTCAGTTAACCAAAGCGAAGGTTAACTAAAAACAGATTTTAGTTTACCTGCTATACCTGAGGACAAAACCATCTAATTTGCTTATTATGCCTAACAGAAAATAATCAGACTTTATATGAAGAGGTACCCTTGAAAACTCCAACATGATATTAAGTATCACTTCCTAATAACATGTTTTAAAATTATTATTATTTTAAATACTTAGGCTTCCTTTTTTGGTATTCATGTTACTCTTTTAATACTTTTCAAAAAATAAAGGCATAGCTTTTATCACAATTGTTTTCTGAAAATGTCAAAAAGGAGAGCGGACTTTCCCCTTTCTTTCCAGATGCTTCATGTAGGCAGAATACGGTCATGTTTTCTGAATCAGTTTCTGTTCACCGCTCAGAATTTAATTGTTTATTTTCCTTCATTGTCAGCTTTCAAACTAGGTCAAAAAAGTGTGCATTATCCGAAAACATCACTTCACATTATGTCCTAACAGAGTATGCCACTATACTCTGAGACTAAAATTTCCTAGGACAAGTCACATGGCCTAATTTTAGAGGCTCCTCAATCTCTTCTCCTCCACCTTAGTCTCATTCTGGCCAGGTACTTGTAACAGAGCTTTATTATCACATTTCAATTATTAAACAACGAAGTTTCAAACAGGTATCTCACAGAACTACCAGTTAGTTGTTCCACAAAAACGTCACACTACTATGGTTGCTTCTTACATACAATGTTTACCCCAAATTCAAGTTTCTGATAAATCGACTGTAAGTTGAAATTCTGTTTCTGAGGCATTTCCTGGTGTACTAGGCAGTGCATTAGAAAAGAGATATTGCATTTAGTCTATAATAATTATCTTTTAACCTTCTGTATATAATTAACAACCATTCAGAAAGAAAGTGCAAATGTGCAAATGAGAGACAACAAAAACAGTTTCTAAACACGTAATGCATTCATATAGGATATAAATCCATACAACTAAAAATAAATGCTGACAACATCCTTCTGAGCATTAAGCGACACCACCAGTTTTGTGTTGTATGTATTCTTTCTTCTCAAGTATTCAAAGAAATGCAATAGACATTATCTTCTTAAATTTTCAAATTTTTCATGAGTATATTAGGATATTACCATTTTTTTCACAAATCAGAAAACAAGGAACTACCATTATCTTTGCATAATTTCAATAATAGAGCCAAAATAAGAACAATTCTAGCTAATCTCATCTGGGATCTTAATTAGTACTACAAGTTTATTTGTGTGAGTTAAAAATAGTATCACTCATGAGAAACAATGCCAAAATTATTATGCTAATAAATAGTGTTAAAGGCCTAAAGAAGAAATACTTTAGCAACTATGAGGTAACACACTAGTTGTAGGCATGAGGAACGTTTATATTGGCTCTTTTGGGTGTATACATTAAATGCGAAATCAGAAAGGAATCATGCAAAAATCCGGTTGCCCATGCAAGCACCCCAGAGTCTAATCCTCTCCTCTCAGTTCTGTTGTCAGGCCACAGTAGTGTGGAGACTTGTAGGCTGCTGTCCTTGTTGTAATGAATGGGAAGAGGCTGACAGTGGCATGGTCGAAACCTTCACCTCTTCTTCCCCTGTGGAAAAGTCAGTCATGGTCTAGTTATGGGTGACTAGATTTGTTAACAGTCCCTTTAAAAATGATTTCAATATTTGGAATACTGATACATATATAAAATACATGCTTAATGGCTGGAATCTGGGTGTGAAACAAGACATGAATTTCAAAATATAAACTTATCAAGTACCTAGAAAGTAGTTACACTGTAAACACACCCTTCAATTTAATACTATGTCAGGTATAAGAACAAATATAATAGATTTAGGACTATAAATAGACAAAAAGGAAAAAAAAGAGACCAGGAAAGCCATTCTTTTCCAAGCCAATTGGACCCCCTTTAAATTCAGATACTCCTCTAACAGTAATAGAATTTTGTGAAAAAAATTAAAAATAAATTCACAGATGTGAAAACATGATTTTTAAAAGGAAAAATGACAAACCCATGTTTTAAAGGCAGAAATTATGTTTATAAAAAAGAAATAAAAAGATACAAATATTAACTCAGCAAATTACCATATAGCATCTGAATATTCAATGTGCACTTCTGAAGTAATGAGAAAATAGTGAAATGCTAGTAATACAATGATCCAATTGACTGAAAGCAAAGATGACTACTTCTAGGTCAGAGAACTATACATGAAATGAGATCAGTTCTCCTAATTATAATTGATAATTACTGTACAAGTGACTTTGTTTCACACATGACTCAAAATTCAATCAAGTCACTGCTAAAATAGCTAATTCAGTAACCATATTTAAAGAAAAATGTCCTCTCACAAGTAAAACTGAATGCACAAAAACATGAAAAAAATCCAATCCTAAACAGTTTCAAATATTTTTCTAAGTATATCTTAAAATAACAATGATTACAGACTGAGACTTACTATGATTGTTTTCCAAATAATTTTTAGCATTATGGATAAAAACATCTTGGCAGAGAGTTCTTGGAAAAACAAATCTGCAAAATTACATTTAGAAATACTTAACTGGCAGATTTAACGGACGACATGAAGAAAAAGACCTCTGGCCTTTAGAGCAGGTTCTTTCATTATTTTTCAGTAAATTGGCAAAGATTCTATCAACTCCAAGTATACAGCAAAGGAGGCTGTGTAAAGGAAATTTTAGACTACTAGAGCTGTTGGTGAGAACATGTTGCTGATAAGGACTGAGCAAGAGATTAATTTTTATGAAGTCGATAAACTTCATTCTACTTTGTAACTACAGGCCATATCCCTGAGCTGGGCCAATTGTCTCATGAATGGATACTGCTGATGAAAAGGGATCTGCAAGTGTGTGAGAGCATAAATCAATTACTATGGGAAGAAAGCCAAGTTCAAAGTACATGCCAGTGATCTTCATTTGTGAAGAAGAGCATCTATGTTGCAGTGGTGAAACATTTCAGTTTGAACGTGGGATCTGAGTACTTATCCCAATTCTACTACTAATTGAATGTTTGACCTTTAACAAATTATTTAACCTTTCTGGAACATAGCTCTAGTATTTCTAAAATGAAGGAGTTGAATAAGGTAAGTCACTTTTTAGGACAAGAAAAGTCTTTTCTTAAAAGCACACAGTGTCAATAATAAAGATCTAAATGGACTTACTATAACTGCCCACTAATCAAAGTTTTCCACCAAGAATATTTATTTCAAAAGTCCTTCTAAGCTTAGCAAACTGGATGTGCAGCCAAGAAAATGCTGCTAAAAAATTTTCGCCTAATTAAGAAAATAACTAATTTTCAATGAAAAAAAAAGTGTTTTCATTTAGGCAAAAGAAATGGAAGCTGCATTTCTGTCAAACCTCTGGCAACTGTCTTTCCCGTGATAGGTTTCAGATACATAAATTTTTAATAATTTAACTGAAACAAAAACTAAACACTTAAATACAAATATATAACACATAGAGACATGGTATCTGTAGGATATATAGGTGACTGACACCTGACTGTGTGCTTGTAAAGGTCAGGGACCCTGTTTTGCTCTAGGTATCTAAAGAATAAATAAATAGACGTGCCTTTTCCAGTGTTGAGTACTGTCTAAGCATATCTTAAAGTGGCAGGTATCATAGAAAGAGTATGTACTCTCCATTATGAAGCACTTAACCAATATATACCCTGATAAGACACCATGATATTCATTGCAGGATACAAAGTTGAACCTAATTTCAATAGTTCAACTCAAGTACAAATGAGTTACAACTAGGGGTGGGGAAGGTAGATACTGCCTAGGTATTAACTTGCTTCATATTACACAGTTAAAATGTATATAGTTTTCCAGAATTTTATTTCTGTCATTTCTAATTGGTATTAAAAATCCCAGATCATCTGGCTACAATTATAAAACTATTCAGTTTTGAGGCTTAGCACATTCAGGTTCCTGAGGTATTTGCCAAATATTTATAGGACGTCAGAGTATTCTGTGTAACTCTTGATAACAATTTTAAATATTTTGGTGCATTAAAACTAAAATTTCTCTTGTCATCAGAGACTTGAAAATAATCTAATAAAGAAGCTTAATCATCAGTCACCATTTAAATACCAAACAAGTATGCAGAGTCAAAAACGGAAAACCTGAAATAACAAGCTCTCCCAACCTCCCACAAAACACGACAATGATTCAGAACCTACAAGGTGGTGACTTCATTCTTAGAATTTCTGGGAAAAAAAGTATTTTAGGCTCTATGGTTGAGTATATGTTAAAAGGAAAACCCACAAAAAGAGGACCATAATGTAATGCCACGTTTTTGTCTTTTTTTTCATAAATATCTAGTTTAGATGAAGATTTCAAATGATTAACACGAGGACAACTACACTCACAAATCTGTAATTATTCCTTCCCACTGTGGCATTTTCATAATATATACGGGTTTGAAATATTTGGGTTAAGATTGTTTTTATGCTGATGGACAATATGATAACTGTGAAATCAGAAGAACAGATAACTTACTGAAGATGGTCATGTAATAAGTCAAAGAAAAGTACACAATGAAGACAGCTAAGAACTAGAGTCCCACAAAGGCACCCTTCTTCCTATTGTATCAAGTGCACACTGTACCCTTGCTGTCAGAGTTCCCCATGTTCTCATCCATTCTATTTATACAATACATGAAGCACCTCCCGTTACTGAAGGCAGTTCTATTGCTTCTTAATGAAATTACAGGCGAATTCCTGCCTCTACGCCTTTACTAAGGAGTCCCATCAGTATAAAAGATCTTTCTCTTTTCCCCACTAACCCAAATCCAAGATACCATAGTACAGATCAATTCCTACTTCTTCAAGAAGCCTCCCCAATAATTAAAGGCTCAACTGAGGTCTCTCATATTCCAGTATCATATAGTCACCGCTTTCATACATAATATTAATTTTATTTCTTCAACTATACTGCAAAATACCTGGAAATAGTATCCATATTTTATAGTTCTTTTGTATTACCCATATGGCCTACTTCTCTGTTGGGCAAACAGTATCCCAAATACTCATTATAATTGATTTAATATTTTATTTTTAAATGTTAAGGATATTTCGGGGAACTTAACTTTAACTCTTAATGTTATAATCAGTTATGAGATACACTACCAGTCATTACATGCCACGTTCCTAAATGATTGAAGCAAAACGAAATAAAATTACGCTCTGATATGCTGTCTTGAATGGAAGGGAAAAAAGCAGTATCAGGAACTGAATACCTAAGTGTTTCACAAGTGAATATCATGTAGAAGGAGAGGACTGAAAAATGCCACTCGGAATTACCTACAAACTGCCATAATCAAATGAACAAACATCATGAGTTCCACCGAGACACGAACCACTACATTGGTGCTATCATGCTCATGTAAGTGAACTTCGCTGTATCAACTGTTAGATTCACTGTATCAAAAGCCACAAACCATATTCTCTGAACTCAGTTACTTGTCTTGAAAATGAAATGAAATGTCGTTGGTCACAAAGGGAACAGAGTCAAAGAACTCTGATGGATCTCTTCAAATTTACCTATGAACCTTGCTAGACACAAGAGAACGAACGACTTGCTGGTAACAGCACGTTATTACGATAACACTGTGCCGTGCCGTATCTTAAAGGCCATGACAAGGGATAAAAATGAATTTTATTAATTATGTAACAGAGTGAGGACTATTCTATTCTACTTGAGAGAATCGGGAGAGAAACAAACTCTCTCTCTTACCAGTCATCTCTAAAGTCCGAATTAAATAAACTGAAAAAAACCAAAACCTATTAATAAGAAGGATTCCTTTAGACAAAGAAGTCAGTTGATCTAGTAAATGTTATATGGGACCTTAAAACCCAAAAGTTCTGAAACCTTCAAGGGTAGCAGTATAAAACCAGAAGTATTCTGGTACCACTTATAGGAACCAAATATTTTTCCCAGAAATAAAAACATGACAGACAAAAAGGGAAAATATCTCTCCTTCAGCAATTGCTTTTTCACAGAAAGTATACTTATACACATATGTCTGTGAAACATGAATAATCAGAGTTCTCAAAGATTAAGTACTTTACTAACATAAAGCACAGTTTGTGTGTGTGTGCGCGTGTCTAGCAGTCAAAATAAGTACCAAAAGTAGTTACAGAATGGCTTTATCCCTCATGCTCTCACTAATTACCATCTTAAAAAATATTTTTTTTCATTATTTTACTTTTAGAATGTATAATCAGATTTTTTACCATGGTGTTGAACTTTATAGCACCATAATTTCAGAGTCCGTTTTTTTTCTTTTTCTTTGTGCATTTATATTCCATATGGAAGTTTGGTGACTACTCTGTTAAATAAAATGCTTCCAAGTTATAACTAGTTATAATACTCCACCATCCTTATAAAGCTCAATATTACAAGGCATCCATCCAATTAAATTTTTTTTAGATTATAAGGACTTTTTTTTTCCCCATAGAAATTTCCAAGAATAGTAAGTACTCTGTTATTCAAAAATTCTCTCCCTACCCACCCAACAACCTGAAGGCATGAGATATT
Organism: Puma concolor; assembly: GCF_028749965.1. Classification (NCBI taxonomy): domain Eukaryota; kingdom Metazoa; phylum Chordata; class Mammalia; order Carnivora; family Felidae; genus Puma; species Puma concolor. The sequence goes on along the minus strand of NC_141668.1, from coordinate 18,872,658 downwards.
CACAAATTCTCAAAGGCTATAAATGAACCTACCTGCTATAGGGATCCCTCCCAGACCTGTGTTGTGCTGTGGCGGGAGATTCAAGTCCAAGAAATTACTATTTGAGGTGGGGTTTGCTGTGTGGTTCAAGTGCATGATGCTATTGCGTGGAAAGGCCATCCAAGGATAGCGGGCTGCCTGGCCTGGAAAACTGAATGAATTATAAACTGCTCGGTGCTGCTGAAATTGAGGGAACCTCTGTGGCAAGACTGAAAAGGTACTATTGAGAGAGTTGGCGTTTGTCGGTGCAGCAGGATGCAGGAATCCAGAGCCCGGACCTTTGGCGGTTGTAGTGTGTGAAGAGGAGTTCTGAAGAGACGTGGGCGAAAGGGAAGGCTGGTCTTGGACTGACAGTTCCTTTTCAATCAGGTCTGCTAAGGCTTTTCGAGTGACGTCAAAGGGATCAAAACCCAAGTCATCCTCTGGTTGTTTAGAAGAACCAAAGCCAAATGCTGCTTGCCAGTCTGTGGAGGACGATACCGGGATTGTTTCTGTCGGGAAGACAATTAGTGATGAATTTTAAATACATAGTTTACTTGCATACTTAATGAGTGTCCACACTAGTGAAAGTTAAACATGTTATATTACAAGATAAAGGCAAATATAACCAAAATTTGTATGATTTCTTAGCACGTTAAAATTATAACATTATAAAAATCCTCATATACTTTTAGCAATGATTCCATTCTTATCAACTTCAAAAAAACTGAATGACAGAAACTGATTTTACTAATCAAAGAAAACAAAGTACTTGAAACCCAAATTATACTTTCAGCTGTTCATAATCCAAACCTGGAGAAAGTCATTTAAATGAAATAAGGTAACAAATGTGATGTAACAGAATTCAATTAGTAAAGTTTACTTTTAAAAATACATTTATCGGGGAGCCTGGGTGGCTCAGTCGGTTAAGCGACCAACTTCGGCTCAGGTCATGATCTCACGGTCCGTGAGTTCAAGCCCCGCGTTGGGCTCTGTGCTGACAGCTCAGAGCCTGGAGCCTGTTTCAGATTCTGTGTCTCCCTCTTTCTCTGACCCTCCCCAGTTCATGCTCTGTCTCCCTCTGTCTCAAAAATAAAATAAATGTTAAAAAAAAAAATTAAAAATATATTTATCAAAGACAAAGTCCAAGTAATTTTGAATATATGCTTTATATACTGTTAGGAAAAAATAACGTAACTTAATGAAAAAGTATCTACTTAAATTTTATTATTTTTTAAAACTGTCTGCTCCACTCATAATAGGTGCTATATTGTCAATGTTAACTTTATGGCGTCCTTCACATTAATAAAACTTACAATGAATAGAAATGAAAATAGCTCAAAAATGCCAAAATATAACCTTCAATATTAACTATCATACCTCTCTGTCATCTGGATAAAAAAAAAAATCTTACATTTAAATATGTAAACACAAATATGATTAAATAGGTCAGCCCTTAATAATTCCTAGAGGAATAAGCATTTTATTATCAGAAAAATGATCTAACCCTTCATTTCTGAAGATATCTGTTAACACAGTAAGTTCTAGGTCATACAACTACTTATCTGGCTATCTTATTCCACGCAGTTTAAATGTTTACAACTGCACGAAAAAGCAAGAGCGGGGACAGGGGTAAAAACACATCCATGAGGTCTCATTCCAGTCTAAGTAAAATGATTCACATGCAGCAGTTCTGTCGTATACCTGATGTGAAGAGACTCTGTGGCTCTGGTGCTGTAGGCCAGTCACTGGACGTCTGTGGGGAGTTGGGGAAAGGAGGAAGCCCACTTGGGATCGGGTTGGGATGGCGAAAGTTATCTGAGAATAACGACTGTGACTCAGTTACTGCCCCTTCAAAAGGAGACCGTGCACTGTGATTGGATGAACTGATGGGGATGACAGGATTGGATTTTGATAAACCAGGTGGTGGTGAAGGCGTATCACTGTTAGATATCTAAATAAAATAGGAAGGGAAAAGAATAATCAATATTAAGTTTATATACTTTAATAAGCCATCATTAAAAAGGCTTGCAACAAAAGATATTAGAACAACGGTCTTCAAACTGGGGTGCTTAAGACTTTATGAGAACATGAATTTTCAAATAAAAATCCATTTTTCTTTTTTTTGGATTGACCCTCCTTGAAAAGACTAAGTCAGTCTCCTCTCCTTTCAGAACTTACCTTCTCTCACTTTATAAAGAAAAGAGTATTTCTCACTCTTTGACCAAAAGTGAAAATTTTCTGAGAGCAACAAAAATGTATTAGAAATATTCAGACCGGTGATAAGTGACTAATGACCTGATTCTTTTGCAAACTACGTGATTCTCAATACTTAAGAACAAAATGGAAAGAAGATCTAATCAAGTTATTTCTAAAACATCATTAAAAATAATTTTTAGGAGGGTGGCTCAGTCAGTTAAGTGACCGACTCTTGATTTCGGCTCAGGTCATGATCTCACGGTGCATGAGCTCAAGGCCTGCATGGGTCTCCATAAGAATAGCACGGAGTCTGTTTGGGATGTTCTCTCTGCCCCTCCCCACTTGCTCTCTCTCCCTCCCTCTCAAAATAAGTAAATAAACTTTAAAAAAAATCTTTAAGAGAAATAATTTTTGGGACGCCTGGGTGGCTTGGTTGGTTGAGCGTCCGACTTCAGCTCAGGTCAAGATCTTGTAGTTCATGAGTTCAAGCCTTGCATTGGGCTGTCTGCTGTCAGCACAGAGCCCGCTTCAGATTCTCTTGATCCCCTGCTCACATTCTCTTTCTCAAAAATAAACACTTAGAAAAATAATTTTTATGATAAACCTTTATATGATTTTTTAATTAAAAAAAATTTTAAGTTTATTTAGTTTCAGAGAGACAGAGACAATGCAAGCAAGGAAGGGGCAGAGAGAGAATCCCAAGCAGGCTCTGTCCTGCCAGTGCAGAGCTAGATGTGGGGCTTGAACTCACGGAACTGTGACATCAAGACGTGAGCCAAAAACAAGAGTCAGACGTTCGACCGACCGAGCTGCCCAGGTGCCTCAATCTTTATATGACTCTTAGGTATTGAATTCATAGAAGGAGTTCAAAAATTCAATATTGATATAACACTCTTTCTTCCCCCCCACCTATATAAACAAGACACCTCAGCACTGACGTTATAAAATGAAAACATGGCTAACAATATAGTTAAAACTTGTCTCCTTTACCAACAGGTAATATTCATCTATGGATGCATGAAAACCAATTTTAAAATAGCTCTATCTCGTTAAGAGATAAATGTCCAATACTAGTGTTTATGTTTAAAATTTTTATCAAATTCTGTATTTATATAAGTTGCTTTGATCAAATCAAAACTACAAATAAAAATTCAGAAGAAAGGGGTGCCTGGGTGGCTCAGTTGGGTAAGTGTCTGACTCTTGATTTCAGCTCAGATCATGATCTCACGGTCAATGAGATTGAGCTCTGCCTCAGGTTCTGTGTTGACAGCATGGAACCTGTTTGGCATTCTCCCTCTCTCTCTGCCCCTTCCCTGCTTGCATGTGCTTCTTTCTCTCTAAATAAATAAACTTAAAAAAATTTCAGAAGAAAGAAAATTGGCATTTTTTAGCCTTGTGTCAGAAAAACATTTTTTTCCAATTCAAAATTCATGTCTATTTTTATTTAAGAGAAGTATATGCCTGTCAAGAACAAACTATGTTGTATTAAGGTAATATTTTATAATGGCAGTGGAAACAGACAAATGAGTTCAGGGGAACAAGGAATGATGTAAAATTTCTGATTGTTAAAAAAAAATAGCATGTATATATTTTTTTAAATGAAGGACAGAGCAACAACACATTTTGATATCTGAATCTCTTAGAAACTTATTAAAAAGCAATGTAGTGCATTTATTTAAAAACACCAATATTTATAATATCCTGAAAATTACATCCTTTACAACTATTTTTAACTTATTATGAAAAAAATCTTTATTTCTTTGGAGAGAGAAGAGGATAGAAAGAGAGGGGAGGGGCAGAGTGAGAGGGAGAGAGAGAGAATTCCAAGCAGGTTCCACACTCAGCACGGAGCCTGATGCAGGGGTCAATCCCATGACCACGAGATCATGACCCGAGCTGAGATCAAGAGTCAGACAGATGCTTAACTGAGGCACCCCAAAAGCAGTGTATTTTAGATCTCTAAGTTTCTCAAAAACATTGTGGGGAACTAGCCAGTCTTTATGGAACAGATTAGAACTACATTTTTCTATGCCCATGTAAGAAGACGCACAGAGATTTATGCAATGAAAAACTAGCAAATAGACAAGATGATACAAAGCAGGACACAAAGATCAGAATCTCACTCAGTTTCACTGTGGATACAACTTTGAACTTAACTATTTAGTTTGTTATTTCAAAGCCCACAGTCATTCGGGGATAGGGGCAAACTGTTGGAGGCAAGGACACTGCGAGATACAGAAGATTAAAGTTGACAATAAGCAACAAGGGGGGTATACAGCAGAGAAATAACTCTTAAGAATAAAGGTGGCATGCTAGTCTGAGACCATTTTGTAGATGGTCAAAAAGACCAGTAGTATCAACAGACTCATATGACACTAAAATACTGAGATACCATACAATATGACATATGGTCATAAGGATAAATCTGAGTCATCAAGAAAAGGTTAAGTTATGCTCTTACACAGTAATTCTGTGGAGGAAAAGAAGATTCATTATACTACATTTATTTTTATTTTTTTTTCAACGTTTATTTATTTTTGGGACAGAGAGAGACAGAGCATGAACGGGGGAGGGTCAGAGAGAGAGGGAGACACAGAATCGGAAACAGGCTCCAGGCTCTGAGCCATCAGCCCAGAGCCCGACGCGGGGCTCGAACTCACAGACCGCGAGATCGTGACCTGGCTGAAGTCGGACGCTCAACCGACTGCACCACCCAGGCGCCCCTCATTATACTACATTTAAAAAAGGATATCCACTAAAAGTATTTTTAAATTGTTTCAGTAAAGTACTTTCCACTATCCAGAAAATTCACTTGCACAGAATGCTTTGTTTCAAGAGAATGGAATATAAACGAAGTAGAGAATCAAGAGTCTTACCTGCTGTGAATTATCACCATTCCCTATACTGAGAGAATCTGAAGGTTTGTCAATGGGGCTGCAAAAAGAAAACACATAGAGTAAAATCAGAGTAAAGTCATTCTCCCACAAGAAAAACAAACACCCCAAAAGCCAGAAAAATAGATATTTTATCATCTTAACATTTGTTGATGCACTCTGATGTAAAGATATTGGTTTAGATGTTGAGGATACAAAGAAGTATAAGATCAAATCCCTACACTTGAGCAACTTAACTTACATTCTAACTAGATTCTCCAAAAACAATGGGTGAAACCATAACTTATGAAAAAAAGTACTGATTAAAGTGAGTACTATTGTAGTAGGTCAAAAATTTAATCCATTATTTAGCTTTGTGTGCATGATAAACACATTCCCCATTAAAATTCTTGGAATAATACTCACCTATTTTTCCCGGTGTTTAACAGAGGGCATAAGTCACCCAAATATTCTCTACAGGTTCTTAAGAGCAACAAATTTCCTTTACTACTTCAAAATCCTAGTTACAACCCTAGAGAAGGCATGTGTGTGTATAAATGCACACACACACACGGTGCCTGGGGGGCTCAGTCGGTTGAGTGTCTGACTTCGGCTCAGGTCATGATCTCACTGTTTTGTGAGTTTGAGCCGACGAAACAGAAACTTTTGTGCAAACTATTTACTTAAAAAAGTTTTTTTTAATGTTTATTTATTTTTGAGAGACAAGAGAGACACAGCATGAGCAGGGGAGGGACTGCGAGAAAGGGAGACAAAAATCTGAAGCAGACTCCAGGCTCTAAGCTGTCAGCACAGAGCCCAACACGGGGCTCAAACTCATGAACATCAGATCATGACCTGAGCCGAAGTCAGACGCTCACCCGACTGAGCCACCCCGGCGCTCCATAGTTTAAACAAAAACCTAAAACTTGACTTCCATATGGAGCAAATGCAGCATGACAGTAAAGTAACACATAACTGCTGACTTAAAACCAAAACAAAATCTTTATAAGCATTATAATACTGACCTAGCAAACCATTTCCATAATTAACTTTATTTAATCCAGCACATGAATAAAAGATAATTATGATTATATAATTATATATATATAATTATATAATTATAAAATTACATAATTATAAAAATACTAATACTTATTCTGATACAGTATTACAGGGAGACAAATTAAGATTCCAAATTTCTCAAAATTATTTTATTGGCCTGAAATATGTACAAAGTTATCCTGATAGGCAGACAACCTACTGGTACCACGTTTAATTGCTCTAGAAAAATTTAACAAGGTCTAGTACCCAATCACAATACCAAGTTTATCTTCTGCACAAACATCACCAGATGCTCTTGACTCTGACAAGTAGGTCTGGAATTCACTAAATATCATCTTTAGTTGTTATTATTCACAAAATATCAATTAATCAATTCATTTTAAGTTAAATGGGTAATACAAATAATTTTAAGATAGTGCTTTGAGCCCACTAAGTTTGGAGATACTTGGGGAAATGAGACAGGTACACACCAACATATATCAACCAGTGACAATTACTAAACGAACTGTTTCAAACAATAAATGTCATAGGTCTTTAAAAGAAAGAGAAGCCACCACAAGTGGGGCAATTAGGAAACATTTCCTAGGGGGTTCAAATTTAAGTAGGTCCTCAAAAAGATTTACACATTAGGAGAGGGAAGGGAAAAAGGAGGAAAGAACATTAAAGGTAGGAAAAGCAAGCATATCAAGCATCAAAAGGGCACAGATAGGTTTGGGAAAAAGTTAAGTAATTAGTTTAGGTAAGACAGAGGATGCTTTTGACAGCAGTAGGAGGTAAGGACAGAGAGACAGAGGGTAGAACCAGAGACCAAGAGAAATTTTTGCACACAGAAATGACACAAAGCAGTATTAGAAAGATTAATTTGGTGGTGGCATAAAGAACAGACTGGAACATAATACAGATGATAATGAGATGAACTTGCAATATTTTCTAAAAAATTTTCCTGTGGTAAAGTACACTTAATATAAAATTTACTGTTTTAACCATTTTTAAGTTCAGTGGTATTAAATACACTGATGTTGTACAACCATCGCCATCATCATCCTCACCTCTTTTAATCTTATAAAACTGAATTCTATACCATTAAACAATAATTTCCCAATTTCTCCTCCCACCCGGTATCTGCCATTATACTTTGTTATAATTCTGACTACTCTAAATACCTCATATAAGTGGAATCAAAGAGTATTTGTCTTTTTGTGACTAGCTTATTTCACAATGTTTTAAAGGTTCATCCATGTTGTAATGTATCGCAGAATTCCCTTCCTTTTTAAGGCGGAATAATATTACTTTGTATGTATACCACATTTTGCTTGCTCATGCATCTGGCCACCGACACTTGCTTGGACTGCTTCCACGCTTAAGCTATTGTGAGCAATGCTGCTAAGACATAAATGTACAAATATCTCTTCAAGACACTGCTTTCAATTCTTTTTGCTATCTACCCAGAAGTGGAATTGCTGGATTGTACGGTAATTCTATTTTTTAATTTTTGAGGAACTGCCATACTGTTTTCCCCAGTGACTGTACCATTTTATATGCACAAGGGTTCTAATTTTCCCACATCTCTTTCAACTCTCATTTTCTAGCCCCCCCTTTTTTTTTTTTTACTATTTTTTATTTTTCTCTTTTTAATGTTTCAAGTTTTTATTTAAATTCTAGTTAACATCTAGTATAATATTAGTTTCAGGAGTAGAATTTAGTGATTCTGTTTTCTGCTTTTTTGGCAGTAGCCATACTGATGGGTGAGGAAGTATCTCATTGTAGTTTTAATTTGTATTTCCCTAATGATTAGTGATGTTCAGCATCTTTTCATGTGCTCAATGACCATACCTCTATATTCTCTGAAGAACTGTCGATTTGAGTCCTTTGCCTATTTTTGAACTGGGATATTTGATTTTTGTTGTTGTTGAGTTTTAGGGATTGTCTGTATATTTTGGTTATTAACCCTTTCTCAGATATGTGATCTGCAAATATTTTCTCCCATTCTGTGGGTTGCTTTTTTTTTTTTTTTTTTTACTATGGACAGTGTCTTTTGAGTCACAAAATTTTTAAATGTTAATTAAGTGCAATTTGTCTACTTTTTCTTTTGTTACCTGTGATTTTGGTGTCCTGTCCAGAAATCATTGCCAGATCCAATGTTGTGAAGCTTAATCATGTGTTTTCTTTTAATGGTTTTGCTGTGTGAAAGAATTTCAATCTAAAAGAACTAGAAAATATAAGAAGGATATTCTCATACATGTGCCCCCAGGAAGATAAACCTAAGGACTAAAAGACTGCTTTCTCAGAAATGTCTGATTCACAGGAAATGGATAGTGTTGAAATTTTCTTCTGGCGGGGGGGTGGGGGAGGAATGATCAGAGGTTGTCCTGTATCGACCTTGGGAAGTTTTGCCAGAGGCATGAATGGAACAGGGCTTCAACTGGATTGATCTCACAAAATGGGATGAATTGAGCTCACTGCGCATAAATACAACCTACCAAAACCCCTCAACAGACTCGCCACAGGTTGCTTGTTCCGAACTGCAGTTCCTCTGCTATTCCTGAATAAACTTATCTCCTTGAGCTTGTCTAAGTTTGTTTTATTTATAGCCATCAATTGTTTTGTGTCTTAAATTTAAGTCACTGATCCATTTTGAATTCATTTTTTAATATGGCGTTAGGTAAGGATCCAACTTCATTCTTTTGCATGTAGACATCTAGTTTCCTCAGCACCATTTGTTGAAAAGACTATTCTTTCCCCATGGAATGGTTCTGGTACACTTGTTAAAAATCATTTGACCTGTATGTGATGCTTTACTTCTGGGCTTTCTTTTCTTTCTGTTGAGTTATATATATCCGTCTTCAGGCTAATCCCACCGTCTACATTACTGCAGATCTGCAGTTATGTTTTGAAATCAGGAACTGTGCTTCCTCCAGTTTTGTTTTTTCAAGATAATTTTGGCTATGTGGGGTGCTTTGAGATTCCCTATGACTTTTAGGATGGGTTTTTCTATGCAAAAAAAAAAAAAAATCACTAGAATTGTGATATGGATTGCATTGGATGTATAATAGCTTTGGGTTAAAGAGGCATTTAAATAATATTGTCTTCCAATCAATGAACATGGGATGCGTTTTCATTTATGTGTCTTTAATTTCTTTCAGCAACGGTTTGTAGTTTCATTGTGTAAGTCTTTAATTTCCTTGCTTAGGAACTCCTAAGTTATTTTTCTTGACACTATGGTGAATACAACTGTTTTCATAATTTCCTTTTCAAACTGTTCATTGTTCACATACAAAAATACAATGGATTTCTGTGTATTGACTTTGTATTCTGTACGGAATTCATTTATTACTTCTAATCATTTGTTTATTTTGTGTGTGTAATCCCTAGGACTTTCTACATATAAGACCACACTATTTACAAAAAAGATAATTTTTACTTATTCTATTTCTATTTAGATGCCTCTTCTTTGTCTTGGCTAACTGCTATGGCTGGAACATCCAATAGCGTGCTGAATAGAAGTGGTAAACGTGGGCATTTGCCTTGTTCCTTATTGTAGAGGGAAAGTTTTCAGTCTTTCACCATTAGAATGATGTTCACTGTGAATTCTTCATATATGGCTTTTATCGTGTCGAGGTAGTTTTCTTCCTAGGTTGTTTTAAGTCATGAAAGGGTACTGACTTTTGTCAAATGCTTTTTCTGCATCAATTGAGGTATCATGTGTTTTATATCCTACATTCTGTTCATAGGACACATCAAATAGCTTAATTTTGTGTCAGACCATCCTTGCATTCCAGGAATACCTCATTTTATCATGGTGTATAACCCTTTTCATGTGCTGAATTCTGTTTGATAGTATTTGGTTGAGGATTTCTGCATCAAAGTAAACAAGGCGTATTGGTCTGTAGTGTTCTGATAGTGTCTTTGGCATTGGTGTCAGGGTAGTGCTGGCCTCACAGGTTGAGTACGGAAGTGGTCTCTTCTCAACTTCTTGGAAAAGTTCGAAAAAGATTAGTATTAGTTCCTCTTTAAATGTTTGGTAGAATTCACCAGTGAAGCCATTAGGTCCAGGGCTTTCCCTTGTTGGGAAATTTTTGATTAGTGGTTTGATTGCCTTACTAATTATATACCTATTCATATTTTCTATTTCTTCACAATATAGTTTTGGTAGGTTTTTGTGTTTCTAGGGATTTGTCCATTTCATCTAGGTTAACCAATGTGCTGTCATACAATTTTTCACAGTACTCTTAAAATTCTTATTTATATAGAATCTGTACTAACATCCCCACTTTCTGATTTTAATATTTTGACCTTTTTCTGTGTTTTTTCATAGTCTACATCTAACTGAAGGTTTGTCAATTTTCTTGATCTTCTCAGAGAGCCAACTTTAGTTTCATCCTTTTTTCTCTACTGTTTTTCTACTCTTGATTTCATCTTTCACTGCTCTTATCTTTACTTCCTTCCTTCTGCAAGCTTTGGGTCTAGTTTGTTCAAGTTGTTTTTCTATTTCCTTAAGTTGTGATGTAAGGTTGTTGACTTTGGGTCTTTCTTGCTTTTTAATGTAAGCACTCATAGCTATATATTTTCCCCTTAGCACTCCTTTAGCTACTTTCCTTAAGTTTTGATATGTTTTGCTTCCATTTTCATTCATCTCTAAGTATTTTCCAATTTCCCGTGATTTTTTTTAATCCATTAGTTGTCTAAAAGTGTTAATTTCCACAATGTTTTGAACTTTCCAGATTTCCTTTTGTTAATGATTTCTAACTTTATCCCACCATGGCCAGAAAAGATACATGGTATGATATCTATCTTTTTAAATCACTGAGAAGTTGTGGCCTAACATATAATCTTATCCTGGAAAATGTCCATGTACATTTGAGAAGAATGTATATTTCGTTCTTTTTGGGGAGAGTGTTCTGTATTTGTCTGTCAGATCCAGGTGGTTTATTGTGTTGTTTAAATTCTCTCCTTACTGATCTACTATCTGGTTATTATATCCATTACTGGGAGCAGAGTACTGAAATCTTCAACTATTATTGTAGAACTATTTCTCCCTTCAGTTCTGTCAGTTTTGCTTCATATATTTTGATGTTTGTCATTAGATGCATAACGTTTGTAACTATTCTATCTTCTTGCTGTATTAACATACAATGTCTTTCTTTGTCTCTCGATTTAAAGTCTGTTTTGTCTGGTACTAACTAGAATAGGCATTTCTGATCTCTTTTGTGTACTATTTTAATGGATTATCTTTTCCATCCTTTCACTTTCAACCTGTTTGTGTCTCTGGGTCTATTGCAAATCTCCTCTAGACAGCATATACTTGGGTCATGTATTTTTATCCATTCTGCCAATCTGTCTTCTGATTAAAGTTGTATACATTTAAAGTAATTACTGACAAGGAAGTAGTTATTATGCCCTTTATGCCATTTGTTTTCTACATGCCTTATAGCTTTTCCCCCTTAATTTCCTGCAATACTGTCTTCTTTTGTGTTTAGCTGACATTTTTCTAGTGAAATGTTTAAATTTCTTTCTCATCTCCTTTTGTGTATACCCTAGAGCTATTTTCTTCATTGTTATCATGTGATATCAATTCTACTGAACATCCTAATGTTAGAATACTCTGTATCAACTTAATTTCAGTAACATATAAAAACTCTGCTCCTTTACAGCTCAATCCCAACCCCTTTCAGTGTTTACACTAATACACTGAACCTTAAACGTATTGGACTCTTAAATCATGCAGGAAACAAAAAGTATAGTTACAAATCATTGGTACAATCACACTAGCTTTTATAACTGCCCATTTATTTACCTTTACTAGTGTCCTTTCATTTTACCTAGCAGGACTCCCTTGAGCATTTCTTGCAGGACAGGTCTAGAGCTCATGAACTCCCTCAGCTTTTGTTAATCTGAGAATGTCTTAATTTCTCCCTTTCTCTTGAAGAACAGTTTTGCTAGATATAGAATTCTTGGTTGACAGTTTTTTTCTCCTAGCACTCTGATTATATTGGCCCACTGCCTTGTGGCCTCCAAAGCTTCTCATGAGAAATAGGCCAATGATCTTATTGAGGATTCCCTCTACATGATGATTCACATCTGCTGTTTTCAAGATTCTCTCCTTGTCTTTGGCTTTTTAATAAAAATTTGATTTATTTATTAGATTTTACTTTGACTTGATTTTGGTTTGATTACAGTGTGTCTCAATGTTTATCTCTTTGAGTTCATCTTAGAGTTCCTTGAGGTTCTCAGATGTTTATATTCATTTCTTTCATCAAAGTGGGTAAATTTTCAGCCATTATTCCTTCATACGTTCTCTCTGCACCTTTCTCACTTCCCCTTCTGGAACTCTGACAATGCATAGGCTGGTCCGCTTGATGGTGTCTTACATACAGGTTCCTTAGGCTCTCTTCACTTGTTTTCAGCCATTTCTCCTTGTGTTCCTCAAACTCCTTAATTTCCATTGTCCTTTTCAAATCTGCAGATTCTTTCTTTTATCTACTCAAATCTGCCTTTGAATCCTCTGGTGAATTTTTCATTTGAGTTACCATACTTTTCAGATCCAGAATTTCTTTTTGGTTTCTTACTTTTTAATTGATATTTCCCTTTTGTTCATACTTTTTTTTTTTAACCTTTCTCCACATCTTCCTTTACTTATTTAAGAATCTTTAAAAGAATTGTTTTAAAAGTCTTTGTCTACTATATCTGCCATTGGATCTTGTTCAGGGACAGTTTTTGTTGGTCATTCTTCTGTTAGTTATTGCTTCTTTTATATGCGCTGTGATTTTTTTACTGAACACTGCCCATTTGAGTCTAGTAACATAGTACCTCTGGAAAACAGATTCTCCCCCTTCCCCACTGTTTGCTTTTTTTTGTTGTTTTTTTGTTTTGTTTTTTTCGTTGTTTGGTTTGTTTGTTTCGCAAAAAGTCTCTGTGCCAAAGGTCAGTCCTAGGTATAAACTTAAAGTCTTCTCAGGTCTTTTCTGAGCCTTTCTCTGGTCATGCACAGTCTAAGTCACTAAGTTTCTTCATATATGCAGTTGTTTTTGAATGTCCTAGTCTTTAATGTCTAGTACCCAAAAGGAGAAAAAGGAAAAACTGAAAGGGGGAAAGAGGGGAAGGGTGCCAGTCCTTTAAATCCCCTGGATATTATTTCAGCCAAAGGAGGGGTTTGCAGCAATGGCTGCCTGCTTCTTTGTCAGCACCTCTGTGATCAGAAGAGGTAATCAGCAATTAGAGCAAAGATCCTCAATACTGGAAAGACAAGGTTCTTTTTGCCTACCCTGGCTCCTGCAACCTATGCATAAGCTGTTCCAGGAATAGGTGCACAGCTGCTGGCCATGTACTGGCAGTAGGAGACAGATAGCTGCTGCGGCCTTAGAGCTGAAATTGACCAAAATTAACCCCAAGTCTTTCAGTGGAATTTGCAAGCCTTCAACAAATTTCAGAGTTCCAGAATAGTTACATCAGACAGATTCTGCCAGTGCAATTGTTGTCCAGTTTGGGAGACAGATTCATGGTGCCACCTACCCCACCATCTTCCTCAAATCTGCACTGTTCTTATGACAGGAGAATAAAGGAAGGCTTAAAGGTGAGAACAGCAGAAATAACAGAAACAAAAGATTGAAAGCAAGACATTGCTTTCTTGGTCTCGGTTCAGGTTCTCAGCCACCACCATTAAAGAGCACTAAATATTAATTTGCAATACAGGTGAGGTTAGTCTTGCTAATGTCAAGGGCAGCATATGAAAATCTTACATTCAGAATAAATCTTGATGTGTCTGGATTACAACTAATCAGAACACCTTATATCATCCAGTCCACCATGCCAACCTGCAGTTTTATAAGTACTAATTCATAGCATTTGATGCTCTACCTGGGGAAGGTTTACACAGATGCTTAAAAATTTCTACATCAGTGTCCTCAAACCAAAGATAGCTGCTAAAAAACAGAACCGGGGCAAGGTATCTGTCAATTTTAATATATTCTTCAATTTATTTTAAAATTAACTATTCAAGGAATAATAAGTGAAAAGCTTTAAGAATAAAGATACAACTAGAAATTTTTTTTTTCCTACATGGGCTGTAAAAAAACAATTGTAGTTAAACCTGCCACTGTAAGTGCATCTATCGGTGCAAAAGTAGAAAATACAGATGGGAGAATCCCTGCTAATGCATGTATATCCCAACAGAAAGAAAAGTATTTTTATAAATCCCAATTCCAATAAATGTGAACTCCTAGGGTCTCTAATGGCTGGACAGCTAACAGTTATCCCAAGGCTACGATGAACAAGTAAGAGTTTTCACAACTTTCCTGGCATCAGGTGTTGAACTTCCTTTCTCATCAAGCTATGTGTCTGCTTAAGCTATAGTCACATTAAATACCTGTTGTTTTACATTCAACATCTACCCATCTATTATCATACCAAATTAAAAAAAAAAAGGAAAATAAAGTTTAATAAATACCACATTTAATAAGGAAGAGAGAGACCTACTCCATGAAATGGACTATTTTCTGGTCAAGAATTGCCAAGTCCTAATGATACCTGATGAAAGAAGATTGGATACACTAAGATAAACTGCACAGGGCTTTTTTATTTAAAAACCTGCAAACTAAAAAATCTACGGGTTTTCTTTTTTTGCTCCCCCTCCCCCCACAAAGTTTATTAGCCACTTCTGTTCGGAAAGGCCTCTTTCTGAACAAGTCTGTTCCTCTAAAATAACGAGGGGGGAAACACCAAAATGCATGGGGCGCACTTTCATTTGCATCTCAAGTTACACTAGAAGCATATCATAGAGAAAGGTTAGCTATCTCCTGGGGTTCCCTGGGAATGGCTCTAGAGTAGGCTCCAGCTTCAGTTCTCGTCCCAGGTTTGGCTCTAGCACTCTGTGATACCGTGCCTAGTGTGGGCTCCAGTGCTGTGGCCCCAGAACCAATCCTGCCTTAAGCAGTGCCTCTAACCTCAGACCCAGCTCTGGCCCTAATGCCATCCTGGGCTCCAGCTGTAATGAATCTGATTCTGGCTCCAGCTTAAGCTCCAGTGGCTGTTGCAGCTCATCCATCTGTCTGTTAGACACCGAAATGAGCCTGTGTTTCAGGTATTTCCTCTGTTCTGGAGATTAAATTTCTCCTGGCGGTAGTACCCAAAAGCCTCATCCTAGGGGGATTCAGGGGAGAGGAAACAGAGCACATTCTCAAGTAGGTCTCCCTCAGTAAGCAGTTGGTGGTGGTGGATGAGTTCGGACAGCAGGAGTGACTGCAGTACCACCTGGAATTGGGTGGCAGAGAGCAGATCACCTTATTACCATCCTGATGTTCCACACAGGAGCGGGTAATGCCCCCTTCCAATGATTTGCTGAAGTGTAGTAGAAAGGCACCAAAGACGGGTCTTCTTCAGCAGCTAGTGCTCCTGGCTCCAGCTCATAAAGTCCATGATGTGGCCATCATTCCACAGATTCTTTAGGTGGTCAGGTACCAGGTCCAGATTTTTGTTCAACCATGTCCAGAATGGTAGATTGCCTGGGGGGGCTCTCTTGCTTAGCGAAGTCAGTCCAGGACAACAAGGTAGCCTCAATCCTAGAGTTTTGACCAAACAGCTTGTCCCTCAGCATGCTCAGCTGCTCCGGGTTAAGGTCTTGGTCAACAGAGGAGGAGAAATGCCAACTGAGAGCAGGGCCCAGCAGGCTCCAGGAAGGCTTGGGGGGCTGGAAAAGAACTGGTTCTGAGGGTTTGAGCTAAGCAGACTGAATCACAGAACCAAGGCCTAAGCAATTGAGTAGGGTCATGTTAGAAATAATCACACAAAGGGCGTCTGTTTTAGCTCCTGCTTCAGATCCTGGTAGGTGTATCTAACCATGAAGGTGATAATGCACAGTTCCTCTGTTGCAATCAGCATCCTCTACTGCTGCCCTTTCTGGAACCAACTAAATGTTACTCCACCAGAGTCAGGTAGCCAGAATTATACTTTAAACCCTGACTCTGTCCCTTCTCAGGGGCCAAAGTTTTCTGGTTTGAAGTTAGAATGTTGAAGTTCTGAAGGCCTTGTAACTGAGAAGAACTTCTGTGGAGTCTTCTGTGGACTACAATGGAGACCTGTAGTCAGTAACCAACGCCTTCCTGGAGTCTCACCAGCAGCCTTGTAGGACAGTAAACTTCCTCCCATTCCTGAAGATGAGGGGCCGGTGGGGAGTTAGGGGTATGCGAGACTAGGTTTCTACCACAAATGCTTTGTGAAGCAGACACTATAGCAACTCTGTGAACTGGACCTTCCACAGGTCCACCTCTTTGGTCAGAGAGTCATCCTGATAGCTAACCATGTGACTCAGTCCCTTCGATTCCTTCAGCAGCTAATACAGGTCAAACAACAGCTTTGCTCCAGCTGTGAACATTTCTCCAGCTGTTCCACCTATGGTCGGGGGGCTCCAATGCACATGTTTCGCTGCTGGACTTTCCATGCCTCCAACTTTGGCAGGAGCTCAATTAAGGGAGATAATTGGCCTAGCAGTGTTTTAAAGGTACCCAGCACCTCCTTTCTCCTTTTGTCTAGTTCATCCGGTTTCCTCTAGAAGCTGCTAACGTCTGGTTTGATGAGGGTCTAAAGGGGGTGTCCTCACTGGGGCTGGGTCTTCTATTGGAAGTAAAAGACATCCTTGTGGTCTTTCAGTTGGCTGATGGATTTCACAAGCTTCTCCATCATAGCCCCTAATTCCAGGTTCCAGAATTCAGTTTCCTGCTGTTGGCTTTCCACAGGTGCTTTGAGGTCTGCCTCTCATTGCTCTGACTGAGCCCTCTGAGCCTGAATCAGAATTAAAGAGATTAAACATCATCTCAGCCAACTGGGTAGGGCTTTGAGGAAAGGCCTGACTGTTCCAATAGAATTTTCACAAGTTCTGCTGTAGCAACAAGCACTCAGGGTCCTGGCTGCAGCAGGTATACTCAGAGTTCATTTGATCCAAGAACTCAAAGAATAGCCTTTGGCCTTGGAATCATTGCTGCCCAGTAATAATGCTGAGAGAAAGAGAAATCAAAACACCTGAAGTCTATAAATACCACACAACTGACTGAAAAGCACTGGATTCAAGTGGGACTAAGCAGTTCTAAAAGGTTGGTAGGTCTCATAACACAATCAAGATACTTCCAGAAGGCAATGCTATGTGTATAAGTGTCTGCAAATGAAAATTTGTAAACATGTAACGTCTTCATACAAATAGTCTCACTGACTTTTTTTAAAGTTCTAGTTCTAAATAGTTCTGGGATCCATGGTGAAATTATAGATTTCCCAGGAGTAAAATGTTTTTCCATTAACCCAAAAGTTGGAATGCAGGACTATGGAGCTTTAAAAAAAAAAAAAAAAAAAAAAAAAATATATATATATATATATATATATATATATATATATATATTTATATATATTTATATATATGTAAATATTATATAAACACACACACACATACATATATATATATATATATATATATATATATATATATATATACACACACTGAAATATAGAGTGTATATCCAGAATCTGTTTCTGGAGATTCTGATTCAGTTAGTCTAAACTGTGACACTTGGTATTTGATGATTACTATGCTAGTAGAGTGAAAAGGAGCATTACTACTAGATTTTATGGCTAGAAAGAATCATCAATACCAAACTTAAAGACTCTTTGACAGATACACCACAATTCACAATTATCTGCAAGCAGATGACAGAGCTACACCTCTGTTTGAATCTTCTGATGCTTAGCCAACTTTGCTAGCTTCTGAAATGTCCCAAAGACAGTGCCCCAATTTGACTTCCTTTCTACTTCTTGGTAGTGATACCAACCAAATTCCTGAAAATAGTCTCTTGGCTGCTTTCTAAAATTTATGACATAAAACAAGTAGTTACATAGTAAAGGATCAAAGAAAAGACCCTTTCCCAGGACTGGGAGTAGGACAGAAAAAGTACTGAGAAGGTCTAGTTCTCCTTTTTGTCACACTGAAAAGATAAAGTCTCCATGATTGTGCTAATTATGGTTGCATTGTGGAAATAAGGTACAACTTAATGTTAACATAAGGGACATTTCCAAATTTCACTGTCATGTTACTGTATACACAAATACATATTTACATTGCTCCTAAATTAAATATTCACATATTCATTTAGAAGAATTCATTTTAATTTTTCATGCTTGCCAGTCTTAAATAACTGAGATAAACATCTGATAAACTTCAAAGAACAAATTTAAGTTATAGACAGGTAGCTTGCCTTTATAGAATTTATTTGATACAGGCTTCAAATATACATCAACATTTCAAGTATTACTTTACTACTAAAATATGGCCACATCTTACATAATGTGGCACAATTAGCTATTAACATGATAAGAAAAAAGTGCATCAATAATCTGGACTGATGACAGTTTGGCAAATAAGATTTTAATTGGAATTTTCTCAATAACTCCAGAACATACTGACCATGAATGAAAATAAACGCTTTGATTATAAGTAATCACAAAAAATTAATTATTAATATTAAACCTGAAAGATAAACATCCACCATCGTAAACATATCACAGGCTGTAGCCAGCTTTCAAAAGCACCAAGTAAAGTCTCCATCTATTCATTTTAATTTTGTATTTCAGCAATAAAGGTTGATCTTTTAAAAGATACTATATATTTAAGTTGAATTTAAGTACACAATTGCTCATTTGATGTGTCTTTTCTTCTAAGAAATAAGGGCACCAACAACCCTATTTTTAACTAACCCTCTCCCCACATTCATTATTCCCCACCGTCTGGAAAAGAATACCAGTGGCTCTCTAACTTTTTTGAAAATACTTTACTTAGGTGGTACAAGATTCCAGAACTCACTTACTAGTTTTCCAGTATGTATGTGCACATGTGAATTAACTTTGTATTTCCAAATAAAGAATGGAAATAAAATTTCTTAAGAGAAATAAGAAAAAGACTCTCAGAACTAAGGTCAGAAAAATCTTGTAACCCACTGATTTTAATATACATACAGTTTTAGTAAACCTTACTAATTCATCTACTTAGTATACTAGTAAGTAGCCCCAAGTTTCATGCCAAAAAAAAAAAAAAAAAAGTTGGGACCTGTAAATCATTTATCTATTATCAAAGAGGGAATGCCTTTCTGGGGATCCATTTTAAAAAAAAATTTTTTTAGGCCCACCTCTCATGGCACTTGTCCACAGTTTGAGAATCACTGCTTTATACCACTCCTGAAATCACTTCTGCCTGTAAGTATCAGCATACAAGGGCAATTTACAATTATTATTAGGTCATGGGTCTTATCTCCAGAAAAATGTACACACGCACACAAAATCAGATAAAATTTCAGAGTTCACAGATGTGCTGAAGGCTGTTCATTATTTAATAAGCTCTATCCAAAACTATTTTATACAAGTCTCCAGGCCATACCTTTTCTAGATCATATCTGACTAAATGATGTCCGGGTAGGAGAACAACGTTCAGGCAGTGACCACTCCCATTCTGCTCAATAAAGAAGGCACTCTGACTATGCCCTCAGCCTATCAGAGCTTATGCTTGATTTTCAATGAAGAGACATCCACGATTTTAAAAAGACATGCATTTTCTTTCGGTATAACAAAAACTGACAAATTTCCTATAGAAATTTTCCTTTCACCATTTCTTTAGCTTATGCTCTACTGCCACCAAACTGTGTTTTAGGAAAGCTTTTGCTTAAAATACCATTAATTCCTTAGATTTATGGTACATCGAATTTATCCTGAGATAATAAGCCTTACAGACCAGAGATCTTCAAGGTCAAACTATATATTAGTTGTGACATAGTTTTCTTTAAGTGAGCTAGTTTGATTCATGTTAGAGTTTTGATTCATGTTTAAAGTCTCTTAAGAATCTTACTTCTTCTAGACTGAGCAGTGGCAGAGTGGGAGCATGAACTTGGGCTTAAAAGTGGCAGCAACTTTGTTCAGAATCTGGTTTATCACTTATTTGTGTAAGGGTACTGGTGAATTATTTCAACTCTCTGAGTCTTGCCAGTCCCAGCTTTTCTTGCCAGCAAGATAGTAGTGATATCTACCGCACAGGACAACTGAGATTAAATGAACACGAAGGACATCAACCCTCTTTTCACCTAAGTCTAAATTGAATCATCCTCATTTCTTCAACGGTGGCTTATCTGAGCCACAATAACAATTCATATCCATTTACCTTGAGTGATCTACATACCCAATAATTTGCTCCCCAAATGCTTATGTAGGCCTGCCTACTTACTGTCCCTGGGCATAGCAGCCCATCTAGGTACTATTCCTTTCACAGTTTTTAGCTGGGGCACAAAAAGTGTCTCAACCTAAATAAAGGTATTTCAAAGTGCCAAACTTAAAATACCCAGTCCTTAAGCATCACTACTGTATGGCTTCCTTATTCCCCACTCTCATCATTTGTACTCATCGTTTCAAAGTAACTTATTAATATAGAAAGATAGCACATCTACACTCAATCTGACTGATATACTCTGAAATGCATAATGATGGGGGGGGTGGTAAGAACAAACAACACACACCCTTTTATAATTTACTGTTCACTTAAGTGAAATAGGAGTAAGACATATTATAAAAAAACACACACAAACAACTTCATATATATCTGTATCAGGACCATGTCAGGGTTCAGCAAAGATTAAGTAGCTAAGATACTCTGTACTTAATATTTGTACTCTGGCTTATTTAGAAATAAGAGGAAACTACATTTTGGGTTGAGTGTCAAGCCATAAGGTTCCAGATTTTGTTACAAATTCTTGTAAAACTGCTATTCACTACATATGAATGATAAGAGAAAAAGAAACCTTCTTCCCTAGAAGGCTTAATTCTCAACTTATTTTGAATATGAAAAAGATATCTCTTGGGTAGGACCACGGAAAGAGTCATACTATTCGTCTTTCTAATTTGACAAGTCTTCCCTGTGGGAAGAAGAAAACTTATCTATAAATTCCTACCTATCACTACACCCAATAGAGTGACAATGTGGAATGGAGACCAAAGTGGACCTTCAGTATTACTGACAGTCAGTTGAACTTAACCTTTTGCAGGGGTTGGCATGGAAAGAAAAGAAGCTACGGAAGCTTGCCAAAAAAACAACTCTGTGTACCTTGGGCCATCAACTGTCCTTAAATTTCAGGAACCTGCATTAAACAAACAAAAAATAACCCTTCTCCCTCCCCAAAGTAACCTTCCTATATCATGTACTTATGCAAAGCACAGGCAACCATATCAAAATTTACTCTGGTCCTAGCTGAGGTTCAGCAGCACTGGCTTTGGGCAGTTATTAAATGAATATACTGTTTTAAGTCCCCTTTTCTCTTCTTTTTTCTCCATGGCATCAAGGTCATTCTTCTCCTGCTACTGAAATAGCCATAAATGTGCTGACTATACTTTATATGAAGGCAAAGTTAATAAAATAACTAGTAAATCTATTAATAA
Organism: Puma concolor; assembly: GCF_028749965.1. NCBI lineage: Eukaryota > Metazoa > Chordata > Mammalia > Carnivora > Felidae > Puma > Puma concolor. The sequence continues at coordinate 18,851,059 of NC_141668.1, read as the reverse complement.
CTGGTCACACACACACAAAAAAAAGTTAAAGAAAAACTAAGTACTTGTTATAAATCCCAAAAGGACATTTGGTAAAGTTCAATTTTCACTTTCAATCTAAAGAAAAAAAACTCAATAAATTAAAAAAACTCAATAAATTAAAAATAACAAGGTATGTTCATACTGTGGTGAAAACTACTTATCTCAAATAAATGGTTAAAATCACACTTAGGAGTGAATAAAACTCTGGAGGCACCCCTGTCAAAGAGGGAGACAGACCCATAAAGAATGAGACAAGGATTCCTGATGGCACTACTTTCTAAACTGTTCTTTAATTCTTAGCCCAGTTATTCTCAAATAGGAAGAGGTGGTGGTGGGAGATCCAATACAATAAAACAGTGAAAAGACACCAAAAAAATTCTTTCCTAAGAGACACAAGAGACTTAGAGATATACCATGCTAATGGTTGAGAACACTCAATGTTATATTGCAGAATGTAAATTTTTCCAGAACAAGTATTTTGAAACACAAATAGATTGGTCAAACTAATTGGGGAAAGTTAGTTCTGTATAATGCACATAAAACACTTAAATACATCAATAAAACATAACAAACAGATATGAATTCACAATCCATAAAACGTTCATTCACTCTATTAATCAAATACAAATTAAAATGAGACAGTTTTTTTTTTTATCAAATTGGTAAATGCGCAGAAATAAATACTCAATTCAAGGAAATAGGTACTCATAATCTTTGACTCAGCAGTTCTACTTCTAAGAGCATCAAAGCTATAACCAAAATATTTGTATGAAAAAAATGTTCATCACAGTGTCATAAATAAGGGCACCAAAATGAAAATAATATACACCAGCAGCAGGTTGGTTTAATAAATTTCAAATGCTCATGTATAATGAAATACCATGCAGCCATAAAAAAATTGTATTTTCATGACACAGGAAAATATTCATGATAATGGGTATTAAGTTTTAAAACATAACAAACCAATGTATTTTGTGTATATATACATTCACAAGAAGGAAAAGGACTACAAAGAAATACACACTGAGAGGAAATACATCAAATCGTTTTCAGTGAAAATGTCTTGAGTATTGAGATCACATAGAGGATTTACTTTCTTCTGTATGCTTTTATATTATTTTTCAAATTTCCTTAAGTAGAAATATATTGCTTTTATATTCAGGAAATAAAAAACGTTATCTCAAAGAGATAGTCTAAATTTTAAATTTCTAGTCTGAATTCTCCAGGGGCTATAAACCCAGAATATGGTTTTAATTAGAGTGATATTTTTAATGAGAACAATAATGTACATAACTGTGAAAAGCATCTGAAGTAAATTTTTACTATAATAACCCCATTCTTATATGAAGCACTACAGAATTAGCAACCAATGAGGTAAGGAATAAAATATGGTTCATAATAAAGTAAACATACAGGGGTAGAAAGGAGTAGGTACAAAAAGATCAATGGAAAGGGTCAAAGCTTATCATCCCCAAAAGATTTCTCTTGGACTTAGCTTTTATTCTTAGCTTTGACAGGCGCAAATTTCACACAGTTTACTATACAGTAATTTTATGTTTTGTTCTGTAGGCTCTTTTTTATATATTTATATACACATGTATATACATGTGCATGTATGTGTTTATACAAACAATTTGAATAGCCTTTTAAGTGATCTTTACTATCAAGATGAATAAACTTAACCAGGACTTCAGGAATTTGAATACAAGAGTACACATTTGAAGAAACTGACCTGACAACAATGCATGTAGTTATTATTAGCTATATTTGGAAAATGGCCCTTACATTATTTTAGTGCTAAATAGATGCTGGACTACAGCAAGCAACAAGCAGATGTTTAGCATATTACTTAAATTTAACTTTGGAATAATTTTTTTTAAGAAGCAAATCAACATATCTAAATTAATTATAGCTATTTACTTAAAATGAATCCATTTTATAAAATTAAACTTACCAAATCAAAAGAAAATTAACAAGAGCCTAACACACCAAACTTAAGGAACATTCAGGATAGAGTACAACCCCCAAATTATTGTTTTTATTAATCATACCATTTTCTGACAGGCCACAACCAAATATAACCCAAAATGTGAAGATCACCATTATCAGAATGAGACTCAGTACCTAAGACTGTAAGTTTATTTAAACATTGACATAGCACAGGTCTACACAAAAATAAGCCGTTTTCTATGATGAAAAAGATTCTGAATCCTCCCCATTTAGAGAACTTTAGTGATTTCTGCAACTAGAAAACCACAAATATGTGTGTCTCCAACATACAATGCTTCAGATTAACTCCCACTCTTCCTTTTCCAGTATTTCCCCCACATTATATCAGGAGGGAAACCTTAATTAGGTAAATAAGAGCCTTTCAGTAACCAACATCCCTTAATTTCCTTTTTTGCAAGGAGGGCGTTCTCAGGGTCCAGGGCAGTCTGCAAATCAACGCAAAGGGTAGCCATCAAGAGGCTCATTGATGTGTTACCAGGGAGCAGCAGGCAGCAAATATTCAAACCCAGAAACTGTGACTCAACATTTCCTATTTGGTGCAACAACTGTGCACAAATGATACACACTGTCAAGAAGGATTCTGCCTGAAGAAGATGTAGAATGAAAGGAGAAGATCGACAGACATGAAGGGAAGGTGTCTGATCATACTAATATCGGTACTTACGTATCATACCTCTGCAGTGGCGTCACTTTGTTCTTATTCTTATCAACTGAACCCGTGGACAGTTGAAGAAAATTGGGGTTTAATTTATACAATTCTTGAAGTAGTTTCTGTTCATATTCTTGGTGTTTACCCGCCTAATGAAAGAAGAAATAAAAACTGCAGTGGGGCTCATAAAATGGCTGCTAAAAATTAATAACTTACTTTCCAAATTATTAAAGAAATCCTAAATAAAACATGTAAAAGTTTTTCATGGCTTTAGAGAACCTTGTGAGGATGATGCCACAGAACCACTAGACCAATGAAAGTTCTTCCAACAAAACTATGTGATACGTATACCATTAATTAAGGCATTTCATCAACCGCTTTATTGTGCAAAAAAGCTTATTAATAGTCAACTTTTTTGCTACCTCAAAAAACTAGAGTCCCTTTTAAACCTATTTCCCCATCTTTCATCTACGAATGAGGTCTTCTAACAGGCCGTTACAGAACTTTCCAAAGATCACCAAAAGTAATTAATCTAACTTTTTAAAAGAGACTAAAAACTATACAGAGGTCTGGGTGGCTCAGCTGGTTCAGCATCCGACACTTGATTGCAGCTCAGGTCATGATCTCACAGTTCGAATTCAAGCCTTGCGTCAGGCTCTGAGCTGAGAGCACGGAGCCCTGCTCGTTATTATATCTCTCCCTCTCCCTCTCTCTGCCCCTCCCCCACTTAAGCTCTCACTCTCTCCCTCTCAAAAAAAAAAAAAAAAATTAACATTTAAAAACAAAAAATCCAAAAACAAACAAAAAAAAAACAAAATAATCAGACTAACACTGTGAATAATACACAGATGAAAAGTCTTATTACATTTTTCATTATCTTGACACTAAGTACAAATTCCATTAATTTGTTTTTACATAAAAATTAATATATTTTAAATTCCAGACTAGTTTGGAGTTTTATAAATAAAATTTTACTGGAACAGTCATGTTCATTTATTTACTTGCTGTCTATGGTTGCTTTCTGCTATAACAGAAGAATTGACTATTTGCTACAGAGACCATTTGGCCCAGAAAGCCTAAAATATTTACTGATTGGCCCTTTACAGAAAAAGTCTGCAGATCACTGCTCTATACACAAAAAAGAGAAATCTGTATTTACTGTAGTCAGTAGCAGTATATCAGAAGGCAATGTCACAAACATTATGGGAGAAATTAGGCAAAGACTATTTCTGGAAAACTAGTCCAACACAAAAATAAATCCCAATGAAATGATTCTGAATAACTTTCTACTATTTGTATGTATATTACAACTGAAACGACATTTTTACTTACCTTCAAGGATTGTTTACTTATCTTAAAAGTGTGGTCTAACTAGATGTTATGGGAAAACCAAATCCAGAACAGGACAGATCAAAACAGAAACAAAACAATAAAAACAAGCAAGGGCAATATCATCTAATCGATGATGATTCGAGTATGACTGTATCATATATACTGCACAACTTATCATTCCCTATTTTTTTTTTTTTAATGTTTAGCTATTTATTTTGAGAAAGAGAGAGTGAGAGAGAGAGAGAGAAAGCGCATGCGTGGGGGAGGGGGCAGAGAAAGGGAGAGAGAAAATCTGAAGCAGGCACCACGCTTTCAGGACGGAGCCTAATGTGGGGCTTGATCTCACAAACCATGAGCTCATGACCTGAGCCAAAATCAAGAGTCAGACGCTCAAACAACTGAGCCATCCAGGCGCCCCACATCGTTCCCTGTTCTGAGAGGCGCTCCTGCCTGTTTCAAATGGATCTACAAATGTTTCATACAGTACTAAAGTTTGAGATATGCAGTAACAAGGAAAGAGCTGATGTTTACTGTGATATAATCTGTTCAAATTTCCTTTGTATATAGAGGAAGTGTTTTAATAAAGAAACCTCCTTTCAAATTAATTAATTTTAAACTCACATAAAGAGAAACAGATGAGTTCATCACAACAGTGAATTTTAAATTGTTAAGAAAAAATACAGTCAGATGTGGATTTTACATCTTTAAAACGTGAAAAGCCTTGAAATTTTTTTCTACAATCAATACTTCGGGAGATATTCTGGCTTTTATTAGCAACTAAAAGCGGAAACTAATATTCAAATGATTCTACAGGGGTAGTCCAGAGAGACAGGTTAAATCCCATTACAAGTAAGTTCCAAGGGGCCACCTATCCATTTTCATTTATAACTCAATAATACTCAAAAAAGAGATCAAGTAGGGCTTAGAAACTCTTTAGACAGAGATTTTCATTGTAATAGTAGCATGAGTAGTGCATATTCTCTACTTGTCAAAACTAGTTTGAAGTGGTTCAACCTTAAATTTTATCCAAGAAGGTTTTATTCAAAGAAAGAAAACAAATTAAGAAGCATTTATTAGATAAGAAGTCATCTGTCCCCATTAAATATCACAGAGACCTTATTTTAACACTGTTTTGGGATCATCAAGAAATACTATCAAGACATACCAATGAATTGATTACAATGAGACTTAATCTGTAGTAACTCCAAGTCAAAAAAAAAAAAAAAAAAGTATTTCATTTTATTTAACAATCTGCTCTTAAAGGCGACCCTACTAGACTTTCTCCAGCTTGACCTAGAGAATCAAAGTTGGCAATCAATGCTGCCCCCAACTCCTAAATGAGAAGGGTGTTCCTGCAAAAGTCCACAGCAACAATCTGAAGACCTCAGCTACAATAGGGAAATGCAGCACTGTGCTTTGGTATAATCCTCATTTAATATGCATGTGGTCAACATTTTTACTTGTAAAGGCCTGTTTATACAACAAATTGAAAGGAGACTAGAGGACAGAAAATATAAAAAAGAACATGGGATAATAAACCTTCAACTCATGACACTGATTCAATGTACACTTTCATGGGGAGAATCATTTTATAAAAATGTTACCTTATCAGCAACATTCGATAGGTTTATTATTATCTAGCATGTTCTATAGAGTGGAAATTAGCAAGGAAAAACCTCATAATTACAGTAACCCACTTAGTTTTCATTTTGCTGATATTCCCACTAAAGTAGCATTTACCAAAATGCCTTCGTTCGCCAATTAAGTTCTGAATGTACATTCCCTTCCTGGATATGTATTAGCACATTAAAGACTCTGAGAAGTCCTGTAAGAAAGAAACCTATTTATCTTCATTCACACTTAATGGACTACCAACCCATCTTTATTACAACAATAATTCTGTAGAACTGATATTCCACGGAACACTGGAAAATGCCACTTTAATAACAATTAAAAAAATAGAATTCCTAGTTTTTGCTTTTGTAATTTTAACTTATAAAGAAAAATACTCCCTTTTCCGCAAAGTTTATAATTCACATTAATTTACTACCTGCATTTCCTCTTTTGTGAAGCTGGCCGCCTCATCCCCCAATTCATGTAGATACATGCAGTCAGGCTTCGGACACTGCATATTCTTTAAGAAGTAACTGCAGTATTTTGTTGTACCTAGAGATGCCTGTAGGAGAGTTGGGGAGGGGGAAAAATGACCCAAAATGTGAATTGACACAATGAAGATTTCCATCTTTGGTGTTTTCACTTCACCTAAAATGAGGCATCGATGTAACCAAAACAGTAAGTAAGGCTGTGAATACTGGAGAACTAAACTATTACTAAGCAGAATTTATTAAAAATGATGCTCATTTGGAAGAACTAAAGAACCACCCCCCCCCGCCCCCCCGCCCAAGTCTATGGTTTCCAGAATCTGAGTACCCAAATCTTCCCTAGGGATCAGAAGACAAGATACACAAAATCTGTTCCACGTTATAGTAACTTCTTGCAAGTAACTGTACTTGCTCATTAAGAAGGCAAATTCTTTTTTCTAGTTATGCCAGCCTTTTCCCACTTAAATAAAGCATGGCTCAGTGGGACCCCTTATTCAAACCTGAACTGTTCAATATTCAAATATTTAAGGACAACAAATCAGAACCATTTTCTGTCATAAGTATCATAGATCCTATTTTCACAAAATAAGATTATGTGTAATTACAGAAGATTTTTAAAGATTATCACCTAAAAATGAATGTGTTTATTCCTACCTGGTAAAACAAGACCCTACACATAATCTGGCAGTAAACAAATGAGCTGTCATAAATTAGTATGGATACTTAAGAAGCAATCTTCAAATACACCCCCCTCAAATGTAATAGGTAAATCCTAGCCTCTCCTCTATTTACTACATTGTACCTCTTCCCCCTTAAAAAAACATCAAGAGGAACATATTACCTTAAGTGTTCTGCCATCTACTACCACATTGTTGACACACTGTATGGCTCTGAGAGCATCTTCTGACCGGATATAGGTTACATAAGCACTGGCGCTTGGACCCTAAAGTGAAAACACACTGTTACCGAAGTTTCAAATTCAACAAAAACTTTAACAATTCCTTTGCACCCTGCCTAGGGAATTCTGAAGGCCTTTACTACTACTATCATTAATAATAATGACAATAATTAGAAGTAGTAGTAAGTCTGATTAAACCATATACTAGTTTATCTTAAAACAACCATACTTAATGAATTTTATCTGATTTTAAGTATACTAAAATATATATGGATAAAATACCATCCCTGGCTTGGTATTTATATTTTTAAAGTCATTTGACAGGCTAGTCAAGGTTACAATAAGCTTTGAAAGTTAGATTTAAAAAAATAAGGGGCGCCTGGGTGGCGCAGTCGGTTAAGCGTCCGACTTCAGCCAGGTCACGATCTCGCGGTCCGTGAGTTCGAGCCCCGCGTCGGGCTCTGGGCTGATGGCTCAGAGCCTGGAGCCTGTTTCAGATTCTGTGTCTCCCTCTCTCTCTCTGCCACTCCCCCGTTCATGCTCTGTCTCTCTCTGTCCCAAAAATAAATAAAACGTTGAAAAACAAAATTAAAAAAAAAAAAGATCTGAAGATTTGTCAAATTATGTTCTCCCCAAAATAAAAGCAATTTGCTAGAGTATTCTATCTGCTAATACCAGCATAACAAAGATGCTCTACTAAGTTTTCAATAGTTGAAAATATTAATTAGAAACCATCACCTTATTATCGCAATGCCTGATAACAGACTCAACTCCCCCTCCTCCCCAAACGAACACTAAACTTTGTTTGACTATTTCCCTCTTATTATCAATTCACTGTTAAGTCCTGAAGAGTCAAATGAGCATGAGAAATTCCCCCACCCCACCAACAGAGGTCACTACACTGCTTAAATCCTTGACCCTCAGGCTTTGTAATTAAAGCTGAATTTTCCTTCTGAACAGCCCAGGTCAAGCCCAGACCATAGGGAGGAAAGGCAAAAATCCCTATAATGAGTTACCTGTGAGCCTGCATATGATGTGCTATTATTGATGACAACTTTATGTATTTTACCAAACTTCCCAAAATATTCTGGTCGTTTTAAAACCTATAAAAGAAGAAGAAATAAGGTATAATGTGTCCCCATTTTCATCAGTGTTATCCTTATAATGGGGACATAACCATCCCTCTTCAGTGAAAGGAAAATAGTTTTTAAAGTTTTCTAATAAATGTGACTACTTCCTAATTTACAATTTGTGTGGTTAACCTATAGGATATTATCAACAGAGTGTAAAAGCTATTTTTTATTGACCCACTATATGGAAACTGAGACTCACTAAATTTGGTATTAACCACCATGTTCTAGTATCTGCACCAATAATCAGTGAAATCTTACCTTCACAGTATTCTTAAACACCAAAACAATCAAACATCTTAACCACATTTTCATTAATAGATGATCCTTATAAAAAAGTAATTCTCAAAACAATGACCAAATAATTATGTATTAAACACAGACAGAAACTCAAGAACAGACATATAAGTAGAGACAGCTTTACTCATAAATCTATTGTATATAATATTTGATGCATTAAAGTTACCAATTGCAAATACGGTAACAATGTTCCTCAACCTTCTAAGCTTAATGATGTATCACTGTATGTGTGTACGTATTCTCTTTGTGTTGATTTTGCGGTTTCTTGATTATCTCCTCTGTGTGTGTGCGTTTTTTTCCCTACTCTTTGCCTAGTAAACAACATATATGGGGTGATGGAAACAAATTTATTCATTTCTCTATTACCCAGTTACTTCTTTGTAGTTATTCCCCCTTATACCTGTGCCACCTCCTTTACTCCTTTCATTTTACTTTACTTACAGACTTACTTGACCTGTGTTTTAATTTGACCAATATGTAACCTGATATAAAACTTCTCCCATAATTTCCAACTACTTTAAAATTAAATTTGGTTCTTTTCCTAGAATTTATCTATAGACCTACTGTTCTTACACCCTCTACAAACAGCAAGCTCTCTCTCAAGGAAGTTTTCTGTGTGTACCTGTCCAAGTGTGTGCCAAGTATTCTTTCCAAACACTCTTAATTTGGTAACATTCTCACATACTTACAACTCAGCTAATGTGTTCTGTATGATAGAATCAAGACTTTGTGAAATAGTGTATGGCTGAGGTATCATAAATTCCTAACAGTTTTCAACTTAATTAACAATTATTTTTTACCACATTTTACTTTAGGTTCTTACAAGTATAGGGCTGTTATGTTTTCTATAGCCAATTTTAATGGATTATGAGATGATACTTTTGGTTTTCGATCTTTTTTCCACCAAATCCCCTAACATATGAAACTATTAAGTGGTGAAGGCAATGGCCCTGAGGCTTTACACGGCAAAGTCCCAGGGCTGAGGAGCAGGGGGAAGAGTTTATTTTGAAAAGCTTCCTGGCTGGTGGAGCGTAGAACTGTATTCACTATTCCAGCTGGATGGATACCAACTCAGTGAAAGGCTCCACAGCCAACATACCTGCTTCAAAGGTTCAGGCTGGTCAGTTTATGCTACATCAGCATCTCAAATCACATCTGAGTTTATGGTAGTAGCTCTCAATGAAGGCAGCATTCAAGAGAGCATTTAAAAATCCGTGGGAGCTTTTCTTGGGGGAGGTTGTCAAAATGAATGGGAGGCAATACTTATGTTCAGTGCATGAGAACCAGGAATGGCTTACCAGGCTTGGGCTAGCCCTGCAAAATGAAGAACTGTCCTGCACAATTGCTGAATGTCCTATAAGACATTAATGTAGCTGAGAAGCCTAGGTATAATTAAGTGAACCCAGAAACAAACTCCACATTATACATAAACTCAAAGTAGTTCCCTACAATTTTGACATATGTTGAATTTACAGGAAAGCAAATAATATGTAATTCAGGGAAGACTACAAGTGCTTTATTCAGAATTATACTAAGAGTTGTTTCGGAAAAATCACATCATTGGCATTTCATGGTACCTGAGTTGCCAATACAGATACCTGTAACAATCTGCATTGTGGGTGTCACATTCACAGTGATTCTACAAAAAATGTAAGTATTCCACTATTTTATTGTACACTTAACAATAGTATGTCCCAAACCTGAATATGCATATAAATCATCCAAGGATCTGGTAAAATTGTGTATTTGGATTCAGTAGCTCTGGGGCAGGGCCCGAGCTTACATAATAAGCACCCAGGTGATACTAATGCTACCAGCCCAGAAGCTGCACCTTGAACAGCAAGGTCCTAGAGTAGGGGTACCCAAGCTTTACATGTAGAAATAGTATTGTATAATTATTTTCCTCTTAATACTTTTATTTCTTTACTTCATGAAAGTCAAGGAGTGTCATAAAATATTTTTTAAAAAATGGTTACTGGTTCGGATAAGAAAACCACTGGCTTATGGAAATAGTTTCTGGCCAATATTTGGCTACAAGACCTTCAATACAACATAAGATTTCTGTATAACTACACTGACATGTCACATTGGAGCCAGAATGATTATTTCCAAAGCACAGATCTAGCCATGTCACTCTGTTCTTAAGAACATTCAACAGGTTTCCACAGCCTTTAGGATAAAGTGCAAACTCCTTGGCGTGGTTAAAAACCCCTCATAATCTGTTACTACTTACCTCGCCAGCCTCATCTCTCACCACTGCACTCTAATCTTCCAGCCAAACAAATCACTTGCAGACTGAGATCTTTCTCATCCAGAAGCATTTGTATAGTTCCTGTGCCTGAAGCACTTTACCCCAAAGACAGCAGAAGAGTACATACCTCGCCAGCAAGATCGGGTGCTCTCTCTTGTGCCTCCATAGCCCTCAGTACTACTCATATTACAGTAACTGTTAGCTTGAAAATAAGCAGGGACCACGTCTGTATTGGTGTATACTCAGTGTCTTATACACTGCCCAGCGCATGGTACCCCATAAATGCTTATTGAAAACAGAACAATTTTAACACTGAACAAAAAGAATTACATGGATAAAGAACACCGATGGGCCTCAGAGTATTAGCAAATGGCCCTATGGCTGATAAGAAATGGCTTGCCCAGGCAAGGGAAATTTAAATAATTTATTTTTTATTTTTTATTTTTTTATTTAAAAAAAAAAATTTTTTTTTCAACGTTTATTTATTTTTGGGACAGAGAGAGACAGAGCATGAACGGGCGAGGGGCAGAGAGAGAGGGAGACACAGAATCGGAAACAGGCTCCAGGCTCTGAGCCATCAGCCCAGAGCCCGACGCGGGGCTCGAACTCACGGACCGCGAGATCGTGACCTGGCTGAAGTCGGACGCTTAACTGACTGCGCCACTCAGGCGCCCCTAAATTTAAATAATTTAAACTTTCTATATTAAGTTAAATATTCTAGATTCTGTCTAAACATACAACTAGCAAAACAGTATTCTAGTGAATAAAAAGTATGGGGAATAGGCAGAATACCCTACATATCACATTATCCGTATATTCAATGTCATATATTTACTTCACAGTGAGCCAGCTTTAATACTAATATAGAATATAAAAGGCTACACGACAGGGGCACCTGGGTGGCTCAGTCAAGTGTTCGACTTCGGCTCAGGTCATGATCTCAGGGTTTGTGGGTTCGAGCCCCGCATCGGGCTCTGTGTTGACAGCTCGGAGCCCAGAGCCTGCGTCAGATTGTGTGTGTATGTGTGTGTGTGTGTGTGTGTGTGCGTGTGCATGTGTGTCTGTTCCTCTTCCCCCACTTGCTCTCTGTCTCTCTCTCTCAAAAATAAACATTAAAAAAAAAAAAAGACTACATGACAGAATTATAAATGCCCAATGGCATGCCAAATGTTTAAAAATGTCTTCCTCTAGGGGCGCCTGATGGCTCAGGTGGTTAAGTGTCCGACTTCGGCTCAGGTCAGGATCTCATGACTCGTGAGCTCAAGCCCCGCATCGGGCCCTGTGCTGACAGCTAAGGGCCTGAAGCCTGCTTCAGACTCTGTCTCCCTCTCTCTCTGCCCCTCTCCTGCTCTCACTCTGTCTCTTTCTCAGAAATAAACATTAAAAAAATTTTTTTTAATAATAAATAAACTGTCTCCCTGTATATTCTTTGGGAACACAGTCAAGTTTTCATGGGCACTACAGAGAAAATCAAAACCTCGGTAAACAGACAGAAGGATGAATGACCAGAGAAATGGATGGACAACAGACCAATGATCAGTGTAAAACACTAGAATAGGACCTTTAAGACCAGGGGATTAGAAGTGGGGGTGGGTGGGGATGGGGGTGGGGGGTGGGTCCTAGTCCCGGCTCTGCTATGAAAGAGCTGTGTGATCTTAGGCAAGTCACTTAACTTCTCTATGCCTCAACTTCTCATTTGTAAAATAACATGGTTCTGTCTTTAAAGTCTTTTAGTTCCTCAAACAAGCTACTCTCTCAGACCACCACATACCTGGGACACACACTTGTCCTTATCTGCGGCCTAGGGAATCCCTAGTAATTCTTAATTATCCTTCCCTCAGGAAGGCTTTTTGTGGATATCTATAGTAGCCAAGTCCCCTATTGTTATATGTTCCCCCAAAACTCTGTACTTCTCTGTTTATAAATGCTTAGCACAGTTAAAAGTACTTAAATTCTGTCTTCCCAACAGTTATTAATTACGAGTAGAGACTGGGGTGCCTGGATGGCTCAGTTGGTTGAGCATCTGACTTAAGCTCAGGTCATGATCTCACAGCTCGTGAGTTCAAGCCCCACATCGGGCTCTGTGCTGACAGCTCAGAGCCTGGAGCCTGCTTCGGATTCTGTGACTCCCTCCCTCTCTCTGCCCCTCCCCTGCTCATGCTCTGTCTCTCTGTCTCTCAAAAAATAAATAAATGTTAAGAAAAAAAAAAGAGTAGAGACTGTGTCTGGCTTGCTGAACTACTTTATCTATAACATCAAAGTACCTAAAACAGGGTAAAAATTCAGAAGTTAATTTAGAAAATGAACGAATTAGGTTCCAGCAAATCCAAAATTTTAGCATTTAGAAGATAATTACCTCTAATCACTACCTCTAACTATATACCATAACTTCTAAAATAGTTTTTTTTCTATTTATCAATAAGTGAATACATTTGACAATCAATCGTGGTATTAAGTTTTTTGAGGCAAAAAATTATTTTCAAAATAATCTTGAATTTTTCCTAAACTCTCCTGTTAATCAGAATCCAGTCAAATACAGGGTGCCTGGGTGGCTCAGTTGGTTAAGCATGCAACTTTGGCTCAGGTCATGATCTTGCGGTTTGTGAGTTTAAGCCCCGTGTCAGGCTCTGTGCTGACAGCTCAGAGCCTGGAGCCTGCTTTGGAGTCTGTGTGTCCCTCTCTCTCTCTGCCCCTTTCTTACTTGTGCTGTCTCTCTCTCTCAGAAATAAATAAACATTTAAAAAAAATTAAATTAAAAAAAAAATTCAGTCACACACCAAATTGTTCATCATCCAAAAATAATAGGGAGCTCCTTTAACCTGAAAGTTACCACTAGCAATTTGAAACTTCAAGTTTTCTAATAAAGCTGACTTTAAGTTTTCCAAACGGAAAAGATTATACACACAAATTAAGAGGATGTGTTAAGATATTATTGTTTAGAAATGGTAGGATTGAGTAAATAAAACAGTGGTCTCTGGTCTTCCTAGGGTTTCAAGTGAAATAAATGAGAGAAACCAATGTTTAAAAAAATTCAGGGTCTTCTCACCAAGAACACTGATTTCAAAATATAAAACCAGTACAGTGATTTTTTTTTTTTAAGGCACATTTAGATTCATGATAAGGTGTCCTCTCTCACTAGTCACCACCTAGATTAATTTCTTTCTGTGTAACAGTTCTTCAGATTAACGTTACTGGAGTTATGTTTTGAAGTGGAAATAAGAAATCTCTGTAAGTAAATAGAAACAAATCACAGAATACAAAGAGGAGGCAGAAAACCTATAATCCAAACAGCAGACTGAGACTATGGCTTAATTTTAGCCAGCTTTCGGGCATTGCTCCCTATGTGCCTCCAGTACTATAGGTGACAGGACCCAGGATGTATTAACACAGTCAAGTACATGCATATCCAAGCTTTGTCAAATCAAAATAAAAGTTCCATTCATTTACTGGAATACCAGTTTCAGAAAGCACAAGTAGACTCTAATCAGTAAGATCAGTAGGAGTAAACAGAGACAGATAAAGTAAAAAACTTGCAGAGGCAAGAAGGGCCCTTTTTTCTAGTTAGAAAAAAGACAAGAGTTGAAAGGCGAAGACAGAAGGACTGGTGCAAAGTTGGAGTGGTGTTCAAGAAAATGGTCACAAGTGAAGTGGGATTCTGCCTGCCTGAGGAATTAAAAAGAAAAAAGAAAGAACTGGCTGTTGAGGTTGAGTCACAGACCTGAAATGAGCTCTCGTCCTTAAGAGCCATTGCTGAAAAGTCCTTTCCTGTCGAATTCTAGACCAACCCCATTGGTTTTGCAAAGAACCTGGTCTCCTGAAGGACTCATGCAACCCACTAATGCCAGCATCCCTGGACTTAGCTCCAAGTAATTCTGGAGTTGCCTCTATGTTTATTGCCAATGAGAAAAGCCTTCTTGGTAAGGTCTCTCTGACTTTCTCTTCTACTGATCTTGAAGCCCTTCACAACCTCAATTACACAGTAAACTTAATGTTTACACTCGTTAAATTTCATTCTTCTTGGGCCATTAGCCCACTTAGCCAAGTGTGAAGATTCCCACCTCCCTAAGCATATTCACTATAACCTTCCCTCTTAATGGGTACCATGAGGAATACTACTCCAAATTCTTCTCGAGGGGTACCTTTGGCAGAGCCCCCAAATCCAATTCTCTCCTACTCAAGTAAACACTCTGGCTGTGAATCAGCTTCTATCTGCCCTCCCATCAATCTAGTCAGCACCTCCTAATACATCAGAAACGAAAACTTAGCAGATATACTTCCAAGGGTATCAGGGAAAGTTATGAGCTCAGTGTTACTCTTACAGCACTGGTGGTGAAAGGAGAAAAAAGAGGTAATAAACAGAGGGGGTAATAAGGTCTGCTCTGCCTCCAAACACACACCACAGAACCCGGTCCATTATTTTCCTTCATCAAATTCTCCCTCCTTCCCCAAACTTGGCTTGAAATGAATGAATAAAGAATGATGGTACAGCGTAGCAGTAGTTCTCTAACTCTTCTATAAGCAAGAATTACTACTTGGGCAGGATTAAAAAAATACAGCTCTCTAGTGGGTTCACGTAGCTGCATGCCCAGGACGATCCTTACACAGCTACAGAAAAGAGGAAAGAAACAGAGTAGTCATGTCACATGCTAGCCATATAGCAGTATAAAACAATTATCCAACTTTCACAGATTATTAGCACTAAAGGAGATTTTAGAGATTTAGCTCAACCACCTCGTTTTACAACTAAAGAAAAGGAGGCCAAGAAAGATAAAGACACTTGCCTAAGATCACAACTGGCCATTGGTTGCTTAGAGAGAATTAAAAAATCATTTCCCATTCTCTCCTAAGTTTTAATAATTTCAGGGAAATCCTGGAAATAGGCAAGGTCAGCTGTTATTTCCAAATAAGATAAGTAAAAAAGAAAAAAATGTCAAGTTGAGAAAGAAAACACAAGAGGGCTTACCTCAGGGTCTGCTAGGCGCTGAGACAGACCTACAACAAAGACGAGGTTTTTTTGTACAACACGTACACTAGCCAAATGTTTGCGATTTTCTGATATTTTCTGTTTTCTCTCATTCTGTTTCTGTTTTTTCTCATTCTTTATCCTCTGCAATTCTTCCTGGGAGAGTGGTTTATAAACTGCTGGGTCTTCTGGATATGGCTTTAAGCACAAAACAAAGAAGTTAGTATTAAATATGGAAAGACGTAAGGTATATACATAAACAATGATCAAATTCTGGATGATGGGTATGTGGTTATTTGTTACATCTCCCTTTTTCTCAGTCTTTTTTTTTTTTTTAAGTTTATTTATTTATTTTGAGAGAGCAAGAGAGAGAAAGAAAGTGCAAACAGGGAAGGGACAGAGAGAGGGAGAGACAGAATCCCAAGCAGACTCTTCGTTGTCAGATGTGGGGGTTGGACTCATAAGATGTGAGATCATGACCTCAGCCGAGATCAAGAATAGGATGCTTAACGGACTGAGCCATGCAGGGGCCCCTCTCAATCTTTCAATTGCTTCAAGTATTATTTATTTAATAAATTTAAAATTATACAAGTTTTTAAAAAATATTTATCTTTTTAGAGCTTAGCACAGACTATTTTTAGCACTAAACTTAAAATACTCCAGAATTACAAAGGTTCTACAATTTAAAAAAATACAACGGTGGTATTCCGTATAGTGTCCAGCAGAGTTGACAGGAAAAATCAAACATCTAAGGTGCTGTGGAAGAGGCAAAGAGTAGAAGTTACCTCAAGTAAACTTGGCTTTATATACTATTTTCAATAAGCACTTAATGAAAACCTACTATGTGTTAGAAGATTAACGAAGTGCTTATTCTTCAATTCATTCTTAGAGGAAGATAAACGGGCAAATAAACAACAATCTGTAGGTTCTCTGGTTCAGGAGTTTGACTTTAGTTTCAACACTTAATAGCCATGTGGACTTAAGCAAGTCAATTAAATTCTATGTCTCAGTATCCTCACAAGCTGAAAATAATCTTAAAGGTGGGGGTAAAGATAAAATAAAGCAATTATTGGGGTGCCTGGGTGACTCAGTCAGTTAAGCGTCTGACTTAGCTCAGGTCACAATCTCTGAGCTCGTGAGTTTGAACCCCGCGCGTCAGGCTCTGCACTGACAGCTCAGTCTGGAGCTTGCTTCTGATTCTGTGTCTCCCTCTTGCTGTCACTCCCTGTTTGTGCTCCGTCTCTCTGTCTCAAAAATAAATAAACATGAAAAAAAATTCACAAAAAAATAAAGCAATTATTATCATGACTGGCACATAGTAATCCCTCAATAAATACTAGCAATTCCAATGTTGTAATTTTTTCCTTTTTTGTCATTATAATATTGTTTTCATTGCTACTGTTAATGCCAAAGCTAACGGTTGTCTGAATAAGAGCTGTGAACTCACACTGCCTGGCTTTGAATCTTGGCTCCTCTTTACCATCTGAGAGACCTTGGCTAATTTATGTGACCTGCCTGCCTCAGTCATCCTTTCTGTAAAATAGGAATCACAAGACTTTATTAAGAGGGTTTCTGTAAGAGTTACAAAAGGAAATACATTAAAGTGATTAAGACTGTGTCCTATACATAAGCATTCAATAAATCGGTTATTATTACTACTAATAAAAAATAGTTAATAAATAGAAGACAGGACACATTAAATACAATCATATCTAAATGTGGATACCCAGAGATCCCAGAAATAGGAAATTGTGCCTATCAGAATACAGGAGTGGGGGCTAACAGAAATGATGACCTCCAGGAAAAAAGTAGGAACAAGGTACAGTGGAGAGAGTATCCAAAAGCTTGAAACCCTGCTATGCTTTTAACATAAAGGTACTTTTCATCTTTTCCTATGTAAGTAAAACACAAAAACAAATAAAACCCCTCAAATTTGTGAACACACTCAGATTAATGCTGAAGGCAATTGAGAAAGTGAGACTTTTCTTTACGTTCCTCGGCTTCTACTGGTAATATCATAAGGTCTCCAAAAACCCTGTTCTTCAATCTTCAGACATTCTTAGTGGTCCTGCAGGATCTAAGCACCCATACCATTTGATTCCCACATTTAAAAATCTGAATCTTCCAGCTAATTGGTCCTATGTGACATACTCTAACTTCCTTGCGAGTGGGAGGCAAATAAAACAGCTGACTTGGTAATCCATGACCCGAAGTCTGTCTCTAGGATGAAATATAAAGCTAGTAGTGCACATTTTAGGAGCTCAATAAATATTTGCCAAATGAACACCAATCTACTCTCTAAAACTGAAAAGTTAGCAATGCTAATTTTCCTTTTTAAAAAGTCTTAACTTTTCTAGAGGTTTCACAAAAAGTAGGAGAAGCATGCATCCCGTGAGCGCTGCTCCACCACACACACACCACCGTAAATACCTCCTCAGCAAACCCAGGGACAGGAAACTTAACAAGCTGGTACAAAGAGTGGAGGAAGAGAGGTGGACTAACAATGAGACAGAGACACATAATCTGAATAACTGCAGAGAGTGTGACCTACAAAGCGAGCAACGATAGTACTGAAAATGATCAAAAAGAAAAACACATCTGGTCTACTTTTTGACTGAAACACATACACTAAACTTAATTTTCTAGAAATATAGCATCAGATGAAAAATTATAAGCAGGGGAGCTTTCTTTAAATATATTATTATATGTTATGTATCAAAGGAGTGTGAAGTATGTCACCTATGGAAAAGCAGTTTTAATGTGTAAAACATTTTTAATAGTGTTAATTTGATGATAAACTGCCAAACTATTAAGGTGGTTTATAAAATAAATCACTTATTTTCTAATATAATATAATATAATATAATATAATATAATATAATCACTAACATATCACTTATTTTCTTTCATCTGTGTAGTTATGGTCCCACTTCTATTTCTAATGTATCTTTATGTCTCTTCTCTTTATTTTCTGATCTGACCTGCCAAGAATTTGATTATTTTATTGGTCTTTCAGAGAACCAGCTCTAACTTTTATTGAAATATTACTTTTTTCTATTTTACCAAATTCTGCTGAATCCCTGCGCTTCCACTATCACAATGTTTAATACTCTCTTTTGGTTTCTTAACCTGCAATAAGCTCACTCATTTTTGTTCTGTTTTCCAATAAATGTATTTACAGCTTTAACTTTGCCTCCTGCTAGAAATGATGTAAACTACCATATAAAGCTTTATTGTTTAACCAATATCTTAAAAATGATAAATGATCTGCAGTGAGAAGTCCCAAGCCAATTTCTGTATAAAAGTCAAAATCCAGAGAGGTAAGTGTAAAGTCTTTGTAACAACACATGGGGAAAGAGGGACAGCATTCAAAGCCCAGGGCCAGACCAAGATGAAGACTCTTTGGGGAGATCATCTCCATGTTAAGCTGAGACCCAGGCCTGTTAGTTTCAGGATAAGAACAAACTACAGAGAAGTCAGAACAAGATAAACAAAACAAAACAAAACAAAACAAAACAAAACAAAACAAAAGGGGCATAGAAGAAAATCAGTTGTTGAAGGAGAAGTTGTTGAAACCAATCTTAGGAAGATTTGCATCCTGGAGACTTAAGGTCTTTATACTTGGCCCCACCAAAGACCATTATGCTTGAGGCATCCCTAATGGCAATGTTCACAGTATCCAGCAGAAGCCAAATCAAAGTCTCTCTAGAGGAGGGCAAACCTACCTTGGACCCTGGAGAACCCTACAAATAATTCAATGACAACAACCAGAAAGCAGGCAGGCATAGATAATCAAGCACATAAAGAAAACAACATGAACAACCACCAGTAGAAACATTCCTCACAGACTTTAGTGGAATTACTGGATACAGATTTAAAAATAATGCTTATCTGTTTAAATAAATATATGATAAACTTGAAAGTATGTGCAGGGTATAAAAATCTATTTAAGATATATCAAGCATGAAAAAAGAACAAACATTACTTCTAGAAAGGCAAAATTTTAGAATTCAATAGACATAATTTAGCAAAAGACGACCAAAAACAATTCAAACACAATATGAAAGATCAGAAGAAATAATCCATTAATGCATTAAGGAAAGAAAAAAAAAAAAAAAAAAAAAAAAAAAAAAAAAAACGAACAAAAAGCCAGAAAGGAAATTAAGAGACATGGAAGGTAGTAAAAAAAAATCTGAAAAATATTTAATCAGAGTCCCAGAAGAAGAAAGAGAATAAAGACAATATCTGAAGAGATAACTGATTTTTTTTTCCCCCAGAACTAATGAAACTCACCAAGGTACAGATTTAAGAAGCCCTATAAACCCCAAGCAGGATAAATAAAAAGAAATACACAACTGAGTTCTTCTTTTTGGAACTGGTTAATATTTCCACTGTGGCCTAAGAGTCAATTTTTGTGTTCACTACACTTGTATTTTAAAGTTTTATACTAATTTGGAGTGCCTGGTTGGCTCAGTTGGAAGTATGTGCTTCTTGATCTCGGAGTCATGAGTTTGAGCCCCATGTTGGGTGTAGAGAAAGTAAATTAGTACTTACAAATAAATAAATTAAAATAAAATAGGGGTGGTGCCTGGGTGGCTCAGTTGGTTAAGTGTCTGCCTTTGGCTCAGGTCACGATCTCATGGTTTGTGAGTCTGAGCTCAGCATCAGGCTGTCTGCTCTCAACACAGAGCCTGCTTCACATCCTCTGTCCTCCTACCCCCACCCCCTGCTCCTCTCCCACTTGCCCGCTCTGTCTCTCAAAATAAACTTTAAATAAATAAAGTTTTGTGCTAATTTGCACAAAGTTGGATGCATGTACAAACACACATATGCTTGCTAATTGTGTCATTCAATATTTTCCATTTCCCTTTATTTGGTCTACTTCATCTATCAAATTCTAAAATATAGAAGTTAGAAGTCTCTCCTTTATGAATGTGGATATAGTTTCTCCTGGTGTTTATATCAGCTCAATATACTTCCATGATCTACTGTTAAATAAATAAAATTCCATGACTTTAGGGACCTTATAGCAGTAAAAATAATTTCTTCTTTTTCTTTCTAAAATGTGTTTGATCTTGATTTTGATTATGACTAAGACCAGTATTATTGCACTTTCTTTCCTATGATTTCCCTACTTTCATTGATATTTTTCTGTGTATGTTCCTAAACAGTTCTACAAGGTTTACTGGGGAAAAAAGTAATCTCTCATTTTCTTCCTTCCCCGAACCTTTTCTTCCTTCCTTCCTCTCATTTTCTTGCTTCTCCCTAGAAATAATCCTGTTAGACTCTTAGATGATTATTTTGTCATTTACTATCACGTCATTAAATAAGATGCTTGTATGAGTGCTACTTGATCTTTTTAGTTCTAGATATTATCATATTACACAAATTGAAAGCTTTCTTTCACCCAGCCTAACCATACATTCCAACTGTACTTTCTTCTTTAACAAAGTATTTTTTTTAACTTTGTTAAATGTTTATTTATTTTTGAGAGACAGAGTGTGAGTGAGGGGCAGAGAGAGAGGGAGACACGGAATCCGAAACAGGCTCCAGGCTCTGAGCTGTCAGCACAGAGCCCAATGTGGGGCTTGAACTCGGGAATGGCAAGATCATGACCTGAGCCGAAGTCAGATGCCCAACCGGCTGAGCCACCCAGGCACCATCAATTCTGCTTTCTAGCCTTCCACCCTCATTTGGGTTAGGTCAATACTCACAATTACATTATTATAAAGTTCAAATGTTATTTATATACTTCTACCTTCAGCCATGACACAGGAGATAGCAACAGACCAGGCCTACCAGCATAATCAACTAGAAAATGAGACAAAATACATGAAATAACTGTTTTCAGACATCAAACAACAGGTACCGAACAGCAAATCTGTGTCCTCTGAGAGACGGGAAGTAACATAGATGAACACGTTGAGTGTCTGTCCCAGCGTTCTGCTCTTCTGGCACTTAGTAGACCCCTGGCTGGGCCAACAATCACACTGAGCAGAGGTGACAGTGATCAAAACCTGAAGAGGCTGAGGCAACTGAAATTTTTGGGGCAAAATATCACAAAGAGGGAAATGGTCCAAAAAGAATTCCAGAAATCTGCATAGAGGAATCCTGTGACAGCTAGTTTCCATTGGCGGCTCTCCAATAAAGATACTCTGATAGAGTCCAGGTCAATAATGAATTTGGAGAGGAAATAAAACAGAAGTAATACCAACCACGTGTAAATTTTTTCAGAATATAGAGGACGAGGAAACATTCCCTAACTCATTTTATGAAACCTGTATTACTGTGATACCAAATCTAAAAACAATATAAATAAAATCACATATAAATACCTCTCATGACATAGACATAAAAATCTTTGTGAAAACATAAGCAAATTAAAAACAAAAACAGTAGTATATCATTATCAAATGAAGTGTATCCTTGGAAGGGAAGGCTGATGCAAAAATCAATCAACCTAAAGTACCATTTCAAGAGAATGAAGGAGAAAACACATGATAATCTCAAAAGAAGCATAAAAGGCATTTGACAAAATGCAACTCCCACTCATAATAAAAACTCAGAAAGCAAGGAAAACGTCCTCAACTTGATAAAAGCCATCTACAAAAAACTCACAGGCAATAACATACTTAATTGTGAAATACTCAACTCCCTTCCCACTAAGACTGGGAACAAAGATACCTTCTATTCTTACCACTTTATTCCAATGTTATACTGGAAGTCTTAAGGCATCTATTTAACAAAATCAATTGTTCTATGTATGAACTGGAAAATCAAATTTTTAAAATACCACATGCCAAATCTCAACAAACATAAAATAGTTACAGGTAAATATAACAAAACATGCTATATACTACTCCATATGCTGAAAACTACAGAACATCGTTTTATAAATGTTTAAAACCTACAGAAATACAAAGATAAACCTTACTGATGAACTAGATGAGTCAACATTTTTAAGATGTCATTCTTCCTCAAATTGACTGGTTTATTCAATTCAAGCTCAATCAAAATCCCAATAGGTTTTTTTGGATAAAATTGCATACTAAATAAAAAGCTTATGTGAAAATGCTAAGGTCTTAAGATGCCCAAAATAAATTCTATAAAAAATAAGTCTGTGGGGGTGCCTGGGTGGCTCAGTCGGTTAAGCGTCTAAATTCAGCTCAGGTCATGATCTCACAGTCCATGAGTTCAAGCCCCGCATCGGGCTCTGTGCTGACAGCTCGGAGCCTGGAGCCTGCTTCAGATTCTGTGTCTCGCTCTCTCTCTCTCTCTCTCTCTCTCTCTCTCTGACCCTCCCCTGCTCATGTTCTATTTCTCTCTGTCTCAAAAATAAATAAAAACATTTTTAAAAAACATTAAAAAAATAAGTCTGTGGGTGGATGTGGAATGTATTCTAGAAATAAACTTACACATTTATGAGCAACTCATTTTTAAGAAAGAGTTCAAAGATATTCAACAGTGAAGGAATAGTCCTTTCTACAAATGCTCCTGTAACAATGTATCAGTAGTGGGGGGAATATCTGAATCTCTACAACATATCTGAGCCATGCAGAATACCATTACTTTTCTTTTCCTGCGCAACTTTTGTTTGCTCTGATTAGATCTGTATATGTTCATTAGTAATTCAACCACCAAATGTCCTCCAAACGTTGCAATGGCCTCACAACACATTTCTCTTTTAAAACACCAAGTGTCCTCTCATTTTTATCTTTTTGTAAACCACCGCCCCTTGCAAATTTCTGATCTGCCACATTTTGAGTTGGCTGTCCTTATATGAGGCACAGCTGCCATCTCTCCTATCATCTCAGGAATCCCATTGTAGTCTCTCTTGTGTTTGATTACCTCTTTGCTTTATCACACATACTCTCTTCATTTCTTCATGTTGGTGAGGCATATTGTGCAGTAGATTCCTGAGAGAATCTCAGGAGAGAGATGCACGGAGGGTAAAAAAAAAAATTTGAGATCTTTCAGGTCTGAGAATGTCTTTTCATGTACCTTCACAATTAACAGACAGATAAGGAGTTCTAAGGTGAAAATAAATTTCCTTCAGAAGTATCTTCTAGCTTCAAAACTTGCTTTTGAGAATTCTGAAATGATTCTGATTCTGGATGGTCATGTGTAACCTACTTTTTTCCTCTTTGGGAGCTTGCAGACTTCTTTGTTTTCAGTTTTCTGTTATTTAAAAATAAAAAAAAGTTTGTGCCTGACACTTGATAGGCCTTTTTAATCTGAAAAATCCTTTGGTCCTGGGAATATTCTTCAATCATATTTTTGAAGATAACTTTCCTTCTGTGTAACTGTGGTCTATTTCTAGAACACTAACTTATTTGATATTTAACCTCCTGGATAGATCCTCAAATAAAGCTATCTCTTCTCTCAAATACTCTACCTCCTTTGTCTTTTTGCACTGGTTTTTAAGAGATCTGCTCAATTTCACCTTCCAACTCTCTCCTTATTTCTGCTATATTTTAATTACCAGTAACAATGTTTATCCTTCACTGAATTTTTTCAGACTATCTATCTTGTTCTTATTTCACGGATGCAGTATCTCCTATTATTTCTGAGATGAAAATAATAACTTTGACAAAGTTCTCATCTCCTTGGCCATTATGGTTTCCACTGTGAGTCAGTGTTGTATGATGCTGCATCAGTACCTGTGTTCCCAGGTATTTTTCTCTGAAATGCTGCACTAAAAGAACTTACAAAGGCAGTCTAAGGAATGACCAGGTAACCTGTGACTTTGTTTAGGGAAATACTAAGGTCCTTCTGAACCCATTAGGCTCAACAACTAGGACCGAACAGAAACATTAAACTCTCCTAGTTTTTAAAACCTACCCACCTCTCTGCTTTTCAAAAGTATTAAAGCAAAGTGGACCTTTATGCAAACAAGCAGGTTTCATTTGTGAGTCCAAACCAGGGCTTCCTTCAACGAACTCCTCACCTGCACTTCCAAGTTTATTTAAATCATCTCAATTTGCCATTTCACAGTGTGACCTCTACAGGCCACTTTCCCAGCAGAGTTGGGCTATGTGTGAATGGCGGCTTCCTGGACTTCTACAAGCCTTGGCAACACTGTGCTCCTCTGCGTTAACACAACCGCTGAGGCTAGTCTCTAGAGACATACAGACTTGCTGGTCCCTGAGATGGGCTGCTTCGTAACCACAGGTGGCACGTGTGCTCAGCACACTTTCTGGCAAGGCTCAGCCGGGTCTCAGACTCCAAGACTCTCCGTGGTCTGCACCGGCTGCTGTCCATGATCCACTCCGGCCGGGAGACAAGTAGAAGCCAGGTCCAGTAGTCAGGAGACCAAGCAGAAGTCCTAGCAGTTGTGGTTACGTTAAATCAACAAGAAACCGAAAAACTTCTTCTGGGTCTGACTTAACAATAACCACCCCAGCTAAAGATTATAACTTGGAAACCCAAAAGGAGGTTGTCTCACAATTCTTTTTTTTTTTTACTTTTGGTTTTTTAAATTTATATCCAAGTTAGTTAGCATATATTGCAACAATGATTTCGGGAGTGGATTCTTTAGTACCCCTTCCCCATTTAGCCCATCCTCCCTCCCACAACCCCTCCAGTAACCCCAGTTTGTTCTCCATATTTATGAGTCTCTTCTGTTTTGTCCCTCTCCCTGTTTTTATATTATTTTTGTTTCCCTTCCCTTATGCTCATCTGTTTTGTCTCTTAAAGTCCTCATATGAGTGAAGTCATATGATTTTTGTCTTTCTCTAATTTCACTTAGCATAATACCCTCCAGTTCCATCCACGTAGTTGCAAATGGCAAGATTTCATTCTTTTTGATTGCTGAGTAATACTCCATTGTATATATACACCACATCTTCTTTATCCATTCATCTGTCGATGGACATCTGGGCTGTTTCCATACTTTGGCTCTTGTCGATAGCGCTGCTATAAACATTGGGGTGCATGTGTCCCTTCGAAACAGCACATCTGTATCCCGTGGATAAATGCCTAGTAGTGTAATTGCTGAGTCATAGGGTAGTTCTATTTTTAGTTTTTTGAGGAACCTCCATACTGTTTTCCAGAGTGGCTGCACCAGCTTGCATTCCCTGTCTCAAAATTCTTTAAGAGAATTCGCACCCTTAGATAATCTCTCATCTTTTCTATTGATCCTTTCTCGTGATCTCAGCCAGTATTATTTTGTAAATAACATTCCATATGCTAACTCTCAAATTTATATTTCTATAACAGAACCAAACTTGAATATTCACCAATCTATCCAATATCTCCACTTAGATTTCTAATAGAAACCTCAAACTTAACATGTCTAAAATTGAATTTCTGATCTTCTCAAAAAACCTATTCCTACAGTCTTCTTCATCTCAATGGCCATCCTTTACTTAACAGTTGCTTTAGTCCAAAACCTTAGTCACCATTTCTTCTACTTGTCCTGTATAGTGAATATCAAACTTTATGAATCTTTGTATGTCTGGAAAATGTTTTTTTTTTTTTTAAGTTTATTTATTTTTAGAGAGCGAGTGGGGAGGGGCAGTGAGAGAGAGAGAGAGAGAGAGAGAGAGAGAGAGAGAATCCCAAGTGAGAGAGAGAGCCCGGTGTGGGGTTTGATCTTACAAATTGTGAGATCATGACCTGAGCAGCAATCAAGCGCCACCAAGGTGCCCCTGGAAAAACGATTTATTATGCTTTTACATATGAATGAAATTGACAATTCTTCAAAGTTATTCACCCTCAAAACTTCGGGAAAAAAAATTCTCTGTAAAACAGAAACAATGGTATCAGTTTTATTCTATAGTCTATGTATTTTTCTCCCATAAGCTTTTAGAACTTTGTCTTCTAGATATTAAAAATTTCACAATTATATAAATAGATGTTAACATTTTTCAGTCATCTTGTCTCAGACTCACACAGCCATTCTAAGGACAACTGCTTTTCATGCGAAATTTTCTTCTAGTGGTTCTGTATTTCTTCCCATTCATTCTTATTTCACTGTTTCTGTAGCTTCTCTTAGCAGATTAGAAAACAGTGTATCTTTTTTATGCTGCTGAACTTTTCTTTCATGCTATTTTCTATCTTTTTTTTTTTGTACTATATCCTGCAAAAAAAAAAATAGCAAGATCTTCCAACTTAATTTGTTCTTTTTTTTTTCTTTTCAAATTTTTATTTAAATTCTAGTTAGTTAACATACATTAATTTGTTCCTGTGTTCACTCTGTTCTTAGCCCACCCATAAGATTGTTCATTTTCAGGATCTCTAATTTGCTCTTTAAAAAATGTTCCTTCTGCATTAGATCTGCCATTCTTTTTTATCTGTTTGAGAAGCATCAGTGACACTTTTAAATGTTTCTTTCTGTTGGCTTACTTATGGTAGGTTCTTTTATTTACTGCTTTTTTGTGCTTCTCTTTCATAATGTTGGTTGCCTGAAATGTCTGTTAATTCTTGGTTGTAGCAATCTTTACATGTAAGAACTCTGTCAACCAGTCTATAAATGTTATTTCTGTTTACTGCAGGATGCTCTTTTGTGACTGCAGAGAGGACAAGGTGGTGGTATATCAATAATTCATCTTCTGAGCATAGGAGGTCTTAGTTCCTCCAGGGTATCTTCATCCACCTTAAGGCTCTGACCCAAATTTATAACCAGTGTTCCAGAGAGAGAGCATCTGTCTGTGCTACATGGCATAAAAGATGGGCTGGATCCATATGCTGCTTCAGTGCAACACTCAAGCAACCACACTGATATTTTCCTTAGGATCGTAAAGGCATCACTACTCTTACCTTTTCTCAGCAGGCTTATCTTGAGTACTTGTTGAGCTAATGTTTCTTTCTTAAAATTGATCCCAATGGCCTACTGTCTTTCAGATTCTCCACACTTGCTTGTCTTCCCAGAAAGGGACCCTACTATTGATAACCAACTTTGCTAAAATTATTTTATTTTATCTTTAACATGTTTCTACTTTTTTCTCTACTTTCTAAGAATTTAAGGTGATTCTGGGTAATCCCTTAAAACTGAAGTGAATTTCTTTGAAATCTCCCCACATAACTGATTTTTCTCTAATGACAACTTAACAATTGGACTTTCTATTAAGACTCTACTTCAGGGGCGCCTGGGTGGCTGAGTTGGCTGAGCGTCTGACTTCGGCTCAGGTCATGATCTCACGATTCATGAGTTCGAGCCCTGCGTCGGGCTCTGTGCTGACATGACGGCTTGGAGGAGCCTGGAGCCTGCTTCAGATTTTGTGTCTCCCTCTCTCTCTCTGCCCCTCCCTAGCTTGCACTCTCTCTCTCTCTCAAAAATAAATAAACATTAAAAAAAAAATTAGAAAAAAAAAAAAAAAGACTCTACTTCACAGCACACCAAAAGAAAAAAAAGAGAAAGAGATAAACTTAATGAAGTCAAAAAAATTCACAAGCCTTATAGTTTTGGGCTATACTAAAAGTCACCACTTTCAACAAAATAGTTCAAACAATTATCTTCTGGGGCGCCTGGGTGGCGCAGTCGGTTAAGCGTCCGACTTCAACCAGGTCACGATCTCACGGTCCGTGAGTTCGAGCCCCGCGTCGGGCTCTGGGCTGATGGCTCAGAGCCTGGAGCCTGTTTCCGATTCTGTGTCTCCCTCTCTCGCTGCCCCTCGCCCGTTCATGCTCTGTCTCTCTCTGTCCCAAAAATAAATAAACGTTGAAAAAAAAAAAAAATTAAAAAAAAAAAAACAAAAAAAACAATTATCTTCTAACGGAATGACCGGGAACCAATTTTTAAAATATGACTAAATGTTTAAAATCTACTAACACAAATTTATTATAAACTTTGACCAAAGCTAATATTAAGGTTTCAGTTACTTTTCATTCACATTCTTAAAGTATATTAACTATACAAAAAGATACAATATATACATTATAAATATCTATTACAAATGTTATATATACTATATACAAATAAAGTATATATATAATATATATGTAATTATGCATATTATCTAACACTTAAATAGACCTAACCTTTTTTCATTCATGTAATATATACTGCATGCCCACTAGATTAAAAAACAACAACTCAATATTGCACTGCCTTCTGAGACATAATTCCTCCGGTAAGGAAATTCAGAGATAAAATAAATATCCTATTTATCTAAATAGATAAATCTAAAACACATTCCTGCTTTCTTGAGATTTGGTAGTAATGAACACAAGAGCTCTTTGAAATAGGTAAAGAGTGAAGGAAGTTTAAATCATACTAACAGACACCGGAAAACAAAGGCAAAAGAAATAGATATTTGCATTAAGCCCTAGGTCACCTTCAAAATAAAATGCAGCAATCCTACTCACTCTATTAAGTCACTCACTACACTGTAACTATTATGCCTACTTATTTAAACAAGACCCAGAAAGATTAAAACTCACAGAATTTTTTAGCCTTATATTTGAATTTCAAACCTACTGCCCACTAGCTGATGATACCTGGGGACAAGGTACTTAAAAGGCCTACTTTCAACGTACAACAGAAACAGCATTACAGCCTCGAGTTATCATAAGGACTCAACAAATGAGTAACCATTACCTTCTGAACCAGGATTTCTCTGTCATTTTAACCCATAACCTCTTTTAGTAAGCATCAAACCATCTTCCCTATTTTGTACTAGAAAATTAAAGTGAATTTCCACCCAGGTGAAAGTGTTTTTTCCAATTTCACACCATCCTACCTAAATCCACTGCCTCCCTACTCCTAATTCTCTTGAACAGCCAGTGCCGCGGATCTTTTTAATCTCTCCAGATAGGAAAACTAAAGGTTAACCAGATAGATTATGTGACTTTACCAAGGTCATACTATTTCATTGTATCTTAAAAATATAAGGCTGCACATAAAACCGCCTGATGTTTGTAGATTCTTTTAAATCTACTTGCTCATTAGGTTAAATAAATAAATAAATAAATCTACTTATTCATAAGCATGGGAGGAAAAAACTACACAAAGTTACTCTGAAGTATTTACCTTTCTACATGCAGGACAAAGCCCATTTTCATCAGTGCGAATTCGATGCCAACAAAATCGGCAAATCTGATAGCCACAGGTGCAAGGGAAAAAGTTGATATCATCTATCTCCAAGGGCTCCATGCAAAGAGGACATTCCACAGGGTCTTCCTTCGCATCAGGACTGCGAGACATCTTCACGATTATTGAACAGCAGCAAAAGTTTATAATAACTTAAGGGAGAAGGAAGTTCAGCACTGAGAACTAAACTGTAGAACTTCAAAGACCTGCATGACAAGAAACAAAACATACTGTTTACTACTGAAAATGGCATTTCAAGCATCAGGAATCATATTATCAAAAAATTTTGGAAAATAT
Organism: Puma concolor; assembly: GCF_028749965.1. Classification (NCBI taxonomy): domain Eukaryota; kingdom Metazoa; phylum Chordata; class Mammalia; order Carnivora; family Felidae; genus Puma; species Puma concolor. The sequence continues at coordinate 18,821,074 of NC_141668.1, read as the reverse complement.
TAAATTCTGCTATCATCTCAGAAGAGATTTCAGAATGGAATTCTGAAATTTTTTTTTTTTTGAAGGTCAAAATAAAGTCTAGCATTATTCACCTTTTGGATTCAATATAAAAACAAAAGAACTTTCTTTTTTCTACATCTAGTACTAAATCACAGCACATTTTAGGGGAATAAATAATACACATCCTTAAAATACACTTTAAACAGTCTTTGACCTAAAAGTTAATAACACTGCCAACATAACCGAAGGAGTATTATAGTATTCTAAAATGTGTCAGAAAATAACTATGTTTACAAAATAAACATAAAGAAACAGAAAAGGTTTCAGTCATCTATAATTACATGTTAATATCAAACCTTTACCACAGAAAACAAAGACCTGAAACATACGCCAAAGAACCCAATGTATACAACCAAATATGTATATTATGTCAATGAAAATTTCTGGTAAAATAAGCACATAAAAAGCATTTCTATGGTAATGCTACAAAATCGTACAAAAAACAGGAAGGGGAAAAGAACCAAATAGATTCCGTATTCCAAAGTCTTTTAAAAAATTAAATAATTTTTAGGGGTGCCTGGGTGGCTCAGTCAGTTAAGTGTCCAACTTCAGCTCGGGTCATGATCTCGTGGTTCATGAGGTCGAGCTCAATTCGGGCTCTGTGCTGACTGCTCAGAGCCTGGAGCCTGCTTTGGATTCTGTGTCTCCCTGTTTCTCTGCCTCTCCCTTGCTCATCCTCTGTCTCTCTCTCTCTGTCTCAAAAATAAATAAAAACATTAAAAAAAAAAACACTAAAAAAAATTAAATGATTTTATATTTAAAAAATAAAAAAATAAACTGAGATACTCTATAAATAGTGGGTTTCAATGTGGGTTTTCTACATACCATAAAATTTCAGAATATTAAAAACCATAACATCTGAAGGGCATTTTAGAAAATGATTTGGTAATTTTTCTAAGATGTATTCCTGACAATGCCTGTGACTTCAAATTATCTCTGCATCTAGAAAAGAATATTTCAAGTGTTCCTTTTGACATGAAAGTCTTTTCTCCAAGGCTAACCCTGTAAATAAAGTCATTTTTAGAAAGGAAAAATAAAAAATGAATAAAAATTAAATAACTTATTGGGGTGCCTGGGTGGCTCAGTCAGATGACTCTTGGTTTACACTCGGGTCATGATCTCACAGTTTGTGGGTGTGAGCCCTACAATGGGCTCCAGACTGCTTGGGATTCTCTCTCTCTTCCCCTCTCTCTGCCCCTCCCATCTCTCTCTAAGTAAATAAATAAACTTAAAGAAAAAAAGAATTACTAAAATTAATTTATCTCTTTAGATTATGGACAATTGAAAATACCTGGGTAATAATCTAGGTTAAAGTCAATGGTAAATTAAAACATTAGGTTGAAATCGCTATTTTTAACAGTATGCAAAATAGAAGTCAATGCCATCTTTATCAAAATAACTCAGGTTTGTTTTTTTTTTTTAAACATAATTCAACAAACTGATTCTAAAGTTTACACATGAAAGAGTAAATGCATACAAATTGCTTTGAAACTTCTGGGGGGAAATGAGGGAATTTGTGCTGTCAGATACTGAACTGACTACAAAGGAAAAGTAATTTTAAAATATGATACGGAAAAAAAATAAAATTTTGATATGGGAACAAATACAGACAAAAAAATCAATGAACCTAAATAAAGACTCTAGAAACAGAACCATGAATTTATGAGATTTTAATATTTGGTAAAAGTGACAGTACACATCAATATAGCAAGGAGAGACCAGTTTAAAAAGCAATAATAAAATTCTGCTTTATCTATTTTAAGGAAAAAAATGGTATATATCTACTCTATTATCAAACCCGAATCATCTGTATAAAGATCCATACATTGAAATAAACAGACTAAAGTATAAGAAAAAAAATAGAATTTTTAAAAGTCTTGTGATACAGAAGATCTTCCTAAGCGAAAACAATAATTCAGAAGCCTTAAAAGATAGATTTAGCAATGTAGAAAGAAAACAAAAAAAATGAAAGGTAAGCAACAGAGTAAAGGATATATTCACTACATATAATGAAGTGTTAGAGTCCAAAATATTTCCAATTTTAAAAAGGCAATTAAGTCAAACAAAATAACGAGAACAGAAGATGATGAGTAATTCACAGAATTACAAATTAATTACAACATATGAAAAGATGATCAATCTCTTTAGTTAGTAAATAGGGAGACGACATTTTCCCCCCATCAACCTATCAAAGAAGACAGTCTCCTCAGAAAGTAAAGATTATCACTGATCTAAATTCTTTGCAGAGGAAATGAGAGCACAAAGAGTCCCTTGCCTTAAGCTGCACAGCTATTAAGTGGCGCAACCTAGATTTATTCCAGAAGTCTTAGCCCCAGAATCCGTACTGTTAACCATGCCTTCACACCACCTTAGAATCTATCCTACAGAAAGACTTGCACCTGTGCACCTAAGTACTTTGCTCTGTGATTTGCAGCTGTTCCTAGAGAACTGCAAAGTAACAGTCCATCAGCTGGGAAATCATTAACTAAATAATGATATCGCCATAAACTGAATATATCAAACCAGAAGCTATTACATACACTTTTGAGTTTTTAATTTGTAAAAGCAAGCTGGAGACTAACCAACACAAATTTACAATTACTTCGATATAAATATGTAAATCCTGTATGTGTATATATTTGATGTTTCTCTAAGAAAATAAAGCACATAAAAGATTTTACACAAAAGTGTTACCATGTCAAAAAAGACAAAATGGAGGTAAGCAGGAGAGTTTTTTTCTGAAATTAATTTTATTTTCAAAATTTTATTTTAGAAAAACCTATATTATCTGATTTGTTACAAAATATTTTTGCATTTCAAACACAAACCTTAAAAAAAAAAAGGAAATTACTTTCATCACCTTTTGAAAAATTAAGTTAAATCTGTCTTTTAATAATTAGAAGGAAAAAAATGAAATACTTTCCTATCATTCTATATTTTAAAATAAAAGTTTTTTTTTTTTTTTTAAAGAATACGTATTTATAAACAATTCAGGAATCCTGGTTTGCAAGAGCCAATTGTGTCACTATCAGTTTCTTCATATAGAAAATGGGGTTTAGAACTAATTTCTAACAGCTCCTCCAACTTGAATGTTCCAAACTGTACCTGTAGAAAACACACACTCAAACACTGGTTTCACCAACAGGAAACTAATCAAGGGGTGCTATCTACACTTCTAATGTACTTCTGACGACAGGACATTACTTTCATAACAATAGCTTACTCAAGTTTTAGTGGAGTAATTTATGGGATGCTGGGAAGGAAAACAATACACTGGGATTTATGAATTGAAAAGCTTTCTAGAGTAAATTACCATAAATAAAACAGGACATACTGAAGTTTGCTTTTTGATTGCTTCTGTTTCATAAAAAATTTTTAAAAGTCTGCGACAGTATGTATCTTCCAGTTTAGAGGAAAAGGGACAAAACAGCAAGAAGTCCCTTAAGATGATTAATACAAGTGCAAGTGCATTTTATACACTTCTAGTACCATGGAGATGTGCCCAAGTAATCATATAAATGGTGAAATCTAAGAGGGAAGGCTAATGTGGTAGAACGTTGGAATATAAGGTAAAAGAACAGATTTCTGCCTCATCCCTTCCACTAAATAGCTATATAATCTTGGATAAGACACTCAAAAGCTGTAGGATTCAATTTTTTCATCTGAAAAATGCTGAGATGCAAAATTAAATGAAATTTCAAGTATAGAGAAATTTCTGTTAAACCCACTGAACTAAGCTTTAAAATTTTTTTGAATGTTTATTTTCAAGAGAGAGAGACAGAGACAGAGACAGAGACAGAGTGAGTGAGCAGGGGTAGGGGAGGCGCAGAGAGAGGAAGAGACACAGAACTCTAAGTGGGCTCCAGGATGTGCTGTCAGCACAGAGCCCAACCTGGGGCTCGAAATCACGAACTGCGAGATCATGAGCTGAACCGAAGTTGGAAGTTTAACCGACAGAGCCACCAAGGCGCCCTGAACCAAGCTTTTAAAATAAGCTTTGCAATAAACTCTCTCCCCTCCAAACACTTTAGCCAAATTTTCATTTAGGGAAAAATAATTTTATTTCATAAGCCAGTCAATTAATATTAAAATAAAAATAAAACAAAACAAGGGGTGCCTCGGTGGCTCAGTTGGTAAGTGTTCAACTCTTGATTTCAGCTCAGGTCATGATCTCAAGGTCTGTGAGTTTAAGACCCACATCAGGCTCTGTGCTGACAAGTGTGGAGCCTACTTGGGATTCTCTCTCTTCCTCCTTTGTCTGTCCGTCCTGCACATGTGTGCACACTCTCTATCTCAAAACAAATTTAAAAAATTAAAAAAAAAAAGAATGCCCTTTCTAAAATAAAATAAAATAAAATAAAATAAAATAAAATAAAATAAAATAAAGCACAATTAGATTATAAAGGGATAAGAGGTAGAAAGAAAAGATATTTTTAAATGAAAAAGGAAAGTCAATGACTTCCTAAATGAGGTGTGGGGGTTCTTAGGACAAAAGTGATTTGGTTTTGATTCAGTAACTAATTGTGCAAAAAAAAAAAAAAAAAAGTACATTTTCACATACACCATGTAAAATTCACAGTGACTTGGTAAGAATACATTACCCCCCCTCTATATATGAAACTGAGGCTAAGTGGTGACCCTGGATATAAGTGCTAAACATACAAATCAAAAGTAAGATCCCCATCTTCAGAACCCATGCCCTTTCCAACATGGTTAAGGCAGAAATTATGATCAATGAAGCCACAGCTGCTTATCTTGGTGTATGAAGTGCAAGTTTCCAAAAAGTAAAAATGTTACTTTTTCAAAAACTTCAACTACGGAAAATCTCTACCTCGTTACCTGAGTTCTTGTTCTCTGTATCAACTGCCACTAATACCACAATACAGTATAAATTCTGACATAAATAATAGTGCTCCTGAAACACCAAAGAGCTCACATTCCATATAGTAAGTACACATAATAAAAATCATGCCATGCTCAAAAATCACTCATAAAGTGCTGCATCCATGGATCTGTGCATAGGACCCTGTTCAAAAAATGTATACAAAAACATAACTGTAAGTTGCACTATAAGCTAACTAACTTGGATGTGAATTAAATAAAAATATTTTTAAAAAATAATTAAATTAAATTTAAAAAACCTTAATTGTAAAATATAAAGTGCTGCAGCCACTATGGAAAAGAGTTTGGTAGTTTCTCAAAAAGTTAAACAGAGAATTAGTATGTGATTCATTTCTGGATATACACCCAACAAACCGAAAGCAGGGACCTTGAACAGATACTTGTACGGCAAAGCTCACAGCGGCATTATTCACAATAGCCAAAGATGGAAACAACCCAAGTGTCCATCAAGAGATGAATGGAAAATGTAGTGTATACACAGATATTATTCAGCCATAAAAGAATAAAATTCTGATGCATGCTACAATGTAGATGAACCTTGAAAACATTATACTAAGTGAAATAAGCCAGTCACAAAAAGATAAATATTTTATGATTCCACTGATATGAGGTATCTAAAATTCTTTCACGCAGAAAGTAGAATAGAGGTTGCCAACTTGAGGGGAGGGAGAATGGGAAGTTATTGTTTAATGGATATAGAGTTTCTGTTTGGGATGGTAAAAAAGGTTTTAGAAACACAAAGTGGTGATACTTACACAGCATCGTGAATGTACTTAATGCCACCCAACTGTACACTTAAAAATACTTAAAATGACATATTTTAGCTTACATTTATTTTATTATTATAAAAATCAATAAAAATATAAACTATACACTTAAATGTGGTACAGAATAAACAGCACTTTTGAAAAAACTGAGTCTGTGGTTCCATATTTAAAGTCATTAATATTTTAATTTTTTTCCTACCTAGTAGCTTAATTTGTCATAAGTTAAATGTGTATATGATGCAATTCCATTGAATAGTTACATAAAAGTTACACTCCTGAACAAACTATACAACCAAAAGTATGCATACACTGTAACAACACATAATGGAAATCTATTTATAGATGTGACATCCATACACACACTTTGATAAGTATCTAGAATAGCATCTTAAGTGTCCATAAAAACCATACATTCAATATATGCACAAAACTATAAATGAACATGTTTTAAAATCTGGAATAAAGTACACCACCCCACTTAGAGTTTACTCAATTACTGTTTTATAACTGTGAAATTTTTATTTCTTTAACAATCAGTCCGTTCTCAGTCCACTGTCACTGGAATGGAAACTTGAGGAAGGCAATTACCTGGTATATCATATTTACAATGATATACCAAGCAGTTACAAAATGGCTGGTGGTAAATAGTAAGTATTCACTTATTTGATCAAAGAAAACTGAACAAAAGAAGGAATAAATTATTTGTTGTATGTCACTTATGACTGACAACCGTTTTCAAAAATCGGAAACAACACTCTAAGTTGTCCATTGTTTCTGTACTAGGCTTTTATCTTACAAAACATGTTACTTAAATATCAACAATACTTCTTCCCCTTTTAAATTAAGTACCAAACTACCAGCATACATATACCATGAATATACATACACTATGGAACTCAAGACTGTTTGTATGACCTTTAGGAGCAGCAAGAAGGCTTATCTGTGTTTTAGGAAATATCTACCTAAGAATTTAAAGTCTCCTTCCTAAAGGTTAAGATGTCATTACACAAAAAAATCAATTATATGGGACTGCCTTCTACCTCTCCACCAGTGTGTTCCTCATTTAGTAAATTATTTTCCTTTTGGAAGATGTAAGTCAAAATCAGCATCCAAGTCATCTCACATACTATAACATGTCCCCTAAGTATTTTTCACAGAAGAAGAGGCAGCTAAGGGTGGAAGGAGATGAACAGAATCTTTCTCCAGTAGAAAGTAACCACCATGAGGGCAAAGACGGTCTTACTTATTAGCATACCCAAAAATCTTAAAATAGTTTCTGGCACATAAATATTTGTCAAGTGGAAGGAGAGCAAGAAAGAAGGAAGAAAAGGAAGGAAGGGGAAGTACTTGTCTACTCATCCATAAATGGGTAAGTACCTATTTTAAGACTCACTGAATAAAACTGGCAACCTTTACAAATCTATGCATAGCAAATACACATTAGATACAATAACAGACTTCTCTGAACATCTCACTGACAAAGCAAAAGTTTTTCTATTGTCTTATGATTCAGGGCTCAATACTAAAAAGGAAAAAAAAAGCAATTTGCTAATTTGCATGCATTTGTTTGCAGTCAGAGGAATATGATCATTGATTTTGGGAGAGTTGTTCGTTAAAATCCACCAATTTATCAGCTGAACAAATCAAAGACATCCAAGATGACAAATCATTCAAATAAAGCAATAAAGAAATCTAACACTTTGCATACAAATACATATTTCAAAATTTAACAATATGAAAATTAATGTTTATTTATTTTTGAGACAGAGCACTAGCAGGGGAGGAGCAGAGAGGGAGACACAGAATCTGAAGTAGGGTCCAGGCTCTGAGCTGTGAGCACAGAGCCTGATGTGGGGCTCGAGATCATGAACCATGAGATCATGACCTGAGCCAAAGTCAGATGCTTAACTGACTGAGCCACCCAGGCACCCCAACAATATCACAATTAAAATGTATTAAAAATCGATTATCTAGGTGTATCAATTTAAAGAAAAAAGATTTGCTACAAGTTTCCTTCCTGTGGGGGGAAAAAAAGTTTCCATATACATTTAAAATGATTCAAGTAAGGGGTGCCTGGATGGCTCAGTCGGTTGATTGACTTTGGCTCAGGTCATGATCTCACGGTTCTAAGTTCGAGCCCCACATTTGGCTCTGTGTGGACAGCTCAGAGCCTAGAGCCTGCTTCATATTCTGTGTCTCCCTCTCTCTCTCTGTCCCTCCTCTACTTGTGCTCTCTCTCTCACACTCTCAAAAATAAACATTAAAAAATGTAAAGATGACTCAAATAAAAAGTATTTTTAATTTTTAACGTTTATTCATTTTTGAGAGACAGAGTATAAGCGGGGAAGGGGCAGAGAGAGAGAGGGAGACACAGAACCTGAAGCAGGCTCTAGGCCCTGAGCTATCAGCACAGAGCCTGATGCGGGGCTCGGACTCACGAGCTGTGAGATCATGACCTGAGCCAAAGTCGGACGCTCAACCGACTGAACTACCCAGGCATCCCCAAATAAAAAGTATTTTAAACCACTTCCATAAAGACTTGTACTACTTAAAGAATAGTAGGCAGAACTTAACAATGACTAGTCTTTTAAAGGAGGGAAGTTTATGGCACAAAAACAGACACACAGACCAATGGAATAGAATAGAAACCCCAGAACTAGACCCACAAACGTATGGCCAACTCATCTTTGACAAAGCAGGAAGGAACATCCAATGGAAAAAAGACAGTCTCTTTCACAAATGGTGCTGGGAGAACTGGACAGCAACATGCAGAAGGTTGAAACTAGACCACTTTCTCACACCATTCACAAAAATAAACTCAAAATGCATAAAGGACCTGAATGTGAGACAGGAAACCATCAAAACCCTAGAGGAGAAAGCAGGAAAAGACCTCTCTGACCTCAGCCGTAGCAATCTCTTACTCGACACATCCCCAAAGGCAAAGGAATTAAAAGCAAAAATGAATTACTGGGACCTTATGAAGATAAAAAGCTTCTGCACTGCAAAGGAAACAACCAACAAAACTAAAAGGCAACCAACGGAATGGGAAAAGATATTTGCAAATGACATATCGGACAAAGGGCTAGTATCCAAAATCTATAAAGAGCTCACCAAACTCCACACCCGAAAAACAAATAACCCAGTGAAGAAATGGGCAGAAAACATGAATAGACACTTCTCTCAAGAAGACATCCGGATGGCCAACAGGCACATGAAAAGATGCTCAACGTCGCTCCTTATCAGGGAAATACAAATCAAAACCACACTCAGATATCACCTCACGCCAGTCAGAGTGGCCAAAATGAACAAATCAGGAGACTATAGATGCTGGAGAGGATGTGGAGAAACGGGAACCCTCTTGCACTGTTGGTGGGAATGCAAATTGGTGCAGCCACTCTGGAAAACAGTGTGGAGGTTCCTCAGAAAATTAAAAATAGACCTACCCTATGACCCAGCAGTAGCACTGCTAGGAATTTACCCAAGGGATGGATACAGGAGTACGATGCATAGGGGCACTTGTACCCCAATGTTTATAGCAGCACTCTCAACAATAGCCGAATTATGGAAAGAGCCTAAATGTCCATCAACTGATGAATGGATAAAGAAATTGTGGTTTATATACACAACGGAGTACTACAGGGCAATGAGAAAGAACGAAATATGGCCCTTTGTAGCAACATGGATGGAACTGGAGAGTGTGATGCTAAGTGAAATAAGCCATACAGAGAAAGACAGATACCATATGTTTTCACTTTTATGTGGATCCTGAGAAACTTAACAGAAACCCATGGGGGAGGGGAAGGAAAAAAAAAAAAAAAGAGGTTAGAGTGGGAGAGAGCCAAAGCATAAGAGACTCTTAAAAACTGAGAACAAACTGAGGGTTGATGGGGGTGGGAGGGAGGGGAGGGTGGGTGATGGGTATTGAGGAGGGCACCTTTTGGGATGAGCACTGGGTGTTGTATGGAAACCAATTTGACAATAAATTTCATATACTGAAAAAAAATAAAGGAGGCAAGTTTTAAAAAGAAAAGGTAAAAGCATATTTAGGCTCTCTTATCAAGAAAGCTAACTGGTTGTGGGGCACCTGGGTGGCTCAGGTCATGATCTCATGGTCCGTGGGTTAGAGCCCTGCCATGGGCTCTCTGAACATCTCAGAGCCTGCTTCCAATTTTGTGTCTCCCTCTTTCTCTACCCCTCCCCTGTACAACATGTGCTGTCTCTTTCTCTCTCTCTAAAATAAATAAAGATTAAAAAAAAAAAAAAGCTAATTGGTTGTTCTAATTGTATCCAGTACATCAAAACTGAAGGTTTTAACGTTATTAGAAAAGTCAGATGGCTGACCAAGGAAGTTTCTGCCATTCTAACAGTTCTTTTATATCTTCATTTATTGACTGATTCAATAAATAGTTATTAAGTTCTTACTCTGTTTCGAATTCTAGTCTCCGTCTTTGGGATATATTAGTGACCACAAAAGGGAAACATAATCCTAAGGTTTGAGCTTATATTTTCTCAAGAAAATCTACTGAAATTCAGGAAAAACAGAAAGACTATATAGTAGTTGAATCAAAACCTACTCCCTCTCTTTCCTTCCCCTTCAACAGCTCAGTGGGACAGAAACTTCAGACTGGTGCAGCCAGGAACAAGGGGTGCTCTCTCACCACAACCGCTATCTTCCCAGGAAGGGCAGGCCATCAGCATCTCTCATGCTGCCTGAAACCACCTAATGCTAAAGCTAAATGCAGGTAAGGGCACCTCTCTTCCACTCAACTGCCAGTCCCAGGGAAGAGGTCCTATGTTGCTGCTACATGTTGAAAAATACTGGGACCCATACTGTCCTCTACCCAGCTACTTTGTAAAGCAGAAATCCCATGCCAAGAAAGGCAAGACAAGAAAGAAGACCCGAGACTACTGTACACCCACCGGCTCAGTTCCTAAACCGGGGGTGAAGCACAGAGAGAAAAGTGCACACTGTCTCTACCACCCAATGCCAGAGCCAGAACCAAGCCAACGATTTTGCCAGGAAGGTACAGCAGGCCTTGAAACAGATAGCTCTGAATCTCTCTCAGATTGTTCCAATCCAATACTGTTCCAATGCTGACTCTGCAACAGAGTGTGAAGTTCAAGTCTAAGGGCAATCTCAAAACCTAGGAGGCCTTGGTGAAGGGCAACTGGGAGGAGATTCAGATACAGGCTAACCTGTAAACCAGCTAGTTCACAGGAAAGAATAAGGAGAATCAGTAAATACGACAGCTGAAATGAGCCCTCCCTAGGTCAGAACAAATTTCAAGCTCTGATTCAAGAACTGTCCCTTCAAGTGAGTTCAAAGTTTTTGGATCCAGCTGAGAAACAATGTACGTCCTAGGGCACTGTTGAAAACAACAGAGGAGCCAGGTGCCAATTTGTGGAGCTTAACATTTGGGTGTGGTCAAGGAAAGAGTCAGTGAAAGGGATCCCTGCCAAAAATCCCAGGGTGAATGTGGGCATACCCAAATCTGCACACCCTAGGAACACCACCAGATGGCTAACACTTGCAAGAGGGAAACAGACTTCACTAAAATAATCCAGTAAGTAAACAAATAAGCAAATAACAGTAATAAGCCCTGGGAGGGGTAGGAAAGACCAGTATCTAGAGCTGGTACAATATTATATAAGATGTCCAGTTTCCAACCAGAAATTATAAGCCATACATGTTAACAGGAAAGTATGACCCACATAGAAGGAAAAAAGCAGGCAACAGAAACTGCCTGTGAGACCCATCAGATTTAAGATTTAACAAAGACTTCAAAGAGCCATTTACATATATTCAAAGAACTAAAGAAAACCATAATTAAAGAAGGAATGTCTGATGACAATATCACACCAAATAGAGTGTCAACAAAGAGATAGATATTATTAAAAAGAAACAATGAGATTTTGGAGTTGGAAAGTATAACTAAAATAAAGTCATTAAAGGGGCTCAATAGTGCATTTGAACTGGCAGAAGAATGAACTGGTAAAATCAAAGACAGATTAATAAAGATTATGCAATCCAAGGAAGAGAGAGAAAAAGTAAAGAAGAAAACTGAACAGAGCCTCAGAGAAAAAAGTACACCACCATTACATGCATCAACATACACATAATGAAAAAAAAATACACATAATGGAAACAAAACAAGGAGAAGCGAAGAAAAAATATTTGAAGAAATAATGGCTGTATGAAAATTAACTACAGCTACACAACAACATAGATGAATCTCACAAAAAGAATGTTGAGCAAAGGAAGCAAGAAGAATATAATTGTGGTCATATAAATTTCAATAAATAAACAAAAATATATATTTTAGGGCTGCACAGAAGGTAACAAAAGCCAGAAGACTGAGTGCCTCTGGATGAAAGGGAGAGGGTTATGAACAGGAAGAGGTGTATTTGGGTAGGGGAAAGGGGTGGGTGATGCTGAGGGTACTTGAAATACTTTATTTTTGACCTTAATAAAGATGTTTGCTTTAAATTAAGCTGAAGGGGAGCCTGGGCAGCTCAGTCATTGAGCAGCTGACTTTGGCTCAGGTCATGATCTCACAGTTCAAGAGTTGGAGCCCCACATCGGGCTCTATGCTGACAGCTCAGAGCCTGGAGCCTGCTTCCAATTCTGTGTCTCCCTCTCTCTCCCTGTCCCTCCCTCGCTCATGCTCTCTCTCTCAAAAATAAAAACATAAAAAAAAAAAAAGTTAAACTGTACGTGTTTTGTTTTTTTTTTTTAATTTTTTTTTTCAACATTTATTTATTTTTGGGACAGAGAGAGACAGAGCATGAACGGGGGAGGGGCAGACAGAGAGGGAGACACAGAATCGGAAACAAGCTCCAGGCTCTGAGCCATCAGCCCAGAGCCTGACGCAGGGCTCAAACTCACGGACCGCGAGATCGTGACCTGGCTGAAGTCGGACGCTTAACCGACTGCGCCACCCAGGCGCCCCTGTACGTGTTTTACATGTACACGTTTTACATGTTTCTGTATATTCCTCACTTTTTTCAGTCTTAAAAGAAAAAGATAATACCTTCTGGTTTCCCACAATGGTTAAAAATAATCTGCAGACCCAGAGAGCACAATATATCCAGTGGGATCAACAAACCCACATCCAGCTACAAGATAGCAAAACTGCAGAACGCTAAAGGTAACAAGAAAGCCGACTTTAAAAAAGGACCTCTCACCCAATAGAATAATTAGAATTGCAGCTGACTTCTCAACAGCAACAGCTGAAGTCAGAAGGGAAAGACATACACCCAAGATACTGAGCGAAAATTACTGTCAACCTACCATTGTGCTCCTAGAAAAGAATAACCCTCAAGAACAAGAGTAAAATCATAAAACATTTTTTGAGATAATCAAGATTTTCACAGGGACTGGATACTCGATGATATTAGGGAATTACTGTTAGTTATGTACAGTAGTAGTTTTATGTTTATTCTTTTTTAAAAGCTCTTCTACAGGAGATACATTCTTAAGTATTTACAGACTTCATGATATGATATTTCAGCAGGAAAGGAGACACAGAATGGGGAAGAGATGAAACTAGAATAGTAAAATGTCGGCAACTACAGAAACTGTGGGCTAGAAATAATTGCGTTTCATGACATTACTGGTCTACTTTCATGTATACTTAAAAATTTCCATGATAAAGAGCTAAAAATAATTGATAAATTAAAAATTAAAACAAATAAACAGAAATACAGACAGTTTACCAGTAAGAGACCTCCAATAAAGGAACTTGTCCTGAAGATGATCTCACAAGGACAGAGATTAAAGAAAGGATAGTGAGGAAAAAACACAGTAAAAATGTATGCAAATTAGATCATGCACTTCTCTATAGAACAATATAATTTGTTGGTTTTAACAAGCATAAAATAAAATATTAAACAATAACATGTCAGGAGAAGAGTGATATAAGATAAGCTCCTATAAGGCCAACTTTAAGAGGAATATGAACAGTAAAATTTCAAGGGTAACCATATACTCTCTAAGATCTACTAATTCCACTTCCCCATATCTTCCATCTACTAAGGCATGTATAAACAGTTCCAGCACTGGTTGTAATGGCAAAAAAATGGAAACCTAAATGTCCATCAGTAGGAAATGACAAAATTACAGTAAATCAATAAAATGAAATACTATACATCAGTTTGAAAGACTAAGGTAGATTGGTACCTACAAACAGACTGAATGAAAAAAGCTAACTTCACGTACTACAGAATGTTTTCTACATTAAAAAATCATAGAAAAAATTATATACAGTCTAATAGTGACTACATCTAGAGAAACGATAAGAAGTGGGATGGATTGAAAACTTGAGTCTTATGTATGAGTTCTGTAAACAGAATATATTAATGCATTTCTTCTATAATAGAAAATTAATTTTTAAAAATTTTTTTATTTTTTAATGTTTATTTATTTTTGAGACACAGAGAGACAGATCATGAACGGGGGAGGGTCAGAGAGAGAGGGAGACACAGAATCTGAAACAGGCTCCAGGTTCTGAGCTGTCAGCACAGAGCCCGACGCGGGGCTCGAACTCACCAACCGTGAGATCATGACCTGAGCCCAAGTCGGACGCTTAACCGACTGAGCCACCCAGGCGCCCCAGAAAATTAATTTTTTTTTTTAAATTTTTTTTTCAACGTTTTTTATTTATTTTTTTGGGACAGAGAGAGACAGAGCATGAACGGGGGAGGGGCAGAGAGAGAGGGAGACACAGAATCGGAAACAGGCTCCAGGCTCCGAGCCATCAGCCCAGAGCCTGACGCGGGGCTCGAACTCACGGACCGCGAGATCGTGACCTGGCTGAAGTCGGACACTTAACCGACTGCGCCACCCAGGCGCCCCAGAAAATTAATTTTTTTAAATAACTTTAAAGTTACTAAACTTTGAATCCTTTTTTTTTTTTAAGATAGAGAGTGCACGCAAGTGGGGGAAGGGGCAAGGGGAAACAGAGAATCTTAAGCAGGTTCCATGCTCAGTGTCAAGCCTATGTGGAGCTAGATCCCACAACCCTGGGGTCATGACCCAAGCTGAAATCAAGAGTCATATGCTTAACTGACTGAGCCACCCAGACGCCCCTAAGTTTTGAATCCTTTGAGTGCAAAGATCATGTCTATTGTGTTCAACACTGTGCCATAGGCAAATGTATAACAAATTATAAGTTCCCACGATGTGATGAGGGGAGATACAGAGAAGAATGATTCCAAGGGAAAATGCCAAAGTAACAGTCTGATGCTTGGCAGGGTGAATATGCACAGTTTCTTTTCTTCCTCCTATTCTCCAAGTTTTAGGAAATAAACACTTGTATTTATAAAGGGAAAAATTAAGTGCCACTGACAAATAAAAGGGTGCAGTGATGAGATGAAAAAACTTTTCTTTTTTTTTTTTTTTTTCAACGTTTTTTTATTTATTTTTGGGACAGAGAGAGAGCATGAACGGGGGAGGGGCAGAGAGAGAGGGAGACACAGAATCAGAAACAGGCTCCAGGCTCTGAGCCATCAGCCCAGAGCCCGACGCAGGGCTCGAACTCACGGACCGCAAGATCGTGACCTGGCTGAAGTCAGACGCTTAACCGACTGCGCCACCCAGGCGCCCCTGGAAAAACTTTTCAATGTATAATTAGAGAATCAGCATCGACATGTTCCCATTAGCTTAATTCTCCTCAAAAGAAAGCTAGGAGTTAAAGAAATTAAAGGCTAAGCCTGATGAAAGTGTTATTAATAAGATAAAATCAAATCTGCATAAAATCAAAGCAGAGACTAATTAGTGTGCTAATTAGTTCTCTACCACACTTATACAGGTTGTCAACAGAAGGAGGTGCCTAGTATCAGTGTATTTTCAATTCAGAAAAAACAAACAAAACCCCCTCAGATATACGGGGGGTGGGGGGGGAAGGGGAGGGCAGTGCCCGGTAGAAGGGTGTGCCTATTTTGAAGTTTTTAAAGACTGACCCAGAGAAATACCTGAAACAAATGAATCAAGACATCAAAACTTTAAAAACCTCCTAGTCACTCTGAACACAAATTAGTTTTTATTTATTTTATTATTTGTTTTTAATGTTAAGAGAAAGAGAGAGAGAGAAAGAGAGTACGTACAAGTGGGGGAGGGGCAGACGAGGACAGAGGATCCGATATGGGGCTTGACCCTACGAACCTTGAGATCATGACCTGAGCCGAAGTCAGAGGCTTGATCAACTAAGCCACCCAGGGGTTCCAATTAGTCCTTTTACAGATGTGTCTGTACATCAGTTTACATTACACAAGCAGTAACAGATAAGAGAAAAAATCAGTCCAAGGAGAAATACTAAGCTGAAGTGCAAGAGCCAGTCTCATCCTCTCAGTACAAAAAACCAAAATGTTTATTAGCATGGTTAAGTAGGACCTCTTCTTTAACCGTATCTAAACGTCACCCAGTCACTTAGAGTCTAACACCTCCTAAATTCTTTTTTTTTTTAACTTTTTTATGTATGGGGGGGGGTGGCACATGACTGGGGGAGGGGCAGAGAGAGAGGAGAGAGAGAGAATCCCAAGCAGGTTCCTCAATGTCTGTGTGGAGCTTGATGCGAGGCTCAAACCCATGATCTGCGAGATCATGACCTGTGCTGAAATCGAGTCAGACACTTAACCAACTGAGCTACCCAGGCACCCCTAACACCTCCTAAATTCTGATCCCAGGTTGCATGCTGCCAATCAAATGCTCCTCTTCCACCAAGAGATGAGTTCTAATTCATCCATCTGCAGACTGTTTTATCCTGCCCCCACTTCAGTCTTTCCACTTCATGGCAGGCACTGACGAACTAATAAGAAGTCCACTTTTCAATTTTTTGGCTGGGTGAGACATGGAAGGGTAAAGAAAGGAAGGATTTACAAAGGAGGAAAGATAAAAGTTATCTGGTTAAAAAGTGATTTTTAAAATGGAAAAGAGTAAATTTTAACATCAATGCTAAATACAGAAATCAAGCTTGTTAACACATCCTAGAATTGGGGTGCCTGGCTAATTCAGTCGGGAGAGCATGGGACTTTTAATCCCGGGATTGCAGGTCCCAGCACCATAATGGGTGTAGAGACTACTTTAAAAAATAGGGTAAAAAATACTTACCAGAACTGTCATAATTATATATATGATTATATATATGATTTCTAGATATATTGTTATAGGATTTCTACATATGTTACCATGCAAACCATCCATGATAAAATTAAAAGAATAATAAAAAGATTTTTAAGGGGCCTACGATACAGAAATAATAGCTATTAAATCTTCTATAAAAATAAGATAAAAATTAATATTCCAGTTTGTTCTGTTCCTCCCTAATCTCTGTGTGTGTCATGCTTCTATTGTGACTCAGTAAAATCTAGAATGTAACGGTTTTACACTATGAAACTATGTAAAAACAGTACACTGGTTCAGAATCCTCCCTTAAACATGTACAACTAGTTCCTATTTGAAGCATAAAATGTCAAACAAACTGTATTTCTGTAGACAGTCCAGAGAGAATATATAGTTCAGAATGTTTTAAATAATAAAACATTTTATAAACAATAAAGGACCATGATTACACAGTAGCTTGATTATAACAGTAAAATATATGAGTCATCACTACCCAAAAAGGAAATTTATTAAAAAAAAAAACCACAAAAAACTTTATCAACGCAAACCTATTCAACCAACTCAAAGGCTGTCTCTCCAATGTGCTTGTTTTATTAATCTTTAAATTGCACATAAGTATACACATACTTCAAAATAAAAAGTTAAAGAGTAAAAGTCTATGGTCAACTAAGAGTGAAGCAATTTATAAAGAATGTTATAGGGGTGCCTGGGTGGCTCAGTCGGTTAAACGTCTGGCTCTTTGGCTCAGGTAATAATCTCACGATTCATGAGATTGAGCACCACATCAGGCTCTGTGTTCACAGCATGGAGCCTGCTTGGGATTCATATTCTCTCTCTCTCTCTCTAAAAATAAGTAAACATTTAAAGAAAGAAAGAAAAAAAAGAACATTACCTATTTTTAAAAATTATATTGATTTTTGCAGACATAATGGTCTATTTAAATAATTATACATTTCAAATAGTAGCATGGAATTTAAGCCTATAGGTTAAAAAAATGACTAAAACATATACATGTATATATATGTGTATGTAAACTCTGAGGAGATGGAAGATACTATTTACTTAATTGTGGAATAGAAACTATAGTAACTCATCTATACCACTGCCATCTTTGAAACTAAAAGCCCCACACATGCACCCCAAGGTTTATAGCAGCACTATCAACAACAGCCAAAGTATGCAAAGAGCCCAAATGGCCATCAGTGGATGAATGGATAAAGAAGATGTGCTATATATACAATGGAGTATTACTTGGCTATCAAAAAGAAAGAAATCTTGCCATTTGCAACAACGTGGAATGAACTAGAAGGTACTGTGCTAAGCCAAATTAGCCAGTTAGAGAAAGATAAGTATCATATGACTTCACTCAAATGAGGAATTTAAGATACAAAACATCAACATAAGGGAAGGGAAGGGAAGGGAACCAAAAATGATATGAAAACAAGGAGGGGGACAAAACATAAGAGACTCTCAAATAAAGAGAACAAACTAAGGGCTGCTGGAGGGAGTTGTAGGTGGGGGAATGGGCTAAATGGGTAAGAAGCCTTAAGGAGGACATTTGTTGGGATGAGCACTGGGTGTTATACACAGGGGATGAATCACTGGAATCTACTTCTGAAATTATAGCACTATATGCTAACTAACTTGGATGTAAATTAAAAAATAAAACGAAAAAAAGAAAAATAAAGAAAAAAAAAGAAAAGTAAAAAACAACAACAAAAAAACTAAAAAGCCCCATTAAAAATATCTAACACTGGGGGTGCCTGGGTGGCTCAGGTGGCTAAGTGTCCGACTTCAGCTCAGGTCATGATCTCACGGTTAGTGGGTTTGAGCCCCATGTCCGGCTCTGTGCAGACAGCTCAGCCGCTCTGTCTATCTTACTCTCTGCCCTCTCCCACTTGTACTCTGTTTCTCCCTCTCTCAAAAATAAAAATAAACATTAAGAAAAAAAATTTAACACTCACTAAAAGAGAAGAGGTTCCAAACTAGGGGTCAGCTAAACACTTTTTGTAAAGGGTTGAATACTATTTTATGCTTTGTGGGCCATACAGACCTGCAATTACTCACCTGTGCCACCAAAACACAAAGACAGACACAATACATAAACGAGTGTGGCTGTGTTCCCATAAAACTTATTTATGGACAACTGAAATTTCAATTTCATTTAATTTTTCCATGTCAAAAAATATCACTTTTATTTTTCCAATCACTTGAAAATGTAAAAACCACTCCCTTGAAAATGTGAAAACCACTCCCTTGGGCCTTACAAAACAAGCAGCAGGGACCCCTGCTCTAATCCTCACAACCTTAGCATGAGTCTAAGTCTTGGACTTCTTTCAAATCTATTTCTCTTAACCTTATTCCCGAGGAAATCTTTTTTAGTATTCTATTAAACAAATGGCTTCTGTCCATTCCAAGCATTTAACAGACCCCAATGAGTTGCCCCCGCATGCAACAGGAAACTACTATCACTATTTTAAGATATACAAAATTAGTCCATGCTCTTACTATAAAATTTCACAAAACCTAAAGTAATCTGTGGACACAGGCTTGTTTTCCAATTAGATAAAATTCAGGAAATAAATACAGTACCTGAGACATACTGACATGAAATACTTACCTACCACATAAAACTACAATAAAACCAAGACCATTCTGAATAATACATGTTAAAGCATTTAAGTAAAACTGTTCCCAGTGATGTTAATCAACACTTATTAAACGTTTACAAAATGTTCCTGATGTTGGGAGCCACAGTGAAATTCCAAATAATCATACTAATTTATATACAAAAATACAAGAGAAAATTACCTACAAGTTTAGAATTGGGTATGGTTTCATATTCTATAGAAGGAAGAAATTCAGATGGAGGTGCAAAAAGGAATAGTGAAAGTAAAATATGAGTAATAAATGCAAAAGCATGGGGTGTCGAATGGCTCAGTTGGTCAGGCATCTGACTATTGCTTTTGGCTCAGGGTAAGACTCTTGATTTCAGCTCAGGGTCATGATCTCACAGTTGATGGGTTCAAACCCGTGTTGGGCTCTGCCTGTACACAGCCTGCTGGGATTCTCTCTCTCCCTCTCTGTTTTCCCCTGCTCTCTCTCTCAGAATAAATAAATAAATTTTATTTAAAAAATGCAAAAGCAAAGAAAGTGAAGACATGAAAGCGAGATAAAATTATTAGCCTAAGTTTTAACAAGAAAGGAAAACCACCGAAGGTAAACTAATGACTGTGATATCACAAGGGAAGCAGCTGGATTTAATTAAAGAGAAAACAGTTTTTATCAATAATGGTGGTAAGGGATGGAAGGAGAAAGGGGGAATAAGGGAGCAAATAACCAAAATAAAACATTAAAATTAAGTCACCATTTAATTATCCAGTTATAATCCCCTTCCCTACATCCCCCTCCCCCAGGATAAGGGGTTTTTGCAATACAGCTACATAGTCTTACTATATGAAGTATGCAATCATTACCTTCCACTGCAGCTACTATAAAAACTATAGTGTATCTATTAATGGGAGGAAAGTTTAAGAATCAAACTGCTGATACTAACAATATAAATGCATAATATGCAGTAGATAACTGTAAACTATGTTACTATACTTACAACATGTAAACGTGTCTAATTTGATAGTGGCTATAACTTCAGCAGTTACCATTTCACCAATTTTTTGGGACTAGGCAAATTATGGTAAATGGTTTTGTAACACCTGCCATACTTCTAGAAGCTTTAATGCACAAAACTGAAAATTTTTAAATGAGATAATCCTGTGTTAAAGCAATAGGCGTGTATAAGGCTACATTAACCAAGCAGAAATCTACATCAAAGAACCACAGAAGAACCAGCCTAATGTTTCTGAGTAACAACTCAGACTACAACCTATTAGATGAAAAGGTCTGCTCAAATGGCAAAATTAGATTTATAAGACTATGTCTCCCAAAGACTATTTAATAAATTAGCCCTACAGTAAGGAACAAGGATAACTATAATGTGCTTTGTACTTAGTATGTGCCTAATAACTATAAAGAATAAGGGAGAAAAATAGGGTGGCAAGGAGGGGAAAAACATACAGAAGGGAACTAGATCATAAACTTCGTACCAAAATCTGAGAAAGGAAACCTATACATCATTCCCATGAAAACATACATACAAAAATCCTAAATAGCAAAACCACATCAACAATACTAAAATAAGTGGAGTTTTCCCAGAAGTGCAAGAACATCATAATAAGAATTTTTATCACCTCAAAAGATCAAAAGAAAAACTGTCCATCTCAAGAAATGCTAAAAAATTATATAATAAAATCCAATTATCTTGTCCTTATAAAGTCTCTTAATAAACTCGGAACAGAAGATTATCATATAACATAATAATGGATATCTACCCAAATACATCCTAATGATGAGACATTAAAGGGATTTCCACTAAAATCAGGAACAATATAGAACGCTATCATTACTATTAATATCATTCCAGAAGTTGTAGTCAATGTTAGATAAAATTTTTAAGTCAGGCAATATTATATATGACAAAATATGTCAAAAATGACAATATTATGACAAAACAATGTATAAAAAAATTACCAGTGTCATAATACATTATTATAGATATCATAAATAGTAAAAACAAAAATGAGAACATCAGAAGCCACCTGATGTCAATACATTTAACAACTAAAAGGAAATGCCTCGATTCTGTAAAAACCCAAGTTTCAAAAACCAACCCAAGAACAGAAAATCTTGATCGTCCTCTATATGTTAATGTAATTTATTTTTAATTTTTATTTTTTTTATTTTTATTTTTAGAGAGGACGTGAGGGGGGAGAGGAGCAGAGGTAGAGACAGAGAGACAGAAAAAGAATCCCACCCCAAGCAGGTTTCCACCCTCAGTGTGGAGCCCAATGTGGGGCTCAATCACAATACACATGGGATCATAAATAACCCAGGCCGAAATCAAGAGTTGGACGCTCAACTGACCAAGCCACCCAGGCGCCCCTCATGAATTTATTTTTAAAAACCTTTCCAAAGGGCTTCATGGGTGAATTTTCCAAATATTTAAAAAAATAAATAATACCAAACTTAGACAAACTCTTTCAGAGTGGAAAAGGAAACACTTGCCAAGGCATTTTTAAAGGCAGAATACTCTATTAGCATAACCTGACAAAAACATCGTAAGAAAATTACTGAACTCAGAACCCTCACAGCAACAAAAATTCTTTAAAAACAAAATATAATAAATATGTTAAAAGAAATTATACCATGACTATATGAGGAATGTAAAGTTGACTTGACAACATTAAAAAAAATCAGTCTGTGGAATTCACTACATTAAAAGAATAAAAAATCATCATCATCTCAAAAAATGCAGAAAAAGCATTTGACAAAATTTGACATCTATTTATGATTTAAAAAAACTCTCAGCAAATTAGAAATAAAAGGAAACTTCTTCAGTAGGATGAAGAGTATCTCTAAAAAGCCTATAGCTAATATCATACCTAAGGGTGAAATTCTAAATACTTTCCCTGAAATCAAGAACAAGTCAAGACTAAGTGCTCTGGACTTAACCATTCAACATTTACTAGACGTCCTAGTCAGTGCAGTAATGCAAGAAAAATAAAGATATAAAAATCGGTAAAGAACCAAAATGAGTCCATATTTGCATATGACATGACTTCATACATAGAGAATCCAGAGAGGGTAAAAGACTACTAGAACTAAAATTTAGCAAGATCACTACGTACAAAAGCAAAATACAAAAATCCATTGTATTTCTATTATTAGTAATATACAATGGAGACAGAAAGTAAAGCCACAATCCCATTTATAATAGAACGAAAACAACAAACACCTAGGAATAGATTTAACAAGATATGTGAAATACATCTATTATAAACCACAAAATATTATAGAGAGAAGTGAAAGAGATAAATGGAGATGCACAAGGTCTATGAATTGAAAAACTTGGTATTTTTAAGATAACAATTGCCCTCAAATTAATTTATACATTCAATGAAGTCCAAATCCAAAATCCAAAATCCAAATCCAATGCTATTTAACTAGAAATAGGCAAGATGATTCTAAAATTTATATGGAAATGTAAAGGACTTCGAATACTCAAGCAATCTTGAAGAACAAAGTTGGAGAACTTACACAACCAAATTTCAAAGCTTACTATAAAATTACAGCAATTAAAACAGTGCTGGCATTTGTGGTACTTTATTTTTGGACAGACCCCAATAAAATTCAATGGAGAAAAGACAGTGAGGAAACGGACTGTCTATGTGGAAAAAAAGTGAATCTCTACCTCACATACATAATTAATTTCAGATCAATCGCAGGGTTAAATGTGAGTGACAGATTACATAATGATGGAAAAAATAAAGGGACAAATAATTCAATTTAAAGACTAAATGAGGGACCTGGGTGGCTCAGTCAGTTAAGCATCCGACTTAGGCTCAGGTCATGATCTCACAGAGCATGGGTTCAAGCCCCACACTGGGCTCTGTGTTGACAGCTCACAGCCTGGAGCCTGCTTCGGATTCTGTGTCTCCCTCTCTCTCTCTGTCCCTACCCTGCTCACACTGCCTCTCTCTCTCTCTCTCAAAAATAAACATTTTAAAAAATTTGAAAAATAATAAAGAATAAATGAAAAAAATACATAAAGCTTTTTAGAAGAATACTTAGAAGAATACCTTCCTGGCTTTGGGGGAGGGAAAAGATTTTTCAGCATAAAAATAAAGAAGTATAAAATTAAAAATTGTTAAAATGGACTTCAACAAAATCAAAGCCTTCTGTAACATCAAATGACACCGTTAATGAAGGCAAGCTGCATACTGTAAGAAAACATTCACAAAACATAGATCTGACAAAAAAAATCATATCCAAAATACAAAAAGAACTCCTACAAATCAATAATAAAAAATATAACTTACACAAATAGCCAATAAGCACTTAATGTGTTCAACAGCACTGTTCATCAGGGAAAAAGCTATTGATACTACACACAGACAGAATGGCTACAATTAATAAACGTAACAATTCCAAGTGTTAGTGAGGGCAGGAAGCAACTAGAACTGCCACATTTTGATTAGAGTGTAAAATGGGACAACTACTTTTGGAAACTAGCAGTTTCTAATAAAGTTATTCACACACCTACCCTATAACCCAGAAATTCTTCTCCTAAATATATACCCAAGTGAAATGAGTGCATATGCCTAAGAAAAGATTTGTACAAAAAAGGTGAACAGCAGCATATTCATAATAGCCTCTTCCTCCTCCCCCCCCCCCCCAGATTATTCAAATGCCCATCAACAGCAGAGTGGATAAACTATGTTATGTTCATACAATGGAATACTACTTCACAAAAGAAACTACTGATACAAACAACTATCTTGATAAATCTCAAAAATATTATTATGTTGGGAGGAAGAAGCCAAACACAAAAGAGTGTATGTAAGTGCATTAGATAAAGTTTTAGAATAAGCCAAACTAAGCAAAAGACCAGAATGGTTTCTTCCAAGGGTAGGCTGTGGTACTAACTGGAAAGGGGCACAAGTAAACTATCTGAAGTGATAAAAATGTTCCATATCTTGATCTGACTGTTGGAGACAAGTATGTATATACATGTTAAAGGTCAATACTTTATATCAATTGTACTTCAATAACATACTGTGGAAAGTTAAAGAAAAAAGGAAAAGGAGGGAAGGGAGATGAAGGGAAAAAGGGAAGGAAGAAATAACATTTTAATGTAAACTTCATGGTCTAAGTGATAATTCATCTTTGAAAGTAACATCAACAAATGCTTTGTGGAAGGAAATGTTCTCTGTGATACACGGTACCTCAAATTGTGAAGGATTTACCTTAAAATTGTATTATTTTCTTTGAATAGCCCAATGAGATGCCACTATTACAGGATCAGCCTACTGAATGTCTAAGGCTAATAATACATTAGAAGATTTTAACACTTCTATTTTCTCTAATTTGGATAGACTTCTAAATTTCAAGAGGATCCATAACTTCTAATACTATTTTACATATTAGTGTATCACTTGTTCTTTTTGTGACTTAAAACTCGGTTCAAGTTTAATTTTGCCATACCAAAAGGTCAATTATTTAATTTCACCATAAAATAATTAGCAATGACAAAAAAGCAACAATTAGAAAAAATATTTAAGTAACAAATAATCCCATAGTCCAGTGTATAAAGTTTTCTGCACCTACACAGACATCAATTACTTACGTTTAAAACAAAAAGGATCATGCTGCACACTGTTCTGGAATCTGGCACCCTGCTTAATGCAATTAACAGCTTTCCTTTGCATAAACCATGGGTGATGATTCTCAGTGCGTAATGCTCTACTACACAGATGCCCTGTAATTTATTTAATAAGTCCCCTATTACTAAAGCATTTTAAAATTTTCTTCCTATATAAACAATATTGTAACAAACATTCCATCTGTGTTTTCTTCATTTATATTACTTTTGATAACTGGATGTTCGGAAATGGTTCCCTGTGACCATTCAGAATTTTCAGCATTTGATCATAAATGGACAATTTTCTTCTTCAAAGGCCAGACAGTAAATATTTTAGGCTTTCAGGGCCACATACTATCTTTGCTGTATATTCTTTGTTTTGTTTTTACAACCTTTAAAAAATGTAAAAACCATTCTTATTCTTAGCTCATAGACCTTACAAAAGCAGTCCATGGATTGGATCTGGTCTGCGGGCTACAGTTGCTGACCCCTGACTTCTATTATGTTCTACAAAGGCCCATGAAGACAGGAAGTTACCCTAGAATTCTGGGTGGTGTGTGCCAGTCACCATATTTTATTGGGTGTCTAGTAAAGTCAGTGTGATTCTTAGTTATTTTTAAAGGAGAAATTTATTTTCATATGAACTCTTCTTTTAACTTCCATTAAGACCACCCAACCTGTATCCTGACTAGATACAAAATTTAAATTTAAATTTTAAAATTATAAAGGCTAGTATGCAAAAAAGGACATGAACAGTTCAAAGTGTTTATCAGAGTAAGTGGTTTTACTAATGTTTGTAATTCTTTAACTACTTTTATCAAATATTCATAAGATATACTTTGAAAGGCTACTGCCAACAGGGGCGTCTAGGTGGGTCAGTCGGGTGAGCATCTGACTTCGGCTCAGGTCATGATCTCACTGCTCGTGAGTTTGAGCCCTACGTCAGGCTCTGTGCTGTTAGCTCTGAGCCTACAGCCTGTTCCAGATTCTGTGTCTCCCTCTCTCTGCCCCTCCCCGATTCACACTCTGTCGTTCCCAAAAATTAATAAACATCAAAAAAAAAAAAAAAAAAGATAAGAAAAGAAAGAAGAAATGGCAGGCTACTGCCAACAAACACCGTACTCCCAACTGTGGCTACATAATGACTTACAGCTACAGGAATAAATATCACTTAACTGTTCCCATCTTATTCCACAGCTGGTCCTTGCTTTATCCATAAAATCTTTAGAAATAATAGGCAGAAGATATACAATAAAGATAACATTAAAAAGTCACTATATCTTTTCTTACCAATATGTGATTTCAGTAAAATATTTTTAGCAGCTTCATTAAATCCTATGATTTGAACGATAAGGACAAGACCAGTGAGGTTTCAAAGAATTTTTAAAAGAAAGAACATCTGCCTTTTGAGTATATTCACTTTTTATTTTTATATTTTATGTTCCTTTGTAAAAAAAAAAGAAATTACTAAGTAAACAATGCTTGAAGGATAATGAAGTTGAAAACACAGAAAAGACAAAAGACTCTGTAGTTGTAGTATGGAAAACTAGCAGAAAGAATTCAATAACTTCATAATACTGCCAGGTATGGTGGAGTCTCAGATGTTTCTAAAAAATCTGTTTTTGGTTCCTCTGGTTTCTTTTTTTTTTTTTTTTAATTTTTTTTTTTTTAACGTTTATTTACTTTTGAGACAGAGAGAGACACAGCATGAACGGGGGAGGGGCAGAGAGAGAGGGAGACACAGAATCGGAAACAGGCTCCAGGCTCTGAGCCATCAGCCCAGAGCCCGATGCGGGGCTCGAACTCGCGGACCGTGAGATCATGACCTGAGCGCAAGTCGGACGCTAAACCGACTGAGCCACCCAGGCGCCCCTGGTTCCTTTGGTTTCTAGTGACTAGGCTGGAACATCAGAATCAGCATGGAAAGTTACAAAAAATTATTAACCTACTCCAGTTTGACCCTAGGTCCTTAGATCCAATCTTCCTATTTTTGTCTAATGTTGTATGTCTACTTTATAGTCAGTCTTCCTAACTGCACACAGAGAAAGGAGGAGGGCCAGAAGGAAAAAAGAGATTAATACAAGATTAGATAATTACCAACCACATGTCACTAGGACAAAGACTTAAGACTCTCTCACAAGAAGGGGGGTGCCTGGGTGGCTCAGTCAGTTAAGTGTTCAACTTTGGCTAAGGTCCTGATCTTGTGGTTCGTAAGTTCAAGCCCCGCATGGGGCTCTGTGCTGACAGCTCAGGCCTGGGGCCTGCTTCGGATTCTGTATCTCCCTCTCTCTCTGCCCCTCCCTCACTAGTACTCTGTCTCTCTCTCTGTCAAAAATAAAACATTAAAAATTTTTTTAAAACAAAAAAAAAAAAGGCTCTCTCACAAGAAAACACTCGGACTCTTCACCCAAATTCTTTTGTCCTTTTAGGTTCTGTAAGATTTCTTACTAACAAAGACCTTTAAACATACAAATATTGAGGGGCACCTGGGTGGCTCAGTTCATTAAGCATCTGACTTCGGTTCAGGTCAAGATCTCATGGTTTGGGGGTTTGAGCCCTGCGCAGGGCTCTCTGGTGTCAGTACAGAGCCTGCTTTGGATCCTCTGTCCTCCTCTCTCTGCACCTCCCCTACTCATGCACGTGCACTCTTTCTCTTTCTCTCTCAAAAATAAATATTTTAAAAACATTTTTAAATTAAAAAAACATGCAAATATTGAACACATGCTCTATTTCAATTAGACTCAAAATTAGAAAAGGCCAGAAAATTAGGTATACAGAGTAGGAGATCTAGGTTATCTGAGAGATCTAGTTCCAATTCTTACAATAACTAGTTTTTGAGAAGTTGATCAAGTTATTGACTTTCTATGGACCTGAGGCTTCTTTATCTGTAAAATAATGGGGCCGTATTAGATAAATTTCTAGGGTCTCTCCTGTTTCTAAAGTTCTAGGGGCGCTTGGGTGGCTCAGTCGGTTAAACATCCGACTTTGGTTCAGCTCATGATCTTGCAGTTTGTGAGTTCGAGCCCCACGTCAGACTCTGTGCTGATAGCTCAGAGCCTGGAGCCTGCTTCAGATTCTGTGTTTCTTTCTCTCTCTCTGCTTCTCCCCTGCTCATGCTCGCTCTCTCTCGCTCTCTCTCACTCTCTCTCTCTCACACACATACACACACACACACACAAATAAACATTTTAAAAATTAAAAAATAAAATGAAGTAATAAAATAAAATTCTAAAAATGCAGGGCGCCTGGGTGGTTCAATTGGTTGAGCTTCCAACTTTGGCTCAGGTCATGATCTTGCAGTTTATGGGTTCAAGCCCCAGGATGGGCTCTGTGTGGACAGCTTCAGAGCCTGGAGCCTGCTTTGGATTCTGTGTGTGTCTCTCTCTCAAAATAAATAAATAAGCATTTAAAAATAAATAAATAAATTCTAAAAATGCAAAATGACTACATTAAACCTCCTACAGTTAAACACAAAATCCTACAGTTAAACACAAAATATTTTAAAAGGATCAAACAGTAGGGGTGCCTGACTGGCTCAGTCAGTGGAGCGTGGGACTCTCAACCTCAGGGTCGTGAATTCAAGCCCCATGTTGGATGTAGAGATTACTCAAAAAGTCTAAATAAAAGATAATACATAAATAAGTTTTTCCCCAAGGCATAACAAACACAAACTCTAGTTTTACTAATTTGGATTGGAAGAGTCTAAATTAGTACATTACTTCTTTGTATACATAGTGTATATTTATTTATTTTTTTTTTTTTAATTTTTTTTTTCAACATTTATTTATTTTTGCGACAGAGAGAGACAGAGCATGAACGGGGGAGGGGCAGAGAGAGAGGGAGACACAGAATCGGAAACAGGCTCCAGGCTCTGAGCCATCAGCCCAGAGCCTGACGCGGGGCTCGAACTCCCGGACCGCGAGATCGTGACCTGGCTGAAGTTGGACGCTTAACCGACTGTGCCACCCAGGCGCCCCCATAGTGTATATTTAAAAAAAAAATTTTTTTAGTGTTTATTTATTTTTGAGACACTCAGAAACAGAACATGAGTAAGGGAGCAGCAGAGAGAGAGAGGGAGACACAGAATCTAAAGCAAATGAGCTGTCAGCACAAAGCCCGATGCAGGGCTCGCACTCACGAGCAGTGAGATCATGACCTGAGCCGAAGTCAAACACTTAACAGACTGAGCGACCCAGGCACCCCCATAGTGTTGCCTTATACATCAGATTGCTATTGATGCACTACACTAAATCACTGAAGATGGGGGCACCTGGGCGGCTCAGTCGTTTAGGCTTCGGACTTGGGCTCAGGTCATAATCCTGCAGGTTGTGGATTCAAGCCCGGTATCAGGCTCTCTGCTGTCAGCACAGAGCCCACTTAGGGTCCAGGGTCCTCCTCTCTCTTCCCCTCCCCAATTTATGTGCACTCTCTCTCAAAAATGAATAAACATTAAAAAAAAAGAGAAAAAAAAACAACAACACTGAAGATGATCTGGAAGACAGCGTGACTATTAAAGCAGACTTTTCAGGGGCGCCTGGGTGGCTCAGTAGGTATGTGTCTGACTCCGACTCAGTTCATGATCTCATGGTTCGTGGGTTCCAGCCCTGCGTTGGGCTCTATGCTGACAGCTCAGAGCCTGGAGTCAGCTTCAGATTTTGTGTCTTTCTCTCTCTCTGCCCCTCCTCTGCTCGCGCTGTCTCTCTCTCTCTCACAAAAATAAACAAACATTACCAAAAAAATTTTTTTTTAAGATTTTTCATAAAGCTGGTTTATTTTCTAAGGTGATACTCTCTGGTTTTAATAAATTAATGTAATATTAAATAACAGAACAGGACTTCATTAGGTAAACCAAGAGTACTGAATACTGTAATAAAAATAGATGAGAAAATGCAGAATGCTTCCTAAAACTTACCTGACTAAAATTGTAATTTTAAACATTATTTTTAAAGAGTATGTATTTGAGTGTATGTATAATATCTCAGAAGTATATATGCCAAACTGAGCAGGGGAGTTAGTTATCTAAGTGATCTACGTGGGCAATGGCCAAAAAAAAAAAAAAACAGAAAAGGAAGGAAAACTTACAAATTCATTCCATCAGGCCACCATTACCCTGATAACAAAACCAAATAAAGACACCACTAAAATACAGAACTCAGGCTAATTCTCAACAAAATAATAGCAAGCCAAACTCAAAACTACATTATAAAAAAACATTCACCACGATCAAGTGGGATTTATTCCTGGGTTGCAACACTGGTTCAATGTTCACAAATCAATCAACACAATGTATCACATCAATAAGAAAAAGGAGAAATATGATCCTTTCAACAGATACAGAAAAAGCATTTGACAAAGTACAACATCCATTCATGATAAAAACTCTCAACAAAGTAACATAATTAAGGCCATATATAAAAACCCAGAGCTAACACCATCCTTAATGGGGAAAAACTGAGAGCTTTTCCCTAAGGTCAGGAACAAGACAGGGATGTCCACTTTTACTGCTTCTATTCAACATAGTCCTAGCCACAGCAATTAGACAAGAAAAAGAAATAAATACAAACTGGTAAGGAAGAAGTAAAATGTTCACTATCTGCAGATGACACAACACTCTATAGAGAAAACCCTAAAAGACTCCATCAAAAAACTGCTAGAACTGATACCCAAATTCACTAGTTGCAGGATACAAAATCAATGTACAAAAATATGTTGCATTTCTATACACCAGTAATAAGGCAGCAGAAAAAAAAATCAAGAAAATAATCCCATTTACAACTGCACCCAAACCAGTAAGATACCCAGGAATAAATCTAACCAAACAGGTGGAAGACCTGTGTTTTGAAAACTATAAAATACTGATGAAAGAAATTGAAGAGGACACAAAGAAATAAAAAGACATTCCATGCTCATGAATTAGAAGAACAAGTATTGTTAAAATGTCTATACTACCCAAAGCAATCTACACATTCAGTGCAATCTCTATCAAAATACCACCGATGTTTTTCACAGAGCTAGAACAATCCTAAAATTTGTACGGAGCCACAAAAGACCATGAGGCCAAAGAAATCTTGAAAAGAAAAACCAGAGGCAACACAATTCCAACTTCAAGTTATATTACAAAGCTGTAGTGATCAAAACAGTATATGGTACGGCACAAAAAAAGACATGCAGATGAACGGAACAGAATAGAAAATCCAAAATATACCCAGAATCACATAGTCAATTAATCTTCAAGAAAGCAGGAAAAGAATATCCAATGGGAAGAGGACTCTCTCATCAACAAATGGTGTTGGGAAAACTGGACAGGAACATGCAAAGGAATGAAACTGGACCACTTTCTTATACCAAACACAAAAATAAATTCAAAATTCAAGATTAAAGACCTAAGTGTAAGACTGGAAACCATACAAATCCCAGAAGAGAACATAGGCAGTAACATCTTTGATATTGGAGGTAGCAACTTCTTTCTAGATACGTCTCCTGAGGCAAGGGAAATAAAAGCAAAAATAGACTACATCAAAATAAAAAGCTTCTGCCCAGCAAAGGAAATAATCAACCAAACTAAAAGGCAACCCTACAGAACGGGAAGAGATATTTGCAAATGGCATATCTGATAAAGGGTTAGTGTCCAGAATATATACAGAGCTTATAAAACTCAACACCCAAGAAGTGAATAATCTAATTAAAAATGGGTAGAAGACATGAATAGACATTTCTCCAAAGACAGATGGCCAACAGACACATCAAAATATGCTTATCATCACTTATCATCAGGGAAATGCAAATCAAAACTATAATGAAATATCACCTCACACCTGTCAGAGTGGCTAAACTCAACAACACAAGAAACAACAGGTGTTGGAGAGGACATGAGAAAGGGGAACCCTCTTGCACTGCTGGTGGGAATGCAAACTGGTACAGCCACTGTGGAAAACAGTATGGAAGTTCTTCAAAAAGTTAAAAATAGAACTACCCTATGATCCAGAAATCACACTAGTCAGTATTTATCCAAAGAATACAAAAACAAGAATTCAAAGGAATACATACACCCCTGTGTTTATAGCAGCATTATTTATGGAAGCATCCCAAGTATATGTCAATCGATGAATGGATAAAGAGGATGTGAAATATAAATATATATATGTACATATACATGAATATGACACATTTATAATGGAATATTATGGAATGTTATTCGGCCATAAAAAAAAAGAATGAAAATTTTCCTTTTGCAATGACATGAATGGAGCTAGAGTACAATGCTGAGCAAAATAAGTCAGTGAGAGAAAGACAAATGCCCTATGATTTCACTCATATGTGGAATTTATGAAAAAAAGATGAACAAAGGGAAAAAAATGAGAGAGAGAAACAACAAGAAATAGACTCTTAGAGAACAAACTGAAGTTACCCTAGGGGAGAGGAGGGAAGGGGGGTGAGAGGATGGGTTAAATAGGTCTGAGGGTTAAGGAGTATATGCACTTCTCATGACAAGCACAGGGTGATGTATGAAAGTGTTGAATCATTACATTGTACACCTGACATATATATATACACATATATACACACACACACATATATATACACATACACACG
The DNA here is from genome assembly GCF_028749965.1 of Puma concolor. Classification (NCBI taxonomy): domain Eukaryota; kingdom Metazoa; phylum Chordata; class Mammalia; order Carnivora; family Felidae; genus Puma; species Puma concolor. The sequence continues at coordinate 18,788,376 of NC_141668.1, read as the reverse complement.
TATAATATATATATATAATATACATGTTATATATATATGTTATATAAGAGTATATGTTATAACAGTGTATGTTAACCAACAAACTAAAATAAAACTTTAAAATAAATAAATGGGCAGTGGACAGTGGGATTTTATTAAGAGGGACTTCTGCTTTATCTGTACAGCTCAAATTTTTTTCTAAATATATCACGTGTGTGACTAAAGTTAAATTAAAAAAATTTTAAAACAAAATACAAAAGAAAAGTATACTGAAAAATAAGTCTTATTAATACTGTATTACAAAGAACACTGGGGCAGGTTATGTCTCGGAAAAAGAGAGACATGACAAGAAATAAATTCAAATTTTAAAAAAAGGACCTAATACTCTAGATATTTAGGTCAAACTCTTACTTGTCCCTTAAACATGTTTCCATATCTAGGACTGGATTAGTAATTTTTAGTAATGTTTATCTCTCACCATAAATTTTCCAGAGAGCTAAAGTTCATCACCATTAAAACAGCAAATCCTGTTAGGTCCCAATTGTGTCAGACATTGTACTAGACAATGATGATGGTGATGTTGCTGTTGTTTGGGGGAGAAAAATTAATGATTAACAAATTTACTATACTCAATGACCTTTACTATATTTATACAGGCAAATTTCAGGTTTTTCCAGATTTAAAAATAAATCAGCTATGTTCTAAACATAACTGTGCAAATACTGGGCAACTCTGACTACTCCATGCTGCCCCAACATTCCCCCATCATCACTGTGAGTCAACCATTTTTAGTCAACAGTGTGTGATGTAAAGATGTAAAATTTCCAGAAAATCTGAATATCTGAGAAAAATACAAGGTGAAATGGTAAAGATAAAGTCAAGAATGGGAAGAAAATATAAACATTGATGCTTTAACTCAATTACACATGATCCTTTCCTTTAAAATTTCCTTTACAAATTTTAAAGTCATTTGCTAGTTTAGAAAATAAAATTTTGGGGGTGCCTGGGTGGCTCAGTCGGTTGAGTGTCCGACTTCGGCTCTGGTCATGATCTTGCAGTCTGTGAGTTCGAACCCCGCATCAGGCTCTGTGCTAACAGCTCAGAGCCTGGAGCCTGCTTCAGATTCTGTGTCTCCCTCTCTCTCTGCCCCTCCCCTGCTCATGCTCTGTCTCTCTTTCTCTCTCTCTGTCAAAAATAAATAAACATTAAAAGAAAAGAAAAGAAAAGAAAAGAAAAGAAAAGAAAAGAAAAGAAAATTGTTACAGATTCCTTGAGGTGTACATTAAGATTTTGGATAGTTAATTTGTAGACTTGGAAAGCAAAGGAGTAACATATTTTCTCTATTCTCAAGCAAACCAGAAAGAACTCTATCAGAAATTTTCCCTTAAATCTTACGTTATGTATTTCTTCCCTACACTTCAGTTTATAGTAACCATTGGTATATTCTCTATTTTCTCCTTATAGCAAGTAGTATGTATCTCAAAATCACATAAAACTCCATGCCTTACTTCTAGTATCACATCTTTGATCTTCCTTTTTATTTTAAATTTTTTTTTTTAACGTTTATTTATCTTTGAGACAGAGCATGAACGGGGGAGGGGCAGAGAGAGAGGGAGACACAGAATCAGAAGCAGGCTCCAGGCTCTGAGCCATCAGCCCAGAGCCCGACGCAGGGCTCGAACTCAAGGACCGCGAGATCGTGACCTGAGCGGAAGTCGGACGCTTAACGGACTGAGCCACCCAGGCGCCCCTGATCTTCCTTTTTTTAAAAAAATCTCCCTTCGATCCAGAGAAGGGCACAGAGAAAGAGACAGACACAGGACCAAGGCCTGAATAATTCCAACTTGGAAAGACTGCAGTGGAGAAAAAGAATGCACATGAAGGCCACAAAAGACCATTCAAGAGAAGTAGGAGGAAAAAAACCATAATGACAGTAAGTAGAGAAAAGTGGTCAAGTTTGAGAAATATTCTAACAGGGGATAGAGTAGATGTCAGTGTAAGGAAAAGCACGACTAACTCCCAGGGATGGCCAAGAATATTCATTCATTCATCAAAATATTCACTGAGTATCTAGTATGTACAAGGCACTTTTCTAGGCATGAGGATCACTTGAATAAACATACCTACAGTTCAAACATGCAAGGGCTCGTGAAGTACAAGTTTTTAACTCAGATATTTAATAAAGCTCTAAAACTGAATGACACTGCCTGGACTTTCCGATTTAGGTGACCCAAAAAATTCTCCTTTGGTTTAAGCCAGTTTGGGTCAAGTTTTAGGTCCCCTGGGACAAGAGAGTTCTCTTCACTGGGTCTTCCTTCTTTAGTCTCACCTTTAATCAACTCTTCAAGAAGCAGTCAGGGTAAAATTGTATATTTGATGTTGTTACTCTCTTATCTTAAACCCTTCCATGGCTTTATACTGTACTTGAGATAGAAGTAGATGACCTATAAAGTCATTCATGGTATAGCCTTAGAGTCATCTCTCACTTCCATTGTCCTCTATCACTGTGCTCCAAACACTAACCCTGGGAAAACTGTGTTTTGTTTTTTTTTGATGCCCCCACCTCCAACCCCCTTCTGGGAAAATAGTTTTGAATTATACACTTACCATACACCCTAGCAATTCCCCTTTAGATACTTACCCAAGAGAAATGAAAACATATGTCCACAAAAGGGCTTGTAAATGCATGGCCATAAGCAGCTTTATTCATAATAGCCAAAATGAAAACAAATCAAATGTCCACCGATAAGTGAATGGACAAACTGTGGTATCGTCATACAATGGAATACTACAATAGTATTCACAATAAAAAATAACTGACATATACAACATAGACAAATCTCAGAAGTATTATGCTAAGTATGAAAAGCCAGTCAGAAAATTATCCTATATACAGAAAATTCCATTAAGAGCCAAAACTAAGCTCTGATAAGAGAATCAGAACAAACACTCACTGTGGGGAACAGACATTGAGTAGAAAGGAGTATGAGTGAATTTTCTGGAGTGACTGGAATGTTATATATCTTAACAGAGGTGTGAGTTACACAGCTGCAAGCATTTATCAAAACTTAATTGAACACTCAACATATTTGTTACTCACATATTTTATTTATTACTTATCACTTGTTATTTATATATCACTCATATATTTATTTCATTATGTGTATATGATACTTCAAATTGTTCAAATATATTTAAAAAAAAAAACGCAAACCAAGTCTCTACTTATCTGCTCTCATTGGCTGGAGAGTTCTTATAGTTAGGCCTACTCTATTAGATTCTGGTTCCACTATTTAGCTGGTGGAAAAGACTTGGAGGCAAACAAAGCACACAGTAGAGGGTTGAGGAGAAGAAGGGAGAGGGGGGAAGTTTCATAGTACATGTCCTAGAAACATAAAATCTGAAATATTTAAGACAATTATCCTAAATTACCAGTAAACCTTTAGTGAGTCAACTGGGAATAGAGAGAGGGGATGCTGGTTGACAAAAAGTCACTATGCAAAAAAAAAGAAAAAAAAGAAAGGAAAAAAAAAGAAAAATGTCACTATGCATGCAAATCCAGTCAGATAACATTCAAATTACTGAAAAAATTGGATAGAAAACATGACATGCCTCAAAAAAAGCCACAGCACCCTAAGTTAAACTATAGAACATTTTGTCATTATAATGAAAATTGTGACACATGGCTACAAGCAGCACCTACCAACTGGTACTAAAACTGTAAATAAAATAAGTTCAGTACCTACGAAAGGACTAATTAAGGACTAATTTTAAAGGGATCTTATAAAATTGTTTTGGGAAACAAACTCAGGAGATAAACAAAGTTAAAGGTAGAAAACAGCCTGGAAAGTAAATTATTGATTGTTCTTTTCCTTCTGTGAATTTCATTTACTTAGCTCCTGAGTACACAATGACTTGCATTACTCATAACTGTCTATGTTATATATGATAATCTTGTCACTCAGCTACCCAATATGCTAGCACCCTGAAGGCAGTGTTCCTAACCCAGCAGAGTTACAAAGCACATTTACTAGCCAAAGGAAATACTGCTATGTATTATATTAAATGTTCCTCACTGTACAAGTAGGTCATGGCAGAAACCATCTCGCAGCACTTAAGCAACATTCTCAAACTAGCCCGAAAAGATAATGATTGGCTTCAAAAGAAATTAAAGAAAAAAAAAAACAAACTTAAATAACACCTCACATATTATAAAAAATTCTAAACAAAGTAAGAGTTAGAAATAAATCTTTTAAAAGATGCAAATTCAATTTCTTATTGACATAAAAAAAGAATGGTTTTAGTAATTTTGTTAGCTTGGAGGTTTGGATAAGAGTTCTAAAAAGTGTTATAAATAGAAAAGTAAATAAAAATATTCACTCACCCTCCTATTTAAGTGCTCCCTTTCTGACAAATGAACTATGACATGCTTAATTTTAAAGATTACTTTAAAAGATTATTTCTAAACCTTTCTTAGTTACATTATAGTTTAAAAACTAGAAGTTACTATATTTAAAAAAAATAAGGAAAAAGTAGGGCTACACTAATATTTTTTGGCTAAGTAAAAAAAAGAACAAGAAAAACTATTAAAACATGACAAAAGTAGTTTCTTGTTCACACTCCTGAAAAAACATTACGGCATTACTAACTTGGCAAAGAATTAAAAAGTAAGTTTTTTAATGGACTGAACTGAGTAGACACACGGAGACAGATTAGGCACAGTATTAACTGTCAAACTGCAGGATAAAAGTAGCGTATTATTCTATTCAGAAACTAGAGGGACGTCAGACAAAAGAAGAACTCCTCTGTTTCAAGAGTACAATAGTACTCTTTGTAACTTTCCTTCCAGGGATACTCTATTTCATTATGTTAATAACCAATCTTAATTTTTAAACCCATTTTGATTCAAAACATTAATGTAGTGCATAGACGGCTGCATAACCAAAAGCTCTGGTTAACAGTTAACATTTTTTTCAACCTGCTTCTGATTTGTTGTTCGTATTAAATTTCTCCACACAGCAAATGAAAATGTAAATAAAAGCAACCCCACAAGACTATTTCACTCCTGGTTTAGACTACATCTTGAAGTCAATTTAAAGGAGCTGCAGTCTCATTTAAGTTAGCATGAAGATCTGCATTTCCAGCACCCAAAATGCCTTTGCTGTATTCCACCCATGTCACCTATGTAACAGAACCACCAATGGCAACTACAGAAAAAAAACTTTATCAAGGATACAGATAAGTCACATGGAAACAGAATTCTACATTTTAAAATCTCACCACTGGAACAGGAGGCCTCCAAAATAAGAGACCAACATCATGACTAGAACCTTTAGGGTGAAGAGCAAGTGAAATACAAAAGAATTAAAAGAATTCTGAGACTCATCACGTATGAAAATAGCAGTCCTATAATATTAAAGAGAAATTGTTCACAATTTTCTCAAGAATTTGCTAAGAAATAAAGCATCAGCCTTTTATCCAACTGGTAAAAAATATTAAAGGTAGAATTAATCAGCAAAATTTAGCAGAACAGACTAAAACTGTACATGTTAAATACGCTGCTGTGTAAAACCTGATGAGTCAACTCTTGACAAAATTTCAGCATACAATATGTAGGAAACTGAATTTGGTAGAAGCAAGATCAAATGGAAACTAGCAAATACCAAGTATAATTTGCAAAATTATGTATAGACAAAACTCTAACCAATAAATTAAATGTTGTTATAATATGTAAAAAGAACTGACCCCAGTAAAAATAATTTCAGCAAAAAAAAAAGTCTGAAAAAGTGCAATGTCCCTATGTAGAAAACTGACCAATAAATTTAAATGATTCAATGCAATTTTCCACAGAAGACAATCTGATTAAAATTCATAGATAATGCAGCCATGAGGAAGGAAGAGGCCATCTACCTAACCCACAAGATCAGCCATCAACCCAGGCAATCAATGGAATAATATACAACCTACTACTTTTCCATCAGAAACATAATGGTGTATTAAGTGACTGCTAAAAATAACTTTAAGTTTATTTTATGTTCCCATCTTATTTGAGAAAGTATGGTAAAGAGTATATGACACCGAGAAAACACTAATATTATGGTAAGTAAAATAAATGAACACAAAAAAAGTAAAACATAAAGAAATTGAAAGGAAACACAGTAAAACAAACTTGCAAACATAGTTTTTCTTCCACATGTCATTTTCAAATGTTCTTCAATGAATGTACGCTACAATATACACTACAAATATTTAATTTTACTTTCACTATTTAGTGAAAATGATAAAAATCAAATTACAAGAAAGGTACCTATTAACTTTTGTTTCCATTTTTTAGAGCCCCAACGGCAACCACTGTAAATAAGTCTTGTGTATTCTTCCAGATATATTCAATGTATATGTAAGCATATACTTATGAATATTATCTTTTAAAAAAATTTTTAATGTTTATTTTATTTCTGGGAGACAAAGAGACAGAATGCAAGTGGGAGAGGAGCAGACAGAGAGGGAGACACAGAATCTGAAGCAGGCTCAAGTCTCTGTCAGCACAGAGCCTGACATGGGGCTTGTACCCACAAAGCACCAGATCATGACCTGGGTTGAAGTCGGATGCTTAACCAACTGAGCCACCCAGGAGCCCCGAATATTATCTTTTTTAACTGAAAATGAAAAGGTACATTCTTCTGAGCCTTCCCTTTATCATTTAACATACACCCAAAATGTTTCTATTTTAATACATACATCTCTACTTCACTCTTTTTTATGGCTACAACATATTCCAATATAGAAATGCACATGTAACTTAAACCCTATGGACGCTAATTTCAGTATTTCCAGTCTTTTGGTATTACAACGATGCAACGTACATCCTTCAACATATGTTCCTGTACGTTAGTATATCAGAAACAAACCAAGTCTCCAAAATTCAGTATGCTGAACAACACATACTGAAATTACCAAGTTTACAAATGCATCTCAAAGATCTGAACAAATCAGCCATAAAAACCTGATTATATTTTATAATATTATATATATATTACACTGATATGTTAACACATTATACATATTGATAATATGTATAAACAAACTTGTATTCAGTAATTTATTAGCATATACATATTGATGCTTATCTACATATTTACATATTTATTAACATGGTAAAGATGTGGCTATATTATATTTATAAATATTATTTCTACAAATATTTTATATTTATTAATATGTTAATAAACTGATTTGTTAATTTTGTGTTTCTAGTCATTAAAATTTTTAATTTGTCTTTTGTGATGAGATTTAGGCCACTTATTTTTAGTTTGCTCACATTCTTGCTTGAATGAAATATTTCATTATTCCAGTATTTAATTTTATTATTCCCAATGCCTTAATGAGAGTATATTCTTAATTTCTATAGCCATTAATAACTAAAATATTAGCATTTCTTACTGGTGTGGTACCTAGATATTTTTCAGCACATATTTACAATAAATACATGTTAGATTTATACTGAAATAATGATTACTGGTTGTGAAATGTCTCTTGAAAAATGAAATATATTTATAAAAATCAACCAAGCTATGACCTTTAGCCTACAAGCTGAACATTCCTTAAAATAATCAGGATAAGAGGAAAATTGTCAACCAAATCTCACCAAAAATCTTCAAAAGCTGTTTAAATCACTCCAGCCAATATAAACAGCTGTAAAGTTTAATCAAAAGCATAAAAAAGCAAGGCTGATATATGTACTTTGAAATTGACAAAAGAAACCCAAAAATACCAAAATGCAAAAATAAATAACTTTTTAAAAGGCTGCATAGAAATCAGAAAATACTGGGGAAAAACAAAGTAATTTTTCAAAGGGCTGGAAAGAAATCAGAGTAAACTGAAAAACTCTCCCATGAAATAATCCAGTTTTGTCCATATTCACTAGGAAAATATTTTCCTGAAAACACTGATACAGAGAAATGGTAAACATGACAAACTGGCCTATACATTAAGTGACCTGGAGCCAGTATATCTGTAGAACAAATTCCTAGAAATGAAACTGCTGGCTTTGACAAATATTGCCAAATTGCCCTTTAAAAAGCTGCACCAATCTGCATTCTCACTAAAACCTATTAGAACCAAACATTTTAATCCCTACCAATCTAAAATGTAAATACTGAAATCACTGTTATTTTTAGTTTGCTTTTTAAAATTTTGAGAGTGTATATATTTTATAATGGAAAAAAAGTCCTTTCAAACTAATTAAATTATGAAAAAGCATGAAAAATATTTACATAATAAATTTTTAAAGCATACAAAATGGCCTTACACTAAACACAACAATGTAGAAACAAGTTCACATACTAATAAGAAATCAAGAGAACATACAAAAAAATAAAAATGCTATTTATTTCAGAATCCTGGAATTAAACGATTTTTTTCATTTCTTTTCCAAACTTCTCTCCAGTATAATTATTATGCTGATATTCTGTTAACAAAAAGTTCTAGTGGCTTGGAAGTACAGAATAATCACAGCTTTTTATGCCACCCAAGCTCTTTTATTTCCTGTCAATGGCCCACCCAGTTTTCAACTGCCTAGTACCAAAACTGGATCATAATTTCAATTTAGCACCTTCCTCCATTCTCTAACTCCTGGGCATTAAATCCTGTTGACTGCACTCCTTTGGCAGGTCTCTCTTACATGCCCTTTGGTCTCAATTTCAACACAGGATAACTAGTAACAGGATCCAAATGAAATCTCTCTTCTCCAGAATCCTATATGTACCAGTTCTGTCTGATTAATTTCCTTTCAGACTGGTACTTATCAAACTTGACAATACATATAAATCAGTTGGGTATCTTGTTAAAAATGCAGATTCTGATTCTATAGTTCTGAGGTAGGGTATTAAATTTTGCACTTCTAACAAGTTCCCAGGTTATGCCAATGCTTTATATGTACAGAATTCTTCAAGTCACTCTTCAGATTAATAACCTTTAATTTGGTTTACTGACTCCTGTTCAGATTTAAATTATTTCCTTGTGCTCAGGAACCCTCTACCCTCATACTACTGCATAACCCTACTGCCTCAGACTGTCTTCCTCACTTTCCTTCCCATAGGCCATGCTCATTTTGGGTGAGCAGTCCCCTTAGATGGATAATGTTCCATTTCAACTTTTTCCCACTCCACCTACAATTCACTCAAGTATTATCTTTTCACAAGACCACACAAATTAATCCTGTCCATATTCTTTAATCCCCCCTTTTCTGAAATCCTACGGTATTTCTCCATTAAGTATCTGGTGTCTGATGTCTTACACTATTACAACCATTGCAGAGGCATTCATCTTGCATCCCATGTAGTGTCATAAGGACACATATTTTCCTCTCATTTAATGCCTAGCAATATGTTTAGCGTATAATTCCTAATTCAGTCTAAATTTGTCCAGAGAACCATACTTTGTGGGTGGCTTTTGAAAAAATAACAAAAACAAAATGCAATATTTCACCTTGGAGCAGAATATTTTAAGGTCACTTTGCCACTAGTATAAATATAAAATACAGTGCCAACATAAAAACCAGTGACAATTTAGAAAAAAAAATATTCCATACTGTTTAAAACTACCGAAAATGTCAAATGAGACACGGGACATGGAAATAAAGAATTTATAGGAAATAAAGAATTCTAGGGGAAGGAAATAAGAATAAAAAGAAAGTGATTGTCAGTGAAGCTATACAAACCAATAAATAAGGGACGTGAACCAAATAGAATGGATCAGGCAGGGTAAGAAGAGAGTAAGAGATGAGGGATGGGGAGAAGTAGGTGATATTACAGTAAAACTGGGTAGAGTCAAAACAGGTAGGAGAATATACATTCTTTTCAAGTACCCACGGAATATTCACCCAGATAAACAACATCTTGGGCCATAAAACATAACAAATTACAAAAAACTGAAATCCTAGAGTATGTTCTCTGACCACAAACAAATCCAACTAGAAATTAATAAATGTCCACACACTTGGAAATATACCAACACACTACTAAATAATCCAAGAGCCAAAGAGGAAGTCTCAAAGGAAACAATAAAATAAAGCTATTCTGTGTCAAGTCTACTTCAATTAAACAAATAAACAGATAAATATCTTAGGAAAAAAATACAGAGATAAGTAAAAATGAAAATACTGCATACCAAAATGTGTAGTATGCAGCTAACGCAGTACCCAGAGGAAAATTCATATAAATGCTTACACTAGAAAAAAAGAAGAAACTACAAAATGAAGAGGAAAGTAAACCCAAAGTAAACAGCAGGAAGGAAATAAGCAAGGGCAGAGATTTAAAAAAAATTTTTGAGGGGTGCCTGGGTGGCTCAGTCGGTTAAGCACCCGACTTCAGCTCAGGTCATGATATCGCGGTTTGTGGGTTCGAGCCCCGCGTCGGGCTCTGTGCTGACAGCTCAGAGCCTGGAGCCTGTTTCGGATTCTGTGTCTCCCTCTGTCTCTGACCCTCCCCCATTCATGCTTTGTCTCAAAAATAAATAAACGTAAAAAAATAATAATAAAAAAATAATAAAAAAATTAAAAAAAAATTGAAAACAAAAACAAGAAAAGAAAAACTAATGAACCCAATAGCTGGTTCTTGGGGGAGCAGTCGTAAGGAAACTGACAAACCTCTAGCAAGACTGAAAAAAATAAAAAGAGGAAAAGACAAGGGGCGCCTCGGTGGCTCAGTTGAGCATCCAACTTCGGCTCAGGTCATGATCTCACCGTTCTGGAGTTCGAGACCCGCGTTGGACTCTGCTGACAGTTCAGAGCCTGGAGCCTGTTTCAGATTCTGTGTCTCCCTCTCTGTCTCTGCCCCTCCCTGTCTCATGCTCTGTCTCTCTCTCTCTCAAAAATAAACATTAAGAAAAAAAATTTTTTTTTGAAAAAAGAGGAATGACAAGAATCATAAATATCAGAATGAAATGAGGATTATTACTAAGATCCAACAGCCATAATAAGTTAATAATAAGAACTTTATACTCATAAACCAACAACTTACAAAAAGTAAACCAATCCTTCAGAAACCACACATTATCAAAACTCAATCAAAATAAAACAGATAAACTCAATAATCCTCCAAGCATTTAAGAAATTGAACTCATAGTCTGAAAGCTCAGGAAAAAGAAATCCTCTGACCCAGCTGGCTTCAGTGGAGAATTTTACAAAAAAGTAAATAATTAATTCTAAGTTTACACTATCTTTTCGTTTAAAGAGGAAGGAATACTTCCCAACTCTTTTTATGAAGTCAGTACTACTACGACCAAAATCAGACACAGTACCAAAGACCGAAGATATCAGACAAATATTTCTCATGAACTTAGATGTAAAAACCCTTCACAGGATATTAGCAAATGAAGTTTAACAATGTATAAAAAGATTATTGGGATTTACTCTAGACATGGGAAGCTAGTTTAGCATTTGAAAATCAATGTAATCTGGGGCGCCTGGGTGGCTCAGTTGGTTAAGCATCCAACTTCGGCTCAGGTCATGATATCACGGTTCATGAGTTTGGGCCCTGTGTCAGGCTCTGGGCTGACAGCTCAGAGCCCAGAACCTGCTTCTGATTCTGTCTCTCTCTCTCTCTCTCTCTCTCTCTCTCTCTCTCTCTCTCTGCCCCACCCCCGCTCGTGCTCTGTCTCTCTCCCTCTCTCTCTCTCAAAAATAAACATTAAAAAAAAAAAGAAAGAAAATCCATTTAATCCACCATATCAAAAGGCTAAAGAAAAAAATACATGAGTATATCGACTTACAGAAAAAGCACTTGACAAAATTCTTAATAAAAATTCTCAGTAAATTAGGAACAGAGGGGAACTTCAACTTGGTAAAGAATATCTATAAAAAACCCATGACTAACGTCACACTTAATCGTGCAAACCATATGCTGCTTCTCTAAGCTCAAGTAGAAGGCAAGGATGGCTGCTCTCACCAATCTTATTCAACACAATTATGGAAGCTTTAACCAGCCAACAAGGTAAGAAAAAGAAATAAAGAACAAACAGATTGGAACAAAGAAAAACAAATTCTGTGCCTGTTTGCAGATGACATGAAATTCTACCTAGAAAACTCCAAGGAACCTACCAAAAAATCCTAGAACTAAGAAGTGAGTTCTACAAGGTCACAAGATACAAGATTAACACACAAAGATCAATCACATTTCTGTACACTAACAATAACCATGTGAAAACCTAAATTACAAATACAATGCCATTTACAGTCATGCCCCCCCAAATTGAAAAACTTAGGTATAAATCTAATAAAACGTGTAGGATCTGTATATTGAAAATTACAAAATACTGATGATCAAAATAAAAGAAGACCTAAATACTGGAGAGACTTACTACTGATTGGAAGACACAACACAATAAAGATATCAACACTCCCTGAATTGATCTATAGATGTGATGCAATTACTAGCAAAACCCCAGAAAGACTTTGAGATACAGATAAGCTTATCCTAAAAATTATATGGAAAGGGAAAGTCCTACAAGACCTAAAGAAATTTCGAAAAAAGAGTCAAGTGGGAGGAATCACTCTTCCTGATGTTAAAGCTTACTATATAGTCGCAGTAATCAAAACAGTGTGGTACTCACACAGAAAGACATACAGATGGATGGAAGAGAATAGAAAATCCAGAAATAGGTCCTCACAAATATGCCCAACTGATTTTTGACAAGCATACAAGGAATTCACTGGAGGAAAGATAGCCTTTCCAACAGATGGTGCTGGAGCAACTGTACTTAAAAGAAAAAGCAAAAAAGAACCTCAACCTAGACTTCGTATCTTATACAAAAATTAGTTCAAAATGCATCATACACTTAAATATAAAATTATTAAAACTTTTAGAAAAAAACTTAGAGAAAACCTTAAAGTCAAAACCTTAGGACTACAGTAAAGAGTTCTTAGACTTGACACAAAAAGCACAACACATAAAAGAAAGAACTGACATATTGGACCTCATCAAAATGAAAAACTTTTGCTCTGTGAAGTACCCTGTGAAGAGGATGAAAAGACAAGCTAGAGTGGGAGAAAATATTTGCAAACCACATACTGGACAAAGAATTTGTATCTAGAATATATAAAGAACCCTCAAAACTCAACAGAAAAAAAAAAATTCAACCAGAGAATGAGCAAAAGACCTAAATAGACATTTCACTGAAGAGGATATACGAATGGCCAAAAAGCACATGAAAAGCCATTCTACATCATTAGCCATTAGGGAATGCAAATTAAAACTATGAGATATCAGGGGCACCTGGGCGGCTCAGTCAGTAAAGCACCCGACTTCAGCTCAGATCATGATCTTATGGTTCGTGAGTTCAAGCCCCCACCTCAGGCTCTGTGCTAACAGCTCAGAGCCTGGAGCCTGCTTCATGGATTCTGTGTCTCCCTCTCTCTCTGCCCCTCCCCACTACATACCTAGCAGAATGATAGGGCATGGCAAAAGTCAAATACTTAAAAGAAAACTAAGGCCTGAGAAAGTTAATACTAAGAAGGATAACAATATAGGCAATTGCCACCTATGAGCCTGCTCTCTTCACCTTGAGAGTGTACTTTCACTTTGACCACTATTATTAAACCCTTGCTTTAAATAAAAAACAAAGAATACAAACAAACAAAAAAACAATATAAAAGTATTTAACTTCAGAAGAAAATGCTTTTACTATATGTAATATCAAATTCATTTTTAGTGAATATATAACAAACACATCATTAACTGAATTAAAAATAACTCAAAGTATTAGGGCAAAGAAAAGGTAAGTTTAAGACAGTGCCCAAAAGAAATATAATACAAACCACTATCATAATTTTATTTATTAATTTAATGTTTTTTGAGAGAGCGCGCGAGCATGAGCAGTAGAAGGAGAGGGGGAGAGGGAGGGAGGCAGGGAGGGGGAGGCAGGGAGGGGGAGGGGGGGAGGGAGGGAGGGAGGGAGAGAGGGAGAGAGGGAGAGGGAGGGAGAGAGGGAGAGAGGGAGGGAGGGAGGGAGGGAGAGAGGGAGAGAGAGAGAGAGAGAGAGAGAGAGAGAGAGAAAGCCCAATGTAGGGCTCAGTCTCACAACCCTGAGATCATGACCCGAGCTGAAATCAAAAGTCAGACACTGAACCAACTGAGCCACCCAAGTGCTCCACCACTATTAGAATTTTAAATTTTCTGCTAGTCACATTAAGTAAAAGTAACAAAAGGTAATCATTTTATATAACTCAATACATTCAAAATATTATCAACTCAACATGTAGTCATTATTTTTTTAATTACTAAGGAGATATTTTATATCTTTTTGTACTAAGCATTCAAACTCCAGTGAGTATTGTACACTTAGCACACATCTCAATTCAGACTAGCCACATTTCAAGTGCTCAATACCTACCTGTATGTAACTCATGGGTACCACATTGGACAACAAAGGTCTAAGAAATGGCTTAAGATAACAGATATATATCTACCTTCAGACCAAGAGATTAAGTCCAATAGTTTGAAAGGATATGGTATCAATAGCAATGTGTACACAATCTCATAATTTTGATAGGATTGTTGATCCCAGTACAAGAGAACTTTCTGAATGGGAATCAAAAGAAAATTGATTTTGATAGCTAAATTTGTTAAGTGGCCAACTCCTGATACTGGCTCAGGTCATGATCTCACGGTTCGTGGGATCAAGCCTGGTGTGAGCCTGTAAGGGATTCTCTCTCTCCCTCTCTCTGCCCCTCCCTGACTTGCCTGCACTCACTCACTCACTCTCTCTCAAAATAAATAAATAAAGACTTAAAAATTTTTTTAAAAAGGGGCACCTCGTGGCTCAGTCAGTTAAGCATCCGACTCTTAGTTTTGGCTCAGGTCATGATCTCCTGGTTTCAAGAGTTCAGCCCCGCGTCTGGCTCCTCCATGCTGAGGGTACGGAAGCTGCTTGGGATTCTCTGTCTCCCTCTCTCTCTGCCCCTCCCCCACTCACGCTGTCTCAGTCACTCTCAAAATAAATAAACTTAAAAAATGTTTAATTAAAAAAAAAAGAAAATTAGAGAACATGTGCCTTCAGAGAAAAGAATGCAAAGAAATAAAATAAAGTTCTTTTTTGCCAATCTCCAAACTTCTTTATGTGCAGTACAGTGTAAGTCTTCCAGAAATTATTAGCATTATGACAAGTACATTCATTCACTTCCCCACAATTTTACACATCATTTCTTCCTCACTTATCTGTATCAATTCCCCTTTTCCTATCATGTTCAGTATCATTCTATTGGAAATTCTATTAACAAAAGTAAAACCAACTCACATCCCAGCCTTAAGAATGGGTTTGACGATATGTGAAAAGGGAGCTTAGAGTATAAAATACTAATTCAAATAGAGTGAAGTCAAGAATTACAACACTTCCAGGGTGCCTGGGTGGCTCAGTCAGTTAAGTGTCCAACTTCAGCTCAGGTCATGATCTCAAGGTTCATGAGTTCGAGCCCCGCGTCAGGCTCTGTGTGGACAGCTCAGAGCCTGGAGCCTGCTTTGGATTCTGTGTCTCCCTCCCCTTCTGTCCCTCCCCCCGCTCACACTCTGTCTCTCTCTCTCTCTCAAAATAAACAAATGTTAAAAAAAATCTCTAAAAATAAACATTAAAAAAAAGTAAAAAAAAAAAAAAAGAAATACAGCACTTCCATCTGAGTAGGAAAAAACAAAAAGGGCAGGGGTAGAGAGAGGACACTAAATCTGGCAGGGGATGAGGGAAACCTAATATTGCTAAAGGAGATTAGAGGTAGTAACAACAACAGATCTCTACGAAGAAAGGGTGGTCTACTCTTGCATTCAAAGCAACTTTCTGAAATAGTAACCAACTCAGACCTTCTCTTTCCAATTTCCTTGGGGATATAGGTGTCAAGCCTTTCTGTAGGGTTGGTTAATGAGGAGAAAAGAAGAAGACCATGAATCATGCCTGACAACTCTTTGTCCGCCCATAAAAACTGATAATATAAATTGATAATTTATAGGAATTGATAATATAATCAAGGCCTACATTAAATTTGCCTTCTGAACCAATGAGAGTTAGTAAAATAAAACAGACTAGAACAATCTCTAATCTTATCAACTCATATGAAATTTCTCAGATGTGGTGCAAGATCTCTTGCATCTAACTTACGCCTTCAAAGGATCATTCTGACAGCTATATATTAACAAACCATAAAGAAAAGGGTAGAAGTAGAGACATCCCTTAGAAGGCTGCTGCAATTACCCAGCAAGAGATGATGGTGGCTGTGGAGATGGTGAGAACTGGTTGAATTCTGTGTATGTTTGAAAGGTAGAGCCAAGAATTTCCTGATGGAATAAATGTAAGAATAAGAGAGTCAAGAATGATGCCAAGGTTTCTGGCCTGAGCAGCTGAAAGCTGCCAACATCTGAGACAAGGAAGAATATATTGGTGAAGCAGGTATGGGAGGACAGATTTGGGAGGGAAGAGCATAAATTCTATTTTGGACATGTTGAATTTGAGATATTTAACAGTGATGCCAGTGGAGATATTAAGGAGGCAACGAGCTATACAAATCTAGAGTTGAGGAAAGTAGTCTCGACTGGAGAAATACATTTGAGACTCATCAACATTCAGAAGGTATTCAAAGCCATGAAACTACCAGAGATCACCAAGAGAGTGAGGGTCAATAGACAAGATAATCGTGCACGGAGTTCTGGGATATTTCAATGTTTAGAGGTAGGCAAAGAGAAGAAAGAAAGACTACAAGAAAGACTACCAAGAAAGAAGGAACAGCCAATAAGTTGTAAGAAAAACCAAGGGAATGTTGTATCCTAAAAGGCAAGTGAAACAAGTATATCAAAGAGGAAAGAGCAAATAACTTTGTCAAATGTAGACTGATCACATAAGAAAAGAATTGACTCCTAGATTTACCAGTGTCGTTGTTAGGAGACCTGAACAAAAACAATCAGTACAGTGAGTGATAGGGGCCAAAGCCTGACTGAAATGGGCTTGAAAGAGAACGTGAGAAAATAACTAGAACAAGTACATTTAGACAATGCTTTAAGGGCTTCTGCAGCAATGGAAATAGATAAGAGCAACAGAAGATATTTTTATGAGGGTAAAAATTACAGCATATTTGCCCAATGATGGGAATGATCCATGAAAGAAGAAAAAATTAATGATCTGAAGAGAAGGAGGAAAATTGCTAGACCAATGTCCAGAGTAAATGAAAGGGGATGGGATCTAATGCATTAATCAGAAGAACTGAATTAGATAGGAACAAAGACAGTTCATCTATAGTAACAGAAGGCAAATGTCTGTGAGTCAGACTAGCAGGTACATAGGTGTGGAGGTGGAGGAGTCTGAAGAAGAGTTCTTCTGGCGGTTTCTATTTTCTCAATGGACTGGAAACAGGTCCATCAACTGAGAGTGAGTAAGAAGAGGAAGGTTGGAAGTTTGAGAAGAAAGGCAAGGGTATAACTAGTGATCTGTGAGAGGGAAAAATGAGTGGACTAAGGAAATAGACTATGACTGCCAGACAATATTAAGGAATGCCAGAGGTTTCTTATTATGAATCCAAAGTGAAAAGTGCCCATCATAATTGTATTCTTCAGTTGCTTTGAGCCATACAAGTGCAGACATGAAGTACTCAAGAGAATCTGATTTAACTAGAGTTGATGTTTTGCCAAGCGAGTATGAAGAAGCAAAAAAGGAGCAAGAGAGTAGAGGGCATATGAGAGGGAATGAATATAATGATTGATCACTAGGTAATGAATGTATAATAGGTAAGAAGAAAGAAAATCAAGGGAGCAAAGGGCAGTCCACAGACTGGAGGTCCTAGTAACAGTAAAAGATTTTGAGTTAGAATAGTAGGTAGAATGAGCGGAAAAGACAGATGGCAGAGGGCGTTACATGAATTGAAAATCAGGGAAGGGTTCAAGTTATTGGTGATAAGAAGGTGTAAGATATAATCATGGAGTGAGTGACTGAGATGAGGTGTTGAGCAAAATCTTGAAAGAAGAATTTTAGGACTTAAGAGACCACAGTACAAGGACTGGAAATGGTATATGTTGAAATTATGAAGAATTAAAAGAGGCATAGTGCCAGCAAGAATAACAGTGAGCTAGGAGCTTTAATAGTCAAGAAAAGAGAAGACATAACCCAAGGTGCAGTAGGTGACAGCAAACAAGGGTTTATGGACAATATAACCTGTTAACAGCCAAGCTTCACGAAGAGAAGGAGAATATAAGACATCTGCCCTATTTTCAGTCTCAGTGGAACCAGGCTTTCTCTTCAACTCCTATTCAACGGAGGAAGTCAGAATGGGAAATAGTTTTAAATCTTAGCGCATGGGATTCCTCACTGACCTCTGAAGATGGCATACAAGAAAAAAAAAGAACAACTTAATCGCCAACAAGTAAGAGGGCTGCAGGGGAAGCAGTGTTTCCAGAAAAGTAGAGGAAATGTTCAGGAAAAAAACAAAGATACAAGAAATTTTGCTGATGATGGAGAGGAATGAAAAGAGAGGAAATATAAAGAACCTTGTGGGGATTAAAGTGTGAGACTGGTGGTGACTGACATAAAAAGGGATAAAGAATATAAGATCAGTCCTGACATACTTCAGGCAAGTAACAGTGTCAAGGCTGTGAATGCTGGAGGCAGGAATGACTGTAAGAAGCTCCCTGTCAAAAGAAGACAACAAACAGTCTTGGGAAGCACGCTTAGTCTCAGTGCAAACGGCTTCCCCTTCAACCCTAATGATAGCTTGCAAGAAAACTATAAGGTACTTGCAAGGTTGTAGAATTTCTGAAAACTAATAAAAGGTCAGAACCACACCTAGTATCTAATAAGTACTCAAAGATAAGTTTTTATTAGCTCATCAAATGTAAAATATAATTATTGTAGCAAAAAAGAGATTCATCTTACATTTTCCTTTCCTCAGCTAAATGGATTTCCCAAGTGACTGCCAGGTAAACAGTACCAAAACGGACCCAGAAAACTCATTTCAGAAAGGAGAGGAAATCTTTGAGGTCAACTTCTTTGTAGTGTTCACCTATCTCAGAAAACCCACCTCAATGGTAGAATAATTTATTAATTCAACAAGCATATATTGAGCACCTGTTATGCACCAACTACTATTCCCAGAACCTGGGATATGTCAGGGAACAAACACCCCTACTCCAGTAGATGGAGATCAGCAATAAACAGTATATATAAAGAATAAATGGATTTATAATATGTATGAAAAGAAGTATTGAAAAAAAATAAAACAATGCAAAAATTAAGAGAGAGGGGCCTGTGTTCTAACTGTAAATAAACAGTCAGGGCAGGCCTGACTGAAAAGGAGATCATTTGAGCAAAGGTCTTAAGGAGTTGAGGTAGCTATGTGGATATCTGGAAAAGTAGTCTCCAGGCAGAGCAAACGGCCAGAGCAAAGGTTCTAAGGCCTTTACATTTAGTTCTTGCTACTCCTTGGTGGTAATTCATTTATTTCTTTTTCTCTTTGAGCCTCTAATCCTACCCTCTTCCTCACTTTAGCAGTGGATGATAATAATAGCTAATATTTATCAGGTATCATGCATTCTTCTAGGTGTTTTAAAAAGATTAAATAACTTAATCCTTATCACAGATCTATGAAATACATGTTATCATTGCCTCCATGTTACCGGGAGAGTTACAGAGTTAGCAAGTGGCAGTCTTGAAGAAGCACATGTATCTTCTCTCCTATGAAACTTAAGAACATTCAGCACAAGCTGCCTCAAGTTTTTTCTCTCTAGTAAATAGAATCTCTCAGACTACACATTCCATAACTATGAAAGTGTTATTGCAATGTCTTCCTGCCATTTTTTCAGTCATTTTCTACACTGAATGGTCTTGACTTCTGCACTTACATCTTCCTTAACCTTCCCCCCACCATCTGATTTACATTCCTAGGCTTGTGAAATTGCTTTAACATGGTTCATGACCATTACACCACGAGCCAAAGGGCTTTCTCTATACTCATTCTCCTTGCATGTTGTACTGGACTATGTCACTTCCTTTTCGTCTGAGAATAGAAGTGGTACCATATTAGATCTTCCTATTTTTCATCTTTGTGACTTCCCTCTCCTGGAAAATTTCTTTGTTTTCCAAAACTCAAGCTTTTCTGTCTTCCTTTTACCTCTCCAATTATTCCTCTAATAACACTTTTTTCACTTTGACCTCTTAAAGGCAGAGGTCCCAAAAGTTTAATTTGGGTCCTTTGTGCTTCCCTCTCTGTTATCTCACAGTCTCCCATAAGATTTATCCACCAAGTAGGTAAGTATTTATGGAGCGCTTACTATCTGTAAGGTGCTATCTAAGCCACTTACGGTAGATCAGTGAACAGGACAAAAACAAAAAACAAAAAACAAAAAAAAACCCTCTGTCCACATAAAATCAAATAATTCTATGCTACCAAGGACACTCAAAACCATCTTCCCTTAAATACTATTTTAAACACATCACTCTCCTTACTCAAAAAAAAAAAAAAAAAAAGAACCTTGCCATGATTGCAATGATTGCTCTCTTAACAACCATATCTAAATTTCTCTGCCTCAGTTCAAAACACTCCATAACTATTTTCTATCATACCTATCCAGTTTCATTTTCTATTACTCCCTGATTCAAAAGAATTCCAGGCAGGCCAGTCCTTTGATTATCCACTCAAACACATTACTTGTGTTTCCAGCTGGTCAAATGACTACTGAAAACATACATCTAGTGCCTAAACATTAACTGTATTGAATAAAAAAATAAGTCTTCAAAAATGAAGGTTTTCTGATTCTTTCCAATGTATAATAACATATTGTAACAGCAAACACTTATACAAGGTTCACTATGTGCCAAATGTTATTCTAAGAGCTTTACATATGTTCCCTCATTTACTCCACACAACAGTCTTAGCATCTCTATCTTACAAATGCAGAAGTTGAGGCCCAGTCAGGGTAAAGTAACCCACCATAGGTCTGACAAGTAGTGAATGGTACAGCCAAGATTCACACTTAGGCATTCTGGCTCCATACTATACCGCATACTCCTGGTAGGAGCAAAAAATAAAAATAAGGAGAATTCAAAGAGTTTGCACAGAAAAACATAGGCTATTAAAACCTGTGTTCAACTTGGGGCATCTGGGTGGGTCAGTTGGTTAAGTGTCCAACTCTTGGTTTCGGCTCAGGTCGTAATCTCACAATTCGTGCGTTCAAGCCCTACACTGGGCTCTGTGCTGACAGCACGAAGCCTGCTTGGGATTCTCTCTCTCCCGCTGTATCTGCCCATCCCCTGCTCATGCTCTCTCTCTTTCTCAAAATAAATAAACTTTAAAAAACAAACAAAAACTATGTTCAACAATGAAAAATCATTTAAGTTAGTCCTTTGCTCCAAATACTGAAGAAAATATTTTCTTTAATATGATGCCAAGTTTTAAAAATTATAGAACTTTGGGGTGCCTGGGTAGCTCAGTCGGTTGAGCGTCCGACTTCAGCTCAGATCATGATCT
This sequence comes from Puma concolor, assembly GCF_028749965.1. NCBI lineage: Eukaryota > Metazoa > Chordata > Mammalia > Carnivora > Felidae > Puma > Puma concolor. Next base: position 18,766,910 of record NC_141668.1, on the reverse strand, counting down.
CACGGTCTGTGAGTTCAAGCCCCGCGTCAGGCTCTGTGTTGACAGCTCAGAGCCTGGAGCCTGCTTCAGATTCTGTGTCTCCCTCTCTCTCTGCCCCTCCCCGGCTCATGCTCTGTCTGTCTGTCTGTCTGTCTCTCTCTGTCAAAAATAAATAAACATTAAAAATTTTTTAATAAAAATTTAAAAAAATAAAAATTATAGAATTTAGTAGTACATAACAAAAAATACAATCTGTAAACACAAACACATCATATATTATTCAGGGTTCACCAAAGCTGCTGAAAATATTGTTAAGCAAGACAAAAGAATATATGGTGACACATGACTAACAAATGTTCTTTTGTTAGCATGCTTGTATTAAAGTCTTTTACTGTCATACTTGCTTTCATCAGGATCAAAATACATTTGAATACAATGCAGGGAAGGTAGCTACCTTAAAAAGAAATTACTAGCTTCACTTTTTGGAAGCAAAACTCACATTAGGATTGTGTCCAGTATGAGAGAAAGATTTTAGAAGTAAGGAATCTCAAAAAAGTACCACCAAGCATCAACTTCTAAAAGTACTCTTCAACCTATCACTAACTCCGTGGCTACCAAATGATCTTTTAAAAGGTTCCTAAGGACTCACTTGGTAAATTCATGAAGCTATTTTGTAACCGATTACATAAAATTAAAAATGAAAGAGGATTTTCCATAAAACAATCTTAGAACAATATATCACTAACATATAAGCAAATGAGGAGGATCATACCTATCCTTTTCTTCTCTTTCCTGTTTCCCCTTTCCTTCCGGCAAAGAAAAGACAAATTTGTCAGGTTTTGAGCTGCAGAGGTTAAAATGCACAACACTGGACAAGGACACTAGTTTGATTTGGAAAAGACAAAAGTTTATAGCCTTCCCAACTCAAACTGACAATCTAACTTAGAAAAAAACCCTGACGTATATAGCCAAAGGCAGCAAAGGAGCCAGGGCCATCAATGCTTTAGTCAAGAATGCACAATAGCCATTATTCGAATTTGAAGTTTTCTCACTTATTTTCTGCCTCCCCTCCCTCTTCCTGGGTTTAAAATGCACCTACCTCCTGGCCATCCAAGGCAACCCCAAAGCCACTAGCACAAAATCAGCTCCACCCCAAGAATTACATGAATAAAGAAAAGCAAACTATTATTAATAATTTGGGATTTAAGTTATTAAAATCTGAGAGAGATTTTTTAGAGCAGGGAACCATTTTCTCCCCCCAACCACCGCCTGTGACCTTTATAAATGGCTCCACGCTCCAAGGGACTAAATTAAAATTTCCTGGGAAAAGACTGGATTGGCAGCTAGCTACCTCTGAAGATATTCTCAAATACTAAGATTCTCCTGTACCGTATATTTGAGTTTTACTTCCCTCCCACATATACTGACGGCAATGAGAAAGATATATAATCCTTCTCAAGATTCTCCTGCATAAAGGAATCTCAACTCAGTCTTAAATCCAAAGTTAACATATTAAAGCCCGTTAACCCACCCAAGAAGGCAACAGCTTTCTATTCTAGTGACCATTTTAGATAGCACACATGATCAGCTAAATAAAGAAGTAAAAAATGTCAAAAATAGCTCTGTCACATTACCAGGATTAAGGAGGTCTTAGGATATAGGGAATGTTGAGGAAAAACAGACATTTCCCAATAACGTACTATATACTGCATCATCATCTGTATCCTTATCAATATTTCCTAAGTACCTAAAAGGTCCATGGCATTATAGTAGGTCATGAATGTTATAATATCAGGACTGAAAATAATTGGTAAATAAAGAAAATTTAATTTTGAAGTCGTTGCAAGCACTGTAAGCTTGAGATGGTTTCCTACTCCATGAGAATTCTTGAGATCTACATGCTATATACTGTAGAAAAGGAATACATGTGATACTGAAGGAAGCAATAAGAGAATAAATGGCAATACAGTATTTTTCACCTACTATTTACAAAGCCAGAAGCAAGAAATCTATTCCCCGCCCCTGCTTTTAGATAAAATGTAAAATTTTCCTTCACAAATGTAAAATTTTCCAGAAATACAAAACAGATGAAGTTGGTTTAATGAAGAGTCAACAAAACAAAGAAGAGAAGAACTTCAAGGGTCTCAGAACTTAAGAAAAATTCCAAATAAAACAAATATGGCTAGATCTATTTTTAATACGTTTGTAAAAAAAAAAAAAGGATAACGAAAGAAAATCAAAGAACACATTTTCGTTTAATAATGTCCCTACATTCTTCTTCAGCCTGCTGACCTAAACTTTCCCATCCTTAAGTAAGCGTGAAGCTGACAATATTTAGAGCTCTACTTTATTAGAACTTTCTGCCATTTCTTCTATTCTAATCAGGTCATTATCAAACTCTAAATATATTCAATAATATATACTTAGCTGTACCATATGAACTGTTCAGATGTAAGTTTCCTAATAGTCCTTCTGAACTCATTCACACATAAGAGGATGAGGCATAAATTTCTCTTTTACAAGTGTTCCATCTCTTATAATCATGTAATTAAGACTTTTATTTTCTAAACTCGTATTCCTCAATGAAAGAATATCTAAAAATTTTTTAAAACACTGGTAGATATTTTTTATAGAAATTTTTTGAGAGTGTTATTTGAGCAATCATACATCACTTCCCTTCAGGCCTGGATAATAAACTGCAGTTTACTATCAAAGATAAATAGACCACATTTCTTCAGTTCTCTATGCTCTAAAACCTTGGTGTCATATCTGAATGTAAGGGACTGAAGAGAAGATGGAATCAATGCTGCCAAATTCTACAGAATTTCAACACTAACTTCTCAGTGGCCCCTTACCTCAGTGGCCTAGTCATTAATTTTTCAAACTCAACTGTCAACCCCAAAATATGTGGCAACCTACTCAAAAGGAATGTTTCTTTAAAAAAAAAAAAAAAAAAAGGCATGTTTAATATGTTATCTCCTGCCTCCTGACCATCTCTAATGGTCCCTTACTGTTTAGCAGAGGAAATTCAACCTGACACTGAATACACTTTTCATAACCTAGCTCTACCCTAGTATACTAACTTATCTGACACCATTTCCAGAAATTAAAACCCTGTTCCACTGAGGTCAGACTCCTTACAACTCTCCACATCATGCTGGTCACCACCAGCATTTGCTCATGTTTCCTAACCTTCCTGGAATGTTCTCCTTCTGGAGATGTTCCATCTATGCAGATAGTATATATTCTTTATTCAAGTCCCACTTTCTCTCGGAAGTCTCACTCCTAGAACTTGAGTCTGAAGGTATCCCTAAACTGACATACTGGACTCAGACTACATACACCACACATAATTCAGACACTGCTTTGGATGGTGTTAATTAAATTACTGTGAAAATTTACCCAACGAGATAATAAACTCTTAAGAAGAGGTTGGACCATAGATCAAAAGGTGGATATGTAAGTACTCAAAGACTATTTGACAAGCCGATTAAATCATCTTGATAAAAAATCAAGATATTTTATTATGTCAAAAGAGCTCCAGTACAAATGAAATAATGTGATGACTAGGATTTGCTTCAAAATCATCCAGGTCAAAGAGTAGGGGGATGAGAAGTAAAGTAAATAGGGGTATAGATGAAATCAGATTGGTTATGAGGTGATAACCTATGAAGCTGAGTGACAGCTACATAGAAGTTGGTGTCACCTTTTTTTTTTTTTTTAAGTAGGCTTCATGCCCAGTATGGAGCCCAAAGCAGGACCTGAACTCACAACTCTGAAATTAAGACCCACGCTGAGATCAAGACTCAGATGCTCAACCTACTGAGCCTTCAGGAGCCCCAATTGGTGTCTACTTTTAAACTTGTTTAAAACTTTTTGACATTAATAAGTTTATTTAAGTATTTTTTAAATGTTTACTTATTTTTGAGAGAGAGAGAAAATGTGTACATGTGTGTACAAGTGAGGGAGGGCGGGGGGGGGGGGGGACACAGATTCTGAAGCAGGTTCCAGGCTCCAAGCTGTCAGCACAGAGCTGGATGCGTGGCTAGAACCCACAAAATGAGAGACCATGACCGGAACAGAAGTCAGATGCTCAAACGACTGAGCCACCCAGCACCCCAGGGCTAAAGTATTAATATGGTCTTTATTTCATTTTAAATGACAAAACCAAGATACGTTATAACATGTTCTTTACCCAACAAATACCTAGGTCCCCAGAGTAAGAAAACAAATATCCGGGAAGATCTAATTTAACAGGGAACTTGTAGCACCCTAATTCTAAGGATTAATAAAATTAAGTTTTAAAGAAAAAAAAAAGTGATCAAAATGGGGGGGAGGAGGCTCTCTATCAAAAGAATAATTAATCTTATTACCAAAAGGAATTCTGTTTATACTTCAAATTTTCAGTCAATTACAGCATTCACAAAAAGGTCCATCCAAACTTCAGGAAATAAAAAACATCAGGAAAAAAATCAAGGATACAAAAAGTAGAAAAAAAAGAAGAAAAAAGTTGCTAAAATGTTCAATAATACAAATCAGCCAATACTATTTCAAGAAATCCACAATCTGAAGACACCTATTGACCTCAACAAGGAATGAATTAATAGGTTCTTAAATAATCAGCAAAATTAGCACTTCCTCTTTATTCCAAGGACTGAAAAAACATGCTTAAGAAATTTCAGATATTTGGCTTAATGACAATGTATCTGTTTGTTGCTAAGGAATGCTCTACCCCTTTGATATTTTAGTCTATAGCTACTTTTCAAAAATCAATCAGCATTTTCCCACAACATCATTCATTAACTTCTTCCAAAAGCAGGAATGCAACACCAGCTATGTTTAAATGTCATCATTTTATTCTTCTAATTACACTGCTTTTTTTTTTGCCTCGACTTTTTTTCCAGGATGGTTTTAGAAATAAACCAAAATGATTATTTTTGATTTTCCCTCTCCATACTTTCTCTCAACACTCAAGAGGTAAGACTTGGGTTACCATAACTAAAAAAACATACTACTTGTTTTTGAAAAGATACCGGAGGGGGCTCCTGGGTGGCTCAGTCAGTTAAGCATCCGACTTCAGCTCAGGTCATGATCTCAGTTTGTGAGTTAGAGCCCCACATCGGGCTCTGTGCTGACAGCTCAGAGCCTGGAGCCTGCTTCGGATTCTGTGTCTCCCTCTCTCTGTCCCTCCCCCTCTCTTTCAAAAATAAATAAACATTAGAAATTTTTTTTAATGTTTACTCATTTTTTTGAGAGACAGACTGAGAGTATGAGCAGGGATGGGGCAGAGAGAGAAGGAGACACAGAGTCCGAAGCAGGCTCCAGGCTCTGAGCTGTCAGCACAGAGCCTGATGTGGGGCTCGAATTCACGAACCGTGAGGTCATGACCTGAGCTGAAGTGGGTCGCTTAATCGACTGAGCCACCCAGGCGCCCCCAAAATAAATAAACATTTAAAAAAAGAGAGAGAGAGAGACTCTTATGAAAAAAAAAAAGATATCAGAGAAGTACATAGACAAATGGTGAGGTTTATCCTAATAGTGATATATCATCTCATCACCCAATGCAATTAAAGTTTAAAACAGGACAACACTCTTGTATAAACAGAGTTTTGTAAGAATGAAACCTTCCTCGCAAATAAAGTTCTTAGGAGAAAAATAAACCCATCCTCAAGCTGCCTTATACTTGTACTATCTTGAAAATTAACTTTTTCTAGCAAGTAAAAGTAACAATCATCTTTTTGGTAGCATGTAAATTCTCCCTTCTAGTAAAAGAAAACTCTGTTACAGTAGGCTAATCTAAGGAGCCAAAATAGTGTTGACATTTTCTCTTCCATAAACTAATTTCCGATTAAAAAGTAAAAGAATTATACCATGAAAAAGAAATGTGACAAAACCCACTGGATTATACTACTACACTTGGAAAAGTTAACATTCACCACACAATCTTTTCCTTTTTTTTTTTTTTTAGTTTTTTTTTTAACTAAAGTTTATTTATTTTTGAGACAGGGAGAGACAGAGCATGAACAGGGGAGGGTCAGCGAGAGGGAGACACAGAATCTGAAACAGGCTCCAGGCTCTGAGCTGTCAGCACAGAGCCCGACGCGGGGCTCGAACTCAAGGACCGTGAGATCATGACCTGAGCCGAAGTCGGACGCTTAACCGACCAAGCCACCCAGGCGCCCCCACACAATCTTCTCTAATAAAGAAGACCACATAGTAACAAGATTAAAAACAATTTTGAAAAAAAGTTCTTTCAGAAGACCACTGTGTCATTAAAAAGTCCCACTTATCTTCTTTCCTTGCATCACTACATAATTGAGTAAATTATTCCATCTTTAAAATTTGCATAATCTCAGAATTGGAGAAAAATGTTTATTACTATCATTAAGTTATCAGGGATATTGACACATTTTATATAAGAATGGGCATTTGTAGATTTTGCTAGTATTTCTGAAGTAACAAAATTTTTTTAAGATAATATTTTTTAAATCTCAGAGTGTGTTAAGTTTTATCCAATACATGCTATTCCAGTGGGATCAAAACCATTTACAAGTTCCATTTAGATTAAGAAATCCTTTGAGAAAAGTATGTAGTACATTCTAGTTATACTATTTCTAGAACACTAAAAATCTCTATAACCTATTTCCCTACTGTTTTTCTTTGGAACCAGTTGAGCTAAGTGTATCTTCCTTCACTAAAAGTCAAGACAGTACTACACTTAATGTCAGAAAGCTAACTGACAGAGGCTGAAATTTTCCCAAATTAAAACTTTCTGTTTCACTTGAATGGTCTATAAAAATAATAACATGAGTTGAAATAGATTCAATTGAGTATTACTGGCAGGTACAAAGCACACAGACATGCACGCACACAAACGAAGAGTGTAGCTTCTTAACCTTAAAACCAGGAGTAGGGAAGGAACGGGAAGCATTCTGAAACACTGTTGAAACTGAGAAAATACTTTCTTCATTCTCTTAAGCATTTAAAATCATTTTTAAAGTAAAATTCCCCTAATGCAAGGACTCTTTTTACACTCTCTTTCTCTTACAAAACAAGGAGTTGAAAGTTATTGCTAGTGAAATTGAAGGGCAGTACAAAAATTTTCCTGCATTTTGTCATTTGATTTTAACAGTCTCACCCTAATAAAATTAAAGATTTGCCTATGCAATCTTATGACAACAAATATTATGTAATAAGTCAACTTAAAGTAATTCATGTTCAAAAACCTTCCTAGAGAAATCTATTCGCCTGAAGGATTCAACTACTGAACCTGGCAGAAAGTATTCCAAACTATCAAACAAACAAACAAACAAACAAACAAACAAGATGCACGAAAGTATGAAGCTGCCATGTTTAAGTTACATCTAAAAATTTAAACCATACAAAAATATTCTGAAATTATAGCTCCTGATTTCCTTATCAAAATGTCAACAAAATTTAAATGCCTTCTTCAAATGTACTAAAGATCCCAAAGTAAATTCATTTTGACTTCCAAGGGCTGAAACTAAGAATTTAATGACTGCAGGAGAAAAGTGTGGAGTGAAGAAAATTACTTGAGAATATACTTAATGAGGTAAAACATCTCTACCAAAGATGTATTACCATCATTTATACTTTTCTGCCAAACAGTCCTCTCCTAGAACACACTGCTTACCAATCAGCCAAGTATCACTACCAAGGGTTTTCTAAACCTGTGTGTTAGAATTATTTGCAGGTACAAAGTGGAAGGCTTCTCCACCAGCGTATGACAAAGAAAAACGACATAGTTTAGAGTTGAAGATCAACTGTATTGAACACGTTCCTACTAACAAACTAAATGTAAGTAATTTTTAAAGGAAAAACCTCAAGTTATAACTCAGGACAATCTTGCTACGTAAATTGCTTGAAATTCTCAGAGTAGGGATTTAGATTCCCCAAATTGGGGCTTAAAGTGGCTAAAAGGAAAAAAGAAGTTTTGTAAACAGCTTTTCTAACCTTGATTTATATTTGATAAAGCAGAGCACTTACCACAATTGAGTAAACATAATGCTAAATGAAGATTCCTCAAGTATCACAGGTAAAATTTATAAAAATCACAGTAATAATGTGCAGAAGTGATGAAAAGGGTAACTGTATGTATTTGTATTTACACTTGAGGTACATCACTTTGCAAATAAGAGGGATACTGCTGCATGAAATTGCTACTATGACTTTTAACATTTTTACCTACGTCTTAAGAACACAGTGTCTTATTTATGTTAAACTTGAAATGTTGAAATGCATGTATCTGATCTGGGAAATCCTGTTTTCTGTTAATTCTTTTTTTCATAGTGGTGTGATTGTAGTCTCCTTCTTCCCCTTGTGCCATTAGTCAGGGCATTTCAATTTTGCTTTCGTCAAAAAATGGACATCATGAACCACTTCGTGCTCCTAGTTTTCTTTTTAACGTAGATAATAATGACAGTGAGTGCCAACAAATGCATGTAAGGGCATAGCTTTGTCATTTCTTTTCCCAGCCCCCTTCTTTTCTGGGAAAAATGATGGATTTAATTCTGAAAAAAAAAAAAAATTCACTTTCCTTTTGCATACATACCCAACAAGTTTTCAAGAGAAGACAATTTATTCGGATTACTACCATTCTAGAAATGTTAGAAAGAGAGAACTTCTCAAATCCAAAAATACGAAGTCTGATATTAGCTGGAAAGGAAATTTCCACTGGAACCATAAATATGTCATCAATTAAGCTGAACCTCAATATAACTTGCTTAGTCAATAATCAATTTTCAATAGGGAAAGGATCCGTAACCCACACAGAACCGGCAGATAATCAAAATCTCCCTTATATTTTCGTGTGGAGTTCACAGAGTGATTTGGTTCTATGCCAGATTTATCTTATTTTGAAATGCCTAGGCTAATTTGTTGGTATAATCAGAGTTCACATTAAGTGTCCTGGGGAGAGGTAATTCAGTAGAATGCTTAGCAGCATGGAGAAACCGGTTAAAAATAGAAGGAGAAAAAAGGTCCCACCAGAGCGAATAATCCACAAATAGATCACTGAAAGCAAAAGGGAAACGTTCCTCTCCCGACCCGAGTAGCCTGAATAAATGATCTCCACTCGTAACGTTTAACAGTATCCTACCTCACTTCATTCACTTCCCAACTTGACTTTTCAGGGGCCAACACGGGGCATCCCTTTTTTCTGCAAGTGTAGGTTGAAAGAATCTGTATAGAAAAGAGGGAAGGAACGGACAATTCCCAAGAAAGCTGTGAAACAGGTGGGTTAGATCGAGCAGCAGCAGCATCTGGATACTTAAGGGGCAGCTTTCAAATGACAGATGTGGTCAAAGGAAAGGCTGCAAATCGGAAGAAGCGCTAGTGTGGCAGAGAGAGTAGGGGCTGATTGCAAGCACGAGAGGGGGGCAAAGGGTGTCTCCAGAGTGGCAGCAGTGGAGCAAAAAACAAACAGCAGGACGAGTGGGCAACGATGAGTAGTGGGACTGCTGAGCAGCAACAACTCGGGTCAGAGTGGAAGTGATGGCTTGTGTCTTGGGAGACGGGGGCTACCGGGACAAGGACGTCAGGGAGGGGAAAGAGGGCTGGGCAAACAAGGGAGCACTGGGACCCAAGATTTCTGCCCCTACAGCAACGCAGGGGAGAGAGCTGAAGACGAGAAGCCGCCTCGGCTCCCCCAATTGAGGAAATTTTCGAAGGAGTCGGTGCTCGCCGCCGCGCCGCCTTCTGCCCCGCTCCCTTTTCCTGGTGGTAACTGCTGTGGCGTAGAGGGGAGAGGGAGGAAGAGGAGGAGGAGGAGGAAGACCGAGGAGGAGGAGGGTGAAGATGAGGCGGGGGGTGGGGAGAAAGGGGGGTGCGGCCTGCACAGTCCCAGCGAAGCCTCCGCTCTCTCGTAGCCGGTCAGCCCCGGGTTTCCCCTAAGCCCAGCCCCGCATAGACTCACCCGCCTGCCTTGCCTCGCTTTTCCCTTAGCCGACTCCACGCGCTGCCGCGTCCTCACAAGAGACCACTGAACGAGTGTCGGGGAAAAAACTCTTCAGAACCGGGCCTGATTGCTTCAGCGAGTCCGACCTTTACGGCTGAGAGACAGACTCTCAGCTTTCGGTGGGTTCCACAGCCAGACGGGCCACCATCTTACATTAGGGTAAGACTCCTCCGGCCTCCGGTGCGCAGGCGCACGCCGATCCGGCCGGGAGGGGCGGGGGAGGGGCGGGAGGAGAGCCGGGCGGCCGCTCCCGCAGCACCCTGGGAGTTATAGTCCGCGGAGGGTAACCGCCCAGCTGCAAGCCGGGAGTTGAAGTTCTCGCTCGGAGGGTGGACGGGATGGCCCGCCTCACGTGGCCGCTACACTGCTGCCTTTCTTCGTATTTTGCTTCGTTCTCCGTCCTCGTGTAAAGCTCCGCTGTCATTCAGTCGGCGGTCTTCGTTAGCGGCTCCGTTTCCTCGGTGTGTGCTCAGAACTGGGATACCAGAACTCGGGCGAGCTTAACCAATTTAGGGGGAACCGGGAACGTCTCTTCTCTGCCCCGCCCACCATAGGTATTAAAGGAGGCGGGGTAGAGGCAGGTTGTTGGTAGGAGGAGCGCGGGATTTGATCTGGGGTGAGACCTTGACTCTGAATTGGCGTCTGTTTGCGAAAAGTGAGCGTTAACTCCTTTTCCCGTCTTTGCGCATTTTGGAGCCACCACCCTTGATCCCATCCTCACCGTTAATCTCCAGTGAGGAAGTATCCTAAATTGTCCTGTACAGATATACCAGAGAACGATGGAGCCATGCACTTAGAGAAACGTGTTTCTAATGATATAAATTTGAGAACATTATGTGGACTTCGCTGCAGATCATTGTTAGTTCGGTGTTCTACCTGCACGGCTCTGCGCATGAAGTTCACCAACCACCACATATCAGTACATCCCAACGAATGTTCAGAATGTACTCGCAATCCCTACGAGCGCCGACGAATCCTCAATCACAAAAATCAAGTTCCTGATCCCACCCGCTGGTCTCCTAGAGCTCTGGTGAAAGTGGCTCTCGAAGCACTCAGTTTTGCTTATTGCGTGTATTCTTCGCCCATTCATACAATGAATGCTCAGTGGGCTCCTCCTGTGTGCCTGGCACTGTTCTATATATGGGAAGACGACGGTGAGTAAACACGAAATTCCCTGTTTCTATTCTAAGAATGCCTGTATCTATTCTAGGTGTGTTGGGGCGAAGGAAAGGGGGGAGGAGACAATCCATTTTTTAAGTGTATGATTAAAATGCATAGTGTATCATAACTGATGAAAAATATAAAACAGAAGGAATAGGGGGAAAGGTTGCGATTTTAAATCTGTGAACCTAATCTCCTAGTGAGAATCCTTCATTTCATTCTTTTTGGTTTTTAATACATTGATTTTTTTGTGTTTCAGTTTCTTCACTAACAAGGCTAGAGACAACAATTTATTTGGTGAAACCTTAAAGAACTTGATAAACTCGCGATTAACCATAAATTTGAAATTACAAAATCATGAAATTACTGTGTAGCAAGGAAATTTGAGAAATCATTTGGACTCACCTTTAGGTAACCATCTAAAAACATTGTGAGTAGGAGATGTGTTTTTTTAAAATGTGTGTGTTTTTTTTCTTACTAATTTTATGCTGGAAGATAAAGTAATGAAAAGAACAAAATAAAAAGAATCCTTTCCATTATTAAAGATTAGAGCCATTGCATTAAGACCTGAAAGGGATCTTAATCCTCATCTATCGAATCCAGTGTTTCACAACATTGTTTTAACCCAACACCTTTTTTAAATGACAAATATTTTCATAATATCTCCTTTATTAGCCTAAGATGAAATGCATAGATAATATAACCTGCATACACATGCATGATTTGGATTTAAATTGAATATAAAGTATAATATAAAAAATACAAAGAAAGTAATTTATAATACAATTTCTGTTTCAATGCATAAATGCTCAGACATAACGATTCTAGAAAATATAATCAAGCCGTAAATCAAGTGCTGGCATTTATAAGTAAAATCCCCATGAATGTGAAAGCTACAACTGACACAGGTGTGGTGTTTCCACCACCTCTGGTGAATGATATTAATCTGTCTTCAATGTCTACTGTACCTGCAATCCTAAAACGTTTACTGTTACAATTATGTAAAAGTAGAAAACAGCTTTGGGGCGCCTGGGTGGCGCAGTCGGTTGGGCGTCCGACTTCAGCCAGGTCACGATCTCGCGGTCCGTGAGTTTGAGCCCCGCATCAGGCTCTGGGCTGATGGCTCGGAGCCTGGAGCCTGTTTCCGATTCTGTGTCTCCCTCTCTCTCTGCCCCTCCCCCGTTCATGCTCTGTCTCTCTCTGTCCCAAAAATAAATAAACGTTGAAAAAAAAAAAATTAAAAAAAAAAAAAGTAGAAAACAGCTTTGCGTCCATATGTAAAATAGGTCAGGTTTTAGGTACAGATAGTTATACACAGGTTTAGTTTACCTACACTGGGTCATTCAAAAGCCATGAGGGACACAAAATAATTTTTCCAACATTTTGCAAGAAGTCTAGGTTACCTGGCCTCTCTGCTCTCTAAAGACCAGGAATACCTCCCAGAGTATCCAGCACTAGGGGGCAATACCACACCTGCTGAGGGTCATTCCTTGATCGAGGCTCACAGCAAAGAAGTGACATTTCCTGGGTCACTAACTAATTAGTGCCCTCTTGTGCCAGTATTCTTTTCACTGCTCTAGGTTACCAAGTTTTCACATATGTGTGTGTGTGTGTGTGTGTATATATATATATATGTGTGTGTATATATATATATATATAGCTCATAAGACTTAGCCATATAGTATGTAATCTCATATCATTTTAAAAGTTAATTAGCATTAAATTCCATTATCTAAGTTGGTTAATGATCACTCAGTGTAGGATATATCATCTATTCACACAATAAATGTTGTTTACCTTCAAGCACTGTGCTAGGTGCTGGTAGTACAAAAAATCAGAGGTCAGCAAAACACTGTATCTGTCCTCATAGAGCACAGTGCATCATAGAGGAAGGAGAGACTTGATAATAAGACCTGTAAATACAATTTCTTAGATAAGGTTATAACTGGTGATGAATACTGTGAAGGTGTTTATAAGATGTTATGAGAAAGTATAAGAGAGGAACTTAATTTTGATGCGTAGGGAAGAGGATAGACAGGGAAGACCTTTACAGGTTAAGAGAAGAAATATGCAGGGACCACAAGGTGGAAAAAAACCTTCTTAGAAGGCTAGTTAGTGTCAGGTCTGGTGAACAAGAAGAGGAGCAGTGTGAGGTGAATTTAACAAGAGGCAAGGACCAGATCATCCAGGGGCTTTTACACCGTGGTAGGAAATGTAGATTGTATTCCATGTGAAAAGGAAAGCCTTTGAGGGAAAGAGGCATGATCTTTTTTTTTTTTTTTTTTTTTAATGTGTATTTATTTTTGAGAAAGACAGCGCAAGTAGGGAAGGGGCAGAGAGAGAGGGAGACAGAGGATCCGAAGCAGGCCCCGCACTGACAGCAGAGAGCCCGATGCTGGGCTCAAACCCACAAACCGCGAGGTCATGACCTGAGCCAAGTTGGATGCTCAACTGACTGAGCCACCCAGGCACCCTGGAAAGAGGCGTGATCTGATTTACAGTTTTAAAAGATCATGCTAGGGGCGCCTGGGTGGCGCAGTCGGTTAAGCGTCCGACTTCAGCCAGGTCACGATCTCGCGGTCCGTGAGTTCGAGCCCCGCATCGGGCTCTGGGCTGATGGCTCAGAGCCTGGAGCCTGTTTCCAATTCTGTGTCTCCCTCTCTCTCTGCCCCTCCCCCGTTCATGCTCTGTCTCTCTCTGTCCCAAAAATAAATAAACGTTGAAAAAAAAAAAATTAAAAAAAAAAAAAAAAAGATCATGCTATTGAATATCCATCACTGGGAAAGTTATTAATTTAAATTTTGTACTTCCATTCTCTAGAATATTACATAGCTATATAAAAAAGAGAAAGGAAAAGAATTCTATACTGACCTGTAAGAATGTCCATGTTGTATTGTTAGGTAAAGAATAAGTAAGGGGTCTGGCTGGCTCACTTGGTGGGACGTGTGACTCTTGATCTCAGGGCTGTGAGTTCGAGGCCCACGTTGGATGTGGAGCCTACTTAAAGTAAATTTTTTTTCCAACTACAAAAGAATAAATTACAACATAATATATACAACAAATACAACATAATACAGTATAATGTAACCTATTTTCTTAGGAATAAAAAAGAATCAATCCAAAAATATTTGAATACATTTTCATTGAGCACAGAGAACGAATGGGAGGCTCCATACACATCAGATATTTAGAGTGTGATTGGTTACCTTGGGGGATTGCAACTGGAAAGTAGTGGAGGAAGAATATAACTTTTTCTTTATAAATTGCTGGATTGGCTTATTGTTACGTATATGAATTAGCTGTAAACATTTTTATAAAATAGAACACTGCTGTGTGGAGAATGGATAGGAGAAGAACAAGAACGGAAATGGAGCAACTAATTTAAAGAACAGTTCAGGTATCCAGGTGGCGGTTCTGACTGTGGTGGCAGTGAAGGCAGCAAACAGGTGATGAATTCAAGATCTACTTGGACTTGGTGATGCACTAGACAAGGGAAGTGTTCTCATAAATGGCTCTCAGATTTTCTGACCTGAATGGCCTTATAAATGGTGACTCTTTTGGTAAAGAGAAGAAGGATGAATATTGAAACAGCATCTGGAGAGAGATGTCCATCTAGATGGAGATGTCTCCAGCTTCGTTGGAGAAACTATGGGATTTTAGGGAAATAACGATTATGCGTTTAAAATTGGCGAACTTAAAAATTGTGGCAGTTGTATTTTGTCCATCTTAGTGGTTTTTCTCTAATAGTGCTTATCTACTTGAGTTCCACCACAGCAGCAGTATATGTAAGTGTGTATATATATATATATATATATATAATATATATATTATACGTTATATTTATAATATATATATATTAAGTTGGGCTTATCTAGGCTGAAGGAGAATGAAAACTGGAAAGGGTTCGTTGGCAATCAGTGCTCTGGGTTGTTTCCAATTTTTTCAACCTTCATAAATTATTAATATGTGAATATTTTAAATAAATAAAATTTTCAAATTACTCTTGGAGTATAGTCTCAAATGTAGACCTACTGGGCCAAGGGAAATGATCAGTTTTATGACCCTTGTTATAGCCAGATTGTTTTAATATTAATGAATATCAATACCACTCTGTTTGCGGGGGCCTTTTTTCTAAAAACCCGTTTACTTTAGGTTTATCTTTTTTTCTTAGTTTTAATTATTTAGTGACAGGTTGAGTGCTAGATATTGAGTGTTGGCAGTGAGGAAAGCACTAAACTCCTCAAAGATCTTAGGCTTTAAAAGGGAAGACAAAAAAAACACAAGTAAACAAAGTAATAAGCAAATAAAACCCTACTTCTATGTTGCCAAAGCATTAGGAAGTAAAAGGAACAGAGTAATAGAACTATCAGGAGGGGATTTACTTTAGATTGCGCAGCCTCTCTAAAGAGATAACTTAATCTGAAAGTTAAAGGTTTAGAAGAGATGACTCAATCACAGAATGGCCCATGCCTGAGACCAGGAGGCAGGAATGAGTTTAGCATATTCCAGAAATGGAAAGTTAGCCAGTGATCTTAGATAGAACAGAGGAAGGCAGAGTAGTAGAAGATGAAGTTAGGAAAGAAGGCGAAATACAGATTAAATGGGGTTCTGCATAGAATTTGGGTTTTACTCTGAGTAGGAGACAATTGAACGGTTTAAAGCAGAGGAGTAACATACATCAGTTTATCTTTTTGCAAGATCAGGGTGGCTGCCCAATGTAGAGAATGGATCAAAGATGCATGGCAACAGTACAAGTGGAGAGACCAGTTAGGAAGCTATTGCAGAAGTGCGGCCTGGAGATAATAAGTAGTTTAGACTAGGTCAGGGCTGGGACTAGGGTTAAGTGAGGGACACATTCACCTTGGGCAGAAAATTTAAGCAAGCACCAAAAGATGTAGTAATCAAGGTAAATAATATTTTGATATAATATGTTTAAATCAAAATGAATGCAAAAAAACCTCCACGATGGACAAAATATTAAAATATAAAATAAAGAGAAGATCCAACCCTAAATGGGCAAAACCCTGCCTCACTTCCCTCCCCCCTAATCCTGGCCCCGGTTCCAATAAAATTTTAGTTACCAAAATAGGTAGCTGGCTCACAGGCTGTAGTTGGCTGCCTCAGTTTTTTAATCTTTCACGGAAGAGGAAATACAAATGGCCCATTCATATTTACCCTATGACCCAACAGTTCCACTCCTGGAGGGGTGTGTGTACAAATGAGTGTGTATAAATCTGACACATGTAAGCCAGGAGACTTAACGGCAGCATTAGTTGCAATAACAAAAGCACTAGAAACAACCCAAATGTCAATCAATACTAGAATGGATAAGAGTAATTTAATACAGGCTAATACTATACAGCAATAACTAACTAACTAAATAAATAAAGGACTACAGCTACACATTTCAATTTCAAAGAATGATATCTTTTTTTAAGTAGGCTCCATGCCCAATGTGGGGCTTGAACCCACAACCCTGATAATGAAGAGTCACAAGCTTTATGCCAGCCAGGTGCCCCTCAAAGAATGATTTTCAAAAACAAAATATAGGGCAAAGGAAGAAAGTCGCAGATGAATATATACAACCATTAACAATATGATACATTTTTATACAAAGTTCAGAAATAGAACTAAATAGTATTGCCCAGAGATACATAGAGTTAAAATTACGAAGAAAATCAAGGAAATGGTTTTTTAAATCTTTTTAATGTTTATTTTTATTTTTGAGAGAGAGACACAGAGTGTGGTCAGGGGAGGAGCAGAGAGAGAGGGAGACAGAATCTGAAGCAGGCTCCAGGCTCTGAGCTGTCAACACAGAGCCCGATGTGGGGCTCATACTCATGAACCGTAAGATCATGACCTGAGCCGAAGTCAGATGCTTAACCAGCTGAGCCACCCAGGCGCCCCTCAAGGAAATGTTTTATACAAGATTCAGCACTCAGTTATCTCTATGGGGTGAAAAAGGGCCATGATCTGGGAGGGTTATGCAGAGAACTTGGTGCTGGTCTGTTTCTTAATGGATCCTGTAAACACACAGGTATTCGTGTTACTGGTATTTTTAGGAGATGCAAATACATTTTGTACCCTCTTGTGAGATGTGCTTCACAATGAAAACGATTATATTATTCAAGGACATACTCATCAAAGAATTGAATTAGTAGTCAAGTTGCCTCTCCTGAAAGACACTAATATTTTACAGACACTAATATCTTGCAACCATTCAAGAAGTAGATAATATCTCTCTTATTCAACTTTTCTTTTTCAACTTTTTCACTTACGGAGATAAATACAGTATAATTTACCATATTGACAGATTAAAAGAGAAAATACATACGATCATTCTAATAGATGCAGAAAAGCTTTCAGTAAAAGTCAATGCTCAATGATTAAAATTTACATTTTAGCAAACTAGGAATAAAAGGGAACTTCCTTAATCCACTAAAATCCTACAGCAAAAATTACACTTAATGGGGGACTTTCAAAAGCATTTTCTTTAAAACATGACAAGAATGTTCACCATTACCATAGTTACTATTTAGTGTCATGCTGGAGGGTCGAGCCAATGCAAAAAGATGTAAAAAGGAAACAAGAGATTCAACAGCTAGGGAGAAACAAAAAGCGCTCGTTACATCCTGATGTTGGGATTGTCAGTGTAGAAATGCCAGAGAATATATGAACAATGAAAACGAAAGAGAGTTCAGCAAAGTTTTTGGATGCATCATCAACATAAAAATCAATAGCATTCGTATGTATCAGCAATAACAACAGGAAACAATTTAAAAAATGCACATGACAAAAAATAGTAAAATTTGTTAAGTTTGGGTAATGGGTTTTTAGCAGCGCGGTGAGGATTTCTGGCTTTCAGTGACAGCGTGCGAGATGATTCTTACCAACCTTTACCTTCATTGTGCAATACGGGCAGAGGCACACACACCACTTAGTGCTGTGTAGTGTAAAGGCAAAATAAGATGGGCAGAACATACTGCACATGCAACAAGGCATTGTTCCTCATTATCCCACATGGACACGTGCTTAATTTAAGCCTGGCATAAATACACTGGTACACCTTTACAAAGAAGTGGGGTGGGGGGGGGATGGGGGTGGTCCCAGGACCACACTCCCATGATGTTTTAACTACCCATAGAGAATGGGATAGGGGAGCATCTAGGCAATTATGTATAAAGAGAACCTCCTGGGTGGAGAATGACCTGTGTCAGCAAAGAAAAGCTTCTGGAGCTCAGATTCTGATAACAGCCTTTTTATTTTGTGCGTTGCAGTAACGCTGATCTGTTGAGCCTGCTTCTTGCTAGGTCTTGTATGATTTGCTATGGCCACAAAAGTGCTGTGTAACTAACTGCACCCAAAATGCAGGGTCTTCAAAGAATTATCATTTGTTTTCTCTCAGGCAGCTGCAGGTCGGCTGAGGGGTCAGCATATCTAAAGTGGGCTCATCTGAATGGCTCTCCTTCAAGCTGCAAATCCAGCTGGGGTTGTCTCCTCTGTGGGTTCAGCTCAGGATTGCTTTCATGTGTACTCATTCATTCTGGGGCCCAGGCTGAAGGGGCAGCAGCTTCCTGAGCAGAGTTCTTATGGGGGTGCAGGGATCCAGGAGAGCAAGCCCAAATATGCAACACATTTGAAGCTTCTCCTTGCACCTCTTTGGCAACGTCTCAGTAGTCAAAGCAAATCACATGACCAAGTTCAACTCCAAAGAGCTGGGAAGTAGTGGGAAGTAGACTCCTCTCGTGGAGGTTGGGTGGAGTTTATATTTGCTCAACAATAATCCAATCTACCACGGTACTGAAAGAGGGACCATCCAGATTTGTGTCTCTTCAGATTTGTCCACTTCCTGGTTCTTGGGCGCTCTTTAAATATAAATCCTTTTATTCTTTCGCTAACGGCAATTAAAAAGAAGCTGGATAAATACCCGAAGCGTTTACTAAAAGGCATCAAAGTCCTAATAATATAGTTGGCCCTGACCTGGGAAAGAATTGGAACTTAAACAGATGAATTGAGTCCATTTCTGTCCAAGGGACAGTGGCTCGTGCAAAAAAAAAAAAAAAAAAAGGTTTGTAAGGGACAAGTCTGCCTTTGGCCAATGGTCAAAGGTAAGTCTTTTGGGTGCTGAAGATAACCCCCTCCTTGTTAAATATGTTGAAAAACTGCTTTTACCCTGGGGCCATTTGCTAATTAATCTGAAGGGAACAACTGAAAAGTGGGGTGGCTTCATGGAACCTGGGGCTGAAGGAATAGGGGTTCGAATTCAACACATCTGAAGGTGGAGGCCTTCTGTGCTTGACTGGAACCCTGGAATTCCCTACTTGCAGAGGGTAGAGGTAGGCACTCTCCAGTGGGTCATGTAGATGACCCAGCCCTGACCTTGGCTGCTAGCACCATAAGGTATTTGGTAGAAGGAAACAAATTCTCTGGAGAAAGCCTACATTACCCTAATTTTTAAATTATTCCTAAAAGTAATGTTTAAAATTAAATGTCTAAGAGGGGCACCTGGCTGCCTCAGTTGGTGGAGCATGTGACTTTTGATCTCAGGGTTGTAAGTTCGAGCCCTACATTGGGTGTGGAGTCTACTTAAATTAAGGGGAAAAAAAAGAAAAAAAATAGGGGCACCTGGGTGGCTCAGGCGTTTGAGTGTCTATTGGTTTAGGCTCAGGTGATGATCTTGTGATTCATGGGAACGAGCCCTGCATGGGCTCTGTGCTGAGCGTGGAGCCTGTTTGGGATTCTCTCTCTCTCTCTCTCTCTCTCTCTCTCTGTCTCTGTCTCTGTCTCTCCTCTCTCTTTCTCTTTCTCTCAGTCAGTAGAAAATGTCTAAGAAACGTGTCACCTGGGTGGCTCAGTCGGTTGAGCATCGGCTCTTGGTTTTTGCTCAGGTCATGATCTCATGGTTCATGCGTGGTTTCAGGCATCAGGCTCCGCGCTGACAGTGTGGAGCCTGCTCAAGTCAGCTTCTGAAGGACTTCAAACTTACAACAAGTACACAATCACATAATCCCCAGCACAGTCAAGATATAAAACAGTGTCCTCACCCTAATGAGCTTCCTTGCACCCCTTTGCAGTGAATTCTGTCTCCCTACCCTCAACCTCAAGCAGCCACTGATCTGCTTCTATCACTATCATTTTGCATTTTTCATATAAAGTGGAAAATTGATTTAAATGGTTTTGTTGATTTTTTTAAAAGAGTTATTTATTTTTGAGAGAGAGAGTGCAAGCAGGGGAGGGGCAGAGAGAGAGGGAGACACAGAATCCAGGCTCCAGGCTCCGAGCTGTCAACACAGAGCCCGACACAGGGCTCGAACACGCGAACCGTGAGATCATGACCTGAGCCCAAGTCGGACGCTGACTGAGCCACCCAGGTGCCCCTTGTTTTGTTGATTTTGTTGCATGGAAGTTAAAGGGAATTTATTAGATCTGTTTGAGACTGCTAACTTCATCCAAGAAGTACCCTAGGGAGAATCCTATTTGTGTCTACTGCTGGGATTCATACAAGTCTGACACCTCTAGGAGACAGGGACGGCCACCAGAAGTCTAACCTATAGAAGATCTCAAGAAATTTCCTGAGAGATGAATCTCCAGGGAAGAACCTGGGGTATAAAATTGTAACGAAACCTGAGTCATTGGAGGGCCAGGGGGTATACTGAGTCATGCTTGTTACTCAGATCTGTGTCCTGGTTCAGCCCTCTCCATAAACTCATATCTGAGTAATGTGGGCATCCAAGTGCAGTTGCGTGTGCAAGGAAGAGGAGGAAATGTGAGCTATGAGTCAAATGTGAAAGAGCAGTTTCCCTAAAATCTCTGTGTGCCATTGGCATACAAGCGTCATGTCTCACACTCATTCATAAAGTGTGGTAGGCAAAGCACACTTGCCCAGAGTTCCGAGGACCTTTGGCACTTTGACA
Source organism: Puma concolor (assembly GCF_028749965.1). NCBI lineage: Eukaryota > Metazoa > Chordata > Mammalia > Carnivora > Felidae > Puma > Puma concolor. The sequence goes on along the minus strand of NC_141668.1, from coordinate 18,745,880 downwards.
AATCCAGCATCTCTGCCACGACCATGCTTACAGAGGGAGGGGATGGCAACCAGGGCAAGGGACAGCTTGGTGAGCACCAGCAGCGTGAAGGGCGCCTCCACACGGTTTGGCAGGCAGCAGAATCCTCCGCAGTTACTGCTGGAGGGGTCCAGGAAGTGGACAAGACAGCCCAACGATTAAGAATTTGGACTTCAGGGGCAACTGGATGGCTCAGGTCGTTAAGCACCCGACTTCGGCTCAGGTCATGACCTCACGGTTTGTGGGTTCGAGCCCCGTGATGAGCTCTTTGCTGACAGCTCGGAGCCTGGAGCCTGCTTCCGATGCTGTGTCCCCCTCTCTCTCTGCCCCTCCGCCACTCACTGTCTGTCTCTCTCTCAAAAAGAAATAAACATTAAAAAAAATTTAAATCTCGGGGCGCCTGGGTGGCTCAGTCGGTTAAGCGTCCGACTTCAGCCAGGTCACGATCTCGCGGTCCGTGAGTTCGAGCCCCGCGTCAGGCTCTGGGTTGATGGCTCAGAGCCTGGAGCCTGCTTCGGATTCCGTGTCTCCCTCTCTCTGACCCTCCCCCATTCATGCTCTGTCTCTCTCTGTCTCAAAAATAAATAAACATTAAAAATATATATTTTTTTTAAAAATTTAAATCTCTTTAACAAATTATGTGAAATGCTTAGATAGGAGAACAAGATGGTTGAGAAGAAATAACCTTAGCCCCAAGTGCACAGATTTTTCCAGCGTACAAAAGCCTTAAAGCTGGAAAAAGTACGGAATACAGACTACAAGTTTGAAATTATTAAGCTGAGGGGAAGGTCTTTGTCATGAAAACACAACAGAAAAAACAGGTTCAAATAGGTTGCCGAGAAACATGGCAAAGTGAGAGGTGGGCAAGGCAGGGCAAGGCAGTCACAATGGAACTAAGAGCAAGTATTGACTTAAAAAGAAATAATATCAATATCCAAAGGATGGCTACACAATGATGGGCCCAAATAGGGCCAACACAAAATCCATGGAAGCCTCTTTGCGAATATGATTCTGGATCTTGGCCTGTGACCAAACCTTCTCCTTCCAACTTGGGGGAGGATTAGACGGGAAGCTGGGGTCAACAAAGAGGGTAGCCAATTAATAGGCCACTGGTTTTGCCTGAGTTTCTGGACAGCTAAAGCCCAGGCATGTGACCTAGGCTCTGCAATGAGATGCTCTTTCCAGGACTTGACGAATGATGCAAGGAGGAAGAGTTAGCTGGCTGTTACCTGTGGCGGTATGCCAACAGGTGCAACAGGGCCATCTGAGCCATGCGAAACAATGGTGATGGATGTGATGCCTGCAACATTCGTCCCCTTAACCAGACTGCTCCAGTGGCCTGCCCCTTGGTTCCTTCCTGTTTTCTAAGCCTGTTCTCCATTTCCCAGCCAATTCTGTGAGTCATCCAATATCCTTCTAATAAATTCATTTTCCACTTAAGTTAGCCAGGGTCCATGGCTGTTCTTTGCATTCAAGAACCCCGATACAGTGAGCATGAAGAAAACATCCTCAGCTGGAGCCAGTGTCCAACGGAAACAAGGTCATCGGCAGAGACCCCGGAACTGGGACCCTACGCGCGATAACCTCTAACATTGAACTATAGGTGTGGTCTCTTCAAGTAAGATCAGAAAAGGCAAAAGCAGGGCAAAGGTCCACTGGTTACACTGGTCTATGGGGGTTCTCTCTCTCTGTCTCCCCTCTCCCTTCTTTCTTTGAAAATTTTTTAATGTTTATTTATTTTAGAGAGAGAGAGCGCAAGACAGAAAATCCAGAGCGGGCTCCAGGCTTCAAGCTGTCAGCACAGAGCCAACGTAGGGCTCGAACCCACAAACTGTGAGATCATGACCTGAACCAAAGTCAGATGCGTAACCAACTGAGCCACCTGGGTGCCCCTCCCCCCTCCCTTCTGATGAAGTTATCAGGGCTGTAGGAGGATAAATGTCTGAATGCTCTTCTCTCAGTGAAGGGGAGCAGGAGAAAGGAAAGGCAGAGAGTCAAAAGGAAACTGATGAAGCTATCCAGGTCAGAGCTGCAGATTCCAAACTCAGTTGTTTAAAGGGAGTTTGGTGGCAGGTGGCAAAATGTCTGAAACAGTAAAACACCGTGGGCAGGCTGAATGATTCTCTGTGACACCAGGATAGAGGGACTTGAGCCTTGGCACTTCATTCATTAGTGATTTGCTTTGCTTTGCCTGGTACATCGCAGGTCCTCAATAGATATCTCTTGAATGAATAAAAGAATTGTTAAGCATTGGACATCCACCATTAGTTGGCTTAACGGGGCACCCACTGTTGGTAGCATAGAGTGACACTGGGATTTCGAATGAGATCTGTCTGACTCTGAAGTCCAAATTCTTTTTTTTTTTTAATTTTTTTAAACATGTATTTATTTTTGAGAAACAGAGAGACAGAGCATGAGTGGGGGAGGGGCAGAGAGAGAGGGGGACACAGAATCTGAAGCAGTCTCCAGGTTCTGAGCTGTCAGTACAGAGCCTGACGCGAGACTCGAACTCATGAATGGCAAGATCATGACCTGAGCCGAAAGTGGATGCTTAACAGACTGAGCCACCCAGATGCCCCAACACTTCACTTAATTCATAAACCATCCTACTCATAAAGAGAGTAAGTCATTCCCCAAAAATCTAGTTTTCTTTTTCGTGTTAGAAATCTCTGATTTCTGGTGCGCCTGAGTGGCTCCGTCGGTTAAGCGTCCGACTTCGGCTCAGGTCATGATCTGACGGTCAGTGAGTTCGAGCCCCGCGTCCGGCTCTGTGCTGACCGCTCAGAGCCTGGAGCCTGTTTCAGATTCTGTGTCTCCCTCTCTCTCTGCCCCTCCCCTGTTCATGCTCTGTCTCTCTCTGTCTCAGAAATGAATAAACGTTTTAAAAAATTTTTTTTAATAAAAAAAATTTAAAAAAAAGAAATCTCTGATTTCTGTTATAGTTCATTATTCTCCTCAACTACTGGAGATTGAATTTTTTTCTTTTTTTAAATTTGGAAATAAGTACCCTAAAAAAGGGTTTCAAAGAACCTTCTGTTTCAGTGTTTGCCTAGTGTTATTTTCCCTCTAAAATATCTGTGATTTATATATGTTTAAGTATATTCTTTTCAGTATTATTTCTAATAGTAAAATGTAAGTCCTAACTGTCCAGTGATAGTAGGCAGGCTAAAGGTATTATGGCATCTTCATCTAACGGAAGTCTATACAGTCACATAAGTGAATGATACAGATCTGTATATTTATTCGTGTGGAGCCCCATCCATCATGTCTTGGTATGTGAAAAAAACAGGGAAGAGAAGGTTATGTATGGTATATTATCGTCTGTGAAAAAAATGTATATGCAAAGAATATCTCCAGATGGATATACAAGAATCCAGTACTAGTGATTCCCTCTTGGGAAGGAATCTGTTGGCTTGGGAGGTAGGATGGGGTGGAGAGATTCTTTTCATTGTACACTCAATGTGGCACCAAAATAAAATAGATTCTTTCTACTGGGGGAAAATTCAGAGACAGAGACAAAGACTATAATAATTTATAATGCATCTGGAAACCTTGAAAAACTACCCCATTTAAAGACTTTGGTTTGTGGTTGAAATATTTTCTGATTTCTCCTCTGGGTTCAATTGCACAAAAAATTTGGGAAAACGGGCTTTTTGGTTTCACTTACTTTGTTTGGAGAGGCTGATCTGCATTTTTGAAGAGCCATTCTAGAACATAGGGATATCGAACTGTATCTTCCTGTCTATGTTACTCTCTCTTCAACAAGTATTTATGAGCACCTGCAGGGCCACAAGGCCCAGTCCCACCCATTGAAGGGGCCCATATGTTTCACACTCTGATGAGAATGAAGTGGGAGGAAATATACACCTGATCATGATAAGTCCATTGCTCAGGGCACTGTTCTATGTGATTTTTCTCATTCCAAGTCCTTGAAATACCAGGAAAGAGACTGCCGAATAAACAGAAAAATCTGTATATGTTTAGGCACATTTATTTCCCAACTGTCCATTTTTTTTTCTCCCGGTATTCCAATAGGTATCAAATAGTTTTTAAGAAACAAGGATCCTATTTTCTTTTCTTTTTTTTTTTTTTAATTTTTTTTTCAATGTTTATTTATTTTTGGGACAGAGAGAGACAGAGCATGAATGGGGGAGGGGCAGAGAGAGAGGGAGACACAGAATCGGAAACAGGCTCCAGGCTCTGAGCCATCAGCCCAGAGCCTGACGCGGGGCTCGAACTCACGGACCGCGAGATCGTGACCTGGCTGAAGTCGGACGCTTAACCGACTGCGCCACCCAGGCGCCCCAAGGATCCTATTTTCATGGCATAAGCTTTTATAGAACAAACCAAGTAAATAATAAGCTGTAAAAATGTCATAGTAGTCATTTCTGTTTAAACATTTAAATATGTATGTTTAATTGTATTTCAATATTTTTTCACAATTTACTTGGAATCTGAGGATATCAGCGCAATAACGCCGCATGTTTAGAAATAAAATAAATCTTTTAGCCTTTTTTTTTTTTTTTTTTTTTTCCTATTTGGCACTCTGCTGACATCTTGCCATGCTGTGAGAGAATTCAGTTATTTAATTCTTTTCCAAAGATTTGGACAACTATTTCCACCTTGAGACATTTGTAGAGACTAAATAAAAAGCAGAGTAACTGAGACAAATATCTGGTACTTCAGTCAGCCAAGTTGCAATTGTAATGTTCATCATCTTTCCACTGGAAGAGGCCAGTGAAAAATAACAAACCCAAGCCATAAAGGAAGCCATGAAGAAGCCACTAAGAAAACTGCTTGACCACAAAAGCCTAAGGAATAGCAATCCCAGATTATATAGTACATGCAAGTAGATGTTTCATTCATTCATTCATGTATTCATTCAGCCTAGTCATTAAGAGCACGGACTCTGAAGTCAGACAGCCTCGGTTACCATCTTGACTCATTGCTAGTCTGTGACTTTGTTCAACTTCTCTGTGCCTCAGTTTCCTTATCAATAATGTAGTATATGCCTCCTAGGATTTTTTTAATATTTGTTCTTTGGACGGTACCTGGTAAACACAGAAGAGCTTGTTAGATTAATAAGTATTTTTACAAGTATGCATTGAGCAACTATGATGGTGCAGGCGTTGAGCCAGGTGCTTGGGTTATGGTGGTAAATGAGCGAGTCACAGCATCTGCCTCCATACCTTTGAGACTATGGAGAAAGACAATTAAACAAGTGATTACAGAAAAGGTGAGGAGTTGGACAGGGGTTGTATAGGGTGTTATGAGAGCACATTGTGGAGGGACATCCCTAACTTAGGTCAAAGCAAAGTCTAGCTGTTCCTGGAAGGAGTTTTGCAGGCTTCAGAAGAGGCAGTGCAGGAAAGTGGTTAAGTGGCCCTGGGAAGTCCAGCTGTCTGGGTGTGTATCAGGGCTCCATCACTTACTGCTTGGGTGACCGTGAGCAACTTACCTTCTCTGTACCTCAGATTTCTCATCTATAAAATGGAAATCATAATCATACCTGCCTCTTAGAGGCAGGATTGAATTGAGTTTACATATCTAAAATATTAAACAGTACCTAGAATATGGTAAGCACTATATAAGTGTCTTAATAAGTATTACTTGAGTATTATGTACTATTACCTAATAGTTATTATCACATCATGAAAATAGGATAATAATATGATACTGTTATTGTGGTCGATCTTTTATAGCTTTCTTCTTTAGCTTTACCTCCCTTTTCATCAGACAGGTGAAATTTTTAGAGCATTATGTTTTGCCTACATCTTCTGCCTGAATCAATTGTATAACTAAAAGCTTCCTCTCCACTTCCTTCCCTTTTAAGTCTAGCTTTCTTTTAGTATAGGTTGAAAGGGGACTTTAAAAATTCTGGAAGCTGGAGGGGTGCCGGGCTGGCTCAGTTTGTAGAGCATGTGACTCTTGATCTTGCGGTTGTGAATTCAAGCCCCACATTGGGTATAGAGTTTACTTAAAATAAAATAAAATTCTAGAAGCTGAAGCCATTATTCTAGTGGTTAGAGCAATTTTTCTAGTGGCTGGAGCTGGAGCCACATATTATCTGTGTGCACAGATAATACCAGCATGCCTTATAACGTGTTTGGGCTTTCCTCTTGTGGAAAGAGCACTGAACTTGTAGTCAGCAGACCTATGTTGTATGCTGAGCTGGGCCACTCTCTGGATGGTCTTGGGCAAGTCACTTAACTTGTCTGAGCTTCAGTTTCCTCAGCTGTTAAAATTGGAGAATAATTACATTTACCCACTTGGTGTAAGTACAGATGAGATAACGTATGAAGGAAGGAGGACTTCATAACCTGCAAAGATCCATCCAATTAAATACACCATTGATCTCACTTATATGTGGAATCTAAAATAGTCAAACTTGGGACTTATGGGTGGCTCAGCTGGTTAAGTGTCCAACTCTAGATTTCATGATCTTACAGTTGTGAGATCGAGTCCTCTGTCGGGCTCCATGCTGGGCATGAAACCTGCTTAAGATTCTCTCTCTCCCTCTGCCCCTCCCCACTTCTAAAAAAAATCAATAACGAAATAAGATAAAATAGTCAAACTCATAGAAGCAATGAATGAGTAGAAGTGGTTGCTAGGGGTGGAAAGGGGGTGGAGTGATAGTCAAAGGGTACAGAGTTTCCATCATGTGAGATAAATAAGTTCTGGAAATCTGCTATATAACATAGTGCCTATAGCTAACGATTTGCAAAGAGGGTAGTTCTTAAGGGTTCTTAACACACACACACACACACACAAGTAACAATAATAATCATGATAAAGGAAGAGGATAGAAATTTTGGGAGGAGATGAATATGTTTATGACCTTGATGGTGGTAATGGTTTCACAGGTACATGCATGTGTAATGTATGTAATGTACATGTCAATCATACCTCAATAAAGTAAAAAAAAAGTTAGAAATACAGCCAAACACAGGCAAATAGACGTGCATTTGACTCTTAAAATATTCGATCTAGTTTTCAGCACATCTGGCCGCTCTCATGGCACACTCCTGCTGCCCACTAAATCTGCAGCCATCTGCCCCAAAGCTTTGGCTACTTACCTCAGTTCCAGATCAATCTAGGAGCCCAACTAGGAGCCTTAAGTTGCGAAAGGGCTAGGACTGTAGCTATAAAGAAACTAAAATTGTTTTCTTCTCTTTCTCTTCTACTTCCTGAAAACCCTTGATCCACGTGGTTAGGTGTTGATATATCTGGTACTCCTACACACCTCTTTTTAAGAGAATTATTTTTCATGGTGGGTTCTCGGTAAATGTTTGTTGGATTGAATTTACCTGAACAGAATGTAATATAATTGAAGCTATTCAGGGCTCAGAGCGCATTTCACACACACAGATCAAGTGATTAATTCAAAAAGAGTTTCAAGGGGGTTAAAAATAGAAATCTGGATCCAGGCAGTTTTGTTCAGAAAATGTTGGAGGGGGTAAAATAGCTCTGGCTGCAGGCTAGGGTCTTTGTTATGAGAAAAATGCAAATACGAAGAATTGCAAAACACCACCAGGGAAATGTCTGGGTATTTTTGAACCTTTGGCAGAGATGAATTTCTGTCTGGAATACACTTCCTTCCCTTCCCTCACGTCTCTAATCTTAGTCACGGCTTAACCCAGGAGCACATAATAAATAAGCAAAATTTATAGAAAGTTTTTTTCTAAGTCCTTTTCCCTTGAAATTATGACCTAGCAATTTCTTCCCGCACCAATAATTCTGAAGTTAACATGGAGAATACCAATGTGTAAACTGCACGTCCTGGCTTTTCCACCACAGTTCTGATGTAAAAGACTGTCTGCCGGTGTCAGACTTGACTCGTTTTTGGCTCATGGTCATGGAGGTCCTACAATACATAGCTTATCTATGTGAGAAAACTACTATACAACATTACTGTAAAGGCATTATGCTTTATTTAATTTTGTTTTTAAAAATAACGGGGCGCCTGGGTGGCTCGGTCGGTTAAGTGTCCGACTTCAGCTCAGGTCATGATCTCACGGTCTGTGAGTTCGAGCCCCGCGTCGGGCTCTGTGCTGACAGCTCAGAGCCTGGAGCCTGTTTACAATTCTGTGTCTCCCTCTCTCTCTGCCCCTCCCCTGTTCATGCTCTGTCTCTCTCTGTCTCAAAAATAAATAAACGTTAAAAAAAAAATTAAAAAAAATAGGGTAGGAAGGAGTTTTTGGATCCTTAAAGAAATTTATTTGAACAAACTCCTGAACTTCACCAGGAGTAAAAAAAAAAAAAAAAAAAAAAAAAAAAAAAAAAAAAAAAAAAAAAAGTAAGTAAAAATTAGTTACCATTTAAAAATAAATCTTCCTAATAATATATATTTTAAAATAATAATATTTAGTGTTGGTGAAGGTTGGAGAATCAGGTACCTTCTCTGGCAGAAATATAAAGTCTTTTTTTTTTTTTTTGATGTTTGTTTATTTTGAGAGAGAGACAGAAAGAGAGAGCATGAGAGGGGGGAAGGGCAGAGAGAGAGGGAGACACAGAATCTTAAGCAGGCTCCAGGCTCTGAGCTGTCAGCACAGAGCCCGATGCGGGGCTCAAACCCATGGACCACGAGATCATGACCTGAGCCAAAATCAAGAGTTGGATGCTTAACCGACTGAGCCACCCAGGTGCCCCCAGAAATGTAAAGTCTTTAAAACAATTTTGCAATATCTATTGAGAGTATTAAAAATTCATGTGTATGAAATTAATAATGTTACTTCTAATAAACTTTTCTAAAGAATGTGGACAATGATTCATACATAAAGATGTTCCCTGAAGTATTTATAGCAGTAACACTGAAAAATTAGAAGAAATCTAAATATTCACTATTAAGAGTTCAGCTACCTACATTTAGGACCATACACTGAGTATGTTGGCTTTTGATTTCTTAGCACATAAAGTCCTCTGAATGAAATAACAAAGTTGCAAATTCTGATTTTGAAGAATATTTAATGATGAAGGTAACGCTCATAATATTCTTGTGAAAAACATAAGAAATGAATGTATGTTTTTAATTTATGTTAATATCTACATGTCCAACTGAAATCAAGGTCTCACCTGTGGGATTATGGCTAATTTCAGTTTTTATTCTTTGCACCATTCTGTGTTTTCTAAATGCTCTGTAATGAGCATGGGTTAGTGTTATAATCAGAAAAAGATCATTAAAAATTATGGAGGCTCAGTGAACCTCAAAATATTACACATAGCTAGATGTGGCGAATGAGGGCGTCAGAAGTCTGTCAAAGAAATTCTTGCTTGGAAACAGCATCACAGAAGGTCAAAGGATGAGATTTCACCTTTGCTGGTTGCAGTCCAGAAAATATTTAAGTGCTGAGAACTCAGTAAGCCAAGGTCATGGAAGAATTAGGTTTGAGGATGCTTCAAAGGACTGAGAACTTCTCTGACTAGCAGAAGAGATGGTCACAGAAGAGATCACCAAGCGTTTAAGGAGGGTGTTAATGAAAGCTAATAGCTCTATAGTCACACAGCAAGGTAGAACACTGTCTCCTAGAAAGATCGGCCAGCCACCAGACAGGCCCTCCACCTCTGCCCAGGAAGGTGGAAATTAAGTAATTAATTATTCTCATTCTTATCCATTTTATTTGTTTATCCAAGATATTAAGCACCTCTTAAGTGGTGGGCACTGTGCAAGTCCCAGGGAATACATTGGTGAATGATATACACAAAACCATACTTGTGGCTGAACAAGTTGGGTTTATTAACTCATTGCTGCAAAGGAGACCACACCATGTGGAAACGTGGGGCATTTCAGTACGAGGGTGTTCGAAAGGACTCATAGGATTTGGGGTTAGGGTAGGTAATTTGGGGAAAGGTTCCAGGAAACAGGTTTAGTCTGTACAAGAGGCGGTGATTCTGTGATTGGACATATCAGTAAATCTTATTTATATGGAGGCTATAGGTGTAATCAGGAAAGAAGTTGCAGTCACTCATATTAGCTGGAGGGAAGATATTTGGTATTTTGTAGCTTGGAGAATGTTAATGTTTTCTCTGCTCAGATATGATTATGAGTGATCTTGTTTTGGTCATGATTTATCATGGTCACAAAGTGCCCTTGTCTCATGTTGATGTTGTGTGATATTGTGATCTTGTTTGTGTTCCACAGGGAGACATCAAGTCCTAGCTGTGAGTGCCAGGCCAGCTCATAGCAACACCAAGGCCTAAGTGATTATATCAGGTCAGTTCCTGGATATCAGGGGACTGCTGTTCTCTTTCTCACAAATAAGTAAATGTAGAACTTCAGATTACGCCTAGTGGTATAAAAATTAAATAGGATCCAGTGGTAGAGAATCAAGGGTGGGATGGGATCCATTTGAACAAGTTGGTTGAAGAAAGCTTCTTAGGAAATTATGTTCCAGTCAAGACCTGAAGCATGTTATGTTTGCTTATGTATATGTGGATCCTGGATCATGATGTAAAATGTATTTCTTATTGTGAGTTGCCATAAAAAAAGGGAGGGGGAAGCCATTGGATGAAGATAACATGGGTAAAAGAGTGAGAAGAGATTAGGTCTAGCTTATACAAAACCTTATTATAGGCAAGGAGTTTCCGTTTTAAGTATTGGGTTGATCAGCGTAAAATCACTGATTTTCATTTTAACTAACGATTTCACTTGGTTCAACTTAATACAATGACATGCCGTTAAAGGTTTTAGGCAGGAAAATACCAAGACTGGATTTACGTGGCTGCTGGGTGAAGGGTAAAAGGCAGGCAGGTGAGGAGGTCAGGGAAAAGGCCAGTAAGGATGTCATTGCTTTGATACAATCCTGTTCTGGTACTCAGTCTCCAGACTGGCTGGCTTGGAAATCTGTTTTATTAATTACCCATTGGAGTGAGGGTGGTAGGGAATTGACTCATGCTTAACAAGAATTCATAAGAGATTGATAATAGTAAAATCAAAATGCTAGTTTATTAATCTACAGTGAGAAATAAAACTATCAAGCCATTGAATGTTTGTATTCACTGATTAAAGCCATCTCTTATGAGGGCAGCTAAATAGAAATAAACAGATTGTTTGCTAGGATTGCAGGAAATCAGAGCATGGGGAATTAGAGAGAGCCACTGCTAACAAACTTTGTGTACATGACCTCTAGTTGGAAATACATTTTGTACGAAGACCTAGGTACACTACACAAAATTGAGCTGAACCAAAATTTTTACAAATCAGAACATCCTTTATTGTTTGTCAGACGCTGATATTTCGGTATATTCTATTTTTCATTTCTTTTCTTTTTTCTTTCTTTTTTAGCTAAAGAAGTTGAGGAATAGGCCCAATAAATTGATTTCAGGGTCTACTCATGGGTCACAAGTTGCAGTTTGAAAATCCCAGTCCGTTCGTGTTAATGCTAATTGGCATCACACTGTGATCATCCGGGTTGGGATGGTTCCCTAAAAGTAGTACCCCTAGACTCAGCGTGAGGCTGCAGGCTGCCCTCTGCAACAACTTCCTGACTTTCATATTTCACAGCCTGGGGCCATCTCCCCAGGCTCTGTTCCCTGTTAACAGAGGGGGGCTTCCATTGCAACAGATCTGTCAGCTCGGAATTGGTTTCCAGGTCTCTACCCATCTCCCAGGTAATGAGCGGCATCCGCTTGAACTGCCTCCGTTCTCAGCCTTGTCTTTACCCTTCTGAGCATCATGGCCCTTCCCACTCTGGCTGGGACAGAGGCAGAGGGTAAGCCACCTGCCCAGCTAACCGGCCAGTGTCCAGTTTAACTGGGCTACTCAGCTCCATATTTCAGAGTCAGCAAGTTGAGGTTAGATAGAAGAACACAGTTCCACCTCCAGCCGGAAGGACTGATTGGAGCAGCTGAGGACTCGGCAATTAGAGTCATGATTCAAAGTACCCAGGAGACAGTAGGCCTGCTGTGGCCCCTGCAAGCAAGGTTTCACCCTGGACAGTCTCCACTTGCTGCTGATACAGGCTTCCTACCTGAACAGCAAATAGATGCTCCTCAGAACTCCATCAGGTCACCAATCCATGAGTAGGTTAGGGGTGGGGGTGCTGCTGAAATGAATTAGAGGTCAAGAAAACTAAGATGGCCTATTGGGGAAGTGACCCTCTAGGGAGGCCCAGATTCAGGGGTCATTTTAACCTCTTTTGGTTAGGCCTAAGTGGAAATGTCTGCATAACTGAAAGCGCCTGGGTGGGTCATTCAGTTAAGCATCCAACTCTTGGTTTCGGTTCAGGTTATGATCTCATGGTTCATGGTTTGTGAGTTCGAGCCCCGCATCTCCCACTCTCAAAATAAATGAATGAACTTAAAAAAACACACACACACTACAAAAAGGGAAGCAAACGTTTTGTGAAATTGTGCCTAATAAAATAGTAACAAGATAATAAAATGTCCTAGATTTGGGGAATCAGGTTAAAAAACGGTCATTGTTGGGATGCCAACAATGTGGCTCAGTGGGTTCAGCATCATACTCTTGATTTCAGCTTAGGTCATGATCTCACAGTTCGTGAGTTCGAGCCCCACGTCAGCCTCTGTGCTGTCATCTCAAAGCCCGCTTCAGATCCTCTGTCTCCCTCTCTCTCTGCCCCTCCCCTACTCGTGTGTGCTTGCACGTGCTCCTTCTATTTCTCTCTCTCAAAAATAAATAAACATTAAAAAAAAATGGTTTTCCTTGTAGATTTACAATTCATTCATTCAGCTGTTCCATTGAGCCAGGCACTTCAGCGAGTTGCTTCAAGTTAGCTGGAGAGGCAGTTGGTCTCCACCCTTAAACTCCTTAGTGATTTAGCCTTTAAACAATTAATTTGCCAAATAATTAATCTGAGAGTGAAATTAATAACGATCATAGGCTAAAATAGTGACTACGCTGTTGGCATGAAATGGTCATTTGCAAGCAACCCTGTCTTGGTCCGTTCAGGCTGTCGTTCAGCAAAATAGGAGAGACTGACTGACTCACAAACAGCCAAAATATATTTCTCACAGTTCTGGAGGACGGAATGCCAAGATCAGGGTGTCAGCATGGTCAGGTGAGGGCCCTCTCCCAGGATGCATACTTTTCATTGCATCCTCCTCTCGTGGAATGGGTGTGCTAGCTCTCTGGAGCTGCTTTCGTAAGGGTATTAATCTCATTCACCTCCTAATACCATCATATTGGTGATTAGGACTTCAGTCTCTGAATTTGGGGGGAAACAAACATGAAGATCATAGCACATCCTAAGAGAGTGCAAATGTGTTATAGACATTGGACGACTGGGGCGCCTGGGTGGCTCAGTCAGTTAAGCATCCGGCTCTTGACTTTGGCTCAGGTCATGATCTCACAGTTTGTAGGTTTGAGCCCCACGTGAGGCTCTGTGCTGGCAGTGCGGAACCTGCCTGGGATTCTCTCTCTCTCTCCATCTCTCTCTGCCCTTCTCCCACAGGTGTGCTCTGTCTCTATCAAACTTAATAAATAAATTTTAAAAAAAATAAAAGAAATTGGAAGACCAAGCCCGATCCAGAGATAAGAGTGTGTCCCAAGCTCATCGCGAGGTTGCTGATTGGACTCATTCTGGAAAAAATGAAAACCAAAATAAGGCAAAAATGTGTTAACAGAGCCATTTGGCTTCTTGGGGAAAGAAGAGCAAAAGACCGAGATTTGTGACCAGTGTTCTGTGGAAAGAGGACCTGGGCTAGCCTATCCAAAGATTTCTGCTGGCTTAGTAGCATCTGGGGGTAAACACATTAGAATTCTCTTTGCCACTTACTCGCCTTATAAAATAAAATTAGTAAGAGTCCCTCTGTGATCGAAAAGAAACTACTAAAATTGAATTTTTAAAGCCCATTTGGTCATGATGTATTATCCTTTCTATATATTGCTGAATGTGTTTCGCTGTTTTTAGTGGTTTATCCTATTAAGGATTTTGGTATCTATGTTCACAAGTAATATTGGCCTGTAGTTTTCTTATAACGTCTTTGACTTTATCAGGTTAAAAACAGCCTCCTAAAATAAACTGGGAAGTTTTTACTCCTTTGTTTTCTCTAAGATTTTGTATAGGGTTGTTATTTCTTAAGCATTTGCTAACACATTCGCCAAATAAGCTATAGAAGCCTAGAATGAATTTTCTTTGTAAAATGGTTCATCATTACCAGTTCAATTTTATCAGCGGATAGGAAGGCTATGTCGGTTTTCTAGTTTGGCAACTTTTGTCTGTTAGGGAAATTGACCATTTCATTTAAGCTGTCAAACATACTGGCATGCAGTTGATAGTATTCCCTTGCTATCTTTTAATGTTTTTTTTTTTTTTTCTTTTTTTTTAAATTTTTTTTTCAACGTTTATTTATTTTTGGGACAGAGAGAGACAGAGCATGAACGGGGGAGGGGCAGAGAGAGAGGGAGACACAGAATCGGAAACAGGCTCCAGGCTCTGAGCCATCAGCCCAGAGCCCGACGCGGGGCTCGAACTCACGGACCGTGAGATCGTGACCTGGCTGAAGTCGGACGCTTAACCGACTGCGCCACCCAGGCGCCCCTAATGTTTTTTTTAAATTTATTTATTTTGAGAGAGAGAGGGTATAAATGGGGGAGGGACACAGCGAGAGAGGGGGTGGTGGGACAGAGGATCCGAAATGGGCTCTGTGCTGACAGGCTGACAGTAGCGAACCCCATGTGAAGCTCGAACTCATGGACCACAAGCCCAGGCCATGGCCTGGGCTGAAGTCAGACCCTCAACTGACTGAACCACCCAGGGGCTCGCCCTTGCTGTCTTTTAAATGCATGTAGCATCTGAAGTGATGTTTCCTCCTTCTTGATATTGGCTATTTGTGTTTTTCTTCCTTTTTTACTTGATCAATCAAGGTAAAGATTTATCAATTTTTTCCCTAAGAACAAATGATTGATTTCATTGACTTTCTCTTTCTTTTCCCATTTTCTATTTGATTGATTTCCATTTATTTATTGTTTTCTTCTTCCACATGCATCTAATTAGCTTTGCTTTTCCAAGAGGTACAATTTTCATTCAATTTGACATTTTTTCTAATTTTCTTGTGATTTTTTTTCTTGGAACCTTCTCGATATTCTTTCTGTCTCAATCTAACTCTGCCTTGTGTACCAACTTTTTTCTCCTGTATAGTCAGTCATTAAACAAATATTTATTGATCAGCTACTATGGGATATTATGTACCGTTCTAGGTACATAATGACATAGAATTGTATACTTAAAAATGGTTAACTTTAGGTTATGTATATGTATTCACAATAAAAAATAATGAGTATCCAGCCTTGCTCTAGGTACTACGAAGTTGTAATTTCAGAAACTAAAAAGCAACAATATTTAAATTCTAGATAGTACCTTTAAAAAATTTTTTAAAGTTTTTATTTATTTATATTTTTGAGAAAGAGACACAGAGAGAGAGCAGGGGAAGGGCAAAGAGAGAGGGGCAGAGAGAGACTCCCAAGCAGACTCCGCACTGTCAGCACAGAACTGGATGCGGGCCTCGAACCCATGAACCGCGAGATCATGGCCTGAGCTGAAACTGAGAGCTGGATGCTTAACTGAGCCATCCAGGTGCCCCAGTACTTTTTTTTTTTTTCCTTAAATTACATTTTAAAAATGATTAGCTTGCTTTGGGATTGTCTTACTTATGGCTGGAGATTGAAATCTTAAAATCACCGTAAATTAAATTCTGACTTCGTGCAACCACATCAATTTTATATCTAATTTTAAGAGCGTTTAGTCTTATTACCACTTATGTGCTTATTAAATGTGCAATTTGATATGTATAGGGTTTTGTGCCATGGTTGAGTTAATACTGTGGGAGCCTCATTAATAGAATTCACTGATGCTAGGGGAGCCTGGGTGGCTTAGTCGGTTAAGCATCGGACTTTGGCTTAGGTCATGATCTCACAGTTGGTGAGTTTGAGCCCCACATCAGGCTCTGTGCTGACAGCTCAGAGCCTGGAGCCTGCTTCGGATTCTGTGTCTCCCCCACTCTCTGCCCAACCTGCTTTTGCGCTCTGTCTCTATCTCTCAAAAATGAATAAATGTTAAAAAAAATGTTTTTAAAAGAATACACTGATGCTACCCTATTGTTATCACTGCATTCATGTATCTTTATCTGACACTCTTACTCCATGGTTCCTTTTTCTTTTCTTTAATTCCCACATCTTACCCTCATTCTTCTTTAATCTGATTGTCCTATTATTACAGCTGAATGTCTTTTAAGTGTTTTTTGCTAAATCCATACATCATTTCACTGAATCTTTACAGCATTCCAAGGAAAGTATTATATGTTTTAATAGGTGAGAAAACTGAGGCTGAGAGAGGTTGAAATAACTTGCTTGCTATCCCATGATAAAGCAGAAATCTAGATTCCAAGCAACCTGTTTTAAAAGCCTCTCCTCAGGGTGCCTAGGTGACTTGGTTGGATGAATGTCCGACTCTTGATTTCAGCTCGGTCATGATCCCAGGGTCGTAGGATCAAGCCCCACACTGGGCTCCACGTTCAGCGTGGGAATCTCTTTGCCTCTCTTCCCTACTTGGGCACTCTGTCTCTTTCGCTTATGCAAAAATAAAAAATAAAAGTAAAATTTAAAAAAAACATTAAAAAAAAGTCCTCCACTCCACCAGCATGCTGTACCTTACATTGTTTATCAGTCTCTTCCTTGAATCTCAACTCTGCCAGGAAGTGGGAAGAGAAGATGCAAAATACCCATCACTGAAGAACATCCTTAAACCAAATGGAAGCGGAGAAACGACCCACACAACAGCCTCATGTTAATCTGGAATTTTCTCTGAGGTCCCCTTTTTCAAATTTATTTCGTTTTCATTTGTCTGCACTAGGGAACATTTCCTATTGTCCTTTGTTTCTGAGGCCACATCGCATCCTGAACAGTGCAGTAGTTTATTTCAATTAATGGTTTCTTGTTTCTTGTACATAGTTTCTCTTGGAGTGTTCTTCTGATGGGATGAATGCTGTGTTCTGTCATCTCACTCAGACAGAATTCTGCTTTCTTCAGTAATTCCCCACTCTCCTCACACACTTGTGCCCTCCTAATTCCCAGAGTACAATCCAGACTCCTTTTCATCAGGTTAAGGGGCGCCTGGGTGACTCAGTAGGTTAAGTGACCGAATTCAGCTCAGGTCATGATCTCATGGCTATGAGTTCGAGCCCCGCATCGAGCACTGTTCTGACAGCTCAGAACCTGGAAACTGCTTTGGAGTCTATGTCTCCCTCTCTCTCTCTGCCCCTCTCCTGCTTGTGCTCTCTCTTTCTCTCAAAAAAAGAAAAAAAAAAAAGAATAAACTTGAAAAAAAAAAGATCTACCCTCTTAGCAAATTTCAATTACACAACATCTTTAAGAAAACAAACAAACAACAAATACCACACTTCCCCATCAGTACTTTTACTATTCATTTTCCTGTTCTGTGTCATGCACCTTCTGTCACACGTGCCAATAGGAAAACTTCTCAAGGGGACTCAACCAGCCAATCCCTTAGCTGGAGCCCTGGTGCTCCTCATAAAAGGAAATATGGAGTACCGTATCCCCTTCAGGTCTGTGTTGTAGTCTATATATCAGGTAAAGAGGGTTCTTGCTTTCTTATCCTAGAGTTTTCAGGGGCTTGCAAGAGAGATGGTGGCTCATGAAGCTGTCTTCAAGGAGCCCGCAGTATAGTCTGGTAATGGGTATGAGACAGTGACTTGACCTTTCCTCACCCTCAGTCTTTCAGCACATGTATATTGGGTACCTACTGAGTACCTCTACTCTTCTGTGTTCCAGAAGGACAGCCAGACAAAGTTGGGGCAACTCCTAATACGTTCTGGAAGAACACAGGAGGGCATTTAATCTAGCCTCAGGTAAGAGTGGGGTGGGGTGAAGGTGATTTCCTGAGAGGACTAACCAGCTGAGGGGGCCAAAGAGGAGAGGGCCAACGAAGATTCAGAGGGAGGGAAGATGTGATACAGCAGCCAGAGGGAATGACCCATGAAGAAAGGGGCTGGGTAAAGGGTCTTGGGGAGCTGGAGCTGAGAATGTATGTCTACTTAAGTCGCTGCAGCAGTCACTGAAGAAGAGAGCCTGAGTAGAGGTGAGATGAAATTGAAGAGGGCGGTAGGAGCCAGATCATGAAGAGCCTGGTAGGCCGTTCTGAGAAGTAGACTTCCCCTCGGGTCAGGGACGAGGATGTGAAGGTGTGTTGGGGAGAGGATGAAGTGATCCCTCTGGTTACAGTGTGGAAGGTAAGTTGGAAGTAAGTGGGACCAGAGGCAGGACGACCAGTCAGGAGGCTACTGGGATAATGCAGCCTAGGAAGGGGAAGCTCTTCACAAATCTATTTGCTGCATTGTAGTTGGTGTATCTCTAGGGGAAAATCTAGTGCAAATTTGTTTCCTATTCCACCAGAGACCATCAGTGCTCCAAAACCCATGGTTCCTCATCTGCAAACCAGTATCTGGCCACGGACTGGAGTCAACACGTAGTGATGAATCTGTCATGTGTCGGGTCCTCCACTGGGCGGGGTATGGAAAATCACAGAGCTTGAAACTCATCTATATTTTTTTTTAATTTTTTTTAACGTTTATTTATTTTTGAGACAGACAGAGCATGAATGGAGGAGGGTCAGAGAGAGAAGGAGACACAGAATCTGAAACAGGCTCCAGGCTCTGAGCAGTCAGCACAGAGCCCGACGCGGGGCTCGAACTCGTGGACCGCGAGATCATGACCTGAGCTGAAGTCGGGGGCTTAACCGACTGAGCCACCCAGGCGCCCCTCATCTATATTTCTAAGCCTTGTCCAGAGAAGTTGTTGCAGCCCAGTAAATACTAAACCCTTGCCACTTTTTCACTGATCTGTTCCCCCCATTTCCCACCCCCATACACTTTCAAGATCATACAAAATCCTATCAAGTGCTACCTCCTTCATGTAATTTTACCTAATTTTCATTTTCCAGAGTCCAAATAAGAGATAACTGTCCTTATTTTAAGATCTCAAAGCACTTAGTGTATACATTTAAAACTCAACTAGTTGGGACACTGAGGGACGTGACAAGTAGATCAGTTTAACTGGGGCACAGGGACGCCTGGGTGGCTGTCAGTTAAGCCATCCGACTTCGGCTCAGGTCATCATCTCATGGTTCGTGAGTTCAAGCTCCGAATCGGGTTCTTTACTGTCCTTGTGGAGCCTGCTTCCGATCCTCTGTCTCCCTCTCTCTGCTCCTCCCCACCATTAAAATTTTTTTTTTAACTGGGACACAGTCCTTACCCCAACCCCAAAGAAACCACATTGTTTACTCGCTGCATGCCTCCACTTTTGCAGTGGGTTTTTTTTAAAAGATTTTATTTTATTTTTTGAGTAATCTGTACACCCGATGTGGGGCTTAAACTCACAACCCAAGCGAGATCAAGAGCTGAATGTTCTACTGACTCACCAGCCGGGCACCCCTGCAGTGCACTTTTGGTTAAACTAGTTTTTAGTCATTTACTGTGCCTCCCTTTAGCATTTATTTTGCCTTAGAAATAGTTTATTTTTATTTTACGATTTTAATTTAATTGTATTATTTTTAAAGTTTATTTCTTTCGAGAGAGACAGAGACAGCACGAGTGGGGAAGGGGCAGAGAGAGAGAGGGCGAGAGAATCCCAAACGAGCTCCTCACTG
This sequence comes from Puma concolor, assembly GCF_028749965.1. NCBI lineage: Eukaryota > Metazoa > Chordata > Mammalia > Carnivora > Felidae > Puma > Puma concolor. The sequence continues at coordinate 18,726,243 of NC_141668.1, read as the reverse complement.
TCGGCACAGTTTGACAAGGGGCTCAAACTCATGAAGCTGAAATTACGACCTGAGCCAAAACCAAGTTGCTTCACCAACTGAGCCACCCCGGTGCCCCATCATTTTTTTTTTTAATTTGAGAGAGAGAGAGAGAGAGAGAGAGAGTGAGCATAAGCGGGGGACAGGGGCAAAGAGAGAGAAGAGAGAGAGAGAGAATCCCAAGCAGGCTCCATCCTCAGCATGGAGCCCGACATGGGCCTCAATCCCACGACCCTGGGATCATGAGCTGAGCTGAAATCAAGAGTCAGATGCTCAACCGATTGAGCCACCCAGGTGCCCCCAAAAGCTCATACTTTGAATGGATGAGTGTATAATTCATTTTCTCTCTGTCACTGCTCCCCTACTCCCCCAGGTCTTCCCTCCTCTCTGTCTTTCCCATCTGTGTCTCCTCTTCTAGCTTCTGTCTGTTTGCCCTTCTCTCACCCTACTTGGCATTTCAGGGCCAGCTCCTAAATCAAGAGTGAGACACGCAACCAGTCGAGCCACCCGGGCACCCACCCCTGTGCCAGGCACATTCTGAACACTTTACAAATAAGCTTGTTGAAAACTTGGGGTGCCTGGGTGGCTCAGTCGGTTAAGCATCCGACTTCGGCTCAGGTCACGATCTTGCAGTTTGTGGGTTCGAGCCCCGCGTCGGGCTCTGTGCTGACAGCTCGGGGCCTGGAGCCTGCTTCAGATTCTGTGTCTCTTTCTCTCTCTGCCCCTTCCCCACTTGTGCTCTGTCTCTCTTTATCAAAAATAAATAAAATATTAAAAAAAAAAGAAAACTCTTCAGTGAGGTTACTAATATTATCATCCCCATTTAGAGTTGGGAAAACTGATTCAATAAGGAGGGCTTCACAGGTCAGTGAGGGAAACCGAACTTGAGGCCAAGAAACCTGGCTCTAGGGTCTGTACTATTAACCACAATTATATGTGCCTTCTTTTTATTCCGGTAGATCACAGAAGCATGAGGCTCTGCAAATCATCTTTTTCTGAATTGTAACTGCAAGCCAGAGATGTGGCAGGCGCAGGGAACCTAAATATAAGAAGACACAGTTGTTGCTCTCTAGGAGTAAATCAGTTGTGTATTGAATATAACAAACCATAAAAGTGGAGCTTAAAACAATAGCTGTTCACTTACAATTCTGGAATCTGTGCTGGGCTCACTGACCCTGTTGCAGTCAGCTGGTGGCTCAGGTAGGACTGGAGGAACCAAGATGGCCTTATTTGCATCTGGAGTCTCAGTGGGGATAACAGGAACAGGTGGAGGCTGGCTCGGCTTCTCTACTCTCTCCACTTGTGGTCTTTCATTCTCAAGGAAGAGAGTTCAGCTCCCCGTATATGATGTTCAGGGCACCAAAAGAGGAAAAGTTGAAGCAGCAACACCTCTTAAATCCTTGGAACTTGCCCAACTTCACTTCCACTGCATTTTTTTGGCCCAAGCAACTCTTTTTTTTTTTTTTTTTTTTTTTATTTTATTTAAAAAAATTTTTTTTTTCAACGTTTATTTATTTTTGGGACAGAGAGAGACAGAGCATGAACGGGGGAGGGGCAGAGAGAGAGGGAGACACAGAATCGGAAACAGGCTCCAGGCTCCGAGCCATCAGCCCAGAGCCTGACGCGGGGCTCGAACTCACGGACTGCGAGATCGTGACCTGGCTGAAGTCGGACGCTCAACCGACTGCGCCACCCAGGCGCCCCCCAAGCAACTCTTAAGGCCCACCCAGATTCGGTTTGGCAGATGATTACACGCTAGCTTGAATTCAGGGATGTGTGATTCATTGGGGGCCTTTTAGTAACCATCTTCCGCAAGGAGCTAACAGTTTTAGTGGAGAGACAATCGTCATAGCACATCGGACTATGATAGGGGTGGTTAAGAGTGCAATACGGATGTAGGGAAAGAAACCCCTAGATTTCGTCGGTGGAATCAAAGGTAGCACAGGGAAGCAGAATTAACACAGGCCCTCAGCTTTGGAAGATGGATTATATTTGGAAAGTTAATTTAGTGGGTGGTCAAAGGATAGGGAAGGAAGGGCATTCGAAACATATAGAACAGCAGGTGCAAAGATATTCCTATGTGGTACAAGGAAGCATGGTCTATTGGGAAATAGAAAATAGTTCAGAATGATCAGCAAAAAGAGCTTGAGGAAGAGTGAGGATGAGGAGGTTGAAGAAGGAGGCTGAATCAGATCAGGAAGTGGCATGAGTGCCTTGCTGAGAAGTTTTCAAGGGCCGTGTGGCTGGCCCAGTGGGTAGAGCATGTGACTCTTGATCTCAGGGTCCTGAGTTCAAGCCCCATGTTGGGCATGGAGCCTACCTTAAAAAAAATCCAGAAGTTTTCAAATATTACTCTTAGGTGATAGGTCATTGATTAGTTTTGATTAGAGCAAGTACATAATCTGATTTGTGTATTTGAAAATCAATTTGACGTCCATGAGAGGAGGATGAGATGGAAATCAGGAAGACCCGTGAGACGGCTATTGCAAAATACAAGTGTAAGGAGCTTGACCCGAATGGAACAATGGCAACAGGGTGCAGAGCAAAGAAAAAGGGTTCCAGAAATATCTATGAGATAGAATGAATAGGATTTGGCCATTGAAGGAAACATACAGAATGACTCCCAGATTTCTGACCTTGGCAATCGACCGGATACAGGTGGCAGAATTTTCAGAGGAAAGTGCTAATTTGAGTTTCAGATTAATTGATTCTGAGATGGCCGTGTGACAATCAGTAGACATGTGAAGTTGACATGCTTGATATACAAATCTGAAGCCCGGGAGAGGGGACTGAACTACAGATTGAAATACAGAATTCAGCAGTGAACAGCTGGTAGTAAGAAGCCATAAGGTTTCCCAGAGAAAGCATGTGGAATGAGGAAACAAGCTTGGGAATGACAGAAAGAGCTACATCTAATGGGTGAGAGGAGGAAGAGAAGTCCACATAGGAAACATAAAAAGAACTAGAAAGATAGGACGAAAACCAGCAGGTACCCCGTAAGTCAAGGAGAAATAGAATTTCTAAGAAACTCTTGGGGTGCCTGGGTGGCTCAGTTGGTTAAGCGTCTGACTTCTGCTTAGGTCATGATCTCATGGTTCTGGGGTTCGAGCCCTGCATCGGGCTCTGTGCTGATAGCTCAGAGCCTGGAGCCTGCTGCGGATTCTGTGTCTCCTTCTCTCTCTGCCCCTCCCTGCCTCACACTGTTGTTTCCCCCTCAAAAATAAACATTAAAGAAACAAAAGAATTTCTAAGAAATTCATAAAAGTGCCCATGGAATTAGTTGACCATCAGTGACCACACTGAGAGCAGTTTGAGGAGAGCTATGATGGCAATATCCCAATATCCCAATTGCTATGGATTGAGGAACCTGTGAAAGAATCCTTGTAAGTGTGATGGTGGGTGGGAGGAGTTGCGGGAAGTTGAAGTGTTTCTTCATCGAAAGCAAAGTGATCTACTTAGAGGGAAGTGTGTGGGCATGCAGGGAGGAGGGGGGTTTGTAATAGTTGTGCTGAGAGAGAAAATCTTTAAATGCCACTTTGCCAAGTTTCTGCTCAATATTTTTCTCACTTTCACGCTAAACTTCGGGAAATATCGCTTTGCCTTTTCATTCTCTCTTCCCCTTCACTCCTTAAAAACCACTTTGATGGTAGTCTGGCATCTGTGTCTATATATAAACAATGACTTTCAAACAACTCATCAGTGACTTTTGTGTTCCACCTAATGTACATTGTGTCACTGAATACTATTTGTTCAAAAGAATGAATATGTCTGCTTTGATTGTGTCTACGTTATGTAATTCTGATTTCCAACAGTGAAATAGAAATATAAAGTCTTATTTCCTCCCAGCCTCAGTGGAATGCTAGAGGAGTTGACAAACTGAAATTGTAAGGCATGTGGAACATCTCTGAGAGAAGCAGCTATAATTACACCATTTACCTAGCGGGATTGTTTAGGGGATTAAATGAGATGACATAATAATTATTACCTTGTCCAATAATGTCAAATTTGTAATAAACATCTGGCATATGGTAGTAAATGGTAATGACTATATTTTAATCTGAAAATTAGCAAACTAAAATTTAATAATTGAAAAAAGATCCAGATATTTGGGGGTGCTGAGGTAGAAAAATATTTGGTATTTATGAGATGATCTGTCTGGAAATTTCTTCAAAAATATCACTTGTGTTAGGGGTGGAGTACAGGAATTGGCCACGTGATTGAAGCTGGGCGTTCGTTATTCTACTTTTGTATACGTTTGAAAATGTCATAATGAAAAGTTATCATTTGTTTCACTTTGATTTGTTTCAGTCTATGCAACTACGTTGACGCAGTCTGCTTGACATACTGAAATGTAATGAAAACCTAGTTTGTAACTGATCAAATAAATGGCTTTTTGAGATTTAGATACCTTGCACCCCACTACACTTCTCAAAGTAAGAGAGAGATGCAAGGAATATTTCATTTGACATAGAGATAATGACTTGAGTTTACGGCTTTTTTAATATCATAAAGAGCCGTAATTTCAATAATTAGCCTTCTGTTGCGCTTAAACTTCATTTATCATTAAAAAGAAACTACAAGTCCCAGAATGCACTGCACGACTAACGTCATATCGAGGACTTCGCGTCTCGGAACGGGTTGCCCTCGCCTAATTTGAATGAGAATATCGCGGCGAAAATTGACATATGTGACCTAGGGCAGATTTTTAAGTCTTCGTCCGCCGGAGTGTGTCGAGCGTGCCATTCCGAGACAGCGTGGTACCTCTCTGTTCAGGCATAGCTTTGGGCAGCCTCACCCTTTTCTGGGGCTTCCGTGCGGCAGGAGGGCTCCGTTAGTGGCCTCCAAGATGGCGACGCTGTTGGCGGTAAATTCGGGTAAGGGCAACCGGGGCAGAAGGGAAACTGTGGGGCAGGGCAACGTCCGGTTCTTCAGGGAGAGATCCGGACTGTGAGGTTCCTCGCAGTCCAGGCCTCCACTTTGGGATGGTGTCTGCTCTTCCCTCGCTCTGGGCCTAGAGTCCCACCCCTCTCCAGTTTGAATGGCGCGCGTCGGCGCTGCGGCTCCAGTCCTCGAGTTGGGGTTTTAGGGTGGAGGCAAGGAGGCTTGGTCCACTGGAACCCGGCGTTCAGTCTCTTGCGGCCCGGGGCTGAGCCTTGTTCCTTCAACTCCCCACTCCATTTTGTGTCGGTGGCCCGGATTTCGCCAAGATACGCAAGTCTCCGGCAGTGAGGCCGGAGGACTCGAGATAATGATCAGTCAGGAGCGCAGGCTGAAAGCTAGCACCTCAGAAGGCAGCGCAGCCCCTCAGGGATGTTGAGCGGTCCTGTAGGAAGGGAGGATCTTGGATTATGAAGTCTGCAATCTGGAAGGTGGCTGGGGCGGGGGTGCCACGGACTCAGCAGGTGACTCCCAGCTCTGCGCATGTGGGGCGCGTCCCCGTATACCCCTCTGCCTTTGGAGCAGATCTGGGCGGGATAGAATCCAGAAGGTGGTAAAAGGACCTCCGGAAGATTTGGGGTGGGTTCTCTTTTGGTGATTCTCAACTTTGGGCGGTACCGCCTCCAGAATCTTTTGAAAGAGTTGGGTGCATTTTGATTGTCACAATTCCTGGCGCCTAATGGGCGGGGCAAGGATGCCCCAAATCCTGCCCAGGGTAGAGAGGTTCTGAAAGCGGAGAATTTCCTGCCCAGAATGAGGTTAGCTTCTTCGGTTTAATTAAGAGCGTTTCTGTGTGGTAAGTGCTAGTAGAGAATCTCACTCGAGTGAGAGTTACTGGGCCCTTTTTCTTTTCCTGTCTGTGCAGTCTTTTTTTTTTTTTTTTTTTTTTTTTGGTGTATGTGTGGGGGTGCTCGTTCTACTTTCCACAGGACTGATATCCTTGTAAAGTTGTCTAAATGTGAGTTTTTCAAATCAAACCATTTCAGAAACACGGTCATAAATTATTTTATAATGATGAAGGATTGTGTTTGTTGAGCACCTGGTATGTCCCAGTCACTGTACTATGTATCCTATTTGCATTGTCTCATTTAATCCCTTTTGTACATCTGTGGGGTAGCTGCTGTTAAATACAGATTGGGAAATAAAGGCTTAGGGTGTTTAAGTAATTTCCCCAAGGTTGTACAACAAATGATGGTAAGCCAGTCTTAGGTACTTAAACTACAAGTGCAACCTAATTCATTTTATTACATCAAGTTTATATGCATATGGATGCTGGTAATGAAGTTCTGTTCTTAATATTACTGTCCCAGTCTCCTACCCAGATGTAATCATAAAAGCAGGGCTTGCATGTTGTATGTGTGGTTATATCCCTTCTTTAGTACATGTCCCAAGTTACTATCAGTAAACGTAAATTATTGGAGAAAGGAAGAAAAGGAGTTACCCACTAATGCAAAGAGTATACATTGTATAATAAGGACTTGTGACAGGAGTGTGTAATTGACACCATAGAAAAGAAACATTTTTCACAGCCAACAGTCAGAATAAATTATATATATATATGTTATATATATACGTATGTATGTATATGCATATATGTGTATATAAACAGCCATAGATGTATGAGTGGGATAAACAAAACGTAGTATATACCTGGAATGGGATATTATTTGCCCTTAAAAAGGAAATCCTGTCACATGCTACAACATGTGAGGACGTTCTGTTAAGTGAAGTAAGCCAGTCACAAAAATAAATACTGTATGATTCCATCTGTATTTGGTATCTAAAGTAGTCAAATCTCACAGAAACAAAGAATGTTAGTTACCTGAGGGAAAGGGGAAATGGAGAGTTGTTAAACGGGTAGAGTTTCAGTTGTGCAAGATAAAAAAGATCTGTACATCTGTTGTATAACAGTGTGAATGCCCTTAACAGTACTGAGCTGCACACTTAAAGATGTTTCAGATTGCAGATTCTGCGTTAGGTGTTTTTTACCCCACATGCGTGCACGTGCGCTCACACACACACACACACACACACACACACACACACCCCACACAGACGTAGACAGGGGAAAATAGAGGTTGTAGCGTCTAAGACCTATGCTTGAGTTGCAGCTGCATGATTTACTGGTATTGTGACCTGCATCCTCCCAGCTGAGTGGTCGTACAGGCTTATCGTAAGCAACCAGGCCTTCCGAGGCAGTCTGGTCACCCCGTCCTGTTCAGAGCAGTGACTAGTTCGGACCTTTTCCATACTCTTGAAATCTGTAACTTCCGTCTGACCCCTCAGCCTCCTAGTCACAAACAAAATAGAAGCCAATAGGCATGAACTCTCTGTTCACCCCCAAGCCTAGAACCCTAGATGTATCTGTACCCTTTTTACCCATTTCCCTGTATCTAAGTTAAATCCCACCTTTTATGCCCTTCTCCCTGTTACCCTTCTCTTTCCATTTACCTTCCCTTTTGATCTTTTTTCTTTACCCCCTCTGGCCACTGGCAGTCATTGGCTAGCCCCTTTTGATCTTGATCTCATGCCTCGTTCCAGTTACCGTCCTCTTACTCTTTTTCACAGTTAGACCTTTCAAGATACTTGTCCCTATTCACTGGTACCATTTCCATACCCCTTCTTCCTCTACTCACTCTAGTCTCTTCCCGTCCTCGTAAACAGCTCTCAGTAAGGTTAACTTGCTTTTCTGTTTCACTAAGCACTAAGCAGACATTTAAAGTCTTTATCTTGTTTGATCTTTTAGGGTGTAGACCAACATCCTTAACGTGGGCTAGGGACCTCTGCTTGCTGTGCTGGTTGCCTCCCTTACCTACCCTTGTTTTCTGAACTCTAGCGCTTGGCTTGTTCACTTCTTTGGGAGTGCAGTGTACCCTTTTACCATGGGAACCCACGCTGTCCTCTCTTCTGGAATGCATGTCTTTACCTGCTACCCTTCAGTTAACTCCATTCTTCATCTTCAGATTTTGTCCTAATCATCACTTACTCAAGGAATCCTTGCCTTCCCTGACCTCCTTGACCAGGTCAGGTTCCTCAATTTCTATGGTCTCTTGCCCTGGGTACCTCTCCTTCATCGCACTTGGCCGCGTTCGACATTACCCTTATGTCTGGCTACATGATTACTGTGTTTGGTGCCTACACTGTAAGCTCACCAGTACCTGGTACGTGATAAATGAGTGAATAAATGTGATTTACCGATGTAAATGATTTACTTACTACATAAGTAGTAATTTGGAAGAATTTATAGCCTCTTTTCATTTGTAATCACAGAAAGATATTTATGAAAATTAGCCAATGAAAGACAAACCAATGAAAACTCTTTGTTGCACTTACCTTCTGTGGTGGATTGATGTTAATGACAGACTTAGGATGCCAGTAGACATGAGGCTTTTGGTAGATTTTTGACCAGTTAATGGATTCCTCCTTGTCTCCTAAAAGGGGGGCAATTTTTCTCTGGAACTCAGTCAGCTTATAATGCTAAGTATGCTTAATACAAAGAAATTTATTGGTTCTTCAGAGGTTCTGTTGTATATTGTTAACTTTTAGAAAAGAGAATGTACTTTTGTCAGCAATTTGTTAGAATTTTTATTTATTTATTTATTATTTTTTTAATGTTTATTTGGGGGGGGGGAGGGGCAGAGAGCAAGGGAGACACAGAATCCAAAGCAGGCTCCAGGTTCTGAGCTGTCAGCAGCCAGCCTGACACAGGGCCGGAACCCACAACCATGAGAACATGACCTGAGCTGAAGCCTGATGCTTAACTGACTGAGCCACCCAGGTGCCCTGATTTTTTTTTAATTAATTAATTTATTTTAAGAGAGAGGGAGGGAGTGGCAGAGAGCGTGAGAGAGAGAGTCCCAAGTAGGCTTTGTGCTGTCAGTGTGGAGCCCAACATGGGGCCCAAACTCACAAACCATGAGATCATGAAATGAACTGAAATCAAGAGTTGGATGTTTAACCCACTGAGCCACTCAGGCACCCCTGTCAGAATTTTTAAATACCTGTGGTAAAGCAGATTTCAAGTTGGCCTAGGAGTCGTTTTTGATACCTTTTTTTTTTTTTTTTTTTTTTTTTTTTTTTACAGATTTTACTTTTAAATATATCTATACCTAACAGGTGACTCAGACTCACTACCCTGAAATCAAGAGTCACATACTCAACTGACTGAGCCAACCAGGCACCCCTTGATACCTTTCTTTTGTACCCCGTGCCCATCAGTTACCAGTTCTGGCTCTTCTAACAGGCCTTTTCTTTTGGTTTGACTGCCCTCATCCTCCTTTAGGTTGCATCACCTTATTAGCGGCTTACCCACCAGCATCCTTGGTTCCTGACACTCGGTGTTCTACTTAATCCAGCAACCACACCAGTGCCCTGTAGTATGAGTTTTGTGTTGTCACGTACTACTTGAAACTTTTTCTACTTACTAATAGGAAAAATTCCATCTCGGCCTGGAATCTGAGGCTCAGACCTACTCTATCCTTTGCAGGTATCGAGAGCTAAGAAAATGATCTCTAGGGGAGTCAGCTAGTCATCAGCCAACTAGTACCTCACTGTGGTCTACAGGATTTAGGGATTGGGTTCTCGTTTTGGCAGGCCTGAGCTCTTATTTGTTAGTGTATCCAGAGTTGATTGGATCCTAGTCATTGATTTTCTCTAATCAGACTCAGAAAAGACAGATATGTAAACTAGTATTTCAATTTATTGATCTTTAATGAGAAGTGTATCTGCATGGGTACTCATGTTGGTTGGTCAGCACAGCTTTTACTCTAGAAATTTACGTAATAAATGATATTTTTTAATCAGAAGATTGTCAAGAATGGAAGCAAAGCAGGGAGTGGACTGATTACTCTTAATGTGAGGTCTAGACCTGCTGATTCCCATCTCCCACATCCCCACACCAAAGACCTATGGCTTCCTGCCCTCCCCTTCAGATTAGGTTAGGCTAGGTTCTCCCTTTTATATGTTCTCCTAGCAGTTCTCCATCATCTTTTATTATATTGATCATTGTATTTTGAATTCTGTGTTTAATGTCTTTCTCTGTGTCAATCTCTGAGTTCCATGAGGACTGGCATACTGTCTATCTTGCTTGGTCTGTAGTCCCTGGCACATAGGAAGTCCTCAGTAAATACTTGTTGAGTGAATGAATGATGTGGTTTGACCAGTTTAGTCTATTCTTCACCATGCACATTTTCCCCCTTAAAAGAATTTTCCCAATGCATTGTCTTTTTATGACAATATTGCTTATACTACAGTGAACATTTAACACATTTAATTAGGTTGCATTATCATGCCGTCTTACTTCCCTGGTTTGTTTGGATTTGTGCTTTCTCAGAGAGAAGTTAAACATGTTTACAGTTCAGGCTATAGATTAGTTCCACGTTTCTGGAGTGACTGATTGGTTTTGACTAGTTTCCCTTTCAGAGTCTTTATAAACACATATGGACACCATATCTGATTGTTTACAAACAGAAACTTGGGTCTTCAGGGAGTGTTATTCAAACAGTGGGTCTAAAATATATTTCATGAATTTCATAAATTTATTTCATGAATAAAATAACATGATACAAAATATCAGAGTGCATGGATTGAATGAATATTGGTATTTTATATACAACTTTTCAGTTTTATGTAGTTACTGGGTTGAGATATGGAATATTTCTTACCGCGGGTTCTAGTCACAAAAGTTTGAAAGCTGTTACTCTTTAATTCCACTATGGCTCTTTGAATTCTCTTTTACACTTTTGCACCTGCCTTTGAGCCTTAGCTCCTGCTTTCTCTTGGCTGTGCTTTGTTACCCAGATTTTCCCCAAATTGCTGCACAAGTGCAGCCATCCCTTAGAAATTCTTGACCATCATTTTGATCTTTTGAAATTCTTATTTTTTTGTGTCAACAATGATATTCCCTTTTTTGTACTATTGTTATTGAGATTTTTCACTTACGTATGCTCTGTCTCCAGAATTTGATTTTGAGGTTTTTAAAAAAAATTTTTTTGTTAACTTTATTCATTTTTGAGAGACAGAGAGAGACAGAGCATGAGTGGGGAAGGGGCAGAGAGAGAGGGAGACACAGAATCTGAAACAGGCTCCAGGCTCCGAGCTGTCAGCCCAGAGCCTGACGCGAGGCTCGAACTCACGAACTGCGAGATCATGACCTGAGCCGAAGTCGGATGCTCAACCAACTGAGCCACCCAGGCGCCCCTGATTTTGAGTTTTTAAAGATCAGATTGTTTCTCCTGTCCCCTATAATATTTTATTGTTTATTTATGGGCTGAAACATTTTTAGATAAGACATTTTTAGATAAGTGAATTTGGCTGAGTTTAGATGAATTTGCCTAGGTATGTCTAGATGTGATCTTAATTTCACTTACCAGATGTGTCAGAAATACCTATATTTATGGGGCGCCTGGGTGGCGCAGTCGGTTAAGCGTCCGACTTCAGCCAGGTCACGATCTCGCGGTCCGTGAGTTCGAGCCCCGCGTCGGGCTCTGGGCTGATGGCTCAGAGCCTGGAGCCTGTTTCCGATTCTGTGTCTCCCTCTCTCTCTGCCCCTCGCCCGTTCATGCTCTGTCTCTCTCTGTCCCAAAAATAAATAAACGTTGAAAAAAAAAATTAAAAAAAAAAACACCTATATTTATTTCAGACATTTTCATTTTCCACATGTTAGGTATAGAAGTAATATAGTTTAGTAGTTAAGGCACATTCTGGTGACAAACTGCCAGGGTTCATAACCCAGGTATCCAGTGTGTCCCTGGGTGAGTTTCTTGCCCCCTCTGCCTCAATTTCCACATCTATAAAATGGAAGAAGACAGAGTGCTGACCTCATAGTGTTCTGAAATAAAATAATCCGTGGAAAGAGCTCAGAACCATGCTCAGTAGCACATGGCAAAAGCTCAGTATTACTTATATAAATTTACAAAAGTGTTCCATATTTATGTTTTTAAAAAAAATTTTTTTTAATGTTTATTTTATTTTTCAGAGAGAAAGAGAGACAGAGTGTGAGCAGAGGAGGGTCAGAGAGAGAGTGAGACACATAATCTAAAGCAGGCCCCAGTCTCTGAGCTGTCAGCACAGAGCCTGACGCGGGGCTCGAACTCACAAACTGTGAGATCATGACCTGAGTTGAAGTCGGACACTTAACTGACTGAGCCACTCAGGTGCCCCTCTGTGTTGTTTTTTAATAGCTAGTGTCCTAGCCAAAATAAACTGCCTTTTTTTTTTTTTTTTTGAGCTGCTAAGTTTTACAAAATCTGATCTTTAGTCCCTACTCCTGCTTTTATTTGGATGATAGGGACTTGTATTTATTGAATGCCTATGATATGCCAGTCACTGTAATGTGTGTTTTACCTAGTTTATCTCATTTAATCCCTTTGCCCCTATGATGTAGATATCATCTAGTGAGGTTATTTCCTTGCTCCATGTCGTACAGCTAATAAAGTGGCAAAACCATAGCAGATATTCCACTTTCAAGTTGAGATTTACTTTATGTTGTATTAAGCTAGACAAAATGATGCTTATATTGTTTTTGAGAAATCTGATATGTGTGCTTGTATATTAATGTTTGGTTTATAAGTATAACTCTGCATATTTAAAAGTAGCCATGATGAGTGTGACTGAAATATGTAGACAGTAACCTTATGTTATTTTCCACATGTGTGTCATATTTGATGCTGGTTTTATCGATTTTTTCTTGAAGCTGCTAGTCTGTGGGGTCCGTACAAAGACATTTGGCAAACAGTGGGAAATGCTCTTTGGAGAAGACAACCTGAAGCTGTCCACCTTCTTGACATGATCTTGAAGAAACACAAACCTGACTTCATCTCACTGTTCAGAAACCCAGTAGGAAATTTTCTTTTTTGCTTCTTGGATATGCTTTTGTACTTGTCCTAGTCCACTGATTCAAGTTTTCTCTAAAACTGTAATTTTTCCTAGGAGCAGTTATTATCTTCTTTTTGTTCTCCATAGAAGTTAATATGTATCTGTCTCTAGCCAGGAGATATCTTATTAATATTTGAATGCAATTTATAAAGTGTAGTATATTCCAGAATTGTGAGTGTCCTTGGAATTTCTGACGTATAGTTAATATATCTAAGCTCAGTAAGATTGATTATTTTGTTTATTTCCAGGTACACTTTCAACATTTTAACTCTTCATAATGTTATGTAAGTTGTGTTAGCTGAACTAATGAATTCCTGTGTGTTTACTCACTGCATCTTGAAATCCCTTTCAACCAAGAAGAGAATACTTCAGTGTAGGGAATTCTTATTTGGAAATTCCTTTCCTTGCTGTTTGATAATTTTCTTTTGTAGACTAACAAGAACCGTTTGTCTTACCAGAAATGACCTTTTGCTTTTTAGCTTTTTTTTTTTTTTTTTTTCTCTCTTTAGTAGAAAGAGCCCTACCCTGGGAGCCAGTTGAGCTGAGTTCCAGTCTTGGCTCTACCACTAGAGTTGTAGGACAGGGAGGTCACCTGACTTATCTGGGCATCAGCTTTTCCATCTGTTAATAGAGGAGTTGGATTTAAATGTCCTATGTGGCCTTCTTCCAGATGTAAATTTCTAAGACTGTGATCCATCAAATAATTCTATACTATATGTTATTTGTTAACTATCTGAACCAAGTAAGAATTTTTTTGGGAATAAGACTACATTTTACATAATATACTAATAAACTATCACTAGCCCTACTGATTGATTCAACAATTCCTGTATATATTTGTTATTTCCCTCTTGAAGACTTTATGTTTTTATTTATTAAATGTATAACTGGAAAAGTTCCTTACAGACTTGAAAAATAGTATACTATTTGTGCTTTCTCAAAATTTTGTATTTCAGAGGTTAGCAGGGGCAATTATTGAGAAGGTAGTAATAGCATAAAGTGCTGGAACGAGTAGGAAGTGTTACCTCATAAAGGTCTAATTGTAGACTGTCTGATAAACAGTACTTCTTTTGTCACATTACCAATCTACCTTATCATGAATTAACTTCTCTAGGTAATAATTAAGACCTTGTCTCCAGGATACTAGTTCATCACCTGATTTTATTTATTTTTGCCATTGTAGCCCAAAAATGTCCAACAACACGAGAAGGTTCAGAAAGCCAGTACAGAGGGAGTCGCCATCCAGGGTCAACAGGGGACCCGACTTCTTCCTGAACAGCTCATTAAAGAAGCCTTTATCCTTAGTGACCTTTTTGATATTGGAGAATTGGCAGCTGTTGAGCTTCTCCTCGCCGGTAGGTTGACATTTAATTGACCCTATGGTAAGGGAGGACAGAACTATAAAGTCATTTGCTCAGGATTTATAGTGTTGTATCATTTAGGTTCCAGAGTAGTTTCTAAGGATGCAGTTTATTCGCAAAGTCATATTCAAAACATCTCCTTTTGTTTATCTTTGACTAATGGGAAGGCTTTAGTGACTGAAGTTGTGAAAGGTAATTTAACTGTTTTAAGATAGGCTTTTACATGGTAATTTACTAGCAAAGAATCATTGGCTCATCTCACAAATTTTATAGCACAAAGAATTTATTGTCATAGAATGAGTAAGAAAGAAAGGTCACTGCTTTTTTGGAGTTTCTTTTTGAGGTGGGGGGGTTCAGATAAGCGAATGGGTTAAAAATAAGAATTTTAATAATACTACTAGGAAGAAAATAAAACAAGGCAATGGGCTATAGAGAGATGGGGGACTGCTAGAGGGCAACTCTAAATAGGGTATTTAGAGAAGGCTTCTCTGGGACATATGACCTGAGACCTCCATGATGATAGGGTACTAGAGTTGTTGGTGACCCAGACAGACCAAGCAGCAAGTGCTTGAGGTGAGGCCAGAGGCACACTATAGAATAAAAAGACCATGGATAGAAGGATGCAGGAGCCTCACAAAGACAGGGAAGGTGAGGGAGGGTAAGGAGAGAGCAGGAATTAGATCACATTCAGTCTTGCAGGCAAGGAAAATTATTTGGATTTTATTCTAATTGATTGCCATGGAAAGTTGCTGACAGGGGCTTTAAGCAGAAGAGTTACATAATCCAGAAAAAATTTGAAATTATTTCTCTGGCTGCTATATAGAGAAAAAGTTGAAATTTCCATAAAGTAAGCAATTCATTTTCATTATAGCAGAGGAGCCTTGTGAAGAAGCCTCGTGGGCATTTTTAAAATTTTTTTATTTTTCAAAATTTACATCCAAATCAGTTAGCATATAGTGCAACAGTGATTTCAGGAGTAGATTCCTTAGTGCCCCTTACCCATTTAGCCCATCCCTTCTCCCACAACCTCTCCTGTAATCCTCAGTTTGTTCTCCATATTTATGAGTCTCTTCTGTTTTGTCCCCCTCCCTGTTTTTATATTATTTTTGTTTCCCTTCCCTTGTGTTCATCTGTTTTGTCTCTTAAAGTCCTTATATGAGTGAAGTCATATGATGTTTGTCTTTCTCTGACTAATTTCACTTAGCATGATACCCCCCAGTTCCATCCACGTAGTTGCAGATGGCAAGATTTCATTCTTTTTGATTGCCGAGTAATACTGCATTGTATATATACATATATCTATATACCACATCTTCTTTATCCGTTCATCCATCGATGGACATTTGGGCTCTTTCCATACTTTGGCTATTGTTGATAGTGCTGCTATAAACATGGGGGTGCATGTGTCCCTTCGAAACAGCACTCCTGTATCCCGTGGATAAATGCCTAGTAGTGCAATTGCTGGGTTGCAGGGTAGTTCTATTTTTAGTTTTTTGAGGAACCTCCATACTGTTTTCCAGAGTGGCTGCACCAGCTTGCATTCTCGTGGGCATTTTAATTGAAAAAGTTTCATATGTTTAAAGATGTCATGTGGCTTCCAAAATCCTTTTTGACCTAAGGCTGCATTAAAAGTAGTACGGTATTGGGGCGCCTGGGTGGCGCAGTCGGTTAAGCGTCCGACTTCAGCCAGGTCACGATCTCACGGTCCGTGAGTTCGAGCCCCGCGTCGGGCTCTGGGCTGATGGCTCGGAGCCTGGAGCCTGTTTCTGATTCTGTGTCTCCCTCTCTCTCTGCCCCTCCCCCGTTCATGCTCTGTCTCTTTCTGTCCCATAAATAAATAAAAACGTTGAAAAAAAAAAATTTAAAAGTAGTACGGTATTGAGAATGAGGAAGGTAGTTTTTCCATTCTGGGATGGAAATGTTAACTGGATATGCTTGAGTTTTAGTTTAACTCAGAACTTTGATTTAACATTTATTTTATTTTTACCATGGGCCAGGCACTGTGTTAAGGCTTCAGGAAGAGAAGCATGAATAAAACAACTAGTGTGAAGGAGCTCATAGTCTAGTAACTGGGAAAGACATGGGGACAAATAATTATGACACAATTAGGTGCATTAATGCCGGTTTATGCAAGATTTAGTGATGGTCCAGAGGCAAAGAGATTAAATTGAATTGACCTCAGGGTGTACAGAGAAGTCTTCATAAAGATCATGCGGCCTAAGGTAGGTGTTGAAATATGAGTAGGCACATGTCGAGTAGAATAGGTGTGCATTCAGGAGGACGAAGGGCATCCAGGCACAAGAAATGGCCTGCACAGAAGTGTGAAGCAGTGAAATGAATTTGGGGACGAGAGAGAGTGGACTGATTGTGCTACGGGGAAAAGACAATCTTAGGAAATGAAACTGAAACTAAAAAAGACAAAGTGGAAATTACTCAAAAGAGAGCAGTTAAAACGGTGAGGGAACTGGAAACAGGAAAAGTTAATTTTCAGAGAAAACTTGAGGGGAAGAAACGTCCAAATATTGGAAAGATTTCATGTGAAAGAGGGTAAAATGGGCATTAAACAACATTGGATTCAGTGGACAGTAGTGAGACCAAAAGATTGTTCCCCAGCACATAGAAATCAGAGATAAAGGTGAGATTGAGCGTTTGGGAAATGGTGAATTCCATTACTACCAGTGTCCTGGCACAAGTTGGATGGCCTCTTGTAGATGTTAGGGAAGAAGGAAAACAGTAGATGGGTGTTTGAAGTAGAGGACCCTTAGGGCCCCTTGAACCCCGAGGTCCTGTGATTTCTTTGAACTGAACGTTGGCATAGTCATTTTGGGTCTCATCCTAAACACACACGTGTGTATTTACTAAATTGTTTCTCAACTCCCTTTTCTAGGAGAGCACCAACAGCCCCATTTTCCTGGTCTCACCAGAGGACTAGTAGCTGTTCTTTTATACTGGGATGGAAAGCGGTGCATTGCAAATTCCCTGAAAGCCTTGATACAGTCTAGACGAGGAAAGACGTGGACCCTTGAACTCAGGTCTGTTTGCTTCTTAGGATTTCAAGGCTTTATTAAAAATTATCTGGATTTATTAATTTATTATTAGAAATAACGTAAATTTCTCCTTCCAGTATGTATAATTTAAGTAAGATATGTAACATAGCCGAGCAATAAATACTTCCTTATTCTATAAAGAATAACAGATTAAAGCTGCTTTATTTGTTAACAAAAAATAAGTATGCTTACAAGTTTATTGATGCCTAGTTATCTAGAAAGAACTAAAAGAGCTGGGTTATAATTCATCCTGTTTTGTCCAGTAATGTAACATTATTGTCAACAGCATTTGCTATATCTGTAAGGTGAAGAAGTGTATGCATTACTGTTCGTTGTAACTTTCTCTATTGATTTCTTTTCGTTACAGTCCAGAGCTGGTTTCCATGACAACACGCTTTACAGATGAACTGATGGAGCAAGGATTGACTTATAAAGTGCTTACTCTGGTGTCACAGATTGATGTGAACAATGAGTTTGAGAAGCTACAGCGGGAGAGAGGTTTGGGCAGTGAAAAACATCGAAAAGAGGCAAGGGTTCACTGACATCTGTTCATGGGTTGTCTATGTCAGGTCTCGGGCAGAAAAGTCATGACCATTAGAACAATTAGAACGTGGGCACAGAAAATTGCTAACATACGTTAAAATGTGTAGGCATCTGTGTCCAAAATTGGCTTGTAGCTGTTTTCACTTCTTTCTAGTCACTTATATGCTGTTGTAGCTCTTTTCCTGGAATGAACTCTTCAAGAAATTGGTCATCCCATAACAGAGCTTGGAACTTAAAATGAGGAATTAACAGTAGGGTTTGTTTAGAATTCCAGAGGTGACAGGTTAGGGTCACTTGTGGATTCAGATAGATTTATTTAGTTGCTTAGCTTTGGAAAAGGTAGTTTACATTTTTGGAAGAAGACCGGGTGGTTTCACTGTGGTTTATGTGTACTAACAATCATACGTTTTTCTTTCTAGGTTTCTGATCTTATCAAGGAGTGCAGGCAGTCTCTGGCAGAAAGCCTTTTTGCCTGGGCTTGTCAGTCACCTTTAGGCAAAGATGACACACTGCTTCTTATTGGACATTTGGAAAAAGTGACAGTTGAGGCTAATGGTTCGTTGGATGCAGTGAATCTGGCTCTTCTTATGGCGCTTCTGTACTGCTTTGATATCAGTTTTATAGAACAAAGCACAGAGGAGCGAGATGGTATTGGATTTTATACCTATTAATACATTTACTTTTTTAAAAATGAGATTAAATTATGGAGATAACATTTAAGAAGGGCAGTATTTTAACTAACGTAAGAAATTGTACATTTTATTCCTGTATTTATTCCCGTGTGTGCAGTTCATCCATATTTGAGTATTTACATAAAAGATGACATTTAAAAAATTCTGCGCTCCGTTAGATGTCTTTATTGTCCTTTTCAGTTTTGGAATAGGAAAGTGATAAAGATTACGCAATACATGTTCATGAGTTCTCCATGCGTCATTTACGTAACTGCTTGTTTCTTTACATTTTATTCACATTTCAGACCTTTCATGAAAACATTCTAGGGGAGGGTAACTATCATTTTTAGTAATATATCATCTTTGATTTATGTTGTCGCTGAGTGTATAAAATTTTTACTTGGTGACCTTATTCATAATTACTGCTTAGAAAAGAGGATCTCAAAAATGATTCCTGCAGAGGAAGATTATTGCCCTTAGCGTCACAGGTGTTTATAGTTATTCTAACAGTTATCCCCTGTCCACTTTTGACCGTATTGTTGGCATCTTTCAATAGGTAGGTATGTAGGGAGAATAGACCTTTCCACTCATCTTTGGTGGCCATCCTTAGACATTAGGGAAGGCTTATGGAAGGCATAAGTACTCCTTTCCTCCAGTCAGATTGTCACACGGTGCTTTGTGCGCCACAAAAAGAGTGGTGCCTGCGCTTGTATAGGAACGCTGCCACTTAAGGCATTGGTCAGATTTCCTGTATTGAATGAAATGAAGCACAGAATTAAGTGGGGGCAAGCTGTGTTCGTGGAACCTTGTAAGTGGTACTTGCAGCAGCGAAATGAAATGCCTGGAAAGTTTCATAGGCTAGGATGTAAGGTTTTTGTAGTAGGTTTTAAT
The DNA here is from genome assembly GCF_028749965.1 of Puma concolor. Lineage (NCBI taxonomy): Eukaryota > Metazoa > Chordata > Mammalia > Carnivora > Felidae > Puma > Puma concolor. The sequence goes on along the minus strand of NC_141668.1, from coordinate 18,706,899 downwards.
TTTATGAATTTAGGATGCTGATGATTAACTCATTTTAATTGTGATTTCCTGTTGGTCGTTCTGTATGTGTTTGATTAATAAATGGGAGAAGTGAATTATTAGTGCATGTATAATAGTAGACAGAAACTTTCAAACTACAGGAAATTAAAGAATGTGTTCTTGGTTAAAGATTGGGAACCACTAGGGCACCAGGGTGGCTCAGTCGGTTGAGCATCTGACTTCAGCTCAGGTCATGATCTTGCAGTCCGAGAGTCTGAGCCCCACATCAAGCTCGCTGCGCTGAAGCCGCTATCAGCACAGAACCCGCTTCAGACCCTCTGTCCACCTCTCTCCCACTGTGTGTGCACTCTCTTTCTCAAAAATAAACATTAAAAAATAAAAGAAATATGGTACGCCTGGGTGGCTCAGTCGGTTGAGCATCCGCCTGCAGCTCAGGTCATGATCTTGGGGTCCGTGAGTTCGAGCCCCACGTTGGGCTCTGTGCTGACAGCTCAGAGCCTGGAGCCTTGGTTCAGATTCTGTGTCTCCCTCTCTCTGTGCACCTCCCCTGCTTGCACTCTGTCTCTCTCTCTGAAAAATAAATAAACGTTAAAAAAATAAATAAATATTAAAGATTGGGAACCGCTGACATCAAAAGGAAGGACAAGAAAATAAGTAAAATAAAGTCTTAGGTGTCAGTGGTGTTTCCCATTTTAGAGTTTTAAAAAATTTTTATTGTTTTTGAGAGAGAGTTTACAAGTGGGGAAAGAGCAGAGAGAGAGGGGAACAGAGGATCCAAAGCGGGCTCTGTGCTGACAACAGCCAGTCCGATGTGGGGCTCGAACTCACGAACTGTGAGATCATGACCTGGGCCAAAGTCAGACGCTGAACCAACTGAACCTCCCAGACTTCTTGGAGAGAGAGAGAGCAGAGGAGGGGCAGAGAAAGAGGGAGAGAGAGAATCTTAAGCAGGCTCCACACCCCCGTGCAGCCTGACTCGAGGCTCGATTTCACAACCTCCCATTTTACATTTATTCAGAATCCTATGCTTGTTTGAAATACCAGAGTATAAATAGAAAATCATTTAATTATTATTTAGCAATTTCATTTGTTATAATCACAGTCGATGCTTGTTTGCAATTTGAATTCTTGTTTTGGTCTGTTTTTGCTTGATATTTTAATGTAGGCATTTATGTAGTAAAATTCTATTTTTTTTTTTTTTTTAAAGATTTTACTTTTAAGTTATCTCTACACCCAACAGGGGCCTCGAATTCATAATCCCGAGATCAAGAGTTGCCTGCATTACTGATCGAGCCAGCCAGGCACCCCAAATTCTATCTTTTTTGATCTTTAAATTGCATTGATTTTAGAATTTATATGCAGAAAAACTGGCTTTTTAACTGTTTTAAAAAAATTTTATAGTATACTTATAAAAAACCATTGAAAAAAGAATTAAAATTTAGAATTATTGTCAATTGCCTCTTTCAGTATTAGTTTGTATAGAATTTTTACGGTAGTGTGTTTTTTGGTTTGTCGAACACAAACACTATTTTTTGGTTAGTCCTAATTCTTTGATAATTCATTGAACTCTGATTTCCTGATCTTTAGCCATCATTCCTATGTATCAAAAGTGAGGATTTCTCTACTTGTTGGTATAGTGGTCTATTTTTGTGTTTTCAGATATGATTCATCAGCTTCCACTATTGACAGAAAGACAATACATTGCAACAATTCATTCCCGCCTTCAAGACTCACAGCTTTGGAAACTGCCTGGGCTGCAAGCCACGGTTCGACTTGCCTGGGCATTGGCACTGAGAGGAATATCTCAGCTACCTGATGTGACAGGTAAATTGATTGTAGGTGACTCTCTTATGAGAAAGAACGTATCAACTTGAGTGGTATGTTATCTTTGACATATAAGCATGAGCATAGGAAGATATCTGGAGTTGTATTAAATGAAGCTTTGGAATGTGGTAAAATACAGACTTTTTTTGTCCTGGTCTCTCAAAAGAAATTTTATGAAATATGGTTTCCCTTTCTTGGAACCAGTGACAATGCTCTTTTAGTTTCTTTTTTCCCTTAAGAGTGTAAAATTTTGAGGGGCGCCTGGGTGGCTCCGTCAGTTGAGCGTCCGACTTTGGCTTAGGTCACAATCTCACAGTTTGTGAGTTCAAGCCCCGCGTTGGGCTCTGTGCTGACAGCTCAGAGCCTGGAGCCTGCTTCGGATTCTGTCTCCCTCTCTGCCCCTCCCCACTCATACTTTGTCTCTCTCTCAAAAATAAAAAATAAAACATTAAAAAAAAAAAAAAGTAAAATTTTGAAATGGCAGTATCACAATAATTTTTTAAATTAAAATTTATGATTTCTTTTTTTTACGTTTTCTTCCTTGGTTTCACAAAATAATTTTTCACAAATTAAAAACTAGTATTATTTTAAAAGAAAATACAGGGGCGCCTGGGTGGCGCAGTCGGTTGGGCGTCCGACTTCAGCCAGGTCACGATCTCGCGGTCCGTGAGTTCGAGCCCCGTGTCGGGCTCTGGGCTGATGGCTAGGAGCCTGGAGCCTGTTTCCGATTCTGTGTCTCCCTCTCTCTCTGCCCCTCCCCCGTTCATGCTCTGTCTCTCTCTGTCCCAAAAATAAATAAAAACGTTGAAAAAAAAATTTATTTAAAAGAAAATACATTAGAAAGGAGATATTTGGATCAGCTAAGAATGGATGTGGAAGTCTGACTTTAATAGTCTATGACCCACTATAGCATATCCTGTTCTGCTGTTGACATTCATGTAATTCTCATACTATAGTGGTTTAACAGGACGAGAACTATGTTTTTGTTGTAATTTGAAGCCCAAAGAACTGTCACTTGTTTTTATGGTAGATCTGGAAAGATTTTATTAAGGTTTATTATCCATATCAGTGTTTTCTAGTTGTGGAGTGTCAACAGATTCTAGTATCTTATCAATTATGTGAATCTAGAACGTTTTGTTCACTAGTGCCCTACTGTTCACAAGGAGACTGCAGAAAGCATTTTTTTTTTTTTTTTTTTGTATTAAGGGGTCTTTCTTTGGCCAAGTATTTTTTTTCAAAAATTTTTTTTAATGTTTATTCATTTTTGAGAGAGAGAGAGATAGAGACAGAGACAAAGCATGGAAGGGTGGGGTCAGAAAGAGAAGGAGACACAGAATCCGAAGGAGGCTCCAGGCTGTGAGCTGTCAGCACAGAGCCTGACGTGGGGCCCGAACTCACAGACTGCGAGATCATGACCCGAGCCGAAGTCAGGTGCTTAACTGACTGAGCCACCCAGGCGCGCCGGCCAAGTATTTTTTATATTAAAGCTAATTCATGGCTAATTAGACATTCATATTCGTGCATAACTTCTATTTCTGAACTATACCTCTTAGTCATTTGCAAGTCTTATTTTAATACTTGTCTGGCATAAAATTATCCTTTAAACTTTTAAGTGGGTATGTGGTACTTAACTTCATATATTGTGATTTACTGTACTCTTGCCCTCATCTGGAAGGGTACAGAAGAATGTGTTACAGTTTGCTATTGATGAGAATAGGCTTAGGATTCCATACCTAGTTTCGAGTCCCAAATCTTTAGCTACTTATTCTCTTTAGTTTTACATGTTTATATTTTTTTATAAGTTTGATAATTAGGGGTACTATAATTAAACATTTTTAAACTAAAAAAGTTTCTGAAATTTGAATTTTAAAAAGTGCTAGAATTCAGGGGCACCTGGGTGGGTCAGTCTGTTGAGCGTCCGACTTCGGCTCGGGTCATGATCTCACGGCTCGTGGGTTTGAGCCCCGCGTCGGGCTCTGTACTGACAGCTCAGAGCCTGGAGCCTGCTTCAGATTCTGTGTCTTTCTCTCTCTCTGCCCCTAACCGACTCGCATCCTGTCTCTGTCTCTCTAAAAAATAAATAAACATTAAAAAAAAAAATTTGTTTTAAAAAAGTGCTAGAATTTAGATATTAATGCTGCTTTATTACCTAGTCTTCAAGAAATAGTTCTTGAATTGATCATCATGCAGTTTTAATTCCAGTATTTCTGAATTCAAGTGAAGGTTTGTAATTAATAATTATTATTAATATTTAATTTATAATCTTAAGTATTATTAGTCAAAATAAAAACAACTATTTTGTTCTCAAGGAGTTTGTATGGTATGGGTAGGCTTTATTTCAAAATGCAAAATAAAACATAAAAGCTCATTATTTTCCTCTGGTTGAGGCTCTTGGCTTCTATCTGTTTCTGACCCCTTCCAAGGCAATGAAACTTGGTGGTACTTTGAGGGATACCTGGGTTGCTCAGTCAGTTGAGTGTCTGACTTGATTTTGGCTCAGGTCATGATCTCACAGTTTTGTGAGTTCGAGCCCCACATCAGGCTATGTGCCGACAGCACAGAACCTGCTTAAGATTCTCTTCTCTCTCTCTGTCCCTCCCCTGCTCGCACTCTCTCTTTCTTAAAGAAAAGGAAAAAGAAAATGTACTTTGAGTAGCGCACTATGTATTTGATTTGTATGATGCTCAAGCAGAATAAACTATGTAGCAGTTCTTATCCAAAGCCGGATTACCACAAGGTTACCTAGCAATTTATATGTACATTTAAAAGAAGTAAATAGCAATCTATTTCTTGAGGACATAACGGTACCTATGACATATTTTACCAAAAAATTGAACATAAGTAAAGTCTCTGTAGATCGAACTGCCAACTTTTAATATAAACAGAGGACAGAGGAATATGTTAACTGTACCACTGGGATGGTTGTCAAACCATTGTGGAAACTCTACAGGATAAAGGTCTAGTTTCTACTGCAGATAAGGGCAAGGGAAAAATTGAAAAGATACAGGAGGAGCCCACTACAGATGTATCACTCGAACGCAATCTGTAGATCTTATTTGGATCCTGATTCAAGCAAACAGATTGCACAAAAGACAAAAAGCAAAAATCCAAACTAATATCTTTTATAACATTCATGGGACGGTTGTAAATTTGATTACTTTGTGGATATTTGATAGGAATTTTTTGAAGATTTAATGATATTGAGATATAATGGTATTTGTATGTATCACTTATTTTTCTTTTGTTTTTAAAGAATCTTTTTGAGTTGTATACTGAAATACTTATGAGTGAAATATTGAATAGTCTGGCATTTGCTTTCATCTAATTTGGAAACGCATGGAGATCTAGAGGAGATAAAATTAACTGTAAATGGATAGATAATATCGAAGCTAGATGATGGGTGTGTGGTTTTCATTATATTGGTCTATATATTGATAGATACCTGTTTGAAGTTTTTCAAATAAAAAGCTAAAAAAAGTTACAAGTAGACCAGTTTGTCTTTAGGTTAAGGTTTAGTTTTTAAGTTTTGCTACTTGGTTACCAAATTAGAAGAGTTACTTAGGTGGTCATGTTCAGGTTTTGGTCTTATTAGTTGTGAAGACTTTTTCTGAATGATCTAGTTCATTTCATTGAGATTAAAGCATCAGTTTGTTAATATTTTGATAATAATTCCCTGATTATTTCAGTATTACATCATGTATCTCTGAAGAAATTATTTATCACTCATGTTACTGAGAAGAGCACATGGTTTTCTTTTTCTTTTTCTTCTTCTTTCTCCCAAGTGTTGTTTCTTACAGGAATTCAAGGTTGGTTTATCATTTAAATCCAGGTTAACATATAGTGTAATAATGATTTCTGGGATAGAGTTTAGTACTTTGAATGCCCATTGCTCATCCCAAGTGCCCTCCTTAATCCCTATCACCCATTTAGCCCATCCCCTGACCCAACGCCCCCTCCAGCGACCCTCCATTTGTTCTCTGTATTTTAAGAGTCTCTTATGGCTTGTCTCCCTCTCATTTTTTATCTTATTTTCACTTCCCTTCCCCTATGATTATCTGTTTTGTTTTTTAAACTACACATATGAGTGAAATCATGGTATTTTGTCTTTCAATGACTTACTTCACTTAGCATAATACACTCTAGTTCCATTCACATTGTTGCAAATGGCAAGATTTCAGTCTTTTTGATCACCAAGTAATAATTCTGTTTGTGTGTGTGTGTTTTTACAATATATATACACACACACATGCATATACAACATTGTGTGTGTGTGTGTGTGTGTGTGTGTGTATACGCACATATACATATATACACACTATATCTTCTTTATCCATTCATGAGTCCGTGGACATTTGGGCTCTTTCCGTACTTTGGCTATTGTCAATAGGAGTACATGGTTTTCTTTCTTTCTTTCTTTCTTTTTCTTTCTTTCTTTCTTTCTTTCTTTCTTTCTTTCTTTCTTTCTTTCATTATTAAAAAAATTTTTTTGTGTGTGTTTATTCATTTTTGAAAGACAAAGACAGAGCATGAGCAGGGGAGGGGCAGAGAGAGAGGGAGACACAGAATCCAAAGCCGGCCAGGCTCCAGGCTCTGAGCTGGCAGCACAGAGCCCGATGTGGGGCCTGAAGTCACAAACTGCGAGATCATGACCTGAGCCAAAGTCAGACGCTCAACTGACTGAGCCACCCAGGTGCCCCATGGTTTTCTAATGTACTTTTTCAGTAGCTCTTTTGAGTTTGTGAGTCAGTTACAGTGGGTACAGTCTTAGTTTTAACATAGACATGCTTGAAGGTTGAGAAGATAACCTGAATTTTGAAACATCAGCAGAGTATTATGAAATACTATAGTCTAGTTTAATAACTTTTTCTCCATGTGCTGTTTTTTAAAATATATTTCTAGCTCTGGCTGAATTCACAGAAGCAGATGAAGCAATGGCAGAGCTTGCAATTGCTGACAATGTTTTCCTGTTTCTCACTGAATCCGTGGTGGTGTCAGAAAACTTCTATCAGGAGGAATTTTATATTCGTAGAATCCATAATCTCATCACAGATTTCCTTGCACTTATGCCAATGAAGGTATGTGTAATAATATAGGATGAGTAAAAAGTAGTAGAAGATTTTTATGAAATAATAGAACCGATCAATTAGCTAACTTTATGTTTTAGAAACTAGTAAAATATTTTACTACAGACCGTAATTTGACAATAGTTGTGTTACAGCTTTTGAATTAGTAATTCATGAAAATGAAATAAGACCTGTTAACTGAGAATAAGCTTAAAAGAACAATATATTTGACACTGAGAATAGTTAATAAGGAGAAAGTAATAGTTAAATCACTATGGGTAGAAAAGTATTAATACCATGCTATCCCAGGGATCAGTGCTTAGGTTTGCCTTATTGATATATTTTTACATATAATTTGGAAGAGCCATAGTGGAAAATTTCCAGTTTTATAGATAATTGTTTAGACTCTTAATTAGTGTATAAATGGGCTTCTGCTTGCTTACAAGTAATGCAAAGGCTACTTTTGAATAAAGAATTCAAGCTATCAGTATGATCTATAACTATGAGCCATGTCAGATGGTTTCTTGAGAGTGTATGTGTTTTGTGCAGTGTTGTGCCAAGAAAGCCATCAAAGTGGGGGCAGGAAGTAAATGAGGGAGTAAAGCCCTATGAATTCACTTTTTATGTGTGTATTTTAAAAAGCACCCCAGGGCCTCTTGGGTGGCTCATTTGGTTAAGCGTCTGACTCTTGCCTTCAGCTAAGGTCATGATCTCACAGTTCGTGGGTTCACACCCCGTGTTGGGCTCCATGCTGGCAGCGCAGAACCTGCTTGGGATTCTCTGTCTCCCTCTCTCTCTGCCCCTCCCCTGCTTGAGCTCTCTCTGTTTCTCAAAATAAATAAACAAATGTTAAAATAAATAAATAAAATAAAACATAAAAAAGCACCCCAGAGTACCTACATTTGTAATATTGTGTGGTTTTGGTACCATACCTCCTGAAACACATAAGGCAAATGGAAAAGGTACCTCAAATGGCAACAAACCAGGAGTGCAGTGCTTATTCATTATTTAACGAATTAAGTGTTTGTTGAGTTTCTTCTGTGTGCCAGGTACTATGTATTCTAGGTGTTGTGAAGAAGACCAATAAGTAGGAGACTCATTCGTTATCAGCAAAGAATTTAGAATCTAGTTGGAGAGATTAGGTAGTAAAAGTAGGTAAATGAGAGGTATAGATAGTAAACTACTATGAATTTATATAGGCTAAGGATAGCTCCCTTAGGACTAGAATAGTCAAGGAATACTTGGAAGAACGTTTTTTAAGTTTATTTATTTTGAGAGAGAGAGAGAGGGAGGGAGCACGTGTATGCATGAGCAGGGGATGGACAGAGAGAGAGGGAGATAGAGGATCCCAAGCCTGACATGGGGCTCAATCTCATGAACTGTTAGATCATGACCTGAGCTGAAATCAAGACTCTGGATGTTTGACCGACTGTGCTACCCAGGTGCCCCATTCAAGGAATACTTTAACAGATAACCTGAACCCTCAGTAACCTTGGAGGACTTGATAGATTAACACCACAGAATTTTGGAATAGGAAGAAGCCTGCTAATCCTTTCATTTTACATTTGTAGAAATGAAGCCTTAGAAAGCTTAAGACTTAAAGTTTTTCCTAATCAGTAGTCCAGATGGGACTTTGATTATGGAAAGATAATCAGTGGTTTGAATAGGGTAAACAATTCACACAATTGGGGATACTGGAGGGTTTTTTTTGATACAGGAGTATTTAGGTTATCTGTCTCTTCTTGAACAAACTGGTTTGTATCTGTCAGTGAATTTGTCCTTTTCGTTCAGATTGATTGACTTTAAAGTTATTCCTAATACTCCTTTATTATACTGTTCATGTATATAGGTTCTGTAATGATGTTTCCTTTCTTATTCTTAAGTTTGATAGTTTGTATCTTCCCTTTTTGTTTCTTAATTAGCCTGGCTAGAGGCTTATCAATTTTATTGATCTTTCCAAAGAACCACCTTTTGGCCTCATTGATTTTCTTTTCTTTTCTTTTTTTTTTTTTAATGTTTTATTATTTATTATTGAGACGGGGAGGGAGGGACAGAGAGAGAAGGAGAGAGGATCCTGTGCTGTCAGCACAGAGCCCAATGTGGGGCTCGAACTCACGAACTATGAGATCATGACCTGAGCTGAAATCAAGGGTCGGACGCTTAACCCACTTGAGCCACCCAGACGCCCCTCCTTGATTTTCTTTTACTTTGTTTTGCTATCATTGATTTCTGCTCTTTATTTTTTTCTCCCTATTGCTTTGGGTTTAATTTTCGCTTCTCATTTCAGTTTCTCTAGAACACTTATCTCTTAATTACTGCTTTAGGCTGTGTCACATAAATTTTGATATGTTGCTTTCTTTTTTGTTCAATTTAATATGTATTGTAATTTTCCTTGAGGCTTCTTTGATCGATGAGTTATTTAGAAGTGGCATTGTTTAATTTCCAAATATTTGGGAGCTTCTAGGTGTCTCTGCAACTGGTTTCTAGGTTATTTTAGTTGTGGTCAGAGAACATACTTTATAGGATTTCAGTTATCTTAAATTTGCTGAGGTTTGTTTTATGTTTGAGAATATGGTCAACTTGGAAAATGTCCTGTGTGCACATGAAAGGAATGTATATTCTGTTGCTGTTATATGGAGTATTCTGTAAATGCCAGTTAGGTAAAGTTGCTAATAGTGTTTAAGTCTTCGACGTCCTTACTAATTTCACATACTTGTTCTATTGAATAATGAGAGAGGGAGGCGCCTGGGTGGCTCAGTTGGTTGGGCTTCTGACTTCAGCTCAACTCATGATCTCCTAGCTTGTGAGTTCAAGTGCTGCATTGGGCTCTTGCTGACAGCTTGGAGCCTGGAACCTGCTTTGGATTCTGTGTCTCCCTCTCTCTCTGCCCCTCCCCTGCTTGTGCTCTCTCTCTCTCAAAAATAACTAAATATTAAAAAATAATGAGAGAGGAGTGTTGAAATCCTCACCTGTAATTGTGGGTTTGTCTAGCTTTTTGTTTTTTAATGTTTATTTATTTTTGATAGAGAGAAAGAACAAGTTGGGAAGGGGCAGAGAGAGAGGGAGACACAGAATCTGAAACAGGCTCCAGGCTCCCAGCTGCCAGTCCAGAGCCCAATGGCCTCAAACCCATGAACTCTGAGATCGTGACCTGAGCCAAAGTAGGACGCTTAACTGACTGAGCCACCCAGGCGCCCCCCCCCCCCCGCTTTTATTTTATTAAAAAATTTTTTTATTTAACGTTTACTTATTTTTGGGACAGAGAGAGAGAGCATGCGAGCAAGCATGAGCAGGGGAGGGGCAGAGAGAGAGGGAGACACAAAATCCAAAGCCGGCTCCAGGCTCTGAGCTGTCAGCACAGAGCTCGATGCCGGGCTCGACCTCAAGAGCTGTGAGCTCATGACCTGAGCCGAAGTCGGATGCTCAACCGACTGAGCCACCCAGGCGCCCCAGTTCACATGAATGTTTATAAGGTAATGGTTCTCAGCCAGGGCAATAATAGCGTTCAGAGCATGCTGGGGAAATGAATGGCACCAGTGTTGCTTGTTATAATATCTGTGGTGGAGTTGTTGGTAGCCAGGAGGTAGCTCAGGGGTGCTAAACTGTGCTGCAGTGGTCAGGATGATCCAGCCCAGTGAAGAAATGTCCTGTCTAAAATGTAGTAATGTTCCTGTTCAGAAACACTGTTGTTAAACTCACTTTCTCTGTAGTGGAAAATGCATTGAAGTTTTAAGATATAAATTATGGATGGTGATATCATACTAAAATTCCTAGTATATTTTGTTATGTCATTAAAGTGGAATAGACGTTATAACAGGTTTTCTCTTGTGTAATCACTTTTAGACAGTTGGCTGGTTTCCTGTTTTCAGTATTATTAACCCATATAATAAATTTCCCTATTAAACTGTATGCAATGCATTTAATAGGTAAAACAGTTGAGGAATCGGGCAGATGAAGATGCTCGAATGATTCACATGAGTATGCAGATGGGTAATGAACCTCCCATTTCACTTAGAAGGGATCTGGAACACTTAATGCTCTTGGTAAGCCATTACACTGGATGCATGGTCATCTCTCCCTCCTTCCATTATTTACTCCCTAACTTTGGAAAGGTTCAGCTGTAAGATCTTAAATAATTGAGTTCCATAAAAATGTAAATTTTCATTTCAAGGTGATTTCTGAGTTAGAGGCATTTTCACCCAGTGTCTGCTTATTCTTTGCAGATTGGTGAGCTATATAAAAAGAACCCTTTTAATCTGGAGCTTGCTCTGGAATATTGGTGTCCCTCAGAGCCTCTTCAGACTTCCACTATCATAGGTTCTTACCTTGGGGTGGCTCATCAGCGACCCCCTCAACGCCAGGTAAGCTCTTAGTTTTTCTGTTTTTCTGCCTTGGTGTAAGTGGGAGTCTTGAACCGTGAAGAAATGTTAATTCCTAATTGCTGTTAACACAAATGACTACTTGTGTAACATTTAGAAATTTGCACTTTTTTCCTTTTTGAAATTTGAAAGTGTTAAATTTAAGTTCTGATCATTTTGGAGTTTATGTAGTCAGTCTTAGGTAACATATTAGCTATGTGTCCAATCATAGACAGGTGTCTAGTCTTTCTGTGTGTCACTTGCTTGAATGTTACTGGTATTTATTTATTAGTTTGTCCCCAATAGGCATGACAATAACCCAATATACACCATTCTTAACAAGTTGGGGAGGTTAGGATAGGTGTAGGTACTAAAAGGAAAGGCTGAGAAGTTAGAATTGATGACAAAATGAATCAGTAAAAAATGTAGGAAAAAGTCCATTTTCTGTCCTATATTAACTAAAGTATGATACGCAGTAGCAAATAAGATGGATTGCAGTATCGATCTTCATCTTTTGGGATTTCCTATTCTGGAGTCTTTCACGTTGAGTAATTTTTAGTTATGCTAGAGGCTGAGATCACACACCTTTTCTTTTTACTGCAGTTGTTACATTTATTGTTTCACTTTTCTCCCCATTTACAAAAATGTCTTGGAGAAGGAGTGATTAAAATTTTTGAAGATTAAAAAAAATCCTTATATTATGAAATATTTGAAACATGGAAGAGAGAATAATTATAGTGAACACCCAACATCTTAATTTAACAGCTGCTAACATTTGCCTCGTTTGCTTCGTCCACTGCTGTTATTTTTACTACTTTTATTTTTCTGGAGTACATGAAAGTAACTTATAGACAGCATGACATTTCACCTTTTACTGGATAAGTGACTGTCTCTTAAAAATAAGGATAATTTTCTCCATAATTAGAAAAATCACTGTTCTAATAGATTTAACAATAACTTCCAGAGACCAGTAACATTTTCAGTTCTGAAATCCAACCAGTGAGACTGAGTGTCTGAAAAGCACTTTTGTTAATAGATTTAAGGAATAAGCAAAGATAAAAGGGAAAACTAAGAAGTGGATTTACAGAACAGGAATGTGGGAATGTGGTATTAGCCAGAACAGAAAACAGTATTTTTAGGCTACCCTCCAAAATTCTTTCAGGTTCCTAGGTCTTCATACTAAATTTGACTGGGATTCAGGAACCGTGGGTGCCAAGTATATTTGACTTTGCTGGTTTATTTTAGAGGAGTAAATTTCTTCGATTGTTTTACATATTTAAAATGTGAGTAGCCTTATGTTCTGTGGCATTGAGATGTTTTGAAACAAATGTGCTTTTTGTTCACAGAAAATTCTATAATTGATTAAGTTGCTAGTGACAATCTTGAAAAAATAATTTTTCATAAGTAGAATACCAAATTATTTTATCTTTGAGGCATTAGATCAGTGCACTTAGTTTTAGTTCATATGTAGTCTTCACTAGTTAGTCCATGCTATGTAAACTATTGATTTTTCCCTAATTCAGGTCGTCTTGTCAAAGTTTGTTAGGCAAATGGGTGACCTGTTGCCTCCAACGATTTACATTCCTTATTTGAAAATGCTCCAAGGATTAGCCAATGGGCCCCAGTGCGCCCACTACTGTTTCAGCCTGCTTAAAGTCAATGGTAGTAGTCACGGTAAGAGAAACTTGGATGTTATCTAAGTTTGTTGTGACATTGTTTTGTTTGGGTTTTTTGAGAGAGAATGAGCGGGGGAGGGTCAGAGAGAGACTCCCAAGCAGGCTCTGTGCTGTGAGCATGGAGCCTGACATGGAGCTCAATCTCACGAACTGTGAGATCATGACCTGAGCCAAAATTAAGAGTTGGACGCTTAACCAGCTGAACCACCCAGGTGCCCCATGACATTCTTGAACTCACTATTCCCCTGCCTGTTAAAGAATATTGGTTACTTGTACTAAGTTTTACTAGGTGTATAAATTATTTTTATAATAATGGGAAAGAAGTACCTTGGGAGCTTTATGCATAGTGATGCCTTAATTATGGTCTCATAGGTTGGGGAGTTTTACCATTGACTTTGTTAAATACAATTCAGTTTAAGAAATCAGAATTAATATATAAAAACTTCAAGAACACATCTGGTATTCAACGTATACTATATACCCTTGCCATATGATTTTGGTTTTTTTTAATTCATAAGTACTTGTTTTCTAAATTTCCCTTCTTACAGTTTCTCTGTCAACCCTCTCCCAATTTCCTCACTTAATTTTCAGACTTGAGTCTGGTTAAATTGAAACACTGGAAAAGAGAAGAGAAAGAAATAGTTATTAAACATCTGCTTGGTAGGTCCCATGATTGGAATTGAGCTCTGCCTAGCTCCAAGGCCAGTGTTTTGGCTACTCTGTCAAGGCCTGCTTATCTTGTCCTGTGCTTGGTATGTAGTGGAGTAGTGTAAATTACAAATCTAGACTGTCCTTATCTCTGTCTGTGGGAATTTAAGCTCACGTTTGGGAATTAGCTGTTGGGGAAAGGAGCCCCGTGTAGTCACAGGACAACACAGAGAACTCTTATGGATTTAAAATAGGTAACTGACATCCAAGTAATTTACCTTTGCATGTGCCTGGGTACTACCTGTTCTTAGCCCTGAAGAAAAATCAATCCAGAGACTCAGCTCACAGATGGATTCTACCCCATTTTCAACACACTGCTTATTCTAGACAAGACAACATACTCTGCTTATATCTAGGATAAAGGCACAGTTTATTGTTTTCAGTTTATTTTCTCCCTCCATTTCCAAGCAAATGCATAGACATTTTTGAAAGAAAATTTTATGCTGTCTTTCTTTACAGTTGAAAATATTCAGGGAACAGGTGGCAGTCCTGTTTCCTGGGAACATTTCTTTCACTCCTTAATGCTTTACCATGAGCATCTCCGGAAGGATCTTCCAAGTGCAGATAGTGTCCAGTACCGTCACCTTCCTTCACGTGGCATCACCCAGAAGGAGCAGGATGGACTCATTGCCTTTTTACAGCTCACATCCACCATCATTACTTGGGTAATTATCATCCACAGTATGTGAGAGTGTAATTTTATTTGTTTTCTGGCACGGGGGCATTTTAAGAGGATCCCAGACATTTGTGAAATGCTTGAAGTTTATAAGTGATGAGTTTTGCACACAGAATTCTGTTTTTAGGTTCTGTGTTTCTTTACCTTCAGAGGATGTGACGGTAGCTCTACTTATTGCCGTCAGCTAATGTGAAAACAATAAATAGCATGTGCCTGAAAGAAAATAGAAGGGCAAATAAGAATCAGTGTTTGGATTCACATCCTTCTAGAAGGTTCCCTAGCGTAGATATTTGTTGGTGTGTATCTATGCGTAAAGAATATTTAAAAAAAATTTTTTTTTTTTTTTTTAATTTTAGAAAGCGCAAGCAGGGGAGGGGGCAGAAGGGGAGAGAGACAGAGACAGAGACATTGAGAGAATATTAAGCAGGCTCCACACTGAGCACAAAGCCTGATGTGGGGCTCAATCCCATGACCCTAGGTTCTTGACCTGAGCTATATCAACAGTTGGACATTCAACCGACTGAGCCACGCAGGTGCCCCAAGAATTTTTTTTCAATTTTTACTTTAAAAAATTTTTAGTTTGAGAGAAAGAGAGAGCAGGGGAGGGGACGGAGGGGGGGGAGAGAGAGAGAGAGAGAGAGAGAGAGAGAGAGAGAGAAAATCTTAAGCAGGCTCCATGCTCAGCACCGAGCCCATTGCAGTACTGGATCCCATGACCATGAGGTCATGACTTGCGCCAAAATCAAGAGTCAGACACTCAACCAACTGAGCTACCTAGGTGCCCTGCCCCAAGAAATTTTTTATTATCATTATTTTTAATGTTTATTCATTTTTGAGAGAGAGAGAGAGAGAGACACAGAGAGTGGGGGGAGGGGCAGAGAGAGGGAGACACAGAATCTGAAGCAGGCTCCAGGCTCTGAGCCATCAGCACAGAGGCGGACACAGGGTTTGAACTCACTTACCATGAGATCATGACCTGAGCCGAAGTGTGACACTTAACTGACTGACCCACCCAGGCACCCCAAGAATATTTTTAATGAAAAAGAAAAGTTATTTACTGAATTACTCTTTTATTCTCTCCTTACACCAAACCATCTCACCTGCTACTGCCAAATTAGTCTTTAAATTTTTTTAAAATGTTTATTTATGTTGAGAGAGAGAGAGCATGTGCAAACAGGGGATGGGCGGGGTGGCGGGAGGAAGAGAGGGAGAGAGAGAGAGAGAAAGAGAGAGAGAGAAAATCCCAAGTAGGCTCTGTGCTGCTAGTGTAGAGCCTGACTCGGGACTCAGTCTCAACAACCGGGGGGACCATGACCTGAGCCAGAATCAAGAGTCAGATGCTTAACCAACTGGACCACCCAGGAGCCCCCCAAATTAGTCTTCATAAGAAACATTAGTTTCATTATATAATTTCTCTGCTCAGAAATCTCTTCTACTTGTTTCTCTTATACCCTAGAGCAAAGTTGTGTAGACATTCTGTCTTGAAGATAGGAATAGGGCCTTTTAGTTTTTCCAGGATTAACATTATTAAACATTAAAACATGAAGATAGTAATTACTTCTTATTGAATTAAAACGGAATGGTATTTGATACCATATATATCTTCATTTTTTTCTCAAAAATTGAAATGACATTTATTCATATAGTAAAAAATATATTACATTGTTTCAGGCAGGATTGACAGTGCTTAGGTTAAGATTTATGTGACCCTGGCCGACCATTTATCTCATATGTATTATTTTCCACGCTTAGAGCTATAAAAGGAATTGTAAAAGGCTGTTTCTCCCCTCTTCTTTACATTGACTGAGCAGTAATCTGATATGATCCACTGATAGACTTCACACATAAGCCATAAGCTTCTCTTTGTTTTAGTATGTATTAGGGCTTTGAATACTCGGTATAAGTGCTAGCAGTTTAGATTATTGCTGGTCATTTTTCTTAGCTTTAAAAAATGGAAAGTCCTTGTTCTTTTTGTGTTCAATTCCCAGAGTGAAAATGCTCGTCTGGCACTCTGTGAGCATCCTCAGTGGACCCCGGTTGTGGTGATCCTGGGACTCCTGCAATGCAGCATTCCCCCTGTTCTAAAAGCAGAGCTGCTCAAGACCCTTGCAGCTTTTGGAAAATCTCCTGAAATTGCTGCTTCCCTCTGGCAGTCGTTGGAATACACTCAGGTAGTATTACAAACTCTCTTATTTATTACAGTTTGGAAAGTGAGGCTTGATACTGTGGCAGAAGCAAGAGCATCCAGTTCGCAACTCACAGTATACCATGACCTTCCCAGTTAGACAGTTATGACTATAGTACTGAGCATAGCATCAGAAACGAGCCACCTTGGGTTTTTCTCTTGGATCAGTTGACAGCTTCACTAGGTTACTGGAGATGGGTTCTTCTCTTAAGACTTTGTTTTTCAGTGTCTGTGAGAAATTAATAAATGGACAGAATTCCTCAACTCGTCTTTGAGACCAGGAGGATAAGAGCCTTCAGGCATTATTTGTACTCATTAAATGTGGGGAACATCCGCTTTTCTTTTTTGCTTCGTCTGTGTCCTCCTGTCCCACACGAGAAGAATGAAGAATCTCTCTTTCAACTTTCTTTAGACGTAAAGCGTATTGGCATTTTTCTGTGAAGGTGTAGTTATTCAATGTATATGCTAAATTTAAAAAGGAGACTAATGATGTGCTTTACAGAAATAACTCTAGGAAAATGGTGAGATGGAATATGTGTTTGTCTAAAAAACACTACAACATACAGGTGCCGGTGATTGTAACTTTGTTTTGAAGCAGTAAGATATTCTAGTTATTTTCTAACCTGTGTCCTGAAGATGTAATGATACCTGTGTCCTGAAGATGTAATGAAGGGAGCTGGTATGAACCGAGAGGCTGAGTCACTTTTGGTTTAGTATTAATGCTTCATTTTTGCATTTAAAAGTGTGTCAGTACTTCATGTCCTAAGTGCTTATACTGCTCCTTTATAATGAAAATGCAATATGAGTGGGTTTAGACATTTCTATCCTTAGAACAAGACTTCTTTTTAAAGGCTGCTGCCTGATAGTATATTTTCAACTTGTAAGAATGTCAAGTAACATGACATTAAGCGTAATTAACTATACCATATACTGCTCTATGTTCCTAGCAAGGTCAGGTCGGAACAGCTTAAACTCAAAACTTTTGCCCACATAAGAAACCTGTTCAAACCTGTTCTTGACAAATTTAATTATTGGTTTTCTGGTGCTAATAGTAGGGCTGGTCTTGAACACTGGTGAGATTTTTGTCCCATAAATCCTCTTAAGATTCATTCCTGGAATATCTCAGGAAATTTGCTGAAAATACATCTCATGTGCACTTAGAAACCATCAGTTTTCTGAAGCCCAAATAATTGGAGCTTCTACCTGAACCCTGCACAGTTGCTGATGAAAGTCCATCAGAGACTTCTCAATTGTCCTCTGTGATTAGCATCATAAGATACACACACCTGTGGGTGTGAATATGACTGTTTATATTACAGAGTCACTGCTTTTCATTGAGGAGTAGGGAATGCTTCTAACATCTCATTCTTATTATTTTAAGATACTGCAGACCGTAAGGGTTCCAAGCCAGAGGCAAGCGATTGGTATCGAGGTAAAGTTTTCCTTTGAGTTTAAATGCTCTACTCGTACATTCACATGATGAAAGTTAACAAAAAGTATTCTTATACCCTGTGAGGTTCCTTATAATTTTCAAGTTTAATATGTTTTCATTTGAAGTGTTGTCTGGTCGGTGTTGAAATGGACATGACATTTTTCCTGAGAGGAAGCAAAATACTTCAGGTTTCAGAGTTGGGAAAGGATGTTCTACGGCAGCCACCCAAACTGAAAGTTTGCATTGAACCCAGTTTAATTGGATTATTTGGGTCAACCTGAAGTGAGAATTTACTTGTTTTAGTTTCTTTGCTTCTCTCTCTACACTCCCCCTCTCTTTTTCAAAAAGAAGCATAGAAGATTTCTATTTTTAATTCACACCTGGGAACAATACATGGGAATTTGAAATTCTTCCATCTGATTAATTCAATTTATATGATACTTTGGTGTCTTTTCCTCTAAATGAAAAATGGTGAGATAACGTATCTTTTGGTGTGATGATAATTATGATGACTAGCTCAATACTAGTGAGTCAATGTCTGCAAAATGTTGTGTACTTTATAGCTGATGGTTTCATATTACTAAATTTTCTTTATTTTTTCTTTTGGAAGGTTGAACTAAATGAAATAGAATCCCGGTGTGAAGAATACCCGTTGACTCGGGCCTTTTGCCAGCTTATTAGTACCCTGGTGGAGAGCTCATTTCCTTCTAATTTAGGTGCTGGCCTGAGGCCCCCTGGCTTTGACCCTTATTTGCAGTTCCTCAGAGATTCTGTGTTTCTCCGATTCCGCACAAGAGCTTACCGGAGAGCAGCTGAAAAGGTAATATACGGAGAAAACCTATTTTCTCCTTACTCGTTTATTGCTGCTTTTTCTCTTATTAAAGGTATGAGATGCTGTAAATTCATTTTAGCTTTTGGCAATCAGTAAAATTCATAGTTTTAACACAGAGATGTCCGTGATCTGATTAGTTTATGTGCATTAAAAAAAATGAATTTGGGCACTAAAACCAAAGCACTGACTTTTTAGTGACGGTAATTCAATTGATACAAATTCATAGTTACTCAGATCCTTAACTGAACACATTTTGACCAAAATTGAACCAAAAATGTCACACCTTTGTCAGTTGGAAACATATCATCCTTTATTGAGGTGATTTAGTTTAGAGATTGAGATAAGTTGAAACTTGCACACCAATTTCTCTTGATTAGTAGCACTTCTGGATTATGGAGCCTTGTCATGATAGGAAGACGTATATCTGTCAGTTATGTTTGCCAGGGATGGAGGCTGAGGGAGCACTGACATTTACATACGTATTTCCTCTGGTTGCGACACACTCGCAACTGAACTTACTGTATATATTATCTTACGTAAGTCCATTATTACTGTGAGGCAGGTACTGTGAACATTCCCATTTTACAGATGGATGCTTAGCAAGGTTAAGGAACTTGCCTAAGGTCCAGAACCAAGATTTGAACCTAGGACTCTGATTCCAGATTCAAGCTCATAACCACTAAGCTATGTAAGAGACCCTTTCAGGTTCTGACGTAATTCACTTAGTCTATAATGTTTATTGCCTCGCAGAATACGCTTGGACGTATCTTGTAGGGACATTTCTACTTTATAGTTTGCTATTTTTGAACCTGTTGGGTTTATTTGTTGTTATATTAGTGATTATAAAAATAATTTTGTGCTAATTTGGGACAATTAGGAAACTATAGAAAAATGTAAGAAGAAATTATATTATCCATAATCCTGTTGCCAAAGGAAGGATAACGTATCCTTCTTCATATATATATATATCCATATACGTATATCCATATATACGTATATCATATATACGTATATCCATATATACGTATATCCACACACACACACACACACACACACACACACACGTGTGCGCGCACTTAAATTGAGATAGTTAGCATTCGTTTGTATCTCTTTTTGGCCACTAAATACAGTATCATGAACACTTTTTCATGCCATCAAAGATTCTTTGAAAACCATCTCTTCATTGATTGCATAATCATTACTTGTATGTAGCATGGTGTACGTATTCATTATTACCCTTTCATTGGACACAGTTTGTTTCTTTTTTTTTTTTTTAATTTTTTTTTTTTTCAACATTTATTTATTTTTGGGACAGAGAGAGACAGAGCATGAATGGGGGAGGGGCAGAGAGAGAGGGAGACACAGAATCGGAAACAGGCTCCAGGCTCTGAGCCATCAGCCCAGAGCCCGACGCGGGGCTCGAACTCACAGACTGCGAGATCGTGACCTGGCTGAAGTCGGACGCTCAACCGACTGCGCCACCCAGGCGCCCGAGACACAGTTTGTTTCTAATACTTAGTCCCAAATAACTGAAACTCATTTTTTGTCTGTTGTTTTATGATTTTTGCTTCTCAGTTAAAATAAATACTGGGATGGGGCGCCTAGGTGGCGCAGTCGGTTAAGCGTCCGACTTCAGCCAGGTCACGATCTCGCGGTCCGGGAGTTCGAGCCCCGCGTCGGGCTCTGGGCTGATGGCTCAGAGCCTGGAGCCTCTTTCCGATTCTGTGTCTCCCTCTCTCTCTGCCCCTCCCCCGTTCATGCTCTGTCTCTCTCTGTCCCAAAAATGAATAAACGTTGAAAAAAAAAAATTTAAAAAAAAAAAAAATAAATAAATACTGGGAGAGGTGTACATTTAAGTCCTAAAATTACCTCTTTAACATCTATTTCCTTATTGGATGAAAACAATGACAGCAGCCATGCCTTGTTAATAAAAGGCATTTCAGATGCTGAATAATGGATGCTGGCAATTGTGACCTCTTCAGCAAAATGCTCTGATACGTTTTCACACTTGTCTCAAGTACCTTATTTGCCTTTTCTTAAAAAGGTCATTATGACCTCAGGGTTTAGATCTTGAGTCAGCCATGTTCTTGCCAGGGGTTACTGTTTTTCATTCATGCATCTGGACCCTTCCAGTGCTGCTGTTTCCCCTAGTTACCACTGATTTCAGTTCCACCCCAACATATTTACCCTCAGGCATTTTTCCTCAACTTCATGGATTCTTTTCACTTGAAAGTCTTCTTCAGGTTTAACTTCTGTCACTGTATTTTAGAACATTAGCTTCTCACTAAAACAGTGCTTTACATTGAGATAAATAACATAGACATAGAGCTAGTATATATATATTTATAAATCCTAAAATCATTCATTATGTGGTGATAATAAGCCTTTTTTACTTAAATAAGTGATCTTGAAGTTTTTGGAAAATATAGATAGGTGGATAATTTAAAAATAATAATAAAAAAAATCACTGTATAATCCTAATTCCTAGACTCAGCCTTGATAAAATTATGTGTAGTGGAAATTATTTTAAAATAATAATTTAAAAAACCACCCTAACTACAGTTACCAGCCTCAGCCTTAATAAATTCTTTGCAGTGGAATTGTTTTTAGAACAAAGTTTTAATTTTGCCATCTATACTATTATACATGTTTTTCCTTTGACATAAATATTTTTCCTCGTCACATACCTTTTAAAAATCATTTTTTTTAACATTTATTTTTGAGAGAGAGAGAGAGAAAGAGCACAAGCAGGGGAGGGGCAGAGAAAAAGGGAGACACAGAATCAGAAGCAGGCTCCAGGCTCTGAGCTGTCAGCACAGAGCCAGATGCGGAGCTCGAACTCACAGACCATGAGATCATGACCCGAGCCAAAGCTGGATACTTACCCAACTGAGCCACCCAGGTGCCCCTTAAAAAACTATTTTTAACAAAAAGATATTAATGGGTCCATTAGGGGCAAGCGTCCCTTGAGTCTTCTTAACTTGTTTGGCTAGAGTCATATAAGATAGAATACTGGTCTGGGAATAGAAGTCTAGGGCTTAATTTCCAGCATGTTTGCTACCAAGCTTTATGGTTTGGGGAAGTTATTCATGCTCTGAGCTTCATTAGCTTTCTTTGTGATATAAGGGCGGTTAGATGATTTCTCGGCCCCTTTACAACCTGAGAATTTTAGAGAAAATATGAAATATTTGACACTTTGGAGAAGGGACTTCAGTCATGTTCTGGAGAAAAGTGGGAGGAATGAAAAGCTTAATAAGGCCGTCACCTTGGACTGTTTTATCATTACTGTAATATTTGTCTCTTTCTATAGTGGGAAGTTGCTGAGGTTGTTTTGGAAGTGTTTTATAAATTGCTCAGAGATTATGAGCCTCAACTTGAAGATTTTGTAGACCAGTTTGTGGAATTACAAGGTAATTTATCACTTCCAAGTATGCTGTTAACTATTGATAAAGCTATTTACAACTTATATATATAAGATACAGATTATTTCTAAGTTAATGAATTAAGTTGGGATATAATCTTTTTTTGTTACATTGTCTTAGTTATTTTAATTGTTCTGAGCAAGAGAAAATAAAGTAAAATTTTGCTGAATTTTGCTGAATGAAAGAAAGAACACCTCGTTATAGATCCTTTAAGGAGTTAACATAGGTAACTAACTACTATGAGCAAATCAGCCCTTTGGGAATTACCACTGTGTACAGTTTGTGCCATTGTCTCTAAATTGAAAGTAGCCCGTTTAGATGCCATTTAATTTACAAGTCTCATATATTTCATATAAATCAAGGGTATGACAAAAATACTAACTGACCATCTCCTGGACTGTGTTATGTTCTATTTAGGAGAAGAAATCATAGCCTACAAACCACCAGGATTTAGTCTGATGTATCATCTTCTGAATGAGTCACCAACGTTGGAGCTTGCTCTTAGTTTGCTGGAGGAAGGCGTTAAGCAGCTGGATACCTATGCCCCTTTCCCTGGTGTGTGCCTGAATGTCTTAACGTCTTGAAAACAGTTTTGATATTTTCTTTTTTTATAAATGGAGGTTTGAAAGAGATGATTTTTGAAGTCCTTTTTTACTGTAAGATTCTCTATATCCACAGTGGTGGTTTCAGTGAGTCATACAAGCAAAGTATATTAAAAGTGAAAGAGTAAGTAAAGTACAGAGACTGTCAGTAGAACTGTGTTTCATTACATGGTCTTTTATAGGTAATTATAATGATCTTTCTTTCACTTTGATGTCTCTAATGTGCTTACATTTAAATCTAATGCACTTTTTGTTTCTTGTCCATATGGTATTTGTCAAGGCACTTACTATCGTGCCTGATACAGTGTTTGATAAATTTCACTTAATATCATTATTACTGCTAATTATCATGGTTTATTGAGTGCTTCGTATGTACTTGGTGCTGTTAAGAGCACATTTAACACATTTAATCTGTACAAAAGCCCTTTGTGGTAGATGTTATTACTTCCAGTTTGTAAATAAGGAAATTGTGTAAGAGAGAGGTTTTGCATCTTTATCTGCAGCAAGTTTTAGGGCTGTGATTTGAATTTAGGCAGTTTGGCTCGAGAGCCCATGTATTTTAAATTTGAATGGTGGGTTTATGGGTGATCCTTGTTCAAATTCTCAGTTTCTTTATTTGCACGTTTTCTGCAATGAGCATGTATCACCCTAAATCGCTTACTAGGTCTTGGCACCATTCACACTGACATTCAAAGATAAAAATCTTTGTTGTGGGGGCCGTCCTGTGCTTTGTAGGCTCTACCCACTAGATCCCTGTAGTGCTTTCCCAGTTGTGACAACCAAAAGTATCTCCAGACCTTGCCAGGTGTCTTCTGGGGCCTAAATCACCCCCATCCGAGAACCATTGCTTTAAATAATCAAGGAAGAGATCAGGGAAAATGACGAGAGGCCATTGCATACAAAGAATCTTGAGTTACCAAATTACTGTGAATTGCTCGAGTGAACAGTTTTATGAAGTTGCTGCTGTAAGTGACCTTCTGAGGGCTTTTTGAGTCCAGAATTTGTCCTTTAGCTTGTTTTCCTAAGAACTATGTGTTTTTAAGATTCATGTAGAACTTTCTAATTTTCTTTGTAATTTTTTCTAGGGAAGAAGCATCTGGAGAAAGCAGTGCAGCACTGCCTTGCCCTTCTCAATCTTACTCTGCAAAAGGAAAATCTCTTTATGGATCTTCTAAGAGAGAGTCAGCTAGCTCTAATAGTCTCTCCTTTAGAACAGCTATTACAGGGAATCAATCCCAGAACTAAGAAGGCCGATAATGTGGTGAATATTGCCAGGTAAGTTACATTTGTAGGTAGAAAAATGTCTAAATAAAATCACGTGGGCATTCTACCTTTGATTTCCAAATCTGATCCGATCTCTCATTCATCACTTGGCGAGTGGGGTAAGTGGGGCTCGTTTTGTTCTTACCTTCCTTAGCCCCTCTGATTTTAATTTCTCTGACCTTTACAATTCCTTTTTCTTCTTCCTTAATGGATTCTGTTCCTAAACATTTCTAAGTATAAAATGACATTACTTTGGTACTATTTGTCTCCTGTAGGGAGACTGGGTGTTTGGAGGACAAGGCTAGGGAGCAAACTTCTCACTGTATATGTCCTAGCTTCCAGTGGCTTGCTTGGCACTGTTTGTTTTGTGACTTACAGAGACATCACCCCGATTACTGTCTTCAGTTTCACATGGTGTTCTCCTTGTGTGCGTATCTATTCCAAATTCCCCCTTTTAATAAGGACAGCAGTCGTTGGACCAGGGTTTTCCCTAATGACTTCACGTTAACTTGACTGACTGTGTCTACAAAGACCCTGTTTCCAAAAGTTCACTTTGGGTTCAGTATCAGCGATTGAATTTTGGAGGAATGCAGTTCAACCCATAATAGACTGTATCTAGTTAGAATGGAAGTCATTGTCTAATTTACCCAAGAGTGCTCTACGACCCTGATTCTATATGTTCTTTGTTGAGAAGAGTGTTTTAAAAGCCAAAAGTTGTGTCACATTGTTCCTCAAATGTTTTCTTGTTTTAAAGATACCTATATCATGGCAATACTAATCCCGAATTGGCTTTTGAAAGTGCCAAGATCCTCTGCTGTATCTCTTGTAACTCCAATATTCAGATAAAATTGGTTGGAGATTTCACACATGACCAGGTAATTGATGTTCTTGTTATTTCTTAATGTTTATTTATTTTTTGAGAGAGAGAGAGGGAGAGGGAGGGAACAGAGAGAGACGGGGACAGAGGATCTGAAGCAGGCTCCATGCTGACAGCAGAGAGCCTGATGCGGGGCCCGAACTCACAAACTGTGAGATACGACCTCAGCCGAAGTCGGATGCTTCACCGACCGAGCCACCCAGACACCCCATGTTGTTACTTCTTTTGGGTCATTCTGAGTACGTATGGAAGTCACAGTTGTCTATTAGAGGAATCATATTCTTGTTTATGAAACAGTTCTGTGAGAGTAAGTAGATTTATATATGACGGTGAAACCTGTTCATCAACTGGGCTGTGATTTGTGTTTGCGGATGTCGCCATCCGCAGTGACAGTGCACAGGCTGTAGTGTGTGATTGTGCTGTCTGTGCTGTCGCGCGTGGACAGGAGGGCGTAGCGGGACTGTTGCTCCTCTAATAGAGCAGTTGAAGTGATGAGGTTTGTAAGTGCAGCTTCTGCTTGTATTTTGCATCTGTTGTTTCTCCCTCTGTCAGTTGGGTACAATCTGAGGGAGCCTCTGCAATTCTCAGTGTTTCTCACTGTTGAGTTGTCTACTTCTGTGGCTTTCTGGTGACTTACACTTGTGTCACTCCATTGGCTATTGCACTATAGACAGTTTTCAGATGTTCATTTAATCCAATTTATAGTCCCTTTCTATTCCGAATAGGTCGCTGAATAGCTACTATTGGGGAATCTGCTGCTTTTTTTCCCTCTTTATAGGCGTTTGTCCCATTGTATCTTCATGTTAGAAACCACTGCTTTTAGCTAGTTATATTTTGTTGTGTCTTCCTTCGCAGTGTTTTAAAATAGGGACTACTCTGGCATTTTGGATGGGACAGATCTTCATTTTCTGTGTCACTCTTGCTCATATTGCAAGTCTCTTAGCATCCCTAGATGCTTTACTACAATCTTTACTACTGTCTGTCAGTAGTAAACTCTGGTTGTGACAACTCAGAAGGCTCTCACATATTTCTTTTTGTCTTTTTTTGAGTTTATTTATTTATTTTGAGAAAGAGTATGAGCAGGGAAGGGGCAGAGAGAGAGAATCCCAAGCAGGCTCTGCTCTGTCAGCACAGAGTCCAATATGGGGCTTGAACTCAAACCATGAGATTGTGACCTGAGCTGAAATCAAGAGTTGGGCATTTAACCCACTGAGCTATCCAGGTGCCCCTGGCGTCACATATTTCCCAAAGTGCCATCTGGAGTGTCAGTACCACCCAGGTTGAGAACCACTGTTTATAGTAAAATATTGATGTCTAATCTGGCCTTTGGATGAGGTTCTTGAAAACTACATGATAGGGGATGTAGTAGGTGAGGTTCTCAGCTCACTCATATTAAAAAAATGTTTTTAATGTTCATTTATTTTTGACAGAGACAGAGCATGAGCAGGGGAGGGGCAGAGAGAGAGAGGGAGACACAGAATCCGAAGCAGGTCCTAGGCTGTGAGCTATCAGCACAGAGCCCGACGCGGGGCTCGAACTCACAAACCGTGAGATCATGACCTGAGCTGAAGTTGCATGCTTAACCGAGTCAGCCAAGGTGCCCCTCACTCATATACATTTGAGTATGAATTATTATGACCAGTTTTAACATCCTGCTATATTCCTCGAGGAGATTAAGTAGTATCTAATCTCTCAGCCCAGAAACATAAAACTGGTGACAGGCAAAACGTTTGTAAAGAGAGAAGATGAGAATTTTATATTTTATTTTAGTTAAGATCCCATACCATTGGGTATATAAATGAAGAGGTCATGAGATGGCAATTTAATGTATTTTTTTTTAAAAAAACTGATTTGAGGGGCGCCTGGGTGGCTTGGTCAGTTGAGCGTCTGACTTCGGCTCAGGTCATGATCTCACAGTTCGTGGGTTTGAGCCCCACATCAGGCTCTGTGCTGATGGCTTAGAGCCTGGAGCCTGCTTCAAATTCTATGTCTCCCTCTCTCTCTGCTCCTCCCCTGCTCATGCTCTGTCTCTCTCTCCTTCAAAAGTAAATAAAAACATTGGAAAAAAAAATGAAAAAAAAAATAAAAATAAAAACTGATTTAATTCTTTGGGAAAGAAAATTGGGGAAGCAAGTTTTGAAACCGAGAAAGTGTTAAAAATTTTGTTTCTTGGGGCACCTGAGTGGCTCAGTTGGTTAAGCATCTGACTCTTGATTTTAGCTCGGGTCATGATCTCACGCCTGTGACATCGAGCCCTGTGTTGGGATTCTCTCTCTCTCCCTCCCTCCGTCTCTCTCTCTTTCTCTCTCTCTCTCTCTCCCCCCCCCCCCCCCAACTTTTGCTGGCACTCTCTCTCTCTCCCTCACAATAAATAAACATTTAAAGAAAATTTTGTTTTTTCAATTATTTCTATAAAGAGCTATCTTACTACTATTTCAGGAACTGAGTTTCCTATTAAAAGTGTAACTGAAACCTAAATACTTTAGAGATTTGCCTTTTTTCTTTAGAGACAAATGTTTGTGAATGTATATCACATTTATCATAGTTTCTCTCACATTATTAAAGAACTTTATAAATTTGTCTTTTAACAAATCTTTATATGACTCCAGAGTGTAAGTCAGAAGTTGATGGCTGGATTTGTGGAATGTTTGGATAGTGAAGACACAGAAGAATTTGTACGTCTAGAAGAGGGTATGTATTTCTTTCATTCTTTCTTTTAATTTTTTAAATGTTTGTATATTTTTGAGAGAGAGAGAGACAGAGACAGAGTGTGAGTGGGTGAGGGGCAGAGAGAGAGAGAGGGAGAAACAGAATCCAAAGCAGGCTCCAGGCTCTGAGCTGTCAGCACAGAGCCCGACGCATGCCTCAGGCTCACGAACTATGAGATTATGACCTGAGCTGAAGTCGGACGCTTAACCGACTGAGCCATGCAGGCGCCCCAGAAGAGGGTATGTCTTATATTAATGTATTCATTTTTCACTTTATATAAATACTTAATATAAAGAAAACTGTTAACTGTCTATTGGCGATGATAGAGAAGTTTGGAAATCTGCTGGTACAAACCTGTAAGGTTTTGTGGAAACCTCTTCAACAAATGTGAACTCACTGTGATGGCTAATGAGGTAAACTTGAAGAAAAACATGGAGGTTTGGAATGCAAGCTATATATATTTAAATGTGGTTTATGTTGATTTTTGTTTTGTTTTGTAATTTTGTTTTGTGGGTTTCCACATGAAGGATCAGAACTTGAGAAGAAACTAGCTGGAATCCGTCAGGAAACAAGAATCCACATCTTGAATCTTCTCATAACCTCTCTGGAGCGCAATCCACCCAATCTTGCTCTCTACCTGTTGGGCTTTGAATTGAAGAAGCCTGTCAGTACCACAAACCTACAGGATCCAGGTACAGCCATAAGACACACAGACATTTCTTTCTTGTCGTATTTGTTTAGCTAAGTGATCATTCATTGAGTTCTGGACTCATGGGATAATTCACTGAAAGTGAGAGGTCATGTGGTAGGTCAATCTTTAGGACTTAGACAAAGTCTGGACAAATTAAGCCTTGGAAAATTAGCATTTATTAATTTTCGGTGTCCGTATTTGAAAGGGTGTTTACAATAGAACATATGTTTATGGAATTTAACTTTTCTAAAGGTATTTTAATGTCTTAATGCAGAAATTTAAAAGTTGAATTTCTTTTTGGTTTCACGTAGGAGTCTTAGGTTGCCCTCGAACATGCCTTCATGCCATTTTAAACATCTTGGAGAAAGGAACTGAAGGGAGAACAGGTCCAGTGGCAGTGAGAGAATCTCCTCAACTCGCTGAGCTATGTTACCAGGTATATAGAAGGCTGCATTTCATAGCACTCAGTAGAAGAAATTTAACTAGATGCTTGAATATATCACAGATGCAGAAGTATAACAATAAGACTTGAGTTGAAATGAGTTTATCTGGTAGTTTGCCTTGTCTTTCATATATAGATTAAATCCCTAAAACAGAGACCCCCAGATCCTGTAGATCTACAGGTCCTATGTGTTGCTCACTTGAAAAATGAGAGAAAATTCGAGGTGGATTTTGACCTGCTAGTGTAGAAAGTTTCCAGTGGTTCTGTTGCATGTTGTTTCTTTTTGGTGAAGACAGCAGTGGATTTGGCTCAGAAGACCTCTGATTCTCATCTCTGTGATTTAGCTAGTTAGTTAGCTAAATCACCTTGGGCATGTCACAAAACTTCTGCTGAGTTTTTTAGTTTGTGCAGTGGGTTGTTATGAGGCTTAACTGAGAATGTAAGATGTGGATGAAAGTCCTTTTTTTTTTTTTTTTTAAGTTTATTTTGAGAGAGAGAGAGAGAGAGTGGGAGGGGCAGAGACCTAGAGAGAGAGAGAAAATCCCAAGCACACTCCTCACTACCAGCACAGAGCCCAAAATGGGGCGCAAACTTACGAACCGTGAGATCATGACCTGAGCCGAAACCAAGAGTTAGACACTTAACTGACTATTACCTGTTAGCTTAACTGACTATTAACTGCCACCCAGGTGCCCCCGAAAGCGCTTTTTAAGAACCATGTGAATCCTGCAGCTCTGGAGCTAGATGTAGGGTGGTGGAAAGTCCAGTTGTTTAAACTAGGATGAGAACCTCTGCTTTGCTTGTGTTCACTTATGATTATTTCTTGTTTCATTCATTTGGTGTTTTAAGAACTAGGCTTTATAGGATGCGACTAATTTCTCAATTTTAGTAGCGCCTTGGTTTACATTGCCATAAGAAAGGCATCGTTGACCTATAGCGAGCTGGACGTTTTTCTTTATTCTCCTGTTTCTCTTTTTGTAATTCCCTTCTATTTTCTTCTATCTTCTGGTTGTCCAGACAGCCCTTCACTGTAAGTACTAGAATCAAAATGAATTCTTCCTTAATGGGGGAATCAACTTGATGTACATTTTAACAGCATTACAGAATTCGACATATTTAGATAGAAGTAGTCGATAAGCTTAATCATCTAGGCTAAAGGAGTTAGACAGGTGAAGTAAGTGAATGAAGCCAGATGTAAGACAAAAAGGTTGGGAGAGGGAGGAGGAGGAGGAGGATCTGGCAGACCGGGAAGCACGTGCACTGCTAGTTTTCACCATGTCAGCTTGTGGGTCCCGGTTTGCCAGATTCTCTGGTTTTTAATACACTGTACTAGCCAAAGGAAGCATGTCTGTACCAGCAGTCTGCCAGCTTATTACATATGCTCTGTGACTTTGCTACTCCAAGCGTGGTCCAGCCTCAGCAGCAGCACTCCTGGGAGCTTGTTAGAGCAGAATCTCAGGCCCCACTCCAGGCCGCTGAGTCAGAATCTGCATTTTAATGAGGCACTGCTCCATTTTTCATGAAAGATGCTTCCTTCACCTATAGATTTATACTTCACTCTGCTTCAGAAAAAAAATTCAAACTTTGAAGAGCTTGTGAGTTTAGATAACTCTGATTGTAGCAAAGGGAACTAGTTTGGACCTTACTGATACCTTCCTCTCCCGGCAGTATGCGACTTTCTGGGTGCAGAAGTTGAGATTGAGCCTAGACCTGTGCTCTCTCCTCTCAGGATGGACATTTCTCTTGCCTGGTCTTGGGAACTAGGGAGGTTCTTAGGCACATGCTTGTAAAATGGCTAGTAGTGCTTTGGGAACTCCTTTTCTGTGTCCTTCCTCTGATATATTACTCGTCCCACATCTTTGAGCCTCTATTCTTGTATCTTCTTAACTGATCATCTGATACGATTGACTGATTTTGTTTTGTTTGAAGACGTTCATTATCAGCTTATCAAATTTTTATTTGTTAATAGAGTATCAAAAATAATGTCAAAGCTATTTGAAAGACAACATGCATCTACAGTAGAACTATTTAAGTTTTTACTTTGTGTTCTTATCTTTCTTCCTTGTGTATACCTGTTTGTATAGTTACATTCAGCTGACAGTTTTGTGTCCTTTCCCCCTCTCTGTATGAACTTTCTGTACATTATATTCAAGTTTTTACTTTGCTCTAACAAACACCTTTAGTTACTTTTGTTGTTTTTTGTTTATTTTAAGAATATAATTCCAGAGGTGCCTTGGTGGCTCAGTCAGTTAAGTGTCCAACTCTTGGTTTTGGCTCAGGTCATTATCTCAGTTCGTGAGTTCGAGCCCCATGCCGGGCTATGTGCTGACAGTGCAGAGCCTGCTTGGGATTCTCTCTCTCCCGCTCTCTCTCTGCCCCTTTCCCACTCGTTCTCTCTCTTTCTTTCAAAATACATAAATAAACATTTAAAAAAAGAATATAATTTCAGACATGGTTTTGCAGTTGATTGTCATTACTGGTTTTATAAATTGACAGTGAACACTGAATTGGTGAATATTGAACCATTGCTCCCAGAGAAAACATAGGTTAGAACCCTGTAAGCCTCTGTCCCGACATTTTCATTGACTGATAATTAAATAGCCAGGTGCCCCATGACTTCAGATTTTAATTTGCAAGTAATCTTGACAATTATAGTATGCATTAAGTAGTGCCAATAACAGATGAATTTAAAATTCCTTTTACATGGAAAGCATCTAATAAGTATGTATAAAATCAATCTTTCACAAATGAAAGTTTTCACTACCACTTTGCCAAATACTAGGATTTGCTTTTTTAAGTTTTATTTATTTTTGAGAGAGAGAGCATGAGTGGGAGAGGGGCAAGAAAGAGGGGGGCGGGGACAGAGGATCTGAAGCAGGCTTTTCACTGACGGCAGAGAGCCTGATGTGGGGCTCGAACTCATGAACCGTGAGATCGTGACCTGAGCTGAAGTTGATGCTTAACCAACTGAGCCTCCCAGGCACTCCAGGATTTGCTTTTTATAGTTAAAAATTTTGCTGTTTACATTAAGAGGCCTGCCTTATTGACTGAGTGTTTATTTATTTATGTATTTATGTATTTATGTGTGTGTGTATGTGTGTATGTATGTATGTATGTATGTATTTATTTATTTTAAGTACGATCCATACCCAATGTGGGGCTTAAACTCATGTGACTCCGAAATTAAGAGTTGCAGTCCCTACTGACTGAGCCAGTGAGGCCTTAATTTTTATTTTTAATGTTTATTTATTTTTGAGAGAGAAAGAGAGGGAGGGAGTGCAAGCAGGGGAGGGGCAGAGAAAGAGAGGGACAGAGGATCGAAAGCAGGTTCTGTGCTGACAGCAGAGAGCCCGAAGAGGGGCTTGAACCTATAAACTGAGATAATCACCTGAGCCAAAGTCAGACACTTAATGGACTAAGCCATGCCCCTTAATTTTTTTATCACTAAAAAGGATGGACAATTTTTGATGGTAGGCTATATATTTTTTCCTTCCTCTCAAATGTTTTTTGCCCTTTTATCTATTTAGGTATATGATACTCATATACCTAATGGAAAGTTTTATATATCTAATAGGTATTTCTTATATTTATACAAAAGCAAGCCTTTATCCCCAATTCTATTATTTTCTGCTAAATTTTTATTTAATTTAGAGTTTATATTTGTTATTTAGTTGAATCTGGATTTCTTTGTAATTTTTTTGATTACTTCAATCCTGGTAAGTTTATTACCTTCCTAAGGTTCAACTAAATTAAGTATGGTTTTTAGAAGTTGTTTCCTGGGTGCCTGGTTGGCTCAGTCAGTTAAGTGGCCGATGTTGGCTCATGTCATTATCTCACGGCTCGTGGTTCGAGCCCTGCTTTGGGCTCTGTACTACGCGTCGGATCAAAAAGAATGGAGCCTGGAGCCTGCTTCAGATTCTGTGTCTTCCTCTCTCTCTGCCCCTCTGCTCGTGCTCTGTCTCTCTCTGCCTCTCAAAAAGTGAATTAAAACGCTAAAAAAATTTTTTAGAAGTTACTTCCAAGTGATTTGTTATTAGTAATAGTTAAAATACTTAACTATTTTACTATACTTTTAAAATTAACTATATGTATTAATAAACGTACTGAGGTTGACTTAAACATGAGTTGTATAATAATGTCATCAGCACTATTCCAATCTGTATTCTTGAGTTGGGGTGCTAATGATTGCTTATAACTGAGCATCTGTGTTTATCCATTTTTCTTAAGTTATTGATGGGTCTTAGCTTCTGTTTAGTAAATCTAAGTTCACCTTTTAACTTACAATTTATAACACAAAAGAAATGATTTGTGGATTTTTTTACTTCATTTTAACTCTTTAGGTGATATATCAGTTGTGTGCGTGCTCTGATACATCTGGTCCTACTATGAGGTACTTGAGAACCAGCCAGGATTTCTTATTTTCACAGTTGCAACATTTACCTTTTTCTAACAAAGGTAGGACATTATTTTCCCATATTGTTATAACTAATTTGTGAAGTCTATGTGATTTTATTTATATAACATTCAGGGTAGCAGTTACAGTATTTGTGGAATTCCGTTTCATTTTGTTACTTTGCTTTTTTCGTTATTTTGGGTTGCTTTTGTAATTTGTCACTGAGAAGCCTCATGTTCTAGCTGCTGGCATAAAGTTATTTAAAAATAGCTTGTCAGGGATGGAATTTGATCCTTATACTACCAAATAAAATATTTAAATTGTGTTGAAGAGATAAGAAAATATTTATCTGAGAAGATTCTGGAAATTTAGATTTTTTGAGTGACGGTGTTTAATTAAAATGTCTTGTTTTCCTTTTGTTTCTTGTGTACGTATTGAAACCACTTGAGATCTTGAAATGAGAAATAGAAAGCTAAGTATAGTGGAAATAACTGAGTTTATTGACCTAACCAACGCAATCCCAGGCTACCTCTCTTTTATAGGATTCTGCTTTATATAATTTTCTTTCTGATCATTTTGTAACAATTTTCTGAATTCGATTTATATCTAGACAGTTACAGTCCATGGAGTTTTTTTTAAGGTTTTTTTTTTTTTTTTTTTTTTGTATTTTATTTATGTTCTGGGAAGTGTAAGCTCACGGATTTCATAATAAATTTTTATTACTAGTAATTATCTGCTTCTAATCCACGTTTTAGAGTGATGAAATGAGAGAACTTTGGGAATTATCTAATGACAAACATTTTTCGCTTCATTTTCATAATAAGCATGTCTTATTTTTAATTCTAAGATCTGTTTATATTATAAGCTTTTTAAGCAACCCTCCTTTATACCTAATTAGAAAGAAAAGTTAATGCTTTGTCTCTTACTGTATCTGTCTTTTAAAAATCAACCTAGTTTTAAAAAAAAAAAAACGAGTTTTGCCTGTTACTGTGGTGGTAGGGGTGGTGGTTGTAGTACTATTTGGTGTGTTTTATGTTTATACTGTTAGAATTTAGGACTTTAAATCAGGCATATTAAAAATAGTGGAGTCAGAAACTTGTATAAGTGATTCCCAGTCCTGATTTTAGGTTTCATTTTTGGTTTTGTTTCTGGAAGCGTTTCAGTGTGCACAGAGTGGGGAGGGGCTCAGTCCTTCGCGACAGCCCCTTCGCTCACGGCTGCCAGGATGTGCCAAGTTCTTCTCCTCTTCTTGGTGCTGATGCATGTCCTTGCCCTTTTCTTGATGAACTTGAGAGCCCCCCTGCCCTTGGAGACTTTGAGCAGCTGCACACTACATTGCTTTTGTGGGGTGAAGCCACACACCTCTCAGTTCATGTCCCATGTGAGCTTGGAGTGCTTGGTGAGGTGCCCTTGGTGGCTGTGCCTCAGCTTTCTCATGCTCTTGGTCACCTTGTAGCCCTTTCTGAGGCCCACAGCTGTAGGGTAGCGCAGGGCTGCGGCTGCTATGCTGCGAAGACCAACCCTAATTATATGTGAAATCACATGTCCTGGATTATCTTAAGAGAGATCATAAAATTATGCATTGGGTATTTGTTTTATGAAATAAAAGTCAAACTGCATATAAGGGCGTTTTTTTTTTTTTTTTACAAGTTATATATTTGAGAATTAGTGTTTGTTTTTAAGTATGAAGTCTGTGTTAATGTCAAAGTAGGACAGACTTAGAATTTTATAGATAAGTGTGAAATTATCCTGGTAATGGAAAATTGATTCTCTTTTGTTCTTCATTTGCTTTGGCTCATCTTTATAGACATGGACGTGCTTATTTTTTTTCTCTTAGCATCTGTTTTTGCTTTTTTAATTTTCTTCCAGGGTGATAAATTATTATGATGCCAAGTTTCATAAATTGTGGAGTATGTTACTTACGTGAGCAAATATCTGACGAGTTAAGGAATTTAGATCTGTTATGATCCTGTTATTATACTCTAGGAAACTAAACTCATGTATTTAACTTGCAGAGTATGAAATGTCTATGCTGAACCAGATGTCATGGCTAATGAAGACTGCCTCAATAGAACTACGGGTAACTTCTCTGAATCGTCAGCGGTCACATACCCAGAGGCTCCTACATCTCTTACTGGACGACATGCCTGTGAGACCGTACTCAGGTGAGTGTGTACATGTTGCCATTTGTTCTCTTGTGCTGCTGACTGGTCCGTGTGAAGGCATGCGCTGCAGTCTTGCGCTTAGCATGTGATTGTAGGCTAAACAAGTTCTTTCTGTCTTTAGAAATTTTTTTCCTTAAAACGCAAAACTTTTAAATTCATCCCATAATTGCTATTTGATTATTGTTTGAAGCATCCGCGTTCTGCTATATTCAAATATTCAGTGGAGTTTGCCACACTGAGCCAGGATGACCCAAGGTATTTTAACGTGTGTTATACATGCAAATTAAACATAAGCTTTTCTAATCATCGCATTGGTGGGAATGGGTCTTGCCTCTTTGGGAGTTCTGATTATCCTCTTTACAATTGTGAAGTGGATCTCCTGGGGACAGAAAGAATTAGATGAATGTTGGTAAGTTCTCATCATCTTTGCATTTCAATTATCCATTTGCAGAGGGCTCTCTGACCTAGCAACAGTGATCTAGAAAAAAAAATACCTTGTTATTTCCAAATAAATTTTATGAGTATGTTGTTGTTTTTCCTGATCTGTTATTATTGATGCTCTAACAGATGGTGAAGGAGGAATAGAAGATGAAAATAGGTCTGTCTCTGGGTTCCTTCACTTTGACACTGCTACAAAAGGTAAAACCCTTTGAATCTATAATAAATTTATAGGTATATATTAAATTGCTTAAATTTGAAGAGATAATTATGACACCTGTATCTGCAAATTCTGAACTGGTATAGAAGAGCTATAGAAAGGATTAGTTGTCATTCAAAAATAACTTTTTTATAACTAGGATGAATGAATGGGAAAAAATGTTTTTGCAAATGGATGTATTAGAAATAAAATCACATTTAGATTTCAACACAGTTTTCCATTTCTGGGCTTAACATCCTTTCTTTCTTTCCCCCCCCCCCCCCCCCACAACGTTGATTTATTTGTTTTGAGAGAGAAAGTGCGAGTGTAAGCTGGGAGGACAGATAGAGAGGGAGAGAGAGCGAATCCCAAGCAGGCTCCATGCTCAGCACAGAGCCTGACTCGGGGCTCGATCTCACTACCGTGAGATCATGACCTGAGCCAAAATGAAGAGTTGGACGCTTAACCGACTGAGCCCCCCAGGTACCCCCTCAACTCCCTTTATTGAACCTAGCACTATCTTTGAGAGTGAGCTGAGTACAACGGTTTGCTCTTCTCCTCACCGTCCCAAATAAAATCGAACCACTTTCTATTTTTTCTAGTACGTCGAAAGATTCTAAGCATTCTTGACTCGATTGACTTCAGTCAGGAGATCCCTGAGCCTTTGCAGTTGGATTTCTTTGATCGGGCCCAGATCGAGCAAGTTATTGCTAACTGTGAACACAAGAATTTACGGGGACAGACAGTCTGCAACGTCAAGGTAAGGATTGTTTTAAAGTGTATGCAGTATCAAGTGGTTTAGACTTTGAGTCCTCAGACAAAAAGAGAACCATGCAGTTGTTTTCTGATAAGGGTATTGGTTTATTAGACTGTGGTTTTCACTTTTCTAACAGCAGGGAAATGAAACAGAATAGGCGACACTAGCTTTACCTCTTTAAAAGGTTCCCCATCACCTTCCTGATAGTAGTCATGCCACCTAGCTATGGAATGGTTTTACTCTCTACCAGGTAACTGGTAATGGTCTCACTAATAGGAAGAAGATATCCAAGGGCATTTGCGCTAACTTACCTGCCACAGAGGCTCCTTGGTCCCACTCAGTAATGTGAGGGACACCTAATGTTTTTGACTGGAGACCGAACAGAGTCACTTATAGATTATATATAGAGGTATCCAACACTGTTTCCACTAAGGCAGTTTATAGTAATTGCTAGAGGTTATTATTCTGAAATGGTCTGATTTTTCACTCTTTTCTCAATTCTGTAGCTTCTTCATAGAGTCCTTGTAGCTGAAGTAAATGCCCTCCAGGGTATGGCAGCCATAGGACAGAGACCTCTCCTGATGGAGGTAAGCCCTATTGAGAACTTGTTAGTTTGAATCTTCTACCTATTTAACTGCCAGTTAGAAGACAAAACTGTAAATTGACTTGTAGTTCATCAGTTAGTAAACTACTTGAAATTAAACCTTA
The DNA here is from genome assembly GCF_028749965.1 of Puma concolor. Classification (NCBI taxonomy): domain Eukaryota; kingdom Metazoa; phylum Chordata; class Mammalia; order Carnivora; family Felidae; genus Puma; species Puma concolor. The sequence goes on along the minus strand of NC_141668.1, from coordinate 18,669,479 downwards.
ATGGAATCTTCCATTTTTGACTTTAAAACTTGTAAACTGAACTGAAGTTAATATCTGGATGCCAGAGTAAGTAACGTTTTTTTTTCTGCTAGGCTAGTTTAGGATTTGCAACCTGTCCATATTGTGTATTAGACTTCCCTTGTTCTCTGTCGGTGAGGGAAGAGAGAGTGGTTTTTCATCACAGGTGGGGAGCAGTGGGTTAGAGGTCAGGTGAGAAGAACCACACACATGGAAACACAGGTGGCTAGGCCAAAGCAAGAAGCAAAGAAATAAAAGATATGTCAGGGAGACATGCCCTTGAACTTGAGTTTTAGGCAATTCCAGTGCTCTAGAGTAAGTGTAAGTAGATACTACAAAGAAAATGGGGTTAAAAAACCCCTACCACCTCTGCTGACTGGCATGCATGTGGAAGGTTTCCTAAATATACTACAGATGTGTTCAGGTTAACTGACAGAATAAATAACTCTTGAAAAATAGGACTCTGTTGGGGTGCCTGGCTGGCTCAGTTGATGGAGCGTGCGACTCTGGATTTCAGGGACGTGAGTTGGAGCCCCACATTGGGTGTAGAGATTACTAAAAAAGATAAAGTTAAAATCGGACCCTTTTGGTAAAAGATATTATCTGCCCATTTGTTAACCTTGTGATCCAATTTCTGTGGCTTTAGGAAATCAGCACTATACTTCAGTATGTGGTAGGAAGAAACAAGCTGCTGCAGTGTCTTCATGCAAAACGGCACGTGCTGGAGTCATGGAGGCAGCTGGTGGAGATTATACTGACAGCTTGTCCCCAGGACCTCATTCAGGCAGAGGATCGGCAACTGATTATCCGTGATATCTTACAAGATGTGCATGATAAGGTAATGTACTTCCTAAATTGCTTCCTGAACTTCCTTACTTCCTAGTTACTTCCAGTATTGCTGAATAGATCTTTATATACTACTTAAAAACACAGTTTCCCACCATCCTTTTTTTCCCCTTTTATGTTAGGAATAAATAGAGTTGTGTATTGCCAGTGTTAAGGCGATCCTTGAGAAAGTCTTCTGTACAGTAATGGCTCTCAACCAAAGTATGTATCACAATTACGTAGCGAGCTTTTTAAAAATACACGGATGGATCCCACCCCGGACATACTGAATGGGACACTCTGGTGGGTGACCACTTGTGTGAATTTACATTAAAGACCTCTCTAAGGAATCCTGATAGGAATCCCTTCTGGTTAAGAACACACGTTACCAGTATCATATTTAAATTTTTCTATATATTAGCTTTTATTTTCTTTGATCAATGACATTCCATTCTTATATTCTTAATGGTAGGTGAAAGCTCAGGGTATATAAAACCTGTTAATGACTGTAGCTGATTTGTCTTTCTGCTTTAAGATACTAGATGATGAAGCAGCGCAGGAGTTAATGCCAGTGGTAGCAGGTGCTGTGTTCACCTTGACTGCTCACCTAAGCCAAGCCGTTCGCACTGAACAGAAGCAACCATTAGTCTTGGGACCCGGAGAGACCCATTACGCTTTTATGCTCGATAGCTCGTTCACGTCACCTTCTCCAGCAGAGAACCCGGTGGTGGGTTTTGCTTCTATTGGAGACTCTTCGCTTCACATCATATTGAAGAAACTGTTAGACTTCATTTTGAAGACAGGTTTTTTCATCTAAATTTCTTACAAATCACACCTTTTGTGTTTGTTTTAACTTTCATTTGAAACAGGGTTTGTACTCTGTATCTCCTTAGGTGGCGGATTCCAGCGAGTGAGGACACACCTGTACGGCTCTTTGTTGTATTACTTACAGATCGCCCAGAGACCAGATGAACCAGACACATTAGAAGCAGGTAGAACCAGATAGATTTCTAATCTTTTCTGTCTCAGAGATTTTTAGAGATTCTGTTGTAGAGATTAAGTTAAAAAAAAAAAACCCGTTTTCCGTCTTTTGGCTAAGTAAAGCTGTAATAAATGAGTCTTTATGGAATCATGAAAGCACTTATGTGAAGTCGAGGAAGAATGTGTAGTTTTTAAAATTAAGACGATAGTACATGAGTACTGTAAAAAAAAAAACCCTCAAATACCACTTTAGCTTGTATGCGTTTTTAATTCCCTCTCTTTCTCTGGTCCCACTGAACAGTCTGCTGTACATAGCGTGTACATGTCTTTCTCCCCTTTGCAGAGCATCACGATGCATATCTAGTTGAATCTTTTCAGATGTCTCCGTTCTGTAATACGGAAGTAATGTTTATTTAATCATTTGCATTATTCATACACACTTCCATTGTTTCTAATTTTTTTTTTTTTTTTGAACGTTTATTTATTTTTGGGACAGAGAGAGACAGAGCATGAACGGGGGTGGGGCAGAGAGAGAGGGAGACAGAATCGGAAACAGGCTCCAGGCTCTGAGCCATCAGCCCAGAGCCTGATGCGGGGCTCGAACTCACGGACCGCGAGATCGTGACCTGGCTGAAGTCGGACGCTTAACCGACTGCGCCACCCAGGCGCCCCTGTTGTTTCTAATTTTTACTGTCACAAATATGCTGCATCAAATGTTCTGTTATATGCCTTTGTATTTTTCAAGAATGCTTCATGGTAAAATTTCCATGTGAAAGACTATGCGCATTTTTATTTTAATAGATTCTACCAGAAGCACCTGGGCGGCTCAGTCAGTTGAGCATCTGACTCTCGATTTCAGCTCATGTCATGATCTCACAGTTGTGAGAACTAGCCTCACACTCAGCATGGAGCCCGCTTAAGATTCTCTTGCTCCCTCTCCCTATAACCCTCACCCACTTGTGTGAGTGCTCTATGAAAAAAAAAAGAAAAAAGCTCCTACCAAATGGCTTTCTGCCAGTCTAAACCCTCATCAATAGTGTACCTATATCTTTTTGTACTAATGTGAAGTTTTTCTTGAATAAATTCCAAGAGGTAGAATTTCTTGGTCAAAGGTAATGCCTATTTAAAATATTGATAAATCCCACTTTCTAAAATAAAATTAGCATTTAAAAAAATTTTTTTTAACATGTATTTATTTTTGAGAGACAGAGTACAGGTGGGGGAGGGGCAGACAGAGATGGAGCCACAGAATCCAAAGCAGGCTGCAAGCTCCGAGCTGTCAGCACAGAGCCCGACGCGAGGCTCGAACTCACAAACCATGAGATCATGACCTGAGCCGAAGTTGGACGCTCAACTGACTGAGCCACCCAGGCACCCTTAATTAGCATTGTTAATTAAGAGTAATAATCTGGACTTTTTGGTCTCCAGATATGAAAAATGTTTTTAGCCATTCAGCAAATGAATGTATAATACTCTACACCAGAAATGTCCTGCTATTTAAGAACTTGTCATAAGCACCTTTTGATAATGGACTTCCGATACCCGTCTGAGAACCTTTATGAGTATTTGCTATTTTGTACACAGATTCTTAAAAACCACTCTGTGCGTAAGACCCAGATTATCTCCTATTATTCTTTACTGGCTAATATTTTTACATATTTTTCTAAGGAGATAATAATAGCCAAATGATGTATTTGTAGAAATGGCCTACCCACTTAAAGCACAAAAATTTTTAGGATCATTCAAAAGAATAGTTCAGAGAAGCTTTTTATTTTTTTTTATTTAAATTTTTTTTTTTTAACATTTATTTATTCTTGAGACAGAGAGAGACAGAGCACGAATGGGGGGAGGGCCAGAGAGAGAGGGAGACACAGAATCCGAAGCAGGCTCCAGGCTCCGAGCTGTCAGCACAAAGCCCGACGCGGGGCTCGAACTCACGGACCGTGAGATCGTGACCTGAGCGAAGTCGGACGCTCAACCGACTGAGCCACCCAGGCGCCCCGAGAAGCTTTTTAAACAGAGAGAAGCTTTTCTTAAGAGATAATAATGGGGATTCCACTCTCTACTCCTCCCCCTCCAACACACCTCTCCATTTTCCTCTTGTCTGAAAATTTTTTAACGTTATATTTAGTGGAATTGGCAAAGTCACTACTTAACCACTAGGTAGAGTTCTACAACATACTTTTTATATGGCGTCATTATCAAGATGTAATAAAGTGGTGTGACCACAAAAGAAAATTCTCCTTTGTTTTTAATTTTCAAATGATGTATTTTTAATTTCATCCTTTAATTAGTTTTTTTTTTTTTTTTTACCACTTAATTGCTGCTTATTTTGACTTATTTTATTTACTTATTTTGGGGGGGGGGGGCAAGGCTCAAGTGAGCAAGGGCAGAGAGAGACAGAGAGAAAGGGAGGAGAGAGAGAGAGAAGCGGGGCTCACACAGGGCTCATGTTTTGCCCGAATCAGGGCCTTGAACTCACCTGATGTGCCATTTGAACTCACGAACCGTGAGATCATGACCTGAGCCAAAGTCAGATGCTGAACGACTGAGCCACCCAGGTGCCCTATTTGGACTTATTTTAAATAGCAAAGCACTGTATTTCCTAGACACTAGTGTTTTTAAGTTTCAAGTTAGAAATACTAAATTTAATAAATATTTATTGATACCTACTTATGTATGTGTATGTGCATGTTTTGACATGGTACTACTTTCTATTTTATTTTAAAACAGGAACTGAACTTTTAATGTCTACATACTTATTTTTCCATACCTCTTTTACTTTATTTTTAACATAACTATGTATACTGGATACTGGGCAGCTATTTTTTCCTGTTTTGTGTAAAAAGAATCCTACTCACAGAGACGAAATGACTTGCTTGTCTGTGGCAGATCTGATATTAGAAATCAGTTTCCTTGATTTTTTTTTCTCAAGTTTATTATTTTGAGAGAGAGAGAGAGCATAGCATGCACATGGGGGAGAGTCAGAGAGGGAGAGAGAGAGAATCCCAAGCAGGCTCCTCACTGTCAGGGTGGAGGCTGATGTGGGGCTCAGACTCACAATTCGTGAGATCATGACCTGAGCTGAAGTGGGATTCTGAGCCAGCTGAGCTACCCAGGTGGCTCAGTTTTCTCTATTTTTAATAGAATGTTCTTTTTTCTGGCCATAGCATCTCACGTCTTCATCCTTTTTGTTATTGTTGTCTTTTTGTAATTTGTAATTATTTCTTTTTAATTTGATAGATAATACCTACCAGCAGTGTATTTGTAGCTCATAGTACAAAGGGCTTAATTTCTAATACGTAAAGAACACCTACGAATCAAACCCAGTAGAAAAAATGGTCAAAGGATATGAGCACACAGTTTAGGGGAAAGAAAATTCAGTTAGCTCTTAAGCATATATTAGCTTTGTGAAAATCACTGTAGGTGGACTCCATCACCTTGAGTTGGCAATGCAGATCTGGGGAGAAACAAAAGCATATATTCTTTGAGTAAAATTCTTTGGAAGATTCATATATGTCAGGAACAGTGCAGTTAAAATCTGACATTTTTGTTTGCATATGTAATCCCTGGGGGTTAGTTGACAAGAGTTGACATCATGACTATCTCTCTTTGTATTCTTTTTTTTTTTTTTTAAACTTTTTAAGTGTTGATTTTTATCAGTTTTTGAGAAAGACACAGTGCGCATGGGGGAGGGGCAGAGAGAGAGGGAGACACAGACTCCGTAGCAGGCTCCAGGCTCTGAGCTGTCAGCATAGAGCCCTACACCGGGCCAAAATCCACAAACCTTGAGATCATGACCTGAGCAGAAGTTGGACGCTTAACCGACTGAGCCACCTAGGCACCCCTCTTTTTATTCTTTTCATCTTTTATTTTTTCTCATTTCTACCAGTGACCACGGGAGAAAATACAGATAATTTGACCAAAGCATAAATGTTTAATATGAAGCCCTGTTGCTGTATTCTTAATTTCTTTATTCGTTTGTTTCTTCAGCTTTAGTATTATAAAAATACTTCACATTTAAATACAGATAATTACAAAGATACACATCTTCAGTACATTTTTATAAGATTATTATTTTCAATAAAAGTTTATTTATAAAGCCAACTTACAAAGTTATGCTAACACATCAGAGCCATGATATAGTGCATCTTCCTTAGTTTTATTTTCATAAGATTAGCCCTATTTGAATGTTCTGTATAATCTCAGTAAAATGGATTAAATTGTTGCAATTTTAAGTACTTTCATTATGAGCTTTTTTCATAGGTTCTCTTTCTTTTAAATTGGCTCTTTTTCCCCTTAAATTTGGTAAGTTAATGATACTCAGTTTTGTATTTTCTTTATAAGTAAGAGTTAGAAATTGTCATAAACATAAGGAATTTTCTTCTCTGCTCATAGTTCTTTTGGGCTCTTGTGACCTTTGAGCAAGAATATTCCTGTTCTTTGTGAAACCATAATATCTATTCATCTTTTTTTAAAAAGAAGATTAGAAAAGAAAACCTATTGCCATTATTAAATTTTTGAGAACCAGAGCATCTGGGTGGCTCAGTCAGTTAAGCATCCAACTCTTGGTCTCAGCTCAGGTCATGATCTCACAGATCATGAGTCTGAGCCTCGAGTTGGGCTTTGCACTGACAGCATGGAGCCTGCTTGGGATTCTGCCTCTCCCTCTCTCTGCCTCTCTCTCTCTCGCTCTCTCAAAAGTTTATTTATTTTGAGAGAGAGAGAAAGGGGAGAGAGAATCTCAAGCAGACTGTGATATTAGTGTGAAGCCCAACATGGGGTTTAAATCCATGAACCGTGAGTGAGATCATGACCTAAGTTTGAATCAGGAATTGGTCACTTAACCAACTGAAGCCATCCAGGCACCCCATAAATAAACTTAAAAAAATTTTTTTTGATAATCTTATTGTGACATTAAAAATTGTTATGGTCTAGGCATTAGTATGATCTGGCATTATAGTATAAATACACCTATAAGTCATAAAGTAGTGGGACTAAAAGGATTATATAGAACATCTTGCCTGCTCTGGACTCTGTTCTTTGAGTCTGATTCCAACAAGTGACTTAAAAATACTAGCTATAGCTATGGGTGTGTGTAGTAAAATGCAGGCTCTTTGCTTGATGTGAATTTAGATGTACATTTCTCATCACTTTTATTTTTTACAACCTGAGTCAAGTCCTAGAACCTGAGAACCTGATTAAAAATTAATAATTGGGTATTTAAAAAATATTTTAGCTTTTGGTTTTTATTTCAAAATAAATACTGAATGAGGAAATTTAGAACATATTAATAAACAAAGGTAAGAAGAAGCCCCACATTCTACCCTGCTAAGATAACCATTGCAACATTTTGTTATAGCCAGCCATATTGACTTAAAATCTCCCTTGTCTTTTCACTGAGTATTTTATGAGCTTTTTTCTTTGTTAAATAATATTTTTAATAGCTCTATACATTTTGTCACTTATGGGTATACCATCACTTAGCTTGTCCGTTTTTGGACATTTAGATTATTTCCGATTTTTCACAATATGAATAAAAATCTGATCTCATTTGGTGGTTGATTATTTTCACTTATTCCAAAAGCAGGAAATATTAATTAGGTTCTTGTTTTCATAAGGATTATATTCTAGTATAAATGACAGTATATGTATTTATAAAACAGGAAGCATTAAGTTGGGTGATACAGGCTAGGTGCCAGCAAACTTTTTCTGTAAAGGCCAGTTAGTGAATATTTTAGATTTTGCAAGCCATATGCTCTCTGTTGCAGCTACTCAACCCCTGCCTTTATAGTGTGAAGGCAGCCAGAGACTGCAGTTGAGTGACCATGGCTCTGTTACATCACAGCTTTATTTATTTATTTATTTTTTTTTTAATTTTTTTTTTCAACGTTTATTTATTTTTGGGACAGAGAGAGACAGAGCATGAACGGGGGAGGGGCAGAGAGAGAGGGAGACACAGAATCGGAAACAGGCTCCAGGCTCTGAGCCATCAGCCCAGAGCCTGACGCGGGGCTCAAACTCCCGGACCGCGAGATCGTGACCTGGCTGAAGTCGGACGCTTAACCGACTGCGCCACCCAGGCGCCCCACATCACAGCTTTATAAAAACAGGTCAGATTTTGCTCTCATCCCTTAGTTTTTGAACCCAAGTATAAATTATAAGAGGTATGAGAAAAAAGAAAATCAAGACTTTCACTGGGCTTTGCAGGTGAAGTTGTATTTACATAGGACTAAATGGAGGGCTCTTCAAGCAAGGCCCAAACTTAGGAGGGAGTAAAGACTAAGGAGGATGTCTTTGCTATAAGCAAGGGTTGTGGAAAATAACGGTTGGTGGGAAATAAAATGGAGTGAAAGGGTAGGACCATATTAATGACCTTGCAAATGAAATTGCAGTGTTAAAGCTAGTTGGATTAAGCAGTTGATAGCCACATTAAGTTACTGAGAAAAGTGCTATGAAGTTGGTATTTAGAAAAGTTTGTATGGCAGTGATTTATAAGGTATGTTGGAAGAAGGAACAGTTTGGTGTAAAAGAAACTAACTTGGTGGTTTCTAATGAACTAATTTACCCTCCAAAAACGAAAATTTAAAAGAAAGTTCTAATTAAGTTGCAGCCTTAGGATTTTCTTATTTCTAGGTGGTACTGTTAATAAAATGTGGAACTTGGAGATCTGTTCACAGTGAAAACGCAAATCAAGTTGTTTCTTTACGACTAAGCCTGGTCTTCTGCAACCCTTGATTTCAGTTTTCTCTGTAAAGCCGTAGGGGCTCTTGGCGGAGTGTCTCAGGGTTTGTGTGGAGGAGTCCGGAGAGTGATGTTCCAGCAGCCCTCTGCCCTCATTTCAGCCAGTTTGAAATCTGGAATCTGTGGCTAAAACTACAAATTACAAAGTAGTGGCTTTCAGACTTTTATTCACAACCTTTATTCAGACAATTTTGTAGCGGTCCTGTGTGTAAACCAGAAAAGATGCTATAGCTCCTCAGGCTGGCTTTTTGAAAACCCATCCTGAGGGCATCTGGTGGCATCCCTGGAGCACATTTCTGAGCTTTCTCTAACCTGTCCGTCAGTAATTAATGTTGTGCTACTGTGCTGGCCACTGTGCTAAATACCAGGACAATAATGGTGGGCAAGACAGAATCCGGATGTAACACAACCTGATGTACTGGTAAATAAGTACCATGCAGAAAATGAGATAGTGCTGTGCTGTGTATGTGTAGGGCGAGTTGGATGTAGCTGACAAGTGATGTTAGAGGCTGGAATGATGAAGACGAGGCAGCCATGCTGAGATCTGAGGAAAAACCCGAAAGATCAAAGTGCAGAGATCCTGAGACCAAAGTGGTGAATGTGAGGGACAGAAAGGCTCGTGTGGTGGCAGCCAGCGGAAGAGGGAAAGAGTGGAAGATGAGGTTGAGCAGGAGATGGGGACAGATGACGTGAGGGAATGGATGTGATTGAGAAACATAAAAATCCCATACCCTCCTTTGACAGTTATTGAAATTAAAAATAAGGACGACTGAAACAAAATTAAAAGTAGCGGTAAAAATATTTGAGGGGGAAAAATATTATTAAAACTCTGCAAGTTTGCCTTCTGCGAACATTATAATGGAACGTAAGGCACAATGTGGGTTACTTTTATTTTTCATGATTAAACCTTCTTTGTTTATACTCTCCGTTCTGATCAGTTCATCTTGAGAACTTTTCCCTGATTTAAAAATAGTTGCCATGTAGTAGTTGTAAAAAGTCATAAGATTGGTTTGAAATACAAATGGCTTTATGTAATGGCTTTATGTAATACATTTTGAAACTCTTCTAGAAGGTTTACATGAATCTTAGTAAAATATATGATCATATCTTTAATTATCTTTGTATATTTAAATTATTTTCATAAAGGGTATGCTTTTTTAATAAGCATTTTTAATAAGTATTTCAATTACAAAATATAAATAAAATCTGATTTTTTTGGAAGCAGATTTTTGTTGACTTTGTACCTAACTTTTTTTAGTCAAAATTCTCATAGCTATCAATAAAGGATGAAAATAGATTGATTAGCAGAATAAATACAGGATATTGGTTCTCTTATTGTCTTATAATTCATTTTGATTTTGGGCGTGTGGGTGCCTCAGTCAGTGTGACTCTTGATTTTGGCTCAGATCATGGTCTCACAGTTCACGGGATTGAGCCCCACCTCAGGCTCTGCACCGAGCATGGGGCTTGCTTGGGATTCTCTCTCTCCCTCCCTCTGCCCCTCCCCTGCTCATGTGCACGCACATGTGTGCATTTACTCTCACAAAAATAAACATTAAGAAAAGTAGTTCATTTGATTTATTTAAGAATAGGGAGTTTATCCTTTTCATAACACAGTTGTCACCTTAGTGTACAATGTGTGCATTGTGTTTTTGAAGTTTAGCTGCCTAGACCCATTGGTTGGTGGGCCTTGGGTACTGCCTGAAATAATGGAGGGATTTTTTTTTTCTTGTTCTATATGAAGTGTAATTGCTCAGTCATCACACTGTTCTTTATTGGGGTGTTTTAATATTTTCTGTTGTAACCCTTTTAGCCAAGAAAACCATGTGGGAAAGGCTGACAGCCCCTGAAGATGTATTTAGTAAATTACAACGAGAAAACATAGCCATCATTGAGAGCTACGGTGCTGCCCTCATGGAAGTGGTCTGTCGAGATGCTTGTGATGGCCATGAGATTGGAAGGGTACAGTAACTCCTGTTTAGTATAACAATTGAATAAATATTTTGACTTATTAAGGTATAAACTGAATTAACTTTGCAAATGCATGTTATATATTGAGAATTATTGTCTGCAATATATTTTAGTGAATTGTTTTTAATGTTTATTTTTTGAGAGAGAGACAGAAAGAAAGAGAGAGGAGGGGCAGACAGAGAGGGAGTCACAGAATCCAAAGCAGGCTCAAGGCTCTGAGCTGTCAGCACAGAGCCGACACGGGGCTCGAACTCACAAACCACCAGATCATGACCTGAGCTGAGATCAGATGCTTTAACCAACTGAGCCACCCAGGCGCCCCTACTGAATTTTCTTATTTGTTATAATTTGGAATTTCTATTTTATTTATTCATATGTTTTCTTTATTTCTGTTCAGAATCTCAGTTCAGAATTTTCCCTCAGCATAATCTTTCTGCTGATTGTGAGGTTAGCCTTACACTGGTAGAAATGCTGCTTAATAAAGATCTTTGGTTAAGAGTATACTGGGTACACAGGTTTTATACTGAATATGTCTTTCTTTGCTTTGTGGAGGGGAATTTGCATTTATAATTCTTTAAAATACTGTACCACACTGGTGATAATACAATGAGAAGATAACTTCCTGCTAATGAAGAGTTTCATAGTATTTGAATCATATACAGCTGATCCTTAAACAACATGGGTTTAAACTGCGTGGGTCCACTTACTGTGCAGATTTGTTTTGACAGATACAGTACAGAACTGTAAATGTATTTTCTCTTTTTTGAACATTTTTTTTTCTCTAGCTTACTTAATTGGAAGAATACAGTATGTAATACATATAAGATAAAAAGTATGTGTTAATCAACTTTTTATGTATCCACCAGGCTTCTGGTCAGCAGTAGGCTCTTAGTAATTATAAGGTTGTGGGGAATCAAAAAGTTATACATGGATTTTCACCTGTGCTCCTAACCCCCGTGTTGTTCAGGGGTCAGACGTATTTGAAGATGGTGGGAAACAGGCCTTTAAGAAATAGGATGAATATAAACTGTGTAGTAAGTTCTTATGTTCAAAACAAAACAAAACAAAACAGTTTAAGTGTTGTTATGCATAGAAAAAGGACTGAAGAGGAGAGAGGCCAAAATGGAGTAGCAGTGTTTATCAGGCCACATATATTCTATATGCTTTTCTGTGTTTTCTAGGTTTCCTGTAATGTGCATGTAATACCTCACAATTAGGGGAAAAAGCTATTTTTAACAAGTCTCTTTTCTCCTTTTATTAATAAATCAAGATTCTGTATACATAGCTTTCAAGTTTCTCAAAAAAAAAAAAAAAACACCAAAATGTAATTGCAAGCTACCATTTCCCTTGTAAGAAAAGCTCTAAATATTTTCATATCAAGGGAGTTTCTGTCCTTGGTTTTGGTAGCCATCTCCATGTTTTGGGCTTTGATTTGTTCTTCTTCAGATGCTGGCACTGGCTCTACTTGATCGGATCGTCTCCGTAGATAAACAGCAGCAGTGGCTCTTGTATCTTTCTAACAGTGGCTACTTGAAGGTGCTCGTGGACAGCTTGGTAGAAGATGACCATACTTTGCAGAGCTTATTAACGCCACAACCTCCCCTCTTAAAAGCCCTTTATACTTACGAATCCAAAATGGTAAGACTTTGTATTCATTTGAAGTTAGATCAACCGCTCACTTCCTCTTAGAGCAGTAGATGTATCAAAGAACGTTAATGTGGCCGACATTTTTAGTATTTCTGTCATGTAAGCTATAATCATTTCAAAGAGTTTTAAATTTGGAACATGTGTTAGAAATGTAGCTTCAAAGCATGCCAAAGATGAGTTGAAGTGATCCTGAGAGGGTTAGCCGGGTAATGGAACTGCTTGCTCCTCATTCAGGTTGCTGATGATGGGGAATAATGGGACGCTGAGTGCTCTGAGGAGAGCAGTAAGCAAAATTGTCTCTTCGCCACAGAATTCAGACTGTATTAGCTGCCTGTGGAACATTCCAACGTAGCTGTGCTGGTTCTAGTTTAAACACGAGATTTTCAATACCATATATAATGCATCATTTCCTTTCCTTCAGATTTGTTTTCTGTTTCCTCCTGGTTGAGAATACTACAGAGTCACAATAATGGAAGCACTAAAGTCTTGGACCCGTTGTTAACTCCCCCCTCCTTTATTTATTCAACAAGTGTTTATTAAATACCTATTATATGCCAGGTGTGGCAGTAGGTGCTAGAGATACAGCTATGAGCAAAACCATCTCCCCCCCCCCCATATGCCCGCATGATGATAAGTAGAACTACAGTTGAGTTGAATACTCAAGGCACTGTACTGTGACACCTCAGATATGCTGTGTTTAATCCTCGGAGATCCCGTGTATAATGTGCCCCGCAGAGCTAGCTTGGAATTTCTCTTCAGTATGATGAGAGATCAGAAATATGCTGTGAGAGAGTCTCATTTTTATCTGAGGCCCTTGGATATGATTTCTGTATTGATGCTTTTCCTTTTGTAACTTCTTAGGCATTTCTTACAAGAGTGGCCAAGATACAGCAGGGCGCTTTAGAGCTGCTGAGGTCTGGGGTGATAGTGCGACTGGCGCAGTGCCAGGTCTATGACATGCGCCCAGAGATGGACCCGCAGGGGTAAGTGTCAGTATACGCTGGTATTGTTTCCGTACTGTTCCTTCATTGTAAAGGATTAGCGAGGAAAAAGAAATTCCAAACGAAATCTTCGCCATTGGTTTATCATTCTGTTTGAGCAGTACTCTTTCACCTTGATAACTTTAATTTTGGTCCTACATCCCTGCCTTTTACTAGTAAATGGAAGTTGCTAATAAGGGTAAGAGTAGGAGGGACCTAATGCTTTCCATTTTAGAGCAGTAATAGGGAAATAGGAAAGCATTTTGTTAGTAAATGGTTTTCTTCCCAACTTTAGTGTTCTGTTCAATAGAATATATATTTTTAGTTATACTGGTCCTTTAAAGTATTATAGTGAAATTATAATTTGTTGTGGATTTCTTATTCCTGATGACTTGAATAGTATTTTATATTTTTCTTTTTGTAGCGTTTTGCCAACTGCTTGTACATTTGAAAGCTTTTAGTCAAATTATTTTAAGTTTCAAGCTTCTTAACAGATTTCTTGGTTCAGTTTGAATATGGGTTTTGGGTTTTTTTGTTTTTGTTTTTGTTTTTGTTTTTGTTTTTGTTCTTCGTTTTTGTCTACTGGCTTCAGCATTGTTAGCCTATCCTCTTGGAAGTAAATAACACCGTTTTACTAATTTTCTTCATAAGCCCATTGCCAAATTGAATATTTGAGTTTTTCTAGGATTAACTATAGAACTGTTTTACCTCCAGAAAAGAAATGTAGGGTTTTTTTGTTGTTGTTTTGTTTTCTGAAGTTTTAAACATGACAGCTATTATTTTCGCCTTAGGTAAAGAGGATTGAGTTAATTACATTCCTTGGGTCTTGGCATATAATCACTTGTCTGTGCAAAGCTTTTCTCTTATTTATTTCTGTGTTTTGTGTCCATTTTCTTCATTTGGCAACCATTTTCTTTTGTCTAAAAATTTAAATATTTATAATAAATAATATTTTATTAATACCTAATCTTAAAAGTTCAGTGATATTAGGAGCACCTGGGTGGCTCAGTCGGTTAAGCATCTGACTTCAGCTCAGGTCATGATCTCATGGTTCATGAGTTTGAGCCCCCATCAGAGTCTGGAGCCTACTTCAGATTCTGTGTGTGTGTGTGTGTGTGTGTGTGTGTCTGTCTGTCTCTCTCACTCGCTCTCGCTCTCCCTCTCCCTCCCCCTGCTCATGCTCTGTCTCTCCTTCAAAATGAATAAACATTAAAAAAAATTTTTTTTAAGTTAAGTGATTTTACAACTTCGTTTTAACTTTTTAAAGTCTTGATTTTTTAAATCTAATGGGCAAAGTAGATTCATTTTTGGCTGTGGGTATAGGAGGGGGAAACTTGGGGAAAATAACTTGTTTTTATTTGTTTCTTGCTTATAGTTTCTATGGCCCAAGGGAGCTTTCAGAGTAGAATAAATATGTTTAGGAAATTCCAAGCATTGTCTTCAAATTATGCAGATTTTCTTTACTGAGTTTTTTCATAATTGAAATAACTCCGTTTTTACTGTCTATATGAGATGGAGAATTCTCATTAGTAGCTTCACATCTTAATCAGGCACCTGTGATTGTTTGCCATGGAGATGGGCAGGAACTGTTAGCGTCCCTTAACTCTTGGACTGTCGCTCTCTCCTTGTTGGGTGGAAATGAATGAAGCATGTTTGGCATGAGAGACCCGCCAGTTTTCATCCCTGCCCCCGTGGACCGCTACCGGCAGATTCTGCTCCCGGCTCTCCGCTTGTGCCAGGTCATCCTCACGTCCAGCACGGCCCAGCACTTGCAGGCAGCAGGCCAGGTAAGAAGAGTCATTGGCCTGGAGGTCGTCTGGTGCAGGGGCTGCGTTTTAGAGTTGCAGAAACCCTAGGCATAGACAGCGTCCATGGGTTTACCGTCCACTGTGGCAGACCCGGGCACTGATAGCCAGCCCCCTGGTACCTTGCGTGAACTTCACCAGACCATTCTTACATATACTCTTATTTGAATGAAACCCCACAGTGAAGAATGGAATAGTGAGATGGAAAGCAAGAGCTCAAAATGTGTTCTTCTGTAAAGGGAAGTGGTTATGATGATAGGAATAAGCTGCTTCTAAAATGTGGTTTAACCACGGATTTAGCAAGAGGCCATACACTATGTTAGGCCTTGCAGAAAGTATAAAGGATAGATGATAATGGCACATTTAATTGTGATATTTAGAGAACGAAGTAATTGAAGTAAGTGAATTTTCTAAAATTTTTTTCATTGAGCACCAGAAATTCGTTTTATTTTCCTCTCTTTTCAGTTGAAACCTTCAAAAAAAGAAATCTTTGTCTCTTTAAACTAATAATACAATATATAATCTAGCCATTCACCAATTAGACTTATCATTATGACTTTGGAGTCTTTATTGTTTTGCCCTATTATTGCAACACCCTCCAGAACTGTGTCCCAATACTTCATGGTAATGTTATGTGCTTTCCCTGTCTTCAGTCTCCAGGCTTATGTCACCAGGGTAGAATGCTGCTGTTTCTAACATAGCACCGTGTTTTGTTTTGTTTATGTATTTTTTTAAATTTTTTAAGTTTATTTATTTTGAGACACCCGTGAGTGCGCCCCTGAGTGGGGGAGGGGCAGAAAGAAAAGGAGAGAGAGAGAATCCCAAGCATGCTCCATGTTGTCAGTGCAGAGCCTGGTGCGGGTCTCAAACCCAAGAACCATGAGATCATTACCTGAGCCGAAGGTGGGCGCTTAACAGACTGAGCCACCTAGGCACCCGGTTTTTTCTTTTTTCCCTTTTTTTAAGAGAGAGAGCACGCGAGTCGGGGAGGGGCAGAGGGGGTGAGAGAGAGGGAATCCTAAGCAGTCTCCATGCTCAGTGTGCAGCCCAATGTGAGCCTTGATCCCACAACCCCGGGATCATGACCTGAGCTAATATCAAAAGTCAGACACTCAACCGACTGAGCCACACAGGCGCCTCGACATCTTGTTTTATACTGCATTAGTACATCTTACCCCTTTCATATGTGGCCTTTGGGTCAGTTCTTTAAAACTCAGAGACTTCCCCTGTCTTCTCTTTTATTGAGATTAAGGTTTTTTTTTATTCCAAGTGGGACGCTGTGATGATACAAGATTCTCTAATGCCACTCTTGCACTGGCTATCGCAGAATCCCCCAAGGAGCTTGTTTTAAAAACACAGATGACGGAGCACCACATCCAGCAGTTATGGGCTAAGGCCAGGAATCTGAATTAAAACCTAAAAAGGGACACAGTTGCTGAGTGATTCAGATGTTTGGCTTGTTTTGGCATAGAGGCTCAGCCTTCAAGGCGTTTAATCGAGTTGAGGAGACATCCCGTGTGAAACTAGAGTCCATGATGGTAGGCTGGAAAATGCCAGTGTGGAAGGGCGCAGTTTAGAGGGCAGGGTTTTTCTCTCGTTTGTATTTACCATATCAAAAGGAGAATTTAACAAAAGCTTTTTATGTGATTGTCCCCATGTCAGGCCAATCAGATTTTTATAGAGCAACTTAAATTCAGTAAGTCATTTTTATATCCATTTATTTTAAACTCCTGTTCTAGTTCCACTTGGACAAAAATAAAAGAAACTGAGAGTTAAGTAACAGTATTCATACAGTAGTTCTAAGTTATACTTTTCAACCGTAGCCTCTAAATACAGTAATTTCTAAACTTTGAAATGATCTTTCTTTGAATTTTAGGTAAATATTTGCTTCTTGAAGAAATAAGCCACATAAATGCAAAAGACGATTCTTATATTACGTTCATTGTGATTCATGACATTGAATTTCTGGCTTCAGCGTTACTAAAAAAAGATGAATTGTAAATTCATAATACAATTTTCTCCTGTTGACCTCTGTTTTTTCCATTTCTCTCCCTTCTCCTTGGCTCAGGTGTTGCAGTTTCTCATTTCGCATTCTGATACCATCCAAGCAATCCTGCGCTGCCAGGACGTGAGCGCTGGGTCCCTGCAGGAACTGGCTCTACTGACAGGAATTATAAGTAAAGCCGCACTTCCTGGTGAGTCGATTATGTTGGATGGACTTTGAAATTCTTTGCGGACTGACGTACGCTTAATAGAATGAGGTTCTTACGGCTTTGCGATACGTAGGACTTACTTGAAATTGGTCCTAACCGTTAACTGCTTTTTTTTTTAATTAGTAAGTTTTTATTTGTAAGAGTGATATATCATACAAAAATTCAGAGTTCAAGAAAATAATGACTACTCAAAACCTCACTGCCTAGAATTTACCAAGTGTTTTTTTTAGTATATATGCTGCTGAAGCGAGCCTTTCAAACGTTGTTTTATATGTATGTACACGAGACAGGGACGGAGGCACACAGAGATAACTTACGAGAATGACATTATTTTTCACGTGCATTGTTAGAAAACTATTTAATTTTACGTGAGTTTAACAGATTAAGAAATTAATTGAAGAGAGGAACACCTGGGTGGCTCAGTTAGCTAAGCATCTGACTCTTGATCTTGACTCAGGTTGTGATCTCGTGATTCATGAGATTGAGCCCCATTTCAGGCCCTGTGCCGACAGTGCAGTCTGCTTGGGATTCTCTCTCTCCTTCTTTCTCTGTCCCTCCCCCTATCTCTCCCTCTTTCTCTCTCTTTCTCTCCCCTTCTCTCTCAAAAGAAAAAGAAATTAATTGAAAGAAAAACTGAAGACCTTGTTGAATTCCAGACAAATGTTTTTTTTTTTTTTACTACAAGATTACAAGAGCTGTTAGTTCTTAAATGATCACTGTGATGAAGAAGGAAAAAAAGATTATGAAACATTATTAAGCTATTTGGTTATTTTTTTTTCTTTGAATTTCCTTACCACCTGTATATTTTAGACAGAATCAATTAACTCCTATAGTATGGAAGACTGAAATCATGAGTTCTTTTATACTTCTTTTTCCACCTTCAGATTATCTTTGCCTATATTATTTTTACTTTGTCAGATTTTATTTACATTCAGACCTGTACCCGTGAAACCTTCAGCTGTTCAGTTTTATTTGTATATTTACGTGCATTCACTGAAACACACCATTGTTTTTTCTTCCCCATAGCTTCACTGTTCTTAGTTCTTTCTTTCGATTTATCTCTTGGTATTTTTAATTTGTATTGAGGTCCTTTCCCCCAAGAAAAAGTATATTATGGTCCCTGAATTTTCTAATGTTTATCAGCATCTAAAGGTTGCCTCTTTTTCTCCTTCTCTCTCTGCCCCTCCCTTGCTCATGCTCTGTCTCTCTCTCTCTCTCTCTCTCTCAAAAAATATATAAACATTAAAAAAATTTTTTAAAAAAAGGGGAAGCACCTGGGTGGCTCAGTTGGTTAAGTGTCCAACTTCAGCTCAGGTCATGATTTCACAGCTCATGGGTTCGAACCCAACGTCAGGCTCTGTGCTGACAGCTCAGAGCCCGGAGCCTGCTTCAGATTCTGTGCCTCCCTCTCTCTCTGCCCCTCCCTCGCTCATGCTCACTCGTTCTCTCGCCGCTCTCTCTCTCAAAAATAAATATTAAAAAAAAATTTTTTTTAAGATAAAAGTTGCCTCTTTTTCTCCCTCTCTCTGCCCCCCCTCCCCATGCTCTGTCTCTCTCTCAAAAATAAGTAAACATTAAGAAAATTTTTTTAAATAAAGGGGAGGCACCTGGGTGGCTCAGTTGGTTAAGCATCTGACTTCAGCTCAGGTCATGATTTCACATGGGTTCGAGCCCCACATCAGGCTCTGTGCTGACAGCTCAGAGCCTGGAGCCTGCTTCAGATTCTGTGTCTCCCTCTCTCTCTGCCCCCCTCCTTCACTCATGCTCTGTCTCTGTCTCTCTCTCTCAAAAATAAATACACATTAAAAAAAATTTTTTTTTTTAAATACAGGTTGCCTCTTTTTGTGAAAGATGGCATGGCTGATTATGATTCTTTCCCTCAGAACTTATAATATTAATGATAACAGCTTGCATTTATTAAGTATAATGTGCCAAGTACTATTTCTTTAAACACTTAGCATATTTATTTAATTCTCACAAGGGTCTTAGGAGGTAGAACTGTTTTCCACATTTTACAGGTGAGAAAACTGAGGCACAGAGAGGTTACCCTGTCCAAAGTCACATAGATAATACTGCTGGTGTAGTTTCCCGGCCAATATGGCTTCTGAGCCTGTGCAGTTAACTAGTAGGCTACACTGTCTCCACTTTATGTTGCTATGGAGAAGGCTGAGGCCAGCCCAGGATTCTACCCCACCACCGATATGTTTTCCTCTCTAAGGGGTGTCAGTGTTTGAGCCCGTGGTATTGGGAGAGGGAGCGGGTTTGGCTGGGCAGAGTGCAGTGCCTGTGGAAGCACTTAGGCCTGTGCTCATTCTGAGGAGAGCCCGGCTTCCACTCTGCCCAGTCACGGTGTGTCCCAGTGCCGTGCGCTTGTCGTGCTCATTCCCCACTCATGCCAGTGTCTTTCGATGATACCAGGTCAGGCCATCCTTCTGCCTCTGCTGAGGTCCCACGGTGCTTTGTAGTGGTTCTCCTAACCGTTTTGCCCTTGGTTTCCCCGGGGCCTTACCTAAGTACTGTAAAAGGCTTCTCTGCAAATTGAAGAGTGTCCATGAGAATTTGCAAATGTTTTTGGTTTAATCTTTTTTTTTTGACATTGCTTCTGGGGAGTGGAATAAGGGCCATGGGCTGAATCGTGCTGCTTACTTCAGAATTTTCTCTAGTTTTTTTTCTTTGCCATCACCATTTTTCAGTATTTATGGCATAATTCTTCCCCCACCCCCTTGTGCTGAATTTTGTTCATTTTGTGGGTTGATGACAGGAGGGACATTCTATGATGCTCCTTCATTCCGCCATCTTAGCCTAGAAGTGCTGAGTTAGGTATCAAGAGAATTTACCTTTTATCAAATCCTCTCTGACAAGGTGGTTTTATTCATGAAGTCTTCTGTCAGTAACTTTTTTAAATGTCTAAATTTTCTATATTTTGCTAATGGCATCATTTGACCCTGTCATCGTATTAAGATTGTATTAAGAAAAGCACTTTATTTTATCTTATTAATGTTTTTTTGTTTGTTTACTGAGAGTGAGAGAGGGAGGGAGCAAGTACAAGCAGAGAGGGGCAGAGAGAGAGGGAGAGAGAGAATCCCGAACAGGCTCCTTCCAGTTAGCACAGAGCCCGAAGCAGGACTTGATCGCATGACCACGAGATCACGACCCGAGTTGAAATCAGGAGTTGGATGACCGACCACCTGAGCCACCCAGGTGCCCCAGCAGTTTCACAGGCTCGTGATAAATTCCAACAAAAGAAAAGTACAAGTGGTGCAGCGGCTGTCTAAAGTGGTTTAGGGAACAGCGACCAGCAGTTCTCGTTCTCTAAAAGGAATTAGGCATCAACTTAGCTTATTGTTTTGAGAAGTTTCTCTGCATATGGCGTCAAATTGTCCCCTCCCTACACAAGTGAAATCAGATGATACGCACTGCTATGTAAGTAAGTAACTTCTTTTTTCCAGTTTGTCTTGGAGATCTTTTCCCTCATCCCATAGAGCTCGTACCTCATTCTTTTAAATTGGGTATCATTTTCCAGTGGCGAGAGTTAACCAGGTCTTTGTTCTTTAACCAGACACCTGTAACATGTTTACTGTTTCCAAGCTTTTTAAAAAATTCCCAACAGTGTTGCATTTAATAACTGTGTATGTATGTCTGTGTATGTGTGTCTATGTGTATATATAGGCATTTTTGTAGATTTGAGCTGGTAGGCTTGATAAATGCCTGGCAGTCGTTGGCCAGAAAATAAAAACACTTAAATTTTTCTTCTGAAGATAATGACAAACACCCTCCCAAAATTTTCAGACAAACTTGTAACAGTTTTCACTCCTATCAACCCCACTCTGCACAGTTTAGCCTTTGAGGACATACTGTTTTGTATTCTCCTGTAATTTTACTATATATTTTTTTTATCTTAAATTCTCACATTAAATTTTAAGCCCATTTATAACTGTGTCCCCCATATTGCCTAGCCTCATACCAGTTATGTCATACCTCCTCAAATACTGACCAAAAGGCTAATTTTTTTTTCTATGACCCCCAAATATTCTGGAAAGTGTTTTGGAGTTGAGACCAATGTAAATGGTACACCGAGTACTCATTCGGCACTTACCAGAAGCATCTTATAGAAACTGAGAGCATCTTACACAAACAGAATTGGTAGTCTTTTTTTTTTTTTTTTTTTTTTTTTTTTTAAGATTCTGTTTTTAAGTAATCTCTACACCCAACATGGGGCTTGAACTTACAACCCTGAGATCAAGAGTCGCATCTTCCACTGACTGAGCCAGTCAGGTGCCTCCCAAGTAGTCTTTTAAAGAGAGGCAGCAGGTGGAAAAAAGGAACTGGGGAATAGCAATACATGTTGCAGAAATCAGGAAACTTGAGAACAGAGAGGAAAAGGCCCACATTTCATGGTGGTGTTAGGTACAAGGTCCAGCTTTAAGGGGTAGGATGGGAAAGAGGGTTTAAAAATACAAGCAGCAAATGTGGACAAAATATTTCAAGAATTTGGTATTAACCATATTTTCGCTTATTTGGGGGTTTTATTCTTTGGAGTACAAGGGAGACCTGAACGTGTTTTCAAATAGGGAAGAATCTTCTGTGGCAGGGTAGATTTGGATAAGCTGGAAAAGTGATCCTCAGAGCAAACTCCCAGAGGAGGTGGAGAAGGGAAGGGATGGGATCTAGTGGAGTAATGAGGCACAGGTGCGGCACAGCAAGCCAGCATATGAGGTCGTGGGCTGACAAATCTAGAAAGAGGAGGTCTTGTTACTATAAGGAGCAAAAGATAAGGTTCTGGGTTACACGCTCTAGAGCGTATGCTTGGAGGTAAGGACTGAATTAAGGAGATTGTGAAAACAAAGGGTGGCTAGGACGGGTTCAGGTGGGTCATGAGCATGAGTACAGCCACGGAGGAAAGGAAGAAACCAGCAGAGTGAGTGAGCTGCGTGTTTACCTGGAGAACTCGATGGAAGTAAAGGGTGTTCGTCCCGGTACTGTAAGATTGATGAACTTGATTTAAGAATTCTGTAATAAGTCTAAACAGAAGTTTAATGGGAACTTTTGTGTGTACATGCAAACTCTACTTTGCCTAAGGGGAAAAGGAAAAAAAAATCAGATGATACAGTACCTAGAAGAAAAAAATACATTTCATTTTTAGTGTTTTATATCCTAAACTCTTTCAGCAGGAGAGAGTAATTTACTTCTGAGTTTAGAACATTTTTAACTTTTATGGTTATAAATAAAAAGTAGATTTATCTCAAAAACTTTAAAAAGTGCCTTTTGAAATCACAAATTCAGTCTAGATTTAGATTGCATTTGAGCGAACATGTAGTGGTGTGCTTATAGTCTTTGTGAAGTTGTATTTCCCAGAACTCCTTTGTGGCAAGTCTGTGTCTTTTCTTGTACATAAAGAATATAAAATACTCGAATCGTTCTTCCTAGTTTTTAAATGTTTTTATTTTGTTGACTTTAAAACTGTATTTAAAAGCATTCCAAATTTTATCAGGTATATTAAGTGAACTTGATATTGATGCAAATGAAGGATCTCTAATGGAGCTACAGGGACATATTGGAAGATTCCAGGTAACTGACTCTTACTTCTTTAAAGAGTAGTACTGTAAGACAACAAAATACAACAGCCCTCTTATCCATCCTCCCTGTTCTGTTTCCTGGATTTGGGCAAACCCTCTCAACGGTTTTTAATCTATTATCTCTAAATAAATATGCTTATTTTTGAATTTTAGGAATCATCTATTGATTTTCCATTGAGAAGGGTGAGAACTTAGGATCCCTTTTTTCCTTTTCTTCCACCATACAGTATGGACACTTCTCACAACACCCCTCCACCCACTGCCGAAACTCAATATAATTATGAATTTGATTAGATCAGTACTTAGTGTTATGCTGTTATTATTATGTAAATGTAGTATTTGAATAAGAATGGGTGATAGGTTACTTTTGGGCACAACATTATGTTTTCCCTAGAGTGAATAATTATTTCTTTTTTTATTTGCTTGGTTTTTATGTGTTTATTTCTAAGCTCTCTTCCAGTTGTGTGATCTCCTTTAATATATTCAAGCATATTAGATAGCTTATCAACTAGATATTTATCACAGTCTTTCTGGGAGCCTCCTGGCCTGCTTTGATCCGGACATCTTCGTTTTTGATTGGCTGCAGAGTAATTATATTTATATACTAGAATTTATATTTCATTGTTTTTGATATAGTAATTTTCTTAACCAACCAATCCTCTTTTCATGAACTGTTTTTTCAAGTTTCCAAAAGAAAACTGCCGCTATCAGCATTTTTGGGTACAAATTTTTGAACTAGAGATTAGATAGCAATAACTGGTATCACTGGGTCCAAGGGTGCACACACAGTACATGTTGAGTCATTATCAAACAGCACTCCAGAAAGGATGGTACTCTCACCAGCAGTGCCCAAATACTCCTCCCTCCCTTCCTCCCTTCCTTCCTTCCTTCCTTCCTTCCTTCCTTCCTTTCTTTCTTTCTTTCTTTCTTTCTTTCTTTCTTTCTTTCTTTCTTTCTTTTGTCGTCTAATGTTTTTCATTGGTAGGGAGAAAAAGACATTTTTGATGAGTCTTTCATAAGGTGAAAGAAATGTTTTAGTGCATTTGTTTTGTCTGTCAGGGTAGCAAACGGCAGGTGATCTCTTAAAAATAGATATAACTGTTTTGGCAAAATAAACTTATATTGTAATCTTTTCGATATGTTTTGCCTTATCCAGTCTTATTAGGTAAACTAACATCAGTTTACATAAGCTACTATATATCTGTGTATGTCTGTATATGAATGTAGGTGTGTGTGATACCAGTTTTTAAAGTGCATGTTTTTAATGTCCATTTATTATGTGCAGAGCACTATAGACTAAGCACTGTAAATACAGTTCTTTGTCTCAGGTAATCCTGACAACAAGTAAGGTGGGAATCGCTATTTTCCTAAGAATGTGAGCATTGAGGCTTCTGGAAGTTAAGTAACTTGTTGTAGATCACATAGCAAGAAGTCACGTACCTGCTATGGAAACCCACATCTCTGATTGCAATCACTAGATAGGCGTATTACCAATTTTGAAAATCTTGTCCTTCCCTCTAAGAACCTTAGGAAAAACGGTATTCTCGGGTGAAAAGTAGCAACATTTCAAGGAGAGGACATCTTCATTTTATCTGCCAAGGGTACCTGTGTGTTCTCAGCCCCTTTACGAAGTCCCCAGAGGTGGCTATAGGAGAAATAGCCTTTAAACTTGAGCATTCATAGACAACATTATCACGGACATGCTTGTTACAAACTGTCTTCTGTTTGCCATCTCATTTTGCTTCTCATTATTTATCAACTTGTGTTTATTTAATTGGTATCTACCGAGGAATTATTTGGTGTGATACAGAATATTTTCTAATGTTTACAATGTAATGGGGATTAACTGCTAAAAAAAAAAAAAAAAAAAAAAAAGATGTTCTTTTAATGAGTTGACTGCCAAGCAGATACATTTGCAAAAAGGTGAATTTTAATAGTGCTAACTTCAGTGCCTCAGTTGGAGGTAAGAAATCAGATGCTTTAGAGAGTGATTCCACTCCCCGGTGAGTTCTTCTTTTTTGTATCCCTCAAAGAGGGGTAGCTGATTTTACACGTACGGATTGGCTCTGAACAAAGTATCTTTCTCTTTCTTAGCGCCAGTGCTTAGGACTCCTGAGCCGCTTTGGGGGCTCTGACAGACTGCGTCAGTTTAAATTTCAAGATGATAATGTGGAGGGAGATAGAGTGAGCAAGAGAGATGAGCTTGAACTGGCCATGCAGCAGGTAAGAGGAGTGAGCGTTGTGTATCCGTTCTTGAACAGCTGTGTGTTCTTTGGAAGCGTGATGAAAACAACAGATGTGAGTGGTTTTACAGACTGATTTACAGCTTTGTTGTAATTTTACAGATTGATCACTAGCTTTGTTTTCCCTCAGCTCTGGAGTTCCCTGATATTGGGCATTTGGGGAACTAATATTTTTGTCACTGTTACTCTTCCACTGTAGATCTGTGCCAATGTCATGGAATATTGCCAGTCACTCCTGTTACAGAGCTCCCCCACCTTTCAGCATGCTATGTGCCTCTTCACCCCGAGCCTGTCAGAAACCATTAATAGAGATGGACCCCGGCAAGGTGAGCCGAGTCGTTTCCTTCTGTATTTGAGTATTAAGTTGCTGTGATTAAGACAGGCTCTAGTTGGCTCCAGTGAGATGCAGTGTTTTCTTTATGTGTCATTAGTGGGAAAATTTGTAAATGACTTTAAGGAGCGGTAAGGAGTTGGCGTTGTTCGTCTTGTGGATAGTCTAGAGAGCTGGAGAGGACAGAGAAATTCAAGATTTTCTGAGGATAAATTTCTAAATAGAAGAGCCTTGTGGGGAGAGTGTGGTTTTGAATAGTATCTGAGACGCCAAAGAAAGGATCTAGGATTGGTGATTAAGCTAGTCGGGTGAAAAATGTGAAAATGTAACAGTTTAGATGTGAAATCATGTTAAGCTGAATGCATGTCTAAATTGGGTCCTGTATTATAGCTCCAGGTTTCTGTACCATAGCAAATTAAAATGTAGATGCTAAGTGAGCTGACATAGCCCATGATTTCCTAATGACACAGTCGGCAAGATCTGGAATGTGAGGGCTAAGGGTTGATTGAAGTGGTTATCCCATGGGCCACTCAGAAGCCAAAACCCATTCTGATCTCAATGGCGGTAATGGAATGGACTGCTTCTGATTTCTGGAAGCTCTTTGTGTGAGGTTTCTGAAAATCACTTTGTCACATTTTTATCTCCTTCAAGATCTTATTTTCCCTGGAAATTACTTAATCACTTAAAATACTTAATAGAATGATGTTATGAAAAATATATTAGTTTAACAATATATAACCACTGTCTCATGTAACTGGTGCCAAGAACTGACTCTATTTGTGTAACTCTATTATAAAGTGACCAGGGGGGCCCTTTTCTTCTCCCTTGAATCACACATTTTCATACAAACTTGACCTGATCATAACATTTTCAAGTGATGGACACCTGGGTGGCTCAGTTGGTTAAGCGTCTAACTTCGGCTCAGGTCACGATCTCACAGTTCGTGGGTTTGACCTCTGCATCAGGCTCTCTGCTGACAGCATGGAGCCTGCTTGGGATTCTGCCTCAATCTCTCTCCCTCTCCCTCCCCCTTCCCCTCCCTCCTGCCCTCTTTCCCCCCTAGCTTATGCTCTCTCTCTCTCTCTCTCTCAAAAACAATAAACATTAAAAAAATTTTTTTAAATATTTTTAAATGAAATTGTAGTTTAGTCATTTATTCTCCGAAAACAATCATATGCTAATAATGTATCATTAGTAATTATTAAAATTTCATTTAGCTTCTTCTCACTTTGAGCACATCTTTCCCATACTGGATCATTCTTTGATCTTTAATACTTAATGATGAACTTTATGAAGGCTTATATATTGGTTTTTATTTTTCCTCAGACTTTTTAAAGATTTAATAAGCATACATACCTTTGCCAATTGTAGACACGGCGTGGGTAGGTATGTAGTAAGTTCAAGAATATTTAGTTGTAGAGGAGTAGCTTAACCTTAGCAGTTAAGAATATAGACCGATGATGAACTGCCTAGACCTGAATCCCAATTCTCTAAGTGACTATTCATATGACTTCAGAAAAATTATTTAACCCTCTCTGTGCCTCAGTTTCCTCATCTGTAAAATGGGAGTAATAACAAGCTCCTAATTTTTAGTGTAAGGATTAAATGTGTTAATATCTGTGAAATGCTTTAGAACAGTGTCTGGTCCTTAGCACTGCCTAAATGTTAGCTCTTATTATTTTCATTATTGCTGTTGTCATTATTGTCTATCATTTAGTATATGTACTATTACTTGTGGTCCAGGGCCCTTTCCTATAGCACTTCTACTCCCTGGACCTTGTGATCTGTCCTGCAGAATCTGCTTTCTGTAGTCAGCTCTTTTGTGAGCAGCCCCCATGAAGCTAAGTCTGGTAGCTTCTGCACACCTTAATACTTTCTAGACTTGAGCAGGTTAGCGTGTGAGAACCCCTGATATGTGCCAGAGTACTGTCAGCATTGGACCATTCTCTTTCTGGATGTGTTCCTGCCAGACTAGATAATGATACAGACGTTCCTGGGCCCCAGAGTACCTAATTTCACCAGCAGAAGGCTCTGTATCATAGAGACTGTCACATCTTCACTGAGGACTAGAAAGGGAAACCTGGCAACTGATGTGAGTCCAGGATGTCCTGGTTGGTGGCAACATCCGCTGACAAGGAACTGTTTTCTCGCTTCCACTCTTCACGAAGACCTGTGAAATGTGACTTAGGAGCCAAGTTAAGGGAGACAGTGGAGAAGGAAGCCAATGCACATCTCCCTGCAGTATTCGTGGCAGTTAGAGCCACTGAACAAAGATTATCTCCGAATTGAATTCGAAATTACTAAGGTGTTTCTCAAGAAATCCCTCAATCAAAGGGGAAGTTGCTTCACTTGCGCCAGTCCTGCCAGCTCTTCCCTTTGCAGAAGACTTTCCCGACATCCCATTGTTCCTTTGTACCTTCATCAGAAGCTAGTCAGGTAAAAGGCAGATCATTTTGTTTCCTTACCCAAAAGGACTTACGGTGCTAAGAGAGTTGTTGAAGTTTAAATTTCATTATATTATTTGAATATCTCAGTTAGTGTTCTCCTTCTCTTGGGAAGAATGACTTTGAGCTGGGAATTCAGCAACCAGAAAGATGCAGACCAGAAGAGAATCCACATAACTAGAGCTGTAGGGTAAAGCAGGAATTATTCGCTTGGGGCCAGGAAACTCCAGACTTGTGTGTGAGGCTTACGTCTGTGTGTTCATGGCGGGGGCGGGGGCGGGGGGAGAAGCTGGATGCAAAGGTTTATAATTAATGGTTCTGAAAGAGGTCTTCCCCCCAATAAAGGGAAAGTTCTGTCAGTGTCCCATCATCCAGATTTCCTTATTCTCTTCAGGTCTTCAACTTTATGCACATATCTGATCATAGTAGCTCCTAACCCCTCCTCTGAACTGTCAGAAGTATTTAAAAGTGGTTTTGGGTTGGGGCCCCTGGGTGGCTCAGTCAGTTAAGCATCCAACTCTTGACTTTGGTTTAGGTCATGATCTCACAGTTCATGGGTTCAAGCCCCTCGTTGGGCTCTGCACTGACAACGCAGAGCCTGCTTAGGATTCTCTCTCTCCCTCTCTCTCTCTCTCTCTGCCCCTACCTCACTTGGTAACTCTCTCTCTCTCTCTCTCAAAATAAATTAATAACCATTGAAAAAATTTTTTTAAAAAAGTAGTCTTGGGTTGGTTTTAATAATAGGTTACATGCCCTTCAATTCTTGGCATATCCTGTTTAAAACAGGTGATTTGAGGGGCATCTGGGTGACTCATTCAGTTAAATGTCCAAATCTTGATTTTGGCTGGGGTCATAATCCCATGATTTGTGGAATCAAGCCCCGCGTTGGGTTCTGCACCGAGAGCACAGAGTCTGCTTGGGATTCTCTCTCTCTGTCCCTTTCTGCCCCCCCCCCCAAATAAATAAATAATAATTAAAAAAAAACAAAACAGGTCATTCGAGATTCATATCAAATTCTTATAAGTGGAACATCGTTTTTTATTATCAACTCTATTAGATACTCAAGCTCCAGTGATTCCATATTGGCGCCTGCCCGGTTTGGGCATTATTGTCTACCTGCTGAAACAGAGCGCTAATGACTTCTTCAGCTATTACGACAGTCATCGACGGAGTGTCAACAAACTTCAGAATGTAGAGCAACTTCCACCTGATGAGATAAAAGAGGTATGAACCTCATCATGAGCTGTGGAGATTTCTGAGAAGCCTTTGCTTTTCCTCACAAGGACCAGAATACTGGTGTCAGACTTGTGAGCAAAGATGATGTATGCAGGGAGACGAAAGGGCTTGAAGTGGTTCCTCTGTGTGGCTTTAAGAAGAGCCCGTCACCTTAGCACCACGCCTCATAAGCAGAGTAACACGTCACTGAAATACAGTGAAGCTGCACTTGTTTAAGAACACCACCTGCCCTCCGGTAGAACGGCAGCTGGCCTTTGAAGGAGGGTTTTGGTAATTTATACTCTAAAATCTGTGCTGAGAAACTTGGGTGTCTATTGCAGATGCTTATTCAGTAGAAGTGATCCCTTAAGATGCCTCTGTGCCTTCGGCATCTTCAGTATCTGTTGAGTGAATTTTTCAGACAAACGGGATGGCGGATCAGACTTGACTGCCTGCTCTCAATGAGCCAGAATCACTCGCTGACGTTTATTGCAGCTAAAGATGCTGAGTTGCCGGGCTTGCTCCCTCAGTAGCTGGACTACACGGTATCTCTTGCCCAGTGCTGGAGCTTCTTGGTGTCCTTTGGCAGCCTCGGTGTTGAACCGATTTGCCATTCCTGGTTTGCACCAGCTCCCCTGAAAACTCGGTGTCACTCTTCAGAGTAGTCAAGCCTGCCCCTTCTTGCCACTCTTCTGATGATCAGAGGGAACACTGAGTGAGTGTTTACCATGTGCCAGGCCCTGAGCTACAAGTTCTGGCTCAACACATGAGCCTTTTTTTCTCAGATGAGGAAGTGGAGGCACCGGAAGTTTGAATAACTTACCCGAAGCCACCCAGCTAGCACGTACCGAGGCAGGAGTTATTGGTGGGGTTCAGGCGAGCCCTGGAACCGGGTGGCTTACAGCCGACAGCCCCTCCTCCTCCCATTGCAGCTCATGGGCCGTGCCGGTCCTCGCAGGGGGCCCGCAGCCTCCCAGTGAAGCGTGTGGCGCCCTCCCAGCCCGTCTGCCAAACCCAGCGTCTGGGTTGTAAGTCGCATCTCTGTGCTTATGCCAAATAGAGGTGTGATGAAGGGAGTTTCTGGCCGATGAGCATATTTTTCTATCTGCTGTAGAAATCCACTGTACGTTTTCTTCAGAAGATACGTGACAGCTGTCAAAGAACTTCTCCATGGCAGTGTTAAACCTACTGCTTGAAAAACCTACTGTTTCATCTCGTTTTACCTTGATGGGAAGTTGAGGGTTGGTCGGCCCATCAGCAGATTGGAAATGTCTGTTTCAAGGATGAGACCTTTTCCAGAAAGCAGCACGTGAATCTTCATTTGTGAATTTAATTGGTTTGGCTCTCTGTTTTTCTATAAAGTTACTAGCTTCCTAACTAGCTAAGATAATAGCTCTTGTCTGCAAGGACATTTAAACTTCTTCAAACGTTTTTCACAGTGCTTATCGCAAGTGACCCTCTGTATAGAATTCCATGAAGTTTTGGTTACAGTTCACATCATCACTAATACTGTGTTTGTTTCTGGTTCTCAGTTGTGTCAGTCTGTGATGCCTGTTGGTGTTGAGAAAATCTCCACTGCCCAGAAATATGTCCTAGCAAGACGGCGTTTGGTGAAGTTGATCAACAATCGAGCCAAACTACTTTCCCTTTGTTCTTGTATCCTTAATGAAGTCACAGTGGGAACTGGAATGGTGACCTTTAAAAGATTCTTTAAATGTAGAGACTGTTTACTGATTCTCACATTTTTGGGGCATCAAAGCCATATGGAAAAGGACATACATAATTATTGTTGATTTTTTCCAGTAAATGCCCGATATATTTCCAAATTAAAATTTTTCCTTATCTTTTTTTTTTTTAATTTATATATGAAATTTATTGTCAAATTGGTTTCCATACAATTTCCTTATCTTTTAGAGTAGCTAGTAATCCTGATAATGTGTACAGTCACTCTGTGTCTGAATAGGAAGCAAGGACACTGGAGACTGTGCTGGCACAGCACACGCGCCCCCCCTCCCCCCTTCCCCCTCCCCCAGGCCCCACCTCATTCCTCTCAACACGTCTTGCTGCTTTCTAGGGAAACAGACCCTTACCCCTGTCGGTTAGACTGAGGCAGTGCGTATGTCACTAAGTGGTACGGTCTCTCCTTTTTTCCCCTCCTCAGCAGCTGGTTTGATGAGATTGTTTTCCTTTAGTCCGAGCTCTCTTCTGTAGTTATCATAGAGACCTGCCTATTTATTCTTTGGCGCCATCTGGAGTACTACTTGTTACATTGCACGCCCACCGATTCTCAGGATTCCCTGTTTGCCTCCAGAACCTTATTTAAAAGCAGAAGACTACAAGGTAAACTTCATTCTGAAAACCTATAGATCTCAGTGCTTTGAAAACCTAGTTACATTTTTATTTAGTTTTTGTTTCCAGGTTACTAAGAGTGGATTGGGCAATGGAGAGCTACTTAGTTATTAGACATGGCTATTTCTTGTGTTTTACTTCTATTCATGGGAAATTGTGTGGACAATATGAACATCTTAAGACACTGCTCTTCAGCTTCTTGCAGTTAAGGGCTGGCCAGCTCCAGAGTCCCCTGCTCACAAATAATTTTCTAGAAGAATGGATGTGGGTCAGCCTGGGCCATGATCTTTATTAAGTGAGCCTGTTTGACCGGTGAGCTTGTATTGGATCCCTTAGTGGGAAAGAAACGGAAGGAAAGCTTGCAGACCCTGACCTAGACAAGTGAAATGCTTTCCAGGGGCTTCTAGTTACTGAAAGTTGAAATAGATTTCTCAGCCTTGACCCATGTTTTCTGTGGCGCTGTGGTTCATTGTCTTCAGATTCTTCCAGGGTGTAGTAGACGCATCCTGGGAAAGCTGTTTTGACTGTGTCTTTTATCTCTAGATTCCTTCGCTTCAGAAACCAACCTGGATTTCAGAAGTGGTCTGACTGCAGTGAGCCAACATGACATAGACCAGGTAAGGTTCTAGTCTCATACCCTTGTTCTTTTCTGGAAGGACAACGGAAGAGCCTAGTATGTTAATAAGTTTATGATTTTCAGGGCTATATACAAAGACCTGATTTTAATTCGTGCCTGGCCACCCAACAGCTCTGGGACTTTGAACAACCTGATTTTGAGCCTCCATTTCCTCAGTGAAGAAACGGAAATGATAATTCAGCCTCAAACAGTTTTGTCAGGATTAAATGAGGTTTCATATGTGGGGCTCCTAGGGGAGTAGTGCCTGGAAGGTGTAACATCAAGTTCAGTAAATTACTGAGCATGTGATCTGCAAACTGCCAGTTTCTTTAGATTAACTTTGTCGACTTTAGGCACAAAGTGTCACTCAGCACTTAATTTTCCAGAAAATAATTTAAATGGAGAGATGGGGAGTAGCCATTACAAATTCCATTTAGGAGACCATAGTATTATACAGTAGTGTGTACTTAGTAACCTCTTGGCCAGTAATGTTGGAATGAATGAAGAGCATTCCAAAAACAATTAAAATGAAAACTTAATATGAAACTAATAGGAAAGTCTTGGGAACAGAGTAGTTAGCAGGGTACATGAATTATAGCTGGATCTGTTCCTAGGCATCTGAATGTCCTTAGCCATGATTTTTTTTTTAACTTTTTTTTTTAATGTTTATTTATTTTTGAGAGAAAGAGAGAGCGTGAGCTGGGGAGGGACAGAGACAGAGGGAGACACAGAATCTGAAGCAGTCTCCAGGCTCTGAGCTGTCAGCCCAGAGCCCGACGCGGGGCTCGAACTCACAGACTGTGAGATCATGACCTGCTGAAGTTGGACACTTAACCGACTGAGCCACCCAGGCGCCCCCCTAGCCGTGACTGGATAAAGCCTCTGTACTCTTCCCTAATCCCTCTTGGCCACTACCTTTCTTAAAGCTGAAGGTTAGGCTTTATCCAGGAAAGAGCATCCTCCAGACCATGCTTAACCAGACATCATAAAGAGCATGCTCTCATCCCAGCCCTGACTACATCTGCCCCAGAGTGACTTCATAATAGCAATCCATGTTTTGGCTAGACTTGTTTAGGTAAGCTTTAATGTTCAGTTAGGTCATGGGCACAATTAGGCAAAGTATAGATCTACCAGAAGATGTTTGATAAATATGTGTTGAATTAATCACTATTTCTGTTTCATTAGACTGTGCTGATATAAAGTGAGAAGAAATGCAGGATTAATAAATAACCTTCTCACTCTGTTTTGATTTTACTGCAAAACTGAAGGCAGGTAGATTTTATCTAATTTTGCACTTAATATTAACATTTCACTATTATGCCAAAAAGATCCATTCGAAATCAAATGTGCATTCTAAAATACATGAATTCTAAAGTGTATACCAGGTTCTTGTCTTCTGTTTATATTGTTTGAAAGTGAAAGCATGGAAATGGTTTTTTCTTTTTTTTTTAATTGCAAAACCAAGTAAAAAGTAAAAGCTTCTTTCTAGTTTATCCTGTTTCTTTCCCCAGAGGCATCCACTCCTAACGACTTGTGTCACCAGTCAGGAAATATTTTACTGCAGTATGTCCATATGTCAACAACAGCATCATTTGTTGTTGTTATTTAAAATTTTAAACATTTATACAAGACAGGAAAGAGGGGAAAACAATATCATACCAATAAATTGTAGCATAGAAGGAATGTTTAGTTAATTTGCTACATGAGAAAGGACCACATTACAAAATTTCAAAGATAGTTTAAATTGGAAGACATGAAACAAAAAATATTTGAGACTATAGTTTTAATAACAAAATATCATCTGTGTTAACTCTAGCTTCAGGCTGACGCCATCAACGCTTTTGGAGAATCACTACAAAAGAAACTTCTGGACATTGAAGGATTATACTCGAAAGTTCGATCTCGCTATAGTTTCATACAAGCTCTTGTCAGACGTATCCGAGGCCTGCTGAGGATATCAAGGAACTAAGAGCCCGTGCTTATACTCTTCTAGGGAAGAGAAGAATTGGGGAAAACTGTCCCCTTTTTTATGGACTAGTTTGTTTCTAAATTATGACCAAAAAATATTTTGCTATTTCTTTCTTTATATATGGACATCTTTTCTGTAAATTTCTTTGCCTGGTTCCAACCTCACTAGTAAAAAATAAATACTTTTTAAAAAAAGACACAAAACATATGGCTGGTCGTTTTTGAAATTTTACCTAGAAAATGATCAACGTTATTGGGAATCCACTTTCCAGAGTGGTAGTTTTCCCCTAGGGGTATAATTCTGAATGTTCTCTTAAAGGCATAGTCTGGAAATTGCAGTTTTTTATCTCTTTGTTATCTGCATTGCATTTCTGTGATAATCAAGGTCACTCCATGGGGTACAGTGGACCACAAACTATAGTTATGCTGTTTGATAGAATAGTGTACTCACTACTGTGAAGATGTTATAGAAATGTCCCAAGAAAGGAAGTTATCTCTTTGCTAAAATTATTTTTTTTTTCCTTCATGTTAGTGGCAGTATAATAATTTGGATTTGTCCAAATTATTTGATTGTGAAATTTCTCAAACTAATCACCTACTGATAATTTCTCATATAATTAATGGGATGCCTACGATTAGGGCAAAAGAATTTAGACCATCATCACTCTACCTCTTGCCCAATTGTGCTTATGTTCAAGTGACTACATCATCTCAAAGTCCATTTTTCCCTTTCTAGCCATAAATTAGTTCAGCCTAAAATAAAGGAGAGAAAGGGAAAAGTGTCTTGACTCATGAGTAGCAGAAAATTAATACTTAGTTCTATAGTGTTTCTTTTTTAAAAATATAAATTTTTTTTAATAATTTCTGTGGCTTTTTAGCATATCAAAATTTTTTAAATGTTTACTTATGTTTTTCTCCTTAACTATTTGAAAGTATATTGTAGACATAGTGACACTTTATCCGTAATATTTCAGCAACTAATAACAAGGATATTTCCTTCCACATCATAATACCATTATCGCACTTAAGACATTTGCTAAAAAAATACAATAAAATTTTCAAATATTAAGGCAATATTCAAATTTCAATTGCCCCCAAAATGTACTCCTAGAACTTTAATTTTTTTTACCCAGAATTAAATCAAGAATCACACATTACATTTAGTTACCTCTTTAGTTTCCTTGATTCTGAAATGTTTCCCCTCCTTTTTGGGGGGAGATGGTGATTAATGTGATACTTGTTAGCTGTTTTGAAAAGGGTCCCAAAGTTACTTTTGTTTTTGTTTTTGTTTTTAAATTAAGTTTAAGTTAAACATTTTTGGCAAGAATACTACAATTCTGTGGGTGATACTATGCCTTCATATATCAGGAGTTTCCTATCAGTTTGTCCCATTATTTTAAGTTTGCGCACTTAATTAAGGTAGTGTTTGACACACCGGCATTGTAAAGGTTATCTTCCCTTGTAATGAATAATCTGTGGGTTGATACTTTGAGACTGAATTTATGTTTCCAAAAACTATCAGCCATTGCTTTTTAAAAAATGCTTATTTTTAACGTTTATTTATTTTTGAGAGACAGGGCACGAGTTGGGGAGGGGCAGAGAGAGAGGGAGACACAGAATCCAAAGCAGGCTCCAGGCTCTGAGCTGTCAGCACAGAACCTGACACGGGGCTCGAACTCACAAACTGCAGATCATGATTGGAGCCAAAGTCAGACGCTTAACCGACTGAGCCACCCAGGTGCCCTTAAAGATGCTTATTTTTGAGAGAGAGAGAGCAGGGGAGGGGCAGAGAGAGACAGGGACAGAGGATCCAAAGCAGGTTCTGTGCTGACAGCAGAGTGCCCCATGAGGGGCTTGAACTCACAAACTGTGAGATCATGACCTAAGCCGAAGTTGGACACTTAAGCCAACTGAGCCACCCAGGTGCCCCTCTGCCACTGCTTTTATCATTAACTCAGGTTTAAAAAATTGTGTATGGTTTTGATCATACAAATAATATCAATATTATAAACATGCAGACACCCACTCTTTCCTCATGTTACATACTTAATCAAATCTTAAAATTAACCCTATTTGCTCAAGAATTTATTTTTATTGTTTTTATTAAAGATTTTTTAATGTTGATTTTTGAGAAAGAAAGTATGAGCAGGGAAGGGGCAGAAAGAGAGGGAGACACAGAATCTGAAGCAGGCTCCAGGCTCTGAGCGGTCAGCACAGAGCCCAACATGGGGCTTGAACTCACGGACTGCGAGATCATGACCTGAGCTGAAGTCAGATGCTTAAATGACTGAGCCACCCAGGCATGACAAGAATGTTTTTTTTTTTTCTTTTAAAGAAATATACTATGGTAGATACAGTTGGGGCTCCTGTGAACTTCCTGTTCCCAATTCCCCTACTTCCCTTCCAGAGATAACCATTGTCATGAAGTTATTGTTGAATTTGCCATTCGTGTTTTATGCTTCTACTACATATGTGTGTATCCATAGACATTAACAAGTATTGTTTTACAGGGTTGTGTTTTTTTTTAATTCTTATTTTAATTCCTGTTAACAGAATGTTGTAGTTTCAGGTGTACAACATAGTGATTCAGGAATTCATACATCACCCGATGCTCATCACAAGTGCAGTCCTTAATCCCCATCACTTATCTAACCCATCCCTTGTTTTATAGGTTGTTAATCTTGATATGTGGGTTGTCCTACTAATGGATCAATTTGTAGTTTGCTTTTTTTTGGTTCAGCATTGTGTTGTTAATAATTGCTCATACTCATTTATTATAAATCTTGAATGGTAGTTATCGATTTTACAGATACCCAAATTTATGCAGTCTGTTGTTGGTGGACTGGCATACATTTAAATTCCCGGTATTATTTGTGTTTGTATTTGCTATTACAAGCTGTGCTGCAATGATTATCATACATGTCTCCTTGGATGAGACATGCGCTATGTAAGAAGGCCTCTCTGGATCACATAGTTCTAAATGGTTCTAACTCTAAAGTTCTAACTCTAAATGGTTAAGAGTTCTAAATTTCACTAGACGTTGCTGTATTTTTCTTAGTGGTTGCTCCAATTTACTCCTACCCATGGGGTGAGAGTTCCTGTTTTTTCATACCATTAAGCACAGTTCCAATTGTCATACTTTTTTTTCTAACGACTTGTTTTTTTACAGCAGTTTTAAGTTTCCAATAAAACAGAGGAAGAATCAAGAGACTTCCCATATACCCGCTGCCCCCACACATGCACAGCCTCCCCCACCCTATCAGCCTCACTCACCAGAATATACGTTTTTACCAGGGATGATCCTACATTGATGCATCGTAATCACTCAGAGCCCATGGTTTTTACCTTCCAGTTCACTCTGGGTGTGTATCCATCACTATAATGTATAGAGGAAAATCTTGATCTGCACTGCCTGTTCATTTCTCCATTCCCTCCCACCCACCACCCTCATAAACTTTGTAACCAATTATTTTTTTAAAATTTTTTAATGTTTATTTTTGAGGTGGGGAGGGGCAGAGAGAGAGAGAGAGGGAGACACAGAATCTGAAATGGTCTCCAGACTCCGGGGCTTGAACTTACAAACTGCAAGATCATGACCTGAGCCAAAGTCAGACACTTAACCGACTGAGCCACCCAGGCGCCCCGACCAGTTATCTTTTTATTGTTCCCATAGGTTTGCCTTTTTTCAGAATTTAATATACTTGGAATCACAGAGTATGTAGGCTTTTCAGAATAGCTTCTTTCACTTAGTACCATGCATTTAAGCTTCCTCCAAATCTTTTCATGGTTTAATAACTTTTTATTTTTTAAGCACTGAATTATATTACATTGTCTGGATGTACCATAGTTTTTTAATCCACTCACTTCCTGAAGGGCATCTTGGTTGTTTTCCAAGTTTTGGCAATTATGAATAAATCTTGCTTTTATAAACATCCTTGTATGGGTTATGGTGTGGACAGAAGTTTTCAACTCCTTTGAGCAAATACCAAGGAGCACGATTGCTGGGTCATATGGTAAAGATAGTTTAGTTTTATAAGATACTGCTGAGCTGTCTTCCAAAATGGTGGTACCATTTTGTATTCCCCCCGGCCATATTTGACACTTCTTGTTCTGAATCCTCACTGGGGCTTGTCAGTGTTCTGGATTTTGGCTATTCTAATTGGTACCTCTTGTTTAATTTACATTTCCTTGATGACATACAATGTGGAGCATCTTTTCATGTTTATTTGCCATCTGTATATCTTCTTTGGTGAGGTGTCTGTTAAGGCCTTTGGCCCATTTTTAAAGTCAGATTGTTTTCCCATTGTTGACTTTTAAGGGTTCTTTGGATATTTTGGATACATGTTCTTCATCAGACATGTCTTCTGCGAGTATTTTCTCCCAGTCTGTGGCTCTTCTTCTAACTCTTTTAATATTCTTTGGGAGAGCAGAAGTTTTAATTTTAAATCATTGAGCTTATCAATCATTTATTTCATGCACCATGCCTTTGGAGTATCTAAAAAGATCTCGTTATACTCAAGGTCATCTAGATTTTTTTCCCGTGTTTTGTCTAGAAGTTTTATAGTTCTGCGTTTTATGTTTAGGTCTGTGGTCCATTCCGAGTTAATTTTTGTGAAGGATATAAGGTCTGTGTCTAGATTTATTACTATAATAATATTAATATAATATATGTTTATATATAATATTACTATATTATTACTTGCATGTGGATTATTATTATTATTATTTGCATGTTGAGGAGTCTAACTTTACACTGTGGTATTGCCTTTGCTCTTTTATCAAAGACCACTTGACTATATTTATGGGGGTCTGTTTCTAGGCTATTTTATTCCATTGGTCTGTCTGTTCTTTTGCCAATACCACATTGTCTTAATTACTGCAGTCTTCCAGTAAGCTGAGTAGTGTTTGTCCTCCAACTTTGTTCTCCTTCAATACTGTGTTAGTTACTCTGGGTTTTTTGCCTCTCCAGATAAACTTTAGTCAGTTTGTTGATATCCATGAAATATCTTGCTGGGATTTTGATTAGAATTACATTTAATCTATAGTTGAAGTTCGGAAACACTAATTTCTTGACAATGTTATTGAATCTTTTGTGAACATGGTGTGTATCCATTTATTTATTTATTTGACTTTTTTATCAAAATGTTGTGGGTTTCCTCATAGGGATCTATATTGTACGTATTTTGATCAGTGTCTAAGTGTTTCATTTTGGGTGGTATTAGTGTAAGTATTGTGTTTTTAATTTCAAATTCCACCTATTCATTGTTGGTATATAGGAAAGCAATTGATTTTTGTGTATTAACTTTGTATCCTGCAGCCTTGCTAAAATCACTTGGTTCCATGAGTTTTCTTGTTGATTCTTTTAGGTTTTCGACCTAGGTGATCATGCATTGAAAAATTTTTGCCAATCCTGTGGGTGTAAAATGGCATCCCCACTTGCAAACTTTGTGTATTGTTTGCCTTTTTTTTTTCTCTGTTTATAAGCTTTATTTTTTGTTGGGTTGTGGATTTTTTTTTCTTTTTATGTGTAGGTGGTAAATATAAATTTAGAGGGCTTTAGTTTATTCAGTTTTGGGTTTGCAGATATTTTCTCCCAATCTATTTGGTTATCCTTTGAATTTTTTTTATGGTGTAGAAGCTTACATTTTAATGTAATCTATCTTTTCCTTGAGGATGTGTGTGCATGTACTTTTTATGTTTTATTTTAAATTTGGCCAAAACTATTATAAAACTTGAGGGTCATAAATCTACTTTTCAGTATTGTCTTTTGACAGTTTAAAAATGTTGCCTCCTCTGGGGCACCTGGGTGGTTCAGTCGGTTGAGCATCCAACTTTGGCTCAGGTCATGATCTCACGGTTCCTGAGTTCAAGACCTGCATCTGGCTCCCACTTCAGATGCTCTGTCCACCTCTCTCTCTCTGCCCCTCCCCCACTTGTGGTTTCTCTCTCAAACATAAAAATAAAACCTTAAAAAAAATGTTGCCTCCTCATTAGGTCATTAATCCCTCTGGCACTGATTGTTGAGAATGGCATGATCTCTGTTTCCAATCTCTTGCTACAGTGAATATTTTTGAGCATACACAATTTAACCCAATTGCTGAGACAGAAGGTTTGCTCACTTAAACTTAAGATAGTTTTGACCAAATTACCCTCCAATGAAGTTTTAACAGTTTGTATCCCCATCAGTACTGAATCACTATGCCTGTTTCCCTACTCTTTCCAATGAGATGTGTTACCAAGCTTTTTGATTTTTGCCAATCTGGAGAAAAATGATACCTCATTATGGTAGTAATTTACATTTTTCTTAGTGTGAATGCCACTGAGTTATCTTTCCATATGTTTGAGCTATTTGTATTTCCTTTTCTGTGAGCTGTTCATATCCTTTGAACACATTTTATTGGGTTGTTGGTCTCATTGATTTGTAGGAACTCTTCATACAAAGGAAATTAGTCCTTTCTCACTTGTTTTATCTTTTTTTTTTCCATACAGGAATTTTTAATTTTTAGACGGTTGATTTTATCAATCTTGTGTTACGGCTTCTGAATTTTGTTTCATGAACCTTCCAATTTGGAAATTAGGAAACAATTTCTCCTTTTTTTCCTCTAGTAATTTTACTGTTTCTATTTCTGTTTTGCTTTGCTTTGTTTTGTTTTTGATCTGTAACTTTATGGAGAAAAGCAGAAATGGAGAGAAAATGCTTCTTAATTCCTGATCGCTTTCCTGTTCTTCATCATTGTCCACTGTATCTCTATCATACACTCCATAGGGTTAAAACTAGTATGTTTTGTTATAGTTTGGAACAAGAGTTCTGCTTAATAGACAAGGGTGAGTTCTGAAGGTTGACAGCAAAGAGAAAAGGTGGTCATCCTTTGTAAGCACGTGTTAAGGGAGGTTGTTGAGGGTTTCAAAGACCAGGAGGGAGACGTGGCTCATAATATGATAGGGCAAGCTCTGTGTGGAGACAGGATGGGGAGAGGTCTCTTGAGCTCACTGGCCTCACCAGTTTACATGACAGGCATTTATTGATCCCTCATGTCTCACTTGATTCCCACAATTCAGCAAGGGAGCTGGCATTAGACCCATTTACAGAGAAGGAAGGCGAACTTCAAAGAGATTAAGTAACCGGGAAGCGAAGGCAGTCATGAATTGGACACAGTTGTGTCAGGCTCCAAAGGCCTCCAACTTAAGCACCTAACCTCTCTCACAGGTACTCACTGCAGTTTCCATAGCATACATGCGGCACTTTTGCAAAGTACAGCTCTCCTCCCCTCCATGGTTTCTGCATGAGGACGGGGTATATTGTATTGCAAAAGCTCGGATTCTGCTTTGCACCTGGGGATGGCCTCCTGCCGTCCTTGCAGTTCAGGGAGTCCTAAGCCTAAGTGCATCTGAATCGTCGGGGTGCTGGTAGTAATATAGATCCCGGGGCCCGACCCACGTTTCCAGAAGCGGGATTTGGGGGACTGACGTCCCGGCATATGAACGACCAAAACTATCCAGCCAGGCCTGGGACTTGGGACTTGCTCCTCCTCGGCCTTCTCACCAGCCGGCCAGTTCAGGTGGTAATTCCGGGGCGTTCCGGCAGGGGGAGCCGGGGCGCCGCGAGCGGCGCGCGGGTGGGGCGGGGCGCGGCGGGGCGGGGCGAGGCGAGGCGGGAGGCGCGGGCGGGGCGGGGCGTGACCCGGAAGCCCACGGCGGGTTCCGCCCTCCGCCCCAGAGGCAGGCTCGGACGGGCCCACCGAGCAGCAGCCGCCCTTCGCTCCTTCCTCGCGGACACCATGCTCCAGTTTCTGGTGAGTGGAGCTGCCCCGCAGGGGCCCGGGGTGGCTTCGGGGCCCTCGAGGGCTCCGGGGCCGGGCTGCGGGGCTGTAGGGGTGTGCGCGTGGGTCCGCGTCCCCGCAGCGCCCGCTCGTCGCCTGTCGGGATGGGCTGCGGGGTTTTGTTTCTGCCGGGCGCCCATCCCTTTGCCGTACTTGTTCTGCAGTCATTCAAGCCACGCCAGAACTTGGAGG
Source organism: Puma concolor (assembly GCF_028749965.1). Taxonomy (NCBI): domain Eukaryota; kingdom Metazoa; phylum Chordata; class Mammalia; order Carnivora; family Felidae; genus Puma; species Puma concolor. Next base: position 18,627,541 of record NC_141668.1, on the reverse strand, counting down.
CGTCAGCAGGCATTTTCAGAGCCACTTCTGGGCCGTCCCGGCGGATTGTGTAATCGTGGTGTTAAAGCTTCTGGGGTCCTTAATGACTTCGCGGCCTCCCCTCTTCTGCCCCCCGCCCCCCGCGCCCCAATCCCTGCCGGAGAGCCCTGCTGGTTGGGTTTTTGAGAACGGAAGAGGGCGGGGAGGGCCAGGAATAAACTCTAAATTAGTAAACCACCCCACGAGGCGCAGAAACACAAGGTCGGAGTTAGAGGCTTGGGGGTTGGGGGGGAGGGGACCTTGTCAGGCCTTTTAGAGCTTCCAGACTTGGAGGATGGCTGGTTGCTGGCCTGAGTCAGACCCCGGTGTGCAAGCAACTCTTCCAAAGTGCTCATTTTGGGGGGAAAATGAGTGTTGCTATGAGCAAATAAATTCTACCTCCTGGCTCTTTATTTCGGTGGAAAACTGGTTTTCTGGCGACGCTGAGTGTATTTCAAAGATTGCCCGGTGAAGGTTTCAGGACGTCTCGCCAAACATTTCCAAGTGAAAGTCTCTCTTCCAAGTTTTTGAGCCTTACACACTTGATGCTTTCAACCTCTGATTCTGACAAGAAGCAGGTGTTCGTTCCATTGTCTTCCTGGTGGACACGTTCGGTGCCCTGGTGAGAAGATGCTTTCCCACATGCTGTATTCTTTATTAAAGGGAATAAAAAAGTGCCTTGTTTGGGTTCGTTCTTTCTTTCTTTCTGTCTTTCTTTCTTTCTTTCTTTCTTTCTTTCTTTCTTTCTGTCTTTCTTTTCTGTCTTTCTTAGATGGTAATTGATTTTTAAAATCTCTAGGTGGAAAAGAGGTATCCTTGATATAAACTGCCCAACTAGGACAGGGCTGTACCCTTTGCCTCTGGAAGTTTCTCCAGTGTCCTAACTAGGTGTTAGTTTAGGGGGCAATAGAAATAATTACTGTCATTTAGTTGTAGGAAACACAAAGGTTAAAAACAGTATCAGTGGCGCCTGGGTGGCCCAGTCGGGTAAGCATCCAATTTCCCGTTCATGTCATGATCTCACGGTTCACAAGTTCGAGCCCCGAATCGGGCTCTGGTGCTGACAGCTCAGAGCCTGGAGCCTGCTTCAGATTCTGTGTCTCCCTCTCTCTCTGCCCCTCCCCTGATCGTGCTCTGTCTCTCTCTTTCAAAAATAAATAAACATTTAAAAAAATTAAAAAAAAAAAAAAAAAAAACAGTATCAGCCCCAAAGTGTAAGATGATAGCATTGAGACTTCTACAGCTGTAGCTTATTGATTCCATTATACTTCATAAGTGCTTTTGCAGAGTGAATTTATTTGGTTTTGGAATAAACTTTTGCTGTGTGTAAATATGCATGTATCTGATTTGAGGATTCAGAATTCTCAGCATTCAAGGAGAGATGCTGCATCCGTCCATTAAATTCCTAGCTCGGAAGTAACCGGAACGCGGATGCTCCCTTGGCCCCTTGTTCTCCCATCTCTTCATTGCATCTTTTTTTTTTTTAAAAATTTTTTTTTTTTTCAACGTTTATTTATTTTTGGGACAGAGAGAGACAGAGCATGAACGGGGGAGGGGCAGAGAGAGAGGGAGACACAGAATCGGAAACAGGCTCCAGGCTCTGAGCCATCAGCCCAGAGCCTGATGCGGGGCTCGAACTCACGGACCGCGAGATCGTGACCTGGCTGAAGTCGGACGCTTAACCGACTGCGCCACCCAGGCGCCCCCATTGCATCTTTTGAAGGACGTGGATAGTATTACTTTTCACCTTGATTTTACCTCTGTCGAATGATTCACTAAGTCTCTGAACTTGGGCAAGTCTTTCTCTTGCTTTTAGCCATTTTATTTATAAAATGGGTTGAGGGGTGCCTGGGTGGCTCAGTCAGTCGAGTGTTGGTCTCTTAATCTCAGCTCAGGTCTTGATCTCAGGGTTATGTGTTCAAGCCCCGCGTTGGGCTCCACACTGGATGTGAAGCCTACTTAAAACGACAACAACAACAACAGTGGGTTGAAGCAGGTGATCCCTAAGTTGTCCTCGAGCTTTTAACCTGTGACCAGCCATCTGTCCTGGTGCTTAAGCAGTCAGACGCCTGGTCTCGAACCCTACCTAGCTCCATCGTTTTTAAGCTATGGGAACTTGGGTATGTTATTTAAATTGTCTGTGCTTCAGTTTCCCCATATGAAAATGGGAACCTACCTCATGGCTTTGTTGTGAGGATTAAAAATGAGTTAACACATGAAGGTGTGTTAACCGACACTTAATAAGGACTCAGATTTATTCAGTTTCTCGCTGGAACCGGTCCTAAAAATGGGGACTCGTTTACCCTCAGAAAGGTAGGTGATGGGAAGAGTTTTGGAAGTGACGAAATGGATACAAAGTTAAACCTGTGCATGGTCATTGCACATTCTGGAACCCTCCAAGACGTTTCCTACAGTTGTCACTTCCTGGAACATCAGTTGAAAACCACTGCACCCGATGGTGTTGCTTTTGTATTCCTTTCGTTGTCCATTCCTCCGTGGATTAAAACACTCGCCGATCATCCCAGTCTCAAAAACTTGTTCCCGTGGTCCTGCTGCCTCTTTTCCCTTTAACGTAGTAGCTTCCTTAATCGCAGTAGGTTCAGCCACAGTTGTTGTAAGGAAACTTCTGAGGCTTTTGGGGGAGGCCTGATGTGACGGGCACCGCCGGGAGCCCTGCGTGCCCTGCCTGCGGTGCTCTTCCCGGGGTCATGGATTGCCCTTGTTACCTTCGAAGTGGCAGCCCTTGGTGCTCTTAGTCACCTCCTCCTCAACCCCCCATCTCTTGGCTTTTGGATCCTTCCTTGTCCGACATTCTTTAACACTAGAACACACGTGGCTTTATTTGTGGGGAAGAGCCTGCACAGAGTGAAGGCGACTGACTTGGTGCTGGCCCCTCCCAGGGCTGAGGGGAGCAGTATCTTGGGGCAGCAGCTGGGAAACGGTCCTATCTAATCTCGCCTGCTGGCACTGGCTGCTTTTCCCGTCTTTTCGTTTCTAGGTGTTTCTCAAGGCTCAGTCCCTGACTCTGCTCTTCTCTGCACACCCACCCTCAGGGAGTGTGTTCCTTGTCATACATCACCTTTCCTCTTTGCTGCTTCCCGGACTACCTTGCGTCCCTTTCTCTGAGTTCCAGTTCACTGTCATCAACTGTCTGCTCAGCATCTCTTGCCCTACCCTCTATCTCAGGTCCAACACATCTGGACCCGTTGCCTCTTCCATCCCCCACCCTGCAACCCATGCCCCACACCTGACTTCTTTCTCTTCTCCAGCCCTTTCTCAAATTTGAAACGCTGACATAATCTTTCATTTGTTTCTCTCCTTCATTCTCCATATCCTTATCAGCTATGCCTAGCACATAAATGTCCCTGTGTAGCCTTGGGTGAGTTCCTTAACTGCTCTGTGCCTCAGTTTCCCCAACATAAACTGGGCAGTAATAGTACCTGCTTTATAAGTCTGTGAGGAGCATGAGCTAATTCATGACAAAGAGAATGCTACCTTGCACACAATAAGCACTCAGTAAAACATTAGCTATTGTTTTAGGCCATTGGGTCTTCATTACTCACCTTATGAAAGTTCCATCTTTAAGTTCCCTACTGCCAAGTTCGTAGAGTAGGTCTTTTTTACTCTGCCTTTGCACTAGTTACACCAGCCTAGTTGGGGTAGGAATGTGGGTTTTGAGTTGGAGGAGTGATTGTAGTTTATGTGGTTTAACATGCTGACACTTGGTCTCCACTACTAACGGGGTGTCTGGTGTATGTTTTGTCACCTCCCGTTAAAATAGGCTCACTATGGAGCACCTGGGTGGCTCAATTGGTTAAGCGTTCTATCTCCCCTTCTCTCTGCCCCTTACCTGCTTGTGCTCTATCTCGAAATAAATAAATAAACTTAAAAAATTAATGAATAGAATAGGCTCACTACTTCCTCAGAGGATCTGTCATTTTTGTCACCATCTTACACTATTCTTGGTGTTAAAGAGCAGTTCTAACTCACATGACAACACTTCACATATCAGAACAGCATTACCTTGGTACCTTTCTCTATCCCCTGACCCCCATCAGTCCTGTCTTTAGACTAAACATCTCTGATTCTTCCATCCATTTTGTATGATTTCAGGTTCATGCTGGTTAGCCTTCCCTGAATAGTCTAGTTTGGGGTTGGTTGGTTGGTTTGTTTTGAAACATGGCCCCTCCATCCAGTCTGATCAGCCTTAGAAAAGTAAGGCTGCCTTCTCTACTTCTACATTTCCTTTGATGCCCTTGGTGTTCTGTCCACCCTTGCAGCTGCCTGAGTAATCCTCCAGTCTTGTCTTCTCCACGTGCTCAGAAACTGTCAATGGTCTTTATGTCCCTCCATGTCAAAGAGTAACCACTTGCACTTGATTTTCAAGATTTGCTAATCTGACCCCATTTTCCCTTCCTATTGCCCTTCAACGTATCTCCTTTGCTTTTGATTGAATAGACTGTCTTACTGATCTGGACCAACCTGTGGACCTTCCTGCTATCAGACCTTCCCATACGGTTTTCCCTTTGTCCTCTTTTTTGCCTCCCCCTTCCCCAACTACTCTTAATGGCTCAATTCCCATCTTTTTCCATGAGCTTTCTTTACTACCTTAAGCTCCTGAAATGTTGACACTGTTAGGATCCATCTCCCCATTAATTTACATCTTTGTATGCCTTTCATCAATATTTTATTATCTTCTCAATAATAGTCTTGTACCTTGTTTTTTATATGTATATTTCCAGGTACTTTTTAGTTGTTCTGAGTGGCATCCTTTTTAAAATTACATTTCCAAATTCATTGCTGATGTATAGAAATGCTAATTTGGGTGTATTGATTTTTTTAAATGTTTGTTTGTTTATTTATTTATTTATTTATTGAGAGAGAGAGAGAGAGAGAGAGAGAGAGAGAGAGAGAGAATCCCAAACAGGCTCCACGCTGTCAGCGCAGAGCTTGACGTAGGGCTCGATCCTGTGAACCGTGAGATCATGACCTGAGCCGAGATCAGGAGTCTGACGCCTTACCAACTAAGCCACCCAGGTGCCCCTGGTGTATTGATTTTTGTATCTAGCAGTCTTCCTTATCTTTTAACTCCCATAGTTTGTACATTCACTTGGAAGTGAATCAGTGAATGCCATACTGTGAAGGCAGTCTTACCTCCATTGAAGGCAACAAGGACAATTTTGTGCTCTTTTCCAATTTTTTTCCGTAAATCAAGTTAGGACTTCCAGTAGTAGTAAGAGTGGATATCCTAGTTTTTTTTTCTGCTTTTAGTGAAAATGCTTCTGAGGTTTTAGTATGATGTGTTTCTGATATTTCCTTACAGATTAACGAAATTCTCTTCTATTTCTAGTTTAAGAGTTTTTATTATGATTGTCTATTGAATTTTGTCATGCTGTTTACCCATATGGTGATCAAGTGATTTTTCTCCTTTAATGTGTTCATACAGATGACATTAGATTTCTAATAGGAAGCACTTAAACTACGTGGCCCATTCAGACCATCATTTGGTGATGCGCTCTGTTTTGTTCACTGCACCTTCATGCGTTTTAGTCTTGTCTTTCTAGAGTAGACCATCAATTCCAGGGGAAGAAGCGGCGTACCTTATATTTAGATTTCCCAAGCACATGGCACTTAGGCAATACTATTTTATTTCATTTATTTAATTAGATATTCCTCTTCTGCCTGATGACTTCTCTCAGATATTCATAAGATACTTGAATATTTGAATCAGCTTCTTTGAGAACAGGCAGACTGGTTCTACCTGATAGACCTCTTTCCAGAATGTTACAGCTAACTTTTTCATGAATGTCCCAATTTAATTTACTGGCTCAATTGAAGAATTAACAGCCGCCCCCCTGCCACCTCCCCCGCCCCGCCCCTTCTTTCTCTAAGGAAAATTGAGTATAAAATCTAGCTTACATCTTAAAAATGCACTTCTCTGTGGTTGCAGTAGAGAAGCCATAGGTTATATCCTCAGCAGAGTTTTGTTTTAATGGATAGAATGTGGGTTTTATTATTACTTGAAGCAGCTGTGAAACACAGTTGATAATTTCTCCACAACAAGTCTTAAATGTTTAAAGACTAAGCTACAAAAAGGTGGATTTTTTTCTTGCCTCCTTGAAATGGAGCAGTCTTCAGACAGGTTCTCTAGGTGTGTAGATTAAACTGAGAAATCGGGGCACCTGGGTGGCTCAGTCGGTTGGACGTCTGGCTTCGGCTCAGGTCATGATCTCCTGGTTCGTGAATTGGAGCCCAGCATAGCGCTCTGTACTGATAGCTCAGAGCCTGGAGCCCGCTTTGGATCCTCTGTCCCCCGCTCTTTCTCTGCTCCTTCACTGCCCATGTGTACTCTCTCTCTCAAAAATAAGTAAAAAAACATTAAAAAATATGTAAAAAGTAATTTAAACTGAGAAAATTATCAGCGTATCTTTTATTAATGCTAGATAATGTATACTTTTGCTTTTATTGTCAGTGTGTAGCTTTTCTCATCTGAGACCATAAAATATTTTTGGGTATCCTTTTGAATGCTAGTTGTAGCTATATTTGCTAAATAAAATGAGATTATTTCTATTATTATTTATTTTTAATGAGATTACTTTTAGGTTTCTGAAACCCTTGTCAGTAAATACGAGATGGTTCAGATTCTGTGTCATAACTTGGATTTGAAAATGTGATTTGATGAGTCCTCTTTCAGACTTGTTGGGTAGTGTTCAGTCTGGGTTACTGCCAGGTGCCATCCTCAGGTCAAAACTGTAGCTTTGTGTGCTGACAGACATAACTTTCTGATTGGGGAAGGGGTTGAGCAGCAAACGATAAGAGTCAGATTGCTTTGGAGTTTGCTTACTTGTTGTTAAGACTTCATGCTTCTTGATGTTGATGCACCCTTGTGACTAACCTGCTTATGTGTCCTTACATAAAAAAAGAGTTGATTTGCTGTGGTGTTCATATACAGAGCCACCAGGTGATGGCAGTGGTCCTCATTTTTTTCACTGTAACGTTTCCATTCTTTTTAAACATTTGTCCAGTCCGGAAACCTTGAAGTTGTCTTTGATTTCCTGTTTTATCCCACGTGGCTGATATTTTACCACATCTTATTGACGTTTAATATATTTTTTAAAATATTTATTTATTTTGGGGAGAGCACAAGCCGGGGAGGGGCAGAGAGAGGGGGACAGAGGATCCGAAGTGGGCTCTGCCCTGACAGGCTGACAGGCTGACGAGCCTGATGTGGGGCTCGAACTCACGAACCGGGAGATCATGACCTGAGCCCAGGTCAGACACTCATTCGACTGAGCCACCTAGGCACCCCGAATTCAGTGGTTTGTTTTGGTTTGGTTTGGTTTTTGTTTTTTTGTCTTTTTGTATGTTCATAGAGTTGTGCGGCCATCGCGGCTATCTAATTTTGTATCTAGTATTTCATTGTCCCAAAAAGAAACTGCATACTCATTAGCATTCATTTCTCATTCTTCTCTTCCACAGCCCTGGACAACCACTAGTTTATTTTGTGTTTTTATGGATTTGCCTATTCTGGACATTTCCTTTAAGTGGAGTCATATAATAAGTGGTCTTTTCTGACTGCCTTTCACTCAGTATAATGATATCAAGGTTCATCCATGTTGCAGTGTGAATCAGTCCTTCATTCCTTTTTGTGGCTGAATAATATTATGTTGTACGGATATACTACGTTTTGTTAATCCTTTCACCCGTTTATAGCACTTCGGTTGTTTGTAACTTGGCTATTATGAGTAATCCTGCTGTGAACGTTTGTCTGCTGGTTTTTGTGTAGATGTATGTTTCATTTCTCTTGCATATGTACCCTAAAGTAGAATCGCTGCATCATACAGTAACTCTGTGCTCAACTTCTTGAGGAATTGCTAAACTGTTTTCCAAAGTGGCTGTACCCTTTTACATGCCCATCAGCAGTCGGTGAACGTTCCACATTCTCGACATCCTTTTCAAAACCTGTTCATCTTTTGTATTAAAGTCCTCTAGTGGGCACAATGTGGCACCTCATTGTGGTTTTGATTTGCCTTTCCTTGATGACTGGTGACACTGAGCATCTTTTCATGTGCTCATTGCTCATGTGTATCTATCTGATTTGGAGAAGTGACTGGCAAATCCTCTGCTGATTTTTAAGTTGGGTTGTCTTTTTATTATTTAGTCACCAGGATTCTTATATTCTAGATGTAAGTCCCTTATTGATAAGTGATTTGCAAATATTTTATTCCATTCTATTGGGTTGTCTTTTCATTTTCGTGATGGTATTCTTTGAAACACAAACATTTTTAATTTTGATAAAGTCCAATTTATCTTTTTTTTTTTTTTTTTTTTGGTCACTTTTGCTTTTGGTGTCATAGCTAAGAAACCATCACCTGATGCAGATCTTGAAGATGTGTTCCTGTGTGTTCTTACAAGAGTTTTTTGGTTCTAGCGTTCACATTTAGATCTTGACCCTTCTCAGATAGTTTTTGTTTATGATGTAAGGTAAGGGTCCATATTCACTCTTTGGCATGTAGATATTCCGTTGTCCTAGCATTGTTTATTGAATGTATGAGCACCTGTGTTAAAAATCACTTGGTGCCTGGGTGGCTCAGTGATCCATTGTTGGTTTTGGCTCAGGTCATGATCTTGTGGCTTTGTGAGGTCAAGCCCCATGTCAGGCTCTGCGCTGGCAGCATGAAACCTGCTTGGGAGTCTGTCTCCCTTTCTCTGCCCATCCCCAACTCGCACTATCTCTGTCTCTCTCAAAGTAAACTTAAAAGAAAAATAAAATTAAAAATATGTTTTAAAAAATCACTTGACCATAAATGTAAAAGGTTTTCCTGGACTGTCCATTCTGTTTTGTTGCTTACCGTTGATTTTTATTTTATTATTGTTATTTTAAGTTTTTATTCATTTTTTAATTCCAGTATAGTTAACATAGAGTGTTATATTACTTTCAAGTGTACAATATAGTGATGCAGCAATTCTGTACAATACTCTGCTCATCAAGATAAGTGCACTCTGAGTCTTCACCTATTTCACCCATTTCACCCACCCACCTCCTCCCTGGTAACCATCTTTTTGTTCTCTATAGTTAAGAACCTGTTTGGGGGATCATCATTGATTTTGAAGAAAAACAATTCAGTCACATTTGCTTCTGTCCTCTCTGCTGCCACACGAATCTGGGCCTTCCATGACCTGCACTTACTCATTATTCAGCCTTTTTTGTGTAGAGCTGCTGGTTGAATACTTCTGAAAGCAGTGGTTTCATCACGTTGCTGCTGGTAGAGGGTAGCCATTGGTGTTCCAGCAAGATCGAATGTGAACTAAACTCCTTGGCCTGTTTCTTGAGGTCCCTCAGCCAGCCCTACCCAAGTCTCCATACTTAACTTCTGTTTCTAAATTCAGATCATCTTCTAATCAATCCTGTTTCTCTTAGGTATCACATCTTCATATTTTATGCCTTGATTCTCCACATTCAGTTCCCTTCCCAGTTTAAAAGATAACACTTTCTCAGCATAATTAGAGACTGTAATAACAAGTTGAGGTACCTTGATCTCTTTCAGATATAGTTTCTTAGAAGAATCACTTCTCTGTCATTCATTTGGCCACTTAATGCATGACCCAGTTCTGGTTTGTCCTGCCTCTGTTACAGTCAAGGTCCTGTACTGGGTGTTGCCTTCAGTTGTTTTGTAACTGTTTTGTTTATATGTAGCTTTTCTTCCTATACATTGTACAAACTCTTTGAGAGTGTAGAGACATTTTATAATCCTTTCACAGGGCTGAATGTGAATGTACATTCAGTATGTAAGGGTCTTTGATCTTTTAATCAAAACCTTTGGGAACCAGATGTATTGGGAGTTGTTTTTAAGATTTTAGAAAGGTTTAAGCTGCATATACCTTGTTACTTAACAGCCCAGTAGCACTCTGGGATAGCCTCTGTTATGACATACATTAAAATGTTTCCTGTTACACCTATTCTCCAGTGGGGTGTAGGGCAGGATCCTATGTTTAAAGATTGCTTTTTCTGTAGCAAAAAGTGAGTTTCCACACTGAATGTGATAGAGAGACTATAAATAGTCTCATATCAGTTCAGGTCAGGTGTGATTTTGCTGCCAAATGAGTTACAGTGAAACAGTTTGAGTAGAGTTTGAGTTTCAGAATTGTGGGTAAGGGATTGTGGAGGGACGTGGGTTCTAAGTATAAGGTGTAATTATAGAGCAGGGACACGCTGTCTCCTCTAATGTGTGGGGACCCAGGCCGGTCTGGACTTCCCTCCTTGATTCTTCGCTGCAGCCTTTTCCTCCCACCCATTTGTCCTTTGACCAGTTCGCTCATGCCACTCCTCTGTCCCCAGATCCCTGGTGTTTTGCCCTGTTTTTGTCCCCAGTGTGCTTGTGGGAAGAAGCTACATATTCCTAAAGTCTCAAGATGATTGCAGAAAGGATGTAATAGTAATTCATTTAGTGTCAAGCTTGGGAAGCCATCACTTTTCTTTTCCCTGCACTACCTTCTCTTCTCTGCAGTGAACACAATGGGGGACCAGTGATGTGGAGGGGGCACCGTGGGGGTGGCATACAGCCATCTGGATGGACTCCTGGCAAGGCAGCCAGGTCTTGGCCTGGATGAAGTTAAGCAATCGTGGCCTGCAGAGAGGTTTCAGATTCATTCAAGACCTTCTGTAATCTGGCTCCAATCTAACTTTGTCAGATTAATGAGTCACCATTGCTCAGACTGAGATTTTATGTTTTTATATTTCTTATTAATTTTTTTCTGTGTAAACTTGCCTATTGAGCATCCCATGAAGAACATATAATTGCTTTTCTGGCTTCATGCATTCCCCTCAACATTTCTCTTTTCTTTTTTTTAAAATTTTTTTTTTTCAATGTTTTTATTTTTATTTTTGGGACAGAGAGAGACAGAGCATGAACGGGGGAGGGGCAGAGAGAGAGGGAGACACAGAATCGGAAACAGGCTCCAGGCTCCGAGCCATCAGCCCAGAGCCTGACGCGGGGCTCGAACTCACGGACCGCGAGATCGTGACCTGGCTGAAGTCGGACGCCCAACCGACTGCGCCACCCAGGGGCCCCTCTTTTCTTTTAAAAAAACCTTTTTTTTAAATCCTTATTTATTTTTGAGAGAGAAAGAGAGAGACAGAGACAGAGAGCATGAGCAGGGGAGGGGCAGAGAGAGAGGAAGACACAGAATCTGAAGCAGGCTTCCGGCTCTGAGCTGTCAGCACAGAGCCCAACGCGGGGCTTGAACTCATGGACCATGAGATCATGACCGGAGCCAAAGTTGGATGCTTAACCGACTGAGCCACACACAGGCGCCCCTCAAACATTTCTCTTATTATGTGACATTTCTCTTATGTGTGTAATTTTACAACATCCTAGTGATAGACTGGTCAGTATTCTGAAACTGGAATTGGACATGACTTGTCTAGAAGCCCATAGTTTTTGTTTTGTGTTGTGTTTTAAAATAACTGCTATTTTTTCACGTGCCTAATGGCTGGTGACCTTGCCAAAAGGAAGCCACATTAGATATGCCATATTTATTTTGAGACACACAGGGTAAGAACCAGGAATCCTCAAATGTTGGAGCTGGAAGGAACATTGCTAATATCATGTTTTATAGATCAGGAAACAAATCAGCTAAAGATACACAGCTAGATAGTGATAGAATCAGAACTCTATTTTTCTTGAAAATTTGCAGCTTTATGTTTCCTCTGCTTGGTTGCTTGGTGTTAGAGCTAAAATTTTCATTTGATTTTTTTTCTCATCTTCTAAGTAAGTTTAATACTCTTTCTGGATTTGGAAAACCTCTGTCTATCTGGTTTCAACGCACAGAAGTGAAAAAAAAATCATTTTGCTTCTTGGTACCACCTTGGTAAAACTATGTTTTCACAAGATGTGTCTAATTAATCAAATGATTAGAAAATTGGTCTATGATTAGAGATTGGATAGCCTCATTTATGCTTAATTTAACTAACAACAAACCAATTTAAAGTGTGCTTTTGGTGTTTAAAGCTCAGTAAGGCTGTATTCTGTTTCCCCATATATATCTCTAACGTGAAGACAAGGTCAGATCACACCATTTAGAACTGGTGGTGGTAAGTGCCACACTTTTTCTGTTAACCTCTGCTGTGTATTGAATAGGAGCAACACTGATTATAGAAAATGATGGAAAAAAAAGAAAAACCAGATGCCAGTTTGAACTTATGAAATTAGAAATTAGGTGTCCCATTGGAGGGGCTTAATTGTTGGAGGAAAAAAACCCAGGGAATTACAGATCATCATTAGAACTCAGAGTTTAAGGAGCTTTGGTTCTTTGTTGTCAATGGAGTGCTTTAAGTTTTCATGAAATGGTTTTGTTGTTGTTGTTGAAGAAACCAGTCACCAAATGGGTTACACATTTATAGTTCTCTAAAAATCATGCCTGTCTCTTCTCACTGAGAAAGAGCTGGGGAGGGGACCTGTGCTCCCCGTAGGTGGGAAGTGCTCTGCCCATTAGGTCCCATCCAGCAGAGTGCTCTCGGTTGGATGTTGGAGTTTCCTATGCTGTTCTCTCATGATATATCTTTGTTTGTGAGTGTGAATCTAATTTAGGTTGTTCTCTGTTTCTTTGTTGTGAATGACCCTGAAAAAGTCCCTTCACTAACTATCCTGGGCCTCACGTTCCACTTGAAATAAGAAGAGATTGAACTGTGCAAATCTCTTCATTTTCTAAGATCCTACCATTTAGCTGAGTACTTTTTTTAATCAGATATTTTTCGTTTAATGTAACAAGAAGTAACAAACCAAAGAAGAAAGAAAGACAAAAAACAAATTGCTTTCAACAACAAAGTCATCACTTTGGCTTGGGTTTCTAGAACTGACAGTCAAGTGTTTATGGAGGTTGTGAGGGGACAGGGAGAATCTAGGGTAGATTTGCTCAGTGCTACCATTTATTCTCAGTTCTGTATGCTCCTTCACGTTTTGGGAGAGTATTTCTATGTTATTTTACAGAAGGAAACAGTCTCACACTACCTAGCCCTAGGCAGGACACGGGGGTCGTTAACTGTCCTGAGCTCCTTAGACTGTTGTCTTTATAGTTTGGTTTGGTATCAGGTGGCACAGAACTTCGTATCCAGTGTAACTCTTCCTGTTCTACTCTTTCAGCTTGGATTTACTTTTGGCAACGTGGTTGGAATGTATCTGGCCCAGAACTATGACGTAAGTGACCATATCTGTGTCCTCCCGTAATTTGTAGTGACTTGTCTTTGTTGAAGTCAGGCATGCCTTCCAGCGTAAACGAAGTCCGTAGGTCTCGGGAAAATGTCCTGAGTTTTGTAGAAGGAGTTTCTGCTGTTTGAAAAATACACCTCACAAAAGCATCTGTCCTCTGTATCACCACAAGAGGGCAAAATCTCATCAATTTAGATGGTCTTATGCTCCTGAGCTGTGCTGGTTAGCCCAGAATAATTAACTACTGACTTAGAGTCTTCTTATATAGTTCTGTGGACAATTATGTGATGAGTGGAAATTTAAGAGTAATTGGATCATCTTTTCAGTTATATCAGACTCATTTTATAGAAGGGGAAGTGGAAAAGCAGGTGACAAAACTGCCCCTACATGGGGCCTCTGGAAAGGTTGTTTTAAAGAGAGGGAAAGGAAGGAAGAGGTGGGAAGAGGGAAGGAAGGGAAATATATTAACTTTTGATTTGTCTGTGGTGAAGCTATTAGTGTGACAAAAGAAATTCTTTGTCAACCTTCACTTGAGTTACATGGTTTTCTAGGCAGGAACTTTATTAATTTATATCACCTTTATTGTTCGTATGCACACCTTCTATTTGGCAGTGGATTGAGGTGGTCAGTGAGTATATAAAAGGAGAAGTCAGAATTTAGCGTCTAGGAGGGAACATACTTCAGTTTACAGCTTCGAGATCCTTCTTATGCAGCCATGAGGCCAAGTCGCTTTCAGAGGAAAATAAAGACTTAACAGCAGCCCTTTGTTGTAGGAGGAAGAGAAGTAAAAGAGTATCGATTAGGTAGCTGCAAAATTATAATCATCTTTTTTCTCTTTAAAGATACCAAATCTGGCTAAAAAACTTGAAGAAATTAAAAAGGACTTGGATGCCAAGAAGAAACCCCCTAGTTCATGAGGCGGACCCAGCACTGCTTTCTGGTTATCCCGATTCTGCTCTTCTGGAGGCCTCCTTACCATCCGAACCAAAAAGCGTTTGTTTTAAATTTCAGCCTCAGCAGTCTTCCTCTCTGCTAGATCCTGTGCTGCCTGAGAGCAACAGCTGAGGCTTCGCATTCAGAACTACCCTTTTCCAACGTCCTCCCCCCTTCCCTTCCTCCTTCCAGCCACTTGGGACGGCCTGACACTGGAATTATGGTGCTTGATTAGTAAACGTGACCTCTCCTTTATTCTTTGGGGTTTCTAGTGTTTTCTAAAGAAAAATTGATGAGTTTTGTATGGCTGATCAGATTTCACAGTCTAACAATTATAATGGGTGTTTAAACATTTGTTACTAAATTACGTTGTTTCACGGTAATTAAAATTAAAGTCCAGAAGCCACTTACTCCTGAATTATCCACTTACTGTATACTGTTATCAGGCAGCTCTATAGCTGCTAATTTAATCATTAATCGATTTGCTACATTGACTGAGAAACTATATCCTGAGAACCCTGTCAGGAACTAGTGAGTTTAAAAATATGTAAAATAATGGCCTTTATCCTCTGTGAAATTCAGTCAAGTATGCACGTTTTTCCATAATGATGTCTTTGATTCAACACTTTTCTCTCAAAAGAATCCTCCTATTTTAAGTGATTATAGGTGCATTTGATGTTACATGATGGATAAATGATAACTTGTCTGTAAAGGAAATATTATGCCTTTTCACATTAAAAAAATGTATTTACATTATAACTTTATAGTAATTCTCATAAGAAAACTTTGAGGGTTTTTGTTTTTGTTTTTCTCCCTGCAATAAAAAATCACCATTGTATGTTGACCCATTGATAGAGACATCTCTCTGCTCCTCATTCAGCAGGGAGAAGCTACTGAAGATGAAACCTCCACCCAAATGCTAAATATTTCCATTATTGATGGGGGTGGGGGGTGAGCATAAAGGCCGCTTTTCGGCTACAGGCAGTGGAAACCTGAACAAGGCAGGAGGGCCCACAGTGAGCACACAAACGGGCTCATTAAGCCATAGGCCCTAACTGACCGATGGGCTACGTACAGCGAGGCGCAGTTCTAAGGATCACCAAAAAAGGGAGAATTCCATCAGTCCTCATACTCCCTTACTCCGCCCTACTGTGACTATAGCCCCTCACCATCGCCTTGTGGTGGACAGTCTCTCTTTTGCTGTCCTGCCTGCTGCTCCCTTGCTCTTTAAAAAAAGAAAAGAGGGGCGCCTGGGTGGCTCAGTCGGTTAAGCGTCCGACTTCGGCTCAGGTCATGATCTCACGGTCCATGAGTTCGAGCCCCACGTCGGGCTCTGTGCTGACCGCTCAGAGCCTGGAGCCTGTTTCAGATTCTGTCTCTCTCTCTCTCTCTCTCTCTCTCTGACCTTCCCCCCATTCATGCTCTGTCTCTCTCTGTCTCAAAAATAAATAAACGTTAAAAAAAAAATAAAATTAAAAAAAAGAAAAGAAATCACCATTGTAATTTGTCAAATGTATAATTAGTCCATTTTTTTTGGTTAAGAAAATGTTTGAATACTTCACTTTTCCCATGGGTCAAGATACAAATGTGATTCAGAATAAAGAGTTTCTCCCACTCTATCCATCAGCAACTAGTTCCTCTTCCTGGAGGCAGGCTCTGTCAAGTTTCCTGTATACTTTGAGGAAGATTCTTTGCCTAAACAAATACATGTGTGTGGTGGGGGAGGGAGGGGAGGTTTACACAAATGATAAACTGTATTGAGTTCACCCCTGGCCTCTTTTATTTTATTTTATTTATTTTATTTTTTAAATGGAGATCATTCCGTATCAGTATGTAAGAAACAAGGAACCTGTTTCCCTCCTTTGGCTCCATGAGATTCTAGTGAATGGATATACCATAACTTACTTAATCTGTTACTGATGAACATTAGGGTTCCTGTCTTTTGCTGTTATAGTGATGACCTTGAACCTAAAGTTATTGTACGTATCTGTGCGGAGTATGGCTGTAAGCTAAATCCTAAAAGTGTAATTTACCCTAACTATAAAGTCTCATTTGATTGTGTGCTTTGTTTTAGGGGACTTGTTGGGCAGCTCACTGATAATGCCATTTCTGAAGAAATTTTAGCAGAATCTGTAAACTGGAAGAGTAACTTAGACACCTTTATTCAGGCAGTGATGACATTGGTACTGCGTGATTATAAGACAGAAGGTTCTGTTTTCTCTTTGAAAACGGGGATCTCTCGTACATGGGTATGGGTTTTATCCGTGGCAGCTTGTCCTGGCGTGTGATACGGGTGGCGTGAAAACAGCGTATTATGGTGTGACTTCACCCTAGGAGTGAGATCATGGGCAAGCGTCTGATATTTCTGACACTGTTGTATTCTCTGTAAGATGTGGACGCAATATCTACCTCATACGCTCACATGAGAAACAGGTGAGATAATGTACGTGGTGTGTTACACAGTGCTTTGCAAATTTCCCAATAAATAACAGATACTGGCCCAAACACGCTGCTTTTGGTCACAATACTTTATTTTTCTGCAGTTGCTTTTGGAACCAGTTTATGAACCATGCAGACTTTGTCATTACTCTGTGGTCGCTCTCCTGGTTGCTGATGAAAATCTAGAATACCTACCTTGATCACACTTCCTGGCTCGTAAGATTTGATCTTGAATGACTGAATTGTTTAGCAGAATGAAATACAGCCTCGAAGGATAAAGTTTTACTGCTTTTGAGGGTGTTCAAAATGCCACAAGCTTAGAAAGGCAACTTAAATGTTAGGAGATTAGGTCTCTCTCTATTACGCCTTGTAAACCGAGCACATTGGGATTTAGGGCTTCCCTCAGGAGTGACTCTTACCCTTGCTTACCGGTGGGGAGCCATCCAGCAAATCCATTCCTGTATTTGCCTTCACCATAGAAACTGCTCCTCAGTGAATACCGGCTGCCTCTGTGCTCCCCATTCAGATACCCTCTTCTAGTTAGGTTCTTGGAGCAGTGAAAAGGGGCTCGGAGTTCTCAGGCAAGGTTATCCTCACTGAGAGAGGAGGAGCCCAGAACCATCACAGGTGTTGGGGGGGTAGTTGAAACGTTGCAACGCGAGTGAGGGGTGCAGCTACTGTGATTGTGGCACCAAGAGTCACGTTCCCTGAGTGTTGTTACGCAGGGACTCTTGCCTCACACACCCTCAGAGGGATGGGAAGAGTCCCTGCAAGACATACTCGTCTTCTCCTTTTAAAAATGTTGGAAAACTCCTCTGTCAACGTGGCTTAGGAAAACTTCTTGCCCTACCTGATCGTAAAAGGAAGATGACTCACGTGTGCAAAATATGACTTCAGGGTTGATGTTGGGAACTTCATAAAGACATTGGACCTGACAAGTTTATCCTTAAACCACAATCCTCCCAAACAAAGGGAGAGAAAAACCCAAACAACCTCATTTAACATCATCAAAAGGGGTATTAAATATTTCAGGAGTTGAAGTTGCCATTGATGTCTTCAGTGGACTTTTCTAGTGATTTGGTGTTTTAGGCAATTGAGCAGAGACCTGCTGCTGATTTAGAGGAACGATTCATTTTTTCTAGCCCATTTGTAGGCCCATTTTTTCAGTTTCCATTTGTAGGACGGTAGAGGAAGTTACAGCGTGTGGTTTCTCTAGCTGTCTGTGCATACGGGTTCACAGAGCATATGTGCACGTGCATGTTTTCATTTCCGCGGAGTACAGTCCCTAGATACAAGGCTGGTGTTTGTTTTTCTGCTGAGGTCTCCTGCCTTTTTAATGCTTTTTCTGTTAGTCCCCCTGAAGGAACTCTACAGACTGTCCTGGAGCAAATGAGGCTTTTTCTTAAACTGCCCATCTTGGGCTTTGCACGTAGCATTTCCATTCCTTACTCGTGAATGAGTCTTTTTTCCCTACTGACCGTTAGGGCCTTGTGGAAGGCCACACGGTGGCAAAGGGAAAATATTCGGAGATCTTGCCTGGTGTAATAGGGGAGCTCGTGACACTCAGATTTTCTTGTTTACGCCTTTTCTGAATCTCCATGTGCCATATTTCGTCAAATACATTTTTTTTACAAGGTGCTGGGAAACACCGGAACACTGAGGTTTTATGGAAGGTGCACAGGGTGGGGCATTGCAAAACCTGAGTCGCGGGCCCATGTGGATCGTTGCCTCTGTGGTAAGGCCTTATGCAAGGTGCCGTGTGGTTGCATCATTTTTGCGTGTGCAATTGTAAAAGATCAGGACAAGAAAGAGTCACCGTGTAAATTGCTGGGCAGTTGTGCTAAGAATTCATTTAGTGAGGGCAGCCACGGGATGGGTTACACGTGTACTTGGTCTCTCTCGCCTTTGTGTTCTAACGGTTTGAACATCTTGCTATATACTGAGAGTGATTCTAGTGTTTAGATGTACTTTTTCTTTTTCTTTTTTTTTTTTTTTAATTTTTTTTTTCAACGTTTATTTATTTTTTTGGGACAGAGAGAGACAGAGCATGAACGGGGGAGGGGCAGAGAGAGAGGGAGACACAGAATCGGAAACAGGCTCCAGGCTCTGAGCCATCAGCCCAGAGCCCGACGCGGGGCTCGAACTCCCGGACCGCGAGATCGTGACCTGGCTGAAGTCGGACGCTTAACCGACTGCGCCACCCAGGCGCCCCTAGATGTACTTTTTCAAACGTGGCCCCTAAGTGTGAAGCCAACTACGTGATTTAGTATGCAGCTGAAGAAACAGAGATCTGTTCTCACGTTGGAGGGAAAACTAGCTGTGTTTTCTTTACTAAAAGGTGGTTCACGAGTCTTTGCCATGTAAATGCTAACATAAAAGATTGTGTACCATGTCCTTCGTGGGTGACTAAAAGGAATTTCAAAGGCAATTTCCAAAGGCAATTAGGCAAGTTTGATACATAATTGACTTGAAAATAAGGTGCAGTGAAGTGTCTTTGTTTCTCAGTCATCTATCAAAGGAGCAGGTATAAGGTGGTCACTTACTGCTTTCTTTTTAACATTGTGATGTTAGAAGATAAAAGTCAAATTGTAACATATTTGCAAGAGACAACTCAGGAGAGCCTTTAGTTAGTGTCCATCAGTGATGACAAGGGGTCGTGAGTCGTTTCTGACCTGATCTCTGGTGTTGGGAGAGAGCAGTGCTGCTTTTCAGAACGGTCAGTAGACCGGACTGAAATAAATGCTCTTTCTCAACTGGCCAGTCGAGTGCACTGGCTCCTGGAAGCTTCCGGCAGCATCTGCCGTGGGGAGCGGCACTGCTTCCCCTTTAGGAGTGAGTGCGGTTCTCAAACGCTCAATGGCCAATGATTCAGGTCAGCTTAATTCTAAGTCAACGCTTCCTTCTCTTTTTTTTTTACTTGTTTATACTCCTGGAATCTTATTATTTGCACCTTTTTCTCACTGTCTGACCTAGAGGCTTGGGGGTCCAAGTTCTGTAATTGACATTTGACACTTTGGCAGCCATGACAATACGCTAACACCCTGCCTCTTCTGAACATTTCATAGCAAGAGAACTATGCAGATTCCATCAAAGCAGCCATAGCGTATATTACACGGGGATTTTATTTGGGCTCAGGAGGTCTTTATTTTCATCACTAGTCACATGATGTGGCCTAAGCTCATTGATGCAGAAGAAGCAGTAATATCCGCGGTTTAATCCTGTCAGTTTCGTTGTGGTCAGAGCACGCAAGTGCTGACCGGCACAAAAGAAATGTTATAATTCACAGACCCTTGATAAACTAAGAGAGCGACTTCACTGATAAGTTATTGTGGGGAAACCGCCCATGCTGTCAGTAATAACTTAAAATCAAGTAAAACAATGTAGCAGCTCTAGGGTGTACCTTTTCCAGTAAGACCTACTTAGCAAGTAACTGGTGGTAGAAATCAGAACTATATAATGTCTCCAAGCCAGGGGGATTGGGAGCTATATCCAGTCATGGAGCAGGAACATCTGTCATGGAGAAAACGGCCTGGTTTTTCAAGAGGAAGAAGGAGGCCTTGATTTCCAAAGTGATTTTTTCTCACAGGAAACATTTATTAAGTAGTTAGTTTACTATATTGTATGAGTTGCGGGGGACTTGAAGAGACGTAAGACGTCTCTCCCCTCGAGGGGCTCCCTGTAGGAAGTGGCTGGTGTGTGAGGCCTTCTGTACTTGCTTTCTCAAGAACAAACTACCCATTACATCCAAAAGAAAGCCAGTCAGATATCGCTAATAGCACTGTGGTCTTATTGATAGTTTTGGCCTTTTTAATAAGACAGGTATGGAAGTTTTTTCTCCCTCCCAACTCAACCAATGCAGTGGTATTGATGATTAGTGGAAAGCGAAGAGAGAGACAGGTGCCCCCCCGCTCTCCAAAAGTAGAGAATTCCTACGAAACCTTCCATAAGCCAAAATGACATAAAGCGAAGAGGCAATTGCCATTAATTTACATGGAAAGACGTTTGAGCGTTTCCAGACCTCTGCAATAACCTCTCTTAGGCTTCCCTGATACCTTAGGAACTTCTTGCTGACAGGCGTGCAAAGTAAATGGGCATACAGCACAGACGCTCGCGGATGCAGCTCGCAGCTCTGGCAGCTCCGTGCAGAGACGCTGGGTGCAGTTCCCCGGGAGGCGGCCCAGCGGCACCACTCCAGTTGCTCAGGTTGCGCACTGCCCCTCAAAGGGCTCGCCGCAAAACCACTGAACACTACTTGGACTCTTCTCGGAAATCCAAAAATCCTCTTCAGATTTCCTCCGGTTAGCGAAAACAGGTACTCACGTGAGTCTTTTGTAAAAGCAAAGTGGCGTAACCAGAACTTTTGAAAAGCCGGGGATACCTGTACTGATTTCAGTGTGTCTTCTGTCTCTACTTCTTTTTCCTTGGACAAAGAGAACAGTACAAGCCTCTTTCTAAAGGGGGACACTATTTCTTTATGGGAATTTGGTGCCAAGGGTAAAGAGAAGCCATTGAAGGGAGCTGCTTAGAAGGGAATCAGAGTAGTAAGAAAAGAGTACTGATCGCCACAAAGAGGACTTGCCAAGATCGCCTTTTTGTGGTGAGAACTTAGGATAGAAACGCTGAGGAGAAGGTTCCAGGGGAAGATTTTCCTCCGAAAGAGGAGATGTGACTACACAGGTGGGATGATTTGATTTCTTCTCCAACTCCTAAAAAGGGGTTAAGGTATTAATAACATGGAAGCCAGTGAGGGTAGTTTGTGAGGCTTAGTTAGCCTCTGAGGGGTGACTAAGTCAGCCTTTCTGCTCTTCCTGTCCTCAGAAAGACCTGGAGAGCCCAAGATACAGGACGTGAGAACGATGCTAGGTTTTCCTGAACTACAGTGCTGAGGAAGGAGGGCGGAGAAGAAGGCACTAACGTCCCAGCATCGGAGGCTTCCTGCTCGTCACCTGAGGTGGCAGGCTGTGGAATCTTCTGATGGGGGTTGTGTGCTCCTGGCGGCTTTCTTGGTCAGATTCTGTTCGGCGCTCGTAGCTCCTCTGGCTGGGCTGTGTGCCCGCTTGTGTCAGGCCTGATCAGTGAGGTTACTGACCTTAGCCCAGGCTGGAAAATTGTCCAAGTGGAAGAGGCTAACTCCCCATGTGTTGATGGCCACCATCACGATCACCAGGCCAATGACATTGACCCCCAGGCCAGCTTTCACCTGTAGGACACAAACCAAGCCCACCCAAGTCACTGAGCGGGCAGCAGCACAGACCCCGGGTGCTCCTCTGTGCCCCCCGCCCAAGGGTTGGCGCTGGTCTGTCGCAGTCGCTGCCTGGGATCCGTAGTGTTGCACGAAGGGTGTCTTGGGAGCGTGGCAGGATGGGAGAGGCCACTAGAACCGTCTCCACCTGCAGTGCCGCCACTCCCAGTGGAGGCCTGGCACGTGTGTGCTTGGAACACCAGGTCTCCGTTTGTTAAGACTCACGCCAAGCAGGGGGCCCGCGTGACAGGGAAGTGCATTAAGGCGGGAACTTCTCGGAACCTTTAACGTGCTGATACGTAGGGGGACCTGTAGGAGAGGCCAGGTTCTACAAAGCCTTTGCCACTGTTAACTGTGCTTTCCTTCCCAAAGGAACGGCCTACGGAAGGTTGTGTACGTGGGGTTCACGTGGAGAACCAGGCCGGCTGCCTCTGCTCAGCCCTTCGGCGGGAGAGTGACGCGGGCGAGCTAGTTTTGCTTCTTTCCGCTGAGGGGATGTCGCCTCCACGACTCAGCCCTCCCGTTTCTGCCACGGAACTGAGCCTCACAGGCAGACGGGGGGTGTGGGGCAAGATGGATGGCCGAGCCAGGGCCAGATGGAAAAATGTACAGTAAGGAGGGCTGGCGTTAAGTTGGCAAAGCTGTGAGGAGATGGTTCCAGGCAAGTGACTAGATGTGTTGGCTCCCTGCTTTGTGGGCAGGGCCCTGGACGTATTAATCGGCCTTGCCCCCTGGGCTTTGGGCGTGGAGGGCCGCCCCTGTCTCCTAGCAGAGGGGGCAGGTTCTAAAGGGGCTGATCCTTTAGAAGGAACCATGTAGAACATTTGGTTGGCACCCCCACCTTTTGAAGATGAGGACATTGAAGTCTCGAGTCAGCGCCCAGGACTAGCTCACTTCTTGTCACCTGGTGCCTTTGAAAGGCGCTGTCTCTGATCACTCGATTCCAGGGTAGAAGGTGCGGGGGGATGGGGTGAGTGGTGGGGGCACCCGGGAGAGTTAGCTGGGGGGACAAGAGAGTTGGGGCCGAGCTCAACTCTCTTGAGCAGACAGGGTCGCGCAGTAAGAGATTGGGGGGGGGGGGGGATGGCGGTGACCTCCCTTCCCCGAAGTATTACAGAGCGCTTAGGTGAGCGGGTTGAAAGCTGGAAAGTATCTGAATGTCTGCTCCTGGCCTGGAGCTCTTGCTTCCTTTCCTCCATTTGATATTTACAGGGCCGCGGAGAACGAGTTTGGACTCGAGTGGAAAACAATTGGTGAGGCCCTCCCTGTGCCGTCACCCCTTTCCCTTTCCCCTGGGCCCCTGTGGTGTCTCCCACTCGGCTCCCATGAGTAAGCCAGCAGCTTTTTGAACGAACATGCCTGCTGGTCCAGTGAAGAAACGGAGGCAAAGACTCGTGCCTCACCCCACTGGGCTGCGTCTCGTGTCTGTCCCAGCTTTGTCTGTCCGTGTACCCACTGTCTCCCAGAGTAGGGGGGCAGAGGACGTGGTTGCTATTCTTGGTGCCTGTGGGCCAACCGAAAGCCTTCTAACCAGCACCATTCTTTCTACCACACCGCACGGGGTGTTGGCAGACCACAGGCGCTGCCACAAAATGATAAAGTTCAGGAGAAGTCCTCCCGGCTGCCGGGGCTGGCGGGAAGAGGGCGGCCGCGACTCACCATATCTTTGATCTGGCAGTGCCCATAGCTGAAGACGATGGCGTTGGGGGGATTGCCCACGGGCAGCATCACTGCAAAGGAGATGCACATGGTGACTGGGATCAGGGTGTAGAGTGGATTAATGTGCAGCGTTTCGGACTAGGAGAGGAGAGAATTCACAGACACGTTAGCGTCGAGATTACGCTGGCGTTTCTTGGGCTCAGCATCGCAGGCACGCTTTCAGTGATGGTTTGGTGTTCGCTAACCTCGGCTGGAGACCACGCGCTGGGGGTAGTTAAATCACTACCCTCAAGGGCATACAGCGCTGGGCAACCCAAATGGGCTCATGCATGCTGCTCCCTCTCTCCCCATAGAAACATGGGCCTTAAGTTCCCTCCTGGAAGGGATGTTTCATTTCTTGGGGCTGGTCTAATTTTACTCCTTAGCTGAGAGATTCATCCTTCGAGCTCAAATCTCATGAATAAGCTGCTTTGATTGGAGTGGGGGTCCTTCATCCTTGGGGTGCAGAACCAAGGTTGTTTGGCTTTTTTTCTAAGTAAGATGTTTGCTTTGCATGGGATTTGAACCCATGGCCTTGCCCTCGTCGTTGAGGGGTTTTGACTAAGTGCCCTCCCGTGCTCACACAGGTGACGGAGGGAGACATCTGAGCAATGAGCAGAGAGAGTGACCGGGGGTAGTTTGGGGTTAAAAAGAGCTGAAAGTTATCATTTTGTGGGGGATGGGGAGGAGCCTTTGTTTTCTAGGTTGCAGCCCGTGGTTGGGACAGACGCAGCATCGTGTCTGGGGCGTTACTTTGGGCACTGCTCAGCCGGGCTAAGATCTGGCAGTTGCTCTCCTCCCCTGGTCCGTCAGTAACAGACTGTCCTGAGACCGTGGGGTAAGGCTGGCGTTGCCCTCAATTCTCAGACTCTCCTGGACAGAGAGATTGGGGGGAGGTGGTGATGCTGCAGTCTCGGTCTTTACAGCTGAATGTGCTCCTGGGGGCATTTTGCCTCCATTTTCTGTAGTTATTCCTCCTGCCCTCCTGTTACGTCTTAGGACAGAAAGAAATTCGATGGTGGTGAGGAATTGGAATCCTAGGGTTTTAAAGTTACTTTGTCCATTCAGAACTGCCTCAAAACTAATCCTGTCTTTCGGAAAGGATTTTCTAGAAGCCTTGCTACAATCTGTTAATTTATTGATTTACTTCTCCGTGGCTCTTTGAAAGACGTCATCTCCAAACTATGGCTTGAGCACCAATCAGTGAAGGCCATGGCAATGACCAGAGGAGAGGGGCAGCCATGGAACTGCTCCCTGGGCCCGGGGGAGCCCATCTGGACACCTGGGAGCCCTGCCCCACTCACCAGGCTGCATAGGATAGGCAGGAAGATGGTGATGGTGGCTGGGTTGCTCACAAACTCTGTGACAATGGACACCAGGATGCATGCCAACAGGGTGATGGCCCACGGTGGGAGGCTACTCAGAGACAACATCTGGTGCCCAATCCATGTGGAGAGGCCAGAGCTCTGCAGGAACACAGGTGATACAATAAGAAGAAAGGAGGAAACACCCATTCCCAATGGAATTCTTAGACTCCAGAAGGTCAGGGATGTGGGGGGGGGGGGGGGCGCTGAAAGGAACCACCAGGAGTCATCTAATTTGCCTCCCTATTTTCAGGCGGACTGGACCCAGAGGCATTACTGATTTGATGATTAATTAGACAGTTTTTATAGCCCAGAAAATTCTTTTTTTTTAATTTTTTTTTTTTTTTTAAATAATTTTTTTTTTTTCAACGTTTATTTATTTTTGGGACAGAGAGAGACAGAGCATGAACGGGCAAGGGGCAGAGAGAGAGGGAGACACAGAATCGGAAACAGGCTCCAGGCTCTGAGCCATCAGCCCAGAGCCTGACGCGGGGCTCGAACTCACGGACCGTGAGATCGTGACCTGGTTGAAGTCGGACGCTTAACCGACTGCGCCACCCAGGCGCCCCTTTAATTTTTTTTTTTTTTAATGTTTATGTTTATTTTTGAGACAGAGAAAGAGCATGAACGGGGGAGGGGCAGAGAGAGAGGGAGACACAGAATCGGAAGTGGGCTCCAGGCTCCAGGCTCTGAGCCATCAGTCTGACACAGGGCTCGAACTCATGGACCGCGAGATCGTGACCTGAGCCGAAGTCGGACGCTCAACCGACTGAGCCACCCAGGTGCCCCATAGCCCAGAAAATTCTTTATGATTGTATAATGGCTTGGTAGGGGCTAGAGATTTTGGGGGCGACTAGCCCCTCAATGTCAATCTCATTACTCTCTCCAGCTTCTGACATTCTCACTCTGGGTATTCAGTCAACAGTGCTTTTTACACAGACTCCCCAGTGTAATCCTCACTTCTGCTTTTGAAATCTAGCTCTCTTATCACCTGTGAAAGGGTGAAAATTATCAACATCTTTGGATAATGACCTTTCCTGTGGTTTTGGGGGAGTCAGTGGGCAGGGCTGAACACTAGAAGCTTTACATGAGTGACGAAGGAGAGGATTACGGGTCTATCTCCACTTAGTGGGAAGGTGCCTCCTCCTGGGAAGGTGACCCAGAAGCCGAGTCATACAGTCCCAACCTGTTTCAGGTTCAATCTCATCATGGCTGACATCAGGATCTACAATTGTCAGTGCTTTTTCATGACACAAGATACAAAGGCATGCTGCCACTCTTGAACCTTTTCCATTAGCAAAATTTACATCGATCTGCTCCAATAAATGAATATTCCCTCTTGGAATAACTTATTTGGTTGAGAACTGTTCATTTGCCAATGGTGAAGATTCCCTCCCTCCCCTAAAAAATGAAGGACACCATTGAATCCTTGTACTAAAAACCCCAGGTCGCCATATGCATTCTCCTCCCTCCCTTTTCCTCTCCGTCCTGTGGTTGATGTGCTCTGCTGTCCCCTGAATACCCTGGAGACTGCAGACGCGCTAAAGGACTGGAGAGTAGGGCTGAAAGCAAGGTGAGACATTTTATAACTCCTCAAGGGTCAAGTCCTACTCATATTTTGCTGTTAAAGACAGCCTCACCGCATCGTCAGCAGGCTTTTTCTCCCTTTTGCTGAATTCATCAAAGGCTACTTGATCTCTATAGTACCCCAAGGCGAGCTCATAGGCAGCTGGTGACCGAAGGCCTTCAGAATTCTCTCTGCTGTGGCCCTTTTACCTGGGAGCCTTGACCGAGAGCTGCAAATCCAACATGCGGGGACTACAGCAATTCATGGTTGGTACAGAGCTTTGAGGCCTACAGGAACTCTGTAATCATTATCTCGTCTAGCACATTAAACCTGGCCCACTGGACAAAGACAGGATAAATTGATAAATTTAAAAATAAATTGATAAATTGGATTGCGAAGTTAGAAAAAAGCACCAAAAGGAAGTCTTACTTTTTTTTAAACCTTGGTATGCATTTTACATTGGATTTTCCTCATGTCGAGACTGAAATGATTTCAAACTCGGTAGGAATCACTGTCATACTTGAATTATATTACTAAAATTAGTAGAGTCATTAGATTGTACAGAAATATCAACTATGCTATCTGTAGTACATACACAATTTAGGTTTAAAAAAAAAATCTTTCCAGGCTAGACTCAGGGGCCAAAACTAACAACTGAAATTCAAAAAAGATAAGTATGATATTCTGAACTTGGAATCAGAAATACCAACAGCATGTATACAGAATTGGTTGAAAGACTTGAAGTTTAATAGTGGCTAACAGTTAAAAGAATGAGGGTTTAAAATTGTGTTGTTTATTTTTGAGAGAGAGAGAGGGAGAGAAAAAGCACGAGTGGGAGAGGGGCAGAGAGAGAGAGAAAGACCAAGGATCTGAAGCGAGCTCTGCGCTGCCAGCCCGATGCAGCACTCCAACTCACAAACCGTGAGATCATGACCTGAGCCAGAGTCGGATGCTTAACGCACTGAGCCACCCAGGCGCCTCCAGAATGGGGGTTTTAATTGGCTGCAATTTCAACATAAGTGTTGACATGAGTGCCGTTGAGGCCTTGTAAAAGCGTCCATAAAAATACAGAATGGTGCTTGGATCAGAGGTGAGAGTTGGGGCTGGAGTAATAGGACTACTTGACTCTGCAGTAGACTGACCGCCCCTGGACCACGTTTGAATAAGGTCAGGGTCAAAGTGTAGTGAGTGGTGAGGAGAGAGACCAGCGTGGTAAGGGGTCACTATTTCTTGATGAATGGTTGAAGGAACTAGGGACTTTTAGTTGAGAGAGGAAAAAAAAAAAAAAGATCTAAGGGGATCTAATAACTTTTTATTATTTTAATAATTATTACCTAGGATGGGGCTCCAGAGGACAGAGTCAGAGCCAACAGTGGAAGACAGACAGAGGACCTGAGCTGAATGTAAAGAACGATTCTCTGTTCCCTGCTCAAGAATACCCGGTCACTGGTGGTGTTCAAGCCCAGGGGTGTCGTGCAGGGAATTCTCTCATTGGGTAGACGGGACCCAGTGTCCTCCAAGGTTCCTTCCAAGTGTAGGATTCTTTGACCTTATTATTGGTGATGCAGATAGCACTGGCCCTCAATGAATGGGCAGTCAGAAGTGAGCCAAGTTAATGAATATAGCAAAGGTCAAAGGACAAACGGTGTGAACCTGATTCATTGTGAGGATCATTCTCTATTTCAGGAAGGGCTAACGCTTTCCCACTGGCCCCCTTTATAAGATCTCATCCCAGTAGTGCCCAGTCAGGAAATCAGGGCGCGTTTACAGCATATGCCTGAGCGTTAGCGTGCATTCTCCCAAGGGGCTCAATATATGCGTAAGGACTGACTGAGGGGTAGTTCTCCGTGTGTCAGTGCAGGGTGTCTCCGGGCCCTTACAGACACGTCTCCTAACACCACTGTCACACGCCCACAGGGAGATGGCTATAAAATCCAATGTTTTGCTTGTGGCCGTGTGGGCCGGTGAGTGAGGTGTGAGCGCCCGTGTGCCAAGAGCCCATAGCTCAGCTGGTCTGTAGCTCTGTTCCCAGCAGCATTAGCTTAGGAGCTCAGGGCAGGAACAGGACATGGGATGGCCACTCCCATCTGACTGTTCCCTTGGGTGACCATTCACCTCTCCCTCCGTGCCTTTGAATCTTCCTCCCAGAAGCGAAATGGCCATTAGGTAAAGCAGCTTGAAAATTCTTCGGCCCAGTGACAACAGAATTCAAGAGTTACCTTGCTGCCTGAAGCCAGAGCATAGCCTCCTCCCACCAGAATGACAATCTCCCAGGGCATGGTCTTCTGGAAGTCCTTCCAGGTGATGATGGGCTCCGTCCCCCGGGAGGGCTCCTGGTTCTGCCCTGGATCACAGGTAGACAGAGGTAGAGCCAGATGAACCCTAATAGGTGGGATTCGTGGAGTAAGGGCCTAACTGATGAACCGATGATTTGGGAGCGGGCTCTGCCTCTATCGTGGGGTACGGGGGAGGCACTCAGAACAGCCTCGGTAAATCTCCTTCCCCCACTTCTGACTTGGGTATTATTGACTAGGGCCAGCCCCAACTTCTTCTCTCACCGTCACTCTTCTTCCCAAAGCAAGGCTTCTTTGCCGGGATCAGGAAAAGGAGGAAGCCGAGGAAAACGGAGACTGTGGCATCCGTGCGGTAGCCCTTCCTAGCAAAGAGACAGGCAGGGCTGGAGGAGGAGGGTCGCACGATGTCTCAGAACAGTCCCTCTGGACGCGGGGCCTCTCTTTGGGACCCAGGCTGGAGGGCGGTCAGCCTTCCCTCCTGCACCTGTTGCCCCACTAGCCAGCGGTGGGTTTAATGGGCAGCGGTTGATGTCTGGAGTCTGGGCCTGGCTAAGGTGGATGTCTAGTGTGGATCTACGGGCCCTAGAGAAGGAGACATCGGGAGTGATTTCGGTGAAGGGGAAGGGAAAAGGATGAGTTCTCTTTCCTGCAAGGGCCACACCTCCAAGTGTGTCTTTGCTCCAAGAGAAGCCGTGCTGAGAGAGAGCGGTGGCCCCGGCCCTCTGAGGTCCTGCCGGGGTGGCACGGGGGCCTCTGCCTGCCTCTCCCTGCCAAGGCCTCAGCCACCACTCTCACAGCTGATCTTGAACCCTCAGAGCTGCCTGTGAGGCAGCTCCAGTAACAAGACCAAGGTCACACGACTGGTAAGGGGCAGCACCACATCCCAACGCGACACACAGAGGCCACGTGGCCATTTTCTTCCTGACCCCACACTCTGGCTTCCCTTAAAAGAGGGGACTTTCGGGGCGCCTGGGTGGCGCAGTCGGTTAAGCGTCCGACTTCAGCCAGGTCACGATCTCGTGGTTCGTGAGTTCGAGCCCCGCGTCGGGCTCTGGGCTGATGGTTCAGAGCCTGGAGCCTGTTTCCGATTCTGTGTCTCCCTCTCTCTCTGCCCCTCCCCCGTTCATGCTCTGTCTCTCTCTGTCCCAAAAATAAATAAAAAACGTTGAAAAAAAATTAAAAAAAAAAAAAAAGAGGGGACTTTCCAGGGAACAGAAGAGCGCTGCCCTTAAGAATGGAGGAGGGACACAGGTGGGACCTGCCTGAAGGCTCTGTGTGTGTATGTGGGCGGGGGGGGGGGGGGTGTCTCCTTAAGGAGGAGACAACATCACTTACTTTTCAAAGAAAGAATCCCAGCCAGGAACAAAGCCAGGCTCCCGGGTAAACCACAGCACGGTCATCAGGATGAAGAAAAATCCGGTTACCATTTCAGGGTAGCTACGAAATACAACAGGAAGAGCTGCTCCAGGAACCGGGAAGTCTGCATGTTTTTCACTTCGCTGCAAGCGCTCCTGCGTTCGGGGCTCAGAGCCACCAGCCCACGGCGCTGAGCGGCTGCCGGGAAGTGGGAAGCGGGCTGAGAAGGTGCCAGAACACATGGCGTTAACCGCGGCTCCTCGAGGTGAGGCGGGAGGAGATATAGGGTGGCACAGCGGGATGCGGTTGTACAACAACACGAGGTCCACGGGGTGCCCGGTGGCTCACGCGGCTAAGGTTAAGCGTCATGACTCAGGTCATGATCTCACGGTTCGCGAGACAGCGCAGAGCCTGCTTGGGATTCTCTCTCTTCCTCTCTCTCTCTGCCCCAACCCTGCTCTCGCTCTTCCTCTCTCTCAAAATAAATAAACACACATTAAAAAGAAAATAAGACAAAACACAGTACGGCCTCCGAGGAAAATGCGGTGGAAGAGGCCCCCGAACGCTGCTGGTGAGGGCAAGAGCTGCAACAACCTTTTTGAGGGAATGTGCTGATGTATATCTGGAGCCTTCAACTCGGTCCTTGCTTTCATGCAAGGAAATAACCAGAAATGCCAGTGCTATGTTACCTATTTAAGAATTCAACATTGAAAATGGAAACAACCTACATATTCAGCGATATTCCATGACATCAGGTACATTTTGGTATAACTGTAGGCTCAAATGAGATACATTTAATGATCGTGTTTGCATAGCAGAGTTAATGGCCTGGGAATAAAACGACAGCCTAATCCTAAGTGGGGGGGCGGGAGGCAAGATATAATACTGTGTTTAGTTTGGATTGAATTTTAGCAAAAATAGATATAATTTTGCACAAAACAAGCATATAAGGAAGAGTGCATTATGTTAAGAGTTGTTGACAGTTAACACTGAATAAATAAAAGTCGACTTTAGTTTTTTCTTTATATTTTCCTTATGTCCTAAATGTTCTACAATGAACATGTATTCCTTTTATAAATTAAAACATTTAAAAATACTGCTTATACCGGGATCCTTTTGCCCAAACTGTACGTGCCAATTGCCATCAACGGAGAAACGGCCCCAGATGGGACACGAGGTCACTGGGGAAAGCCGATGGAAATTGCTGAGGATGGGGGTGTCTTCAAGTCTGTATCTGATGATGCCCGATTCCCCCCCCACCCCCCCACCCCCCGCCCCAGCTCCCTAGGAGTGTCCGTGGACCAGCGGTGGCCCATTCAGAGCAGTGTGAGGGGGCTGACTTTACGGGGAATTGGGCCTGTCCCCAAGAGTGTGGCTGTACTGACTCGCACATCTTTCCCCGGCCACCCCGCGTATGACATCCACACCCACACCACGGCTATACCTTGGACTTCGAATATGGTAAATGGGAAGGGTGGCCATCTGGAGTCTGGGCCAGCCGGACTTGGGCATTAAGTAGCAGTTCTAAATGCCTGGATTCATAGTTGCGGAAAACTCCCCCAGCTCAAGGGACTGTCGAGAACAAGGCTGCTTATGTGCTCACTTTACCTGCCATGCTTTCCTGGGGAAGAGAAGGTGAATAGCTGATTTTTACCTAATGGCTCCCAGCTTTTCATATTCCTCTTGGATCCTCTTCTCTGACAACGCTTCCCTTTTGGTCTTCTTCTTCTTGCTCAGAGAGCAGGTCTCTCTAAAACTGAGGAGGAAGAATGAGCGAAAGAACGAGACAGAGAATCCAAAGCAGGCTCAGCGCTGTCAGTGCAGAGCCCGATGTGGGGCTCAAACTCATGAACCATGAGATCATGACCTGTGCCAAGTCAGATGCTTAACCGATTGAGCCAGGCACCCGATACCCTACAACTTTTTTTGTGCCAGGTTTCACAGCCTCTCATCAGCCTCTCCCATAGGCTTTTGGGCATATTTATCTGGGTATATATCTGGTGTATTGGTGTGAAGTCATGTCTTACAGACTTGGGCAAGTGTATTTACATGGCGTTGTTTTCTACGCGCTGGAGGTATAGAAGTATGCGGCTGTCATTGATGTCATAGTAGCCTCTGTGTTATTAAAAAAAAAAAAAAAGTCTGGGGGTGGCTGGGTGGCTCAGTTTGTTGAGCATCCGACTTCAGCTCAGGTCATGATCTCGCAGTTTGTGAGTTCAAGCCCCACGTAGGGTTCTGTGCTGACAGCTCAGAGCCTGGAGCCTGCTTCAGATTCTGTGTCTCCCTCAGCCCCTCCCCTGCTTGCGCGCTCTCTCTCTCTCTCAAAAATAAACATTAAAAAAAAAATTTTTTTTTAAAGTCTGCTCAGAGAACATTCCCTGAGCAATGGGAGTCTTGGGTCCCGTGGACCAATATCAAAACATCATGTGCATCTTCCCTTTATGTGTTCGAGGCTGGTCAACTTATGGTTATGAAGAAAAGACTTCCTAAGCAGATTAATGTTAGAAATTATATTGCAGGAGGAATAGCTAACTTTTGATTCTGAGAAATATGAGCATCTTTCACGCAACTACTAAGTATAAATCAGTCACGTGTATAAAACAAAGCCTAAAGAAACTTCTACTTGGAGTCACGTTTCTTTAGAAATTAGTTCAAATTACTCCGTATGCTTTGAAGGAAATGAAACTACATTAACCACCCACCATTCACACTTGTTCTAAATCAGGCAGTTCCTTTAACCAGCTAGTTGGAATTAAGAACATTCCACTGTGGAGCTCATAGTGAAGTGCAGAGTCCATGTATGTTTAGAGGGTCTAGAACAGGTGACGCCTGACTCCCCATCTAGTACAGTGCGTTCTCCTCATGCGTCCTCCATGGTTATTGGTGGCTCCCCGAGGAGTGCTCTCCACGGCGCGCACCATGACTTTGGATGGACGGGAGAGCCTCGGTGCCTTGCTGGCAGGGCCCTGGGACTCACTTGCAGCCCAGGAACAGCCAGTGCATCCAGAACCAGCTGACCACCAGCATGATGAGGGAGATGGGGAAGCTGAAGAGGAACCAGGTGCCGAAGTTGACCACCTCTGCAGCTGGGTACTGGCTGGAGGGGAAGAAACCAGGTCAGTGACTAGAAAAGGGTGGGTTCCCATGTGGTGTCTGGGGGTAATAAGCTAAATGCTCCTTAAGAAGACATACATCAGAGCTAACGGCAGAGAGATGATGGTAACAATAAGGTAAAACGTTACCTAGAACTCACGTCTTTGACAGTCGCAACTCTACTGGTCCCAAGAATTATGAAGGAAACTTAAAAAAGGCACCTAAACACCCAAAATTGATTTCACTGAAGCGTATATACTTTGCGCTCAGGAGAACCACTCCGGAGCTCTTTGCTCTTAATTTATATAAAGATTCTTCTTATATGTTTACTCATCTGTTTTTCAGGACAACAGAGAATGGAAAGGACAGTCTGGTATACTTTGTGTGATAAAGTCACTGAAGGAATATGAGCTTTGACTGGGGGATGCAATTCTGGAGAAGTTTGGACTCTAGAGCATCAGGAGGGTTCCCGGTGTTGACTGTGCCCATAGGAGAACCATGACTTAGAATCTCTAAATCTTTGATCAACATGCACTGGTGTCTTAGCGTCTCAGGGAGGTTACCCAGAGGACTCTCCATTCATCACCAGGCAGGGCGGTGGCCCCAGCCCAGGTGTCGTTTCCTGGGGAGCCACATGTGAGCCACGACTATAGCCTAGACAACACCTGCATTCCTTTCCCCTTGGGCTCTTCTAGTTGGGACTGGGCACAGAACTCCTCTAAGGTGGGAGGAGACTGTGCCCCTCTCTTCACACTAGACACTGCATGGGAAAAGAGAACGACCGAGAGAAGAATCCCCCAGAGAGAAAATACAATGGAAGCACAGGATGCAAGAGTGTTTAATCTTCTCTTCCATCACAGAGAAACAACACTGTTGTTTTGCACTGTGGCCTGGTCGTGGACTTACCTTTACCATCGGTGTGCCTCTTGGGAAGTTGTGACAGCTCGTGCCCTCCCTAAGGGCCAGAGTCACTGTCAGTCACTGTCAGTGGAGAGAAGGGCTTTGGGAGCTAGAAGGACACCAGAGGGCATGTAAATCACTGAGTGATCACTCTGGGCTGTGCTGGGCCAACGGGCATGAAGTCTTGCATCATCTGTTCTCTGTACATAGAAGCCTAGGCCCTGCTCCTGGACCCGGGAAAAGGAATGGATTTTTCGGATAGATTAAATAGACTTTTGTGGATAAATGTTAGGGCCTAATATCATCTATAGCATTTTAGAAAGTGTGACTGTATGTACTGAATGTAACAACCAATTTGTAGATTTTTTTAAACACAGCCAGGATGCACTCTGGGGGTGGTCTGTTCATCAGTGCCAAGAAAAATAGCACGGTGGCATTTTCAGACCAGCGGGGATCCAGGGAGTCCACCTTCCTTTCACAGAATTCCTGTTGTCCAAGTAAGCCAATGTGATGACTAAATGTACCATGACACAAGCCAGGAAGTAGACTGAGGGAGTATGAATTGGCCCAACCACAGAGTGAACCAGAAATTGAAGAGCTTGGACAGAATAATATGGTGTGACGACTCCGTGAAGTTCACGTCCCAGAGACTTCGGTCTTAACTTTCATTGGTCCATCCCCCCCTTCCTTCCTTCCTTCCTTCCTTCCTTCCTTCCTTCCTTCCCTCCTTCCCTCCCTCCATCTCTCCCTCCCCCTCTCCCTCCCTCCCTCCCTTCCTTCTTTCCTTCCTTCCCTCCCCCCCTCCCTCCATCTCTCCCTCCCCACCTCCCTCCCTCCCTTCCTTCCTTCTTCCTTCCCTCCTTCCCTCCATCTCTCTCTCCCCACCTCCCTCGCTCCTTTCCCTCCCTTCCTCCTTCCCTCCTTCCTTCTTTCCTTCCCCCATTCCCCCTTCAATCCTTCCCCCTTTCCTTCCTCCCTCCCTCCCTTCCTACCTTCCTTCCCTCCTTCCTTCCCTCCTTCCTTCCCTCTCTCCTTCCTTCCTTTCTTCCTTCCTTCCTTCCTTCCTTCCTTCCTTCCTTCCTTCCCTCCCTCCCTCCCTCCATCTCTCCCTCCCCACCTCCCTCCCTCCTTTCTCTCCCTTCCTCCTTCCCTCCTTCCTTCTTTCCTTCCCCCATTCTCCCTTCAATCCTTCCCCCCTTCTTTCCTCCCTTCCTTCCTCCCTCCCTTCCTTCCGTCCCTCCCTCCATCTCTCCCTCCCCACCTCCCTCCCTCCTTCCCTCCTTCCTTCTTTCCTTCCCCCATTTCCCCTTCAATCCTTCCTTCCTTCCTTCCTTCCTTCCTTCCTTCCTTCCTTCCCTTTCCTGCTAAATGGAAGGGTGTGTTTATCCTCTTGGCTATGATCAATTTCTCTGCCCTCTGCTCTGGAGCCCTTCCTTTCTTGTTTTCTCAGTGATATCACTCTATCAATCATCACCTCTTTCCCAAAACTTTAATTTTCCTCTCACCTGGACATGCCTATCAGCATTTAAACATCTTCCGTCTTAAAACCCCCTCTTGACCCCACTGGACTCTTCCTTTGTCATCATCCCATACCTCTCCTTCCCATCACAGACAACTCTCTGTCTACTCACCTCCAGCATACTCCTCACCTCACTGACACTTGGCTTCACTTTTCAATCTCTTGACCAAATTGCTCTTGCCTAGGTTACCTCTGTGTCACCAAATCAGACGGACACATTTTTGTCCTTTTCCTTATCCCTTCAGCCACTTTAAACAGTATAGCCCACCCCTTCCTCCTTGAACACTTTCTTCCCTTTGATGGAATGACACCAGATTTTCCTCTTCCCTGGGTGATCCCTTTTGTTGTCTCATTTATAGTCTACTTTAAAATATCCAAGCTTAATATTTACGGTCCCTGCTCTACTTAACTCTCTCTGTTTTCCCTGAGTGATTGATCTCCTTCACTCTCCTGACTTCACTTTCCACACGCATCCCACCAGGACCCAATGCCATCTAATCTGTGGGCCCAGAACAACATGCAAATGTGGGGCCACTCGTTCAAAAATTATTAAGAATTTTCAGATGGTGACAGCAGAGCACTGAGCTAAGTATGGGGCCCTTCTGAGCATGGTAGTTGATGTGACAACATGGGTTACATGTTCATGAAGACAGCTCTTCAGGCCACTAAATCTGTGCCTTTAGCCTAAAAATAAGATTCAGAGCTGTGTATCCATCTGGACGTCTCAGCCTCCACGTCAACATTTCCTCATTTTTCTGCTCATTTAGGTAAAGGGCGACTCTCTTCCCCCAGCTGCGGAAGCCATGAGTCTGACAATCAGACTTGGCCTTTCCCTCTCCCGGGCCCATCTCTCAAATCTGACCATTTCTCCACTGCTGTCTGTGTTTGCAGGCCATCACCAGCTCTCTCCTGGGCATCTGCAGTGCTGTCCAAAATTATCTTCCTGCCGCCTACTTTTCCTTCCTACTTCCTTCCTGCTTCCTTCCTACTTTTTCCACTTTTTCAGCCCACCATCAGTTTCCCAAACTGTAAATCCGATCACCTCACTCCCTGCCTAAAATGCTTCAAAGACGTCTCATGGCCTTTCAGATGAAGTCCAAACTCCTTCGTGGGCCTCAAGAGGCCCTTTGCAATCTGCATTTCCACCTTTTGCCCTCTGCCATTTTCTTTTATGGGCTCTTTTCTCTCGCCTCAGTCCTGCCACTCAGCGCTTTCTTTGGAAAACCTCTCTTCATCCATTGTACTCCCACTGAGCCTCGGGTCTCGCTTCCAAGGCTGTGTCTTTGGGGAGGCCTGCTCTCCCTGTAGACTGGGTGGCCCCCGTGGGCTCTCCCAGCAGAACCCTGCCCCTCTCCAGTCCCACTGAACTGTCATGCTCGATGTCTCTTTTCCCTCTTGGTATGGAAGCTACTCTAGGTCCATTTTCTGCCCTATCCTTAGCACCCAGTTCCATTCCTGACACGTAGTGGGTGTCGAGTAGATATTTGTTGACCAGGTGAGTTACTTACTTGTTGAAGTGTTCCAAGAAAATGAGGCTGGTGGAGGTACCAATAATGGTGGTCAGGCCCCCAATGGTAGCAGCGTAAGATATGCTCAGAGACAGGCACTTGCAGATCATCTGGTCACGCTGGGACTTATACTTTCTGTTGAGCTCCTGGTTCCTGGGCCCAGGAATCAGGACTAGTGGCTTTTCCTATCGGAGGAAAATTAGTCAGTGCCTCCAACCCAGCGCGGGCTGTCCCCCACACAAGTCATGAAAATAGGGGCATCATGGCGCAGTGGAAAGACAAATCCCAATCCTAGTTCTACCGTTTACCAACTGGGGCAGCCCCGCTGGGCTGCATATTCTTCTGTAGAATGAAGATCTTATTTTCTCCACAAGATTGTTATAAAGAGTAAGTGAAGTAACGTACGTAAAGCACTTAGAACATTTCCTGGCATTTAACGAATGCTAAGCTATTATTACTTTTGTTGTTAGTAACAGCGTGTTCTGTTTCTCACTTGAACTCCAGCAAAACTGGTTGCTCTCCGCTCTCTGTGTGAATAACACATGGAAGGTGGTTGTTCTATCCAGAGCTGGAGTGACAGTCCTGACCCCGAGAGGACTGAGAAGTAACGCTTAGGTTGCAGGGGGAATCCAGTGTATGATTCTCTCCTCCCTTCCTCATGCTTTTCTCCTTTTCGCCTCTTGGTTTTGCCTCCCCACGCCCCTCCTCTGCTTGCGTATAAGGCCGGCCTTCTGTCTTCTCTCAGGTCCTGTTTGGCCCAGATGGTGGCCTTTCAGGGTCAGAGGTTGCTGACCTCTGGTCTCAAGTGTAGATAAAGAAGCAAGTGCCCTCTGCTCCCCCAGGCCTGGTCTCCCCTCACTGAGTATTCATGAGACCAAGGCCAGCAGGCCAGATCTTGGGAAAACCATGGTGAAGAGGCCATCTTTCTCAAAGCCCTACCTCGTAGGAGAGCCCAGGCCAGTCTGGACCCTCCCTAACCTTCCTGAAAGATTCATTATCAAAGCTGGAAGAGACCTCATAGATTCTCTGGTCCAGTGGTTTTCCATGATCCTTCCTACTAATGAACATTTTCACGGACCTCCAATACATAAAATATGATGTAGCATTTCATCAGCGTACATCTATTTTGTAACTAAAAGTACACACGTGTGGTCGGGGCGGGGTGGGGGTGGGGCTTGGATTTGAATTGAGATGCTCCTCTCCCTACTAGTTCTAAGGCCTGGGGCACATGATGTGATGTCCTTGCGTCATCTGCAGAAATGGAGTTCCAGACTGGTACCTCACCGAGCCAAGACTGGGGAGAGAATGCTTCGCACGTGCTTGGTACATAAAAAGCGTTTCATAAATGGTGATGGTTATTTATGACCATGATGGACGTTAAGGAATTGAGATGATCTGGATGGACACAAAGATTTGAAACCAAGGGTTTTAAGTGGTAGCTGCAATTTTATACCAGCTTCAGTATCTATCTTGTTTCTGCCTTTTCTTTCAGTGGAATAGTAAGTAGCAGGAGGATCCTCATTTGCACAGAAAGTTTTCTTACAATCTCAGAATCAGTAAAATATTTGCGTTTTTCCTGAAGCACTTATGAGAAACAGCTTGAACACCTCTGATCTGGTCAAACCCCCAGTTAAAAAAATTTTTTTTAATGTTTAGTTTTTGAAAGCGAGAGAGAGCGAGAGAGAGTGTGTGAGCACAAGCGGGGGAGGGGCAGAGAGAGAGGGAGACACAGAATCCCAAGCAGGCTCCGGGCTCTGAGCTGTTAGCGCCGAGCCCAACGCGGGGCTTGAACTCACGGACCGTGAGATCATGACCTGAACCAAAGTCAGACCAACTGAACCACCCAGGCGCCCCAACTTCCAGATATTATGGTTGAAGAAAAAACAGGGGCTCAGATGGTAGAATGGCTTGCCGAAATCAACAGTGAGTTAGATGTTTTATCCCCGTGGCACGTGCAGGCCAGACATGCATGTGGCTGGAGGGCTTGGTGGCAGCTCATGGCCCTGACGCCCTCATACCTTGAAGGCCAACGCCCCTTCGGAAGCTCAAGGCCTTTCCTGTAGGAAACAGGGTCGGGGCGGGGGGGGGGGAGGGGGGGCGGTGAGTTCTATTACCTGGGATCGGTGCTGCTTCTTGCCCTGGGGGCTTGCCATTTTGACAGGGTTGGTGATTGGGGGCATCCCATTCAGGTTCTGCAGCGACAAAGACCATCACACTGTCAGGAAGACGACGTGGTGGCCCTCAGAGGGACCACGTAGTCGCCCCCATGGGCACCCCACGCCTGCGCCAAGTGGAAATGGGAAACCGGAAACCGGGGGAGAATGCGCAGCAGGGGGCCGCCCCACTGTGCCTCCAGCCCGCACCTCCCCATCCAGCCCGGTATCGAGCCGCCCATTTGCACAGGCTTTTGAAACTGGGCAGAGCACGGCTGCGTCCTTGCAGGAGAGCCCGGCTTTCTGGAACTTCATTAGCTAACGATGAATCCTTCATTTTTCTTTAACGCGAAGGAGATGAAAAACAAAAATCCCACCACAACAAAGTCCACAGTGTGGGCATCAAAATTTGGGCTGCCGTACGAAGACATACAACCAGCTCCGGGGGAGGAGCGAGGCCGTAAACGCGGCTCTCCTCCGTGAATGTGACCCTTTTGATAGTTTTTGCGCGGACTCCCCAGTGCAAGGAATCCCGAGGGTGAATCTGTGGTTCCTGGAGGGCCGAGGGTCGGGTTCCCGCGAAAAAGGCCACCGTGCACTTGATGAAAGGCTAAGCCCTCTCGCGACCGGGGTTCAGAGGTACTCAGGCCCTTGCCAGGAGCCCGTCCGGCCCCTCTCACGTCTGGGCTGGCGCGAGCACCTCTCTGTTCTCACACCAGCGGTGCTGCTGGGTTCCAGGCCGTCTCTGTCCCTGAGTCCGCTCGAGGGACCTCCAAGTGATCTTGGAGCACGGAAAACACCCAAAGCCTTACCTTGTCCTGCATCAGAGAAGTGAAGTCTGCAGTCGACGTGCTGGAACAAAGCAAAGGAAACGGGAACACAACAGTGGACCAGACCTCATGCCCTTCCCCGCCCCACCTTGGTGTTCCGCGTCGTGACTGCTCTGGGGTCCGGTTTCCTAGGCTGCAGAGAGACTAACCTCACGCGGGTCTTCCTAGCCTCCCGGAGACGCTGCCGGGATTCATGGGGACACAGCAGTACTAACACTACTCACTAGCGCGTGGTGCATTTGGGGGGCTGGCCCTTAAATACGGACGTCAGTCCTCCTGACGTTGTCGCCACGGACCGCTGGTCCCTGCATTTATAGAGCAGACAGGTGGGCCGGTCTCTGTCTGCCTGGAGCGCCTGGGCCCCCCGCCCCCCAACCACATTCTCACTGGCTGACTCGTGAAGGTCACCGGCTAGAAGGAGACATTTGCCACGTGCTTCCCTGAGGCTGCAGGAGCAGGGAGGGCCTGCACGCGGTGAGAAGCTGAGGTGAGCAAGAGGTTGGGTGTGGGGGGTGCGGGGAATTTCTGACACAGCTGCTCCTGTGTGTGCTGAGCCTCTTCCATGCCCGGGGATCCCCCACCCAGCCTTGGCCTTGAGTACAGAGGGAGGTGGGAACTTAACAACAGCACTCCTGGCTTACGCTCAGCGCTAAATGCATGCTTCGGTTTTAGTTCTTTTTTTTTTTTTTTTTTTTTTAATTTTTTTTTTAAACATTTATTTATTTTTGAGAGACAGAGAGAGATAGAGCATGAGTGGGGGAGGAGCAGAGAGAGAGGGAGTCACAGAATCCGAAGCAGGCTCCGGGCGCCGCGCTGTCAGCACAGAGCCCGATGCGGGGCTCGAACTCGCGGGCCAAGATATCGCGACCTGAGCCGAAGTTGGACGCTGAACCAACTGAGCCGGCCAGGCACCCGGGTTTGTTTTAGTTCTGAAGGCAACGGGTGCCGTGAGCGCTCTGTGAAGACAGGTGTTGGACACGAGTGCAGGACTGGAGCCCTGTGGCCATCACCCCTGACCAGGCTACCTCAAGGGAGGGTGAGGAGTTGAGCAGGGTTTGGAGGGAAGCATTCTTTGGAGAGGGTTGTTGGCCTGGGAGGAGTAGCGTGTTATGATGTTTCCCCTCCCAACTTCTCAAATCGGGTGAGGAGGGCAGGCCTGGAGCCCCTCAGACAGCCTGGAAGGTGCCGGCCACCGTGGAAGATGGCCATCCTCACCCCACAAATGGCCTGGCCCCCACCAGCAGTCTGCTGAGGGAGTTCTAGGGACAACTTGAGCTCTTTGCTTCAGAGTCTGGGGACATGTATTCAGGTCTGGAGAAGAACAAAGGCAGGGCATGATGCCGAGTCTCTCTTGTCATGGGTCACGCACTCGGAAGGTGGCAGGGCGGGAGCCTTCTTGAAGAGGCCCCACCCAAGAGGCAGAGGCAACCCCGGAACAAAGGGGCTCTGGGGGGGAGTAAAGCGGCAGAGCACAGAACCAGGGGGTGGGGGGTGGGGGGTCATCCGGGAGCACCTCACCACCGCCATCAGGCCTGGGGCTCGGCAGAGGTCACCTCAAGGGGACACTGTAGGGATGCTGAAGGTGGGCGCCCGGCCAGGCCAAGTGAGGGAGCCAGGGCCCAAGTCTCAGAGATGGTATGGACCCCTGGAGAAGTCGGAAGCAGCAGAGGGGGGGGGCGGGGGCCCAGACGGTGGGAGGAGGAAGGGCCAAAGAGGAGTCTCTCCCCACGCACTCTGACCTCTGACCCTGCAGGCCTGGTGGGGGGTGGGAGCAGAGCTAGTCCCCACCCTTCTGCGCCCTCCCCTCACATGTGCTGGTTTCAGTCAGTGCCAGTTCTCACGGCCCATGAAGTCACCAAACTACAAAACTCAGTTTTGCTACACGTCCAACTTTTAGAGGCGATACTCCTCAGCGACCCTCGAGGACAACGGTCTGATATAAAATCTCCAAATGAAATGAGCCGTTGATGGATCTGCCTCACGTGAATGTTTGGGGGGTGTAGTTCTCCTTTTTTAGCTTCTCTCCATCCTCACATGGCTCTCTCCCCACTGTCAAGCCCACTACCTGTCACCTCATCTTTCCGTGTCACACCTGACAAGGCCAAGTCTAGTAAGACCACCTCTAGTATCTATAAGATACTTGGTGATCCTCTGAGAATCTTCAGTGACATTCATCATGCGGATGTTTCCCATTAATGAAATGTATTACTCTCCGAAGGACACCAATTCAGATGAAATTCTACCTGGTAGGCGCGCCTGGGTGGCTCCGTTGGTTAAGCGTCCGACTTCGGCTCAGGTCACGATCTCGCGGTTCGTGGGTTCGAGCCCCACGTCGGGCTCTGTGCTGACAGCTCGGAGCCTGAAGCCTGCTTCGGCTTCTAGGTCTCCCTCTCCCTCTCCCCCTCCCCCATTTGTGCTCTGTCTCTCTCTCTCAAAAATAAACATTAAAAGAAAAAAAAAGAAGTTCTACTTGGTAGCTGTGTGGACATTCAGACTAGTCAGTCTTTCTGTCTCATCCCTCATCACTGCAACTCCTTGTGGTTGAGGGAGTTGCCCTCAGGATCTTGGCAAGTGGTTCCGAGGATGGAGAGGAAATCAGGACAGAGGGAAGTGTCGAGATGTGAGCCTGGCATCTAAAAGAGCTGTTCATGGGCTCAGGGCCCAGCTTTCCCGACCCCCGGAATAGACCCAGCAAGGCTCTGTCTGGGAGGAGGGCAGCCATACTCACTCTTCATTGACAAAGATGAGTTCCAGGGAGGGTTGACTGTTGTTTACATCGA
Source organism: Puma concolor (assembly GCF_028749965.1). NCBI lineage: Eukaryota > Metazoa > Chordata > Mammalia > Carnivora > Felidae > Puma > Puma concolor. The sequence goes on along the minus strand of NC_141668.1, from coordinate 18,584,639 downwards.
GACCTATGGTATCAAAGGAAAGCAGACGTGAGATGTGGACGCTAGAGCTGAGCGTGTAGGGCAGGGCTTCCGGACTGGGGCTGAATGGGGAAACCAGGGCATATCCTGCATGAGGACTGCCTTCCCTCCGCCTGAAAGCATGGTGGGCTGTGGAGACACACAGGCCCGGGGGGTGGGGGGAGAGGGGTGGTCATAACCGTGGAGTGTTCGGGGGAAAGGGGCAGGTGGTGGCTGATGTAGGAGGGGGAGGAAGAGCCAGGGAAGCAGGGTCACGGGTTACAAGGGCTGGTCTGGGATAGAGGGCAGGGGAGGAGCACAGATGAGGGAGCCTGGGGAGCCGCGCTGAGCCGGGCCGTGTCACAAGAGGAGGGTACGAGGGCGAAGGGGAGGTGAACTCCAGCAAACTGTACTGATGGGCTCGGCCTCTTCGGCGCTGGAGTTGCCCGCCACGAGCTGCTCCTCCTCGGCACTGACCAGCTCCTGCAGCACGGCCTCCACGATGGGCATCACCATGGCGGTGGTGGACGTGTTGGAGAGCCACATGGAGAGCAGTGTGGTGCAGCACATGAAGCAGAGCAGCAACCTGGAAGGCAGGGCGGCCGGGGCACAGCGTCTACAGCACGGCCATCTCCCAGGGGCCCCCCCGCTCACTCGCGGGGCTCCTTTGGGGCCTCCTACGAACCCGATGGTGCTGGCTGGAGAACGGGGCGGGGTGGGGGTAGCGTGTGTCCAGAAGGTCCGATTTTTATGTCATGCCTTCAACTCTGTACTCCCAGGGCTTGGCACAGAGCAAGCATTAAATGAGTATTTGTTGAAGGAATAAACCACACGCCACGGGCCAATGGCCTGAGCTAGAAAAAGCCCCTCCGTAAGCAGAGACTAGCCTTGGTAGTAGGGTCACAGGGCATGGACTTACTGATTGGCCAACTCTGCAGCCATTAGCTTGGTGATGACGTATGGGCTTTTTTGGTGCCTAAAGGAATTCTTTTTTTGCCCTTGCAGCCAGCACTTCTACGGGTACCATTACATTCTATGCTCTGCAGCCAAGTCACCATACTTATTAGTGACCACGTAGAGATTGACGTGTGGAGCCCACAGTTCCGCTCACCGCTTGCCCCACTGTCAACCTGCTGAAAGCACAGCCCCCCGGGTCACCCAAGTGTCCCGTATCACTGCGTTCACTTTTTCAGCTGGTGTCATGAAGAGTCAACCCTTGGAGGAAAACACTAACAAAAAGAACTCTCAAGTGATTTCTCTTGGACGTTGAAAACCTAACAATGTGTGTTGGAACAGACAGGGTTCTCTCTTCCGTAAGACAAGGCAACACAAAGACTATCCGTGTTTATTGCTTTAGGTGGGATCACTGACTCTGCACGATTTGGGGACAGCACATTTATCGAGTGGATTACGTCAGGTGGGCCAAAGTCCTGGTGGTGTTTTTTTGTTTAGGCTGATGGTGTGAGTTTGCCTGCCCGGGACCCCCACCAGCAAGCAAAGAGCACTACCGGGGGTGGAAACGTGTGGGGGGATGAGTTAAATAAAGAAGAGTGGAAATGCGATGGGATAGGCATTCTTGAGTTTGACCTTGAGTTTGAGTACACGGAGGTTTTAAAGAGCTCCAGAGTCCCCACGTGACGTGTAGGTGCCATTGTGTGCCTAGGGGTACAAGGTTATCGCTGAGCCAAGTGGCAAATTAACTTAAATTAAGCTGTAGTTAAGTGGGATACAGGAACATCCTTTTAGGCATAACCTGTATTCGTCTAAATGACCAATGTTGAAAACTGATACCATGTTATTTATTTATGCTCCATTGGACTCCCAAAGGAGTCAGGGCAGCTTACAAAAACACGTCATGAGAAAGTTGTAAATAGAAGGAGGTGAGACCCACATTCCAAAGGGAGAAGGGCCAGGCTCTTCAACGGAGCAGAGGTGAGGTTAACACAAAACTGTCAATCCTGACTTTCTTACATATCCCCCAAGGTTGGGAATCTCTCTATGGGTGTTCCTGACCACAGAGAAGAGGGCACAGTCGAGGGCACGTGTTGTGATCACAGACGCCAGGTCAGATGCAACATATTTAAGCTGTGGGCTGAACCAGTGATAACAAAGCCTCAGGGGGGATGGGAGGAAACCTCCGTGTCTCCTTCAATGACAAAGGAGAAGACACCCATTTCGTCGTCCAGCCTGTTCCTTGTTATACCAGAGAAAGGTTGAGAAACAATGTACGTTGGTCCATCTTGTTTTACCTAATGGGCCCCTTGTGTTTTGTAACCTGCTGCCCTTACGGTCTAGATTACTCAGATAAATTCTTTAGACTGTGATAATAAATGACACCAAAGTCACACACTCAAATCTCTAGTCTATGATCAAGGGCCCTCTCACTGGAGAGTGAGGTAGGAGCCCAGCAGCCCTGACATCATCCCCTCCCCATTAGTAGAAAACCAACCCGAGCCGGACGTCCCCCTGTGGCCCAGGACCACTGCCCAGGTGGCCCCTGGCTGCTGGGGGAAGCGCTATGGCCCGGCACCCCAAGGACCGCTTACATGCCCGGCTTGGCTCCAGCCATCATGACCATGCGCAGAGCAATGCGTTTGTGCAGGTTCCACTTCTCCACGGCAGCTGCCACGCAGATGACACCCACCAGCAGCAGCGTGGTGTTCTTGAAGTATTCGGCGGCCACCTGCGGGAAGGCGGCACAGGTCAGCCCCTCCCCCGCCAGGGCCCAGAGGACCGGGCCGTACCCATCGCAACCCATTCTCAACCAGAGGCTGGCACGCGAGGAGGGAGGTGACGATTGTTAAAACAGCTGACTGTTTGAGACTATATATATAAAAAATAGATACATATATATCTCATATATACCCACATACATATATTCTATATACATGCATAACATACTACCTCGGGCAGGCACTGTTCCAAGTAGTTTACAAAGATTGTTTCAGTTAATCTGGCCAGTCACCCAATAAGGTAGATATTCTTCTGCATGCTTAAAAAATATTAAAACACTCTGTCTTTAGTTATGATATCATTTCAAAGAATAAACACACACGTATAATTTTATCTTAAGCCTTAAAAAATTGTTAAAATAACTCTGGGCTTATCCCCGATCTCTTTTTTTTTTCTGTAGCTTTTTAGAAAATTGTGTTCATTTTTCTTTTTTTAAAAGTTCTTTTAGGGGCGCCTGGGTGGCTCAGTCGGTTAAGCGGCCGACTTCAGCTCAGGTCACGATCTCACGGTCCGTGAGTTCGAGCCCCGCGTTGGGCTCTGGGCTGATGGCTCAGAGCCTGGAGCCTGCTTCCCATTCTGTGTCTCCCTCTCTCTCTGCCCCTCCCCCATTCATGCTCTGTTTCTCTCTGTCTCAAAAATAAGTAAACGTTAAAAAAAAATTAAAAAAAAAAAGTTATTTTATTCATTTAGAGAGAGAGAGAGAGCACATGCATGCCAGCGGAGGAGGGGTAGAGAGAGAGGAGACAGAGAAGCCCAAGCAGGCTCCCACGTGGGGCTCAGCCTCACCTGTGAGATCATGACCCGAGTCAAAATCAAGAGTCGGACGCTCAACCAGCTGAGCCACCCAGGCCCCCCTATGTTCATTTGTTTTAATTAGAAAATTAATACATGCTTATTCTGGAAAACTTCAAAATATAGAAAAATTTAAAGGTGAAATTACCCTTGATCCTACTACTGTTATTACTTTGGTATATTTCCCTCAATTTGGGTCTATAAAGATACATAATTGGATTTACACAGTATGTATAGCTTTATATTCTGCTTTTCTCCCCATTGACATCATACCCGGATCATTATCTTATTTAACCTCAATTTGTTGGAAAAATTAATCTTAATAGAAGCATAATGCACCACACAATTTGGCCAATTTCCCTTTATTAAATATTTCGGTTAATTCCTTTTGTTTCAACTACAAATGGAGCAAAGAAAAATTTTCTGCTTACATCATTAACCTTACATAAATATGATAATTTCCTTAGGTTAGAGTTCTTGAGGGTATCTTTATAGCTTGCCTTAAATCTTTAAAAATTCTCTTGGGGCGCCTGGGTGGCGCAGTCGGTTAAGCGTCCGACTTCAGCCAGGTCACGATCTCACGGTCCGTGAGTTCGAGCCCCGCGTCAGGCTCTGGGCTGATGGCTCGGAGCCTGGAGCCTGTTTCCGATTCTGTGTCTCCCTCTCTGCCCCTCCCCCGTTCATGCTCTGTCTCTCTCTGTCCCCCCCCAAAAAAATAAATAAACGTTGAAAAAAAAAATTAAAAAAAAAAAATTCTCTAAAATTTTTTAAAACTTTAAATAACTCTAAATAAGTCCAAAGTTGCAAAGCTCCGAAATGATACAGTACAAGGAATACCTGGGGCACCTGTGTGGCTCGGTGGGTTAACCGTCCGACTTTGGCTCAGGTCATGGTCTCATAGTTCGTGAGTTTGAGCCCCATGATGGGCTCAGAGCCTGGAGCCTGCTTCAGATTCTGTGTCTCCCTCTCTCTCTGCCCTTCCCCTGCTCGCACTCTGTCTCTCTTTCTCAAAAATAAATAAACAGTAAAAAAAACCCAAAAACATAAGGAATACCAACACACCGTCTACGTGTTTTTTTCTTCCTGAACCATTTGAGGGCAAGTTGCATATATTTTAGCCTTTTCCCCTAAATACTTCAGCGTATATTTCCTAAGAATAGGGATTTTCTCTTCCACAGCCGAGTACCAGTAATGAACTTCTTCCTCTCCCTTCGTGATGAGGAAATGGAGACCGGGCCCTGTTAAGATGCTTCCTGTGTTTAGGGTCCACAGACCAACCCTTCATGGATTTCCTTACTTGGTACTTCTCGACTCTGCTTTACAACCTGACTTCAAAGCCCGGTTCGGGCCTTCCTTGTGAAAGAAAACTTTCCTTGGGACTCTAGCCTCTGACTCCAGAACATTCCCTGTGGGCACCGTTAATTTCACCCACCACACAGCATGCAGGGCAACATGCTTGCACTGTTTTGTTTTTTTTTTTCCCTGTGTACCTCTCTTGTCTCTCAACTAAATTTTGGGCTGCAGAATGGTCAAGGACCATGTTTCTTCCCGTATCTCTTAACACCTAGCAGACCAAGGTAGAAAAGCAAATGCTCGGGAAATATTTATCGCGTGCAGGAGAATCGTTCCCAACAGGAAGCCATGGCAGAAACAGAGGAAAACATACAGAAAAGTTTAACTTCTAATTTAGGAACCCTCTTTAAAGCGGGAAAACGAGAACATTTCTAACTGCAGGAAAAATAAAGACTGCAGGAAACGCAAATATAGTTAAAATACGTGGTGTTGGAAATAAGGAATATTTACATAATCATACGGTTAAACTTTGCTAATTGAGTTAACAAAACCCGTGATGTATTTATACTGGGAGGCTGGAGGGAGGAGAAGGGGGTTGTAAGAGGACACAATCCTCATCTGCTGTAATCAGAAGGCATCTAACAACGTCTACAAGCGATAACTCAAGAGTTAATATAAGATTATCGAGTAAGAATAGTATTCAGTTCGGGGTGTCTGGGTGGTGCAGTCGGTTGATCGTCCGACTTCGGCTCAGGTCATGATCTCACGGTTGACGAGTTCGAGCCCCGCGTTGGGCTCTGACAGCTCAGAGCCTGGAGCCTGCTTCAGGTTCTGTGTCTCCCTCTCTCTCTGCCCCTCCCCTGCTCATGCTCTCTGTCTCAAAAATAAATAAACATTACAAAAAAAAAAAAAAAGAATACAGTGCCCCAGAAGAAGCGGTTATCAAAGATGAAACCCTGGATGAGGGGGAGGTGGGACTTGGGGGAGAGGGTATAGTAAGGGAGGGGTGGGGAAGGCAGCTGCTGGTTTTGCATGATGAGTTTTTCAGTATTATTTGATTTTTCTTTTTCTTTTCTTTGGTAACATTTATTTAATGTTAGGGAGAGAGAGACAGAGTGTATGTGGGGGAGTGGCAGAGAGAGAGGGAGACACAGAATCCAAAGCAGTCTCCAGGCTCTGAGCTGTCGGCACAGAGTCAGGGCTCGAACTCACAAACCGGGAGATCGTGACCTGAACCAAAGTCCCACGCTCAACCGACTCAGCCACCCAGGCACCCCATTATTATTAGATTTTAAACTCTGTTAACACTTTGACAACATAAAAGCCAAAATAAAGCAGTAGGTTCCATTTCTCTCCCCACCCCCCACCTTTTCCCCCACGGAGATGTCCCTGTGTGCCACTGATGAGGTTTGCGTGGGAGGAGAAGGCCATTGGCCCTCTACGTGACCGTTTCCTGGAGGAGCCCTCCACTTCTGCTTAATCTAATTCTTTTTTTTTTTTTTAATTTTTATTTATTTTTGAGAGAGAGAGAGAGAGAGGCAGGGCATGAATGGGGGAGGAGCAGAGAGAGAGGGAGACACAGTCTGAGGCAGGCTCCAGGCTCTGAGCTGTCAGCACAGACCCCGATGTGGGTCTCGAACCCACAAACTGTGAGATCATGGCCTGAGCCGAAGTTGGATGCTTAACCGACTGAGCCACCCAGGCGCCCCTGCTTAATCTGGTTCTTGTTCCCAAACCCAATCCTCAGCTGGCACTGTTACTAAAGCTTCCTGAGGGCAGAGAAGGCTCCCTGCTCTGCTTGGCTGGTGACTCTAGGGCACAGTCCCCTCTGGGGCTGGCAGGTCGGCCTCTGGGCTGTGTGAGCATAGTTGAAGACGCTGCCCCCTAGCGGGAGGTGGAAGAACTGCGAGGATGCCTGAGGGCATGGCTGGAAGTGGAGGCAAGTTGGGGAGGGGGGGGATGTTACCTAGGACCTTTCTCATGGCACCCTGACCTTCCCAGGAGCTAGGAGGCAGTTCTGGGGCAGAACCCGTCTTCTCTTTAACTCTGTCTGCCGAGGAGGGAAACCCACAGAAGACAGGAGACAGTAGTCCTGGGTCACGATCCCTCCACTGGCCCCCTCCATGGTCCCCCCACTCGAGGCCCCCTGCAAAGCCTTTAAAAATTCAGCGCTGGGGCGCCTGGGTGGCTGTGTCAGTTAAGTATCCTACCCTGGGTTTCGGCCCAGGTCATGATCTCATGGTTCCTGAGATCAAGCCCTGAGTTGGGCTCTGTGCGGACAGTACGGAGCCTGCTTGGGAGTCTCTCTCTGCCCCTCCCCCACTCGCACTCTCGCTCAAAGTAAATAAATAAACATTAAAAAATAAATACAAAGTCAGGGCCACCAGGTTTACTCTCGCAGGGGACTGGCTGGCAACATTTTCATTTTCTGCCTCTTTGCTACGCATCATAATAGCATCTCAGTGTGCGATGGCCTTTTAGGAGCGCAGAGCCTACAGGACGGGCGGGGCCCCTTTCTCTGGGTTCCTCTCGAAGGGAAGAAGAAAGGAACCAACACACAGAGTGCCCTCTACAAGCAGGGAGTTTGGCACTTTGCACTCACTTTCCCATGTTAGCTCTACAGGGGTCCTAGTAGGCAGGTACCCTTCCTACCTCCCTTTGCAGGTGAGGAGGCGGACGCAGAGAGGTTCGGGAAGTCTTCCAAGGTCACAGCATGAGGGGCAGCGTCTGGATATCAGTCCATATCCGTCTGAATCCAAAACTACTACACTCGGGGTGGGCCTGTTGGACACCGGGCATCTAATTCAACTCTAGGGGAGTTTTCTTGGTCTCCCTGACGGCGTGGGCAGGCGCACGTTACCGTCTCCATTCATAGTCACGGTCCTGACGCTGGCCCCGAATAGCCGGGCCTGGGCCAATGTAAGCCCCGGGGCCCAGCGTTAGCGGGATCTGAGGGCTCCAGGGTCAGCCAGAACTCAGCTGTGTGACCCCAGGTAAGTTATTCAACCTCTCTGGGCTTCATTTACTCATCTAAAAAAACCCAAAACCAAACAAAAAGATTACGGGATTCCCTAGCTTTTGTAAAGCTGTTGTAGAGTAAATGACAGATGCAAATCAGCCAGGAGGGCCCCCCACATTGACAACCAGGATTTCTAGCAGCTCTTCCTGTCGCTAAGTAAGCCACACAAAGACTGACCTGCTCTGAGGCCATGAGCACGGGAACGGGCCCAGGCACAAGGCTGCCTTCTTCCCACTTTTACAAATTAAAATTCCATCTGATGGCAGTGTTTGTTAGCTGTCTAGCCCACAGATTTTTTTTTTTTTTTCAATAAGAAAATCTTAGCTATTCAGAACCCGCAAGGAACACCAGGGTTCCAAGATTCCTGAGGGTTATTTCCATTGTTTGCTAAGCTGCTGCGTTGCTTACTTATGCTTGCTGTGGGCATTCCTCTCCCCAACACCTAATCTCTGGGACTAATATTCTCCGAGTTGGGAAACTAGATAACGAAGCTTGTGAAGCTTGTCGGGATTATTTGCAAAGAGAAACAGGATCCTAAACCGAGCACGGCTCCCCTGGGTCGAGTGCTCGCTTTCTGCGATGTTTGCGGTGGGGGTTTTATTGCCTTTTCTGCTCTGCGGTTTTTCCGCAGCCGGATCCCTGAGCTCAGAGAGCAGAGGTGCTCCTGGTCTGTGTTTTAGAAGAGGGGAGCTCAAGGAGGCTGCTTGGAAACGGAGATCAGACTAGGTGGGTTTAAATGGTTGCTTTCCCTGCAGATGAGCTGTAGACTCCTGGGCAAGCTACTGAACCCCTGTGACCCTGGCACCCCAGCATTTTCAGTGGCGACGGTAACGACACCCAGGTCACTGAAGTCGTCATGACGTGGCCTTAAGGTAGCTCATGCAGGCGGGGTCTTAGAACAGTGCCTGGGTGCCTGGCATATAGGAAGTGCTCAATAAATGTCCATTATTATTATTATTATTATTATTTTTTTTTTTAATTTTTTTTTTCAACGTTTATTTTTGGGACAGAGAGAGACAGAGCATGAACGGGGGAGGGGCAGAGAGAGAGGGAGACACAGAATCGGAAACAGGCTCCAGGCTCTGAGCCATCAGCCCAGAGCCCGACGCGGGGCTCGAACTCACTGACCGTGAGATCGTGACCTGGCTGAAGTCGGACGCTTAACCGACTGCGCCACCCAGGCGCCCCATATTATTATTATTATTAAAGAGGTAAAACAAAGATAAAAAGCTTCAAATAAGATTGAGGGTTATGCCAGATGTATCAGCACGTCCAAATGAGGGAATAAGAGAAAGAAATGAAATAAGGAGCAAAGGGGTGCCTGAATACGAAACCAAAGGTTCCTCCAAATTTTCTAAGTGAAGTGGAAGCATACGGAAAGAGTGTCCTGACCCGGGCTGGATGGAGAGGCTCGGGGATCTGCCGGGTGTTGGTCTTTAACTAACTAGTTAATTGTTAGTGAGTTGCAGGTGAGATCCCTTAGGGATGAGCTCTTGAAATATCGCTTTCTTGGAGCACGGAATTCTTTACTGATCTCTAGATATCTTAGGTTTTAAATGTTTGAAATAGTTTCCGTAGGGGCGCCTGGGTGGCTCAGTCGGTTAAGCGTCCGACTCTGGATTTCGGCTCAGGTCATGACCTCGCGGTTCGTGAGATCGAGCCCTGCTGTGGGCTCCACGCTGAGTGTGTGCTTGGGGATCCTCGCTCTCTGCCCCTCCCCCCACTCATGTGCTCTCTCTCTCTCTTTCCCAAAATAAATAAATAAGCTTTAAAAAATGTTTCAAACAGTTTTTATAAAGGGGAAGGGTGTGCGTGGCTCTATTCCTAGACTTTGGAGGAGGGAACTCGGTTCAGCAGCCTCAGCTGGGTGCCCTTCTCCCGAGGAAGGTGAGCCTGCCTCCCTGGGGCCATCCCCTGGAGGGGAGGCCCCAGAGCGGCCCATCCTTCCTGCCTTCCCGCCGGGGGGCGCTGTGGGGGCACTTGCGGCAAGAGAGCGTCGAAAATCCTCAGAGCTCCCTGTGAGGTCGCTATTTCTATTCCCCTCGTTTTCAGGTGAGTAAATGGCAGTTTGCGGACGTTAGGAGAGTTGCCCGAGACTGGTTAGTGACAAAACTGGATTCACAAACTCCGTTCTCCCCTACTCCCAGCTTGGATCCTGACCCTTTCCTCTCCTTGCTCACGGCGGCAGCAGAGACGGCAGGAGGTGTGGTGGGTGTGACTGCGTCTGATGGGCCCCCCCCCCCCCCCCGTGGCACAGGCAGGGTGCCCCAGAAATGCGGACCATCAGCGCTCTGGGGGTCAGCTGGGGGTAGCTCTACAAGTGGTCCAGGAAGGTGGCCACCTTTCGGGAGACTAGTGGTGGCCTCTCTGGCAATGGACTTCTTTTGAGGCTCTTTTGGACATCTGAACGATTTTGCAGTGAAATCTTTTAGACTCCCCGGAGGGCACGCCTGGGTCTGCGCCCCCTCCGCACTGAACTGAGCCCCCAGCCAGAGCCGGAGCGCTCGCTTCTTTATTCCAGCCACTGCCCCAGCGATGCAGCCAAATCCAGCGTGGCCGACTCCCGGCCTTTCCCTGGGGAAAGGAATGCTGTTTCTGCTGGGTAAGTCTGTGTGGGCTCCAACACCCTCCTAATCACCTAATTGCACTCCCCAAGGATGGAGGTTTTCAAACCACGCTCACTGCCTCTGAAATTTCAGGAGGCTTGTGGGAAGAAGGACCCAAGCAACCAGGGCTCTGGGCCTCCGTGCCCAATTTGAGTAGGATTTCCTCTTCCATCTGTTTTATGTACTGAGTCTCCTAAGATGTGGTTTAAAGAAAAGGTCTTGTTGCTAGAAAAACATTCTTTGCAAACCCTACCCTAGAGAAGTCTAAAGCGGGGAGATTCCGAGGAGTGTTGACCTGGCCCAGAAGTTGGCTTAGCTCCTGGCGATGCCGACTCATAAAGCACCCCCAGTTTCTTCTCTGGGACCTTCTGAACTGCCCCCAGTGGAGGAAACCAAGGCAGGGGACTGGGTTCTGACTGCAGAGGCAAAGGGGCTGGCTCACATGTAGGGAGTAGCTCTTCCCACAGAAACATTAACTTGGCCTTGAAAGGCTGCAGCATCTGTAGGTTCGTGGTTCCAGGCTCCACCTAAGGTGTGGGTGTAGAGACTCAGCACTGGCCTGTGTCTGGATGGCTGTGGGTGACGGGTAGCTTGGGTTCAGGCAGGTGGCCGGGCCCCGATGCTCAGCTTACATCCCCACAGGCCTGCGTGGAGGCGGGGTCAGCTTCCCTCGCGAGCAGAGGCCAGAAAGGCAGAGAGGAGAATGGTATATGAAATGCACCCCCACCCCCGGTTTAAACAAACAAAGAGAGCCAGGGTCTAGGTGACGGTCAGGAATCTGGCAGGTCAGAAAGATCAGGAACAAACAGGGAAGCAGATTCATGACATTGAACTCAAGTGTCAGGTGGCTGCAGAGGCCCTTTTGTTTTCCCAGCTGGAGCTGCCTTGCTGTCTCTCCCGCCCTGGCAGGAGCCAGAATGTGAAATGTGGCCCCGCGGTGCAGGGCCATGGAGACAGCAGAGGGTGACTGTGAGTGTGTGTGTTGGGAAGGGGAGAGATAGAAAGCAGGTGTCATCTCTACTGGAAGTAGTTCCTGGCCCTGGGCACTCCGGAGGCTGTACCAAGCCTGATCATTCAAACCCTGCCTTTTAGTGCCCCAGAGGGCCCTCTCGCTCCCATCCTCCTAGAAACAGTAAATCCTAGCTAGGTTGATCGACCCCGGTACTTTCCTGGGCTATGGCAACACATTAGAAGGGCTTAGAGGATTTCCATGGCAGATATAATGATAGAAGTGAGAGTCACGATGGAGGTAAAATAAAGAACAAACCTCAAATCCAGGACTGAGCTCTAAAGTAGTGGCAGGATGCTAACAAGAAGATCATAGAATCTCAGAGTCAAAGGGCGCTGTGAACCCAACCCCTCTCCCAATCTACCTCTAATGTCGCCGACGTGGTCACCTGGCTTGCATTCCCAGGGACGGGAACGCCTAGATACCACGTGGCAGCCCATTTCAGCACCTTCCCTCAGACAGGGTGGGTCTCTCTTATGGTGCTTGGACTCTTTGGACTGGTTTGACCCTTTGAGCCTAGTGCGTTGAGCTGCAGAAGCCAGAAATCACATCTCTCTGGAGCCTTCTCTTTCCTCATGTGACTCACATTCTAGATTTTTGACATCTGGGCTACCCACCACCACATGAGCTCCTTATCTAGAATCTGATGCTCTGGACCCATATGTGTATTCATTCAGCAGGTTTCAGTATGTGTTGGCCAGTGGTTAAGAGAGCAAGTTCTGGGATCATAAACACTCCTGGGTTCGAGTCCTGGCTCTGCTCCTTAGCAAGTTACTCAACCTCTCTGAACTTCAATTTCTGAACTCCTCTGTGAAGATAAAAATAATAGCCACTTTACAGAGGATTAAGTGATGCAGTGCATGTAGAGGACCTCCCATAGCGCCCAGCATATGGTAAATGCTCAAAATTTTGGCAACCCCAGTGGACAGATGATTCGTACTGAATCTGTACTCAACTAAAAGCCAAGGGTCCTTGTCACACAAACTGTTAACGTTTATCCCTGTTAAACTTCATTCTGTCAGTTCCAGGCCATTGTCTCATCCTGTCAACATTGATTTTGTCATCGTACATGAGTTGGCCCATACAGCTTGGAGTCATTGGCAGATCTGATAACGTGCCTTTTATATTTCCATTTGAGCTCTCTCTCCGGTCCGCTGCCATTATGTTACTCAAGATTCTTTAGGTTCAGCTGTTCAGCCAGCACTCAAGTTACCCAACTGTGTTATCATCCAGCCCACACTGGCTCCTTTGATTGAGAAAATTTTTTTTTCCCCTAGAAAATTTGAAGGTTCCAAAGAAAAAGTTAATTTGTATTCAACAGCTTCTGTTTAAAAGGCTACGGAAATGATAAAGCCTTCTAGAAAAGGCCTCAGTCAAAAAGTGGTCAATAGAAAGGTTGGGCACTTGGTGGAGTAAATTTCATTTATCTAGAACATTCCCTCTCGGGGGATTGTGTGAAGCCTCTGCAAGGCCAGCAAACGAGGCATTATCGCACGGGTCTTCAGTGTTTTCCAATTTGGTTTGTGCCTTCTCTCTGTTCGAATAGAAACTTCTCAAGGTCAGGAGCCATTTCTATCATTTTCTATCTCTTTTCAGCAAGACTGAGAGATGGAAGTCTGAGTTTTGCACCCCACAAACTCTTAACACCTGCTGACCAATAAATCATCATCATGCAAATTAACCATTTGTATGCCTACATCCAAGAGGACAGTAGGAAACTCAGAAGCATCAGGCGCGACATTCAAGAGGGCAGAAATTATGTGTTTCATTTTTGTCACCTTCAGGGTACCCGTAACATCCCACATCGCACATGGTAGACAGAGAACTCAGAAATTATTTTTCTGAATGTTGAGTGAATGACATGAGGGACAAAAGCCATGGTCCCAGAGTCATACTGATCCTATCCACATGCCTTCCTTCAGGTGAAGGGGACACTGTTGCCACACCAGCAAGAGACCTTGCAACTAAGAACCATTAACCGAGGGTCAGAGCAAGTATAGACCACACTGCATCCAGGCCATAGACACCACCAATCCTAGGGGCTGCGAATCTTCGTGGAGAGAGGACATGTCAATGGTAAGTTCATATCAGGTGTATCTGATGTACCATTTAAAGGATAAAGACATCACACAGGCTCCAAGGGCAAAAAGCAACACTTGCAGCTGAGGTCTTTGGAAAGGCTTCACTGTAGAGGGTGATTGGGCAGGATTTTAAAGGTGGAGGGAATTGGAGAGGACTGAGTCAAGGCAAGGGGCTAGGCAAGCACAAGTGGGCTTGGGGAGGGACAAGTAGGTGATTTGTCTGCAGAGGGGACTCCTGAAGATCCCCAGCCTGCCTCTTCCCCAGGGAGCCAGGGCGCATGCTGGAGGAGGGGTGTGGCTGCTGGTTGTGGATTAGGTGTTTGGAATAGGTCTCTATCTGCAAAGTTAGGTGACTCACAAAGGGTCAAAAGCCATGTCCCCCGCTTAGCGGCATTTTCCTCTGATCTGAGTTGAAAAAGCCAGCCCAACAGACTCTGTCTGGCTTAAGCCACTTCCTGTAACCCAACTGTTAAATATCATCGCCAGCCATTGCCACTTTATCAGACAGATGGGGTAGGATCTTTCACCTCAAATGCTAAGAGTTGCCCTGTGGCTCCTCCAGTGTTTTCCGTCTCCAGCCCCAGCAATGACAATGCCTAATCCTTCACCAGACAGTCTTGCTTTTCTCCTCACAAAGTCGCGTTATCCTTCAAACCACTGACTCAACAGCCTCATAGGTCTGGCCTGCCTGGCTGTGCCAAGGGGCGGGCCCTTGGACGACCGGTTGCCTAGCAACATCTTTGAGGCTTCCTGCTTCGGGCAGCCCTTGGAGAAATAGGGACACCATCTACTTCAAGGCTAAAGCAAGCTGTTGGCTTTGAGGCTGCTCGCCCTGAAATACAAAGATAGAAATCTTTTAATTAATAGTTAGCTCACTCTGAATGTTAAAGTTCAATTTTTTCTACAACGTCACTCTTTTCTCTGCCTTCTGTTTTCATTCCCTGACTCATTGGCTTTTGGCTTCTCCCTTTTAAAGAGAAACGTGCAGAATAAGCTTAGGCACTTTTCTTCAGAAAAGTCGTATTTAAGGTTGGTTGTTCTTGGGCAACCTGGGTGGCTCAGTCGGTTGAGCGTCCGACTTTAGCTCAGGTCACCATCTTGCAGTTTGTGAGTTCGAGCCCCGGGTTGGGCCCTGTGCTGACAGCTCGGAACCTGGAGCCTGATTCAGAATCTGTGTGTGTGTGTGTGTGTGTGTGTGTGTGTGTGTGTGTGTGTCTGCCCCTCCCCTGCTCACACTCTGTGTCCCTCTCTCAAAAATACATAAACATTAAGTTTGGTTGTTCTTTTAGGCATGCACACAGACCAAACGACCTATTCTCTTTTCCACAAAGGAAGGAGACACATTGGAGCAACCCCTGATGATTCGGGTCACAGGCTAGCTTTTAAATGGGTCCCAGGATGTTGGTGTTCTACCCATCTCCAGGGATAAAAGCACTGCTGATGATTAGGGGATCCTATCCTCTTTGGAACACGTAAAGCTACTACGGCTACTCATTGCCACTAACCCTCTCACCTCAAAACTGAAACGATACAGAATAAAACAAAGAAACAACCAAAAGCAAAACCCAAAACACCCCAAACACAAACAAACAAACAAACAAACAAAAACAACTGGCCAGTTGAGTCCATCTGGTAGAAAGACAACCTATTCAGATGAAGTCAAGTACAACAGTTACAGGGTCGCCTAATTCTAGCCTTGGACTTTCAAAAAAGTTCTGTTTTTCATGGTTAAGGCATCCCATAGGCCCAGCTTCATTATTTCTTCCTCACATCACACAGGAAAGGAGATGCAGCGTTCTTAGTAATAACTCACCACGAAGCTACTTTATGGAACGTCTTCCTTCTGGCCTAGCAAGCAAGAATATAGACTTTTAACCTAATAGATAAGAGTTTAAATCCAGTTCTGCTACTTCCTACTTTGTGATCTTGAGTGAGTGTCTTAACTCACTGAGCCTCTTTCCTCATCTGTAGAGTGGGAATATTAACACCCACTTGTAGAGAGATCTCAGGGGTGCTGCATAACCGATATATTCCTTCCAGTATAGTTCCTGGTTCCTAGTAGACCGACCAGCAGACATGAATTCCTTTTCATCTTTCTTCTGTGCCTCTGTCCTTAGTCTCTGCCTTTCAATCTTTACTGGGAACTCAAATCAGAGACCAGGTGCTATGACAAGAGTCTAGATAGACCAGGTATTACTGAATGAGGACCATCTTTCCTTTTGCTTCTGGCTTCTGGTTGTGTGTTTCTTCTTTCCCACTTGTGGTAGGTGTGAGTGTTTGCCCTGAAAGCTGACCACAACCTGGGCTTGATATTGACAATTTCTGTTTGAGCTTTTAAGAAGGCCATAGAGAGAGAGAGTGGACAGAGAAGGCAGGTTCTAGGTAGACAGCAGTCAAGGAAAGAATACGCAGTAATCTTGAGTTGGGGAAGAAGGAATCAAATTTTCTTTCTTTCTTTCTTTCTTTCTTTCTTTCTTTTGAAGGGAAGTAGATGAAAACATTGTCAGGACTCAGGAAAACATGGTAAGTTTCTTTGTCAACAAACATTTATTGAGCACCTACCGTATATGGGCTCAGGTTTATAATAAGGTTCCAAAGACCTGGGACACTGATTCCTGCCTTTGAGTGCTTATGCTTTAAGTGGGCATACCAAAGACTGACAAAGGTCAACCCCAGGTTACTTGCATGTACCAATCCCACAGTTCCTAGAGGGTTTCAGACTGTAGGAGCAATTGGATGTGACTGATCAAGTAAGGCTTCCTGAAAGAGACAGTTTGAAGGAGACGAAGGCCATGGGCGAGGAACCTGGAGTAGCAGGTGCAAAGGCTTAGTGCTAAGAGAGTGTGCCAGAGGGTGAAAAAAAGCCCCCTCCTCAAGTCCTTTGTGGCTCTCCTTTCGCCCTGAGCCCACTTTCACTGGCCCGGCGGGGACCCGAGCAGGGGGCTGGGCCACAAGCGGTCTCACCTCACTGGATCGGAGGACTCCGAAGAACGGGTAAAGGAAGGCAGGCACCAGGGCTGCAGCTCCGAGGGGCACCGCCTCAGACACCCAGTACACAGCAGTCACGATCAACACATAAGCACATGCGGCCTCCTGGAAGGGAAGGGGAGTGGGTGGTTAGCCACAGGGACAGCCATGGCCCCTGAGAATCCAAACGAGACCCAGGGGCAGAGGCAGCTGGTACCCAGAGTCAAAGATGGGCACGAGGACACAGCCCTGGGTGGGGGGGTGTGTGTGTGCAAAGCTGGCCTCTGGTGGACACGTGGCGGGGCCCACGCTTTGGCATGTGAAGTAATGGCTGCTCCTTGGGGGGGACCGGTGCCTGGCACGTGGTTTGCAGCAGAATGGCCACCAGACTGACCATGTCCCAGCTCTGCTCGTTCTTGAAACTGTGCAGGGTGGGGACCCCAATTAACTGCGGTGCTCAGACCCGAGATCATCCGCTCTCAAGTTGGAGTTCATAGCTTTAACACGGAGCGTGATATTTTGGTGTCGAGTTGACGGGGCGCAGATGTTCTCGGCATAGTTGAAAGTAGGGATCAATTTGTGTAACCAATTCAGATGTGAGCTCTGAGACTGGCCCTCTTTGGGGCTGGATAATTCCTTGCTGTCGGGGCTGTCCTGTGCATTAAGATGTTTAGCATCCCTGGCCTATACCCACTAGATGTCAGTAGCACCTCCCCATCGTGACAACCAATGTCTTTAGACATTACTAAATATCCCTCCGGGTGGGAGTGGGGAAATTTGTCCCGGGGTGAGAACCATCGCCCTTACCATTATCTGGTTCTCATTGCCCTGGGACTTCATTCCACCTGCCTGATGCCCAGGGAGACATCCATGGGACATAGGGGATAAAAAGTGCTGTCTACCTGGAAGGGAAGGGCTGGAAATTTATGAGAGTTTTCCCCAGCCTCCTCCCTTTGCTGGCTATACCACACTGGTGTGCACGGAATAAAAAGGCACAACATTGTTATCAACAATCAGCCCTCCTTAACCTCAGCCTTTAGTAATTCTAGTTGCTCGGGATGATTCTGATTAATGGTGCTGAGAAAGGTCGCTGGCTCACTCTTGGGAGACGTCACTCTTGGGAGACGTCACTATCCAAGGGCCCTAACAACAGACTTGGAGGGCCACTGTATAGAAGGTGCAAGCTGGCTGTGGGTTCCTCAATTTATACGTAGTTCTAAACCATCTGGGCTCAGGTCTGACCTACCCTGAGGCTGGCTGGTGATCAACAAACCTGACAAATCTTGTTCTGTTTATCTCTCCCTTGGGTTCAGAACAAGCCTCCTCAAACTCTTGCACAAAAGTTACAAAAGGTCGCCATGATCAGTGAGGGGCGTCAGGAGTGATTAACCCAGCTTGGAAGAATGGGACCTTGCTCCCTCCTGATATGCATGGATTACTGCCTTGGGGTTTGAGAAATGGGAACTGGGCCCAATAATTGTTGACTGTAGCTCCCACTGAGATTTCCTCTGGGGCCAAAAGATCAGAGAGAAGTTAAAACTTTTGGAAGTCACTGATAAGACAACAGAACCAGTAAGGGGGGTGGGGGGTGGGGGGAAGGCACCATTGGAAAATAATGCAATTTAGAGAAATACCAACTTTGTTGCAGAAACAAAACTACCCAAAGAAGCCCTTTACCCTACTTGGGCCCACTTATTTCCATCTCTTTTCTGAGAAACAGAATGGCAGGTCTCCCGTAACTCAGCTGAAGATAAAGGGGGCCCTAACGATGGGACAGAATATCTGTCCCTCACTGAGAACTTTCGGTTTTTCTTGTCATAACAGAGCCACAAATTAAGTTAGGGAGGGAAGGGGCTGCAGTGGGAAGGGGTGACAGACCAAGAGAAAGAATGATAGAGAAAAAACTCTCTACCAGGCATCATTTTAGTTTGAATTAGGAAGATTTGGGTAAGCCAAGGTAAATTTAGGAATTAGGATGCGTTGGCTTGGAGGAAGTCAGCAAACCACTTTCATCCAGGATTTTTTTTTTAAGTAGGCTCCACGCCCAGCACAGAGCCCAAACCCACCGCCCTGAGATCAAGACCTGAGCTGAAATCAAGAGTCAGATGCTTAACCGACTGAGCCACCCAGGCGCCCCTTCATCCAGCATTACAAAGAACAGGAGAACCTACCATCATCCTTTTTTCCCTGAACTTTCCTTAGAGCAGAAGAATGGCCAAGAGAGGGCCTCCATTTGGCCTTTCCATATTTCTTGCCCACTTCACCCATGGAATTTACATAAACTTCCTTTTGCTCCTTCTGAACCTTCTCAAAGTTCAGTGGGTAAGCTTATATTTAGATAACCCCCAAAATCTTGTGAGGTTTGATTATAGGACTCCTGGGACCCCACATCTGGCCAAGGTCTGGCAGGTGGCTCAATTAATATTGGTTGAACTGAACTGGGTTCCTCTGTTGGCTATCAGGTTTCTCTTATCTATCGGAGAGAATATTCTGGAAACCCTAGGTCCCTTATCACTGCCGCTAGTCAGCAGGTATGTAGGGGCGGATGAGTATGCAGGCGGTGCCTTTAAAGGAGAGTGTTGCCAGCTCTGTTTTGCTGCCTTTTATAAATAAAGGAGGAAGCTCAAAAGCTCAAAAGTGGCTTTACCCACATTGGAAGTTTCCTGACTCTGCTACCAACTGATGTGTGCATCTGTTCCTTTTCCATGCTGCCCGGTCACCTCAGTGATGTGCCATTCAGACTTCACTGGAAGGGGCTTGAGGTCTTCTTTGCTGTCATAGATGGCTGTGACGCCTTTCTGCAATTAAGCTGGGGCTTGGGTGTAACTTTTATCCCACCAGGGACACTGAAGCGGGGCTAATTTATGGACGACCCCCCCCCCCCCGTCCCCTCCTCTTCTGTAACATGGTAAACTGAGTTTGGGCCCCTGGTTTTAGAGAGCTGGTCAGGAAAAAGGGGAAGGTCCTTCTAATCCTTCCTAAAACGTAGCTGTGGCTTGGCACTTTGAAGAATCATCAGAACAGCAGGCCAGGAGCTCCTGGCCGGGTCCCTCCGCTCAGCTCCGGCCCAGGGCAAACAGGTCCACTTAGGAATCCTGAGGATTACATATCAGAATCTAAAAGTTTAATGCACAGGAGTAAGAATGGGTCAGAGACGTTCTATTTGTTGGCTTGTCCCGGTGACCTCAAGGTGCTTTTACATCATCGTAGAAGAGGAGCAGAGCCCTTGTTGACACTGTGACACACGGAGAAATCGTCTCTGCAGGGCAAACTGGGTAGATGGCAAGAAAGCTACGCCTGAAAGGCATGGACCACCCCAGGCTCCATCTGGCTGTCCCGAGGGAGGGAGTCAAAATATCCAACCTCCGCTAACCCAGGTGCCTGGGGTAGTGTTATGTCACCTTTCTTAAAAGGCACTTGTTCTCAGCAGGGGGTGATTCTGTACCCCGCCCCAGGGGTATTGGTAATATCTGGAAGCATTTTTGGCCATCATGGGGTTGGCAGTGTGTGCTGCTAGCCTCTAATGGGTAAAGACCCGGGGTGCTGCTGAACTCCCTACAGTCGCAGGACAGCCCTCCCCACAACAGAGAATTATCTGGCCCCCAAATGTCACTAGTGTGGCTGTCGAGAAACCCTGTTCTAAGGTGACAGAAGGGGCTAGGTCAAGAAAGGGCAATGTCTCTTGGTCTCAGTAAGTCCAGCTTTAAAAATCTCTTCGAAGAATCTTTACAGATCCAAACAGAGCAGAGGCCCAGCTGCCCTTCCTTTTCTTTCCTCTTTAAGATAACACCTGTCTTCCTTCGAGTTTATTGATTATTTTGCTTGCTTCAATAACGGGTTTCTTTTTTCTTCTTGTGGATGCTTCTTACTGCCATTGGTGACTCAGAAGCTCAAAGCCAGGGCCTCAGAATGAAATGGAGGCAACACCACACCCTAGACTCGTGGTCTCCAAACACAGGGCTGACTCGGGGCCACAGAGGTGCCTGATACTTCCATGGAGAAGAGGGCGACATGTCTTTGGTTAACACTCCCTTAAATGCAATCTGACATTGAGTAAAAAAACAACAACAACAACAAACCAAGAAGAAAAACAAAGAAGGAAAGAAAGAAAGAAAGAAAGAAAGAAAGAAAGAAAGAAAGAAAGAAAGAAAGAAAGAAAGAAAGAAAAAGAAAGGAAGAAAGAACCAACCCATTTGGACAGATCAGAGAATTGACTGGTGTAAGCCCAGGAAAACTGTCAGCAGCAATCACTGTCTGCTAATCCCAGCCTGCTGTTAATCAGCGTCTCCTTGGCACTCTGGGGTATTTATTCTAGTAAAGATTTAAGCCAGTTTGTTTTTAAGACGAGCCACTCTAATCCCCTCTATTTAACTTTATAACTCAATGTCGGTTACCAAGTTACTCAGGGAGCTGCCTGGAAAATCTCTCCCCCTCCCACAAACATGATTAACCTCTCTTAGCTTATTTTTCCTGAAGTTTTAAGGGTAGTGGCAGCCGGAGGCGGGGTAGAGACCCTGAGAGGAGGGGGAGGAGGAGGAGGGAGACAGAAAGGGAAAGGGAGGCCAACAGTGGTCTGAAAAGCAAGCCAAAGGCAGAGCCCGAGCTTTCGGTATCTCTGTTCGTGCAGACCCTGTCAAAAATCAGGTCATGGGCTAGAGTTGGGGGCTTCCTTATTTCTTTTTTATGGCGTCATTGAATGCCCCCCCTTCAAGGGCACAGAGAAAACACAGCGGATACAAATAATCAAAGGGCCATGCGCTGGGGACTGGGGCAATATGCCAAGCTCTGCTTTGAATGTGAAGTTCAGAGGGAACTTGAGCGATTGCATTTCAAAGCATGGTTATCAGAAGCTGGCATGGCCGGTCCACAGATGGTGGGTGGGGCAGAGGGTCTCCACAGAGACACCCCAGTCCCAGTCCCGAAGGGCAGTCCTCTGCCTGCCCATTGCCCCCACCCCCCACCCCCTCAGGGTCCTTCCTGGGAGGTCTCCCTCTCTCCAGCTCCCTCACAGGAAGATGGTCCTATGTGACCCCGGACAAACGCTGGCCCAGCAGCGTGTCCTTCTCCATATGGACACCGTGCGCGTCTGGTGGCCAGTTCGGGCGACCCATCAGCCGGTCCAGCCGCCCTTCCAGACTCCCCCCCCCCCCCCCCGGCAGGGGGCCACGCGGCTGGGGCCCTGGGAACGGGGTAGAGGAACAGAAGTGGCAGTTTGGGGGAAGAAAGCATTTGAGCCTACCCCGGAAAGGCACGTGCAGGCCTTGAGCCCCGGAGAAAACCCTGTCGAGAGACGCATCGCACCCCATCCCTCGCCGTCCCCGCCCTGGCACCCGACGCCCGGCCCGGCAGGGACCGGAGGGGACAGGCGGGGACAGGCGGTACTCACGCTGCTGGGGTGGAGCATGGGCAGAGGCAGCAGCAGCAGCGGCACGAAGATAACGAGCAGCAGCTTTCTCGCCCGGAGAAGGCCCTGGAGCAGGCCCATCGTGGACCTCTGTGCGCGGGCGGGCCGCCAGGGGCCTCCAGCGACGGCTCAGTCCGGAAAGGACTTCTCAAAGCCTTCTCGGCTTCCAAGAGTCCTCTCTTGTCTTGGGGGCAGAAAAGGAGGGCAGTTACAGCTCCCGTTTGCACAAAAGGCTGGGCTCCTTGCCTCCTTGTTTAGGTGGGATTGGTGAGCATGGTTTTGCGCCCAGCAGAAAGGGAGCGGGAAAGGATCGTGAGCCGAGGCATAGCGGGTCCCCCTTCGTGCGGTTACCTCTAGAGTGACTTCTTTCTAGGGCCCTCCATCATTTTGCCGCTCTCTGATGGCCTGTTGGGGCAGTACCGGCCTCTCCTCTACCTGTGCTTGCTGAACCCCCTTCCCTTAACACAGCCCCCCCACCCCCCCACCCCAAGTTTGTCAGCGGCAGATGCAGACTTCAGATAGGGCTGCTTCTCTTTCTGGCACCTTAACTCGGTTCAAATTTCTTTCCTTCCAATTGGTTTCCCACTTATAATTTGCCTTGAGCCCGGGGCCTCCAAAGCAGGGGGAAAAAAAAATCCCCAGGACTGTCCTCGTCGTCCCGGGACAAAAATCTCGCTGGGGGCCCACCTTAACTTTCCTTCACCTATGGGAAGCCGGACAGGAGGCAGCAGCCCCGCCCATTCCTCAAAGCCAATCGGTACTTTGGAAAGAATGAGGCCGGATCTCTTCCAAAGGCAGCTCTTGATTGGTCCCAGCAGGGGCCTGCTGAGTCCGCAGAAGCTATAGGCAACTTGCAAAGCTTATTTTTGTTTCTCAAACGTCCTAGGGGCTGGAGTGACGATCATCATCGTCGTAAACACCATCCCACTTATGCAGAGCTGTCCCTGGGAGAGCCACTTACTAACCTGGTCCTTAGGAAGATGTGTTCGGTGGCAGGGAGAAAATGAAATATAATCATTCGGGGGGAAGTTGGCCCCCAGAGTGTACAATATTACGCCTTTCAGATATCCCTGGTGACAAAGATCATTTGCTTCAGCATCTGAGTGAGTACGAATCATCTGGACCAGCAGAGGGTGTTAGCCTCTAAGAAAGACCGCAGATCTTTTTAGGGAGAATGGGAAGGGTAGCAACCTCTCTGGATAAGTCTAGATGACGGTCTCATTTCCAAGGCCCTCGGTGCCCAGATGTCAGTGGTCTTTCTGGCCGGAGTAGGTGCTCAAATGCTCCTCTTTGAGGCTCTTTACCAAAAAAACCGAAGCAGAAAGCTACCTGTGGTTGGTATGCAAGGAGGAAGGAGGTGGGAGGGCAGGGAAGAAGTTGACAAGTTCAGGGTCAGGGCCCTAGCAGCTGTTGCCCTCTGGAATTTCTGCTGCTTAGAGATCAGGAGAAGCTGTCAGCCTCTTTTCTCAGAATGGACACGTGGCTCAGGTCACCCATGTTTTCCTGAATTCACAGAATTCAAGAATGGCATTCTATGGTCAACAGCTGTACCTGTTGGAAATGATCCCCAGGCTAAATGTAAAGTGATTGGAGAAGTGGCCCCAGAAAACCAGTTCTTCTTGACTTCCAAGGCAGGTGTAATTGTGGACAGTCCAGGCTCCCTCTGAGGTTATCTTGCCATCGTAGGATGGGCTATGATGACCCATCTCTTTCAATGCACGGTAGAGACTGGCTACCGTATATACTGCATTTGGGCCTCACTCTTGTGATGATTTTGTAACTCAGAATGACAATATCACGTGCGTGATGTTTGGGTGGCAAATATTAAAGAGGCTGGGTAATAATTAACCGCTGTGGAGATCAATATCCACTGTTAAACCCATGGACCAACCACATCACATTCCTTGGCGAGATAATCTGACATAACAAAGATTCCATTGAGCCTAGTAAACTCGATCATGACATTTTTATTATACCATAAAGGAATAACTGTTAAATAAAATTAGGGAAGGTGAGCAACACGGTAAGACCAGTAGTTCTCCTTCAGGGCTCTATCCATTTTTCAGATGAAGAAAACATTTTCCAGGATACTATGCTTAAGAAATATAAGGCAGGTTTCACTTCTGTGAGGTATCTAAAGTAGTCAATCTCTTAGAAAGTAGAAAGGCAGTTGCCAGGCACTGAGGGGGAGAGGAGAGAGGGGAGTTACTGTTCCAGAGGGGTCGTCTTTGCAAAGTGAAAATTCCTAGAGATCTGTCACACCACCCTGTGCCTATAGCTAACACTGTGCGGCACACATAGGCAACTCAGATGGTAAATTTCACGTTACTTTTTTTTTTTTTTTTTACCGCACAAAAAATTAGGAGACGTTAAAATGGGTTAGGAAACTAAGGGGTGCCATGTAAAGACATTTAACAAGTGTTTAATTTTAGACCGGTCCACCGGTGGAAATACCTTCTGACTGATTTACCACTGAGGCGATTCTCTTTTAGATTCAAGGCGAGATGAGAGGGCAATGGAAGTTTCAGCCATACAGATGTTTTTCAGCGTCTCTTGAGTGACGCCAGAGGTAGCCACCAGGATAGCAACGATAGAAGAAGCTTCCGGAATTTTTAGATCCTACAAGTTCCCAGCAGTATAGAAATGGCAGAATTAGTCCCAGAAGTTACAGGCACATTTCCTCTACAGAAACCATGCCCCAAATTATTCTGTCTATGCGTAATTATGACAAAAGGTGATCCAGTTGTGATGTGGTGCTACCGTGTGGGATCAGTGAGGCAAAATGGGACAGTCTTTTTCTGTCCAGTCTCCTATTTCACTGTTCGTTGAGCAAAGAGTCAGGTCTTTGGTGGCATTGGTGAGTGTTATATTTGATCTTCCGCATAAATGAAGTTATTGTGATAAAGCTTCTTGTGGGAAACAATTAATTTGTATTCAGCCCCAAATAGTATTTAATAGTGTCATGGAATTACTGAAAATGAAATTTTCATTTGTCTTTAAAAAAGTCATGCCCTTATTGTTTCTTTCTTTTTTTTTTTCTTTTTCCCTCGGTCCTTGATTGCCACATAAACATGTGCCCCAATTCATGAGTACAAAAGTGCCTTTAATTTTTGCTGCAGGGTGAATGAACTTCCAGGTTATCACTGGTCCTGGGAACCATCCTCCCATTCACGAATCTCCTACCACTGGGAGTGACCGCGAATATCAGAACATGACAGGGAGGGACTACAAGGGTGGTCTGTCTAACCAGTGACTGAACAAAGGCTCTCAGATCCATCCTGATGGGGGTGGAGGCCCGGGGTGGCCCGGGGTGGCATGCAAGACTGATGTCAGGGTATTGCACAATGTCAAAGGATTGGGCCCTCTGCTAACCTCCTCTACCCCACATCCAGAGAAAGTACAAACAGTGAAGGCAGCCATGAGGCTAATCGGCCTTTTGGGAACTCCTGGCCCTGTATGTTGACCTTTGTTTTGGTCAGACAGTGATACCCACAGGGGGCTGAAAGACAGCGTCAGAGTGCAAGCAGACAGAGCTAGAGTGAGCATACGTGCACCAAAAGAGACTGGGAGAAGTGGATACAAAGATAATCAGAATTGGGCCCAAAGATAAGGCAGAAGAGACACAAACCAGGTCGAAGAGAACATGGAATATCAGAAAGGGAAAAATGGAACCAAAAGCGTATACCAGAGACTGCATTTGAGGGCCGTAAAAGGGTGGTGTAATCAGGGAATGAGGACCAGAGAAACCAGCAGTCGTTAATCTTCGGAGCCCGAGAACACCAGGATTTTTCCATGTTGTATTTTTCTCTGATGATGAATACCTTCGTCCTACATCCTACTGTTTCTCCAAAAGGATCATGCAGCTGCGAAGCAGTGACTTATTCAAAGTTTTTAAGAAGTCCAGATCAACTTTAGGCCATCATCCAATGACAGTTGTTAAATACCCATTTCAGAATCAAATTTTGCCGGATAAGATGTCACTCGTTCAAAGATTAGACCTCTTGTGACGTTAGCCTCCAAAACCCAACTGTCAAGTCAGGAGAGCCAGGGAGGAATCCGTATTAGAGCCTAGTGCCTCCCTCTAGCAGAGACCTTCGCCTACTAGCTCCGATTTAACATGGAATTATGACAAGCCTCCCTGCTTTGTCCCTTAGGTGGGAGCAGCCAAAATAGAACAAATTGCAACGGGCAAGTTGTGTTGGAAAGAAAGAGGAGCGCCCTCTTACAGCCTCACGGTGCAGAAGGCAGGACACACACCCGACAGAATCAGCCAAGCCCCGGGGCCTTCTGGGCTTGGCGCAAACAGTCCAGCAGACCCCTTAGGTCCCGGTGTCCCCCCGTGATTATCTCACGGCTGGTTCAGTGATCGTGGAACTTTCGGAAGTCGAGCGATCTTAGAGGTTATTTTATCCAATTCCTTCATCAGAACGTTTCAAAGATCCTAAATAGAAGCTCAAGATGTTTCGTACATACGGTTAACAAAGACAGCAAGTCAGCATTGCTAAAATGAAGGTTGTGGCATTTGAAAGGGTAAGTTCTGTTGTCTAAAAAATCATTTGTATTTGGAGTGCTCAGTTTTGGAGCTCTTCCTGGGGTGATCCTCTCTGCATCAGCGTGCTTTCTCTGTTCAGAAGACGAGGTCAGACGGTTTGCAGCCTCTCTGTGGGCCCCCGTCGTGTTTCTCCTCTGTATTAGATCCGCTTTCGGAGAAGAAGAGACAAGACAGAGAGGCCATAACATTACTGATTTTCTGGCTGATGCTTCTTGGTGACTTTTGGAAAAGTTGACACGTGGATCTTTGGCTAACAAAGTGTTTATTTGCTATAGCTCCAGCTTTTCGTTTTAAGTATCTTAACTATGTGGAACCTTTGGAATGATGTTCATTCGGCCTCACGCCCTGATCTCTGTCCCCCCATCTTCCCGCAATGCCCAAACCTCTGTGCCGTCTCCTCTAGCTCTGTCTTCGCCCTCGGGTGTTTATGGCGGTCACTCGGTGATGCAGCGCGTCACCAGGCAAATCAGGTGGCCTTTGGAGGCATCTTGAATGACCACGCTAGCCCTTTCTTCCAGCCCCGGTAACACCGTGACACGAATTAGATGTGCTTGTCAGGGAACTACGAGGGGCAGAGGACATGGGGTTACTTATTTTATCTCTGCTACTCTGAGTTGGTGGCATGTGCTTTGTTGCAGGGCTCTGTAAATGGAGTAGAGAATGAAGAGTGTTTGGATTACCGCATGTGCTGGTCCCTGCTCCGTGGCCGTGGGCTGGGCTCTCAGGGAGACACTCTGGGGCCCGAGGACCGCATCAAGTCATGCCTCAGGGCCTGGAAGAGGCTAAGGAGGGATTGGGCCCAGATGTCCTTCTGATGCCCTTGGGACAGGGCGGTGCGGTAGGCCGTGTAGGCCAGGGTCAGCGCTGTCCTTTCAAAGTCCTCTTTCTTGAGGATGCCAGGGTGGCTGGAGAGGCTGGCGCTCAGCCGGCGGATGTCCGGGATGCGCTTGGGGATCACGTCATTGCAGATGGTGCGGAAGTCGGAGGCTTTCCTCAACGAGGAGAGCTCCTCGTCCTTGATGGAGATCTTCAGGTCGGGGCTGATGTCAAGTTCAGCTAGCAGGAACTGGAGAGAGACACGGGGCGTGGAAAGACATGAAGCATTCAGGCTTCACTGAGGACACCAGTGTATTCGTTACCACGTGTGTTCATGGAGGGAGACAGACGAGGAAAGAGCTTTGGAATCCAAGAGACCTGGGTTCCAGTTGCGACCTTCCCACTAGCTGTGTAACCCTGGACGAGCTACTTAACTTCTCTGAGCCTCATTTTCCTCCTGTGTGAAATGGTTAGTAACAGTACTTCACTGGGAGGTTGGGAGAAATAAGTAAGGCAAATACGGACAACGTCTAACACTGTGGCTGGTACAATGCCACTATTTAAGCGACTGACTTACTGTTATGAGTGCCCTGGACCAACCCCCGAGATTCCCTCCCCCCCCCCCCCCCCCCACCGAAGATCTTCTAAAGCATGCGCTGACGGCTTGGGGTAATTTAAAATCAGAAGCTGAATCTGAAGGATGCAGAGAATTGTACGAGGAATTAAGTGGGACACAGGGATTTGTTCTCATTTCTCACCTGTTCTTTAAGTGTAGGGTGGGGTAAGCCACACTCAACCCCTGCTCAGGACCAGGCTCATATGAGGAACGTAGTAAATACCTCTTGGACTCAGAGTTCTAACTCTCTTCTTTGTCTCTGACTCCCCCTGGCTCTAATCCATCTTCCATGCTGTTCTCTGCTATCTTTCTAGAACAGATCTGTTCACGTGACTCCCAAGTTCCAGACGTGGCCAGGTTTGTTACCCGTGGCAGGATCTGAAATCTCTCCCTCCTCCCCCCAGCTCAACTGCTTGGCTGCAGCAGGCCATCTCTTTCTTAACCCGAAAGTTCTGGTACGTGGAGGATGTGGGAGGATGTCAAGGCAGGAGGGGGGATTTGGGAGATCATTGTGGTTCCTCATTTAACAGTTGAGGAGATTCAGCCCCCGAGAGCAATGGGGGCATATGCAAGGTCGCACAGCCGATGGCGATCCTGGAATTTCCCCACTGAGCCAATCCAGGCAGCCTTGGGGGATTTGCCTGTGGTTTGGAGAAGTAGTGGGGTATTGGCGGCAAAGGTGAGCGAGGCAGAGGAAGAGAGCCTTCGGGGTGGCCCCAGACTGTCAGAAGCATATAGTTACTGGAGACACGGCTGTACTGAGACAATCGGGGTGGCGTTGCCTGAGCACCCCTGAGCCTTTGCTGGGGAACGTGGCTCTGCTCTGCAGCTCGGGTGCTGGTACTCGGAAATCTCGAATTTTGCCTGGACTGAACCCTGCAATGCCATCATTCCCTGTCACGGCGTGTGGGAAAGGGAGGAGATATGAGAAATACCTTACTGTGGGATGGGAAGGATTCGATGAATCCACAAACTGGTCTAGACCAGGCCCTATGACAGCAGGGGCCACTCATTTTCAGGGACTTAGGTCCCTTTGCCAAAAATCACAGCGAAGGTGCGATGCCTTTTGCGTGACTTGAATTGACCACTTTCTTGTCCTCCTACCTCGTAGAGCAGTTCTACTTCCTCCAGGGAGCTCTGCAGGACGGGATTCAGGGGCATGGATGAGGATCTCTTTGGCCGATGCGCAGCAGGAAAGAACATGGCTGCAAGAGACAGGAGTTAGTTCGAGAGGCTGCTTGTGCACATGGCCTTCTCCCCACCCCCGCTGACCTGGAGGTGGGCCGGCCCGTCTTGAAAGTGACTGACTCCACGTGGTGGTGTTCGTGAAGCAGGAAAAAGGGACAGATGACTCTGGTGCGCCCCAGAGGGCTCCCAGGCATGTCCCATGTTACTATTTCAGACCAGTGATTTCAAACCCGCTGCTCATCAGAATCATCCCAGAAAGTTTTGAAAAACTAGATGTCTAGGGATATGGATACCTTAGGGAATTTATGTAAAGCAAAATAAAACAGAGCAGAAATGAGCGGACAGCCCTCCCTGCTGCCCCCCGCCCCGCCCCCAGTTCAACAAATGCGTTCTCTAATAACACCGTTCCCTTTGTTAATACGAAATGCTGGTTTATATTTATTGACAACCCTTTTAATCAGAGGATCAGACGTCTGGCTGTTCCCCAGCCATCTGAAATCGAGCTGCCAAGACGCTGGACACAGGTGACAAAGGAAAGGCAGAGAGCCGCCACAAGCCCCTGACACTTGGCCCTAGGGGTGTGTGAAGCAGAACTCAGGGCTCCCCCTGGGGGCGGGCTGAGAGGGGCACGTGGCGTGCAGTCGTTGGTTCGCCAGTGTTTTTGGAGATGCTGCATTTGGAGGTGGTACCTGGAGGAAGACGGATGAGCTGAGGGGTGGAGGGGGTGGCAGAATTAGGAAGTGACAGAGGGCAGGTGAAGACGACAGACTAAGATAGGGTATGGGTGTAATCGTTATGAATCCCAGTTCTCCAGGATGGTCTTGGGTAGGAGCAGACAGCCCCGTTCACCCCACAGCCCCACCTTGCACCAGGGCGCTGCGCAGAAATGATTGGTAACCCTGCTGCCTGCAAATAAAAGAAGGGACCCTCTTCTTCAAGACACTTACTTGTGCCCTGCCAGAAAACTGGGGAACCAACTGTAAACATCCAAGCCGTGTCCAGGTAAGTGGCGCCCCCTGAAGTTGCACAGTGCGCGAATTGCATAACCATACGTGACCGCTCTCCTTCTTGATAACGGGGCCCCCGGGGCCATCAAGAAAGGGTCCAGGGACGCCCAGGGTACTGTGGCTAAAGAAGTAGGGCACTGCGTAAGCATTTTAGAAGACTTTCTTTTTTTTTTTTAATTTTTTTTTTCAACGTTTATTTATTTTTGGGACAGAGAGAGACAGAGCATGAGCGGGGGAGGGGCAGAGAGAGAGGGAGACACAGAATCGGAAACAGGCTCCAGGCTCCGAGCCATCAGCCCAGAGCCCGACGCGGGGCTCGAACTCACGGACCGCGAGATCATGACCTGAACCGAAGTCAGACGCTTAACCGACTGCGCCACCCAGGCGCCCCTAGAAGACTTTCTTTTGGAAGGGATAAAAATGAAGCATCTTCAACATAGGGGACATTTCCTGAAAAGCGCATTGGTAGGAATCTCCCACTTCCTGGAAAAAGCTGGCTGGTTGTAGTATTGCTACGATATCATTTCCTCCGTAACTCATTTCTTATCTTGACCACGTGTTTCTCACAGGCTACGACCCATATGGTTTTGTGTTTCTGCACCTCCAGCAGGGCCTGGCAGGCTTCCAGGGTGTGTGCAAGGTGCAGCTGTTGGCTGACCAAGTCCCTGAGTGGAACGAGGCCTTGAGGGGCTGACTGGCCAGCTCTGCCTCCCCAGAGGATTTGGGGGAGAGGAGCCTGGGAGTCGCAGAGCAATATTTCCTGGCCCGGCATTTTAGCAAAATTTGTTTTCTTTGCCAGTGAAGTGCCAGCTTCCCACGGAATCGTGGATTTGGGGGCTTGAGAAGGCCTTTGTCCCTGTTAACTGTTGTTTCAGGTGGGGCTCAGGAGAGTGAGGCATCTCCAGCTCTACCGGTTTGCAACCTTGACTGCACATTAGAATCACCCAGGGGAGGTGGGGGGCGGTCTACGGCCATACCACCCTGAGCATGCCCGATCTCGTCTGATCTCGGAAGCTAAGCAGGGTCGGGCCTGGTTAGTACTTGGACGGGAGAATCACCCAAGGAGCTTTAAAAAATACTGGTGCCTGGGTCCTGGTTCAATTGAACTAGGGTACAAAGGGGACAGGAGGATTTTTTTTCAAAGCTTCCTAGGCTTCGAATGGCAGCGTCTAATGGTAGCCAAGGTTGAGAATCAGAGGCTGTTTGACCTGATGTGTAGAAGGAGCTGCCCAGGCTATATGACCACTCTCAGGTTAGCCCAGGGGTTCTTCCTTCTGTGTGCCCTTCTTTTCTTCTTACCCTGAAGGGGTGGATGAAATTCCGTTCTCGGGATCTGAGAACAACTTTACTTTCATTCTTCTCCCTAGCGGGATTCCTCTCTTATAGTAAAATTACAAGTATTGTTCCCTTAAAATAATTCACACTGTCCCCCCCCCACCCCAAATTCACACCCCAGCAGGTAAAGGGGATGAGAGGAAATAAATGTCCTGGGCGTGGAGTCCTTTCTGTGTCCTGTCGTCTCAGACTTGGGACGGCTGCCTTCTGGGAAGTTCTTCGCAGCGAAATCGTCTCCCCGTGAATACCGACCCTACTTTGACTCACACGCCCCAAGTGGACCCTGAGCTCTCAACGAATGGGGAAGAAAACACTTCTAGATTCAAAGCTCAGCTTAATAATGAAAACACTGTTGTTTCCAATAGCTCTTACTCTTAGTCTTCTTAAAAGAGCGAAGATTGTTAGAAATAGCTTCAGCCTCTAGACCCAGGGACTGATGATTGCCCCAGACAGTGTGGGAGGAACATGGAATTCTGAAAGATGACCCCCTCCCTCCTTGCTGTCCTGTTCTACCCACTTCCACTGCATTCTGCTGGTTCTCCTCCCACTGGCGGTATGTTGGGCAGGTGTTGTCTACCGCCATGGGTGTGGAAGTGTAGCCGGCCCCCGGCCAGACATCTCAGAGGCTCGGCAGTTGCCCAGGTCTGATTTCCCGTAAGCCAGGCGAGGCCTGGAGAGGAGGAATGTGCCTTCACGGAGATGCTGGAGGCAGCGCGTGAGAAATAAGCTATGTCTGGGCCGTGTCAAAACATTTGGGCGTAAAGTGAAATATGCAGTCACTCCAGATGTTCTGGTCTCCGACAGTGAAGGCCGGACTCTGCCGGAAGTGAAAATGGCCAAAGCAAGAGCAGACCCGCTCTCAGAGGTGTCTTTGGGTGAGGCTTTGAACCAGACTTGCTCCCTCATGGGTAGACCAACAGCCTCATTCCCCCAGGAAGCCCTTCCCCGTGACCCTGCTGTCCACCGTCCTTCTTCATCTCCATAGGCCCTCGGCATCCTTTCTACACATTTCACATCTTGCCGTCCGTCATCCTGAAAGTGTTCGTTCTGGTTGCCAGCTCCCGGGAGCGAGGGAGGGAAGAAGTTTCTGCTTCCCCTGTTTGACCTTGATGTCTGCATAACACTGGGCTTTAAGGGAAGCCTCAATGTATATTTGGGGATGATTTTAAAAACAAACCACGTATTTTTTTTTTTTTAAAGCCCAACAAGGAGCGTCTGGGTGGCTCTGTCGGTTAAGCATCCGGCTTCCACTCAGGGCGTTATCTTGTGGTTCGTGAGTTCTAGCCCCGCGTCGGGCTCTGTGCTGACAGCTTGGAGCCTGGAGCCTGCTTTGGACTCCGTCTCTCTCTCACTCTGCCCCTCCCCATTCACGCTCTCCTTCTTTCTCTCTCTCTCTCTCTCTCTCTCTCTCAAGAATAAATAAACATTAAAAAAGAAAAAGCAAAATCCCAACAAAAACAGAACCACCATGGAGACTCCTCAGGCTTTGCTGGGGTTTTTCCTCTCTTCCTCCACCTCACCCCTACATTTATGGGGGTCGTTGTAAGGCTGTGTCCTCACGGAGAGTGATTAGTCAATGGTTTGGGGCAGCACAGTCTTCCCTAGGCGGAGGGGAGGGAGACCAGAGTGCCCCCACTGGATGGCCGTGAGCAACAGCACCTTCTCTGAAAGAGGGGACAGCGGGGGAAGCTAGAGACTGGCAGAAGGGTCCCACTCCCTCCTAGGCACCACCTGAATGTTGAGCCTCAGGCGGGAAGGCTACAGGGACAGGCGTGTCAAAATCACTGACTTTACGTGCCTTTTGGTTGATGTAAAGCTGGGCCACTATGTTTTCTTCTTCTCCACCCGACACACCTAGCCCACTCTTCCAGGATGCGAATGTGCCCGCGAGGACCACTCCGTGCCACCAGGGGACGTCGGAGACTTCCACGTCTCCTCGCGCAAAGGTCTCCTGTATGGCTGGTCGCAGGGCAGGAAGACCATGGGCTTCTCCCCAGTTCCCTGACTCCCTGGACAAACGAGCCTTCGGGGGGAAATTGAGGCTCTGTGATACATTGGACAGACCAGCACAGAGCAAATGACTCACTTGCTAAAGGTTATGCCCGTGCACCAAGAAGCCCGGGAACAGAGTCCAGAGACTCGAGCGTCATGTGTCGGGGCCTGTTCTGTCCACGTCTTTTGCCGAGGGACACATCTGGGCTGCGGACCAAAGTTGTTAAAATGTGGAGCTCAGATACCCTAACTGTGCACAAGCCCACTGTGTGCTCATCGGCGTGCTTTGGGCTTTCCACACTTACCTTGTGAGGTAAGCACTAACTTGCCATGTCATAGATGAAGAAACGGAGAGGTTAAGAAACTTGCCCCGGGCCACCCAATTTGTTTGCCGTGGGACTGAGATAAAAGCCAGGCTTTGTGGGCTCCAAAACCCAATCTCGCCAGTAGGGAGAACAGTGCTGTCTTTTTTTTGTAGGCGTATCGGCCCAAAGACTGGGCTCGGGGAAGGATAATGTAGTTAATGATGAATGCATGTGGTATAAAACAGATTCTGAAATGAGTCAC
Organism: Puma concolor; assembly: GCF_028749965.1. Lineage (NCBI taxonomy): Eukaryota > Metazoa > Chordata > Mammalia > Carnivora > Felidae > Puma > Puma concolor. The sequence continues at coordinate 18,550,665 of NC_141668.1, read as the reverse complement.
GCACAATCTTTAAAAATCTCCGACTTAAAATAATGCGAGACGCAAGGTCAAATTACTACAGGCCTATGATTGCTCTCTTACATAGACCGCCCACTCCTTTGCTCTCTCTTTGTTCCTTTGTGACCACTTGGCAAAATGACACCCCATCTCTTCGCCTATTCAACTGCTGCACCTGTTCACCTGAAATGCGGCCAGAGGAAAACACACCCATGTTAGACGGTCTCCTTTTGAGTTCATGATCGTTATCCTCACATGGGCCTTTATGTGAAAATTTTTTTTAACGTTTATTTAGTTTTGAGACGGAGAGTGTGAGCGGGGGAGGGGCAGAGAGAGAGGGAGACACAGGATCCGAAGCAGGCTCCAGGCTCCGAGCTGTCAGCCCAGAGCCTGATGCGGGGGTCGAACCCACGGACCGTGAGATCATGACCGGAGCTGAAGTCGGACGCTTCACCAACTGAGCCACCCAGGGGCCCCCTCATCTGGGCCTTTAAATGCTGCCCTACCATTACCCATACTTCCCGGTTCCTCTCACTTGGTTTCACACCTTCCGCCCTTTCCTTAAACCTGTTGCCTGTCTCTTGTCCGCATACTCTGACTTCTCTGCTATTGTGTCCATGCTCCCTTCTCCACGTGGGTGTGCGGAAGTCTCCACGGAAGATGGCCTTCAGCCTTTCCGCCTTTTCTCGCCTGCATCGTTAATTGACGTTCCCCTCCTTACTGGATCATTGGCATCAGCACAACAACCGGTCTCTTTCTATCTTAGAAAAAGAAACCCCTCTTCGCTGGCTGCCCTTCGTTCTCACCCACCTCTTCACAGTGCGGAGTCCTGGCCTCGTCTTCGGCTCTCTGCTGTCTTCCGGCCACACTCACTTCCGTGCTGACTTTCAACTTCATATTCCAGACCAGACATCCATGCCCCCGACCACCTGCAGGCATCGCCTTGCCCATTCGTCTCTCCTGACCCCACACCCAGGCCCAACCCCAACACACACACACACACACACACACACACACACACACACACACACACAAATGCACACACATCACACACATACAAACCCATCTCCTTCCTTCTTTGTCTAGTCCCCATCTCTCTCAGTTGCTCAGGCCAGACACCTGGACTTTTCTATTTCACATCTTACAGCCAACCAATCAGCAAATCTTGTGGGCTCTACCTTCAAAATATACCTGGAGTCTGGCTGCTTCTTGCAACATCTCTGCTCGACCCCTGGCTCCGGCCGTGAGCACCTCTCCTAGTGGTGTCTCTGCTTCCATCCTTGGCTCCCCCCGTCATTCTATTCTTAATACAACCACTAAAGGGAAAACGTAGGTCAGATGCTGTCACTCCTCTGGCCAGAACCCTCGGTGGCTTCAATCTCGCTCAGAGTAAAAACCCAAGCTCTCCAGAGGGCGAGCAGGCGCTACAAGACTTGACCTCTTCCTACCTCTCTGAACTCGCTCGTCATTCTCCCTGGGATCACGCCACCCCGGCTGTGGGCCCCACCGTTCCTTGAGCATGCCGCACCTGCTTCTACCACTGGGCCTTTGCACTTCCATTTCCTCTGCCTCGAATACTCTTTCTCTGGCAACTGAGTGGCTCGTGCCCTTGCTTCCTTCAGGCCTTTAGGCACCTCTTTAGGGAGACCCTCCCTCACGTCTCTATTTAAGAATATAATCCTCTCTACTCCGTCCCTAATTTATTGTCCTCAAACAAACCAGATGTCTTATTTGTATAGGTGTTTATTGTCTGTTTCCCTCACTAGAATGTCAGCTCCCTGAGAGCATGGGATCATGTCTGTTTTGTTTGCTGCTGTGTTCCCAGTGGGAAGCATCCTGCCCACACCTGTTGAATGAACCGATGGTCCATAGAAACACATGAACTACCCTTGTCACCCCCCTCCATTCTTTTCAAACAGAGTGCTTTACTAAAGCCTTCTTTTCTAACAGGATGCTTCTAGAACTTATTTGCAATTCCAGGTGCCGGCTGAATATCAAAAGGCTGGTGTGGTCTCCTGTCTCTACCACACCCTCCCTTTATCTCTGAGGAGTCCTTATCCCTGCTTGGGAGAAGCTCCTTTATTTTTTTTTTTTTTTAAGTTTATTTCTTTTGAGGGGGAGAGAGAGAGAGATGGAGGTAGTGTGCGTGCAAGAGGGGGCAGGGGCAGAGAGAGAGGGAGAGAGAGAATCCCACGCAAGCTCTGCACTGTCAGCACTGAGCCTGATGCTGGGCTTGAACCCAGGAACCATGAGATCATGACCTGAGCCAAAACCAAGACCCAGACACTTAACCGACTGAGCCATCCAGGCACCCCTGGGAGAAGCTCCTTTGAATGATCTCGGTCAAGGCTGGCACCTGTCCCTCCCCCTCCTCCTCCCCCGCCCACCTACCTTGAGCTGTCCAAGCTTTCTCACCCAGACCCGGGGACAGAAGCCCCCTTACATGGAAGAGCCTGTCTTTGCTTTGTGACCTGACCTTCTCTCTGACTTCTTGTGATCTGGGGCAAAATCTCCACCCACCCCACCCCCCTCCCCGTCTTCCAAATGTGCTCAGTAGAACAGGATGGTATTAAGGCCAACCACGGCTTCCACATAACCACACAGCACTTGTCGCAGAGAGCTTGTTGGGAAGGATTCCAACTGCACACCATATCAAGCCAAAGTACAACCACATTTTTAATGAATCCGTGAAAGCAGCTCAGTGCAAATGATCGTGGGTGTGGAGGGGAAAAAAAACCTCTCATTTACAAAAGATCTTTTGGGAGATCTTATCGATGCCACTTACTTTTCTGCTCCCGGGCCAACCCTTTGGAAACCCAGTGGCGTGCTGAGGGAGCCAGGACCTTGGCCCCGCGTGTTGGGGTCCTCGTGGGAGTGTTTCTGAAAGGGCCAGACTGCCCCACCCCCTTGGGGGAGCTTAGGGCTGCCGGGAGCACCCGGAGGGGACGTGGGAGCGCCGGGCAGACTCTGATGCCATAGATGCTGATGCTGGGCTGGGGGACAAAATCCAGCTGTGTCCTTCCGGCGGAGGGACCTGGGGCTCATCAACTGCCTCATCCTCTGGTTCCCTCCCCCGTGGATGGTCAGAATAGCACCTGCCGGTGGGGGTTACTGCGGCCACGCAGGTGCGCTCAGTTATCCCAGTCCCGTCAGTCAGTCAGGACTTACTGAACACTGATCACCGGCCCTTCCCTTGATGGAACATTCGTGATTGAAAGCACACACGCTAAAAGGGACACGTAAAGATGACATAAATCCCACCAGGTAACTAAAGGGCCATCCTTCTCTATTAGCCTGCTTTAAAAAGAATAATTTACGTGTGTTTAATAAAAACAGATATTTAATGTGTACATTCTAATATATACTTTCCTCTTTTTGTTTTTAAAGACTGGTTAGCTCCCCTCAGCCCCCCAAGTGGAGCTCTGGCAGGCCCTGAGGGCGCAGGGAGTTGGGCCAGGCGTGTCCGGCTTCTAGGCTGGCCTCCCGAACCACAGGTGAGTCATCAGGTCGGTCAAGTTGGTGGGGCCGGAAGAGCCTGGCTGGCCCGGAAAGCTGCCTCCCAGGGCGGAATCCTAGAGAGCACTCGTTGGGAGAGGCTGGGAGAGCCTTGGGACAGAGGGTGTGTTCCTTCTGGGTTTATTTCTACATTTCCGCTTGGGGGCAGAGGGTGCGGGAGGGTGGAGGCCGGGGTGCTGGCGTGGGGGTGGGGGTTGGGGTAAGGATGAAGGCCAAAGGAACAGTTAAGTACGTTTGGAAAAATTGCTGTGTACTTGGGCGTGACTCTCATTCCGTCTTTAAAAGAAAAGGACAGTTGGGTCCTCCTTTTATAATTAGGAAAAAATGTTAAAAATGAAAAAAAAAAAAAGCAACTACGTGGAAGACTTTTGATGATGGTTGCGGGACTCTGTCATTTGTGGAGTCCGAACCCTGACGGGAACCACTAATCTAGCGCTTAACACGGATGCCTCATCGTGTCCTCTGTTTCACCAATGCTGACTTCCCGTCTCCAGATGGATTTGTTATTATTATGCAGGGGGCAGACCTTCCCCGGGGAGGCCCGGGGCAGCCACTTGGTCCCAGGCTGCTGCTGCTGCTGCAGAACCCTCGGTTGAGCACCCCAAACTTCCTCCATGAAGTTTTTTTCAGAGGTTTAAGTGGGAGGTGACAGCTCACATTTAGAAGGTTCTTCATGGCGTACAAAGCGTCTTGTTTACACTTTGAATGTGACCTTCACCACGAAGCGGGGAAGATAAATTTTGTTACTGTTAATATGCGACTTGTTAGTGAACCAAAGCTCGGAGAGGTTAAGAAGCTTGCCAGACGTCACACGACCAATTAGAGGCAGAACTGAAATCTCTGGGTTGCTTGCGGGGAAAGCTCATGATGTGCCTCTGAAGTTTCCAAGCCTTGTTACAAGTCAGATTATCTCATTTGCCTTTCTAACAGCCTGTGCATTAGGAGGGTGGATGTTGTCATCTTTCTCTAAGAGATAAATTAAGGAAGGCCCCCAGTGTCGCGCAGGGGCAAGGGGCCGAATGTAATGCCAAGATCTCTTTGCTCTCCTTCTAAGTGTCGCCTCCAACGTTTGTGCATATCATGAGCAGAGGTGTGTGTGGGTGTGGGTGATGTTACCAGACGGAAAAAAAAAAATAAAAGGAAAACGCTACATGAAATATTCGTCTCTGGGCAACAATCGCTTCTCTGGGCAACAATCGCTTCACAGCTCGGCTCAGAGAGCTGGCAAGTCCCTGATCTCAAGCTTAAAAATGAGGGAATAAGAACCTCAGATAAGCGCGGTGGCTTTGCTCCCCGCCCGTGTCACATCCGTTTGCCCTGTGCTTCTCTGTTCCACACTGGCTGCTCCTTTCCCGACACTCTCCCTGAGAACCCGGAGGCTCATCGTCACCCCTGCTTTGCCCCCGCTGCCATGCACGTCCTCATTCTATTTTGGATCTCTAGAAACACCTATGAGCCTGACCTCTCTTTCCAGCTCTCTTGGGGAGAGAGACCTCAGTCCATTTCAAGCAGTGGAGACCGTCGGGTTGAGCTCTGCACGGAGTGGTCCTCACTGCTGCTCCCTCGGTCCCCTGCGGTGATCAACTGTAATTGGCTGGACGGGCGACCAGTATCTGCCACCCGGAGCCGGTCCTGGGCACAGAGAAGAGGTGCCACGCGGTCCCCAGGGGAAGGAAGTCGGCTGTGAGCAAAAAGCCTTGCTGGGTTCCCTCCTCTCCGGGGTGGACTGCGGGGCCAGTGGGAGTAGCCGTCTGGCACACACGTGAATGCTAAGGGTCACCCTTGCTCTCCTGCCACTGGGCCGGCTCTCCCCAGCTGGAAAGATGTGCCCAGTCTAGCTCAGGAGCCGCGTGGAGACCTCCATGTGGCCAGCCCGTGGCCAGGGCCCCTAGTTGGGTCCCCCAGGTGGCAGGCCTTTTGCAAGCCAGCATCCAGAGCCCCGGGATACTGGTGTTCGTCCTGGTACTTGCTGTTCACGTGCCCTGTCTGGCTGCAGCAGGGGGTGGGCGGGCAGAGGGGCTGGAGGGAGACTACCCACATCCACGGAGCAAAGATAACTTGGCTCTGGCGTGTCAGAAGGGGCTGTTTTCTGCATTCTCCACCTCCACCCAGATCCCTCAGCGGCTTTGATGTGTTTCAGCGTCCCATCCCCCATCACCTTCTAGCACCTTCTGACTTGTCAAGAAGCATAAAGTAATTGGCAGAGACGAGATAAAAGAGGGGTGTGTGTGTGGGTGCCGGGCGTCTAATTTCCTTCCACTGCCTTATTCTCCCCCCCCCCCGCCCCCAGATTTCTAATTGCATTTGAGAAAGAATAATGAGCATCAAATAAATACAGAGCAACTTACCCCTGCTCCACCTGTGGGGCACCGCCGCCTGAGCATCATAACACAACAGCAGAAGCAGCAGCGTGTTCCAACACATCTTTTGCTCCAAAAAGGTGACACTTGTCCTCGAACCCAATGGGACCTCAGGAGCTACAGGTATGCCCGTGCTGGTCCTCCCAGTGTGAAGGTAGAGTTCTTACCCCCCTTCCCTTTACAGAAGTGCAAAAGGCGTCCTTTCCTGCCCCAGAAGGGTGGAGGCAGAGACTGCCTCTTAGGGGGGTGGGGACACAGGAATTGGGACCTCTGCTAATTCGACTCTCTCTGGGATTGGGGGACCGGGCTTCCACAGAGAGACTCTGTTTTTGAGCACATCTGGAGTGACTCACGGGGCATGTGATCTCCTTGGCAGTCGGGTGGATAAATATAATTTCTGTACTTGAGTTCCATGTGTTGGATGGACCCACTGGAATTTTTCTTTAGCAAACAGACTCGTGGAACTTGTTAGAGAGCCCGGCAGAGAGCTGGCTGCTGTCCGCATCAACACACACACACACACACACACACACACACACACACAGCAGAGCCAGGGGTGTAGACTGCAGGAAGAGCCAGGAGGCTTGGCTGGCAGACCAGACGCTGGGGCTGGCAGCCCAGCCTTGCCTTCAGGACAGCAGAGTCATTGTGGTGTCCAGGCTGAGTGTCACTTGCTGCCCTTCCCCTGAGCTGGACCTCGCCACGTTGGTGCCTGGGGCCGGCTCTGAGAGCCTTCCCCAGGTGGCAGGGTCAGCAGGTTGTGAGGGGCAGAAGCAGAGCAGTGCTGTGGCATGGGGGTATTGTATATGCAGGTAACCATCCAGGGACCCACAGGTGACCCTCTCCTCCCGGTCACATTCATGACACCCCAATTTCTGGGCTATGTCTAGCTAGACCTGGGACCAAACCGCTTTGATTCTCCTGAGCAAAATGGTAGTGTTTTCCTATGATCTTTTTGGGGATGACTATTTTTATTGAGGTCTAATTGACATATAACATCGTGTAGGTTTAAGGTGTGTACAACGTGACGATTCGATTCGATGGCCTTCTGTATTGCAATAAGATCACCACTGTGGCGTTAGCTAACACCTCTATCATGTCACGTAATTATCATTTCTTTTTCGTGGTGAGAACATTTAAGGTCCGTGATCATTTTCTTTAAAATTTTTTTTAACGTTTATTTATTTTTGAGACAGAGAGAGACAGAGCATGAATGGGGGAGGGTCAGAGAGAGGGAGACACAGAATCTGAAACAGGCTCCGGGCTCCGAGCGGTCAGCACAGAGCCCGACGCGGGGCTTGAAGTCACGGACCACGAGATCATGACCTGAACCGAAGTCGGCCACTTAACCGACTGAGCCACCCAGGCACCCCTTGATCATTTTTAAAGTACTGCCATGGACACCTTGGTTTTTGTCTCATACCTTCTTGACCTTCTCCGAAATGGTAGATGTGTAATGCCGGAGCTTGAAGGACATTTTAGGATGACTTATGTGCATGGTTTCCCACCTAAAGAGGTGGTGCCCAGGGTGCAATGGCCCCTGGAGAGACCTCAAGGTCTCTCTGCTTTGATCAGAACTGAATTTTTTTTTTTTATCCGTTACAAGAAGTTGCTTGAAAAACAAATTTGACTATAAAATTTGAAAATCACTGATCTGGGATGCCTGGGTGGCTCAGTCAGTTCAGCGTCCAACTTCAGCTCAGGTCATGATGTCACAGCTTGTGAGTTCGAGCCCCGCGTCAGGCTCTATGCTAACAGCTCAGAGCCTGGAGCCTGCTTCGGATCCTGTGTCTCCCTCTCTCTCTGTGTTTCTCTCTCTCAGTGTCTCTCCCTTTCTTTCTACCCCTCCCCTGCTCATGCTCTGTCTCTCTCTGTCTCAAAAATAAATAAACATTAAAAAAATTAAAAAAACCCCACCGATCTTACTAATATTGACAGTAGCTATTGGGTGCTTAATTTGTTTCAGGCACTGTGCTAGGCCCTCCTTGTCTTGACTGATTTAATGCTTGCATCGAGCTCTGAGGTCTGTACAGCACTGCTCTCCTGTCTTGTAGGCATATACTGTGAGTCACAAATGTAATTTAAAAATTTCTGGTAGCCCCATTAAAAAAAGTGAAAAGAAACAGTATTATACCATTCATAATGATATATTTTATTTAACCAAATATATCTAAAATATAATTTCTACATGTAATCAATATACGTCTCAACAGAATCTTTCCTATTCTCATGTGTATTTTGCACAGCACATCTCAGTTCAGAACAGCCACATTTTAATTTATTTCCTTATTTTTAATGTTTATTCCTCTTTGAGGGACAGAGAGAGAGCATGAGCAGGGGAGGGGCAGAGAGAGAGGGAGACACAGAATCTGAAACAGGCATCAGGCTCTGAGCTGTCAGCACAGAGCCTGATGCGGGGCTTGAACTCACAGACCACGAGATCATGACCTGAGTTGAAGTTAGAAGCTTAACCGACTGAGCCACCCAGGCGCCCTCAGGACAGCCACATTTGAAGGGAATGCTTACATACATGTGGCTAGTGGCTACTGCACTGAGCAGAGCAGGGCTAGGAGAGGTTCTGTCACCAGATCACCACAGTAAGTTTAGTTATTGCCTCACAGAGGTTCTACTTTCTTAGCAATTGTCACATGTACAAAACAGTGTTATCGGTTCTAGTGTCCATGATATACATCGCATCCCCAGGACGTACTTATCTTATAACTGGAAGTTTGTACCTTTGACCACCTTCACACATTTCTTCTATCTTTGGCAACCACCGATCTGTTCTCTGTTTCTTTTCTTTCTTTTCTTTTTTTTTAGGTTTTACATAGAAGTGAGATCATATGGTTTTTGTCTTTCTCTGTCTGGCTTATTTCACTTAGCACAATGCCCTGGAGTTCCATTCATGTTGTTGCAAGTGGCATGATTTCCTTCTCTCCTATGGCTGAGTGATATTCCAGTGTGTGTGTGTGTGTGTGTATGCACACACACCACCTCTTCTTTATCCATTCATCTGTCAGTGGACACTAGGTTATTTCATGTCTTGGCTATTGTGAATAATGCTGCAGTGAGGATGGGGGTGACATGGTTGGATCAAATGATAATTCTATTATTAATTTTTTGAGGCCCCCCCCCATGCTGTTTTCCACATTGGCTGCACCATTTTGCATTCCCACCAACAGTGCTCAAGTGTTCCCTTTCCTCCACATCCTCACCAACATTTGTAATCGCTTATCTTTTTGATGATGGCCAAGCTAACAGGTGTAAGGTGATATCTCGTGCTTTTGATTTGCATTTCTCTGGTGATGAGTGATGTTGCACACCTTTCACATACCTGTTGGTCATTTGTATGTCTTCTTTGGACAAATGGTCAGTTCTTCCATCTGTTTTTTAATCGGATTGTTTTTTTTGGCTACTGAATTTGTATGAGTTCTTTATGTATGTTGGATATTAGTCCCTTTTCAGATATATGATTTACAAATATTCCTTCCCATTTTGTATGTTGCCTTTTAATTTTGTGGATGGTTTCCTTTGCTATTCAGTGTACTTCTTTTTGTTTAATTAGTTAATTTATTAGTTCAGAGAGAGAGAGAGTGTGCACACAGAGGAGAGGGACAAAGGGATGAAGAGAGAGGACCCCACCACTACAACATGGCAGCAGGAGGCAAATGTCTAGGTTCTCCAGGAGCCTCACTGAAGGCTCAGAAACCCCTGGCCTAATACACTGACTTTTTCACGCTCTCCTTGTTTTTCTTACTCATGCAGCAATTCTGTGCACACGGGCTGAGACCAACAAACCCTGGGCTTCTGTGATAACACAGTAAACCCCAACACTGGAGCTTCCCAGAGTTACTGATTGTGTAAAGAACACTTTGGGGGGTGGGAAGGATGTTCTACTTAAAGCAACAGCCTTTGAGTCCATTTTCACCTCTGAACTCCCACTGCCCTTAACCGTGTACCTCTGATCAGCAGCGGTTGCTTTACAGCTTAGTCATACCTAACCATTTACTGAGTTCTGACCACACACCTGATTTTATTTCATTCAGTTTTCATGGCAAGTCTGTTTGGTGGATGCTATAACAGAGCTCATTTTATGTATGGCAAATTGAAGCTTAGAAAGGATAAACAGCTAGGGTCACACAACTCTTCAACGGTAAATACTCGTATAAGCTACCTAGCAGGGGCTGAGATGAAAACGAAACGCCAGTGAAATAGCTTCTACCCACCAGAAGCATCACGCAGCAGAGGGACTGCGGGGCTGGCCCTTGCCATATAGAGTAATAGGTGGGGGAAGCTTCTGGTCATTTTGAGGGCTTCAGCACCGAAGCGGGACAGTCAATACCCATTGGTTTGTCATTCACTAATTCATGCATCTAGTCTTTGGGCATCAACTCTTTGAGTTGATCAGGCAATAGGCATATCAAACCGAATGAGGGGTCGTCCCCAGCATCAAGAATCTGTATTCTAATCAGGGAAATTGGCACCTCCATAGATATTTAGAACATGCCATGTTAGATTTAATGATGGAGGATCCTATGGTAGGAAATGAGAGGGGAGAGTTATCAGGGAAGGCTTCTTGGAGGAGTTGAGACTAGAATTAAGTTTTTAGGGATGAGTTGGATTTAATTAGGTTGTAGGAGAAGGAACAGTGCGGGGGGGGGGGGATAACCCGAAAAATGGCACAGAGGGGAGAGACAGGTTGATGTGTATGTGGAACTAAAAGTGGTGGCCTTGTTGGAAGATCAAGGATGAACCAGGCGGCAGTGGGAGGCAGGCTGGGAGGGAGGCAGGGCCCAGTCAAGGAGAGCCTTTTGTGCCATTCCTGGACTGTGCGCTATCGGGAATAGGGAGTCATCGAGGCCACCGTCGGGGGAGTGAGGTGGCCAGCTTTATGGTGGCTGTGCTGCTGAGGGTGGATTTGACAGGGTAGAGGCCAGTCAAGGAGAGAGCAGATACGAAGCCCTAGGGAAACATGATAAGGACCTGAAGCAGGGCCGGGGCTAGTGGTGAATGTGAGGAGTGCATGACTTGAGCAAGCTGGAAGTGGTAAAGTCAGGGGCAGACGGTGATCTCACAAAGAGCTGAGAGAGGAGAGAGGGGGCAGACCAGAACTTCTGGGGTGTTCCCAGCTGAGACTGTGGGCACGGAAGGAGGAGGTGCTAGTTTCGGGGATGTTGTGACTTCATTGTGGAGGTGTGGAGTTTGTGTGCGGGGCCTGCGTTGCTTGGTTTCTAGGCACTCGCTCCCTACTGTGCCCTCGGTGCCATGCAGCTACTGTTTACCTGTGAGCCTTGGGGACGGCTTCTCACTCTCTGAGCACTAACATCCGCATATGGGGGTTCTCTGCTGTGGTCTGCAGCAGTAAGGATGGGAGACAGTGTAAACTTTTCTCAGAGAGAAGGGTTCTTTGTAGATGGATTGGGATATGAATGAAAATAGATCCCCCATTGGAAGGAAATATGGACACCATGGCATAACTCTTTTGGGGTCTCCCCCCTTAACCAAGAGGGGGGCCTTAAGCTCCCCTCTTTATCTGGTTGATTCCATTCATCCTTTGCATTCTGGCTCAGGTGTCCCTCTCCCTGGGAAGCCCCTTCTGGCCTCCCTGCCTAGAGCGATTTTCCCAAGGGAGCATATTTATAGCGCTGTCAACCTATCCTCTGTATCTCAATCCATTTGTAATTTTACTTTGTGACATTAAAAAAAAAAAAATGTTTTAGGGGCGCCTGGGTGGCGCAGTCGGTTAAGCGTCCGACTTCAGCCAGGTCACGATCTCGCGGTCCGTGAGTTCGAGCCCCGCGTCGGGCTCTGGGCTGATGGCTCGGAGCCTGGAGCCTGTTTCCGATTCTGTGTCTCCCTCTCTCTCTGCCCCTCCCCCGTTCATGCTCTGTCTCTCTCTGTCCCAAAAATAAATAAAAAAAGTGTTGAAAAAAAAAATTAAAAAAAAAAATGTTTTATTTATTTTTGAGGGAGAGAGTGTGAGAGTGTGAGCGAGCGAGGGGCAGAGACAGAGGGAGACAGAGGATCAAAAGCAGGCTCTGCCCTGAGAATGTAGAGCCTGATTCAAGGGCTCGAACTCATGAACTGTGAGACCATGACCTGAGCCAAAATCAAGAGTCGGACGCTCAACCAACTGAGCCACCCAGGCACCCCTTTACTTTGTGAGATTTTGATGAAGCCTATTAAACTGTAGATTGTAAGCCCTATGAAGGCAGGGGCTATGCCAATGTTTGCTCACCATTGTATCCCCAGTACCTTCTGACACTTAGTAGGTGCTCTGCCAGCAAGGCAGCTGGGCAGTAGGGGTCTCTGTCAAGGTCCTGGCAGAAAACAGGTGGCACTCTTTAAAAAGGAGCTGAAGCATCTAACGAAGAGGCTCTTTACAAGGAGAGAAAGCGTTAAGGGACCAGTCCAGGGACTCATCACAGTGGAGGCTGTTACTATGTGGGCGGGATCAAAATAGGTCCCCCAAGAAGATATTTTGAAGTCCTAACCCCCAGTTTCTGTGAACATGATCTTATTTTGAAATAGAGTCTTTGCAGATATAACCAAGTTAAGGTCAGTTTGGGTGGGCCCTCATCCCATGTGACTGGTATCCTTCGAAGAGGGGACACAGACAGAGACACATGAGAAGAAGACAGCCATGTGATGATGGAGACGGAATGGGAGGGATGCACCTGTAAGCCAAGGAATGCCAAGATTGTGGGCCATGATCCGGAGCTAGAAGGGGCAAGGAAGGATCCTCCCCTACGTGTTTCAGGGGGAGCATGGCCTTGCCAACACCTTGATGTCAGACTTTCTAGCCTCCAGAACTGGGAGACAATACACTTCTGTTGTTTTCAACCATCCAATATGTGTCGCTTTGTCACAGCAGCCACGCGACTCTCCTACACCCTCCCTCCACCTGGGGGACAAAGGAAGGAAATAAACTGTTTGAAATGAGCTTTAGCAGAGAGGCCACCTGCCAAGAGCTGGGGCCCAGGTGAAAGAATACAACCACTGCCAACTACGGTCCAGCAGGGAACAGGGGAATACACGCCTTGACCTCTCTCCTCTCCCCCTTTCTAATTTCCCTCTCCTGCTTCCATTAGTCTAACCCATCTGACAGCCAGAGGGCAAGGGAGTGGGGCGATGGGGTCTGTAGGTGTCAGCCTCCTGGGCACACGGCAGAGTGGCCAAGGGGGAGAGTGATGTGAAGGCCGGGAGAATAGATCCCATCCCGTAAGTAAGTAAAATGAATGGGAGCAGGACAGAGGCAGAACTCCAAGATCATTCTCGTTTCTAGTTTGGGAATGGACAGTTTTATGGCACTGCTCCGTTTCTATCATGCGGAGAAAAGAGAGGAGACCTAGGTTTTAAGAGTTGGGACTTTTGTGTCTGGCTTCAAGCCCTGCCCCCTGGCTCAACACCCAGGTTCTGAGTCTTATGAAGCCTCCCTCTCTGCGTGGCCAGCCGGCACCTTTAGGCTGGATTCTATTTTAAGGCTGTAAGTGAGGTAATTTGGTGTGACAACAGAAACACAGCTGTAATTATGAAGGGCCAGCCTCTAAAGCAGAAAAGTCACCGGCCCTGAAGAGTTGCCAACACAAATGACTCAGTAGTACGTGCACGTTTGTGCCAGGCTGGGCCAGGACACCCCCCGGCAGCACAGAGGTCCCCTGCACACAGAGTAAAAGGAACATTCGGGTGATTCAGCTCCTGTGGCGACGTAAGGCCTCCACATCCAGGCGTTGGCAGCTCTACGGGCCCGGGCAGTCATTTGGGGGAGTAAAGGTGAGGCCCACCAATTGATGGGCCAGTTGAACAAAATGGGCCGGATCTCTCCTCTGGTGGACATGCCATCAGGCTCAGGCTGGGCAGCAAAGCCCCAGAAGCCGGGTTTACATGTCACCACAGCATCTGAAATGCGATCAGTTCAGCCGCCTGGCTTCTGCATAGACGACGTGACCGCGTGGTCTCCATTGTAAGTGCAGGTGCCATGTCTGGGGAGGCCAGAGAGTGGAGAGACTGTGTTTTTGTTTGACTTGTCCAGCCTGGGATCTTTGTGTTTCTCAGATTAAAAATAGCCAGTTAGACCCTTTGCTTCTAGCGTGTGTGTGTGTGTGTGTGTGTGTGTGTGTGTGTGTGTATGTGTGTGTGAGGGAGGGAGCTAAAACAGGGACATAGCATGCATTCAGATTTCACTGGAACAGATTCTAGACATTCCTATCCATCCCTTAGGCTTCCTAACTCTATTCGTGATGCTACTAGTCCCTCTCAGAATTGACCCAGTTGTCTTTATATGACAAACAGGTGTCCACCCCTGCAAGCCACTGTGGAGAAAACATCAGTGGTGGCACTGTCCTCTGAGAGGTTCCAACTTTTTTTTGTTCTTTAGCGAAAGCAACTGCCAAACAGGATCTCCCAAAGCAAGTTACCAGGGAGTCTGAGATAGGCAGATAGGTAGACAGACAGACGGACCGATGGCCCCATCCAATCCAGTGCTCCTGGGGTTGCCTCGCCTGAGGAAGCAGCAGAAGGAGTCTTTGCGGGAGGGGCTCAGATCTTCAGTATGGTTTTCTTCTTCTTCTTTTTTTTTTTTTTCAATTTTATTGAGAAATTATTGACAGACATCCCTGTAAAAATTTAAGGCATACAGCATGATGGTTTGATTTGCACATGTTGGGAAATGATGACCACAGTAGCTTCGGCTAGCGTCCATCTTCTCGTAGAGGTAGAATAAAAAGAAAAGAAATTCTCCACGTGAGGAGAACTCTCAGGACCGACTGGTTGGGACACCGCTGTCCTCAGCAGTGTTAGCTGTAGTTCCCGCACTGTACGACGTGTCCTTAGGACTTTCTTATCTGATAACTGGAATTTTGTATCGTTTGACTGCCTTCCTCCGATTCCCCTCCCCCTGGTATAGTTTTCTTGACTGATTACAATCCAGAGGGATCCCTGCTATGGCTTCCAGAAGGCACTCTGCTTATGGTGACTACATACCCTGGGGAAGTAAAACTCCTCTCCAGTCCTCAGCCCCTCACTGCTGTTGGCACGGCCGGTGAGGGCTAAATACCGTTTGATCCCTCCTCAAGACTTCTCATTTCCTTTGCATTTTGTCCTCCAATGCCCTACCTACATACTAATAAGAACTTGGATATTTTTGGATATTTAAAGGCAAAGGAGCAAGGGCCTTAGAAAATACCAGCTGGATTTCTAGTTACTACCAACTAGGGGATGTTGGTTGAGGCATGCTATTTGCACTGCAAACTGTAAAGAGGGGTGTCTCAGTTACACAAAAAAGTAGAAGTCACGCTTGCTCAAAGAATTATGACCTAGGGGTGCCTGGGTGGCGCAGCCGGTTAAGCGTCTGACTTCTGCTCAGGTCATGATCTCGTGGTTCGTGAGTTCAAGCCCCATATCAGGCTCTGTGGTGACAGCTCAGAGCCCGGAGCCTGCTTCGGATTCTGTGTCTCCCTCTCTCTCTGCCCCTCCCCGGCTTGTGCGCGCGCCTGTGCCCTCTCTCTCTCTCTCTCTCTCTCTCTCTCTCCTCTCCAAAATAAATAAACATTAAAAAGAAATGAAAAAGAAAAAAAGAATTATGACCTAGAAGGCAAGACATTTAATTAGAAAAAAAACTTATAGTCAAGGCAATATCTGCTAAGAGCAGTGGGTATTAAATGTGTGACACAGCCCTGCAGTATGTTAATCCACTGGGATGTTGGGAATGTTTGTTACAGGAGTTAGGCCTACCCTGACTAATATTCTGTGTGTGTGTGTGTGTGTGTGTGTGTTGGGGAAGGTGGGAGTGTCAGAGAGGTGGAGGTGGTGGTTGGGTGATTCCAGAAGGAATTTCTCAGAATGGAAAGTTCACTGGGGTGGGCGTCTTGGCTGTTCTCCGGCTAGGATTCCATAGAAGGCGAAGACATTGCCGAGACTTTATAAAGGAGGAAGTGATTGGCGTCCCTGCACGTTAAATCCCACCTCTTGCCCTGAATTCTCGCCTTGCAGGGATTTGATGAATGGATGTGAAAATATGCTCCGAAGCTGTCACTTACAGTAAATGGCGGGTCGGCTCTGCTCGGAGCCAGTGGGTGGCTGGGCTGGGAATGGGGAGGAACAGCCAGGGAGGCGTTGGACGTCCGTGATCCCAGCAGGCTTGGGGAAGAGAGGCTAGTTATGCAGGGAATTTCCTGCCTCTGCAACCCCTAATGCCAATAACCACAGCTTAGCAAATTTACCTCCTGGCCGCTTTTGGTAAAACTTCAAAACAGTGCCTCAGAAGCTCTTTCAGGTTTGTCCTTAAAATCCAAATCCAGTCCATGGCGGGTTACTTTCTGAATCAAATTTTGGTAAATAACTGCCAGCTAGTTGATTTTCATCAGCGATCAAGGGGGAAGAAACTTTCCTTTTTCTTTTCCCTCTTAATGCAGAAATGCTGGGGAAAGCATTTGTTGCAGAAAGAAGAGAGGGGTGGAGGCTAGGGGAGAAGTTAGAAAAATATCTTGGTTTTCGGATGGCATTGTCAGGGCTAGGGGGCACCAGGGGCTGGGCCGGGGCAGTCAGGCGCTCCTTTATACATGGGGTTGTCATTTTAAGAGAAGGCTGAGAGCAGCTTTGGGAAAGGACCGAGAAGGAGTCAAGTAACCGACAAGCCCCACCCGGGCCTGCTGTGTGGATAAATGAGAGCGCTGAGCACACGGACCTCCTCCTGTTCAAGGACCCAGGCAACAGTTTCACTCCCTATCTTGGAAAAGCAGAGTGGGGAGCATGTGCGTGGGAGGGTGTACGTCTTGATTCGAAGGCGCTGGGAAAACAGCAGGTCATGAGGTCAGCCAGTGCACATAAGGTATTCCTGGGGTGACCTTATGGGGTGACCTGAGGAACAAACAGTGTCTGAAGGGGACGCCTAGGAATCTGAGTGGCTTGGGTAGAGGCCATTTTGTTGCAACATCTACACTTGGTTGTCCCCTTCCCTTTACTCGTGACCCTGTGCAGTAGAGATCAGTAGAGAGATGGGACTAATTAGGAAAAGGGACAGGAGAGGAGAAGTCTGTAAGAAAGGAGAGATCAAGGGCCAAGCTAGGAGGGATGAGAGGAGACCAGGAGGGAATGGGGTGAATTTGCGTCCCCCCAACTGCTCTGCCCGTTGTATATCCCGTGTGAGGAGGCTACATGGGTGAAGGGAGGCCATCATTGGTGGAAACCCGTGCCCACGGGGGCACGGCAGTAATGATTTAGACAATTAGGGCTTCCGGTCTTCGCGGTTCAATAACTACGTGTTGACTAAATCTTAAGGCAAAGTGATTATTTTGTTTTTTAAAATGTGTATCCAAATGACTCTTCTCAGTCTTCTGTATGCATGTCCAGGAGGAGTATAAAAGTCCCTGCCTGTGGCTGAATGGATGCCCGACTTCATGATGGGCTTTGTGCACTGCAGTTAGACCTTCAAGGTGTACTATGGGTGTGTTAGACAAAATAAGAATCAGAAAGAATAAGAAGGGGTGTTAGGAATTCATTCAAGGTTCTGTCTGTTGGGAGTGCTTTGGAGACCTGGTTAGTGGTCCCCCACGGGCGGTAGTCCTTCCTTTCTCAAGGGAGATCAGTCGTTTTCCCACGCAGCGCAGAGAAGTTGGTGAAGCGGATACATTTATTTACATCTCACGGTGCCCGCTGGCCGCCTTCAAGTTGCTCCCAGTGGGGAGAACAGGAGAGCATCTTTCCTTTGAGACTAGGAGTCATCTGCTGAAGCGAAATGGGTGTGTTTCTTGTACCACAATAAGATCTCCAGTCTTTGCTGGTGAGCCCGTAGGTACAGAGTCGCATCCTTGCGTATGAGGAAACACCCACTTTTGCCCTGCGATTTCAGAGGTCATTGTCATAACCCTGTGAAGTAGGTGCTTGGCAGCAGCTTTTAGAGAAGAGGTTGAGTTAGAGGGTTTTATGGTTGAAAGGACTTTAGGTCATCGAGTACTTCTCTCTCTCTCTCATCTTGCTGTGACCTGTGGAGGGTGACTGTCCTTAAAGTTCATTTGAATAGAGAATTGAAATAGGCACCTGAAGCCATTTGCTAAAAAAAAAAAAAAAAAAAAAAAAAAAAAATCAAATGAACATAATAACCCCAAACTAAAACCAATGCAAGTATCCATTAATAAGAGAGTGGATAGGTGTGCCTGGGCGGCTCAGTCGGCTGAGTGTCCGACTTTGGCTCAGGTCATGATCTCACGGTTCGTGAGTTCGAGCCCCGCGTCGGGCTTGAGGCTGTCAGGACAGAGCCACTTAAGATCCTCTCTCCCCTTCTCTCTCTGCCCCTCCCCTACTCATTCTCTCTCTCTCTCTCTCTCTCTCTCTCTCTCTGTCTGTCTCAAAAACAAATAAAAACCATTAAAAAAAATAAGAGTAGATAAACACAATGTGTTACGTTCACACGGCAGACTATTATCCACCAGTAGGAAAGAACAAATTACTGACACATCACGGGTGAGCCTAAAAAGCATTATATTGAACAAAAGAATATGAGGTTGATATGATATATATGATGTTGAAGAATAGGCAAAGCTATATATACTATGGCACTAGAAGTATAAAAAAGAGGTTACTTCCTGGAGTGAGGGAGGCTATTGCCTGGAACAGGGCAAGAGATAACTTTCTGGAATGGTGGAAATGTTTTATATTTTTATCCAGGGGAAATCTGTGTGTGTGTGTGTGTGTGTGAGAGAGAGAGAGAGAGAGAGAGGAATGATTGAGCTGTATACTTAGGGTCTGCACATTTTACCAAATGTAAATCGTACCAGAAAAAAACCAAACCAGACCAAAAAACAAGCCTCAAAACCAAAACCCAAGCAACGAACACACACGGAACGGGAGCTATGCGGTTAACCGACTTGGAGACGTGTATTGGTGGTATGTTCGTGAAGCAGATCTAATAGTAAGCAACCCTAATAGAAGTCCCGTGCCTAGCATTTTAAGTAACTTGGGCACAGCACTTAACGTCTCTGAAGTGTACTTTTTTTCCTATCGAAAGAAAAAGGGGTTCACTTATTCATTCCACGCGGAATCGGCCACGTCAGATGGCACCGCTCTAGCAGCGGAGAGGACACACAGGCTCCAAATACAGACCTTCCTGTTACTCTGCCAGCACAGTGAGCCCAGAAACACAGAAAGAAACGGAGCTGCCAATGCCTGCCCTGCCCTGTCTCCCTTTTCCTGCCTTTCTGCTGCAGCCAGCAGCATACTGAAAAGGCCTTATGTTCAGGCCCAGACGGGAGCTTCTTCCCCTCGTCCGGGGCCTGCTGTCCCTGTGCTCCTGCCCGCTGGCCCTGAAGTGGTCTTTCTGTTTGGTGAAGGAGTTTGAAGCCAGAGAGAGAGAGAGAGAGAGAGAGAGAGTATCTGAGGGCACTGGACTCACACCCAGCCCCGGTCCCTAAAATATGTGGCCAAGAATCCAAGTGTTACCTCCCCTCAGGGAGACAAATGATAGAGATCCTCCTTGGGGCTGTTCCAAAGAGTATATAGAGATACCAACCCCTCCCCAGCCCAGCCCACTACCTCAGGCCACAGAGCTGGTCCTGAGCAGGGTCCTTTTATCCTTTCATTGCCACGGAGCCTCCAAGAGGGAGAGAAGGGGACCGTAGGCTTTGGGCCGAGGCACCCAAGCAGCATCCGGGTAATTTTCCATCTTGCTTCCTTTACTCACTCATTGCCTCCTGATACAGGGAGGCAGACGAGTTATGTGGCCCTTGTTTGCCGATGGCAAAACAGGCTCGGAAGATGGAGGTGTCCTAACCGGAGGTCCTTGGCAAGAGGTTACACCTGCCTTCCCTGATTGAGCCTCAGGATCAACCCAGGAGACAAGCTTATCTCTTTGACCTGGGTGGAGTAAACAGGCCGTGGCCAAGGCATTCTCCTAACCGGGGCAGGGCTCAGTAGAAGCACAGATATTGGCCCAGTAACACCATAGATCCTTAGACAGGAAGGGACTGGAGATCAGAGACTCCAACTCTATTCCATAGACCAGGAAACTGAAGCCAAGATGGCGAGTAACTTGCTGAGGGACAAAAGCCAGTCAACGACAGAGCCAGGGAAAGAGCACGAGTGGCCGTGTGAACTCAAATTCCCGAGTCAACGTGATGGGAATGATCCCACCAGATTCGCTCAGATACATCCGGGCTTCTTAAGCTCAGCAGGATCCCCGTTTTGGGCTGCAGGGTTCCTCATCGTGGGCCACTGGCCTGTGCATTGGAGGGTGGTGAGGGGTGTCGCTGGTCTCTGCCCACCAGATGCCGGCAGCCCCTCTCACCCCAGCTGCTACAACCCAGGATGTACCCCCCCCCCCACCTCAGACATTGCCAAATGTCCCCGGGGCTACAGAATCGCCCGTGGTCGAGCACTTCCGCCACAGAGAGCCCCATCTTTCAGCTCCGCACACAAGGACGCGCTGTGATGCACTTATTTGCGGATCTGTCTCATGCATGAGTCTGAGAGTTCTCTGAGGTCACAGACAGGGTCCCATTCACCTTTATGTTCTCTGCGTGTGGCATAGGACTTGGCATGGGAGAGATAGGCCGTAAAGGGTTTGAACGACGGAATGGGCAGCTCATGGGGAGACCCTGAAACGTAGACTTTCACTTGCTGGGTGTCTAGTGTTAGATGAAACCCCAGTCTGGAGGGCAGCCAGAGGATATGACCTTCCTGACCTTCTATCAGAGGGAAGTGGGGGCCTCCTGTTCATCTGCTTTGTCATCTACTGTCCTGGCGGTTTTTTTTTTTTTTCCTTGAGTTCCTTTTCTCATGCTCCAGGCATAATTATGCGGCTTCTTCATTCTTACGACACGATGGAATAGATACTCTACCAGAGAGGTTTTTCTCACTGGGGATAAAGCCAGCATTCTGGCATGTTAAGCCTTGAGATTCTCATGTTAACAAAAAAGCCCCCAAATGCTGCCATTTAGCAGCCATGAGAGCCTCAGGGGAATATTTGTTATAGAGTCATATAGTTTTGGCACTGGGAAAATCCCAAGTAAACTATAAGGAAAAACCCCTACCACAAAATCCGATCTTCTTGTTTTTCTTAGTCTCAGAAATTTTCATCGGTGTTGGCTTTGGGCAAGTGGGATACTCCTCTGTGTCTGTTTTTCCAAACAATCCAATGCTTGAGAGGGTAGAGTTCTTTTTTGTAGGGCGAAACAAAGGGCTTTCGGAAGCCTTATATGAAAGTTACAAAATGTAAGTTCCAGTGAATCTTGAAATTCACTGCAACTTTCTCTTTTATGGTTTGCTTTGGGCAGAAAAAAACCCAGCAGAGACGGAGAGAAAATACAAGTATTTGGTTAGATAGGTCCCGCAGGGGAATTAATTTAACAAGAAGATGGACGGACCTTTCCAAGGACTTTACTGGTCAGTCAGTTCAAATGGACAAACGGATTTCAGTGTGATTAGTGAAAGAGAACACAGTTAAAATAGAGCAAAAGGACCATAAAGGGAATAAAGACATGGCAATGAGGGAGGAATGGGTGGTATTGGGTTATATTACTTTATATATAAATATATTAATGTTTATTTATTTTTGAGAGAGAGAGAGAGCGTGAGTGGGGAGGGCCAGAGAGAGAGGCACACACAGAATCCGAAGCACGCTCCAGGCTCTGAGCTGTCAGCACAGAGCCCAACGTGAGGCTTGAACCCACGGACCCTGAGATCATGACCTGAGCGGAAGCTGGTCACCCAACTGACTGAGCCACCCAGGAGCCCCATATTGGGTTAATATTACTTTTAAGGGGAATCTTACCAGGCTGCTCTGCATCAGGGACTACTTCATAACGCCCTCGTGTCTGGCCTTCACTGTGTTAGAATTCACGTGATTGCTTTTGGGGCATCTGGGTGTCTCAGTTGGTTAAGTGTCCGATTTTGGCTTGGGTCATGATCTCACAGCTCATGGGTTCGAGCCCTGCGTTGGACTCTGCCGACAGCTCGGAGCCTGGAGCCGGCTTCGGATTCACAGTCTCCCTCCCTCTCTGCCCCTCCCCCCGCTCACACTCTGACTCTCTCTCTCTCAAAAATAAACATTAAAAAAAAAAAAAAAGAATTCACGAGATTGCCCTCAGCCTAAACTTGGGTAGATGCCTGTTTCTCAGGGATGATGACCCCTGTTTATTATTAACTGGTTTCTCTCGGAGCAGTGGGAGATTTACCAGGACCAGAAGAGGTCCCACAGAACCAGAAGTCTTGGGGCCCAACTCAGATGAGGACCTCCGAACAGGACCCACGTTCAGGATGGGAGGGTGGAGAAGTGTCAGATGATGTGTCAGGAAAAGTTGGGAGACAGTTTGCCACTGGGGCTTCTGGTAAAGAAGTCACTGGGACAGGAGGTGGACCCCTGGATGGTCTGGGACTGGATCAGGTCTGGGCAGCACCAGAGGGAGGAAGCCTGGACTTTCTCAGGGGTGGATAGACTTACAGAATTTTGATCAGGAAGGGCTTTAGGCATCTAAATGAACCTTGCAGTTTTTAGATGGGGCAGATGGAGATTGACATAGGCAAGCCAGAGGTCTCCCTCCTAAACTTCACTGTCTCTTGTAATATTTATTTATTTTTTTGAGAGAGAGAGAGAGAGAGAGAGGAGGGAGGGAGAGAGGGGTAGAGAGAAAGGGAGACACAGAATCCAAAGCAGGCTCCAGCCTCTGAGCTGTCAGCACACGGCCTGACATAGAGCTCAAACTCATGGACCCAAGATCATGACCTGAGCTAAAATCAGACGCTTAACTGACTGAGTCACCCAGGCGCCCCGGCTTCACTATCTCTTCTAAGGAAGTGGTCCCTGTTTTATTCTGAGACCATAGAACGTATTTATTCATTTTTTTAGGTATTCAGCATGACCTCAGGCAAGCGAGTCTGAAGCAGCCAGACATGAAGCATTCCCAGTGAGGTTTATCTCTGACACTGTTCCATGCTGAACACAGAGCTACATCATTCTATGTGCTTCTGGCGGGGACCCCCATAAATCCTCATCTGCAGGAAAGGAATTCTGTCGCACTTCAGGTGACCAGCCTAGGACTGGGTGGTGGCCAGAGCCATCTGGGGGAGAGGGTACAGGAGACAGGGGTGAGAAGGGAGAGATGATGTGGTTGGTCGCCAGATTTAGCACATCCGAAAAAAATGAATGATTTTTTAGTTTAAATATGTTCCCCAATGGGGCACCTGGGTGGCTCAGTCGGTTAGGCGGCCGACTTCGGCTCGGGTCATGATCTCGCGGTCCATGAGTTCGAGCCCTGCGTCGGGCTCTGTGCTGACGGCTCAGAGCCTGGAGCCTGTTTCGGATTCTGTGTCTCCCTCTCTCTGACCCTCCCCTGTTTATGCTCTGTCTCTCCCTGTCTCAAAAATAAATAAAATGCTAAAAAAAAAAAAAAAAAATTAAAAAAAAATATGTTCCCCAATATTGCACGAGATATATACTAAAAATGTATTCAGTGTTCATCTGAAACTCAGATTTAACTAGGCGTCCTGTGTTTTATCTGGCAATCCTTTCTTGAGACTGTTGGCAGCAAGGGAGCCTGAATCCTTGCTGATGGTGGTGAGGTTGGGGGTGTGGCTCTGCCCCTATTTCAGATGAAAAGATGGCCGCCCGGGTCCTCCTTTCTCCTTCCTCCTCTCATCTGCCTGGGTTTTGAGAACAGACAGGAAATCCCATTGCCTCGGAGACGTCCAGGCAGCAAAGGAAGGAGAGAGGAGCTCTCGCAGGTCATTGCTACAGCACATTTCTTTCTCTAGTTCCCTTTTGTCTTGCGCCAGCGAGAGGAACAACACACCCTTCAAGGATTTGAGGACAGAAGGAAATGTGGCTAGATAAAGCTAGCACCCACTGTAGCATGTGTCCTGGGGAGATAATGGCTCTGAACCTGCTAAAAGAAATGGCCGGCTTTGTTCTTGAATAATAACCAGCTGGCAGCTTTGTCCTGTCTTCTCGACAGCTGGGTGAGGAGATTCAGATTTCAGGGGAAAGCAGTGATGTAGGGCTGACCATCGTGGACAGGGGGTGAGGTGGGGTGGTGGGCAATTTACCACACCAGACAACCCCCTATAGGGTGATACAGCCCCTTGCTACAGAGTATTTCCCCATTGCCTGTCATAATGCCCAAAGTTCTACCGTTAAGTCTTAAGACTAATGACCTTTTCTTTTAAAAATGCACATAAGCCTGGGAAGCACAACATATTAAGCCAGTATCCTTTTAGAGTGAATTAGCTCTTTAGAGTGTTTCTAACCCCACGTTTGGCTGAGAGCAGAGTCTTGGGGTTATTGGATCCTAGGGCAGGTAATTCTTGTGAGGACTAAGTGGCAGAGCGGTTGACCCACCGAGAGAGAATATGAAGAAAGCCCAGAAATTAAAGGGTCCAGGCAGTTTCAGGAGAACAGGGGAAGGCAGGGAGAAGGGGGCCGGAGGGGGGTTAGGTGGGGTGAAGCTCCCTGCCTTACCACCGTCTCGGCTGGTGCTCCCATGAGTAGAAGTGTCCCCAGCTTTCCAGACAGATTTGGGTTAAGCATTGCCAAGGTCTGGGCAACTGAATTCCTGTCCTGCTCTACTGCGTCAGTCAGAACAAGTCAGTTCTGCTCAGTTCTCACCCCTCCTGCCAGATGCCAGGAGGACACATGAGAGCCTGGAGAGGAAGGCTCTGCTTGGCCGCAGCAGGGAGAGAACCCACATCCACCAGCTTGAACCTCACAGGGTCTTTTGGTCTCGTGCAGCAGCAAGTTCGGAGTAGCTGGGATGGGCTGGCTTCATGCTTGAGCGTGCCGTCCGGGATATGGACACTCTCCACGGTCCTGCAGCAGAAGAGGGCAAGGGGTAAGGACTTGAAATCAGTGCTAAGTAAGCTGCAATGCCCCGGAAGGAAATCACTAGAACATAGGCTAGCCCTGGCATTTGGGGCCTTTTATCCATTTGAGGAAAAGTCTACCATGCTGATGTTTTGGTTTCCAGCTCTGTTTACCTTGATGAGTGGTTGATTTTTTTTAAAAATGCTTATTTAATTGGGGGGGGGGTGCAGAGAGAGAGAGAGAGAGAGAGAGAGAGATAATCCTAAGCAGGCTCCACACTCAGCATGGAGCCCAAAGTGGGGCTCGATCCCATGACAGTGACATCATGACCTGAGCCGAAATCAAGAGCCGGATGCCCAACGGACTGAACTACTCAAGTGTCCCAGTGGTTGAATGTTTTCTTTCCCACCAGATACTTGACCCTGTTTAGTCTTCACCCATAGCTTCCCCTCTATTTAGGAGGGTCCCAGCCACACTGAGGGGGCCAGTTCCGTGTGTGGATATCAGTGGATTCTCTGGGCACAGGATGATTTTTCCCAAACCCTTCACCCAACACCTTTACAAGAGAGCAGTGGTCAGAACTCTTGCTCGTGCTACACAGAGAATTCTTATCCACAGCTAGCGCGCTTTCATTTTATTTCAGAAGACTAACGCCCCAGAAGAGGTACGGCGTGTGCCTTGAAGGTCAGAAAGCTCGGATCCGCTGGAGGAACACACGCAATTTTCCATCGAGAATGGCTTGTGCTCTCCTCCTCCCCCCCTAGAAGCCCTATCAGTCCCAGAGAGTTCCCTCTGCTCAGGCCTGGCCAGCTGACAGAGTAGTTCTAACTCAGATAACAGCAGAATTTGGAGTATGCTAAAGCCAGTTGCAAAACTCCCTCCTCGGATGGATAGACCATCACATAAATGAAGATTAGGGCTTCTAGGGCCAGCGCCTGTACCTGGACTCGAGCCAGCTCTCCTAGAAATGTGTTCTCTAGAATGCGTTCTAAAGAACGTGTAGTGTTTCCCCTCCGTGTGACAAAAGCCGTCTGATTGAATGACGGTAAGAGCTTTGGGATCAGGAGGCCAGAGTTGAATGGTGCTGTACTTCAGGACTTAGGCTCTCAGAGATTGTTCTCTCCTCTGTGAGGAAGGAATAAAAATCCTGGATTGCCTCTGTCATAGGGAGGCCATGGGTGTGAAAGCATGTTTCCAAAGCTGAGCTTTGGAAGTACAATTCCCTGACTGTGATCACAGTTGTGGGTGGAGAGTGTTGATTTCATAATCAAGGGGCAGCCCATTCGGTTGATTCTGCCCCTACTGTCCCGGCCTTAGACAGTGAGTGATCCCTAAAGCAGTGCCTCGAACACTGCAGCTGCTAATCAAAGTCAAGGCGACATGAATTAACCTCAATAAACCAATGGCAAATGCTCCTCATCTCTACTTTTGCTCACCCCAGGACTGGGGACGCTGGGGTCCAGCCGGGCTGCTCAAAGGGATTGTCCGTTACGGGACATCACACATCGCTGAATGTGCCCATGAGCAGAGGCTGGGCACCGGTAAGGCGGAGTCCCGTTATATAACCGCATGAAAGGACATGAGAACCCGCTTCCCTGGAAACACTTCTCGGCTACTAGAAAGTCTCTCTTCATTTTCTGACAAGAAAAAAAAAATACTAGTATAAAAAAATCATTGGTTATCTCCAAAATGATCAAATAAAGGCAGTTTTCCTGGTAAAACCTGTGGATTCTGGTATCCTGTGCGTTGACATGGGGGACACAAATGGACAGAAAGAACAATGGCTGAAATTTACTGAGTCACTACTATGTTCCAGACACTGCCTGAAACGTTTACACATATTACTGCGTTTAATTCTTACAACAACGCGCTGGGTTGAGTACCCTTACTAAACCCACTTTACAGATGGGGAAACAGGTTCAGGGAGATCAAGGAATGTGCCCGTACAGCTGGGAAGTAGCAGGGCTGGGCCTTAGACCCAGAACTGTCTGATTCCAAAGCTCATGCTCTTAACCACGGTGCAATTATTTGACTCTTTGCCTTGTTCTCCTCAATTTGTAACTTGCAATCGATCCAAGTGAAAATGTATCCCTTGTGCCCTCCTGCCTTCTTTCTTCTATTGGGCAGCCCTGGGTTAAATTCCGTAGTCAGGCTCTGCCACACTGGAGGAGACCAGGGTTTGGTGTTGAGCTCCGTCTGGCCCAGGCAGGCTTTGAAGCTGTACTCAGGCTGGCTCCCTCTCTGGCAATGATTACCGCCTCCCGCCGCACCCCCCCCCTCCCCGCCAACACTAAGGGTGCTGAGATGTCCCTGGCAGTCCTTGTGGTGGGCGGGGGCGCAGAGCTGAAAGGGTCAGGGACAGGATGTTCTGCCACCATGGGGCATTCTCTGAAGCTGGGAGGGCTTCTTCCGCACCTTGCCAGCACTGCCCCCCAGCCCCAACCCCAGAGGCCGCCCAGAGCAGAGCTGAAGTCTCTCTTCTCGCTTTCTCCTTCTTTGAAATGGGCATCCTGATGGGATGATGGGGGCAAAGGGATGAGAATGTGCATTTTGCCGATTGTTTTTTTTTTTTTTTTAACGTTTTTTTTTTTTTTTATTTATTTTTGAGACAGAGAGAGACAGAGCATGAACGAAGCAGGGGCAGAGAGAGAGGGAGACACAGAATCAGAAACAGGCTCCAGGCTCCGAGCCATCAGCCCAGAGCCCGACGCGGGGCTCAAACTCACGGACCGCGAGATCGTGACCTGAGCCGAAGTCGGACGCTTTAACCGACTGAGCCACCCAGGTGCCCCGCCAATTGTTTAAAAGAAAAAAATGCTCGGAATCGATCTCATGCCCCCTCATTCCGCAAGCCTTGCAGCAGAGCTTCTGGCTGCTCCTTCCCATCTTTCTTAAATCAGTGCTAAAGTCACATCCCCAAGTCTTCCTTGAAGATCCGGGCTGGATAAGGGTACCCTCCCCCCATGCATTCCGCTCTCACAGTGCATTATTATCGCAGCAGTGCTAGTTAGTGCCTCTCTTACCAGTTTGCGTGTTGGTCTCCACCTAGCCTGGAAACTCCGTGAGGGCAGGGCTGCATTTCCTAGCACATAACAGATACTTACCCATGTTGGTTGATCTGGACCATAAAACTGAACTGAAGGAAAGATCAATATCCATTGCAAAGGTTTTGTTGTTGTTGCTGTACATGTGTATGTGTTTGTTTTTGAATACTCGACTCTTTTCACCCCTAAAAGGAGTTTTAGATGTCTTTAGAAGTTTATTGGCCTCACTCAGATCTCTGGGTCATAATTTAGTGTTCCAGAGAATTCTAAGGGAAAAAAAAATTATTTGCTTCTGCAAACCCTATCGTCCACTGTTCTGATAAAGGATCCCAGCTGTGACAAGGAGATTATTTACTTGAAACTAACGAGCAAAGCTAATTACTGCAGTAGATTGGGGCAGGGACAGAGTGTACCAGAGCAGGCTGTTGGCAAATGTTCCCAACCCTCCAACTAGGCAACGGGGCCAGTGAGCCCACTGGACGTGCCGGTGCCTTTTGGTCTTCGAATCGCCTCCTCAATAGCAAACAGACTCTAAGACTGTGGTTTGGGACTCAGTTGTCTGACAGGAGCCAAGAATGAATTTCTGTGGCTTGTTCTTCTTCTCCCTGGTTCCAATTTTTGTAAAATATGCAATAAAACAATTAAAGTCTGACTTTGTGGAGGAAGTGGGATCCACTCATCACGTCTCCAACTTCGTTCCTCACAACTTGTGCGTGGCTCCTTCCCTCTAGTACAGGGAGCCTGCTTCTTGCCTGTTCCATTCTCTGCCTGGAGTCTGAGCCACGTCCCGCCCAATGCAACTCAAGCTCACCTGCCAGGAAGTCATTGCCACCGACCCCACCTGACGATGCGCATGCCCCTTTTTGGCATTCTGAGCTGTGCTTGTACCAAGCCGCCAAATCCCATTCTAATGAACTATGTGGGACATCCAAATTCTTTCCTCTTGGTGGAATTTTGTTAAAATTAGAGCTGAGAGAAGGTAATAGTGTTACAGGGTAAGAATCAAATAGATGGATGAAATTAAATAACATAAAGTGCCTAGGCTAGTGCTTGACATAACCTATATACGTTTAATTTTTTTTTAAGATAGAGGGTGAGAAAGAGTGCTCGTGTGCATATGCGCGAGCAAGTGGGGAGGGGCAGAGGGAGAGGGAGAGAGAGAATCTTAAGCAGGCTCCACACTCAACGCAGAGCCTGACGTGGGGCTTGATTTCACAACCGTGAGATCATGACCTGAGCTGAAAATCAAGAGTCAGATGCCTAACCGACTGAGCCACCCAGGCACCTCCTAGACATTTAATTTTAATACGTGTCTTTAGAGCATATATTGGGAGGGCCAGTCCTGTTCTCTCTACTGAGTACACACACACACACACACACACACACACACATAAGCACGAGCACACAAACAGTGGTCTCTGCTTTCAGATGGTTGGCCATTTTGAGGAATGATAAGACACATATGTGTGACAGTCTAGAGACAGTCTTCATTCATGTGACGCATAGGCTACAGGGAGAGAGCAGGCATGGAGAGCAGGCAGGGGAGTGCTAGAATTTAAAATGAGGCGAAAACAGCCAAGGGTGAGGCTAATTGGAAAAGGCTTACTGGGGAAGGACGGTCTGAAAGTGTAGGTATGCTTTTGCCAGAAACTATTGGAGAAGGCACCATGGGCATGAGGAGGGGGTGGGGAAGCCCAGAGATGGTTACCATGGCAACAAAGGATGAGTGGACTCAGGGGCAGGGTCCGCAGGAGCCAGGGGTATGATGGCACCCGGGGTTGGATCGTTAGTGAGACTGTCAGGAGCCCCAACAATCATGGCTTCATGAGAGGGGTTGGTAGATAACGGGCATTTCAAAATCTGCATGAGGAAAACATTGGCTTTGCCTGGAATTCTGGAGTGAGGAGCATTACCTAGCTTAAGGTAGAAGCAGGCAGGGATACGGTCTCTGTGTTTAAGAGGAATGGGGCTGAGGGGCACTCTGGGAAATGGCAGGTTTGGCCAAGGTGACGGTGGAGGCGAGAGGTGAACGTGGCCTACAACAAAGGTGCTTTAGCACTAGGAACTGAAGCCTCACATTACAAACCATAGACACTGTAGGAGAAAGCTCTAGGGCAAAAAAGAGTGGATACCCCCCACCTCTTTTTTCCCCCCCCACAGAATTAGCAAACACATTCTGTGCTTGGTGCTTTGGGTCCTTAAGGACAAATAAGGAATTGTCATGGATCTATGTTCTTGGAATTTTGTTTTTTAACTGACAATAGAGAGATTCTTCTCTCTGCAGTTGGTCAAAATAAAGGGGAAAAAAAGTTGTGGAATCAATATAAACATAGGAGCTATACATCTTAAGCATTTTATTTTAACTTAAAATGTAAAATGTACATTCATTCCCTAACGTTTTAATGTCGAGTCTAGGCTTTTTCTCTGACCATGAGCTCCTCATTTTCCTTCTTACATGAGCCACTTTCATAAGGATCGGTAGTGACCACTGATCATTTGCTAACTCCTTCCACTGAGAGGCGGAGTTCAATTTTCCTCTGCTTGAATCTGAGCTTGTCTTAGTGACATGCTGGGATTTCTATGGCTAGACTTGGAACTCCCTGCTGGGCTCCTTAGAATGTTCTTCTGAGAGGCCTGAGCTCCACGAGGCAGATGGGAGCTGCCGGGTAAGAATTTACTACCTTAAGTTCTCCGGGCTTGCAAGGCCATACATGCGTGCTCCAGAGGATAGTCCCAGCTGGGCTCAGAGTTCCGGGCATCTCCGTGAAGGCACAAGCATGTGAGTGAAGGTGGCTTGGGTTCTCTCTCATTGACATGACCTGAAGCAGAACAATTGCATGGCTGAACCTTGTCTGAATTCCTAGTCCACAAGATAGTGAGGTATTACAAAATGGTGGTTGTTTCAAGCCACTGAATGTTAGGATAGTTTATTACATAAATAGACACCTGGAATTTTATTGTAAAGAGGCCTGGATGCATGTTCATAGGACTTGGAGAGACCTAGAGATCAGGCAGGCACGTTGGAATTCTGAATACTGCCAGAGTCCTCCAGAAATTGATCACAAAACGCGGGGCGCCTGGGTGGCTCAGTTGGTTAAGCTTCCGACTTCAGCTCAGGTCATGGTCTCACGGTTTGTGAGTTTCAGCCCCACATCGGGCTCTGTGCTGACAGCCTGGAGCCTGCTTTGGATTCTCTGTCTCCCTCTCTCTCCTTGCCCCTCGCCCACTTGCGCGCTCTTTCTCTCTCTCAAAAAAAAAAAAAAAAAAAAAAAAAAAAGAAATTGATCACAAAATGTGATGATCGTACAGAAGGTGTTTGAGCCTCCTTACTTTAGCTTTACCTTCCCTGCCCTTGCACGTTGAAGGGTCTCCTGTATTTACCTTTCCTAGATAACCTTGCTGGAAAAGTGTCGGCAGGCAGAGTTAGATATATAAATGGTCAGCCCTATCATTTCACCCATGTGACGTTGTTGCAA
Organism: Puma concolor; assembly: GCF_028749965.1. Lineage (NCBI taxonomy): Eukaryota > Metazoa > Chordata > Mammalia > Carnivora > Felidae > Puma > Puma concolor. The sequence goes on along the minus strand of NC_141668.1, from coordinate 18,519,485 downwards.
GAATCTGTTCTTCAGTGGTCGGTGTCTGTCTGCCTCCCCAGGGCCCTGGATAGTCTCTGAGGTCAGGGACTACATTTCCTGTTTGTTTGACAGGAAACGGGGGCAACGGCCCAGTTTAGAGAGAGCTGGAGATTTCTACCTCAATGCTAAGGCTCCTATTGATGAACCCTTGGCCAGGTCTGGCCCTTGGGTGTGCAACTGGTGTGGTTGCCCAGAGCCCCACACATAGAGGGACTCCGTGCTTGGTTTCACGCTCTGCTATTGCCATCTTGAAATTCTTCATTTCATAGTTTTTGAACGAGGGGCCTGTCAGTTTCACGTTATGCTGGGCCCTGAAAATTACACGATCAGTTGTGCCATGATTCATGCCGCGTACGGTCAAGACCAGGAGCTGTGGCTATTTCATTCGTGTTACCTGCCCTGTCTCACAGAAAACCAGTGGGATGGTGGGATCAGTGAGGAAGGAAACGCCACACAGAAACGTGAATGCCATATTCTTGTTTCCCTTGTTAGAAGATAAACTGAGGCATCTCAAAAACTTTAAGAGTTTGAGCCGAAATCGATCTGAATCGGGCAATGCCAAGTCAGAAGTGGTTAGGAGGGTTCTGCCCACAGAAGCCAGGAGAAGGAGACAGTGAGGAAGGAAGGAAAAAAAAAAAAGGAAATTATTTAAAGAGCTGTAGCTTAGAGCCTAGTTGGCTCTTTGTGATTGGTTGTCCTTACTGTTTTGATTTCTTTTTTTTTTTTTAATGTTTATTTATTTTTGAGGCAAAGAGAGACAGCATGAACAGGGGAAGGTCAGAGAGAGAGGGAGACACAGAATCTGAAACAGGCTCCAGGCTCTGAGCTGTCGGCACAGAGCCCGACGCGGGGCTCGAACTCATGGACCGCGAGATCATGACCTGAGCCGAAGTCGGACGCTCAACCGACCGAGCCGCCCAGGCGCCCCTGTTTTGATTTCTTAATCTTGCGCCATTACAAGATTTTGGTTTGCTTGCGTAGGCCGCTTTGGCATTAGAGCAACTTCAGTCTCGTGGCTTTCTCATTTAATTCATCTAATATGCTCTATATGACGGATTCCCAGCCCCCTCACTCCAATTGACAGAATGACCCGCTCTGGCAGGACGCTGGGTGGCTGGGTGGCTGGATGGACGAGTTGGGAGGGATGCTCTGCCCAGGATGCGGTTAGAGGCAGACAGCGCCCTACAGCTCCGTCCCGAAGCAATAAAACCCAGACTGCGCTCTCAGCCCTCCTTGCTAGAAACCAAGCTGAGGAAGCTCCTTTGTCCGGTAGCTGGGTTTTCCAACAAGGGGAGATTTGGGGCAGCGGGGAGCCAGAGTGGAGCAACCACTGGGGGGGCCGGGCACCCAGGGCTTCTAAGAGAAGGAAGAAATGAACAGCAAGGCCCCCCTCCCCAGGGGCTTCAGTAGAGATACAGGACGCTGGGGCAGGGGTTAAGGAGACCCGGACCCACTCCTGCCCCAAATATGAATCTTACTCTCTGGCTAAGTGCACCCTCCTCCTAACAAACCATCCCACCCTTGGTAATCATTTTAAAAACTCTTCTGGGGCGCCTGAGTGGCTCAGTTAAGCATTTTGACTCTTGGTTTTGGTTCAGGTCATGATCTCATGGTTTGTGAATTCAAGCCCTGCATCGGGCTCTGCGCGAAGCCTGCTTGGGATTCTCTCCCTCTCTCTTTGCCCCTCCCTTGCTTGCTCTCTCTCTCTCTCTCTCTCTCTCAAAATAAATCAATAAACATAAAGCAAACAAACACTCTTCTGCTTGCTTTCAGCATGTCCTCCCACATACGTGCTCAGATCCTATGCAGCTCTCTCTCCTGTGTCAAAATACCCTCAGACTGGGGTCAGAGGTTACCGAGCTGATAATTCTTCACCTTTTCTCTTTGTTTTTCCTGTCCTAGAACAGTGATGCTCAAAGCCTGCTGATAAATTGTTAGAAATGCTAATTCTCGGGCTCCACCCCAGACTTACTGGATCCGAATCAGAAACTCAGGAAGGCTGGTAATCTGCATTTTAACAAGCCCTACAGATGCTTCTAAGGATCACTAAAGTTTGAGACTCGCCTCTCCTGTGGAGACACATGGCTGGAATAAGGCCCCTTACCAGCACCCAAACTTTCAGAGGTGACACCTGTGAGATGCATCGCGTAGCCTTTTTGCAAGGGTTGGGGGCGGGGCGGGGCTGTACTAACTCTTTTAGGTACAAAACCCCTCCTCTACCCACACGCGCACGCATAGAGGGGGAAAGGCTTTGCTTCTCAATCTTTTATTTCACATCTGTTTTCTGTGCTTGGGGTTGTTTGAACAAGAGAGTCAGCGTTAGAATCAACTTGCTCGGAGGGCGTCTGGAAGGCAGGTGCGGACTGCCACTTTCAGTGCAAGCTGAGAACAAACACAGCACCCGGAGCCCAGATCAGCCTGCTGCTGCTGGAGGCAGAGGTGGAATTTCTGTTTTGCTGGGAGGATCCCCCCTAAAGCGCGGCCTTACCTTGGGGCCTTAATTAGAAGCAGCGGTGGCCCTCAGGCCTGCTGAGTCTCCGTTTGATGGGACTGCACAAAAGAGCTGAGATGGAAAACGAGATCTTTTGTTATTTCACACATTCTGCGAAGCTTTCTCATAAAAGCCCCCTTTCCCGGTTCTTATTTGCCGTCACTCGCACCAGGGTAGTTTTAAAAAGGTTTATACGGGGCAAACAGGTGGTAATATCTGACTTTCCCTTGTTTGCCATAGGCTGTCAGATTCAATTTATGTAATCTCGGCCCCACCTTGTCCCTCTCCAGGGGCCCTCTCCCTAACCAGCCTCCTTCCCGTTCAGGCCCCCTGCCCTTCCTGCCCCCCGCCCCCTAGGGGTGGCTCTCCTTCCTCCTAGGGTCTTCCTAGAGATGTCCTGGTGTCTCGTACTGGCTTGGATTCTTAAACATTTTAATTTTTTTAAATGTTTAGTTATTTTTGAGAGAGAGTGAGCGTGAGTGGGGAAGGGGCAGAGAGCGAGGGAGGCAGAGGATCCAAGCAGGATGCGGAGCTCGAACTCACAGACCGTGAGATCATGACCTGAGACGAACTTGGATGCTTAACCTACTGAGCCATCCAGGTGCCCCCGGAATCTGAAACGTTAAAAACAAACAAACAAAATTCAATGTAAGTGAAACTACCCATTCGACATATAGGTATTTTAATTTTATAATTGCACCCTCAAATCGACCTGATAAATCAAACTAAAGAACTGTGGAGATTTTCTTATGTTTTCTTTTTTCTGTTTGTTTTAATACCAATATAGGCAATAGAAGATATACCACAGGCTGAGGGACACCAGCTGTGAGCTATCTGAATGAATGGTAAGACGCCGGAATGCGAAGAGGTGTGACCATCTTCCTGGATCTGCCTCCTGTGTTGTGATGCAGCTCTTGGTTTGTGGTGAGTCCTGACTCTCTTCCATGTGGCACTTAACTGCACAGCAGAGTACCCTTACCCGGGTTAACAGGAAACATAAAAACGGATGTCTCATGACGCGTCCAAGGGGTCTTGTGCCTGGACCTATGGAGCTGCATTGATTGGATGGTCTCACATTGCTCTGTCTTGACTCTCTGGATTTTCACTTTGTGGGTTACTTTTTAAAATTAAAAAAAATTTTTTTTAAACTCACTTAGCTCCCTTTAAGCACAAGAGTAATTTATTGGGGGAATACTGGAGTATCTCATAGGCCAATAGTTACAGCCTAAGCTTCATGAAGGCCAGGAAGCAGGAAGTGGAGGGAAAGTCATCAAGAACCTAGTTGGTTATTTCATCCCCACTCTTCTCTCTCACTTGAGGTCACCTGGGCTCTTTTTCTTCTTTTCTCCATGTTTGATCCATGTTCTTTTTGATGTTTGTTTTTTTTCTCTGTAGACCATCTTTTACCTGTTTGGCATGAGCACGGATAAACATGGCTGCCACAAAATGGTGGACTGTTCCCTAGTTCCAGGGAGATCCTTGAGGTTGTCCCGAGTCCCAGTAGTTGGTAGAGAAGCTGAGTAATCTAGGTTGAGTCAGTTGTGACCTAGTCTGTGGCCAGGGACAGAGTCATGTAATACCAACATTACTGCTGTGTTTCATTTCATTAGGTAGAAATTTGTTCTGTTAAGAAGAATTATCACAAATTTGGAAATAAGGCAAAAGGAGGACAGCATGTCCTTTTAACGTCATAGTGGAGCATTGTTTAACCCCTAAGAGTTCTTTGATTATCTAGGGGATGTACCTTTGATTCACTTTCTGCTAGTGATTAAAGGTCCAGACTCTGTGAAGTTTACATGATAATTTATAGATTTTTGTCCAGTAGGTATTCAAATTATTTCTGTCTGGTAGAAAATATAACCAAAGCTTATGGTTTTATTGCTCAAACACATTAACTAGTTTCGTACCTAACCTAACAATCTTATTCCAACATTTCCTTTCTTTAACGATGATAAAATCCTTCACCCTATGCCCCTCCTTTGAACCAGCCCCCCCCCCCCCATCTTGCTGATCTCCTCATAAATAGGTTTCTCAATCTTGGCATATGATTATTTTGTATTTGTATGAGAACCATGTTAACTTTTTGAAAATTGTATTTTCATAATTCCCAGAAAAAGGGGGAGGATTGGATCAACACATCAATGGTATCTATTATATTTTCCTTTCTGGTTCCTGTGACTCTCCCATTCCCTAATGGCTGCCACAATATTTTACCAATGATCTGGTCTTTTGCTTTAGTGAAAGTCCAATGTCAGTAAATCTTTTTCAGTCTTTGTTAGTCTGAAATATATTTATTTCATCCTTGCTCCTGAAAGAAACTATCATTGGCTATCTATTTGAAGGTGACACTCTAAGGTGACTCTCTCTTAGGCCTTTGAAAATAGTATTCACCTGTCTTCTGGTTTCATTTGTCGCTGTTGAGAATTCAGAAGTCAATCTAATATTTATTCTGTCATGGGTAATTTTTCTCTTCTCTCTGGCTGTTTTTTAAGGCCTTCTTTTTCTCTTTAGTATTTTGTCTTGGTAAGAATCTTAATGCAGATTCTTTCTTATTTGTACTTCTTGGAATTCACTGGGCTTCCTGACTCTGAGGATCTGTGTTTTTCATCAGCTCTTGGAAACATTCAGTTAGTATCTCCTCAAATATTACTTTCTTCCATTATTTGTATTATCTTATTCCCAAATTCCAAGAAATAATACATTAAATATCCTTACTCTATCTTCCATTTCATATAACTTCTATTTAATCATCTTTCTTCCCCTCTGTGCTGTATTCTGGATAATTTCTCTAAATCTGTCTTCCTGTTTACAATTCTTTTTTAAACAGTGACTAATATTATCTTCTGCCCAAAAAACATATGAAGCATTATCATCAGGAAAATGCAAGTCGAAATTATTAGTGTATTATCAGGATGGCTAAGAAAACAAAGGTGGTTTCAAGTGTTGATAAGATTGCGGAATATAGTAACCTCACTGCTGGTGGGAGTGTGATTTTGTATGACTCTTGAAAAAAAATTTTTTTAATGTTTATTTTTGAGAGAGAGAGAGAGAGAGAGAGCATGAGCAGGGGAGGGACCGAGAGAGAGAGGGAGACACAGTATCCGAAGCAGGCTCCAGGCTCTGAGCCATTAGCACAGAGCCTGACACAGGGCTCAAATTCATGAACCATGAGATCATGACCCGAGCTGAAGTCAGATGCCGAACTGACTGAGCCACCCAGGTGCCCCTGGTATGATTCTTTTGGAGAACAAATGTCATTATTACCAATGTTGAAGATTCTCATACCCTTTGAGCTAGCACTTCTACCGATAGGTATGTAACTAACATGAATACAGGCACATATGCACTAAGAGATGTAGCTTGTTCACAGCAACAAGATTCATAATGGCTCCAAACTGGCAACAGCTCAAGTGTTCCTTAAGAGGAGAATGATAACTAATTTGTGATGCCCTCATACAATGGAGAACTATAGCAGTGAAGACAAACACACTCTAGCTATAAACAATGATGTGGATCCATTTCATGAGCATAATGTTGAGTGAAAGAAACCAGACTCAATATATTCTGTATGAGCTCACTTATAAGCAAACAGAAAAGAAACCAAAAAGTTGCAAAGGAAAACTGTTGTGTTTAGGGGTGAAAACTAAGGGTAAAAACTACTGAAAAAGGATAGGATAACTACAAAAGTCAGGATCATGGTTAGCTTTGGGGAGGGTGGGATAGTGTACTGAAAATAGGAAATTAGGTGTAATGGGCAAATGAATGGGAAAATGTAACTTATCAAAACAGACTGAAAAGTAAAAGAAAAATGGAATAGTTCCATAATCATTGAATCAAATAAATTGAATTAGTACTAAAGAATCTGCCCATTGCAGGGCGCCTGGGTAGCTCAGCTGGTTAAGCATCCGACTCCTGATTTCGTCTCAGGTCAAGATGTCACGGTCCTAAGATTGAGCCCCACATCAGGCTCCAGGCTAGGCGTGGAGCCTGCTTTAGATGCTCTCCCTCCCTGTCTCCCTCTGCCCCTCTCCCCCTCATGCTCTCTCTCTCTCTCTCTCTCAAAAAAAAAAAAATAATAAAAGAGAATCTTCCCATTGGAAAAATGCTAGGCCTAGGGAGTCTCATAAGTATGTTTCACAGACTTCAAGAAATGGATTATGAAGATATTGCACAAACTCTTACAGAGAATAGAAAAAGGGGGAACACTCCCCAGCTTGGTTTATGAAGCTCATAAAAAAATTCTCATACCAAAATCAGATGAAGGCAATATGAGAAAGGAAGATTATACGCTGATTTTACTCATGAACATAGAGACGAATATCCTAAACAGGATTGTAGCAAACTGAATGAACAAGATATAAAAAGACAACAGATCATGACTAAATTGGAATGGAGCATATTCCAGAAATGCAAGGCTGGTTCAACATTTGAAATCGACTAATATAGTTATCCCATTCATGAAACAAATGAGAAAATTCATGTGGCATGCTCTCAATAAAAGCAGAAAAATTGTTTGATAAAATCCAACATCAACTGATGGCAGAGTCTTAGCAAACCAGGAATAGAAGAGAACTTTCTGAACCTGTTAAAGGACATCTACCTATAAAATTTATAAAAATTAACTTACAGCAATGCTACACTTTAGGATGAAATGGAAAAAACAGGTCCTTTAGAAATTAGGAACAATCTACTCCTGAAATCATTGTTGCACTGTATGCTAACTAATTTGGATGTAAATTTAAAAACATTAAAATAAAAAAAAGAAATTAGGAATAAGACAAGGATTCCTGCTTTCACCAGTCTTTAGCTAGTACAATAAGGCAAAAAAAAAAAATTGTAAGTTTCAAGGATTAGCAAGGAAGAAATGAAACTGTCATTCATAGATGACATAATTGTTTGCAGAGTTATAGGCAATTTGTTAGAATTTATAAGAGAGCTTAGCAAGGTTGCCAACGATAAACTCAATATAAACAAGTCAATTGTATTTTTATATTCTAGTAACATTTGGAAAATTTAATTAGATAAAGCTGTCATTTACAATAGCAATAAAAATATAAGGAAATTATGTCCATTTTTTCCAAATTTGAGCTTGAGATTTAAAGTATTTCCAATAAAAATACCAACATGGTTTTCATTTAAGTTGGCAAGCTGCTTCTACTATTTATATGGAAGAGCCAAAGTCCAAGAATAGCCGACACAGTCTAGAAGAAAAAAGGACAGAATGGAGGAATTTGCCCGACTGGCTATCAAGCCTCATTATAAAGCAGTAGTAACTACAACGGTGAGATATTTGTGCAGAGAATGACAAAATGGTGACAAGCAAAACAGAGAGTCCAGAGATGGACCTGCGCGTATTTGGAAACTTGATAAATGGCAGAAGTGGCATTGCAGCAAAGTGGGGCAAGTGCTAGGCCATTCGATAATCATCCATACAAAAATAAATGCCCTATGTCATTCCATGTACAAAAGCCAATCGTGGATCAAGACCTCAAAAGCCAATCGTGGATCAAGACCTCAAAAGTAAAGGGTAAAACTTTAAGCCTGTTAGAGAAAAGAAACACACACACACACACACACACACACACACACACACACGCAACATCTTTAGGACCTCAGGGTGGGGAAGGATTTCTGAAACATTACACAAAAGTGCAAGCCATCAAAGAAAAGACTGATTATCCCACTACCTTAATTAAGAACTATTATAAGACTATAAAAAAGAGGGAGAATAAAAGCTCCAAGTAGGAAGACATCTTCAACACATGTAAACAAAAATAGATTGTTACCAGAATGTATTAAGGAACATCTACAAATCATCAAGAAACATGTAGACCACACAATATGCAAACAGAGAAGACATGAGAACAGTAAACATATAGAAAAGCGTTTCAGAGAGGGAAGGAGGTACACCATAAGAGACTCTTCAATACTGAGAACAAACTGAGGATTGATGGGTGGGGGGGGGGGGAGGGGAAAGTGGATGATGGGCATTGAGGAGGGCACCTGTGGGGATGAGCACTGGGTGTTGTATGGAAACCAATTTGACAACAAATTTCATAAATAATAAAACAATGAAAACATTAAAAAAATTAAAAAAGAAAAAAGCATACACAAATAAGAGCATATGAAAAATGTTCAGCCTCATTATTCATCATGGGCTACAAAATTAAAACAAGGAGGAGATACTCTTTTATGCCACTGGACCAGCAACAATTAATAATTCAGACAATATCACGGATGTGGAGCCAATCACTCCCAGTGGGAGTGCAAATTAGTACTCTGGGAGAAAATTGGCCTTATCTAGAAAAGCTGAAGACGCACAGTACCTCAGTGGCCCACAAATTCCGTAATGTACCCCCTGGGGAAATTCTTCCATAATAAGCATCAAGAGGGATGTACAACAAATTTCATAGCAGAACTGTTGCTAATAACAAAAAACTGAAAACAAGACAAATATCCACCTAGAAGAAAATGGATATATAAATTGTACTATGTAAGTGAAAAATGAATGAATGACGGGTCACGCGTTCACCTAGGGGGGAAAGAAATCTCAGCAGCGGTGTTCGAAGAAGCCTTTCACAAATGAACACGGACCCAGTGACTCCATTTATCTCAAGTTTGAAAACATGGAAAAACCAAACAAGGTTCCATTCAGGGTACATATATATGCTGACACATATATATGTATGTATGTATTATTTTGAGAGCGAGAGAGTGTGTGAGTGAGTGGGGAAAAGGCAGAGAGGGAGAGAGAGAATCCCAAGCAGGCTTTGCACTATCAGTGTAGAGCCCGGTGAAGGGCTTGATCTCAGGAACCATGAGATCATGACCTGAGCTGAAAATAAGAGTTGAATGAGCCACCCACACACCCCTATATATGTATTATTATTATTATTATTATTATTATTATTATATTTTATTTTGCTTAGAGACAGAACACGAGTGGGGGAGGCGCAGAGAGAGAGAGGGAGACACAGATTGCGAAGCAGGCTCCAGGCTCCGAGCTGTCAGCACAGAGCCCGACGCGGGGCTTGAACTCACGAGCTGTGAGATCGTGACCTGAACCAAAGTCGGACGCTTCACCGACTGAACCATCCAGGCGCCCCTTGAGTAGAATGTGCCCAATGTGGGGCTTGAACTCACAACCCTGAGATGAAGAGTTGCATGCTCTACAGACTGAGCCAGCCAGGTGGCCCTCTGCAGAGATGTGTTTAAGGACAGCCTTGAGCCAGGCACTTTTTATAGGCTAGGCTACTGTCTGCCTGGCATTTTGATTGGAGGACCCTTACCTGCTTCTCTGAGAGATGAGGGACTGTAGCCATCCCCAGGCCTGCCCACCTGCCCTGCTCCACCCACCTGAGCAGTTCTCTGGAATAACACCTTGGAGACCACCCTGGCTGTCTGAACCCTCCCACGCCAGCAGAGGGGGCCGATCAACAGCCTCCATTTTCATCCTCAGCTCCCAGCTGGGCTCTGGGGAGAAGCCACGCCCTATTTTGGGCAGCGAGACAGATGGACTCCTAAATCCCCCGTAAGATGTGTTGACATGAATTTCGTCTTATTCAAGCCAGTCACCCTAGTTCTAGGGTTCTTGGATCTTGCGTGCACGCTCTACTGAGGGATGCTGTTTTTTATGTCGAAGTTATTCGTAGGACATGAGCTAGGAGGCGAACCACGTGACATTTGGATGCACTTGGAGTAACAATCAGGAAACCGGGTCCTGCCTGTGTGTAGGCACCTCAAGACCCAGTTTCTGGCAACGTCGTGTTCATCCGGGCAGGGATCCTATGGCCTGTGGGCTGTGGCCGCTCCTGCCTCCTGTTGAGGGGCTCACGCATCTGCCCCCTGCCCTCCCTGCCAAGGCAACTGTCTGGTGGGATATTAAAGGGGAGGAGGGCAGGGAGGGAGGGAAGGGTGGGGAGGCATCTGGGGCAGGCCTGGAAATGGAGCTCTGCCGTCTCTCAGCCAGGATTCCTTTTGAAATACACCAAGACCTTTTCCAGCAAGTCCCCAGACAGACCCTCCATTCATCTGGACAGCGCATTTTTCTTTGCAGAAAATAACCATTCATCAGCCAGCAGCTCCCAGAATGTGGGCTGAGAAACACAAGCCAGTGGGCCAGCCTTCCTTTGCCCAACTGATGCCAGTGGCCACGGGGAGGTGATATCATGGCCTAAAAATAACCTCCGTCTTACCCCTTCCCCTCCCAGGCCCTGTGCTTTCCAGGGACTCCCCCCTCCCCATGTTGACTTGGTTTGGGACAGGGAGGATATTTCTGGAGGAAAAATATTTCTATCCTGAGCTGCTTTTTCCTTTCAAGTAGGGCAGCTTGAAAACATTTACCTTCAATGAAACGTTCAGCAAGAAAATAGGTGATTTCTATGAAGTTTGAACATTCGATTCAAAACCGAACTCAGTCAGAGGCCAAGTTCCTCTCAGTGCTGTGCAATGAGACCTACAAACACATAATTACGTGAGAGTCAAAAGGTAGACGTGGCCCCACCTGCAAATTGACGCCCGGCACTGTTTTGAGTGCATCTCGTTCAGAGCTGGTAAATTCGAAGCCCAAAACACCCAGTGAGGCTTCGAGTTCAACAAGAAGGAGCCCTAAATCACAGGAAACCTTTAAATCTCTTCTGAGCTTATGGGCGACGGACTTAAATGTCACACAGCCTAGAAGCTGTCATTGAAGGGGCACCTGGGTGGCTCAGTCGGTTAAGCATCCGGCTCTGGCTCAGGTCACGATCCCACGGTTGGCGGGTTCGAGCCGGACACGGGGCCAGGTGTTTATTTATTAAATATTAAATATTTATTAAATAAATAAACATTAAAGAAAAAAGCTGTCATTGAGTTAAAATAAGAGAACAGGTGCCTGTGTTGCAGAGCGTCCTGCCTAGACCCTGAAGTCAGGCAAGTTTCCTTCTTCTGAGTACAGAACCACATGGGGGGGGATCCAGTACAGATGATTCTGCCATCACCTTGATGTGCTCCTCCCACGAGCTCACTAATCTCACCGCCGACCTCGGTGACCGTCCTCCCGTCCTGAATCCCGGCTTCTTTCCTACCAGGGGGACGGCTAGTCCTTCCCGTCGAGGCTGTAGAAACCTGAGCATCTTCTGTGGGAACTCCTCCCCGCACTTGACACCTGATACTCAGTCTGTCCTCAAGACGGTGTTTTTTTCCTCCCTTACAAACGGACTCCTTGCTTTTTCTGTCCACGTGGCTCTCATCACTGTAACAGCGCTGCAGGGAGACCCCTCCACGAGTGGGGCGGCCCCCGCTCAGGTCCTGCGCTGACCACCCTGCATGTCTTTGTCGGACGGGTAGTGCCTGTGTCCTATCCTTTTTCGAGAACTCACAACAGCTCCCTATTACCACCTCCACCTGTTTTCGTCCATTTGTTTGTTTGGACGGCTCTGCTTTACCTGTTCAACACCCTGCTGTTTGCCTGCGTCCTTTTCTCCAGCAGTCCAGGCCTTGAACTAACTTCCTTCCTTCCTTCCTTCCTTCCTTCCTTCCTTCCTTCCTTCCTTCCTTCCTCCTTCCTTTCAGCTTTTCACTGGGGCCTTCCCATCAGGCGTACCTTACTCCCTCCCCTTCTGAGCACTTCAGCCCCCTGTCCTGTTTCTTTGACGCAGGTACTTCATGGAGAAGCATGCTGGTGCACTTGTTCTCTTCGTGGGCCTGCCTGGCTGTCCGCGGAAGCTAAAATGACCCACTTAGAGATTTGCTACCAGAGATGAAATTTCATGGACCTCTTATGTCCCTGGGCATTCCCTGGGCTTCCTAAATAATCCTCCGGGGTTTGCTAACTAATAATAGAAGGAAAGGCTTGAGTTCTGCTGTCTCCTAACCATTGGTAGGTCAGCTTTCCTCTCTCCGACCTCATTATTCATGTATCAAATCTTTGCGGAGCACTTAGTGCATGCCAGGTGATACTTTTGAGTCCTTGATGATTCAGACCGATAAGGCACAACTCCTGGCTTCAGAGAGCTTACAGTTTAGGAGAAAGTAGACATATAGCAAGGCAATTATGGTGCTTGATTATGGTGTATGATTAGTGCTTTGATAAGAGATTGACACAGGACACCAATAAAGAAATAATGGTGGACATACAGTGCAGTAGGAGAGTCAGAGAAGGCTTCTTGAAGGAGGTAGTGCCTTGTGTCTTGAACAATGAATAGGGCTTAAGCAGGCAAGGAACCCCAAAAAATGCATTGAAATGGGGTGGACAGTGACTCCAGGCACACAGAGAATCACTGCTTTCTTCGTGGCCCTTTCCTTCTGTCCTTTGTCCCTGCTGCCTTGGGACATCTGGCTGAGGCCATAGGAAAAAATTTCAGTAGGAGCTTAGCCACCCAGAAGAGGAGCAAAACTCTCCTTTCCAGACATGCTCTAGGGAGGAGGTAGGTCAATAGTGGGCAACTTCTCCATTTCTCCATTTTAACTCAAGAGAGTGACAGCGCAGTTCAAGATGCTCCAATGGCTCCCAGAGCCACATTTCTCAAGGAAATCAAGTAATTCATAAATTTGCCTGTGCCTGTGTTATCTAAGACAAGAACTAGCAAAATGTATCCAATAGTAAGCCAGCAAGTGACAGAGCACTCGTCAGGATAAAATATTGCTTCTGAGAGAACTGTGGACCACCGCCATCTTTAAAAGTACACATTATGGAGAACCAGTGGGAGATGTCAGAGGCATGTAGGGTTTTTGTTCTTTTGTGCTCTTGCTCCAAAAGGAATGTTTATCTTAAGATGTAATTGCAGATCATTTAGTTGTATTTTCATAATGAGTATTGACTTTGCATAAACTCATTAAATTTTTACTACATGGTTTGGGAAATAAGCTTTAGTTTCCCAAAGAAAGATCGTCTTGGGCCAGGCTGTCTGGTTTGCATCTTTTTACCATCCCGGGAATGGTTGGGGTGGGGCTCCAAAGCGGGGGCTATGAGCTGACAGCTCACTGTCCCCATCCTGGGGACTGAGCCTCACGGATTGTGGGGTGGAATCCCAGCACGGTGGCCTCTGTGCAATAAGCAGACAGTAGCCAGCTTATGTTTATGACAGGGTGTTTTGTACGAGGGCCTTGAACCACCTGTGCAAAGGAAGTATCGTTTAACCCCCTTGTTCAGCATGTTCTTTAAAAAATTTTCCATTTTCTTTTAAAAAATAGGTAATACATTTCCATGGTTTAAAAATAACAACTACAAATAGAGCCATTGGCTCTGTCCCAAATCTGTCCCCAGTCCTCCCAGTTTCTTTTCCTCTAGTAGGTATCCGATAAGAATTAGTTCCATAGAGTGTCCTTTTAGAGGCACTGTGAAAGGTATAAACAAATGTGAATATAGTCTTTCCTCTCCCAACTTTTGAAAGACAAGTGACAGGGATGTCTGCGTGGCTCATTCATGATACCAGGGTCATGGGATCAACCCCCGTGTTGGGCTATGCACTGAGTGTAGAGACTGCTTGGGATTCTCTCTCTCTCTCTCTCTCTCTCTCTCTCTCCCACACACACACACACCTCTGTTTCTCTCCCCAGCTTGTGCTCTCTGTCTAAAAGAAAGAAAATTTTTTTAAAATGTTTATTTATTTTTGAAGGAGAGAGAGAGAGAGAGAGAGAGAAAGGCAAGCACAAGCTAGGGAGGGGAAGGGAGAGAGGGAGACACAGAATCTAAAGCAGTCTCTAGGCTCTGAGCTATCAGCACAGAGCCAGACTCGGTCTCCAACCCACAAACTGTGAGATCATGACCTGAGCTGAAGTCAGATGCTTAAACAACTGAGCCACCCAGGTGTCCCAAGAAAAAGAAATTAAAAAAAAATTAAGGAAAAAGAAAGCGAGAAACAATGAGCAGTGTTCTGTATATTCTGTACCTTATTGTTTCCTCTTAACACCTGATATTGGAGACCTTTCTATCTCAGTTCTTTATGAGTGTTCATGTCCCTTTTTAGAGCTGCGTAGTATTCCACTGTGTGGCTGTACCGCAATTTCTTTCCAATTTTAGTATATGTGCTGCCGAAGCGAGCACAGTACCGCAATTTCTTATTGATATATGTCCAATTTGATTCTAGTGTTTTTGCTACCGCATACAACATTTCAATTAGTAACGCTGGGCATTGGTCATTTTGCACATGTAAAAAAAATGGCTCTGGGATAAATCCCTGGACATGAAATCTTTTGGCCAATGGGAACATGCCTTTGTGATTTCACAGACATTGCTGAATTGCTTCCAAACAGATTGTATCACTTTGCACTCCCACCAGCCGTAAGGGAGAGGACCTATTTCCTCTACAGGTTTCCGCCTTATTAAACATTTGGATTCTTGCCAACTTGTTAAGTAGGAAAGTGGAATCTCAGTGGCTTTAATTTGCATCTTTTATTGTGAATGAGGGAAAGCACTTCTATTTCCTTTTCAGTTGAGCTCTCGTTTGACCATTTTTCTTTAGGCCACTGATCTTTTTCTTGCCGACGTGTAAGAACTTTTTGTATGTATGGGATGTGAGTTGCACGTATTTTTCTTTTTCTTTTTCTTTTTTTTTTTTAATTTTTTTTAACGTTTATTTATTTTTGAGACAGAGAGAGACAGAGCATGAACGGGGGAGGGGCAGAGAGAGAGAGGGAGACACAGAATCGGAAGCAGGCTCCAGGCTCTGAGCCATCAGCCCAGAGCCCGACGCGGGGCTCGAACTCACGGACCGCGAGATCATGACCTGGGCTGAAGTCGGCCACTTAACCGACTGAGCCACCCAGGCGCCCCGCACGTATTTTTCTATTTGTCATTTGTCTTTGTGTATAATAATTCATTTGGCTGCCTTTCTTCATGCAGAAGTTTTAATTTTTATGAAGTAAAAAATGTTAGTCTTGTATTTCATGACATCTGGATTTTGAATCATTTTAGAAAGGTATTATCCATTTTGAGGTTGTAAAAGAATTCTCCCATGTTTTCTGATAGGTTTCTTGGGTCATTACATTTAAATTCTTGATCCATTTGAACATTATCCTAGTGCATGGCAGAAGGTATGGCTTACTAACTTTTTCCAGATGGTCTACCCAGTTGTAATAACCCCTTTTATCAAAAAGTTCATGTTTTTCCCACTGATTTCCCAAATTTATTGTACGCCCAATTCCAAATTTATTTTATTTTATTTTATTTTAAATTTTTAATGTTTTTATTTATCTTTGAGACAGAGAGAGACAGAGCATGAGAAGGGGAGGGGCAGAGAGAGAGGGAGACACAGAATCCGAAGCAGGCTCCAGGCTCTGAGCTGGCAGCACAGAGCCCGACACGGGGCGCAAACTCACGGACCATGAGATCATGACCCGAGCTGAAGTCAGACGATTAACCGACTGAGCCACCCAGGTGCCCCTCCAAATTTATTATATACCTAATTCCTTTATGGATTTGAGACTGTTTCTGGACTTTCTATTGTTACATTAGTCTGTCTGCTTATTTAAATGCTAGTACTACACAGTTCAAAATTTTGAGACCTAGCGATGTAGGTGAATATCCCTCCTTGGTCTCACTTTTCAGAGTTCTCCTGTTTTATTTTTCTCTGAGAACTTTAGAATCCTCCTGTCTAGCTCTAGAGGAAAAAGAAGTCTGTTGGCACTTACTATTGATATAAAGTTAAGTTTATGAATTCATTTAGAATGCTGACATATCACAACATGATATGTCTATCTGTTCAAACTTCTTTTGTTTTCTTCCCACAGGCCTTAAATGTTGTTGGTTAACTTTGTTTTATCTTTTTTCTCTCTGGTTCCTGTTGTAAATGGGGCTTTTTTTTTCCACATTATATCTTCTGACTGGTTGTTCTTTCTTTGTTAATTCTGTAGCCTGCTACCTTACTGAGTAGTCTTATTGTCTGAGTTTTTCCGTCAATTTTCTTGGGTTGTCTGGCATATCATCATAGAATCCACAAATAATGACGTTTTACGTCTTCCTTTCCAATCTTCACGTCTCTGACTACTTTTTCTTGTTCTAGGAAAATAATGAATGGAATGGCTTTTTAGTGATAGACATGCAAGGCAAGTTCACTTTAATGGAGAGAGTTTGGACACATTTACATATGGAGCACAGGAATCTCCAGGAAGGGAATAGATTCAGACACTAATCCCCTCGTTAGAGAATTCAGGTAGGAATGTAAGTTGGTGAGGCCGCTGTGGAAAACAGTACGGAAGTTCCTAACAAAATTAAAAATAGAACTACCATATGATCCGGTAATTCTGCTTATGGTTATTTATTCTAATGAGATGAAATTACTGTCCCAAAGAGATATCTATGCCCCTTTGCAACATTATTCACAATACCCACGATATGGAAACACCCAAGAGTCCACTGAAGGATGAATGGATAAAGAAAATATGGTACACACACACACACACACGCACACACACACTGGAATATTAGTCATAAAAATGAAGGAAACCCTGCCATTTGAGACAACAGGGATGGACCTTGAGGGCATCAGGCTAAACGAAATAAGTCAGATAAGGAAAGACAAATACTGTATAATCTCACTTATAAGTGGAATCTTAAAAAACCAAACTCATAGAAACAGAAATAAGATTTGTGGCTGCCGGAGGCAGAGGGTGAGGGACGGGGAAATGGGTGAAGGTGGTCAAAGGGGATAAATTTCTGTTTATAAGATAAATAAGTCCTGGGGATATAATCTACAACATCATGACTATAGTCAAGTGAACTTGCCTTGCATGTCTGTCACTAAAAAGCCATTTCATTCATTATTTTCCTAGAACAAAACAAGAGAAAGTAGTTAGAGACCTGAAGATTGGAAAGGAAGAGGTAAAACATCATAACAATATTGGCTTGTATATTTGGAAGTTGCTGAGATAGGAGATCTTAAAAGTTCTCGCCAGGAAAAAGAAAAAAGTAGTAGTAAGGAAAAAAAATAGTAACCTCATGAAGTGATGGATGTTAACTAAACTTATTATGGTGATCACGTTGCAATATATACATATATCAAATCATTATGTCGTACACCTTAAACTTTTACAATGTTATGTGTCAATTTTATCTCAATAACAATGAGAAAAAAAGAAAATTCAATGTCGTCACAACATATGTCATATACTGAGTAGCCCAACAGAGGTCAGATGGCAGGAAATGATAAGAGGAGGCTCTGAAGGAAAGATCGCCATAGGTAGGAGAGTCTGGCCCGGGACTCAGAGAAGGCTAATTTTGGTTGTGGTGTTTGGGTGATCAGGAACTACTCTAAATCCAACCATCTTGGAGCCATGAATGTAGCTTCGGGGAAAAATGGCTCTGTGTGTGTGTGTGTGTGTGTGTGTGTGTGTGTGAGAGAGAGAGAGAGAGAGAGAGAGAGAATATCATCCTGCACATATGAATGGAGAGACTAGGTTATTGGATCTGCGACATTTGAATTTCAAGTTCCCACTTTCTTTCACCGGATGCACGTGGCCAGGTGCAATGCTTAGGGATGAGGAGCCCCCACATGTCCGGCAGTTGCAGTGAGCATCGTACCTTTTGCTGCCTTTATTTCTGTGGATTGGAGTCTCCACCACGTTGCCTACATTACATTACACTCCTGGGGTAAATGGGCATGTCCTGGGCTGCTGGGCCCCTGGTAATGGAAGCGACAACATGTTTCAGGAGCAAAGGAACCAGAATGGAGAACAGGGCTGTTGGGCAACCGATCAGAGCACAGAAGCTTCTCCATCTCCAACCCAACAACCCTCAGAGCCCTGCTTCAGAGCCAAAGTGCACTAACTCTGCCAGCCGTCAGCAGGTAGTGGGAGTGGAGTTCATGTGGGTCCCTTTCCTAGCAGTCATTCTGTTTGTTAGGGGACTCTGTGTTTGCATTTGTATGGTGAGTTATTACTAGACATTAGGGATGGCTAGAAGGACAAAGGGTAGATCAAGCGACACATAGGATGTTTGTCAAGCCCCCAAAAGATAAGGAAAAGTGGCCGATGAAATCAAAATTTGCAGCTGTGCTGAGAGGAAGACCATTGTTAGAAGTGTGGGCTTAATGATGGTTCAGGTGAGGGGGGGAGTTTGGTCAGGACCTTAGTGCCTATAGGTGGCAAAAATGTTGCTGCTGAACCATCGCAAGCTGTAGGTGGCCCATGAGTTCAAAGCCCCTTCTTGAGAAACGAAGTTTTTGAAAAATCAGAAGACCGTACTACTGCATATTTTGGGGTCTACTACATTGCCCCTGTGTCCTTGATGCAACCTGGAACACAACCTAGAGCTACACTTGGAAGAGAGGGCAGGGTAGAGCTGCTGTGTTCCATATATAGTCCGCTCAGCATCAAAGAGTGAATTTGAGGGGGTGACTGCAGATACATTGGCCTGGAGATCCCAACTGCTAAAGAACTCCTTAAGGTACTTGCAGAGATCATTCAGGAAGGGGGGTACCTGCCTCAACAGTTGTTCAGTGTAGGTGATATTGGCCTCGTCTATTGCTAATTAATTATTTCCCCAGGTTTCTAGAGTGTTAGGTAACATCTCCATCATACATAATGACATTTAAGATTTACTCTCCTAGTGGGGCGCCTGGGTGGCTCAGTCGGTTAAGCATCCGACTCTTGATTTCAGCTCAGGTCATGATCTCACGGTTCATGGGATTGAGCCCCGTGTTGGGGCAGCACAGAGCCTGCTTGGGATTCTCCTTCTCTCTGCCCTTCCCCTGCTCATGCTGTCTATCTCAAAATAAATACATAAACTTGAGAAAAAAGATGTACTCTCCTAGTAACTTTCAAATATATAATATAGCATTATTAGCTATAATCATCGTGCTGTTATGGCCCCAAACTTCTAATCTTAAAACTGAAAGTTTGTACCTTTGACCGACTTCTTCCCTACTCCCCCACCCCTACTCCAGCCCCTGGTAACCACCACTCTATTTTCTGTTTCTCTGAGTTTGGCTTTTTTAGATTCCACATATAAGTGATACAATACAATATTTGTCTTTCTCTGTCCACCTTATTTCACGTAGCATAATGTTCTCGAGATTCCTTCAAGTTGTAGCAAATGGCAGGATTTCCTTCTTTCTTTTTTAAAAATTTTTTAAGAGTTTCCTTCTTTCTTATAGCTGAATAATATTTCACTATATTTATGTACATATCACATCTTTATCCATCATTCTTTTTCTTAAATATATATATTTTTAATGTTTACTTTATTATTTTTGAGAGACAGAGAGCCAGAGCACGAGCAGGGGAGGGCCAGAGAGCAAGAGGGAGACACAGAATCCAAAACAGGCTAGAGGGTCTGAGCTGTCAGCACAGAGCCCGACGTGGGGCCCGAACTTTGGAACGGCGAGATCAAGATCTGAGCCGAAGTCAGACGCCCAACTGACTGAGCCACCCAGGCACCCCTACCCATCATTCTTCCACTGATGGACACTTAGGCTGTTTTCATATTGCGAGTATTGTTGGTTATTGTGAGTAATGCTGTAATGAACATGGGGGTGCAGATGTCCCTTCGAGATCCTGTTTTCATTTTCTTTGGATATACACCCGGAAGTGCGATAGGTGGCTCAGACGGTTGTTCTATTTTGAATGTTTTGAGGAACCTTTATACTGGTCTTCATAGCGGCTGTACCAGTTTACATGTCACCCACAGTACCCAAGGGCTGCCTTTTGTCTACATCTTTGCCAACACTTGTTGCCTCTTGTCTTTCTGACAGCCACATTGGCCTATTCTAGAGAAGACCGCCCCCAAACACACATATCATCCATAAGTGGTGTTAAAGCTTCACATGTTGAATCACAATCCTGTTGGTGCCGGTGAATCTGGAAATGGTTTGGTAACTTTAGACCGATGACTCCTTGGAATCGGATCGGCTTTAAGCGGGAAAACTTATGTGCTGAGCTGCCGCGTGGTGAGCAGGGCGCATGCCTTTTGGTCTGCGTTAGCAGGACGGGGGTTGTGTGGAATGTTTTTTGGAAGAAAGTTCTGGAAGTAGGTCTTGGCTTCTTACCGACCCCGGGCAGCTGGGGGCTTAGAGACTTGATAAGAACTGTGGCTTTCTTTTGCCTCCTGGGCTAGTGAATAGAACACAGCAGTTGGATCCTGCCCTTCTTTCCATGTGTATCTCCAGGTTGTGTTCTCAGTTACAGTAAGGAAACAGAGGCAATGTAGTAGACCCCAAAATATGCAGCAGTGTGGTCTTCTGATTTTTTCAAAACTTTGTTTCTCAAGAGGATGCTACCCCATGATTGCTAAACTAACCGAACCGGCTCGAAGCTCTGCCAGTACCGCTGTCTCGAACCTCGGACACATGGCCACTGGTCCTCAGTCAGAATCTGGTGTCCAGTGTGCGAGTGTGAAAAGAACCAGAAGACTTCGTCAGGACCTTCAGTTCTGGCCACAGGTCCGAGTTTTAACAGCTCCTGGAGCATTTACAAATCTCATTGCCCAGGCCTCTCCCCACAGAAATCCTGATTCAGTGGGTCTGGGTTGGGGCCCAGTGAGTGACTCAGATGTCCGGCCAGGCTTAGAAACCACCCAGCTAGGCTCGTCTGAGCTCCGTCACTAGGGAGCTGAGTGACCTTTGGCAAATCACTTGACTTCCTTGAATCGCAGTTTCTCATCTCTGAAATAAGAACGTGGTTGGATCGGAGGTACCCAAACGAGCCGCAAATCAGCAACTCCCAGGGAGCTTTAGAAATACAGATTCCCCAGTCCCACTCCAGACTTACTGACTCTGAGTCTTTGGGACCAGAGCCCCGGAAGCTGTATCTAAAAACATGGTAGTAAAATACCCGTGACGTAAATTTGAGCAGCTTGACTGTCGTTAACTATGCACTTCAGCAGTGTTACATACATGCACATTTGCAGCCAAGCCCCAGAACTTTTTCATCCTGCTAAACTGACACTCTGTACCCATGAAACGGCTCCCCATTCTCTCCCTCCGCCCCCCCCCGCCAAGTCCCTGGCAACCACCATTTGACTTTCTGTCCCTATGATTTTTGACAACTCAGTACCTCACGACAACTGGAATCACAAAGTATTTGTCTTTTTGCGACTGGCTTATTTCACTTAGCGTAACGTCCTCGGGGTTCATCCATGTTGTACTACACTGCAGACCTTTCTTCCTTTTTAAGGCTGAATAATATTATATTTTTATATGTTTTCCTTGCCTGTTAATCTGTCCAGGGTCGCTTGGGTTGCTTCCACAATTTAGTGATGCTGCTGTGGCCATAGGTGTACAAATATCTCTCCCAGATCCCCCTTTTAATTCTTAAATGTTTTATTTTTATTTTTTTTGAGAGAGAGAGAGAGAGAGCGAGTGAGGGAGGGGCATAGAAGGGGGAGAGGGGCAGAGAGAGGGGGACAGAGGATCCAAAGCAGGCTCCGTGCTGACAGCAGAGAGCCCGATGAGAACTCACTCAGGAACCGTGAGTTGCACGTCCAAAATCGGACACTCAACTGACTGAACCACCCAGCTGCTCCCCCTCTTTTCAGTCCTTTAAGGTGTGTACCCAGCAGTGCAATTTCTGGGTCATGTGGTACTTTTCATTTTTTTTCAGGAGCTGCCATACTGCTTTTCACAGCCACTGTACCATTTTACGTTCCCACCAATAATACACAGGGGTTCCAATTTCTCCACGTCCTCTCCCTTCCTGGCGGATGTGAGGAACCTGTGTGTTGACAAAGATTTCCAGAAGATTCTGATGCAGCTAGTCACTGGGCAGGCAGCTTTGGACTCAGGGGTCACTTGGGCCCCTTCTAGCTTGAAAGCACCTGAATTCACATAACCATGAACTCAGATGGCTCGACTTCTGTCGTATGTCGGCAGTCGTCACGATTTGCCTGCACACTATGCCTGTTTGAGATTGTTCTCTATGGCTGATGGAGGCGTGAGCGCTTTTCCCCCCGCCGCGTTGACTTCGGACTGCTAGCTTCCGGGCCTGGCACATGATGGGTGGCTCAAAAGCTGAATGAATCAATGAATGAGCAAGGCAGGTCCTTAAATCAGAGATCAGCCTTGTTTATTACGAACCTCTCACTGGGCCAAGCGAAAGTGCTGCCAACGTAGTCCATACTAACATGTGTTCGAGCGTGGACGAGACACGTACCGGACATGTGTCATTTTCGCTGGTATAGAAGCCGGTACCTTGAGCAGGCTGAGTGCCGTGTTGACCCCAGGTGACAGTGTTTTGGTTCTTCCCTTGTACGAGTATTTTTTGGCCAAGGCAGAGCCTACGTAGGCAGCATCAGACCGCACAGGACCTGGGGGAAAGCGTTTAGATGCATCTGTGTATTTCGCTTCCTTGTGCACAGGAGCTCCCAGGGTCAGCCAGCTGTTGTCAGGCAAGCGGGGTGGCACCTTGGAGCAGAATCCATCATCCCAGGGGAGCCGCCCATCCAGCCATGGCCTGACTTGCCCTGCGGGGTTTGCCAGCACCAGAGTTCTTGGCACCGCCCCGGGAGAGCTGGAGTCCTTCCCCGCGGCGTGGCCTGGAGAACCAGGAGGGAAAATGTGGGCTTTGTGCTCTGGAAGGTAGAGCAGGGTGTAACACCACAGCTCCACCGGGTCCTGGAGGTCACAGCCTCCAGGGTGCGTCTGTGGCTGTGTCCTGTGGGCACACCCCCACCCCACCCCGCAGCCTGCAGCCCTTCTGGTCTGGAGAAAGCAGTCCTGAAGCCTCCTCACCATCATGGTCCTGACCCGCAGGGGCAGGGCGGTGGCTTCATCATGGCCAATGTGCTCAGCCAGTTCTTGCCTCTTAGGTGTTCCCATGGTTACAAAGCAGCTCTTCCCTGGAGCAGACAGCCTTAGAATTTACGCATAACATTTACATACAGGGTCACAGTGAATCCTGTACAGTGGGTTACATACGAACTGGGCAGGATGGTGAAGAAACACGTATTTTCTTTAACAACGTTGGCCAGAAGCGTGTTTGCTTCTCCAACTCAGCCGTTTTGCCGGCTCTGCTCTGCCTTTCACCTCCGCTCATGCAACACAGAATGTTTATTAGAACAGCAGTTCTCCTCTGGTCTCTCTGACACTGAGTTTTGCCTTGGAAGTGGGCTATGATTGAACTAGCGAACTGATTTAAGAACCAGGGTACCTCTGCGAGAAGGCCATCAGAGAAGATAGTAGATGTCCATGAAATTAATCATAATAAATTCCCAGCAATAACTGACATCTGTGTGGTGCCCACTAGGAGCCAACTGTCCTAACCGAGGAGAAACTGGAGGCCCTGAGAGGGTGGGTGACTCACACACAGTCACACGGCTGGTTTCAGCGAGGTTGGTGTCTTCTCCATTTTGGTCTGTGTCCCTCACCACCACGCTGCTTCCTCGGGTGTCTGTAGGTCCCCTTTCTTCTCCATTCTCTGCTCCGTGCTCCTGCACTTAAAAAAAAAAAAAAAAATGGAGGGAAAATCCAGGCAACATAAAGTTAACCATTTTAAAGTGTACTGTTCAGGGACATTCAGCACATTCCCAGTGTTGTGCAACCATCACCTCTATCTAGTTCCAGAACATTTTTCTTTCTCCAAAAGGAAACCCTGAGCCCATTGAGCAATCACTCCACATTCCCTCTGCTTCCCAGTCCCTGGCAACCACTAATCTGTTTTCGGTCTCTATGGATTTTTATTCTGGACATTTCATATAAATAGAATCATGTGGTACATGGCCTTTTGTG
Organism: Puma concolor; assembly: GCF_028749965.1. Lineage (NCBI taxonomy): Eukaryota > Metazoa > Chordata > Mammalia > Carnivora > Felidae > Puma > Puma concolor. The sequence goes on along the minus strand of NC_141668.1, from coordinate 18,495,335 downwards.
TCTGGCTTCTGTCACTTAGCATGTTTTTGAGATTCATCCCTGTTGTATCACTATCTCATTCCTTTTGATGACCGAATACTCTTCCATTGTGTGGCTAGGCCACATTTTGTTTGTCCACTCATCTGTTGGTTGCACTTGGGTTGTTTCCACCTTTTGGCCATCGTGTATAATCCTGCCGTGAGCATTTGCGTACTTGTATTTGTTTGAATACCTGTTTTCGGTTCTCTTGGGTATGTTCGCCGAGGAATGGAATAGCTGGGTCAAATGGTGACTAAATGTTTCACTCTCTGCAGAACCTTCCAGTGCTTTTAGGTGGAGTAACTCTCTCCTTACTCTGAGCCTGGAACATGCTGGTGGTAAAGAAAATGCTGAGCCTCCTTCCTCACCTGGAGACAGTCCTCTAGCGTCCCTGCCTTTAGGGGTGACAGGAAAGGCAATCAGGTTTGAGGAAGAAAGCTGAGTGAGTCTGCTTGACTCCCAGAACAAAGCCCCACAGACTGGGGAACTTACCCGACAGAAATTAATTTTCTCTCAGTTCTGGAGGTTGGAAGTCTGAGATCAAGGTGTCATCAGGATTGTTTTCTTTTTCTTTTTTCTTTTTTTTCAAGTTTGTTTGTTTGTTTATTTATTTATTTATTTATTTATTTATTTATTTATTTATAATTTACATCCAAGGTAGTTAGCATATAGTGCAACAATGATTTCAGGAGTAGAGTCTTTAATGTCCCTTACCTGTTTAGCCCATCCCCCATCCCATAACCCCTCCAGTAACCCTCTGTTTGTTCTCCATATTTAAGAGTCTTTTATGTTTTGTCCCCCCCAATATATGTTTTATATTATTTTTGCTTCCCTTTTCTTATGTTCGTCTGTTTTGTCTCTTAAAGTCCTCATATGATATTTGTCTTTCTCTGACTAATTTCACTTAGCATAATACCCTCCAGTTCCATCCACGTAGTTGCAAATGGCAAGATTTCATTCTTTTTGATTGCCGAGTAATACTCCATTGTATATATATACCACATCTTCTTTATCCATTCATCGATTGATGGACATTTGGGCTTTTTCCATACTTTGGCTATTATCAAAAGTGCTGCTGTAAACATTCGGGTGCATGTGCCCCTTCAAAACAGCTACCTGTATCCCTTGGATAAATACCTAGTGGTACAATTGTGACTGATAGAGTAGTTCTATTTTTAACTTTTTGAGGAACCTCCATACTGTTTTCCAGAGTGGCTGCACCAGCTTGCATTCCCACCAGCAGTGCAAAAGGGATCCTCTCTCTCTGCATCCTCGCCAACATCGGTTGTTGCCTGAGTTGTTAATGTTAGCCATACTGACAGGTGTGAGGTGGTATCTCATTGTGGTTTAGATTTGAATTTCCCTGATGATGAGTGATGTTGAACATTTTTTCATGTGTCGGTTGGCCATCTGGATGTCTTCTTTGGAGAAATGTCTATTCATGTCTTTTGCCCATTTCTTCCCTGGATTATTTGTTTTTTTGGGTGTTGAGTTTGATAAATTCCTTATAGATTTTGGATACTAATGCTTTATCTGGTATGTCACTTGCAAATATCTTCTCCCATTCCATCAGTTGCCTTTTAGTCTTGCTGATTGTTTCCTTCACTGTGCAGAAGGTTTTTATTTTGATGAGGTCTCAGTATTTCATTTTTGCTTTTGTTTCCCTTGCCTCCGGAGACGTGTTGAGTAAGAAGTTGCTGCGGCCAAGGTCAAAGAGGTTTTTGCCTGCCTTCTGCTCAAGGATTTTGATGGCTTCCTGTCTTAAATTTAAGTCTTTTATCCATTTTGAGTTTATTTTTGTATATGGTGTAAGGAAGTGGTCCAGGTTCATTCTTCTGCATGTCGCTGTCCAGTTTTCCCAGCACTGCTTGCTGAAGAGACTGTCTTTATTCCATTGGATATTCTTTCCTGCTTTGTCAAAGATTAGCTGGCCATACGTTTGTGGGCCCATTTCTGGGTTCTCTATTCTGTTCCAAAGATAGGGTTGTTTTCTTCTGAGGTTTTTTCCCGAGGTCTTCTCTCTGTGTCTTCTCTGTCTTCCCTCCATGCTTGTCTATGTCCTGATCTCCTCCTCTTATATGGGCACTAGTCGGATTGAACAAGTGCCTACCCACATGACCTCATTTTGCTTTGACTCCCTCTCTAATGGTCCTATTTCCCAATAGTCACATTCTGAGGTTCTGGGGACTCAGACTTCAACACCTGATTTCAGCCCTGCCTGGAAACAGGTGCATAATGTGGGTAGGGGACAACCTTTCTACCCCGTGGTTTCTCAGCTGTAAAAGAAGAGAATAATACTAGTCCTAAAAATCGGTAAACGTGAGGTAAATTGTGCTCATGTTTCTAGAACTGTGTTTGGCACAAGATAGGCACAAAAAACCAACAATTTGTGCTTTTGTTCCCTTACATTCTTAGGGCTTTCTATGTGTTATTTCCCCCAGCAAATATATTTGAAACATGGATTCTTCTCATGTGGCAAATGAAGGCATCAGGAGGTGGGGCCCTGTCAGGTCTACGGTTGCAAAGTATCTGTTCTAGCTCCAGGCATCATGTCCATGGTCAGGTGAGAAGAAGAGCAAGGGTGTCACTACCGATGGGTTTGCCTTGTATCAAATAGTAAGACCATTTTTAGAAGCCTCCATAATTTTCCTTTAATGTTTCATGTCCAGCCTTGTGTCACATGGCTACCCCTACTCTAGCTGCAAGGGAGGCTGGGAAAGTGAGTATTTAATTGGGAAGTGAGCAAGAAGACAGGGAGGTGGGAATGGCCATTGGATGAGTCCACCATCAGTGTCCGCCATACCTTTCCCTTCTCCATGAGGGTCCATTCCCTCACCTAGATGCAAGGAGCCCTTTTCCCTTCTTGCTTCTAATCCTCTTTGAGTCTTGATTTCAGCACACATATACTCTTTAATCTGGCAGCTAGCAGTTATTTTGTGTTCCTCTGATCTTCCCTTCCAGACTAGAAACTCCCCAGGAGCAGAGGCCATTACTCGTTCATCTTTGCATTCCCTACAGCTCCCAGGACTGTTGCTCAAACATACTCTGTATACAAATGTTTTGTTGATAGCTCATGAGTAGTGGCTTGAGTTTAAAAAATTGCCTTTTGTGTTATTTGGTTAAAACTCTTTATACTTTGTGAATATTTTAGAATATACGTGGCATTATAGCAAACATTTGTGTTCTTAGCATTTGCGAAACATGTGATAATACCTGTAAGATGCTCAGCACACTGTAAGGACTCAAGACACATCAACCACCTCCATGTCCTTCAAGCCGTGTAGAATTCTAGTAGAGTGGGTGCCATTATTATCCTTATTTTACAGATGGGGTAGCTGAGGTTTTATGGAAGTTTGTCCCCTGTTCCCAAACACCTGCTAAGTTGCAGAGCTGGGATTTGAATGCTGATCTGTATGAATTTGAAGTCCATGATTTTAACTATTAGCTGTATGATTTCCAGCCTAGACCACCCTTCCTTCCTTACCTTCTCCAACACCTGAAATTTAATGGAGGCTATGTTCTCGGGCACTGATTTTTATTTTTCACACCCTCTCTATCCACCTGGTCAAGGGATTTGGTGTATTAGCCTGTCCTTGTCAGGCTGAAGCCAGAAGAGCTATGGACTGTAATTCTCAGTGACTGGGAAAGTCCCCCAAGAAAGCCGTTCTTGAACAGACCCCCCACCCCCTCCCCATCCATGCCCTACAAGGCAGTCCTTGACAAACCTGGACCAGCACTCAGCACGAATCTGACCAAGACAAGGCTCAGTTATGTCAGTCCCATTCATTGAGATGATCCTAGACCTCCCTCCTCTTTTTTTCTGATCTTTAAATGATTATCACTGGATTCCTGACCCCTTTGGTTTTGTATCTGACAATAAAATTTGGCTTCCCTAACCTGGTCCAGAAAACTCCTTAGATCACAGTTTTATTTGTTTTTCACATTCTTGGCTGCATCATGTAAAATTTGAGTTCAGTTTAGCCCTAGAAGCTGTGATCTCATCCTAGTTGCATGGTGTCTCCATTTGGCCCACTGTGATGGGGGCCTCAGACCAAGTAGAACTTTACCCCAATAAAAATGTTCACTAGCTTTTAAAATATACAGTGACATAGATGAAGCAGGATTCCCTCTTATTACTAGCCAGCCCTATCCCTTCTTAGACTTTATTATTAAAACTTAACTGTCTTTAGGGGCGCCTGGGTGGATCACTTGGTTAAGCATCCAACTCTTGATTTTGGCTCAGGTCATGATCTCATAGTTCATGAGTTTGTGCCCTGAGTTGGGCTTTGTGCTGACAGCATGGAGCCTGCTTGTGATCTTCTCTCTGGCTCTCCCTGCTCACTCATGCACTCTCTCTGTGTCTCAAATAAAATAAACATTAAAAAAAAAAAACAACCAAAAAACTCAACTGTCTTTATACAATGCCATCAGTCTGAATGAAAAGCCAACTATGTGTATATTCTCAAGGTTTTGCCATCCAAATGTCTGACTCTAAGGGAACCCTAGCACCTGTATGCATTGAACATACAAGCACCCTAACACTTGGAGAAGAATGAAAAACTCTGCAAATACAGGGACCATTGACATTTGTGGAGATGGGGTGAATAACTGACTAGCCTTCAAGCTGTTTCAGGCTGGTGTAGACAGAGCCCTGGCATTTTTCACATCAACTGTACAATTAAAGACCGATCCAAGTCAAATGACATAAAAATGAGGGGCAACAGAATCTAATACTCACCTCTCAGCCTACTTTTTCCAGCTTCTGGACTCAGGGGCATGTGCGGACTTGTACAGCCTCTGTAACCAGCTTTCTCAGCTCTCGCCTGTTTTAGAAGGCAAAACAACTCCCTTATCCCAACATACCACAGCTGCTTAGATGTGGTGACTTAACCTTCTTAAGATCAAAATCCCATTACTCACCCTGTCCACTACTATACTGGAAAGAGTATCGCCCGATAGATTGATATAAGTAGGCTAGCTAAAAAGATCTCATTCATCTCACATCTATTCAAAAAAACAGAGATCTCTATTAAGCTGATAATTTCCAGAAGTGAGTACATTTGGCCTAAGGTCGATAGACAACTTTCACATAAGCTATGCTGCTTTGTCATTTTCAGAATCCTCACTGCCTTTGGGAAGCGGTGGAAAGAGAAGGGAATTTGACATTAGACCAACGTGGACTCAAGTCTTGGGTCTAGTGTTTCCCAGCTATGTGACTCTTCTCTGTGAGCCTGTTTTGGTTTTGTTTTTATTTGCTTGTCCACTAGATACCCTTCGGGCCAATGTGAAGATTGAATGGGGTAATGTGTGGTGAGTTCTTTCCTGTGTCAGGCGTGTTAGTTCCCCATGCGCCCACCCTTCATCTCTACTCCTTGTAACACTTATTTGTCATACTGCTTATGTTTTTGTTTTCTGTGGTTTAGGGGGTAATTGATGGAGGACACGGCCCAGCAGAATGGCATATCCATGTTCATATAACATTATATAAAAAGCTTACACGTTTTCATTCTATTGAGGTCTTCCAGGAGCCTTGCTTCCTTTTGCTTCTTTGCTTCCTTTTCATCCTACTGCAAGATGAATTAGATCATCCAGAAAGCACATTCTTCACTGAAAACATCAACACACCCTATTTCCTTTGAAGAACGGAATCAAAGGAACGCAAACAAGCACAGCAAAGAAACCCATCGCGCGCAGGCTGGGAAAATGTTGACTGTCTCTGGAATGCTTGGACCCAAGCCCTTCGCTGCAGTTTCCACAAAGCTAGAGGGGCTCCGGGTCAAGGTCCGTCCTCAGTGTCCGGCAGGACAGTGCCCTCTGCCTTCAAAACCCTTTCCTTTCCTTTCATGCTTCCAGAGCTTATGATGGTTGTCTATCTCAGCTGATGGGGACCACCTCCTTTCCTCCACAGACATTTGGTGTGTGCCAACCATGTCTATCCCTGCAAGCAGGTGGAATTGCATTTTCAGGTCAATGGATCCAATGCTAGTTATACCAATGCATTTATTAGCCTTGGGCAGAGGTGTGTCTTCTTCTCCTCCTTCCTCCTCCCTCTTCCTCCCCCTCCCCTCCTCTCCTCCCCCTCCTCCTCCTCCTCCTCTTTCTTCTTCTTCTTCTTCTTCTTCTTCTTCTTCTTCTTCTTCTTCTTCTTCTTCTTTTTCTTCTTCTGAGGGGCAGAGATGGAGAGAAAGAGAATCCCACGAGGGGCAGAAAGGGAAAGAGAGAGGGAGAGAGAGAGAGAAGCGGGGCTTGAGCTTATCGGATGCAGGGCTTGAACTCACCAACGGTAAGATCATGACCTGAGCCTAAGTCCCACGCTTAACTGCCCCACCCAGGCCCCCAAGGTGTGTCTTAAAATATTTGTATTTAGACATTAGAGAAAGAGTCAACTTATTCCTATAGCATAAGAACAAAGTCTTGGTTCCCAAGTCTTCAAAATTTAAATAAGGGTTTTTCTCCCCCCTACCAGTTGTAAGTGGCACCATACATAGCCCTCTGCTCTTTCACAATATGTAGAGGTTGTTTGATTGAAGGCAAACGTACTGAGCTGGTTGTTGTTTCCGAGTGTTTTTTTTAAGGGTGTTTTCCCCTCTCCTCCACCCCACATTTCTCCCTGAGCTCTTCCACACTTTCGGAGGAAGCTGGGAGAAACCCGCTTTTCCTTCCCTCTCGTACCTGCTCTGTCTGCAGGAAAGAGGGTGGGGTGACTTCTCTAATCAGTGAACCGATGGGCCTCCGAGCATGCGCACTGCAGCACCTTCTGGGCTAATGAGGCTCAAACGCCGAGTCTTGCTCTCTGAAGCATTCTCTGAACCGTCCCACGCTGGAATTTATGTTTTCTCCCTCCATCACCTGAAATCAGCTGGGGCCTCCCAGTGTCACTCTATCTAGCTAAACTTGAACCTGCAGTTTCTTTGAATTCCAGGGGGTGGAGAGAGGCTGATGGAGTCAGGGCCACCGCAGCCTGCTGGTCTCCAAGTCTTTGTGTGTCTCAGGCCCACACCTCAGCCGCCCTGATGGGACCACAGCTGCTTCTTCAGTGGCCAGAAAGTTCCACTCACACCAGTAGAACATGTTTCCTCCAGTGGGGTGCTTGAGGGACAGGGCGTCCCAGCCCTTCACGCAGCTTTCCGCCACCCTGCTGACTTCGCCCCTCTTCTCCCATCTTTCTGTTGACCTCCTCGTCCTCCCTCCGTGCCCCCACACCCAACTGTACCACCTCCCCAGCAGAGTGGCCCTGGCTCCCCTCTCGTGGGAAGCTCTCATGCCCAGGGCATCCATGCTCCTCAAGGTTCGCCATTAAGCCCTAGTATTCACCAAGTTACTCATCCAGACAGTTGCCTCTTGAAGAGAAATTCTGGTGGCAGTTATTTAAGATGACAGTTTAGTCCCCAACACCGCTTGTACTGTTGGTATGGTATGGATCCTACCCACAATGGTGTGCTTTGCGGTACTTGTGAGGTGGTTGGGTGTTCCGTGCTGTCCCTGCTCACAGGAAACTGCCAACACTGATTTCTGTTCAGGCGCCCCTCTGACAGGAACTTGGTTGTCCCTTTGTGCCCCCCATGGAGGGGGTCCCCACATGCAGGTCAGAGGGGCTTTACATATATCCAGGGTGTTCTTCATGGGAGAACTTGGCAGGGAATTTCCACCTGGGACAGCTCATTCTCCTTACTGGGCCTCTCTGACTTAAGGGTCTCCTTTCTCCTGTTTAAAGTGCTCCTCATCTCTCCAGAGTCCAGACCGTCCTCCACTCCTGTTTTCAGTGGCCACCCTCTTTTGTCTCCTCCCTTTCCTCAGGCCTCTGAAAGGAAAATCTCTGTCTTTCACTGAAGTGGAGGTCATTTTGTTCTTTGCGTTGTTTGCCTGCTTTTGTTTTTTGTCTGTTTGCTCGTTTTTTACTTTTTTTCTGCTTTGGTGTAAGCTAGGGAAGAGAAAATGACCCTGTGGGACAAATAACAGGGAAGAGGGGAGGGAAATACACACATGGCCACAGAAAGGTGCACAGGCTGTGCACTGCACAAATGTAGGGCTCCATTCGCACGGACACTGATGTGGTATGCAGAATGGGGTTTGCAACCTAGTGAAAATGCCTTCTTGGAACTCACTTCTCTCGTTCAAGGGTGGTGTGGATGCAGGGAGAGGGTGTTATACTTTGAGCTCCAAAGATCCCAATTTGAACCACTCAGTTTAATCACTCTCACCGAACGGCTGCGGACTAATCTTTACTTATGAAAGGAAAGTTATAACATCTCATTTATAGAGTTTCTGAGAGAAAGAAATGAGGTCTTATATTAACTCCATACTCTGAATGAGGTGCTCAATAAGTGCCATTTTTCCAGAAGCGTCGTGCTGGTTGAAGGAGTGGTTGCCAGCATTGCTCCTGGGCCTTTTCGCGTGAAAATATTCGGGGCCCGTCAGAGATGCTGAGTATATCTGTTGGAAGCTGGAAAAGATACAGTCACTCCTCTTGGAACTTGATTGAAGGAAATGAAGAATTTGCCAAGGTGTGTGGCCTGCTGAGGCATCTCAAAGAGTCTTTAACAACAACCACAGCAACCGCTTGAGCACACACGATCTATCAGGTGCTGTTTTTGACACCTGGAGGTATTATTTGCCCTGGTGAAAATCCACCACTTCTGAACGCAGCACCCAAGACCCCATCCCTAGAATTCTGTGTCTTTGCAAAGGGTGAATGGTAACTTTCCACCCCTCCTTCCTGGCATTGCCTGGTGCTTTTGTAAATGTTTGGATTTCCCAATGCGGTATGTTTCCAGCAGCCCATGTGTCCCTTTCAGCCACTTACTTGCTTCTAAGCGATGAGTGGGAGACATTATCCACAGATGAACCCACGACGCGGGTCTCTGGGCCAGTGGCTGCTGGAGCCAGCTTGTCCCCGCTAAGAGCCAGCGGTATGCGTCCCCCCCGCCCCCCCCCCCCCCCCCCCCCAGCTCAGCAGCAGGGACGTCACCCAGGTTCTTGAAATCAGCCACGGTGGAAGAAGTGTCTGCAGCAAGGAAACCAGCAAATGCTACAAAGCAGGACCACCCCTCCTTGGGAGCCGGTTTACCGCCACCCCGCTGGCTTGCGCTCCGCACCGTGATGGCTGGCCACACCCTCGTGCAGAAAGCCTAACAGGATGTTTCCGACTTGGATGGAGGAGGCTGTAGAAAGCCTCGACTTCACAGACGTGCTTTAGCTGGAGAATTTCAGCCAGGCAGACTTTCTACTTCTCTCAAGCCCCCCAGTTGAAGAAAACAAGTAAGCAGGTCTTCAAAATCTATGCTGAAGGGTGGCTTCTGGGGACCAGGTACACCTGTAGCGTCACCTCCTGTACCTGGCAACAGCTTAACGTGTTCAGGGACACCTGGTTTCTTTTAATGTGATGTCTCAGGATAGTCTGGGAATGAGACAGGAGGGCACAGCCCTTGTAAACACCGCCCCGCCCCCGGAACAAAAATAAAAGAATGGGTCGGCAGGTCCTGGACTTCGCTGTTTCTACACTAGATGGCGCTCTCTTCCTAGGAGAAGGAGGTAGTTGGGCACCTGCTAACAGCTGAACCAGCAGCCGGTGCCTTGGACTCCTCTGCACATCGCCATCGATTGCATCAGGGCAATTGGTTTGAGCTGCGCAATATTGAGGGCAAAGCCACTGGTTTGCTGCCCATATCTGTGATCACAGGACTCAGCGTTAATCGTTTTTACTCCCGGTGGAAGGGGAGTAGGAAAAACCCACCCACCTGCTCAGATGAAGGAGAGGAAATTATAATTGATCCCCTACTTCTAATAAGTGACCTAAAGGCGCATCTGTCTCTAAACAGAAGACGGAGGAGACAGAAGAGATCTCCTGCACCCTGCTTCTGAATTCATGGTTCCTCCTCTTCCCTCCATCTCTGCTGGTCTGTTCTTGCCCCTGCACATCAGCATTTCACATCTAGGATTCGCTCCCACTGCAGGTTGCAGGCACCTGAGGGGACAAATGCCGCTCAGGTGTGGGAAATGGCCCCCACGGTCCCTGTCACTGTCCCAGCCCGAGGCCATGCTTTTTGCCTTGGCCCATTTTGGTCCCAGATGCCAGCCCTTGCTCTCTGACCTGGGATGGAACACAGTCCACATGCCACTGGGCTGGCTCGTGTTTTCCCCAGCTGTCACCTCCAGTATTGTTTGCCGAGCTTCCTACTGATTATGGATCTAGTCTGTTCCTCGGCGTCTCTGAGCTGAGCCCTTCCCTTGAAGCCCTCCCCGAAGCTCAGTCCCATGCTGTTGGCTCCCACTTTCCTCATACGCCAGTTGCCCTCGCTCCTGGGTATTTTGCGTGCCGTTCCCCAAGTCCTTTGCTTCGATTCCGCTCACCTCAGGTGTTCCTTTGCCTCGTCAGGAAGCCAGGAACCTTCTTAAACTTTACAGCTCTGCTCTCAGGATCCTTCTTTCAGGAGGAGTCAACCTTGGGAAGTGGGGTCTTGGGAGTTTCGTGAAATGAATGTCTCGTCTCTTTGTGAAGGTTTGAGGAGGCTGCCGGACTATTCCACATCTCATAGTCAAGATTAGAAGTTACATAAGGGCTTCATATTCCAACCTTTGTGGTCTTTCCAATGACACAGGTCAGTCAAGATCCCATCCTCCTCTCCACAGCCAGTCATGACCAGGCCCTTCTGCTCCTCACTTACATCTCACTACACTAGTTTGAAGGGAACCAGTATTCCCTGCTTCCCAGCTACTCCTTTTCTTCTTTATATTTCAAGAATCCCTGCCCGGAGAGGCAAATGAAGTCAAGTGAGAGTTTATTTAAGGTGAACAGATCATATTTGAATGCAGCAGGGAAAAATCCAGTTGGTAGGGAAAGCAAAAGTATTTGTGATCACCTGCAATGAAGACCAAGATGGCCACTCTTTTCCGATGCTTGCATTGCTCACAGGTACGGAGAGCCAAGAATGGGCCATGGGGTGCGTCTGAGGCTCATCAATCTTTCTAACACTAAAGGCTCACTTCTCCTGCTGACCAATTCTACCATTCCTTTCCTAACATGTCCATGGAGATATCCTTCCTTAATTCAGGTCTTGATCTGTGGTTGGAATCCAAATCTCTTCCAGTCTTTTTTTTCTTTCTGGTGCCATGACAGGTTGATGTTGCCAACAGCCCCCATTAATGACCTGTCTGTATCTCTACCCTTTGCTATGTGGCTTTGTAGTCTCCACCCCCTCCGATTCTGGGGTGTGTGACTCACTGTGGCTGATGGGACAGGAGCAGACTGAACCCTGAGATTCTGGGAATGATTAGACTTGCCTCTTATCTGTCACTCTAGGCTGGTGGGATTAGACTGGGAAAGTGCTGGGAGGCTCTGGTGACATATTTTAATAAAAAAAGAACACAGATGATCGTGGCTGTTTGAGCCAGACCTGTCGGTGTGGTATCTATCTGAACATAGTGAGGGACTTTTGCAATCCTTGCCTGGGCTCCATTATTGCTGCCTCCTGGTCGCTAGACTTTAGCCTATTTGAGTTGAAGAAGTGAGCTGCTCCTGCATGAGAGGCACCCTTGTGGACTTCGGGATTATCACAGGGTGACCCAGCACCTGCCCATTGGGAACTAAAGTCAAACAACCAGGGCTTAATTACCTGGATTGTTATTATTATTATTTTAATTTTTAACGTTTATTCATTTTTGAGAAACCGAGTGAGATTGAGCAGGGGAGGGGCAGACACACACACACACACACATACACACACACACACACACACACACACACACACACACACACACACACACACAGAATCCGAAGCAGGCTCCAGGCTCTGAGCTGTCCACACAGAGCCTGATGCAGAGCTTGAACTCACGAACTGTGAAATCGTGACCTGGGTCAAAGTAGGACGCTTAACTGACTGAGCCACCCAGGCACCCCTAATTACAGACCAATGCATGCTGTCCACTATTGCCAGACTTATCTGTCCCAAATACCACTTCCCTTCTAAATTCTCTCTTCTCTACTCAAAGAAATATAGTGGTTCCCCGTGGCCTTTTGGATCCAGCCTGAACTCAGTCTGCTATGTTCGTAGCCCTGTAATCAGCCCTGTCCTAGTCATTCACTCCCATGTCCCACTATTTCCTCCCACTCCAGCGTCCTCACACCCTCTGGTTCACACAAGGCTCTTTGCCTTTCCTGATGCCTCTTCCTCACTCTCGTTTCTCTCTCCACCTGCCACCACCCACACTGCCACTACACCTGTGCTGAGCCTACTTGCCTTTCTAGTTTAGACTCAGCCCTTCCCTTGTTCACGAAGCCTCCTTGTTGATGTTTGCCCGCGATTTTGAGAACCTACAATACTTGTAACTGGAAGCAAGTCTCACAGCCTCCCCTTTCCTCAGTGGCCGGTCCTCAGAAGGCAAAAGCCATTGGCAAAGAATTTAGATGAGTTCTCCCTTAGAATGGTCAGCTCACAGCTTTTCTTGTGCTGAGGGAAGAGCTGTGAAGGAACGTGTGATCTTTTTCTCATTCTGTAAGCAAAGAGGAATAAAGAAAGTAAACACTATTCTGTATGGTAATAGGATTTTCTAACCTCATGGATGGAGGTGGCACGTTGGAGACTATGAAATAGGTAGGAAACATTTCCTTCCCAGGAGAAGCTACTGTCTTTGAGAATTAATGTTTGTGCCGTATGGTGTGTGTGTGTGTGTGTGTGTGTGTGTGTGTGTGTGTGTGTGTATACAAATGGATCTGTTTCAACAGGTTCAACAGTTAAAGGGACGGTATATAACCTTTCAGATGAGAGATCGCAAAGGCAATCTGATCTAGAAGATCCTTCTGGACTCATTAGGATTGTGGGAATTCCAAATCCACTGGCTTGCTTTTGGGATTTGAGGGGTTAGTGGCTGTTGGTGGTAACCTAGGAAAACTCTCAGGACCCCCCTCCAGACTAAGTGATGGACAAGTACTTACGTGAGGAAAGTATTAGCAGGGAGAAAAAAGGTTTTAGCGGGCACTGTGGTCACTTTTGGTGCACAGGGCTTTGGTTTTTCTCAGAAGGTAATTGGAGATTCTAACTTGGCATAAAAGGATATGCTATAAGGAGAGATTTGGGAATTTCAAGTCTGGGGCCAGGTTAGGACCTAAAGGTGTGCTGTGAGGGGCACCTTATGTGGAGGGATTAACATCTTAGATGCTCTCTTTCCCTTTGCAGTCTGAGAGAGTCCGATTTATATAGTGCTCAGCTTTATCTCTTCTCCTTCAACACGGAGTTCGTGTTTTTAATGCACCTAATTTTTGTGAGCATACCCCAGCGCACCTGGCATGGAGGAACGGGGGGATGGAAGGTCAGAGTGTCAGTGCATCTCAGCCCTCAGGGGTTTCTGATTTCTTTATGGCAGTTTTTTTTTTAACTTTCTGATTTCAATCTGGTAAAAGTGTAAGAACGTTGACCCAAGCAAGATCTTCTGCTGACCATTCAAAGCTGTCATACTTTCATACCGGCATTTACGCTTTTGTACCCAATTCCATGTGCGCCAGGTGAAAGCCACATGAAGTCACAGTGGTTGTGTGAATGAAGCTTTACAGCTTCAACCAAGGGAGTGAGGGAGAAGGGCTGCGTCCTCTTCTGGCGTGGGGTCCGGGCGCTGAAGACCTACACCCACATGGCTGCACCCGCACACAGGCCTTAGGCAGGGTTCTCCCGAGAAACAGAACCAATAGGATGTACACAGATATATAGAAAGAGGTTTACTATGAGGGATTGGCTCACATGATTATGGAGGCTGAGAAGCCACATGACTTGCCATCTGCAGGCAGGAGGCCCAGGGAGCCTGGTGAACGTAGTTCTGGTCCAAAGCCAAAGGCCTGAGAACCAGGGGACCGATGGTGGAAGTCCCAGGCTGAGATCTGATGCCTGAGAACCAGGACCCCTGATGCCCAAGGGCAGGAGAAGCTGGATGTCCCAGCTTCTAATGTCTTCAGGCCCTAATGGATGGGATGATGCCCACCTCCATTGGGAGAGCTTTTTTGTTTGTTTGTTTGTTTGTTTGTTGTTGGTTGGTTGGTTCCTACCAGCTGTCTGGGTATCCCTTAGCCTAGTTCAGTTGACATAAAAAATTAACCATCACAACATATATGCAGATATATTACGGCTCCGTTCGATTCCATACTTTGCAACTTGTAGTTCATTAATAGTAAGTATAACAGTAAATTTGCAAAAAAGAAGTTTTCTTCTCTTAATACAGGCAACGATAGGATTAAATTTAATGCAGATTCAAGAATGTCACAATGTTAATCTTATCTTCAGCTGAATTAGACAGCTTTACAGTGTTATCAGATGACACATCATTAAAACAGGCATTTGAGAATTGCATGTGGCAATTTTTGGTTAGGTATGAGGTCTGATTATTTTGAACTAGGAGGCCAGACCTCAAAACCATGAATGTAATTGTGAACAGCACTCTTACATAGATAAACCTTATCTGAATTAGTATTATGAAAGTCAGACTAGAAAGTCAGCTGATTAAATAAAGAACCAGACCTGGGGCTATCTCTTTCTATTATTAAAGACCATGAATTTGTTTTTGACAAAACAGTATGGTTACATTGGTGTTGCTAATTTGAATATTATTGGCTTTTCAATAATTTTTTTGGTATGTCATTTAAAAATTTGGTGTTTACAAATTAAAAAGAAATTCATACCAAATTTTACGTTTATGCTTAATCAAGTAACATACAAACATTTCAGGTCAAACTGGAAGGTCTCTGGAAATATTTTTCCTTTTAGGGGACTATTCACTGCTCTAGTTTGAGAATAACTGTGGTCTGGGAGAAACAAACTTGCATTATGTACGTGTTATTGGCACTGTTAATTTGTCTTATATTCTTCTATGATTAATTTTGTGCCTGATAAACTTAGCTCCCCAGTTACTATGCTTTTTTGGCGTGCCCCACAGCAGCTGGCACAAACAGGGCGCATAATAGCTGGTCAGTAAATTTTGACAAAAGGGGAGTGGTCTGGGCTCTAGGAGCACAGCGGCACTGAGAATGGCTTCACAAGAAATAAAGTGAAATGCATCCCTGTCTTGCAAAATGCGTTAGCTAGTCTGTAAGTTCGGATAGTACGAGGGTCTCTGCATCTGCACAGTCATTGAGGTGCTCGGTCAGTGCCTACAAAGTAAAAAGGCCTTACCCTCCACAAAAGGAGGAAAAAAAATAAACCACAATCTTCAGAGCCCTGTATATGTACATCCAGGGAATGCATTGCTGCTGTGTATCTTAATACATGCCGTGCATCTCTCCCTCTGAGTACACACACGTACGCATGCACGCACAGATCTACATACACTCTCTTTCTTTGCAAGGCAGTAGGATCCTCCAAAATAGAACACGACAATGGGGTAGGCCAGTTGAAGCCTTGTCCCCAGAAGGCCTTTCCCGCATCTGGAAATCTGATCTGACCAGCTTAGAGGGGGGTGGGTAATCTAATCCTGGTCACATTTTCAGTGAGTTCTCGAGTATCGGCTACCTTCCTGATACATACCCAGGGCTGAATTTCCCCATGGGCTAGCCTGGGCTAGCCGACCATTTCAGAACCAGAATACAGCTCCCGTCGGTGTGGGCTTACCTGCAACTGAAGGTGTAGGAAGCAAGAGCAGCTCCCAGCTACCAGAGGTCTGCTAAGTCACTGTCAGTAGGGAGCCAAGCAAGTCTTAGCTGACGCACCTGTCAGAGGTCAAGAGTGGCCTCTGTCCATTTTCTGGGGTGCAGAAACAGGGCAAAAGGGAGATGCTGGTTTCTCGCCACCCACTGGAACTCTGGGGCTTTGGATAAAGACTGGTGTGGGGCAGAACCCCCTATGGGTAGGGCCCAGGAATCTGAATTTTAACAAGATGCCCCAGGAGATTCGGAGGCCCACCAAAGTTGGAGAACTGTGAGCTTATTCAGGGTGTCAATGCTGTTGGCCTTTGCAGCTCAAGTTCCAACGTGATCTCCTCCTCTGGTGAAGGGCTCCCCCTCGTCCCCAAGATCGGAATGGCAGGGAGTTGAGCCGTCGCCCCCTAACCTCCCTCCACCACCAGACCAGTACCTGGGATGCTGCAGACTTTTAGGCCATGGAGATATGAGCGGCTCTGACCTTCATATCTCAGTCTCCCAATTTTAAACGTCTTCATCATCATGACCGCAGTCTTCCCCTTCCTCCCGGCCGCCTCCCTCCCCTGCAGCAGGCACCGGCGTCTCTCTCCTTTGCCTCAACTCCGTGCCTGTCATGGAAAGAAAAAAGAGCAACAGTGGCCACGACCTCCTATCTCTTGCCTGTGTTATGCGTTGTGAGACTCCTCTAGATCAAGGGAACTATTATCAATATTAGCAGTCAAGGGCAGGGTGCCAAGGATGACTCAATTCTCCAGGATCAGCTCCAGTAGCAAAGAGGGAGGTTAGAATCTGAATTCTCTCCGACCTTTCCACAATTCTCCCTGCCTCTGCCTTCTTTCCCGTCTCCCCCTTCCCTGTCACATTGCTGCGTTCTGGACCTGACACGAATCTAGAAAGTGTACGGACGAAAGTTTGACTGGCAAAGGGCTCAAGCAGCTTTACCTTGTTATCCTTAGGCTGGTCTCCCACGCTCAAGAGCAGACTCTCCTTCCCTGTACCTTAAAGCAGGCGGAGGAAGTTAGTATTATCATGTTCTTAATTTAGTGTGCTTGTCATCCCATAAATAATCATTATTATCCCGAAGGGCAAATATGGCCCGTCCAGAAAAAAAACTAACCTGATAACAACAAGATAGGAAGAGAGCCAGATAAAGCTGTCCTCCCATGGGCCTGCTTTCCTACTTTTGGTGCACAGGGAGTTTCCATTTTTCTTTCTTTTTCTGATAGGGCCTTCTAGGCGGTTGGATTTTGGTGTGCTTTCAACAAATTGAGTACCTACTGCGTGCTCTGCTCCACCAGTGGCTTTTTTTTTTTTAAGTTTATTGATTTTTATTTTGGGGAGACAGCACAAGCGAGGGAGGGGCAGAAAGAGGGAGACAGAGAATCCCAAGCAGGCTCTGCACCATCAACGCAGCACGCGATGTGGGGCTCGGACCCACAAAGCCATGAGATCATGACCTGAGCCGGAACCAAGAGTTGGATGCTTAACTGACCGAGCCACCCAAGTGCCCGAGGGACTGGTCTATCTTTAAAAGTTAAGGAAACACACACACACACACACACACACACACACACACAAATCAAAGACAAAGAAAGAAGATGGGCATCTCCATGAACTAATTAGAGAATTCTGCCACCTCTTGGAATTTGAACACAGAGGGGCACTATTGCTAAGACAAGGCCATTTGTGAATTATGCTCCCTCGCCATATTCCCTGCTGTGAACTTACAGGACGAGGGCTATCGAGGCTGACCTCGCTCTCTCTCTCTCTTCAAACCAAAGTTTTCCCAGCTGGAGACACTACAAGACAACTTGTAGGTTCAGGCCACCCTGTTCTTAGTCAGGAAATGCCAAGGGTCCCTAATTCAGGAGCCCAAAAGACCCAAGATCTAAGCCAACCTTGCCCGAGGCTGCTTTGATCTTGTAAGTAGAGTAGCTGGGCTGCTGCTCCTTTTCCTTCTTCTCCTTCTTCTTCTCCTTCTTCTCTTTTTACTTCTTTTATTTAAAGTATAGTTGATGATGTTATATTAGTTTCAGGTGTAGAACATAATGATTCAGCAAATCTATACATTGTGCTATGCTCATAAGTGTAGCTACCCTCTGTCACCAGACAACGCCATTATGATAGCATTGACTGTATTCCCTAGGCTGTTCCTTTTATCCCTGTGACTTACCCATTCCGTAACTGGAAGGCTGTACCCCTCCCTCCTCTGTCCCCATTTTGCCCATCCCGTGCCCCTAGAGTAACTGGGTTTCTGTCTTGTGCCAGGAACTATGCATTCACCATCCCCAGGTTCCCATTGTCGGAGCTGGTTTCCTGTCTTGTGGCCACAGTCTAGAATTTCTGCTTGGCTCCCTTACCTGCTGGTTCTGACTCAGGGACTCTGAGGTGGTTTTGTCAGTTCTTCTCAGAGCCTGTGAATCCAAACCCTCTGACTAGAACTCTTGGTGATTATTCCCTGTTGACAATCTAGGTTGTTCTGTCACGGATCAGGAAAGCCATTTAGCATCTGTGGCGGACTGAGAAATGGCTCCCAAAGATGTCCGTGCCCTCATCCCTGCAACCTCTGAGTGAAATGGTTGGATTTCAGGGCAAAGGGGACTTTGCAGATGTAATTAAGAGGACGGACTTTAAAATAGGCAGATTATATTGAATAATTGGGCCCAGGTGAGTCCAGTCTAATCACACAAGCTCTCAAAAGCAGAACTTTCTCTGGCTGAAGAGGGGGAGGTGCAGAAGAGGAGGAAGGCACAGAACGATTGCAAGCCTGAGGATGATTTGGTTCCCCATCACTGTTCTGAGATGTAGGTGCCTGTGAGCAAGGACCCGAGAAAGGCCTTTACAAGGTATGTGTGGTTCCAGCCAACAAGGGAACAGGGACCTCAGTCTTCTAACTGCAAGGAATTGAATTTATTTAGCTCACAAACTGAATGGGTTTGGAATCCGTTTCTCCCCTAGAACCTCCAGAAGGAACACAGTCCTGCCACTACCTTGGTTTTTGGCCCAGTGAGACCTGTGTGGAACCTGTAACTCACAGCAACTGCGGGATAATACACTTGTGTTATTTTGAGCCACAAACGTTGTGGTGATTTGTTGCAACACCTCACTGTGGTATGTAAGTCACACAAATAGAATTCCAGCGGAAGCAAAGAATATACAGTCATCATGTTGACATCATCGGCACCAGTGAAAATTAATGTGCTTACTAACCAAATTCCCAATTTTCTGGGTTCATCCCCCTGCCCTCCCAAATCCATCAATATTCCTTCTTGTGCCTCGTGTTTTCTAACCCAGTAATTGCTAGTCTTGCTAGAGATGGCCGAGGTTTACCATGAGGTGAGCAGCTGATGAAAATACCTTCTATTTCATGATTGCTTCTGATGGTTCACTAGCTTCACTGCTATCCGTGCATTTTTGGGACACAGTAACCATGTGAGAAAGTTACTGTTGTCATCATTTTACGGAGGAGGACGCTGACTTTGAGCGACTTGCCTCAGGTTCGCTTGTTAAGGGATCTGGGATTCAAACCCAGAGTTGTTTGATTTCAAGGCCCCGCCCGCCTCCCAACTTTATCTTTCCTGCTCCCCTCCCCCTGCCCCCCTTTCTGAGCCTCTCCAGGGGCCTCTTTGTATTCCTTAAACCCATGGGACACTTCCCATATCTGCCCTTATGGCCTGTGGTTTCCTCTGCCTGGGTTGCTTTTCCACCTGAATCTGTGCACCGCTGGCCCATTTCTCCGTCTCTGGGTCTTGGCTTGAACATCCTCTCCCCAGGGGGGCCTGCTCTGAGCTGTCTCTCCTCCAGTCCGCGGTGGCACTTAACAGGGTCTCTAACTACCTTTACCTTCGGTTGCTGACTCAGTGTTGTTGGTACTGAGATGGGTGAGAAAGGACCTGTGGAAGTTCTGCTTGGCCTGGTGACTCCGGGGCCTGGCACAGCACCGGGCCTAATGTCTGCATGGTATAAATATTGACTGAGTAAATACTCAAGGCCGCCTTTCCGTCAGGGGGCCCGCTCAGCTTGCTAAATGCCTGTGCCCAGGTGTGAGTAGAATAGAACACGCAAGACGAAGAGAATGCCTATTGTGCTTTTTGAAAGTATGAATTGCATTCAGTGATTTCTTTTTTTTTTTTTTCCGTTAACAAGCTGAGACTATGAGGTAGAAGAGTCTGGAAGCCGTTTGCCTTTCAGGCCGTTTACTGAGACACAAAAGGAGGGGTCTTCTGAGGACAGAGAAAGGAAGCGAACTCTGCGTGGCACGGCTTTGGCATCTGGAGAGCAGGTTGATGTCAGACACCGTCCTTCCAGGCCCCGTGGCCATCCGCTCTGAAGAAGAGCCGACATACTGAGTAACATCTGGAAAGTTCCAGGGACTCCGAGTTAAGCGGATGAGCAAGCAGCCTGCTGGGCTCTTCACAGAGGTCAACAGGAGTCTCTGAGTTGTGGGGAAGGTGCGGCTCCCACCCCAGTTCATACGCCCGTTAGCCCTCCTGGGCCAGACATGAGACGGAACCAACCTCCCTGACCTCTTGGAATCCCAGCCCCGAATGGCATTCGGTCACGAGCAGCGGCAGATTCCTCACTGTCCCTGGCCACTGAAGCCTCCTCACTGGCTCCCTAGCACCCCAGGTCGCCGTTTTTACGTAAGCCATGCCAAAGAGTGTGCTATCACACTGTCAGGAGTGGGCGCCGAAGGCTGATCGAATGGCGGTGAAAGCTTAAATCTGGGTCCTATAGACGGAAACTTCCCTCTCATCTGCTCAAGAGAAAACGCGCAAATCACCCCTGGAGAACGGCTCTCCTCCCGCTATTTGCAGAGGTTCCCGGGGGTTTTGAGGCCTGTGCTGATGAGTGATTCGCTGAATCTACATTTTAGTCTACAATGTGGCTTTGTCTCTGTGCTAAAACAGTGTCAAACCATACCTTTTAGTAACAAGATACTAAAGAAGTGGCCTAGCCATCAGTGGGGGGATGGGCGATTAGACAAAATGATCTGGGATGTTTTCTCACAGGGCGCTTGTGCCCCGATCGGGGCTGGATTAGGCACTTCTGGAGGGTCTGTGGTTGTCATTAATGTCGGAAGAACTGAGTCAGGCTGTGCTGTGTTCTGGGGAGGTGGGAGAAGCAAGAAGACAGAGGAGCCCTGTGAAGGGCCGGACATAATGTAAGGCACTTTATGGAGACTGGCCTCAGTGAGGCTGCGGCCGTCCCTATTCCTTTTGGGAGCCCTGCCTGGCAGCGTCTGGCCAGAAAATGGAGTTTCAAGAGGTCTGGTTCCCCCAGTGACTGGGGGAACAACATGTTCATCTCTGAGATGGCTCCAGAAGACAGAGCTCAGTGTGGCTACTCAGTCACGGTCGACCCTGGTCGCGCTCCCCGGCTTGGGGTCCCAGACTTTGCTACTGGGCTGCAGCACCAGCCAGAGTAAAGGTCCCCAGGTATATTGCTCTGTGCCCTGGAACACTGGTTCTTGAGCCGGGCAGCGAGGACCCCAGGCTGAGCTCATTACCCTGATCTTCTGATCCCATGGGGCTGGGGGTGGGCCGGGGCTGAGACTTTGCATTTCTAATCAGCTGCCAGGTGACACAGATGCTGGCCCAGGGACCTCACTCTGAGGACCGCTGTTCTAGAGCCTCTGAGAGGAGGCCCAGCTCCGTACAGGTGTCCCCACTTTCTGAAAGTTTGCTTTGACAAAAGACCTACATCGAGCCCCTGTTTTCATTAACCTAAAGAAGTCTGATGAGGATTTTCGCTTTTCGGGGAAAAAGGTGAAAAACGAAAACAGCCTTCGGCGTTGGTTTTGCAACGAGCCCGATAGAGGCCGTAGCGCCCCAAGCCGCGAGAGTGGTGCCATCGAGCCCCCCCACCCTGCGACCCACACCAGGCATCTCCCCATCGGGCTGCCAGCTTTGAACTGTGTCGACGAGAATCTGTGCTTTCTCTTGACTTAGTCTGGGCATCTGTTACCAAGATGTGCCCTAAGGTATCAGAAAAGCCTAAGAGAGGTGATTTTGGGGGCCTGGGAACGCTTAACATTTTTTCCATATAAATTAGTGGTCCTCTAGTTACTTCTTTGCCTTATGCCATTTTGGCTTAGGAAAGGATTCATAGGAATGCCCTACTTTCTGATAGTGGGGGACAGCTGCACTCACAGAGGGCCACGTTTTTCTGGGGAGGGGCTACCCCTTGCCAGAGTTGGAACGTGGAATCCTTCAGGCCACCGCTCCTCTGTCCCACCTGGCTGAACAGGCTGCTGAGTGCAGGAACAAGAGTGGATAATCTTCTTTTTCCGACGCCTTATAATTAAATCGTCTCGGTGCTTCACAAAGCTGTTTTATTTCCCTCCTATTAAAATAAAAGGGAGGTGGATCCTGTCATCCTTGAAGACAGGTGCCCTTTTAGCTTTGCTTTGCAGTGGGGGGTGCTTTTAACCAACTGTAAAATGAACATCTTAGGGAGCCCCATCTCTTATGTGTCACAGACTGTCACTGTTCCCCTAGGTCAGGCCAAGACCCCGGTGTCCAGCAGCACTAGGCCTTCTGACCATTACTGTTCTGTTGCCAGATATTACGGCGGCACCCAGGGAGATGCTAATAAAGATAGTGGAAGCCAAGGTAGAGGATCTTGGCAAATGTTTGATACGTATGATAAGGGAGGCAGTGGAGAACCGCACTGGGCAGGGGGCGGGTGTGTGTGTGTGGGAGGGGGGGTTTATTTTCCCAGCTGGGATGAAACTGTCTTCTGTAGCCACAAACTTCTTTCCAAGTCCTAGTTTTAGAAATGGACCCTACTGGACAGAGGGATGAAGGTTTTTGTGAAGGGCACAGGCTCAACCCTTCCACGTCCCTTTTTTAACGAGGGCATAAAGACAGTCTCTCCCCGGAACGAAGAGGACCCTTTGAACGTCCAGCACCGGGCCCAGCATGTGGTCAGGACTCCAGAACTGGTGGCTGCCCCTTTCATGGATCGAGGGGTCCAAACAGGCGTTTACTGTTTGGGGCATCCGAGTGTCGTTGATGTGCCTGGGAACAAAGTCTTCTGGCTCTCCTCTCTGAACGGGGCCGGGGCAGGGGCAGGCAGGCGGCAGGTTTTGATTATTAGCTGGAATCTGAGCAGCCACACCGGGCTGCAAAGACTAAGTGAGGCTTTTCATCTGAAGTCCCTGCACAAGGTGTCGGTTGCTAGGGCAAAACCAGGCGCTTGCCTCCACAGAACTCGGAAGCAGCAGGAATTTGGGCACCAGGCCCTCTTTCTTCCTGTCTCCTCTCCGGCTTCGCATGATGCCTTCAGGGTAAGCTTCCGCCACTGCATTGCTGTTGCTTTGGGGCGGGTGGAAGGAAGGACAGTTGAGGCCAGGATGGGCTATCCCCAGCTGACGTCCCCAGCCACTTTGACACCATCCCCAGCACCCACCGAAGAACTGAGGGGCCGTGGAAGTCCCAGAGGCTGTGGATATAGGCTGGTGGATCTTGCATTTCTGATTCGCCATTTGACCACTCTCTGCTCTAGGGATCCACTGTCCTCAGGAGGCCCCTTCCCAGCCCCTCCCCACCTGCCCTGCACTCTGAAGCCTCTTCTTCATCCATCCTGGTGGATTTCACTCCAAAATGGGCCTCTCTTGTCTCCGTCCTTCGGGTCCTGTCCTGTAGACCGCCCATTCATTCATTCAACAGTAATTACTGAGCACCTTTTCATGAATGGTCTGCTGGTCAAGCCTGTGTGATGAACGAAGACAACGCCTAAGTGTCAAGCCTACCCAGGCACAAAGTGGGTCTCTGGCTCTCAGTGTGTACCCACGTGTCCTTGAGACCCTGGTGGCAGTGGCCCTGGGGCTTGGCCTGTGTTTGCACACCATGGAGGGTTAAGGCAAGGCAGGTGGCCAGCTCCCCACCACAAAGCAGAGGAAGAGACAGAAATGGTCTGTGGCAAGAAGGAAATGCGGGTTCACACAGAAGTCTTGGCGGCACACTCTTGCTCTCCCTGGCTCAAACTCCGGGACTGCACGTTTGAGTGGGAGTCTTGTTTTTCTGAAAACCAAATCACCTTACCATCTTCCCTATAAGGAATGGCAAACACCAGCCCTGGGGGTGAGTCTCCTGGCTTGCGGGTGGATGTGAAGGAGCATCGGAGGTTGCAGCCTTGGAGGGTCAGCACGCTGCTCCCCACTGCTCCTTGGGGCTCTGCCTGGCTTTATCCAAGCTTGGCCAGATGCCCAGCTGGATGAAATCAAGTGGCTTTTTTCAACCTTCTTTCCGAAGGGTCTGTGGGGACATTCTAGAATCTCCTGGGGAGTGTGTCTGGGGCACTATCACACATGTGGCCTTAGATATTTTGATACGCAGCTGACTCCTCCCCCTCCCATGCTACCAGAATCCCTTTGTGTAATGAGAGCCGTTACTCATAGCGACGTGTGCTTGTCACTGATGTGGGGACCAGGGAAAGGGAAAGAATGAATAGCCTGCCTTCTTTTGCTCACCTCCAAAACAGTTGTTGAGCCCCTGCTATGGATCTAGCACCCTCTTAGACGCTGGGATGTTGCCATGGATAGTAGGCTGAAAGACAGGGCTTGCTGACATCCTTGGAAAGCTTGCTATTTATCTTTTTTCATTTCTGAGAAAGAGAGAGAGAGTAGGGGAGGAGCAGAGGGAGAGGGAGACACAGAATCAGAAGCAGTCTCCAGGCTCTGAGTTGTTAGCACAGAGCCTGACGCGGCGCTTGAGCTCACAAACCTGTGAGATCATGGCCTGAGCCGAAGTCAGATGCTTAACTGACTGAGCCACCCAGGCGCCCCGGAAAGCTTGCCGTTAAAGCGAGCCTGGAAGAATCTTGTTGGAGGGGCAAAGGCTGACAACACCTCTGTTAACTTTGAAAGCCATTACTGTCTCTCTGGGGACCCCACCCCAAGTAAGATGCTTGGAATTAAGAGTGTTCAACATGCCTCCACCAGAGTTTTTCTACTTATTTGACCAGAGCTAGGGGCCCAGAAACCTAGGTTATGGGTTTAATTCCCAGAGATAACAGGTAACCTATCAAGGAGGGAAAAACATTCGTAGGCAGACTCCTTGCAAATTATGTGCTTGGTTCTGGGAGATGAGGCTCAGAGTATCCCAACAGGCTCCTGGATGGAAAAAGAACAACTCAAGTGGTAGTTAGAGATATGATTTGAAGGTCTAGAGTGAGGCATAGCCAGGGGAGCTGACAGGCCCAAAGAGGCCTCACAAAATGATAATGGTGTTGACCTCCCCAAAGTCTAGGGTCTGCCCCTAGCTTTACATGTTCAAGCCTTGATTCAGCCAGCCCATGAAAGCAGATCCAATGCTTGAGAAAAATTTGCTCCAACAAAATGTACAGGCTTTTAGATGAGAACAGAATGCCACCTTCTCCTCCTCCTCCTCCTCCTCCTCCTCCTCCTCCTCCTCCTCCTTCTCCTCCTTCTCCTCCTTCTCCTCCTTCTCCTCCTTCTCCTCCTCCTCCTTCTCCTTCTTCTCCTCCTCCTCCTCCTCCTTCTCCTTCTCCTTCTTCTTCTCCTTCTTCTCCTTCTCTTCCTCCTTCTCCTCCTCCTCCTCCTTCTTCTTAATGCTGATTTATTTATTTTTGAGAGAAAGAGAATCCCAAGCTGATGCAGGGCTCCATCACATGATCCTGGGATCATAACTTAAGCTGAAATCAAGATTCAGATGTCAACCGACAGCCATCTAAGTGCCCCCAGAATGCCACCTCCTTGATTTATACCGAAAAACACAGATACCATGCATATAAAATACATTGTGATGGTCTCTACCTGTCTCTTCCTATAGAACAATCTTCAGGCCAATTGTCAATAATAGATTGCTTAGTGAGTCTGAAATCAGACAAAGGGAACTAGCTAGACGATTTGCTGTTGGATAGCCTTAAGTTGTGGGAGTGTGATCAATCACAGCTGTGTGTGGAATATAGTCACTTGCTCTGATGAATGTGAAATGGGCAGCACCTCATTCTTTTAAAAAATTTTTTTAAAGTTTATTTTGAGAGAGTATGAGAGAGCGAGCATGAGCAGGGGAGGGACAAAGAGAGAGAGAGAGAGAGAGAGACAGGGAGAATGAGAATCCCAAGCAGGCTCTATGCTGTCAGTGCAGAGTCCAATGTGGTGCCCAATCCCATGAATTGTGAGATCACGACCTGACCCGAGATCAAGAGTCAGACACTTAACCGACTGAGCCACCCAGGTGCCCCGAGCAGCACATCATTCTTGAGCACACCTCAGGTGGGGATGCTAACTCCATTTCTGATGGCATGTTCTTGCTTCATCTATGTTATGCCTTCAATCCAGTCTTACAGAGTTGGGGGTCATTCTGTCTCTTTCAGGAGACTTTGTCTCTATTGTGGTCCTTCTTGCAAAGACCTTATGATTTAACAAGACAATTTCGTATCCCCTGGAAACATTTTGTCATCCCGTGTGCTGTCAGACAAAAAACTGACATGGCATCCTCAAACACAAAGACCAGCCCATTGATCATTGATTTTTAAATTGGCCAAGACTTAGTTCAGAATTTCTTCTTCCTCTTACAGATTGTAGAACTTTGTCAGTAAGTGTAGAAATCTGACTTAACCTAATGTCTTTGATTAGTGAACTTCATGTTATCAGAGACCATTCTTTTCAAGTTCTGAATGAAATGAAGTTATTTCTCTTCATTGTTTCCAAGCCAGAAGAATTCTGGGAAGCCATCTGAGTATGATGGCTAATTTTATGTATTAATTTGACTGGCCTTGGGATGACCAGGTTAAACATTATTTCTGGTGTGCCTGTGAGGGTTTTTCCAGATGAGATTAGTGTTTGAATACATGAACTTGGTAAATAGATTAATAGATTGCTCTCCTCAAATATGGTGGTCATCACCCAATCCATTGAAGACAAAGAAAAAGTGGAGGAAGGAGGAATTCACACTTTTTTTAATTTGCCTTACCTCTTGTGTTGGGACATCTCTCCTATTTTCTCTTGCGTTTGACTGGGATTTACACTTTTGGCTCCCCTGGTTCTCAGGCCTTTGACTTGGTAATTTATACCATCACCTTTCATGGGTTTCCAGCTTACGGATGGCAGGTTGTAGGACTTCTTAGGCACCATAATTGTGGGCATGTGTGTGTGTAGCTCCTATTGGTTCTATTTCTTTGGAGAATCCTGACTAATAGACTCAAAGTTGGAAAACTTCTGCAAATTGCATTGGGAATTCCAGATTGTGGAGATAAGTCTCAGGGGGCTCAGAACATAGACTTCTTACAGAAGTACAAGAAGGCCAGGCTCCTCTGTGTTTTATTGGGCTCTGCTTTGACAATTGTCTAAGACGGTCCTACTTCCTTCCTTGATGAAGACTTGGGGCACCCCGCTAGGAAAATCAACGACTCTTGCCTTGGGAAAAAACCCCAGGATTTTGTGACAAACACTTTCTCCAATCTTAGGAGGCTTTATCCTACAACCCAGATAATGGACATACTTCGGATACATACTGAAAAAAAATCTAGTACAGGGTATAAAAATGAGCTCCCCTAGTCATTGAGTACTTTGTTTTTAGCCATTTGGTGCATTTATCCAACACCAACTCATAAGTTCTTTGGAGAGATGAAAATAGTATTCCTGACCATGAAGAATATGTAATCTATTTAAGGACATCGAGCACAAGACCAAGACAGATAAAGCTTTGGTTTAGACTTAGCAGATCTGGCTCCAAAGCACTGCCTCAACACCACTTACTAGCTGGGCAACCTTGGGTCAATGTTGTAAGTTCTCTAAGTCTCTGACTCCTCACGGATTCATTCATTAAATATTTTCTTGAGCCACTGCTATGTTCTAGGCACAGTGTTAGAAGCTAGAGCTATATCTTTGAAACTGATATGCACATACCCTGCCCTCAAAAAGTGCTGAATCTACAAATATTTGTAAGCTAAGGTTATGGTGGAAGATGTTTAGGGGGCTATGGGAGCACCTAGAAGGGGTTTAGTTCCAGATACCTCTAGTTGACTGAATATGCCTCGCTCCTTTCCAGCTCAGAGCCTTCTGTGATGTGGTTCCTGTGCCTGGAATATTCTCCGAGCCTAGTCACCCTAATCGACTTCTATTTATCCTTCAGATCCTGTGAAGAATTTTTTTTTTTTTTTGGACCATAGTTCTGATAGCTCTGGTCACAGTTTATAATTATATGTAATATTTTGAGATAAGGGAATACCATCCCACTCATCCTGTTGGATGAGTGTGGTCTGGTAAAGATGAGCTTGGACTTAGGAGCTGGGATGATGCTCCAGAAGAGGAAAGGCATGGTGGGAGAGGAGAGTCTGGTTTTTCTGGGAAAGTAGAAGTAGGAATGAATGGAGACCTCTTGGCAGGGGGTATTAAGAAATTAACAGGGGCCAGATCTCGAAGTTGCTGGCAAGCCATGTAATGGAATGGGAACTTTATCTTGAGAGCAATGAAACCATTGTAGGTTTACAGGTAGGGGAGTGGTATTACCTGATTGGTCTCCTTCAGCTAGCACATGGCAAACAGATTGGAGAGCATGGAAGCAAGATCAGAGGGAAGAAGACCAGCTAAGAGACCAATGTGATCTGGGCTTTCCTTAGGCTGCCCAGATGTGATTTTTCTTAGGCCTGCTTGGTCTCTGAAGAGTGGATACCTGACAAGGACCCTGTGTCTTTTTACCTTTTAGGCAAACCTGAATTTCTGTCTGGGTGTTCTCTTTGGTTCAGTAAGTTTTATTTCAGTTTAGGCCCAAGTTTTCTGGGGGAGGAAATTAGTCAGCCTATATTAATGTATTTATGGTTTAGTACCATAATATGTTCTCAGCACCGAGTGAAAAGCCAGAAAACAGGTCAAGAAAATAGGGTCCCTGGAAGCATAGCTATCTGACCCTGAATTCAATGGCCGCTTGAGAAAGGCAGAGAGTTGATAATGGTTGGAGCTTGTATGGAAATGTACAAGTCTGCTGACATTTCTTGTGTTGGTTGTCATCATCTCAACCATTTCCCCACATGCACAGATGTCTGGGCTTTTTATCCCTAGATGGGTGACCGCCAAGTCTTGCTTAGCTCATACAGTCCTAACTTTTACTGCAAAGGCTGTAGTTCCTGTAGTGACCACAGTATGGCGCCTGTGCGAAAATGCAGGCTGTCCGCCAGGCAGCCATCCCCTCAGGGGATCAGATAGGCATCCAGTCTCTGCTACAGCCTGGGCCTGCTGTGGCGGGGGGAACTGTGGGGATGGGCAGCAGTGCAGGAGCCACAGCGGGGTGGTTGGGCTTCTGGTAGGCTGGTGAGCTGGCAGGTGCCAGGTGACCCCCCCTCCCCCCAACCTGGTCCCCCGACCCCAGTGGACAACTAGTGTTCCAGGTAGCCAGAGCCACAGAGGTGGTGGTATGGGAAGCACTAGGGAGACTCAGAACAATTATTTGCAAAAGGATGTCCTTTATCCTTCCCTCATTTTTGGCCTTCCATTTCCAAGCTGTTTCTGAATAGATTCTTTAACTGGACTTCAAAATGCATGCACCAGAGGGGGGGCATCTCCCTTCCTGTTCCCATATCCTTGGAGATTTTCTATTTATGAAAAATACAAGGACAAGGAACTGAACAGTGCCTTCAACTGACACAATTGGTGAAGAAAATGTTACTAAACCAATTATTGTAATCGATTAGACCCCACATTCTCATAATCATGCCCCAAATTACTGGACTAGGCCACATAGGACTCCTATATGATCCAAGTCCCCAAAGCCCAACAACCTGCTCTTTCCTTTCCAAGCCTCCAATGCTGGGCACTAAAGCCTCTTTTCCATCCACCCCTCAATGAACTTGTCAGGGACCAGTGGTGTCTTTGTTGGGATCACCTGTAGGATTCATTCCAGCTCGGTACTCCCTGAGCTTAGAGCTCCATCCATTTCCAGTGCAGTTTGATGTGATTGAACCCCCATTCATCTTGTCTGATGTGGAGCAGCGATGATGGTGTCAGGCAAGAGGCTGATGTTTTCACTGGTGCTTTTGACTGGCACAGATATAGATGGCCAGATGGGCCACATTCATCATGTATGTCCTTGTTCCTATTTTCCCCAACACTGACCAAGCTGGACAGTGCTATTGTTAGAACACCAACCCAACAATGTCAAGGTCATGCAGTTTTTATTATGGCCAGTTGTAATTAGTTGCAATTAGAAGAAAACCCTCCAGGGACACTTGGATGGCTCAGTCTGTTAAGTGTCCCCTTTGGCTCAGGTCATGATCTTGTGGTTTGTGAGTTTAAGCCCCGTGTTGGACTCTGTGCTGACAGCTTGGAGCCTGGAGCCTGCTTTGGATTCTGTGTCTCTCTCCCTCTCTGCCCCTCCACCACTCGCGTTCTGTCTCTCCCTCTCTTTCCAAAATAAATAAACATTAAAAAAAAAAAAAAAAAAGAAAACCCCCCATCCTGTGGACACAGATTTACTATAACATTACAAATGTACCCTGGTCTCAAAAGAGATGAGAATAGAAAGAAGGATGTTTTCCTTCATGTTTTCCTTCATGATGGTGGAATCCATCATGAATTCCTAGAAAAACGTCCTGGAAAGTATGTTCTTTGGGGATCATTTTCCATAGTCTGGTTGGCACTCCACAGCAGAGAGAGAATGTGGGCTGCTAGAAAGGAGGGGAGCAAAATACTTTAACCATGTTTATTGTGATCTCCTACTTTTACTTTTTTTTCCTTCTTTCCTGGTCCAGGGATTGCAAACTGGAGCACTGGGTCCTACAGGTAGAACACAGAAACCTCCTTTCTGCTTGAGAAGGAGGTGACAAAATGGCAGAGGCACAGGAAGGTGCCTGGAGGGCCAGGAGACCTTCACTTGTAAGCCCGGAGCCACTGAGCCAGAGGCCTGCCTTGGGCATTGTTGTCTGTTCGTTTTGTCTCTTTCTAAAATCTTCTCCTGTGCCAGTAGGGAGGAGGAAGTCCTCTTAGCCTCAGTTTTCCTCCGGAAAGACGAGGTTGGGGGGGAGTTGGCCAGGGAAAGCAATGCATCTGCAAATTTCCAGGTGACCCATGTTTACCTTTGTAACCTCCTGTCTCTTGTAATCTTGTCAATGGTAATGATGTATATGAGGAACGATTCTGTGGTTCAACCGAAGCAGTTGAGTGATAATTGCAGAGAAAGATGGGGAAGGCTCTTCCCACATACTGTATTTCTTGCTGGCATTCCCTATGCTAATCTAGGCTCCAGATGACAAAGCAGGAAGCGGAGCACAGGAGGGGATGGAGGGAGGAGTTGGTGAACCCAAGGCCTGGGCCCCTCCCTCCACGATGGGCAATGGGATTGGACTGTCACAGGGTCGGCTGACTCCCAGGAGACACCCGCCATCAGGGTGGTTACAGGATGAAGAGGGTGGTTATGCAAATAGCTCTCTGCTCACAAGATGGGGTGCCAGGTCTGCAGGCAGCCTTCTGAAACAAAGCCACGATGGAAAGTTCCTTCTGGTGTCAGATCAAAATGTATTCTGCTGCAGCGTAAGAGGGACGAAGATAGACCAAATGGAGCAAGTATAAAATTATTTAACCTTTTTTAGGTTAATCTCTCCATCTCTGTGTGACTGCAGTTCATTAAAAATTCATTATTCTTGAAATACCAACACACAGTTCTCTGTAATAATGTATATCCCTGAGATTAGCTTCTTGTCACTGCCAGATACAGAATTTATTAAATGTCCAAGGGAGGTAGGAGCCTGTACGTTGGGCTGGGAAGTCAGGGTGCCCTCTACAGTCTTGTTGGATGGAGGGGACCACATGTCCCATAATGGCAGGGTGCTTTACATGCAATATAACAAATGTTAAAAGGTTATAGATGATGAGTGGACATGGCCACAGAGCAGGCTGGGATATGAAGAAGTGGGGTCAGTGGGGCACACAGCAGGGAGGCATCCAGAGGTATGTGAGTCTTGGGCTAGGGGTTCGCCCATAGCAGTCATATACAAGATGGCGCTCACAGAGCTTTTCCATTAGTATTGCCTAGGACAGGTGATGAGTGGATGGTTAAGCACCTGGATCAGAATCTCCATTGGTGGGCATAGAACTTTTAATTTTTAACCATCTCCCAGGTATTCTTGTGCCCCTGGAGTTTGAGAGCTTCTGAAGTGTAGGGTGCTTGGTGTGGTACAGCAGGTGCGGCTGTCTGTCCACGGGCTGCATGGAGGATGAGCATGATTATCAGGCAGCCATAGCAGCGGGTGGCGCTTGTGGACTCTAGAGGACGTGTCCAATTAAAAAGCCCCCAAGCCCTGACTGGGGATACAGGGTCTATTCCATTCCCCCTAATGAGCAGACCAGATATCAGAACCTCAGTGCTGTTAGGGGAACCCAGGTGTGTGGCAAGGATTGGTAGCAGGTTATGACCCTGTAGGTGTGAGGAGGTTCAGGCCTTCCTGGGGTAGGCAGGAAGTTCTAGATTCATATCCTGTGGGCCTGTGGCTCAGCATCTCCTTCCTGCTTTAGTCTGGACTGGCTCCCAACTGGGTGAGGCCGAGCCTGCTAGCGAAGGCCACTGGTGGTAGGCCGTGAGGGTGGGGGGAGCCAGATATCAGCAAGACAGGGGAGACCTAGGAACCGAAGACTAGAGGTTTTGGAGGAAAAGCTTTGCAGTGGAGCGCTTTTCAAGTTCCCAGACAAACCCACAGAAAAAAAGCAGGAAGACTTGTCAATATTGTGACCAAAAATAATATGGTTACAGAACATGATACTCTTTCTTGGGCTTGCTTGAGTGGAAAAAGGAGTCTGTAAGCATAGAATCTCTGAGCAGACCTGAAGGGATCCAGGAAAACCTTGACTTGGCGAGACTTGTCAACAGGAATGGGGTCACATCACACAAAGGGGAGGCCCAGTGGGCTGCCTCTTCTGATCCTGGCAGGGAAGGCATCTCTCAGTTCTTAGTTCATTCCTCACCTGCAGTCTGGGCTGGCTTGAAAGTTTATTTATTTATTTTTAGTAATCTCTACAACCCAATGTGGAGCTCAAACTCAAGACCCCGAGATGAAGGGTCACATGCTCTTCCTACTGAGCCAGCCAGGGGTTGGCTTTAAGGAAAGATGCTCCATTTCAGAGTGGCTCATCTCATTTTAGATCAAAACCCAAGGCTGTTTCTTGTGTAAACTTCTTTTGGCTAAGCTGTGCCTTTTTGGCTAATCCCCCAGTGAAATTCCTACAGCTAGCCTGTCTGGTTGTAGAGAGTATTTGACATTCAGGATTCTGGTGTAAGAGACCAAATCTTTTCTCCCCTAAAAGCCAGGACTCTGTTACCCACAGCCTCTTGTTTGTTTTGTCTTTTCAAATAATTCCTGACTCAGAATAAAGGGTGAGTTTTATGGGACAAAACAATGTCTGAGAAAAACTTCTTTTTTTTTTTTTTTTAAATAATTTACTGTCAAGTTAGTTAACCTACAGTGTATACAGTGTGTTTTTGGTTTTGGCGGTAGATTCCCGTGGTTCATCGGTTACATACGACACCCAGTGCTCATCCCAACAAGTGCCCTCCTCAATGCCCATCACCCATTTTCCCCTCCCCCACCCCCCATCAACCCTCAGTTTGTTCTCTTTATTTAAGAGTCTGTTATGGTTTGTCTCCCTTTCTGTTGGTAACTTATTTTTCCTTCCCTCCTGCATGGTTTTCTGTTAAGTTTCTCAAATTCCACACATGAGTGAAAACATACGATATCTGTCTTTTTCTGACTGACTTATTCCACTTAGCATAATACCCTCTAGTTCCATCATGTTGTTGCAAATGGCAAGATTTCATTCTTTTTCAATGCTGAGTAGTATTCCATTGTATAAAAATACCACATCTTCTTTATCCATTCATCAGTTGATGGACACTTGGGCTCTTTCCAGAATTTGGCTATTACTGATAATGCTGTTATAAACATTGGGGTACACGTGCCTCTTCGAATCAGCATTTTTGTATCCTTTGGATAAATCCCTAGTAGTGCTATTGCTGGGTTGTAGTATCATTCTATTTTTAATTTTTTGAGGAACCTCCACACTGTTTTCCAGAGTGGCTGCACCAGTTTGCATTCCCACCAACAGTGAAAGAGGGTTCCCCTTTCTCTACATCCTCGCCAAACATCTGTTGTTTCCTGAGTTGTTAATTTTAGCCACTCTGACAGACATGAGATAGTATCTCAATGTGGTTTTGATTTGTATTTCCCTGATGATGAGCGATGTTGAGCATCTTTTAATGTGTCAGTTAGCCATCTGGATGTCTTTGGAAAAGCATCTATTCATGTCTTTTGCCAAACTCAACACCCGAAAAACAAATAATCCAGTGAAAAACCCCACTCTTGTATTGCTTACAAAGCATCTGCAGGCACTTCCCTGAGGGTAAAACTTCACCTTCAATTGTACCCAGCACATCTTAGAAAAGGTGAACTTAGGATCCAGCCACCCCACCCCTTATAAGTCATCATCCAGCCCGCGTCCTCTGAAGCGGGAGCACAGGGAACCAGCAGGACTTTATATTGGCTCCTTTTTATGCTTCAAGTCTGACTCTGCGAAACATAATTTCTTAGGGTGCTAAGTCTCTGAACTTGATTGTTACTGGATTTAAAAAAAAAAAACTTACCCTGCCTCCCACTCTTTTATAACCTGGAGATCTTGATCTTAAGTGTCTTCTGCTTCTGGGTCATTTGATGGGGGAGATGCGGGGGAGGCCAGCAGGTCCCACTCAACTACAAGTCCAGCTTTCCACATCTCCTGCCCCTGTCCTGTTTCTCAACTCCGGGAGATCCCCAGTTTCTCTTGAATGCTGAGAAAAAAAGGGGGTGCTGTAGGTAGCACTCCTTGGGACTGTTTCTTTGAGCTGTCAGTTCAATCCATCTGAAACAACCTAAGTCTCTCTCTATCTGTCTCTGTCTGTCTGTCTCTCTCTCTCTCTCTCTCTCTCTCTCTCTCACACACACACACACACACACACACACACACACACACACACACGTCATTTTTACAGGCAGAGAAGGGGGCCTGAAGAGGTGAGGGGGCTGGTTCTGAGGTTTTGGAGGAGGGGAAGATACCTGGGGGGATCTGACCCAGCTGACCCACCTGGAGGGGCAGTGGGACTCAGTGAAGGGCAATGAAATCATTACCCATCAAAGAGGAGCATTTGGTTCCGAGGCTCCTCTGGGAACACTCAGGAAATAATGATGCCAATAATTTCTCTACCTGGCCTTCTTTCCAGCCGGACACCTCAAATTATCACCACATTCATGTTGTTCTTTACAATAAGATGAGCACCTTTCCCCTCTTAATCTTTTATTCTTCAAGTATTATCTGAATATATTATCACTGGGTAAAGTTCAGAGAACACAAAATTCTTGTTTTAGTCCAGACTCCCCAGAAAAATGAGACCTGGGCAAAGCTTCCCGTGCTCATACTTGAGGAGGGGGCAGGAATCCCAGGGGTGCAAGATTGAGAGAAACAAGGGCAGGAGGCCAGGAAGGAGGAAGGTAAACACAAGGCAGGAGTTACCAACTTGGCCAAGAAAATAAGAAAACTCAGATGATTTTGGTCACATGGGACATCATCAAGGTAACAGTTCCATCTAAGGTGTGTTCTCTCCTATCCTTCAGTGGTTGAAGTTTATACCCAGGTTGTATTATCCAATTCCTTGGGCAGCTGCTGGGGACACCAGAGCCTCTGTGGGCTCAGCGAAGTCCCATACTTTCCACCTTGGCAGGAGCCAAAGGCTGACTCTTGCTTGTATGGGAAACTGAGATAATCGTCGTCACATTTGCCTTCCCTCCCCAGATATAACTACTCATAAGAGCTTGGTGTGCCTTATTCCAGACCCTTTCTAGGCAGACGTACACATATCCATATGGATTTTAAAAGCATGAACCAGATAATTTAGTATGTGTTGTTTTGCGATTTCCTTCTTTTCTCTTAATATACCTTGTAGATTTTTCTATGTTTGTACATTCTTTGAAATCCCTCTGTGGCATTATTTAGTAGCGAAGTACTATAATTTATTCTCCTCTTGATGGTCCTTTAGATTTTCCCAACTTTGACTCTTTATAGTCAGTGAACATGATTCGTTGTGTTTGTGTGAGGCATTTTCTATAATATTTACCTTGAAGTTGTACTTGTGGATCAAAGGAAGGATTTCCCCACATGTTATCTCATTTTATGATCAAGAACCCTGAAAGGTGAATGGTAGTGTAGACAGAGTCTTTGGATGGAAGGGGGAAATCCATCTATTATATAATACGCTAGTTGAGTTATAATACCACCTCATTTAATTCCAACAATCTTCTGTGTTCTTCAGATCAGGAAGCTAAAGTTCAGAGAGAGAAATGTCACACAGCTATTTTGTAACAGAGTAGGGACTTCAACCCATGTCTTTTGATCCAATACCACAGGCTCTTTGCTCTGTGCTGGTGTTGCCTCAATCTCTTGTTCGTTTGCTCATTTCATTCATTAAATTGAGTTTATGGAGCTTCTGAACGAGCCTCTGTACCAGAGTTTAAGAGATAGTTTTTAAATTTTTTTAAAGTTTATTTATTTTGAGGGAGAGAGAGAGAGAGCATAGGGAAAGGGCAGAGACAAAAGATAGAGAGGGAATCCTAAGCAGGCCCTACACTGTCAACATGGAGCCGGAAGCAGGGCTCAAACCCACGAACTGCGAGATCATGACCTGAGCGGAAGTCGGATGCCCAATTGACTGGGTCACCCAGGTGCCCCTAAGAACTAGTTTTAAATGGCCACCCAGAAAAGTCAAATAATTCTCACCTTGTTAGAATCCTTGGCTAAGTGTCTTATGATATCACTGATTTAGTTTCTGGAGGAATTTAAAAATGGAGGTCAGTTGGTTACAACATGAAACTAATGAGGCCAAGAGATCTCAAACTAGATCCTCAACAGATAGGGGCAAGGACAGTTACATTCCCTGGTCACAGACTGTACCCTGAACCTTGACTATAATTGTTCCTCACACATTTATCATTGGTCATGAGGAGGAGAGCACGAGAGAGTGCACAGCTCTGCAGAGTGGTTCTCAGCGTACGGTTTGTAGCCCAGCATTTCATGGCTACATATTGGACACAGAAAATCTCAGGTCCCACCTTAGATCTACTGCATCAGGAACTGTGGGGGTGGGTTTAGGAAACCTATGTTTTAACAAGTCCTTCAGTGGTTCCAATGCTTACTGAGCCTTCAAAGCTCATCTCGCTTACAAGAAGAAAACAAAGAAAGATTGAGCTAACGTTGGGTAAGGAGCAGCAGAAGGTGTCAGGGCACACCATTTTCTTGACTCTTTGTCCCATAAGATCTTCAAACCTGGGCCACAGTCTCTCCTACCACAGTCTCTCCTACCTCTGCCTTAGGACCAGGGTCACCAGAGGGACACCGCAGGTTAGGGTGTGTCTTCGTAATGATCTTACCTTCAGGACTTCACCCTTTGGCTGCCTTAGCCTCAGAGGTTTGCTCTTGACCCTGGAAATCCCCCGCCTTCTTGAGCCTGCGTTTGAGCCCACGGCCTGCAGTCCGCTCGCTGGTGTTGGCTGTAGTTCATTGGCTGGTGTTAGAAAAGCTTGTCTCTGTTTCCTCGCCTGCTGGATCAGCTGAGGCCTGCTAAGGTCTCGGACAGTTATTTCTATATACAAAGGATGACCTTTGCTTATTAATGTTACACCATGGACTATAAATCCCAACTCTGCAAATGGACACATTGAAACCAACTGTCATTGCTATGATGTAAGAAAACCTGAATTGAAAAACCGTGTTTGGGCCGGCCTTCCCTGCCAAGAAAACTCTTTCCATCTCGCACCCAACACGTCTGCCTCTAGTAAACTAGGACCATCATCAAGACTTCAGAAGACGTAAGTGGAGATCCCACCCAGCAGCCTGCAGGTGTTTGCAGTGTGAGGAAGAAAAACTGATCTCTTCCAGATTTTTTCCCCCTTTGGTGTATCTTGTAGATTGTATTTGTCCCTCCCACCCACCCAAATTCACACATGAAGTCCTAAACCCCAGGACTATGTGGCTGTATTTGCAGATAGGGTTTTTACAGAAGTGATGACGTTAAAATGAGGTCATTGGGAGGGACCCTAAGGCAATGACAATGAACCATTATAAAAGGGGAAGGTTTGGACAGGGACGGGTAAGCAGGGAGACGACCATGCAAGCATGAAGGCAGGGATCAGGACCATGCAGCCATAAGCCAAGGGACCCCAAAGATCGCCAGCAAACCACCAGCAGGTAGGGGACAAGTTCTCCCTCACAGCTCAGAACACGTCAGCCCTGCTGATGCTCGCTCGCAGACTTCTGGCCTCCAGATCGGAGGGACCATGAACTTCCACTCTTTGCATCCTCCAGTTTCTGGAGCTTTCGCAGCAGCCCTGGCAAACGAACACAACGTGTCTGTCATCCTCACTTCTTCTAAATGCCCTCGCACCTCTCCAGGCTCCTCAGCTCTTCTGCGGGTCCCTGCGAACAACTGGTCTCCCCGCCTCCAGACTCCCTCCTCTCCAGCCCATTCGGCAAATGTGCGCCAGGGCAGGTGTCGCTGACTGGTTTCCATTGCGGCCTGCCCCCTATTTCTTACTGTCTCAAGTGGGAATTCTGAGGCCCTAACCTGCTCCCCCAAAGTGCCCTTTCCCCCACTGCCCCCTGACAAGACCCCCACTCCCTTCGGACAGGTTTTCTCACTACCCCACGGACACACGCGCTCACGTTCACCAGTGGCCTCCCGCCGCTGTTGTCCTCACCGGCGACGCCTCCTTGCCAAATTCTTGGGAAGCACCTGCCATCATGCCACCCGCTCAGGGCCCTCTCGAACTTTGCTGTGTATTAGAACCACTTTGGGAGATCTTAAAAATCTCCCCAGCGCACAGGCCATTCTCTAGGTGAGCTCTACAAGGGTGTCTTGGCACGGGATCCATGCCTCAGAATTGTTTCGCGCTCCCCGTGACTCAGTGGTGAGTCAGATTTGTCCGTGAGTCACCTCATCTTCCGTACCACGCTAAGCACTTGTCCAACTTGAAGTGCAAGTCAGTGAGGCATCTTCGAGGCCCCCGTTCTGCATTTCTGGCAAGCTCCCACGTGGAGCCGATGCTGCTGGTCTGGGCACCACACTCGGCCTAGCAGAGCTCTGTATACCTTCTTTCACAGTATTTATACTCGGCGTGGCCCATAAAAGGTGTGAGATGGCTTATGGGAAATAGGTAGGCGAAAATTAGCAGTTACTTTGCTCTCCCTCATCCTCGCAAGACACACTTACAGGGTGCCCTCTCCGGGGCAGCTGTGGACACAGCACCCCTGCCCCCGGGACTAAACACTGTGGGGCCCGGGGTCATGAGGGGCCCTTTGCTCCTGAGACCTGAGGTCTGGGGGAGATTTGGGCCGTAGGACCACTTCTGTGGTTTTGTGTTCTCTCTTGTTTGGTCTGGGGTGTCCTCTTGGCTTAGGCAAAGTCTCTAATTCTAGAGGCAGTGCAGTGAAGATTGAAAGCACCTGGGTGACCTTGGCCAGGGCTGCCGTGTCGCATGATTCCTGGGGCCATCGTTAGCAGGGACTCTAATGTGGCTCCCCACCCCCGCCCGGAGTTGTCAAGGCAGAGCCCGTGGCCAGGACTTGTTACCTTAGATTCTTGGCCTTGCGGCTTCCTGATCTATGAAATGTGGGTAACGTTCTTTCCCTTCCAGGGCTGCCGAGGTGATGAAATGAGATCAGGCGTGTAAAGCCAGTAGCCCTGGAATCTGATGCGTACCGTCAGTGGATGGGTACCACTGTTACCTCCATAATCCTCCCCGTCCATGTCTCATTTCTAGGTTTCGGGAGGGGCACTGGTGCCTATGAAGGTTGCTCAGGACCAGCTCTGGGGAGAGAAGCAGAGACGATGTGCAGGTTTCTTGCTCGGCTGGCAAGTACGACAGCAGAATAGGAATCGGGCATTTCCCGCAGCTGCTTGTTTGGTTTCCCTTCGACTCGCGGTGACGGGATGACCTCTGTGGGTCCTCTGGAACTGTTTGGCCTGTCGTGGGCCTCCTTCTGCACTAAAACATACAAAAATTCATATCTTGGGATTGCATTGGTCTAAAGGTGAACGCGATCCAGATTGGATTCTATTCACCTCTTCTGTTCTTAAAAGAAATGAAAACATGTCCACGGGCCCCTAACCTTCCGAGCATGACTGGGGACAGGGGACGGGAAGGCCAAGAGCTCCAACGTAAGGTATTACTTTACATGTAAAGATCTTCCTTCCTTAACTAGGTCACAACTGCCTCTAGCGTAGGGATTTCTCCTTTTGAATTTCCTCATTTCATGGAGCTCCGGGGGGTGAGCACTAGGGCTAGTTTGCTTATTTTAACACATTGCAACATTTGCGTCATTGCCATTTGTTACCAGGTTCCTTCCCGAGCCTTGGGAACCTGTTTCTCTCTGGCTTCCACGGCCACCAGCAGACTCAGTCCTCTCAATGCCTTTCTGTGGCACAGCCTTCATGTAGGCCCCTGCAACCACCCCACAATGTGTTCCCTGTGAGCCCTAGTTGTCAAGCCCTTGCAGGCAAAATCCAGTGGTACTTGTCGGATCCCAGAGTCCCTCTATCCACTCTTCCGGGGGGACTTGTCATTGGAAGGTGCCTCTGGGCCTGGCCTGATGGGGAAGCTGGGTAGCCTGACAGCTAGGGGTCAGTTTTCCTTCAGGGAGGCCCAGCCAAGGGTGCATTCACATAGCCTGTCACGCTGACACCACAGCAGTGACAGGACAATGACAGTGGAGCTAGAGACAGATCGCAGAGGCTGAACGGCAACATCTCTGAGCAGATGGCAGCTCACTGCTCCTCCTGTAGGCTTGTTTTAATATGTAACTTCTTAAAAAAATTTTTTTTTAATGTTTATCCGTTTACCTTTGAGAGAGAGAGAGAGAGCACAAGCAGGGGAGGGACAGAGAGAGAGAGAGAAAGAGACACAGAATCCGAAGCAGGCTCCAGGCTCTGAGCTGTCAGCACGGAGCCAGACGCGGGGCTCGAACCCATGAACCATGAGGTCATGACCTGAGCTGAAGTCGGATGCTTAACTGACTGAGCCACACAGGCGCCCCAGGCCTATTTTTAAAGGAGGTTCAAAGCCTGGTGAGACCGAGACCAAAGAAATAACGACTCAAGAACAGGGCAAATGGAAACTACCTGCTGACTTTACAAATATTGTCTGAATCCTGGCACAGAGAGGTGGAGGCAAGAGTGTTTCCAACACAGGAGGAAGCCTATCTGTGGCCCCCCAGATGTGAAGGGAGAATAGGGTTTAGGTGGTTGGGATGGTGAAGAGTCAGGTCACAAAGGTTCTTGAAAGGTATGGGAAGAAATTACATCTTAGGCTTAGGCCAATAGGAAGCCACTGAGGATTTCGAGCAGGAAAGCAAGGAGCGTGTCTTACCTGGGAGCAGGGCTGGTGGCACAGAGACTGTGCAAGGGTATTTCAGCATTCCAGAATAGTTCCCCTGCAGGAACTAGAGCTTCAGCAGCAGCAGGCTAAGCTATGTCAGATGGCAGAGACCGTTGAAGATGTGGCTTGGGGTTGGTAGAAGTGATGACTTTAGACTGGAAATATTGAGGGGCCTGTGGGACCTCCCAGTGGCCTTGCGCATGTGGGGTAGAGGGAGGAATTTGGGAAGCATGAGAAAATAGATGGTAACTGATGAAGCACAGGAGTGGTTGAGGTCCCCTTGCTATATGATAAGGAAGTGGGAGAGAGGTGTGTTAGGCTGGAACTCCCTGCAGAGCGGTGTCTCAGGCATCGGCCAAACAAGACCAACTCTTGAGGGAAACTGGAAAGGAGAGTCCAAGAGATGAGGGCCAACTAGGGCAACACAGGGTCACGGAAGGCAAGGGAAGTGATGACTTAAAGGAACAGGTCCTCAGGAGTGTCAAATGTTAGAGAATTCATAGATAAACTTGAACTTAAACGTAACTCTCAGAGTTAGTGAGCAAGAGACCCCTGGTTTCTACTTTTGGGAATTTGTTTTGTTGCAGTCCACAAACATTCCCTACATATCTGCTTATTCACATAAGGCACTGTTCTTGGCCTGAAGCTTAGAGTCTAATAGGAGAGGCAAGCAACAGACAAATAAACCAATAAATGGACAAGTTTTTTTCAGTAGTGAGAGCTATAAAAAGAGTGATGTGACACTGGGCAACTGGTGATGGGGACAGGAAAGGACTTTTTTTTTTTTGAGAGCAGGCAAGAACACACACATAAGTGGGGGAGAGCAGCAAAG
Source organism: Puma concolor (assembly GCF_028749965.1). Classification (NCBI taxonomy): domain Eukaryota; kingdom Metazoa; phylum Chordata; class Mammalia; order Carnivora; family Felidae; genus Puma; species Puma concolor. Next base: position 18,453,462 of record NC_141668.1, on the reverse strand, counting down.
GGGGTGGGGGAGGGAGAGAGAGAGAGTGAGTCTAAGAGAGAGAGAATCCCAAGCAGGCTCCATGCTTAGAGCAGAGCCCACAGGGCTAAATCCCACCACCCTGGAATCATGGCCTAAGCAGAAATCTAGAGTGAGGTGCTTAACCAACTGAGCCACCCTAGAACCCCTGAAAAGGCCTTTCTGAGGAGGTGACATTTGTTTGGAGTCCTGAATGATAAGAAAGAAACATTTGCATAAAGATCGAGAAGGCAGACTGTTTCAGGTCAAGGGAACAGCTTGTGCAAAGGTCCTAAATCACTGGTTCTCAATCAGGGATAATTGTGTGCTCCAAGGGACACTTGGCAATGTCTGGAGATATTTTTGGTTGTCACAAATCAGAAGGGATGGGGAGTACTATGGACTTAAGGGGATAGAGGCCAGGGGTGCTGGTAAACACCGCTGGTCCCCAATGTCACTAGTGTTGAGCAAGAAACCCTGTCTCAAAGCAGGAACAACCTGGTCCATTTAAAGAGCAGAAAAGAGGTCAGTGTCTGGGGGTGGGCGGTGGCACATGAGTTAGAGAGGTAGGCAAGGGCAGATGACAGAGACCTTCCAGAGCTTGGTAAGAAGTTAGTATTTTACTTTCCAATGCAATGGGAAACCATTAGAAGACTGTAAGCAGGGATGTGACTTAATCTGATTTACATTCTAAAATGACACTCTGACTGCTATACAGAGACTGGAATGCAGTGGGCAAGAGCGAGAACAGAGGGACTGTCACATTCCTCCAGGTGGGGAGGAGAAATGGGGACAGGTGGACAATGAGGTAGAGCTGGTGAGATTTTTCTGACGGACTGGGGTTGAGGGTTGAGAGAAAGTAAGGCTGAAAAATAACTTCCAAGATTTTGGTTTGAGCAATAGAATGGTAGAGATACAGCTCACTGTGATACAAAGGCAGGGCAAGATTTATATACAGAGGTTCTAAAGAGTTTGAAATGCATACTAAGGAGAATGTTAGGTGATGGCTTAGGGCTTAGCATTCATCATGGTTATAACACAACTGTTTTAAGTAGCGGTAAACATCCTAATTATCCAATTCTAGGAGGTTAAACACGTTCTGGAACCAGTATAAAGCAATATTACAGAAAAAAATCTATGAACATGGAAATACGATCACAATGCAATAAGTGAAAAAAATGATAGCAAAATATGCAGAGTATGAAACTGTAGGATTCTTATTTCACTGTTTATACCAAAACATCTACTCCATGAAATAACAATTTAGTATAGAAGTATACTAGTGAAGGTAGTATAGAAGTGAAATTCTAGAAATACTAGAAGAAAAATATGGGTGACTGTTCTTACAACAGAGCAGTGGGACCTTGTGTAACATGACGTTAAAACCGGAAACCAAGAAGAAAAGATGGATATACTTGACTGTATGAAAAGTTAAACTTCTTATAGGGTGGAAACCCCTAGGCAAAGGCAAAAAGAAGAAGAAGTGGGAAAAATTGTTTGCAGTCAGCACGGTAGAGTTAATATTGCTATTAGCTGAAGAAGCTTTATAAATTGTTAGAAAAGACAACTCAATAGAAAGATGGACAAAGACACGAATTGGTAATTCCAAGAAGAAATAAGACAGCCAATCAACAGATGAGAAGTGTAATCTCTTTGACTATGAGAAAAAGGCTAATGGAAACAAGTTCGTTTATCTATAAGACTGGCAAAAATGAAAGATCAGTAATACTCATTTTTGAAGAGGGTGAGGGTGAGTAAATTGGCACATAACCTTTTTAGAGTGTAATTTGGCACCATAAAAATTTGAATGTGCTTATTTTTTGACCAAGCGAGTCTACTTTGACTACATAGCCTGCATGAATGATTAGACCGCTCTTCAGAGGTAAAGGTACAAGCCTGTACTATCAGGGATAGTAAATCCTTTAAAATAAATGTTTCTCAACAAGGACATGCTTAAATAAATCGTGGGACACAACATGCAGTAAAACAACATACAACTGTTAGGAGGCAGGAGGTCAGTCTGTAGGACTAGATTTGAAAAATTGCTCATGGCATCGTTAAAGAAGCAAGTTGTAGAATAGTCTGCATGATCGCTCATTTTGTAAAAATAACTGTATAAAATGGGTTATGGTTATGTCTGTTCAGGAAAAGGTCTGAAAGTCATACACAACATTCTTCAGTGTTCTCCAGGGAGTGGAATTTTTAGATGTGATTTTTTTCTCTTTATTGTTTATTTTCTTTTTTTATTTCAGAGAGAGAGAGAGAGCGTGCACAAGTGGGGGAGAGGGAGAGAGACAGAGAGAGAGAAAGACAGAGAGAGAGAGAATCTTAAGCAGGCTCCACACTCAGCATGGAGCCCCATGTAAGGCTTGATCCCATGACCTTAGGATCATGACCTGAGCCGAAATCAAGAGTCAGATGCTCAACCGACTGAGTCACCCAGGCACCCCAACTTTATTATTTATTTTGAACATAATGGTGTGTGTAAATAAATAAAAAAATAAATACTTGACAGTATAAATTATATATTGGCATATTGGCAGAGGTGGACTTAACATGATTATGAGCGTAAAAGATATTTTCTGTGTCAGAATCATCTGCCCATGGGGTACTTGGCTGCCTCAGTCGGTAGAGTGTACGACTCTTGATCTCAGGGTCATGATTTTGAGCCTCACGTTGGGTGTGGAGGGCACTTAAAAAAATAAATAAAAGTACAGCTTTAAAAAAAATCATCTGCCCAGAATTTCCACCAGTGTCTTTTCATATGTTCCGTAATTAGATGATACATGAATGTCTTACTATTTGGTAAAGCGTTAGATACACATCTCTTTACCGCCCACTGTTTTCTGATATGTAAACGGTTGTGCCAACTTGCAACAGAGCCCTTTCTTTAATAACAAAAGCCAGTGTTTTCATAAATCTCTGGAAAACACAGAAGCAGCCGGAAGAATAAAACAGTTTTGATTTATGTAAGAGAGGCAAAGATAAAACAGCGAACGACTAAGTGAAGAAGATGAAACTGTGGACTCTGATTTGACAAGCTCACTATGTAAAAAGACCTGCTTGGGTAAGGATTGTACCCGTGTAAATCAGCTGTTTGCACCTCCCATAATCCTGTTTTTGCTTGTTTGTGCGACTTCTATTTAAACCTGCTACATACTTACAAAAACAAGTATCAAGTTTATACATATACATATATGTGTATTTTAAGTAGTACGCATGTCTGCCTATGCAGTCAAGTCCATTTAAATCTGCGTTGCTGTAATAATGAAACACTTGAAATAACTCAAATGGTTTGTGTGTGTGTGTGTGTGTGTGTGTGTGTGTGTGTGTGTGCATGTGAGTGTGTGTGTCCGTATCTACACGCGTCTATATGCATGGAGTAGTCCAGGATCTGCATCAACCCGCTTACACTGGTTGACCTGGTGTGGATGGGTTTATGGGTTTTATTTTTTAGTGCTCATTTTAGTTCATTCAAGTTGCTGATTTTTCTGTACCAAGCATATTTACTTTTATAATAACATTTTATTTTGAGAAAATGAGAAAAAAATTAAAAGTTTTCAGTGGTAATCTTACCCAAGAGATGTCTCTGAGCGGTGATAAAAGGGCAGAAGCTATGGCTGTGGGGCATGATGAAGTAGACGCAGGGGGAGGGAAACACTCCTAGAATAACCCTGAGTAAGGGTGAGGGAAAAGATGGGGCAAAGCTAGAAGTCGATGTAGAGTCAAGGAGAGGTTTGTGCTTCCTTTCTCTAAGGTGTCTGTCTGTATGTGTGGAACATCAGCACTCAAACTGAGTTTTACTGACAGCAGTCTTATTTTTGTATTCCACGATCCCTCTAAATGTGTTTGAGGCTCCGGTCATTTCTCTGGTTCCTCTTATGTAAAAGAAGATTCTGAATCATGTTAGGACCCGATCTCAGTCTAAATTTAGAATGTCTGCCCCAAGATCGTAACCAACACTGAGTCTGGTTTACAGTTCAGCCTTCTCTCCTCTCCCAGCTGCTCCCTTGCCATGATGGTGGTGGTGGTGGTGGGGGCTGGCATGGTGCCCTTCTCTTCTCTCCCCCACCTAACCTTTCTTCTCATTCTCTGACTGCTAATGAAGGAGTCAGGGCCAGAGGGACAAGAGGTGAGGCTGGCTGTCTGGTAAGATGGCTTTGCCCTGTCTGGGTCAGCAGGTGTGCATACTAGACCCTCACCGGGCATTTCCGTGGGTTCCCTGAAAGCTCACCTTCCAGTGGCAACTCTTCATTGGCCTTGTGAAGCTGCTTTACCCTCAAACTTCACCTACCCACCCCGAGACTGCACAATCTCTTACTTATGGGGTCCTCTTTTCCAGGTAGACTTTTCCTGAGCAGGATTCTTAAGTTTGGTCTCCAGGAGTGAACTCAGTCTTTAGATCCAGCCTTCTGACAGCTGCCAGGGGGTGGTCTGACTTCCTCGGGCATGCGTTAGGTCTCAGTCCCTCCAGCACCCCCAACTCCAGGGGACACACATTAATTTCTCCAAGTGGTTCTATGAAAGCTTTCTCACTAGGCTTCAGGAGAAGGCAGACACCCACTCCATCCTTCTGTCTTTGGGGGATGAGACCCACAGCTTTATACTGACTCTACCCTGAAATCCTTGGAATCCCCACTCCTCTGACTCTTTTTATCCTCCGTGTGAGTGAGGGAATTTAAAAGTCAAAATACTGATTCTTGGTTATCCTACTTTGAGATTTCGCATTGGTTTAGCATGGTCTTTGAGAAATACAGTCTTTATTCTATCTCAGTGCTTCAGTCCCAACTTCTAATTTAACACCTTGTTACGTGCAAATGGCGATGAGCCAGCCCTAACACAGAAGGAGAATCTGAGGACACGGAGAGAGAGAGAGAGAGAGAGAGAGAGAGAGAGAGAGAGAGAGAGAGAGAGAGAGGCAGAGGCTGTTGGCTTTGGGGGCCAAAGCCTTGATGGGGAATTGGTCTAGAAGGAAAGGAAAACTACTTTCCCATGAGACAGGAGGGACAGGAGAGGGCAGTTCTTAGATTAGAGGAAGTGGGCAAGGAATTAACAAAGCTTCCATTCAACAATTTCTATTTTCTCCATGAAATAGGAGGCCAGAGGTTTATTGAAGGACAGTGAAGAGGAAACCATGACTGAATGGGTCTGAATCATTCATATGATTCCCTCAGGACTTGTGAGGGAATTTCCAGTCCAGCTAGAAGTTGTAACACCTACTGCAATGGCACAGGCTGCCGACAGGGCAGATGAGCCCCCCCTGCATATGGATAAGTGGAGGTTAACACTACCCCTGGCTGTCGCTGTCGGGAGAGGAAAGATGACAAAGTACATACACCAAAGAGAGTACATATCACAGGACAAAGGAGCCCCAGAAAAGCCCAAAGATAGCCAGCTTCCTGGTTTAGAAGGGAAACTTTTTATCTTTGCAAATAGACTCCAAGTTCAGGTTTGAATGTCCTGAGTCATAGAAGCCCCAGCTCTACACTAACCAGCACCCTGCTGAATCCTACAGCTCGAAAGAGGAAGATGAGGTGAACGACAAGTCCTAATGTGGTCCGCAATTACCAGCCGGCTTTCGGAAACTGGTGGGAGGGCAGAATGGAGTTCTTTGGGCTTGTTCAGACACCTAATCCACAGGCTCAAAACCCCTGATAAAACTCGATTTTGTTCCAGAGGAGTGTGTTGGTGTCCGGGATCGACAATGAAACTTTCTGATGTCTCAAACACCTTTTATCTCTGATGAATGGTAAGGATGATTGGGGCTTTACTGAGTGGGTATCACGTATGACCAAATGTGGCCACAGCTCCTTTAACTGTAGGAGATGAAATTAGAAGAATTGAGACCAATATGTTGGTGGCGATTCAAGGCCAGGGGAAGAGGGAAGACCAATCGGAATCGAAGCTTAAGAAATTCTCTCAAAGCTAAATGGCTACTCATGATCAGGGGGGAATTAACAGAAATTGATGAGCTCCACTTTTAAGCAGGGACCCCTGCTTGGCACTTGCCAAGATAGATCACACACACAAACCACTTTGCTTATGTGACACGCTGGTTTAACACTGGGTCTTAAAGAGGGAGCTTCAACCGAGGATGGTCACTTTAAGCTGTCCCCAGTGAGGGGTACCTGGTTGGCTCAGTTGGTTGAGTGTCTCACTCTTGATCTCGGCTCAGGTTATCATCTCATGGTTTGTGGGTTTGAGCCCCATGTTGGGCTCTGCACTGGCAGCGTGGAGCCTGCTTGGGATTCTTGTGCGTGCTCTCTCTCTCAAAATAAATAAACATTAAGCAAACAAACAAAAATTGTCCCCACTGATTTTCACGAGGCTATCTTGGACTAGTTATCGGACCGGTGGGAAGCCATTTTGAATGTGTGTGGAAACAAAAATTAATTTTTTAAAAGTTTTTATTTATTTTGAGAGAGACAGAGACAGCACAGGTGGGGAGGGGCAGAGCGAGAGGGAGTGAGAAAATTCCCAGCAGGCTCTGTGCGGTGGGCGCAGAGCCCGACATGGGGCTCAAACCCACAATCTGTGAGATCGTGACCTAAGTTGAGATCAAGAGTCAGACGCTCAACCGACTGAGCCACCCAGATGCTCCCAAAATTAATTTCTAAAGAGGAACTTTATGTTTCTTCAGACCTCCCTGTCCTAAACTTGTCACATTGGAGAAACGGGTGGGATAGGTCCCTGGCTTTGTGGCGCTGAAAGCGTGTCTGTGTTTTGCACACGATTCTCTCTAAAGGGATCAAAATCTTCAGTCGGAACAAAGTGAAACACGTCCTAGTGATTTTTAAAAACGTCATCACCCACAAGGGCAACACCTTACAGGTCGTAGAAATAAAGGGAAGGGCACAGATTTCCTCAATGAGACTCAAAGCTTTTGATTGCAATCCAGTTGAAATCTCCAGTGCTAATTATTGCCTGGTTTATTCAGCCCGGAAGCTTCTGAAGTCGGCTGGCTTGAGTGTGAGGTACTCCATTTTAATGTTGCAAAACCTTCTAAATATCCACAAAGGCCACTGTTTATCTCAATCTTCACTTAAAACACCTGCTTACTGATACTTGATTACGTGTTTTGAGGCTTGTGATTGAGCCTCTAACACCTGGCTGATTAGGCTGACGTTTGATCATGTTTTGAAATGCAATTTTACTATTTAGCGTGCAGTTCCGTGCTGCAATGCTTTAAGTGGAGATTGGTTGCCTCAAAGCTCTTATTATTGTTTTTTTTTTTTAAATAACCATTACAGAATAATAGCTTGTTTGCATTAAAAAGGGAATGGACTTTACAATTCCTATTCTGTGATGCAGCATTGTTCTTTAAGACCACGGTTTTCCAAGTGTGGTACAAAGAGAAACCTATCTCGAATTTGTACCCTACACCTGCTGAATCTGAATGTCTGGGGGTGGGGCCCGTGGATTGACATTTTGAACTAAGAAATGCTGCTTTGAGGGAAGGCAACTTTCCATTGGCTCATGAAGGAGGATGGGTAGCTTTCTGGGTAGAAACTTCTGGTTTATATTTGTGAAGGCAGTCTAAACAGAGAGTCTAAAGGTTTCAGTTGTTCTGTGGGAAAGCAGGGAACATGGGCGAGTGCTCACATCACTGACTGCTGGGCAGTGAGCACAGGCACATGAAGCCAAGGGGTCAGAGAGGTGGGCGGAGAAGGCCATGGTGTGGTCCCACCTTACCCCTCATTTTATGGACGAGAAAATTGAGACTCTGAAAGGTGTGGACCGAAGGTCGTGAAAGATTTGAAGCTAGAACACCTGAAACTAATGCTATGTTAATTATGTTGGAATTAAAATAAGAAATTAGGGGCGCCTGGGTGACACACTTGGTTAAGCATCCGACTTCAGCTCAGAGCGTGGTCTTGGGGTTCGTGAGTTCGAGACCTGCACGGGGCTCTGTGCTGACAGTGTGGAGCCTGCTGGTGATTCTCTCTCTCTCTCTCTCTCTCTCACTCTCTCTGCTCTTCCCCCACTTGCACGCTCTCTCTCAAAATAAATAAACACACTTAAAAAAATTAAAAAAAAAATTTAAAAATGAGATAATACGTGATACAAAACTGTAATGTGTTATGGGATGTCTTTCTCCACTTTTGGCCTCTATTAGTTCTCCAGAGGCAAACTGCGCCCCATTTCTTGGTGCATCCTTCCAAAGATATTTTATGCACATCGACGTGTATAAATGTATTATTTAAAACATCCAAATGGTAGCATACAGGGTTCTTCCCTTTTTTCAGTTAACAGCATGTTCCAGATTGTGCAACAGGTAATAAAAAGCTGCCATATTCCTTTTGGTAGCTGTATAGTATTCCTGTACCTGGATTTGTTGTCAAATCTACATGTAGCAAGCCGCTTCCTAGCCTTTGAGTTTGTTTTCAATTCAGTGTCATTACTAACGCACACAATGTTATAATGCATCCCCCTGAGCATCTGGGGCAGAGGGAACGTGCACTTAAAACCCTGAGAGTCGCTGTCAAACTGGCTTCCATAGAGGCCATATGGACTTCTACCGCTACAAACAGGACGGAAAAGTGCCTGGGTCCTCCCAGCACCGCCAAAAGCACACCCTCCAACCGAGCTCCGGCCAAGGCTCGGTTAAGCAAATGCTAATTTTTGTCCGTAGAGCAAATCCTCTCCTGTTTTACTTCCTAACTGGTCTCTCCCCGGCTGTCAAGGCATAACTGTATTCTAGCCCCAGCCCTTGCCTGCCTAAGTCTTTGCTGCTTTTGCTGGGTCGGCTGGTTAGCTTGAAGTGACTTCAAAATCATCTCCAGCTGTGTCATTATGGACCTGCAGAGTTACGGGAAATGCTGTTAAAACCAAGGGTGTGTCTGCAGGGAGAGAGCGAGGTCTGTGCAAGCAATACCCAAAGTGGGCAAGTGGAGAATAAATCAGCTTTTCGTGTGTGTGTATGTGTGTGTGGGTGGGGGGTGGGGGGGCGCGTCTGAAAATAGGTCAGATCCACAAAGGCACTGGGGAGCTGGAGGCTTCAGGCCAGGGCAGTGACCCCAGAATTCAGACTCCACCCTTGTAACATCCAGAATTTTGTTACGAATACACAGGACGTCTATGTGAGCGATTCGATTTCCTGATCCTAATATCCCCACTTCCCTACCTCCCGTCTCCAAATAGTTTGTGTATGTGGAGAAACAGATGTAGAAATAGATCTCTCCAGGTCTTCTCCAGCTAGGGGTGTGCTGGGGTCAGCTTGTACCAGTGTTTGAAAGCTAATTAGGCCCTTGGGAATTTTGGGAGTTGATTGTTAAATAGAGCCATTATGAAGAATTGTATAAATTTAAAAATAATAGCTTTATTAAAGGCAATAAATGCTCAAAACACATCACTGCCTAATTATTGTACTACATTTTATTTATGCCCTTGAGTTCTTTTTACATTAATTGTATCTGTATCTTGGAAATACTATGTCATGTCGAGCTATGGACCATCTCTTCTTGACTCAGTGGTTGGTCATAGCACTTTGGTTGCTGGAAATTGGCCACGATGGGAGTATTTACACCAAGGAAACTGGAAAATGCTCTAAATCTGGGCTTGACTTATATTCTAGACTTAAAGGAGGGAATATTAATAATGCACGTTAAGCTTAAAAGTCTGTCATGACCTGGGGCACCTGGGTGTCTTAGTCGGTTAAGCATCCAACTTTGGCTCAGGTCATGATCTCACAGTTTGTGAGTTCGAGCCCCACGTCGGGCTCTGTGCTGACAGCTCAGAGCCTGGAGCCTGCTTCGGATTCTGTGTCTCCCTCTCTCTCTGCCCCTCCCTTGTTCACGTTGTCTCTCTGTCTCTCTCTCAAAAATAAATAAACATTAAAAAAAGGTTTTTTTCAAAGTCCGTCATGACCAGAGCTGAAGGGGAGAGAGGAATTTGTTCAGTGAACATAGTTGGCACAAAAGTGAGTTTATCAGTGGATCTCCTCCTACTTAATAACAATACATTTTGGGGGAGGAGAGTTAGCAGATTGAGATGCAAGTCTACGGGTCGAATCATGGTGGAATTGTGACCACAGCGGGACTATGGATACAAGGTTCAGCAAAAAATAGCTGTGGAACCTGCAGGCAAGACCGTTGTGTATTTTATTACTAGCTATAAATCGTGTATTGTAAATGTGCATTACATCAGCAAAATCTACAACATCCCTATGGATGTATATACTTGCATTTACCTTTTTGTTTTGTTTTGTTTTTTTGAGAGCTGGTTGTTAAGTATTTACCTGCCTACACCACCTCCAGCTTTAGGATTCTGTGATTACACTTGATTTTGTGCTATTCTCTCAACAGAAACCAGACCGCTTTCCTCGGTCCACATTCTGTATAGAGCGGAAAAGACACGGTGAAGACACCGTTTGCCTCCTTTCCTGAGGCCCCAAGCTTAGGGTGGGAGAGCGTGTACCTACCTGGAGCTCAGTGTGTCATTGATGACTAAGTCGAGGAGTAGGCCTAGCACTGAGGAGATGAACCTTCTTTTCTGCTGAACCGTCTTTCTGTTCAATGGCCAGAAGACTCTGGCATTTCCCTGACTCAGGAATTGGCAATGCTTCTGACTCAGCAAGCCAAGCCCTCATTTATTTACTCTAAGGTAGCATGTGCCAGGAATACATTCTAACCTTTAGAAGTTCTGTTAATCCACGTTCTGGCCAAAGCCACTACGTAGAAGAATTCTCTTATTAAGATAAAACCCACTGAAACATAAGATCCAACATATGAAATGTCTTTAAACTTATGACACGGACTAGATACTTGTTTTTTGTTCCTCATCTGAGGGAGATTTTCTTCTTGCCTTATGTGACTGGAGCAGTGGGGCACATTCCTTGCATCAGTGCCCCAGGTCATTGTTTCGGGGCCCCCGAGAAGCTGCGTTGGTCACCCAAGGGCCAGGGCGAGCGGGGTTGCTGCCAGGGGTGTTGCTGAGCACGTATCAGGGATTAGTGGGTGTCAGCCTGTGAGATGTGTCTTTTAGTTGGTGAATCACCCAGAGTTCATCAAGGTAAATGAGAGATGATACTTATACTTACCTAAAGAGTAAAGAGATTTATTGAACAGTGGTTAGATTGGCCAAAGACCCCTTAGGGAAGGTTCTAGAACTAGGTTTGGAAAGCAGGCATAAACAAGAGATGAGGCATCCGCTGGGACCACAACCCTAATCACACTCCAATCATACTCCCTAATCATACTTCTTGCTGGGTAACCAAAAAAGAAAAATGTCTATGATGCTTGGCCACACGCTCTGCCGATATATGTGCTCATAGCATGTCACCCGGGATGTACCCAGGTACACGGGAACTTTCTGGTCGTCCTTGATCCATGGAACCATGATGCATTGTGCCTCCTCTTCTCAAAGCAGGATACCCTTGGACCCCTTCTTTACTGTAGGCCGCGGGATGAATCTGGAAGAGATGCTGGTTCAGTCTTGCTGCCGTTGCATGCTCTGTTGGCTGTCCTCAGGACAGCAGCCCAGGCTCCTCCAGGGTGTTCTGGGTCATGATGCTTCTCCTGGCCAATGGTGCAGATCTCCCCCTTTTCGGCCCATAGCTGGTCTGTAGTCCCATGAAGCAAAAGGGTGTAAGGAACAAGGCGCCTCGGCCCTTACCCCTTCTTCCTGGGGTCTCTGCTGCCACAGCACGAATCCTTTCAAAACTCTGGCCCATGTTGCCTTGTGTATCACAAAGGGGTCAATCCCTTGTTTGGGGTTTCATTTTGAAAAGTGCCTAGTCATTGCTTTTGGTTAGATAACTATCAAATAACATGCTACGTGTTTTTGGCACTATAGTTTTCAAACATTTCCACAATGAGGAGCTCATTGTCTTAGCCTCCCTTTGAAATAGCCAGGGCCATTTTTATCCCTGTCATGGAGTTGAGCCACCGAGGCCCAAAGGGCCCGAGGTCACACAGCTGCTAAGGGGTAGGGTTGGCCTTGGTTCTAGTTTACCTTACCCCTCACTTGGTGCTCCATGGACTGTTGTGCAGCTTCTAATGACAATGACATGTGCTGCTATTATGACGCACTCACCCAAGATCCGGCATCATTGCTGGCAGTCATGCTCCCTGTGAAGTTTGCAGACCCTTGTCTGAGCTCTGTCTGGGCCCCAGGCCAGGCTGTGTGAGCCAGGTGCCCTCTAAGGAGGTGAGGTGCTCTCACTAAGAATGGTCTCTGCCTGCCGCTCTCACTCACTCCTGCTCGGGAATTTTCTCGTCCCTGCTCGTCCTGGATCTCTCAGAGGCAAGGCAAAAGCAGCTGATGAAGTGGCCACAGTCCCCTAAGAGGAGGCCAATGGGTGGAATTCACAACAACCCCAGCCCTGAGGTTTGGAAGACAAACGACTTCTGTTTCAGACGAATGGGAGTGTCAAGTTATTCCAGCCCGATGAGATTACAGCTCAGAGGATCACGAGGAATCAATTCCTCCAGAAGAGGAAAAAAACAGCTGGCACAGGAGCTCTGCAGGGCCTTTTGCTAAAGGTAATGTGGGGTCACAGGCTGAAAGTTTCCAGGTGATGACGGGATTAGGGCGAGAGGGAACTGGCTTGTGAAAGAAGCCCAAATTATGGTCAGTGATGAGCCCAGGGAGCATCAGGAAGGTTCACAGACAAAAACATGACTTTGATGACCCAGACGCACCAGCTTCTGGGTCCCTTCTCTTTGTCCAGACACAACAGAAAGAGGTTAGAGCCTAAATGGAAATGCAGAAGTGCTAGGGATGTCAAGGCAAAGCAATGGAAAGATACAGGGGCCCAGGGAGAGGTAGGTGAGGAGAGTGAGACACTTTCCTGGGTCACAAGATTTAATGGGGAGCCCCGAGTCTCAGAAAGCAAGATAAGTAATATTTCAAGGCAATCTTTGCAAAAATCACAATTCAAAAATAATCGGTAGTGAACAGAATACTGACGTTTTAAAGAAAGACTGGATCCGTAACAGTGCTCTATGGATCCATATTGGAGTCTCAGGCAAAAGGAAAGACCAGAAATGTTGATCCTGTCTTTATTTAAAATGTTGGCATTTTGTTTGTCATTAATCTTTTTCCATTTTTTCCATTTTTTATTGTGGTAAAGTATGTGTAACACAAAAGTGATCATTTTAACCATTTTCAAGTGCGCGGGTGAGTGGTCTAAGTGCGTTCACACTGTTGTGAGACCATCACCACCATCCATTTCCAGAAGTTCTTTCATTTTCCTCAGCTGAAACTCTGTCCCTGTTCAACACCAACTCCCCATCCACTGCTCCCCCAGCCCTCCGTGGCAACCAAACTTTTACTTTGTGCTTCTGTGACTTTGACTACTCTAGGCTTCTCCCAGAAGTAGAATTACACAGTCCCTTTGTGACTGGCCTATTTCGCTTGGCAGAATGTCCTCAAGGTCCATCTGTATTTTAGCACATGTCACAATTTCCTTCTTTTTTTAAGGCTGAATAATATTCCATTGTAGGTCTACAACGCATTTTGTTTATTCATTCAGTCATCAATGGATATTTGAGTTGTTTCTACTTCTGGGCTAATGTGATGGATGCGGGGTTACAAGGAACTTACCAAGTCTCTGTTTCAATTCTTTTTCAGTATATACCTAGAAGTGGTATTGATGGATCATGTGGTAATTCTATGTTTAATTTTTTTTTTTTTTTAGAGAGAGAGAGAGAGAGAGAGAGAGAGAGCATGCAAATGGGGGAGAAAGGCAGAGGGAGAGAGAATCCCAAGCAGGCTCTACACTCAGCAGAGAGCACATTACGGGGATTGATCCCATGACTCTGGGATCATGACTTGTGCTGAAATCAAGAGTCAGATGCTCAGCTGACTGAGCCACTCAGGCACCCCTCTATATTGTTGTTGTTGTTTTTTTTTTTTTTTGAGGAACCTTTCTACTGTTTTATGCAGCAGATTTTACATTTTAATTTTTTAAAAATATTGCATGTGAATATGATTTACTTTAATACTGAATTTTCAGGACTTGTTTCAACCTAGTTCTGGCCCTAGAACACAATCCCTGATGCTTGGTGCTTCATACATGGCACCAAATGGAGCCACAAAGCTCTTTTGCAGAACCATGGAAGGCCCCCTTGGCTGACCCATTATTTATATTTTGCCCTTATTTGGGCAGATGATACTTTGGGCTGTTTTCCCAGTTGTGTGTTCCGGTCACACAGGCCTAGCCACTGGCTTGTGCTACTGGCATAGATCTGTGTAGGAGCCATCAGGGTTGTCCTGTCTGACAGAGAGATGATTCTGATGGGAAGGTGGTGGCTCTGAGCACCTGTGGGAAGTCTTGATCCTAAATTTCATTCGCAGCGTTTACTTCTAAGTAGTCCCCTTGTTTTTTTTTTTTGTTTGTTTGTTTGTTTTTATTTTTACTTTTCCAGGGAGTTCTTCTTCCATAAAAGGAGCCAACAAGATTTTGATCGCTTTCTTCAATCTTTTTTGTTTTGTTTCATTTTTATAAAGAGAAGAGCAGCTTCTGCCCTGGAATAAAACCTGATCTGCATTCTGACACAACACCCTTGGGCAGCCTGAGCACATTCTGGAATTACAGAAACAAACTCATCTGAGAAACAAAAAAGTTCTGTTTATCGTACCTGCAAGGAAAGTGCAAGTGCTCACTGATGCCCATGGTGGCCACCCTTGGGGATCAGAAGGTGCCCTTGAAGACTGACCCATTTGGGAGCCCCCAGACAGGTGCTCACCATTAACTTTTTGGGATTTCTCCCCCTCAGGGCAATTCACTCCTTGGCTTTTAAGGTTGAATATGGGGTTCCCAAGTAGGAATCTCACCTCCATTATGGGAGTCCTCTTGCCTCACCTTGAACCTCTCTGTTCCATGAATGGCCTCCTTTGTTCTTATGCTTATCCCAGGCATGAGTGCTATTTATTCATCTTCTCACACCCAGGGACTTTCTGTTCTTTTTTTTGCTCAGAGACTGGGTAGGGAATGGATATGGGAGCACAGCATGATATTTTCCCATCGACTTGAGGGTGGATGCGCCACCTAATAACTTTGTGCCTCAGTTTCTTCAACAGCTCAACATTACCATGTGAATTCTCGCTGCCTTTGTCTCTATTGGGAAGAGTACTTTTGAAATGAGGAAATGTTGATTAAATCTAAGGGTGTGTGGTTGGTGGACTGCGTGCATTAATTCTACAAAAAGTTATAGGAGTCCCACTGTGTAACTGGCGCTGTTTTAGGCACAAAAGGTATAGGAGATCACTAAAACATGGTTGGGGTAGAGTTGGGGGCACAGACAAGTAAAAGGATTTGATGTGTTTAGTGTAGTGCCCGGTACAGTTCAACAAATGGTAGTCCTTGTTTCTATCTTCCTCCTCTTCCTCCCTCTCCTTCTTGTCCTCCCTAACACACACTGTGCTAGGCCTGGGCAAACGAAGAGGAAGCTGTAATTCCTTCGTGTAACTGGATAATCTGGAGGGAGAGATAGACATGCTCACTAGTCTGGATGTGTATGAGGTAGAAGCTAGCATGCTTATCAGCTATTCCTCACAAAGTCCTTTCACAGGCTAGGAAACGCAGGCTTGTGCAGTCATACGATTTCTTTCAGACATGCAAATAGTACAGAGGAAAAAAAAAAGCCAAAATTCAAACCCAGGGCATGCTGATGGCAAAGCCTGAGCCGTTCCATCTTAGGGAGAGGTTGGTCAGTGTTTGTCAAATGAATATTCATTCGTGGGATGCACAGGAAAATGCCAGAACAGGTAGCACAGGACAGAGAAGAGATGCTTAAAAGATTATAAAAGAATATCTGCATTTTTTTGCTTCCTGCAGTGTGTGCGTATCAGGGAAAAAGAGAGGAAACAGCAACCAAAGCCCATCTTCTGTGAATCAGTAGCAGAAAAAAGCATAGACTCTGTCAAAGACTGCAGATTTTGTAGAGCGTTAAATTACCAGATGATGATTTCAGAATTGACAGCTGAAAACTGTTTCCGTCTATTGGGATGATTTGGGTCTATTGTCCTTGCTTTTGCCCTATATCCTACGGGATAATAACCTTTTCTTTTTTGTTCTCGAATCAGGGAACAGATTTGGGTGAGTGGCAGGGAAGCGCGGAGGGGGGCAGACAGCTGAGAGGAAGGTGGAGCTGGTGGTTTCTTTCCTTTCTTAAGAATATTTGATGAAAGCTTCGCACCCTCTGGCCACCCGGTCTGTCCAGAGTCTCATAAAGTGTGCTAGCGCATTGTGAAATGAGCGCTTTTTCCCCCACACAGAAAATCACATTTTTTAAAACATATAAAATAGGGGCATTTGGGTGGCTCAGTCAATTGAGCATCTGACTCTTGATTTTGGCTCAGGTCATGATTCCAGGCTTGTAGGATCAAGCCTGCATTGGGCTCTGCACTGAGAATGGAGCCTGCCTGGAATTCTCTCCCCCCCCCCCACCTCTCTCTCTCTCTCTCTCTCTCTCTCCCCCTCTGCCCCTCCCCTCTGCTAGTTCTCTCTCTCTCTCTCATAAAATAAAATAAAATAAGACAAAAATAAAATATAACATTAGTACACATTCACTGAAGCACATAGAAAAGTATAGAAGGGAGTGACCATCATTCATTATTCCATCACGGCGTGATGTACACATACACTCGCCCACACATATTGTATTACAAAAAGGGGATCCTACTCATGATAGACACCTCTTGGGTACATGTGCAATCATTTTTGTTACTCTGGGAACATCCCAATAATCAGGGTTTACATTATTTGATACACCAAATCTGCTTGACTTTGGTGTAGACATCTGATCCAATCTAGACTAATCTAGACCAACTCAGACAATGTTCTTTGGAATTTTTTTTCTACTGAGATCCCGGAAACTATACTGGTTTCTGCCCTTTCCTCATTCTTAGTTGGTTTATTCTTTAATCCATGAAAATTTCCAGCCTTTTTCCAGTGAAGGCTTGCTCTTCCCTTCCCTTCCTTTCTTTCTTTTTCTCCTTTTGTCTTTCTTATTCTAGCCAGAATCAATTCCTCTTTACAACCTGAAGAACCTGAGTGAATACAGAACTGACTGCTTTCTAATCTTTTCTACTTAATGATGTATCTTGGGCATTTTCCCAGGTTAATAATTAGTCACAGACACATGTATAATGGTTGCATAAATTCCAGTGAATAGATGTACCACAACATCTATAAGTAAAGGGAAACTGTTTTCAGCTGTCAATGCTGAATCCATTGTCTGGTAATTGAAACTTGGTGGTTTTTTCTTTTTTTTGGCTTTTATAGATAATCCTGCAGCAAAAATTACAAGGTACATGTGTTTGTGCTGTGTTTTCTTCTACTTTTTTTAGTCTTAATCAGACATTCCTTTTCTAGCTCCTCAAATCGAATTTTTTCTTTTTCAATATTTTTCTTGTTTATTTCTAATTTTGAGGACTTTATTTAAAGCTCTAAATTGCTAAGTACAATCTAAACTGCACCTAGAAATTTTAATATGCATTATTTTCACTGTAGTTCAGGTCAAAATATTTTACAATTTCATTGATGATTATCTCTTTAATCTGTGCAGAAGAGTGCATTTTAAGTTTTCCAATAAAGGAACTGCTGTTTGTTAAAACTTTATCATGGGCCTTATAAGAAATCTCAGCACATTTAAGAATATTGAGATGGACACATTTAAGAATATTGAGATGGGGCTCAGTTGACTTTGGCTCAGGTCATGATCTTGCAGTTCATTAGTTCGAGACCCACATCGGGCTTGCTGCTGTCAGACTGTCAGTAGAGCCCACTTTGGATCCTCTGTCCCTCTTTCTCTGCCTCTCCCACACTTGCACTATCCCAAAAGTAAACATTAAAAAAAAAAAAAGGAATATCGAGATCACGGGACACCTGGGTGGCTCAGTTGCTTGAGCATCCATCCGACTTGAGCTCAGGTCTTGATCTCACAGTTTGTGAGTTCAAACCCTGCATCAGGCTCGATGCTGACAGCTCAGAGCCTAGAGCCTATTCGGATTGTGTTTCCATTTCTCTCTGCCCCTCCCCCACTCACGATCTGTTTGTCTCTCTCTCAAAAAATAAACAAACTTTAAAAAATTTGAAAAAGAGGGGCGCCTGGGTGGCGCAGTCGGTTAAGCGTCCGACTTCAGCCAGGTCACGATCTCGTGGTCCGTGAGTTCGAGCCCCGTGTCAGGCTCTGGGCTGATGGCTCAGAGCCTGGAGCCTGTTTCCGATTCTGTGTCTCCCTCTCTCTCTGCCTCTCCCCCGTTCATGCTCTGTCTCTCTCTGTCCCAAAAATAAATA
The DNA here is from genome assembly GCF_028749965.1 of Puma concolor. NCBI lineage: Eukaryota > Metazoa > Chordata > Mammalia > Carnivora > Felidae > Puma > Puma concolor. Next base: position 18,435,221 of record NC_141668.1, on the reverse strand, counting down.
AAAACGTTGAAAAAAAAATTTAAAAAAATTTGAAAAAGAATATTGAGATCATATGGAATGTGAGTTCGAATCCTGTGTAGTCAAGCTAAAAATCAACACCACCAACAAAAGACTCAAATCCTTTATATTTGGATATTTAAATATATTGTCATAAATAACTTATGCATCAAAGAAAAACAAATACAAAAAATTTAAAAATATTTTGGACTGGATCATAATGAAAATATGACAGATTATAACTTGTGGATGCCCCAAATCAGCCAGGAGGAGACCAAAAATTCACTCTTCGCAGATGACATGATACTCTATATGGAAAACCCAAAAGATTCCACCAAAAAACTGCTAGAATTGATTCATGAATTCAGCAAAGTTGCAGGATATAAAATCAATGCACAGAAATCAGTTGCATTCCTATACACCAACAATTAAGAGAAAGAGAAATCAAGGAATCGATCCCATTTACAGTTGCACAAAAAACCATAAAATACCCAGGAATAAATCTAACCAAAGAGATGAAAAATCTATACACTGAAAACTATAGAAAGCTTATGAAAGAAATGGAAGAAGACACAAAAAAATGGAAAAAGATTCCATGCTCCTGGATAGGAAGAACAAATATTGTTAAAATGTTGATACTACCCAAAGCAATCTCCATATTCAATGCAATCCCTATCAAAATAACACCAGTATTCTTCACAGAGCTAGAACAAATCATCCTAAAATTTGTATGGAACCAGAAAAGACCCTGAATAGCCAAAGCGATCTTGAAAAAGAAAACCAAAGCAGGAGGCATCACGATCCCAGACTTCAAGCTATACTACAAAACTGTAATCATCAAGACAGTATGGTACTGGCACAAGAACAGACACTCAGATCAATGGAACAGAATGGAGAACCCAGAAATGGACCCACAAACGTATGGCCAACTAATCTTTGACAAAGCAGGAAAGAATATCCAATGGAATAAAGACAGTCTCTTCAGCAAGCAGTGCTGGGAAAACTGGACAGCGACATGCAGAAGAATGAACCTGGGCTACTTCCTTACACCAGACACAAAAATAAACTCAAAATGGATGAAAGACCTCAATGTAAGACAGGAAGCCATCAAAATCCTTGAGGACAAAGCAGGCAAAAACCTCTTTGATCTTGGCTGCAGCAACTTCTTACTCAACACATCTCCAGAGGCAAGGGAAACAAAAGCAAAAATGAACTACTGGGACCTCATCAAAATAAAAAGCTTCTGCACAGCAAAGGAAACAATCAGCAAAACTAAAAGGAACCAACAGAATGGGAGAAGATATTTGCAAATGACATATCAGATAAAGGGTTAGTATCCAAAATCTACAAGGAACTTATCAAACTCAACACCCAAAAAACAAATAATCCAGTGAAGAAATGGGCAAAAGACATGAATAGACACTTCTCCAAAGAAGACATCCAGATGGCCAACTGACACATGAAAAAATGCTCCACATCACTCATCATCAGGAAGGTACAAATCAAAACCACGATGAGATACCACCTTACATCTGTCAGAATGGCTAACATTAACAACTCAGGCAACAACAGATGTTGGCAAGGATGTGGAGAAACAGGATCTCTTTTGCATTGTTGGTGGGAATGCAAGCTGGTGCAGCCACTCTGGAAAACAGTATGGAGGTTCCTCAAAAAACTAAAAATAGAACTACCCTAGGACCCAGCAATTGCACTACTAGGCATTTATCCACAGTATACAGGTGTGTTGTTTCGAAGGGACACATGCACCCCCATGTTTATAGCAGCACTATCAACAATAGCCAAAGTATGGAAAGAGCCCAAATGTCCATCGCTGGATGAATGGATAAAGAAGATGTGGTTTATATATACAATGGAGTATTACTCGGCAATCAAAAAGAATGAAATCTTGCCATTTGCAACTATGTGGATGGAACTGGAGGGTATTATGCTAAGTGAAATTAGTAAGAGAAAGACAAAAATCATATGACTTCACTCATATGAGTGAAAACAGATGAACATAAGGGAAGGGAAACAAAAATAATAGAAAAACAGGGGACAAAACAGAAGAGACTCATAAATATGCAGAACAAACTGAGGGTTACAGGAGGGGTTGTGGGAGGGGGGATGGGCTAAATCGGTAAGGGGCACTAAGGAATGTCTCCTGAAATCATTGTTGCACTATATGCTAACTAATTTGGATGTAAATGTAAAAAAATAAAAAATAAAACAAGTTAAAAAAAAACACTCGTGGATGCAGTTTTAGTCTTGCTTAAAAGGAAACTGACAGCACAAAAATGCACATATTTAAAAAGAAGGCTGAAAATGAATAATCTATGTACCCATTTCAGAAAGTCAGAAGCAGCAGTGTTGGCAACAAATACACATATTCACTAAAGATGCCTGTAGGGTCACCTTCAGTTGAGGTTTGTGTCTATCTTCTGTCTTCATATCTAGAGTTTTAAAATTTTTGAAGATGCTTCCATTTGGCCTCTCAGGCACTTATTCCAAGATCAAGTCTCATGATGGTGTTTGAGGGCTCCTGCTCTGTGGAAATACTAGGAAGATACAGACTAGTAGCTTAATTCCTGATCATGAGGCTCCTCCCAGGTTTACAGTCTGCTTCTTAGCTGCTTTTCATGAGGCAAGAAACTCATCTTCCCAGTCCTCCTGTACTCTCTCAATGGAGGCCACCAACAGTGAGTCTGAGCCCAATTCCCTTGTTAAGGACTGAATGTTTGTACTTCCTTCCAAACTCCTATTTTGAAGCTTAATGCCCAGCATGGCTGTATTTGGAGATAGCGCCTCTAAGGAAGTAGGTTAAATGAGGTGGTGAGTGGGGTCCTTCTAAGAAGAGACATCAGGAAAACACCCTCCTCCCCTCTTTCCCTCCCTCCTTCCCTCCCTCCCTCTCTCTCTTTCTGTGTGTGTGTGTGTGTGTGTGTGTGTGTGTGTTTGTGTGTGCACGCGCGCACATAGAGGAAAGGCCTTGTGAGGACATAGAGAGAAGGTGACCATCCACAAGTCAGGAAGAGACGTCTCTCCAGAAAATGAACCCGTGGGACCTTGATGGGGGACCTCCAGCCTCAAGAACTATACGAAAATGTTTCCATTGTGTTAAGGCATCCCAGGGAGACTAACACACTGTCCTTTGGGGTGACCAAACCATTGCTTACCTTGCCTGCTCTGGGGTTCAGTAGCCTGTACTCTGTCTCCAGTCCTGGTCACTTTGCACATGCTCCACAAGGATGTTTATTTTTGAGTCCAATTCTGACTTTTAGCTTTTCTTTTCTTAACCTATTTTATCTTCTGTGGGGAGAGCTAGGGAGTACCTCAAATGTGAGCTTGCTGTTTAAGATCTTATGTGATTTCTAGGAAGAAAGACTCGTAAGGAGATAGATGTGCCATTTAATTTTGCCCTAGAAATTAGGAAGATTCAATGGCCTTACTAAACGGCCCCCCCTTTTTTTTCTTGTGAACACAGCATTGGAATCAGCGGGTTCCTACTTCATAGTTACTAATGATTCCAAGATCCACTATGGACCAGTAGTGTGCAGATCATTCTGGGGGAGGCCGTCAGCCACTCCTTTGCCTTTCTTCATCCCCTGGCTGCAGACCAGGGCTCTCCAGCTCCAGCTCCCTTTGCCTGTCCACATTACCATCAACTCCCAGCTTCACCTTCCCAAGCAACAATGGCAAAGCTGCATCCTTTTTATGGACCTAAATGAGATTCAGGTTGGGAAACTAAGCTACAGTGATGTATTGTTTGTGACTGTGAATGTCTGTGTGTATGTGTGTGTGTGTGTGTGTGTGTGTGTACTTGACATCATTGCTTTTGAAGTGAGAGATGATACTCCTGATTGTGCCCACATAGGGCAGATGCGCCTGGGTGTGATATGTAACTGTGGGTCCCCTCCCTCCACTCGCCCACTGGTGGCTTCTTAGTTTGCCAAGCCAAACTGTTAGAGGCTCTGTAGCCATTTGTGCTTCTGCCTCACAGACTTAAAGAACTGGGGCCTTTTCTTAATTTGAACCTCTTTTTCTTTTTCTCAGTGCTACAGGATTACCTGGTTGTGTCTGTGGTTTCCAGCATGCAGCTTTCAACTTTGACCATCAAGAATCAAATGGAACAAATGGTTTCAGATGCAATTCTCTTGAATTCCAGGGGGCTGTGTAGTGACATAGAAGTATGGATTTTGTGTTAATCAGATCTTGGGCAACCATCTGTGAGCTTAACCTCTGTGAGTTCACCTCTAAGGTGGACATTATAATGCGTACTCCATAGGGTTGGTGTGAGTGTCAAATACACGTGAAGTACCCAGTCTGTGTCTTCCCTCCCCACCGCACCCTGTGTTTCTAGGTGTTAGTGTAAGACGTAAATCCAGTGGTTTGACCACTCTGGTGTTCTTTTATTTCCATAACATTGTGACTGTGATATAACAGCCATGACTTTGGAGGTTCATCTGGTTTGTCTCATGACCTCCCACCCCTGCCATAATTACCTCCATGCGGTCATTAACGAATATAGTGATTAGGAGAGAATTACAGATCATTTTTAAAAAGCCTGAAAGGGTAAGTGGGGTAGACTAGAACCTGCCAGAAGAGGGTGTAAGACTTGAAATTGCTGAGCACAGCAATGGGAACCATCCCTTCCCAGTGGGAGAAGGCTGACTGACAAAATTTCTGTTCTTGAATAATTCACTGAAAGGAAAGGAGAGAGAGCAGGCTTGTTGTTTTTGGCAATTCTAAACCCTGGAAAAATATGAAAGAGTTGGATGTGGCCTTTGATACAATCCCATCTCCTTTTTTTGTGTCCCCCCCTCCACCTTCATTCGGCCACTCTGTGTGGCACTCCACCAGGCCTGGCCTCCTCAGTTCTTACAAATTTACCTCTTCTTCCCTCAAATTGAGTATCCTTTTGGTACTTGATTATCAGACCTGTTTCTCTGTACAGTGTTCTTTGTCAACTCTTCCAAGGGGGCTGCATTTTATAAGAATTGCTTCGGGGTGCCTGGGTGGCTCAGTTGGTTAAGCCTCCGACTTTGGCTCAGGTCTTGATCTCACGGTTCATGGGGTCGAGCCCTGCATCAGGCTCTGTGCTGACAGCTCAGAGCCTGGAGCCTGCTTCAGATTCTCCCTCTCTCTCTACCCCTCCCCTGCTCATGCCCTGTCTCTCTCTCTCTCTCTCTCTCAAAAATAAATAAACATTAAAAAAATTAAAAAATAATAAAAGTAAAAGAATTGCTTCTTAATGGAATGACATATTTAATTGACCTATCCTATACTAATTGTAAGAAATAAAATAATGGTATGATGTGACTGCCTCAAGTAGGCTGTGTTAATATGAACACAATATGAAGCATGAAGAAGTGTAAATTCCAATCTGACTCCATGGGCAGTAGGCTTCTCTTAGAATTTTCATGTATAGTTTTGGACTCCCAGCTTTAAAAAACACCTGGACACAATGGGATACATTTGGATTAATGAGGAGTAAAGAGCAGGTTCAGCAAGGCCGGGAGAGCTACCATCCACTTTCACGAGGAACGTCTTCTAGGAAAGGGATAGACTTGTTCAATATCATACTGTTGGGTGAAATGTACATGGGGTTTATTTTGTTTTTGTTTTTTCTTAAGTAAGCTCTCTCTACACGCAACGTGGGACTTGAACTCACAACCCCGAGATCAAGAGTCCCATACTGTACCAACTGAGCCAGTGCCAGGCACTCCAAATTGTCTGTTCTTTGAATCAGAACTTCCCAGGGATGCAATGGGCTGTCAGGAGGCCAGCTCTCAAGGGGATTCTAGTCCAAATAATCAAGGTTGTCCCTGAGTGAAATCCCAGAGGGCAGCTGGTGGGTGGAGTAAATTTTCGGAGAAGGGACAGATTCCTTCCCAGGGACTTATACTGTCTTCCCTAGGCAAGTGAAGGCTGATCCTTGAAGAGGGCTGGTGTTATAGAGATGAGAGGAAAGAAGTGATGGTAGGACCATGACATTCTTGCATTCACATAACAACCTGGCTGTGGGAAATGACTTTTAGTTTATTTGCTTTAGTGGCGGCTGTTTGCAGGCTCCTGAACACTTATGCGTATGAATCATTTTTATTTTATCTCTGTAGACTGAGTCCCCAGTAAGATAAGGAGGCGTCTTGCGAGATCTAGATATGCTGTTTAGATGATAAAGTAAATTTAAACTTTTTCAGGATCAAATTAGTTTTACTTTTAACCCCAGACAATCTCTCTCTTCCAAAGAAAACTAATCTAAAGATTTATATAAAGTATTCAAGGTTCTTTCGATCATATGCAAGCCTGACTCAGTCTTACCCAGGTGAGTTTTTAGGTATAGTAGAGTTTTGAGAATTAAATTCTCTATGAACTAGCAAGAAATGAGAGAAAGTAGTGCCTGATATGCACTTGGACTCTTGCACAGTCCAGAAACTTAAACACCAGCACAGTTTTGTGGGCAATAACTCATAAGCTCTGTATATCCAATTGTGTTCTTTTCCTATTTCTCTCCTATCAGAGTCCTTTCTTTCAAGGACCTAAATTGGTATTTAATAAATCGTTATTTACCGGAATGCTATACAAAGCTTTAAAAAATGTTTATGACTCAAACTTGATAAAGCAGCAGTCAGTCACATAAAATCACATTAAGTTACAATTTAAAATTCCCATTGGACTCTTCTGCTATCCTTAGACCCTGTAAATAATACCGACAATATTGAAAATTAAGTATCTTTTATGCGTAACAGAAATTCCTTTCTAATGAAAAAATTTTACGGTGGTTTACCAATGAAAATTGCAAATACATAAGTATAAAACAATAGATGCATGAAACCCATATCCATTAAAATAAAAACCCTAAGGGGCGCCTGGGTGGCTCAGTTTTTTGAGCATCTGACTTTGGCTCAGGTCATGATCTCACGGTTCAGGGGTTCGAGCCCTGCATCAGGCTCTGTGCTGACAGCTCAGAGCCTGGAGCCTGCCTTTGATTCTGTCTCCCTCTCTCTCTGATCCTTCGCCACTCGGGCTCTGTCTCTCTCTCAAAAAATAAAATAAGCGTTAAAAAATTTTTTTTTAAATAAAAACTCTAAGCAAACCAGGAGTAGAAAGAAACTTCTTAAACCTAACTAAAACCCTATAATTTACAAAAACCTATAGCTAGCATCATACTTACTGGTGAAAGACTGAATATTTTCTCCTTAAGACAGGGAACCAGGCAAGAATGTCTGCTGTCACCATTCCTATTCAGCGATGTCATGGAGGTTCTTTTGGTGCAATAAGGCAAGTAAAAGAAATAAAAGGCATGCAGATCAGATGAAGTAAAACTACCTCTACTCACAGACAGCATGATCTTTTATATAGGAAACCCCAAGCATCTACAAAACTGCTAGAACTAATGTCTTGTATTTGCAGGATACAAGATCAAGATAACACGTAGCTGTATTTCTATACACTAGCAGTTAGACATTGAAATGAAAAGTACTATTAACAGCCTCAGAAATATAAAATACATAGGAGCAAATTTGACAAAAGGCACGAAAGCCTTTTTATACACTGAAAACTATAAAACATAGCTGGAAAAAAAATCAAAGAACCCCTAAATAAATGGAGAGATATGTCATGTTCATGAATTAGAAGAACCAATATTGTTAAGATGTCAATTCTCCTGAAATTGATCCTTAGATCAAAGCAAGCCTAATTAAGGGCCCCTGAGTGGCTCAGTTGGTTAGGACTCCAAATTTGGCTTGGGTCATGATCTCATGGCTCTTGAGTTTGAGCCCCGCATTGGGTGCTGTGCTGATAGCTCAGAGCCTGGAGCTTGCTTTGGATTCTGTGTCTCCCTCTCTCTCTGCCCCTCCCCTGCTTTCTCTCTCTCTCTCTCTCTCTCTCTGAAAAATAAATAAACATTTAAAAAAAATCAAAGCAAGCCTAATTAAAATCCAGCAGAACCTTTTTTTGGGGGTAGAAATTGACAAGCCAATTCTAAAACTTATAAAGAAATTCAAAGAACATAGAATAATCAAAACAACTTTTACAAAGAAGGACAAAGTTGGAGGACTTAACACTATCTGACTTTAAGATTATAAGGTATAGTAATGAAGACAGCATGGTATTGGCATAAGGATAGACCTACAGATCGATGCAACACAACCCCAAGTCCAGAAATAGACCTTCATCTATATGTCAATTGCTCTTCAACAAAAGTGTCAAGGCAATTCAATTGGGAGAGAATAATCTTTTCAACAAATAGTACTGGAGAAACTGGATACCTGAAGGTAAAACACCAAAACCAATCAAAAAGCACCTTAATTCGTGTCTCACACAGTCTCTAAACAGTAACTTGACACGCATCAGACACCCAAATAGAGGAAATGAAACTATGAAATTTCCAGCAGAAAACACATGAGATCTTAGCAACTTTATATTTGACAAAGATTCTTAAATAGGACACAAGTTAAAAAATGAATTGGATATACTCAAGAAATATTTTTGAAAGGCATCGCTATGACAATGAAAAGGCTGGCCATATACAGGGAGATATTTGCAAAACACGTACAAAGCTCTTGCTGCTCTGTAGTCATTTATTGAATGGAGAAATAAAAAAATATGGCTCCAGGAATTGTGCTACTGGATATTTACCCAAGGAATACAACCCTAATTCAAAGGGATACATGCACACCGATGTTTACAGCAGCATTATTTGCAGTAGCCAAATTATGGAAGCAGCCCAAGTACCCATCAACTGATGAATGGATAAAGAAGTGATATGTATACACACAATGGAATATTCGGCCATAAAAAGGAATGAAATTTTGCCATTTGCAATGACATGGATGGAGTTAGAAAGTACAACGCTAAGTGAAATAAGTCAGTCAAAGAAAGACAAATACCATATGATTTCACTCATATGGGAATTTAACAAACAAAACAAATGAGCGAAGGGGAAAAAAAGACAAATCAAAAAAGAGACTCTTAACTCTAGAGAACAAACTGACGGCTACCAGAGAGGAGGTGGGGGCGGATGGGTAAATAGGTGATGGGAATTAAGGAGAGTACCTGTTGTGATGAGCACCGTATGATGTATGGAAGTGTTGAATCAGTATATCGTACATCTGAATATAATATTTCACTGTATGTTAACTAACTGGAATTAAAATAAAAACTTTAAAAAATAATAAAGAGTGGTTCAGAGAATTTGTTATTTTTTATTAAGTTATAAAATGTTCAAGTGTATTTCTAAAACTTGAATAAAATCAAAATTGTTGAAAAACTGAACAAAAAATACTTGTAGGGTTGCCTGGGTGGCTTAGGCAGTTAAGCATCTGACGCCTGATTTTGGTTTAGGTCATGACCTCACAGTTCATGAGATTGAGACCCACATCAGGCTCTGCACTGACAGTGTGGAACCTGCTTGGGGTTCTCTCTCTCTCTCTCTCTCTCTCCCTGCCCTTCCGCTGCTCACTTGTGCTCTCTCGCTCTCTCTCAAATAAATATTTCAAAAATCTTAAAAATAAAAAATAAATTAAAAAAACCAATCAATGCGTGTAGTAAAAGAAAAAAAATTTTAATGTAGCAGTTCATGCTTATTGGAGCAAGACCTTTCCTCCAAGCAAATGAAGAGCCTTCGCTCAATCTCTGTGACCTCCTGTCTTGCTTAAGGTCACATTTTGTGAGTCAAATATAACAGAAAAATGGAATAAGTTTCAAAATCCAGGCGGAGGCAGACGTATAAATGGGAGAAATTTGTCTCTGCCTTCTCTTTTTCTCTGTTCTTTCTGCAGAACTGCATTCATTTAAGGCACGAGTTAGCAAGTATTTTTCATACAGGTCCAGGTAGTTAAATATTTTAGGCTTTCTGCGCAATCGGGTTCCCCTTGGGACTACGCCACTGGCTCTTGTAGTGCCAAAGCAGCTGCTGACACTAGGTAAACAGGCGGGCGTGGCTGTGTTCTAATAAAACTTTATTGGCAAGCATTGGGCTGAATTTGGCTTCCGGGCCACAGCTTGCTGACTCCCGCTCTAGGATTGACGCTATCAGTCAGCATTCATTGAAGTCATGCAAGCTACACTTTAGCCCTTAGGTCATGGGACCGATGATCGAAGCCATCTGGGTTTTTGAAGCAACTGCTAGAGACACGTTTTGAATCATACACGAAAGTACACGGTTCAGGAGGTTGGAAAGCCTCGGCGGCACTGGCCACACTGACATTCCTGATGTATCTGTGGCACCCAGGCTCTCCTGTAGCGTGGTTTAATGGTGATAGGCGCAGTGAGCGCTGTTTCAGTGAGGTGCTGTAGATAGAAGCGGGATTGCATTTGGTGGCAGGGTCAATGGAAGGGGACAACAAAGCGGGTGGCAGGTATGCACCACGTGTCCGGAGTCCCCAGGGTCCTGCATGGTCAGTGACAGAGAAGCCTTCACAGGCTCAGCAGATATTGTAGTCATTGCTAAGACTTATAACAGTAATGCATTAAGGGTGTACGGCTAATCATAAGGCGGAAAAGACACAGGCAGAGGCTGGAGGAACCCGCCTGCAGACTTTCTTCTGCTCTATCCCTCCCACGAGGGGTCACAAAATGCTCACTCTTTCCCATCAGCGAAAGACAGCAACGTGTGTGATGTTTCTGCCTAGGCAATTCTACTGGGGACTCACGGCTTCAGGTTTTTATTAGGGACTTGCATAGCTCATACCCAAATTCAAGGCTTCCATAAGCCACGCTGTTTGCACAAAATAGTCCGAGCCCCGTAAACCTCCCTTATCATTCAGGGAAGCCTTACGTGGGTCTGGTTTCCAGATGCCAACCTTGCAAGCAGACCTTTTGAAGGGTGGCAGTCTCAGGCCCGGTATGTTAACTCTTTTCTACGCGTACCCCTACCCTGAGACATCTGAATCAGGGGAAAAGGCATGATAGGGCAGGACAGAAAGGCAAGGGTGATTTTGTTTTCGAATCTTCACGATACCTCAGTATCTGTGTTCCCGTGGGATGCTGTGATGTGGGCTGCACTCTGCCTTGCACACGACATCGCGAGTCATCTTGGTTCTTATTTCCATCTATTCATGCTGGAGCAAAACAGCCTCCCCTCAGGCCTCCCTGCCTCCGGCCCACTTGCAACAGTACATTATACACAGGCTTCCAGTTCCTGACCTCGGCTCCCATCTTTTTATGTCGCTGCTTGTGTTAAAAAAAAAAAAAAAATCTAAACTGGAGCACCTGGGTGGCTCAGTCGGTTAAGCATCTGACTCTTGATTTTGGCTCAGGTCATGATCTCATGGTTCATGAGTTTGAGCACTGCGTGGGGCTCTGGGCTGACAGCATGGAACCTGCTTGGGATTCTCTCCCTCTCTCTCTCTGCCCCTCCCCTGCTCACTCCTGTGCTGTCTCTCTTTCTCTAAAAATAAATACATGAAACTTAAGAAAACATCTAACCTGACCATCTATTGCCTATTGAGAAACTTGAGGCCATTATATTCCCTTAATCTCATGTGCTCATCGTCTTCCACTTTTCCCTTCTCTCTCACCTCAGATAATAATAACCTATCCCTCTTTCTGCTGAAGGCTGCCGCCACAACCCGTGTCCTGGATCCCATCTCTGTCTCCTCCCATATTCAACCTCCCCCTCATTGCGGGCTTCTCTCCCTTACTGCGCAAACTCGTTGTCTTTTAAGTCTCTCCTGTCGTTAAAAAATGTTCAACGGAACCTTCCGGTGGCCTCTGTAGCTGCAGCTCTTTCTCCTTCCATTCTCCTTGAAACTTCTTGAAAGGCTTGTGTTTTAATCATCTCCTCACCTCCGGTTCAGCCTTCATTATACTGCGATTTGACTTCCACCTACGCAGTTCTGTTGAATGTGAGGTGCCTATGAACACCTAATTGGAAATCCAATGGGCACTTTCTATCCATTATCTTCCCTGACCTGTCTGCGAAACCTAACACCATTGATCACTCCTGCTTCCTGGGAACTTTTATGTCCCCTTGGCTTCCACGACACAGAAAAATGCCCTGGTTCTCCTCATCTCTATTTGGCTGTTCCCTGCGGGCTCCACTTTCTGGCTGTTGGCGTACCTCGAGATTTTGCCCATTGTGTACTCATCTTCTTGTTCCGCAAATTGTCCCTGAGCAGCCTAACCACTAACAGGATACCGGTAACTCCTCAGTTTCTCTCTTCAGCATGAATGTCTCTCCCAAGCTCCAGACCCATGCATTTCTCTTCACCTGGATGTTCCAGAAGAAGCTCAAATTCATCACATCCAAAACTGAGTTCATCATTTTCTGCTTCTGAGGGTCTCTACCTCAGTGAGCGCTGCCACTCACTACGTGTGGAAGATAGAAGCCATCAAGCCATCTTTATTTTTCCTTCATTCACGTGTTCCATCTCTCCTTAATCACCAAGTCCTATTGATTCTACTTCCTAAATATTCCTCAAGCTATTATCGCTCCAACTCTGTTACCAATACCTTAGTTTAGGCTTCCTCGATTTCTGCCTGGTTGATTCCAAAGGCTTTCTAACAGGTTTCCCTGGTGCCCATCTTACCTCCCACAAATCCATTCATTCAACACATATTTATAGAGCACCTACCATATGTACTGGGGGCTGAGGATATAGTGGTAAGCAGAATCAGTCCTCTGTTGTCACTGACCCTATACTATGGTAAGTGTGAGTGTGTGTGTGTGTGTGTGTGTGTGTGTGAGTCTGTATTAAATAAGATAATTCCAGATACCACTGTGTGCTCCAAAGACAAGATAATAGTTTAAAAGCTGACTGATGGGGTGGATTAAATTCGGATATTCAGAGTAGGCCTCTTTGAGCAGGTGACATTTGAGCAGAGACCTGACTGAAGAACAAGAACCAGTCTGTGGCAGATCTGGCAGAGGAAGAGCATTCTGAGTGGGGAGAACAGCAAGTAGAAGGGCTCTGAGCAGTTCCATGTTTGGTGTGGCTGGCAGATACCAGGTGAAGAGAAACACAGTCTGGGATGAGGTAGGATTTTGTTGAGCCTAAGAGGCCATGAGATGGTTTGGGAACTTAGAGTTTGACAAGAAAGTCACTGGAGGATTTTTGCTGGGGAGATGACATGGTCTGGTATACCTCCAAGGCAGATTGCTCTAGTTGCTATATGGAAAATAGGTTTCAGGAGCATAGTTAGAAGTAGTTAAGAGGTAACTTCATGACTCTAGAAAAGAAAAGATGATGCCTGGCCTAAGGGGGCAGCAGTGGAGATGGAAAGACGTGGAGGAATTGGAATATCATTTGGATGCAGAACCAGTAGGCTTTGAAAAGAGTCAGTATGTCTTCTCCAACCTCCATCAGTGGCTCCAGGGTGATTTTTCTAAACATAGTCCACGCTATATTGCTTCCATTACTCAAGAACCCTCCATGGTTACTCAATGGTTATCAAACAATTCTAAACACTATAGCCACAGATTCAAGGCCATCTCAGGTTTGTTCCTCCTATTCTCTCCAGAAGACTTCCCTAGCTGTTCCATGCCTCTTCTTTCTGCCCTAGCAGGTGGCATTGGGCGTCTCTATCACAGTGCTGCATTGTATTGAAATTGCCTGCATGTGTGTCTATAAGCTCCTAAGATGCAAAGATGTCCTGTTGATCACTGTATTTCCGTTGTCTAGCTCCATGCTACCAAAGTTTGGGCCTTGGACCAGCAGCACAGGCATCACCTGGGAACTTGTTTGAATTTGCATGTTAACAGCAAGGTTCCCAGGGGACTCCTATGCACCTTACAGTTTGAGAAGCTAGCTTCTGTCTTGGATGCAGGAGGCCCTCATTGAATGTTGAACTGAACAGAACCAGCAACCCAGTCCAGACCCCTCAGAGCACAATAGTGATTTCCTTTTGTCAAAATAGATCCAACTCACAAAGTTAGCTTCACCAAGGTGGATTAAACTAGATGCTACGGGTGCACTGAATGTGTCTGTCACTGCATGGCTGGTGACACCTGTCGAGAGTAACACAGAAACAGTAGTTCTATTTACTTCAAGCCTAGGAGCTAGAGTTTCAGCAATTTCACACTGAATCGACTCAAATGTCCTTTTCTTATGGAATACTCTGTAATTTTTTCGTAAACATGGCCCAGATAATCTAACACCTAACTTTTTCCTTTGAATGGGTAACACTCTATTTAATGAAGCGTCAAGAAGCAACTTCTAGGTGCCAAAGGCAGGTACTCTGTCCACATGGGAACTGCTAGCAAACCATGCACAAGTGCTAATTAGCTCATCAACACATCACTGTTGTCCTTTGAGATGCTCTCAATTATTTTTCAGCCTAACAAACTCCATAAGGTCACAGGTTCCCACTTTGGCCTTGTCTTATTATAAACTCAAGTTGGGTTGCTTGCCCCTCTTCTTCCACAATCCACAAAATGGGAAGAGGAGCCTATTCAGTGTCCTAGCTTTTCAGATCCTCAGGCTGAGGAATATTTGGGGCTCTCACAGGGAGCAATTCTGATGTGCTTCCCAGGTCCCAACACTCTGGTCACTCTGTGTCCCTCAGGCATGGGTGGTCATTGCCAGAGCTTGAAGGTGGCTGTGCCAGGTCCACTTACAATAGAGGAAGGGGTAGGGACCTTGTCTCCTCAGCACCTCTAGGAGCTTAGGGAAATCAGTGGTGTTTGAATTCAGAGGTATCTCTTTGGTATTAATTCTTAAGACTCTTGGTATTAACTCTTGAGCTTGTAAGGCTGAACACAATCCTACTATAAGGTCAGTGATAGCAGAGGACGTGACTATTCTGCGACCTTAACTAACCCTCCAAAAGACCCAAATTCAGATGTTGGAATCTTAAGTCCTACTGTGGTGGTATTTGGAGGTGGGGCCTTTGAGAGGCGATTAGGTTGTGAGGGTAGGGCCCTCAGGAATGAGATTGGTGCATTTATAAAAATGACCCCAGAGAGTTCTCTTGCCCCCTTTCTAACCATGTGAGGATAAGATGGGAAATCAGCAGTCTGCAACCCAGAAGAGGGTCTTTGCCAGAACCCAGCCAGGCTGGCCCCTTGGTCTCAGATTTCCAACCTCCAGAACTGCAGGAGGTTCATGTCTGTTGTTTATGAGTCACTTAGTCCGTGCTGCTTGGTCATAGCAGCTACTGACTAAGACCATTGCCCAGAGGCAGACACTTCATCTGCTCTGGGCTTCCTACTCAGAATAGCTCTTACTCACTATTTGAAGCAGGAAGTGGGTTTTTTTCCATAAAACACTTGGAAAATGCTTGACACACGTGCTTCTCAGTGAAAACCAAATGTTTCGTTTTCAAGGTGGGGAAATTGGCTTCAAGAACAATGGAGGGAAAGCAATTATTGTCTTTTGCTGTTATTGTAGCATCTGTGTGGGACATTCCAAAGGTGGGGAGTACACAGGGAGCTGGGTCTTATCCTTTTTCTGGAACCCAGCAGTGTGACATTCTTGTCACTTCTCTTGGTCACAGTATTTTCACCAGGTGACCTCTCGCATCCCTTCTAATCCCAACATTTTAGGGCTGTTTCTATCTTTGCTGGTCTTTTCTGGGGAGAATAAAAAAATGAGGTAGCTCAAGTTCTGACCCTTTCTGAATGTCTATAAAATTCCAGGGATTCAATAATAAGCAATGGTGTGCTGGTAAATGTTAAACAATGGACACTGACTTGTAGTGTTTGCCAATTTCTGTGGTGTAAATAATCTCACTGTGGCTGATTTCTAGCCTTCAAGTTGGTATCAACCTGCTCACCAAATTCCTGAAAATTTAACATCCAGCTCTCATGAGCCACTATGAGCTGGCTCTAGCACACCATTGTGAACATGCCTCCTTGTCCATTATTCTGAGAGAAGCAGGATTTATGCTGTCAGGGCTAGAGATGCTCACGCATTTTCCTGGCTCCATGCCTGGCTATTGGGAAAAGTCAATGTGGACATCAGACAGTTGTAGAAGATTGGCACTGAAATGTGTGGTCAAACACTTGAGACTAGGGATGCTTCCTGTTTATCAGGATGTCTGACAACTCTCCCAGGGCCTTCTGCCAGAAAGTCATCATTCTTTTATGCTTGCAGAGGGCACACAATGACGCTCAGAAATTGGATTGCCAATAAGAATTGTTCCAAGTTGAGAAATGGAGTCTTTTCCTATGTGCCAGGTGGAAGGAAGTTTGGGAGTGAGGTGGGGTTCCATATGCTGATCAGTGGAGTCTCTCTTGTTTGGTCTTATGCTCTTTAACTGAAATCAACTTTTAATTCTGGGCTGCCATCTCTTTCCTACAGATATGTATTCATCTCTTGTTGCTATTTCTGACGGCGGGCTAGTATTCTAATTTTTCTACCTTTGTTAAAAAAATTTGTTCCTGAGATATGCTCAGAGAGGGACTACTGTTTTACTCATAGTTAACTGTAACTGAAGGCACAATGGAAGGCGATACATTCAATTCTGCAGCAGCCAGTGAGTTATACTGAGAACAAGCTTGTCCCCTGGCCATAGACTATGTGCTGTCTAACTGTAAGAACTTGATGGAGCTCCTGGGTGACTCAGTTGGTTAAGTGTCTGACTTTGGCTCAGGTCATGATCTCACGGGCCATGAGTTTGAACCCTGCATAGGGCTTTCTGCTGTCAGCACAAAGCCCATTTCAGATCCTTTGTCCCCCTCTCGCTCTGCCCTTCCCCCACTGCTCTCTCTCTCTTCTCTCTCAAAAATAAGTAAACATTTTAAAAAAACTGTAAGAACTTGGAGTGGAAAGGATGTTTCGTGCATATTTTGTGCCCTCAGCAGTACATCAGTGTTAGGTGGGGCCCAGTCCTCAGTGAAGTTGAAGCATCCATAGACTCAGAATTTAGCAGACCTGTAATGTCAAGATAGAGCTGCTTTAGATGCTAAGCACTATTTTGGGGAAGACTAGGCAGGAAGTCTGGTATAATATATTGCCTGTAGTTCTCTGACTCCTTTGCAGAATAGCATGGGATAGCCATTAAGGTTCATGATCACTGGAAACTAAGCAGTTGAATTATAGGTCCAAATCAAGGAGTCAAGAAACAGGAACACTTACCCAAATGTAAGAAAACCTTGGCATAACCTCAACCATCCATGTCATATATGTTATTGGGCTCAAGGGAGATATGGCAAGATTAGGTAAACTGGCTTAATGAATCCCATCTGTTAATGGGCAAACATACACATCCCTCAAACAGAAACAATCATCCGTTCTTTTCTGGAGTATGGATGAGGACTCAGGAATAATCTGTGCAGGAAAGACAGCACATGAATGAGGATTTGCCTGAAGGGTGGAGATGAAGATTACTGTGTGAAGAAGTGTTTTAGTGAGAAGGGGAGTCTACAAAATGGTGCCTATGTTAGGATTATAATTATTGTCAATATTTGTACGTAAGGATAAACTTTGGAAGGGGATACAGAGAAATGAAAAGGAAGGTAGGCTGGTAGGATTATGAATAAATATTTTACAGATTTTCCTGGTTTTGAAATGCTGTTTGAATATATTTAAATCTTTTGTGAAAAGGGTTTTCCATCTTCACAGAGAACAAAAGAAGCTGGAAATTCCCTAGAGAAATTGAAATCAGGCAGAAGGAAGAATTTCTTTATGGGAAGATTAGCCCCTGGAAGGTACTTATAGCAGAGCTGAGAAACCACCTTCAAGAATGGCTCCCTCTTCTACTATGTGGAGAGCAGTGGTGGCCCCTTTGGAGGGAGGCTTCTCTCATCTATAGATGGTGGTCCTGAGACACAGCACTCACAGAGATGCAAATGTGACTCAGCGAACTGTTGGCAGAGCTGTGGGCAGGCCAACTTGGTAGGACAAGACCAATTTTGATGAGTGCTTCCAGTCTTCTCGAGATGTATTCCCCTCCCCCTTCCTATTGTGGACCTAGGTCCTCTCAGCAGTCACAGCAGTTAGGAACCAGATTAATTAATTTCTGCCCAGGGGTCAGTCCAGCAGGAGAATGTTGCAAGCCTCTTGCAGTCATAAACATCTTAAACAACCTACAGGAATATGTAATGGGTGTGGAGAGAGATAACAGGAGCAAGCTTTCTAGAGTGGAAAAGGGTTTTCTTGCCACCGTGGGCTCTTCACCCCTCCCCGGGCCATTCTTCTGCTCCAAGTTCAGAGCTCTCCAATGGAAACTCCTTTTTTTTTCCAGTTAGGTAAGTGATTTTCTTGTTGTTTTGGAACTTGGGTACCACTGTGGACATATGTGGTTAGAAAGATCTTACTTTCCTGACATATAAAGTCCTGAAGTTAAAGGGATCTTCTCTTCCTGTAGGGCACATTTATGTAGCAGGAAGTTCACACTGAGCTTAGGATATGGACAGGCTCTATTTGAAGCTGGTCCTCACCACTTGCAAGTTCTCTGAGCCTTGTTTTCTCATTTACAAAGTGAGGATATCAATACCCGTCTCCCAGATTATGGAGATGAAGTATACTGATAAAGTGCCTGGCATATAATAGGCCCCCATTAGACATTAGTTTCACTTAAAATTTTAGGAGTCAACAGAGATTACATATATATCTGGGGCTCCTGCATCGCTTCCTGTACCCAATCATGACTCATTTCACTGCTGACCAACACACAGAAGGTGTCAAACAACAGACCTCACTAGCTCTGAAAAGCCAGACACATTTTAATGACTGGCACTCTCCACTGTGACACTTGGATTTAGCCACAGGTACCACCGAAGATTGTTTCAAGATAACTTGGGGGCCTCCTCCTCCAAAACCACTGTGAAATCCTATGAATGCATCTGCTCCTGACCTTGGTCAGTCTCCATTGGGGCTGGGTGTTGGCTTTGAGCACTAGCATACCCTTGGGATGAGATGGTTATTCTAGACTTTGGTGCCAGAGCTCACTGGCCTTTGCCTGCTGGTGGATGATGACTGGCAGCAACAATGCTGCTCAACCAGCTCAGGAGCCCATAGTGTGAAGGCTGGTGAGTAGGAGAGGCTGTGTTCCTGGAGTTGAAGTTCAGCTGGATCTTCTCCTTGTTGGGTGGGAAAGGGCAAAAGAGTCCATCAGAGCAAAAATACCCAAGGGCAGCCCAATGGGTTGACTACCCCAGATTGATATAAGATCCCAAAGAGTCAGTTACATCCTTCTGGAATAGTGGTTAAGAGCACAGACTTTGACACTAAATGGACTCCAGTTTAGTACTTGGCCATTTTGTAGATATGTGACCTTGATCAAGCTACTTAACCTTCCTCTCTGAGCCTGGATCCTCCTGTGTAAAGGGAAAGGGAATAATAAGAGTAATATTTACTTCACTAAGTAACTGGGGGGGATGAGAAAAAGTCCAGCATGCAGCCCATTGTATGGCACACTATAGCAACCTCTGAAGCAAGGTTTTCTGTTCCCATCAGAACCAGAGACCAGGCTATTTGTGTCTATGTCAATAATTATTTGATATACTGTCTCACCTTCCTCACCAAACTGGAGCTACCTTCTACTTCGATGTTTAATTGAAGGGGTGCTGGGTGGCTCAGTTGGTTAAGCATCCGACTTTGGCTCAGGTCACGATATCGGGGTCCATGAGTTTGAGACCCATGCTGGGCTCAGAGCCTGGAGCCTAGAGGCTACTTCATATTCTGTGTCTCCCTCTCTCTTTCTGGCCCTGCCCCACTCATGCCCTGTCTCTGTCTCTCTTTCTCACAATAATAAATAAACATTAAGAAAATATTAAAACATGTTTAATTTAAAGTGCCCATCTTCTTGGGGCGCCTGGGTGGCGCAGTCGGTTAAGCGTCCGACTTCAGCCAGGTCACGATCTCGCAGTCCATGAGTTCGAGCCCCGCGTCAGGCGCTGGGCTGATGGCTCAGAGCCTGGAGCCTGTTTCCGATTCTGTGTCTCCCTCTCTCTCTGCCCCTCCCCCGTTCATGCTCTGTCTCTCTCTGTCCCAAAAATAAATAAACGTTGAAAAAAAAAATTAAAAAAAAAAAATAATAAAGTGCCCATCTTCTAGAAAGTGGGTGCTCATCAAACCTCGCAGCATGTGTAGCCATGGCACCACCCTCAAGATGGCCCAGCCTTCCCCACCCACATATGCATCTGCATGCAAACACAAGCTCACATTCACAGGGTGCAGGGAGCAGTAAAAATTCACTCATTCAGCTGACGATTACAGAGTGCCCACTATGTGCCAGACTCCATTCTAGTTCTGGGGATACAGTGGTGGAAACAGATAAAAATCTCCACCTTCCTGGAGATACCCCATTGTACTGCACAAACAGATAATAAGTGAAATAAGAAAACTCTATAGCATGTTTTTAAAAAAAATGTTTATTTATTGATTTTGAGAGAGAGGGAGAGAAAGCATGCACTAGCTGGGGAGGAGCAGAGAGAGAGAGAGAGAGAGACAGAGACAGAGAGACAGAGAGAGAATCTCAATCAGGCTCCACGCCGTCAGTGCAGAACTCGACGTGGGGCTCGGTCTCACGAACCAGGAGATCACGACCTGAGCCAAAACCAAGAGTCAGACACTTAACCGACTGAGCCACCCAAGTGCCCCTATAGCATGTTTAATAGTGGCAGATGCTAGGGAGAAAAACAGGGAAGGGGAATATGAAGTGTTGGACCCTTGTAGATGGGCTGATGTATTAGTCTGCTTTGGTTACTATAATAAAGTATCATTAACTGGGTGGCTTAAATAGCAGAAATTTATTTCCTCACAATGCTGGAGGTTAGCAGTCTGAGGTCAAGGTGTCAGGGTGGTTTCTTTTGAGGCCTCTCTCCCCACTTACAGCTGGGGCCCTTCTCCCTGTGTCTTCTCTGTGCTAAACTCTTCCTCTTCCAGGCTTGCTAGTCCTATTGGATTAAATGACCTCATTTAAACTTAATTACCTCTTTAGAGACCCTGTCTCTGAGTGCAGTCACATTCCGCGCTGCTGGGGGGTTAGGACTTCAGTGTATGAATTTTCGGGGGGCGGGGGGAGGATGCACAATCCAGCTCATAGCAGGTGGCAAGGGAAAGCCTTACTGATGTGTCACTTTTGAATAAAGACTTGAAGGAGGTGAGGGAGGCAACATGTGACTATCTGGGGAAAAAGTGTTCTAGGCCAAGGGAACAACAGGTGCAAAGGCCCTGAGGTGAAAATATACCTGGTTTATTTCACAAACAGTAAGGAAGCCGGTGTGGCTGGAACCAAGCGGACGGGAGGACAGGGAAAGGAGAAGTGATGGAGGTAACAGGGCAGATTCTACGGCCTTGCAGGTCATAGTGAAGACTTTGTCTTCTCCTTCTGGGGGGAGATGGAAGTCACAGGAGTGGTGTGGTCTTGACTTACAGACCCTGCATTGAAATAGACTGGGGTTAGGGCAGCAGCAGAGGCTGCTGCCATAGCCACGGGGACCAGGGTGGGAGCAGTGCAGGTGGTAAGAAACGGTCACACTCTGGATGTATTTTGGGGGTAGATCTAGTAAGGTTTGCTGCTGGGTCAGGTGGTGGAGGGAGTGTGAGAGGGAAACAAAGTCAAAGCTAACTGAAAGGTATTTGGCCAGAGCAAATGACACCATGCGGTGGCCATTTATCGAGATGGGAAGACCAGAGGAGGCACAGTTCTTTGGGAGAACACCAGGAGCTCAGTTTGGGATATGTTGCGTTTGAGATGCCCATAAATGTTCTTTTTTTTTTTTTTTTTTTAATTTTTTTTTTTCAACGTTTATTTATTTTTGGGACAGAGAGAGACAGAGCATGAACGGGGGAGGGGCAGAGAGAGAGGGAGACACAGAATCGGAAACAGGCTCCAGGCTCTGAGCCATCAGCCCAGAGCCCGACGCGGGGCTCGAACTCACGGACCGCGAGATCATGACCTGGCTGAAGTCGGACGCTTAACCGACTGCGCCACCCAGGCGCCCCAAGATGCCCATAAATGTTCTAAATGGAGTGCTGAGAAGGTATGTGAATATGCACACCTGGATGTCAGGTGAGTGGTTCCGGTTTGCAGATACACGATTGGGAGGCATCCGCAGGTAGATCTTATTTGAACCGTGAAGCCGGACGATATGACAAGGGCGAGAGGGTAAATGGAAAAAGTGAGAGATGGCTAAGGAGGAACTCCACGGTGCTCTAACATTTTCAGAAAAAAAAAAAAAAATCCAGATTGCAAGGGAGCTGTAGGGGTCACTCCACATGGGTTTCCAAGTTATAGTCTTTAGCTGGGGTGGTTATTGTTAAGTCAGACCCGGAAGAAGTTTTTCGGTTTCTTGTTGACTTAACGTAACCACAACTGCTGGGACTTGTGCTTGGTCTCCTGACTACTGGACCTGGCTTCTACTTGTCTCCCGGCAGGAGCGGGTCATGGACAGCAGATGGTGCAGACCATGGAGAGTCTTGGAGTCTGAGACCCGGCTTAGCCTTGCCAGAGAGTGTGCTGAGCACACGTGCCACATGTGGTTACGAAGCAGCCCATCTCAGGGACCAGCAAGTCTAGATGTCGCCAGAGACTAGCCTCAGCGGTTGTGTTAACACAGAGGAGCACAGTGTTGCCAAGGCTTGTAGAAGGCCAGGAAGCCGCCATTCACACATAGCCCAACCTTGCTGGGAAGATGGCCTGTAGAGGCCACCCTGTGAACTGGCAAATTGAGATGATTTAAATAAACTTGGAGATACGAGTGGGGGGTTGGTGAAAGCCCTGCTTTGGGCTCACAAATGAAATCTGCCCTTTTGCAGGAAGGCCCCCTTCAGTTTCTGAGCTTTGAAGAGCAGAGACAGGTGTTAAAGACCAAAAGAGGCCAGAAATCTTTGTCCCTAAGCATTTTGAAGATATTACTCCATTGTCTTCTAGCTTCCCGAGTGCTTGGGACAAGTCAGAAGTCACCCTGATTTTAGACCCTTCATAAATGATTTTGTTTTCCTCTCTGGAAGCTTGTGATATGGAAATGTTGGGGTTCGGAGCCAATGGCCAAGAAAGAATTCTTGAGACATTTTTGGTGCAAAGAGGTGGTTTTACTAAAGCACAGGGACAGGACCTGGGCAGGAAGAGCTGCACTGGGATTGTGAAGAGCAGTTGATTATACGCTTGGGAGTTGGGGGAGGTAAAGACAAGGGGAAGTTTCCAAAAGGATTTTCATAGGCGCAAAAAGGCTCCTAGGATCCTCGAGGCCTACTTATTGCCAAGCTAATGTTGTTTTTCCCTCTAGCAAAACACTAACATTAAAACAGTTGGGAGTTTCTGGAAGATTGTTATACTGGGCCTGCCTCAATGGGCTGAAGGTTACAAGGAAACACTGATTTTATCTACATTTCCTTCTGCCTTTGTTCCCCACATCGGCTGGTAGGGTCTACAGTTAGTCCTCAGAGCTCCGAAGTTCCATGATGACGTGTGTTGGTGTGGGCCAATTTTCATCCCGTGTGCTAAACATGGTGGGCCTTTTCTTGTGTGTATTAGCTCTGGGAAAGTTTCTTTTCTTGTTTTTAAATGGAGATATATTTGACCTATAACACTGGGTGTAAGTTTAAGGCATACAGCATGATTTGACGCATCTGTATTGCAATATGATTGCCATTGTAAGTGGTAGCGAACATCTCGTGACATCACATAATTATCACTTCTGGGGGGAACAATTAACATCTGATCTCTTAGCAAATTTAACGATTATAATACAGTTTTGTTGTCTATAATCGCTGTACCGTGTATTAGGTCTACAGGACTTCATTCATCTATTAGTTGCAGACTTGTACCCTTAAACTTCGTTCCCAGCCGCCCACCCCTCAGCCCTGGGTAACCACCATTTTACTCTCTGGTTTTACAGTTGAAAACAATTTTTTTTTTTTTTTTACTGTTTATTTATTTTTGAGAGAGACAGAGGGTGAGCGGCGGAGGGGCAGAGAGAGAAGGAGACACAGAATCCGAAGTGGGCTCCAGGCTCCGAGCCGTCAGCACGGAGCCCGACATGGAGCTCGAACTCACAGACTGTGAGATCACGACCGAGTTGAAGTCGGACGCTTAACTGCCTGAGCTACCCAAGGGCCCCTACGATTTTTTTTTTTTTTTTAAAGATTCCACATATAAGTGATACCATGCAGTATTTATCTTTCTCTAACTTACCTCACTCGGCATAGCGTCCTCAGGTTTCATCCATGTTGTTGCAAATGGCACCATTTCCCTTTTTCTCAGGCTGAAAAGTATTCCACTGTATATATACACCACATCTTCTTTACCCATTCTGCCATTGACAGACGCTTCGGTTGTTTATATATCTTGGCTATTATGAACAGTGGGGCAATGGACATGGGAGTCCCTATGTCTCTCGTGTGACCTGTCTTCATCTCCTTTGGAGATATACCCAGAAGCAGGATTGCTGGACAGCAGGGTAGTTCTGTTTTTCACTTCTTGAGGAGGTTCCATACCTTTCTCCGTAGTGGCTGAACCAGTTTTCAATGCCACTGATGTGGGAAACAGAGGCAGAAGAAAATGTAGATAAAATTAAATTCCCTTCTAACACCCAGCCCATGGACAGATACTTTAGATGGGCAGAGTCTCTCAGGAACTCCCAACAGTCTTAATGTTTGTGCTTTGCTACAGGGAAAAACAACCTTAGCTTGGCAATAAATAGGCCTCCAGGGTCCTATGAGTCTTCTTAGCATATGAATGGCCCTTTAGAAACTTCTGCTGGACTTTACCTCCCCCAACTCCCAAGCGTATAATCAGTCACTCCTCACAAACCCGGGGCAGCTCTTCCTGCCCACAGGTCCTGTCCCCGTGCTTTAATAAAACCACTTTTTTGCACCAAAGACGTCTCAAGAATTCTTTCTTGGCCATTGGCTCTGAGTCCCAACCCTCCAAACCGCGTCCCCAACAACAGTGTGCAGGGGTTCTGGGAAATTTTGAGTGTGATAATAATAGTTCATTTTCTATCATGTTATTATTTAGTATTTTATTATTGCTTTCTATTTTATTACTTTCTGTTTTCTCTCTCATCCAGAGAGCCTCCGTTTGTTCAGGCGCTAGCTCTCCTCTTCACGTTCCTTTATTATCTTTGTCCTCATTTTCATTTTCTGAGTGATTTCCTTAGCTTTTTACACATGTATTTATTGAGCTTTTATTTCTGCTCTCAGACATTTATTTACTGAGAAGTTCTTTGTTCTCCGAAGGTTTTATGTGTAGAGCACACTATTCTTATTTTATTATTTTATAGATGCTATATCTTCTTTTCATCTTTCTTAGGATATACGTTATTTTTTGTTATGCGTTGTTGTCTTCTCTCTGCATAGTCTTTGTCTCCTCTAAGTTGAAAAAACAGTTGTTGTTTTTTTTTTCCTGTTCGTGTTTTCTGTCTTTCATGATACATGCTTTTCTCAAATGTCCGGGGATCCTTGGCTTGTCACTTTATGATGACAAGAGATTAAAAATGAAAAGTGGAAACAACCTCAGAGCCTGTCCACAGAGAAATGGGTAAAATGTGGTATATCCCTACAAGGGGATATTAGTCGGCTATAAAAGGAACGCAATTCTGATACATGTCACAACGTGGATGAATCTTGAGAATGTTATACTGAGTGAAATGAGCCAAACACAAAAGAACAGCGGTTACGTGATTCCCCTTATATGAAATATCTAGAATAGGCAAATTCTTAGAGAGAGTACGTAGAATAGAGTTTACCGGAGGCTAGAGGGAGGTGGAATGGGAGTTAGTGCTTAAAGGGTAAAGAGTTTGTTTGGGGTGATGAAAAGTTGTGGGAATAGATGGGGTGGTGACGGCTGCACAGCATCGGGAAGGTACTTAATGCTGCTGAGCTGTAAAATTAAACATGACTAAAATGGTATATGTCACGTAATATATAGTTTTACCACAAAGGGGAAAAAACGGTGGCTGGAAGCCCTGAGCCCGTTGGTAAGGTTGACTGACTGTAAGGAGTTCTGGCTAAGCCAGGTCGTGGGGAACCCTGGATTTCAGAATCCTGAGATTCTGTCGCGAAGCTTCTTCGAAGGTCTTGCCCGAAGCATACACACCTGGCTGCTGGTTCCAAGAGAAAGTTGGGGAAGAAGACTGGGAGGAGAGGGTGTGAATACTCATGATAAGTTCCCGCTGCACCTGCTCTTTTAAGTATGGTTAGAAACTTGAGCCATGGCCTGGTGTGACCTTGACCAGAGACCCCCCCCCCCAGCCCTGCCCTGCTCTTTCCAGAAAAGGTACATCCAAGCTGCCTAGGGAGAGGAATGGGAATGGGGCTGTTGTCGGGCTGTGCTGAGGGGAAGGCACCTTGAGGTCTAAGTGCCTCCTACACTGATTTCCAGCAGTCTTCCTATTTCCAGACTTTCCTCCATCTTTGCTTCCAGAGCTTCCTGGTTCCTATAATGTCCAAATCTTTGGGAGTCCTGAAGGGGGTAAAAAAAAAAAAAAAAAAAAAAGGCTGCTTCTCAGTTTTCCTCACTGCAGCTTAGGAATTAGATTTTGTGGATTTATATCTTTTTTTTAAAATTCATTATTTTAATGAAACTTTCTCTAACCCATGACTTATTTATGAGCATGTTAGTTTAAAACAAATTTCAACTCTCATTTCTGTAGCTGATTTCATAATTGCATTATGCATTATGGTCAAAGGTGGGGTCTCTCTATAGAGTCCTAGAAATTTTAGAGAACTTTTTTTTAATTGGAGTATAATTACCATACAGTATTATATTAATTTCAGGTGTACAATATAACGAATCAATAATTCTATATATGACTCAGTGCTCATCATGGTAAGAGTTCTCTGGATCCCCTTTGCTGATTGTGATGTATTATATATTCATCTTTGATTGTGTTGACCCTTGTGTAATTGACCCTTCGAAGTGGGCAAGATGGGATTATTATCCCCATATCATAGGCAGGTAATCAGGAGTCCAGAGAATTGAAAAGACTTGCCCAAAGTCCCACAGTAAGGCTGGAACAGAATTGAGGAATAGGAAGGGAGGGGAGCATACTGGGTTAAAGCTCCTAAAGATGTGCTCTTTAACGGAGTGACTCTTCTATGCAAGATGCACCATGGGGACGTTTGGGTGGCTCAGTCAGTTCGGCGTCGGACTCTTGATTTCTGTTCAGGTCATGAGCCCAGAGTTGTGGGATCGAGGCCGAATCGGGCTGTGTGCTGAGTATGGAGCCTGCGTGGGATTCTCTCTCTCCCTCCCTCTGCCCCTCCCCCATTTTCTCTCTCTCTCTAAAAAAAAAAAAAAAGAATCTTTAGAAACTTTTGCAGCTACACCTCTGCCCAGGAATTTATATTATATTCTGGGCACTGTGCATAGGAGAGATTATGGACAGAAATACCACAATCTAAGTATAGAAAAACTCTGGGTGGAATCCACAGAGGGCATTCCAGTCTATTCTTTATTGAAAGCCTAGTATGTGTTAGCACTCTATTCTTATCTAAGAAGTTATTTTCTATCTTCTGGCGCTTGTTTATGCCTTAAACAAGGTAGGCACTCAGGGAAAAAAAAAGCCATTGTAAAATGAACAAGAACAAAAATGCTTAGAATCACGAAGCTAAAAGATGGCTGAGAGAGAGGGAGGTGGGTGAGGGGCTGGCCATCCACTTTATTGTGGACCGTCCAAAATAAAAGGAATTATCTGGGCTGTGCAGACTGCCAAGTGCTAATCCCTGCAATAATCAGCCTCGAAGCTCTCAGAACCACAGAATCAATTAGCTGGGGGGGAGAGCAGCCAGTGGTGGATGTCCATTGGGCTGTTGGTGTGGACGCAGGGTCCTCCCTTTCTTTTTGTGGACACAAACAGCTGACGGTCTTAAAATAAAGGTGCGTGATCGCTCTCTGAGCTGGACACCTGGAAGGAGGCCAACTCCTGTCTCTCCCCTTGCATCTGTGCTCCGCATCTGTCTCCACGAAACCGGCTTGTAAAAATCTTTCACTTTCAATCTTCCCACCTCCTGCTCTCTCTCACTTCCTGGACGGTGGGCGGGGGGAGATTGTGCAGGTATTCCCTTCTGCAAAGTCTCCCCACCCTGTGCCCGCAAAAAAGAGAACACGTTCAAGGATCTATTTCTCTACTCCCACCACATTACAAGGAGGGTGATGAGAAGGGATATTTAAAAAAAATTTTTTTTAACGTTTATTTATTTTTGAGACAGAGAGAGACAGAGCATGAACGGGGGAGGGTCAGAGAGAGAGAGAGAGGGAGACACAGAATCTGAAACAGGCTCCAGGCTCTGAGCTGTCAGCACAGAGCCCGACGCGGGGCTCAAACTCACGGACCGAGAGATCATGACCTGAGCCGAAGTCGGCCGCTTAACTGACTGAGCCACCCAGGCGCCCCGGGATATTTTTAAAAAACGTTTATTTTGAAATAGTTTTAGAGGAATGTTGTAAAACAGCACAGAGCATTTCAGTACACCCTTCACCCAGCTGCCCTAATGTTAACATCTTATATAACCCGTACGTAGTACAATAATTAAAGCCGAGAAATTCACATGGATACAATAATAGTAACTCAACTCCAGACTCTATTCGGATTTAATCCATTTCCCCATTCATATCCTTTTTCTGTTAGAGGATTCAATCCCAGACCCATGTTGCATTTAACTGTCATGTCTCCAGGATCCTTCAGTCTATGGTGGTTCCTTCGTCTTTGTTTTTCAAGACCTTGGCACTTTTGAAAGGTATTTATAAGTTGTTTTGGATGCCTTGGGTTTGTCTAATATTTTTTCATGATTACATTGTGGTTCTCAAGTGCTATAGATGAGTTGTTCCCCCTTGCAAATTCATATGTTGAACCCTTAACCTCCAATGTGTCTGAATTTGGAGAGAGGGCCTTTAAAGAGGTAGTTAGGGTTAAATGAGGTCATAAGTGTGGGGTCCTAATCTGATACCAGGGGGTACCTGATATCAGTAGTTCTTATTACTGGTGCTTTTTCCTCTGTCACTGAGTTAAGGTAGGTGTGAAAGGATCAACTGTAAAGTTACTGTGTTTCTTCTTACAATTAATACATATCTTGGGGGAGATACTTTTAGATTATACAAATATTCTGCATTTCCTCAAACTCTTGACCACTAATCTTAATAGCTTTTAGTGGATTATTATGCCCACGGTAATTATTGCTGTGGAATTTTTCTTTTTTCACGTTTCTTTAATTTGAGAGAGAGAGAGAGGGAGACGGAGAGAGCATGCACGAGGCGGGGAGGGCCAGAGAGAGAGGGAGAGAGAGAGCATGAGCAGGGGAGTGGCAGGGGGAGAGAGGGAGAGATAGAATCCCAAGCAGGCTCCATGCTATCGGCGCAAAACCCAACGTGGGGCTCAATCCCACGAACCATGAGATCATGACCTGAGCCAAAATCAAGGGGCAGATGCTTAACCACCGAAGCCACCCAGGTACCCCATTACCTGGAATGTGGAATTTTAATGGTGATTTTATATTTCCTTCTTTCCTTCTACACTTAATAATTAAATTTTTTTTTGTGAGGAAGAGCTATGCCTTATTGGCAATGTACTTATTTGTTCAATTATTTTTAAATGTCATAATAGACTCATGCTTGTTTACTTTATTCTATGGATTGCAATTAAGTATTGTTATTTATTTTATTGCTCAGCCTTGGCCATTGGGAACACCTTTAGATTGGTTGCTAGGCTCCTTCAAGATGTCCTCATCCTTTTTGAGTACTTCCTTACTTTCTGGCATCACAAGATGGTCCAGGATCATCTTGTGTTGTTTTTGCCCAGACCTAGAATCAACTACTTCTTCAAAGAGCTCTTGTTCCCTTTGTTGGAGAATGGTGTTTAGAAACCAAGATCTGGGTGGTAGGTGTGCTTGTGGCTACTGGGGTGCCAACAATAAAGGGACATTTTCCCTTCCAAACATAGTTTTCTTTACTCTCATTTGCCATAGTGCCTGGAATTTTGAGACTTCCAGAAAACCGCACGATTGAAAATAAGTCCTCCTGCTATGCTTCAGCTACCTTAGAGACAGTTGGGTCTGGAAGGTTGTTCAGTGCCCAGTTAAAATGTGGACATTTCGGGATTGTAAGATGATGTGAGGATATAACACTAGATAAAAACAGGTTCCTTGTGAAGGAGGCCCGGGAGCAGCCTCCTGGCTGAAGACAGCCATGACAAGTGGTGACAGGGGGCACACTGAAGAGAAAGTGGGTGTTCACCTATGATTGCTAAAGTTCACTCACATACATCCCCAAGGCCAGATCTATTCGGCATCTCACATTTTTACGTTCCCTAAACAGAGAGTAGGACTCACTCACTCTGCGAATGTACACAGTATTTTGAGTATTTTGGGTCAGAAAGTTGCTGAGAACTGGCAAAAATATCTAGGGAATAACCTCAATAACTTATTTCAAGCTATCATAGGCCTAGATATCCACTTTCTAAATGTGTTCCCTTGCAAAGTTCTGTCCCTTATTTGCCCTACCATATATTTCTGATTCTTTAATTGACCTCAGCTCCTTTCTTCTCTCTCAAATGCATTTGATCAGCTATAAACTCTTCTGATAATCTACTTCCTTTCTTCTTAGTGTTAGCATGGCATATTTTTCTCCATTTACTTTTTTTTATTATTAAAAAAATTTTTTTTTAATGCTTATTTATTTTTGACAGAGGGCACAAGGTGGGGAGGGGCAGAGAGAAAGGGAAACACAGAATTGGAAGCAGGTTCCAGGCTCTGTGGTGTCAGCACAGAGCCCGACATAGGGCTCAAACCCACGAACCGTGATCATGACCTGAGCTGAAGTCTGACGCTTAACTGACTGAGCCACGCAGACACCCCCACCATCCATTTACTTTTAATCTATATGTGTCTTGTAGACAATATGTAGTAGGATTTTTTTTTAAAGTTTATTTATTTTTGAGAGAGAGACAGAGAGAGAGAGAGAGAGAGAGTGTGTGTGTGTGTGTGTGTGTGTGTTTGTGAGTGGGGAGGGGCAGAGAGAGAGAGAGAGAAAGAATTACAAGCAGGCTCTTTGCTTTCAGCACAGAGCCCAATGACGGGCTCCATCCCACGAACCGTGAGATCATGACCTGAGCCAAAATCAAGAGTTGGATGTGTAACTAACTGAGCCACCCATCATGCACCTCGGATCTTGTTTTTTGATCCACTCTGACAATCTTTGCCTTTTAATCAATGCATTTTGACTATTAACAAAGTGATTACTGATATATCTGGATTAATATCTAACATATTCATTATTATTTTCTGTTTGTTGCCCTTGCTCTTCATTATTATTTTTGTCTTCTGTTCTTTTCTGCCTTAAGTAATATTAAATGAGCATTTCATATGACCCCACTTCCTCTCCTTTCTTAGCATATCAGTTATACTTCTTCTTCTTTCTTCCTTCTTTTTCTTTAAATTTTTTTAACATTTATTAATTTTTAGAAAAAAATTTTTTTTAACGTTTATTTATTTTTGAGACAGAGAGAGACAGAGCATGAATGGGGGAGGGTCAGAGAGAGAGGGAGACACAGAATCCGAAACAGGCTCCAGGCTCCGAGCCATCAGCACAAACCCGAGATCATGACCTGAGCCGAAGTCGGACGCTTAACCGACTGAGCCACCCAGGCGCCCCAACATTTATTTATTTTTGAGAGACAGAGAGACAGAGCATGAGCAGGGAAGGGGCAGAGAGAGAGGGAGACACAGAATCTGAAGCAGGCTCCAGGCTCTGAGCTGTTGGCACAGAGCCCAGACGCGGGGCTTGAACTCACAAACCGTGAGATCATGACCTGAGCTGAAGTCAGACGCTCAACCAACTGAGCCACCCAGGCGCCGCTCTTTCTTTTTCTTTTTCTTTCTTTCTTTCTTTCTTTCTTTCTTTCTTTCTTTCTTTCTTTCTTTCTTTCTTTCTTTCTCTTTTCTTTCTTTCTTTTTCTTTCTTTCTTTCTTTCTTTCTTTCTTTCTTTCTTTCTCTTTTCTTTCTTTCTCTTTCTTTCTTTCTTTCTTTCTTTCTTTCTCTTTTCTTTTTTTCTTTCTTTCTCATTCTTTCTTTCCTTCTTTCTTTCTTTTTTTTTTTTTTTTTTTTTTTTTTAATTTTTTTTCAACGTTTATTTATTTTTGGGACAGAGAGAGACAGAGCATGAACGGGGGAGGGGCAGAGAGAGGGAGACACAGAATCGGAAACAGGCTCCAGGCTCCGAGCCATCAGCCCAGAGCCTGACGCGGGGCTCGAACTCACGGACCGCGAGATCGTGACCTGGCTGAAGTCGGACGCTCAACCGACTGCGCCACCCAGGCGCCCCATCCTTCTTTCTTTCTTTCCTTCTTTCTTTCCTTTTTAGTGGGTGCCTTAGCGTTTATAATATACATTTACAACTAATCCAAGTCCATTTTCAAATAACACCATGCCGTTCCATGGGTACTGTGAGCACCGTATAGTAACAAAATAACCTTAATTGCTTCCTTCTGCCCCTTGTATCACTGATGTCATTCAGTCTACTTACATACAAGCATACATAAATATACACAAGGTATATACATAAGCATATATAGATATACACAAGCATATAAAATATACATAAGTTATATACATAAGTATACCTAATTGAATGTATTGTTGCTATTAACTGCTGCATCAATTAAGAATTAAAAAAAATGGAAGTTGTTATTTTGCCTTCACTTATTCCTTCTTCAGGGCTCTTCTTTACGTAGATCCACATTTCTGACCTATATTATTTTCCTTCTTTCTAAAGAATTTCTTTAAACATTTCTTTCAAGGCAGATCTACTGGCAAAAAATTCCCTCAATTTTTGCTTGTTTGGAGAGTCATGATTCCTCCTCCAATTTTGAAGGATAATTTCTCAGAGTACAGAATTCTAGGATGGTGGGTTTTTTTTTCTCTCTGTCAACACTTTAAATATTTCACTTCACTTGCTTGCATGGTTTCTGAGAAGAAATCAGATGTAATTATTTTTTCCTCTGGATTCTTCCCCAAATTTTTCTTTATGTTTGATTTTCTGCCCTTTATTTATTTATTAGTAATTTATTTATTTTTATTAAAAAAATTTTTTTTGAGAGAGAGTTAGTTGGGGGTGGGGGAAGAGGGAGAGGGAGAGAGAAAATCCCCAGCAGGCTCCACACTCATTACAGAGTCTGACATGGGGCTTGATCTCAGGACTGTAAAATCATGGCCTCGGTTGAAATCAAGGGTCAGACGCTCAACTGAGCCACCCAGGTGCCCCTGATTTTCTGTAATTTAAAAATTATATGGGGCGCCTGGGTGGTGCAGTCGGTTGAGCGTCCGACTTCGGCCAGGTCACGATCTCGCGGTCCGTGAGTTCGAGCCCCGCGGCGGGCTCTGGGCTGACGGCTCGGAGCCTGGAGCCTGTTTCCGATTCTGTGTCTCCCTCTCTCTCTGCCCCTCCCCCATTCATGCTCTGTCTCTCTCTGTCCCAAAAATAAATAAACGTTGAAAAAAAAATTTAAAAAAAAATTATATGCCCAGGTGTACTTTTGGGGGGCATTTATGGTGATCTCTGAGGTTCCTGGATTAGAGGTTCCTGGATCTGTGGCTTGATGTCTAATATTAATTTAGGAAATCATTGTCCTTTCGAATATTTCTTCTGTTCCCTTCTCTTTTTCTTCTTCTGATATCCATATTTTGCATATATTATGCCTTTTGTAGTTGTTCCATAGACCTTGGATATTCTGCTTTCCGGCCCCACCCACCCTCCCAGTCTTTGTTCTCTGTTGTTTTTGGTTTCTGAGGATTATATTGATAGATCCTTTAGCTCAGAGATTCTTTCTTTCCTCGGCCACGTCCAATCTGCTAATGAGCCCATCAAAGCCATTTTTCATTTCTGTTACAGTGCTTTTTAATCTCTAGCATTTTTTGTTCTTTCTTAGGATATTCATCTCTCTGTTTACATTGCCCATTTATTCCTGCATGCTGTCTACTTTATCCATTAGAGCCCTTAGCACATTAATCGTAGTTGTTCTAAATTCCTGATCCAATAATTCACACATCCCTCCCACATCTGGTTCTGATGCTTGCTCTATTTAAATTGTGGTGTTTTTTGTTTTTGTTTTGTTTTGTGTTTTACTTTTGGTGTCCTTGTAATTTTTTCTTGATAGCTGGGCATGATGTATCAGGTAAAAGGGACCGCTGTAAATAGGTCTTTAGTAATGTGTTGGTGCGATGTGGGGAAGGGAGGGGGGTGTTCTACAGCCCTATAATTCTCAGTCTTTTTTTTTTTTTTTAACGTTTATTTATTTTTTTTGGGACAGAGAGAGACAGAGCATGAACGGGGGAGGGGCAGAGAGAGAGGGAGACACAGAATCGGAAACAGGCTCCAGGCTCTGAGCCATCAGCCCAGAGCCTGACGCGGGGCTCGAACTCACGGACCACGAGATGGTGACCTGAGCTGAAGTCGGCCGCTTAACCGACTACGCCACCCAGGCGCCCCAATTCTCAGTCTTTTAAGGAACGTGTGCCTCACCATTGTGAGCTTTACAGGTATTTCTTATGTTTTTTCTCTTTTAGGTGGGATGAGATGGCTAGAGCCAGCTGGAGTTGGGTATTTCCCTAACTCAGATTAGGCTCTGAAATACCCCAGCAGGTTAACCTCTGGTTAACTAGTTTCACCTGAGGGCAGGCCTTGTTGAGAAAGCATGCTCTGGTGTATTTAAAAATGGCTCCTTTCCCTCTACCCCAGCTGGAAGCTTGAGGGGGTAGTTTTCAGGTATTTACTAGGGGGAATCTGGTCAAACTCCCGAAGGTAAATCTCATTGTTCTGGGGGTTTCCCATGATTGGATCACCCTGGAGTTTTTAGCTCCTGGACTTGTCCACGCGGAGCCTCCAGCAATTTGTCAATTATGGTTCCAGTTTTCCTGCCCAGCACTGGTTCCCAGGGCGTCTCTCCTCTGGTAAGTCCTACCTCTCTGTGTTTGCTTATCTTTCTTTCGAATCTCAGGGGCAGTGGTTTGCCCCATGTCCTCACTTCTCTAACCGACCGAAGAAGAGTTGTTGGTTTTTTAGTCTGTTCAGGGATAGGGAATGACTATCAGAGCAGTTAATTCAAATGTTTTGGAAAATATGTGTAGAAAAAGTGAGGTGGGGGTATAAAGGGGAAATGGCAGGCAGGGTTGGAACGGAATAATCTTTCTCTGGGCTCTGCCCCCACCAGAGTCACCCTGTGGCCTCTGCAAGCTCTCTGGGTAACTGGCATCTTGGGGATCTGAATGGCTTACCTGCTGAGCAGGAGGCGTCTACACTGCCAAGGCTTGGGCTCTTTGAAAAGCCCACAGCATTGCTCTGACCTGCAGACTTGTGACAGCATTAGTCTGTCTCTGTTGGAAGGAGTTGGCACCTTGAATTATCAAGCATCTCTATAAATAGGAGAGGACAGGAGCGCTTGGCATTTGTAGTGGCAAATCATGTCTTGGAAAACTGTCAGCCTGCTCAGCATTGACAAAATCCTGGGGAAAGGAGACCAGCCAGCTATCATTTATTTATGCTTTCAAAGGGCTCTGGAAACACAGGTAACAATGAGGTGTTGGAACAAGCCCTGTCATGTATTAATAAACAGGAAGCCTGATAATTGGGAGGAAGTCTCCCCTCTCAGATGGGTCCTGAGGACTAATAAGGCTTCCTGGGGCTTCGGGCTGGGGCCCTTTTAATGACCTATTGGTGAGGTTGCGGAAGAAAGAGAATGGCATTTTCTCCCTCTTCAGCCACTTTTGTCTGAAGAACTTCAAGGTATTTCATTAGCAAGTCCTTTTAAAGAAGGTGGATACTGTTCTACCTGGGATCAACCCAGAATAGACCTACCTGAGGTTCGAGCTTTAAAATGAATGAACTAAAAATAATTATTGAAAGTCTGTGAAATGCCAGACACTGTGCTAGTCACTGGAGACACAAAAATTCAAATACTGGTACCCGGCTTGTAGCTCACAGCCTACCCAGTATTCGAGGTCAAGGGCAACACATGTGCCAAGGTGACTGTATCAGTTCATCTACCAGTACCTCAGGAGTATTTGTGGGGGCACCTGGGTGGCTCAGTCGGTTGAGCGTCCAACTTCGGCTCAGGTCACCATCTTACGGTTCGGGAGTTGGAACCCCGTGTTGCCCTCTGTGCTGACAGCTCAGAGCCTGGAGCCTACTTCCGATTCTGTGTTTCCCTCTCTCTCTGCCCCTCCCTCTGTCTCTCAAAAATAAATGTTAGAAAAAATTAAAAAAAATAATATTGGTGTGCTCAGGGGAGATTCAAAAGAAAGTAAGTCCCAGCCCACCCCTCGAGGGGCTGTGGACTGATAGGGAAGGCAGAAATAAACACACTTGGTGGAGTAAAAGGGTATTTTACTGGAAACATGGGTAGCAGGACTCGGAAGACGGCAGAGATCCGTGTAGGTTATAGCCCAGAGAAGTCATGAAGAAATGGTGGGAGGTGTATTTGTAAAGGGACGATGAGCTGGGCAAGTATAGGCCTCAGGAGCCTGGCCAAAGGGTGGAACTTGAAATGGGAACAGGAAGCCACTGAAGGTTTTTAGAAAGGAAGGGGGTTGTATTCGTTTTCCAGGGCTGATAGAGTTCCACAGCCTGCATCTCTTAACAGAAATGTATTGTCTCAGGTTCTGGAGATAGAGGCCAGCAATCCAGGTGTCCGTGGGGCCCTGCTTTCTCTGGGACTCTGGCTGGACCTGTCCTGGACTTTTCAGAGCTTCAGGTGGTTGGCTGTCAGTCCTTGGCACTCCATGACTTTTCGCGTCCCTCTGATCTCTGCCTCTGTCCTCACATTCTCTCTAAGGACACCAGCTGCATTACATCGAGGGCCCATTTTTACTCCAGTATGACCTCATCTTAACTAACCGCATCTGCAATCCTATTTCCAAAGAAAGTCACATCCTGAGGTTCTGTGGGTTAAGGCTTCAAGATTGCTTTTTGGGGACATGATTCAACCCGCAACAGGGGGCGGTGGTGTGAATGGAGGGTTCAGCTGGGCACTGGAGGGTTTTAATAGAAGAAATGACTGCGGGAGAGGATGAAACAGAGTGTGTAATCCAGCGAGTTTGAGTCGGCTTCAAATCTACATGATTAAAAAAATGTTGTGGCATCGATTGAATTAATTGATTTAAGTGTGCATTATATTTGGAAGGAAAGAAAATGCCTTCTTTGTGGAGGTAGCGGGCAGGGAAGATGGTGAGTTTTTTAAAAATATAATTTATTGTCGGGGCGCCTGGGTGGCGCAGTCGGTTGAGCGTCCGACTTCAGCCAGGTCACGATCTCGCGGTCCGTGAGTTCGAGCCCCGCGTCAGGCTCTGGGCTGATGGCTCAGAGCCTGGAGCCTGTTTCCGATTCTGTGTCTCCCTCTCTCTCTGCCCCTCCCCCGTTCATGCTCTGTCTCTCTCTGTCCCAAAAATAAATAAAAAAAAATATATATATATAATTTATTGTCAAGTTAGCTAACATACAGTGTATTCAGTGTGCTCTTGGCTTCCCATGATTCATCACTTACATACAACACCCAGTGCTCATCCCAACAAATGCCCTCCTAAATGCCCATCACCCATTTTCCCCTCTCCCTTGCCCCCCCCCCCACCATCAACCCTCGGTTTGTTCTCTGTATTTAAGAGTCTCTTATGGGGGCGCCTGGGTGGCGCAGTCGGTTAAGCGTCCGGCTTCAGCCAGGTCACGATCTCGCAGTCCGTGGGTTCGAGCCCCGCGTCGGGCTCTGGGCTGATGGCTCGGAGCCTGGAGCCTGTTTCCGATTCTGTGTCTCCCTCTCTCTCTGCCCCTCCCCTGTTCATGCTCTGTCTCTCTCTGTCCCAAAAATAAATAAAAACGTTGAAAAAACAAATTTAAAAAAAAAAAAAAAAAAAGAGTCTCTTATGGTTTGCCTCCCTCTCTGTTTGAAACTATTTTTTTCCCCTTCCTTTCCTGCATGATCTTCTGTTAAGTTTCTCAAATTCCACATAAGAGTGAAAACATGTGATCTCTATATCTTTCTCTAACTGACTAAGTCCCCTGGCATAATACCCTCTAGTCCCCATCCATGTTGTTGCAAATGGCAAGACTTCATTCTTTCTCATTAAGATAGTGAATTCTTGGATGCAGAAGAAGTAGCTGGAGAGAAGGACCCAGAGCTTGGAGGAGGTTTCAGGAAAGATGTGGATTTGGGAGTCATTCCTCCAGAGGGCTCCTGGAGCCCTTGACTCCTGGCCTGTACCCCTTGACCTGGCTTTTTTATCTTGTTTTGGTGTTGAGCACCTGTGTTAGAAACTCTTCTGGTTGTTTGCAACTTCTCTCTACAATAGCATCCAGACTCCTGTCATAACAAATGAACACCAGGTGCATTTCGTTGACGGTGTGGTGGGCTTATTTGGATAATTCTCAAAGAGGAGATGAACGTACTTGAGGAGTCAGGATGCAGAAGGACAGTATCAAGTTGGTCTAAAACTGTTATTTCTAGGGTATTCTTCATCCTTCCACACTTCTGGAAGCCTCACCTCTTGGGAGTAGAAACCGGAGGTTTTCAGATCTCCCACCACTAACTGCTTTCTCAGAACACTGTCTTTAAACCTCTTGAATCCTTTAATAACCATTTGGTACCAGAAAATTGGTGTTGTACCCAGGCTCTCCATGCTCTCTTCTTGCCTGATGATCCATAGTATTTTTGACTCCATTAGTCACCATGGTTTAAATCTAGCTCGCCTGTACTGTTCCTTTAGTCCATTTAGTCCGTGGACGGCAGGGTGGCCTTCAGTGAATCTTCTTGGGCACATCAAGCATCAGGGGATAAAGCCGGCTGAGCAATGATGACCTTTTTAATTCAGTTTTCATTGGATGGATTTAGGGAGAGAAGAGACTTGGTTGTCGGTGTCAGAAGTGTTTCTGCATCTTGGTAAAGAGTTTCAGCTCAGCCAAATGTGAGCACAGGCAATGTGGGCAAGTTCATCTAGAGCACAAGTTCATCTGAATGCTCAGAACTGCCCTCTCCCAGTGAGTGCAGGCAAGACCGTAACACAAGGCGAAGAAAGGAAGTGCTACACCACTGTGGTCAGCTTGACTTCAACCTCAACACAGCCCATCAATCTATATTTGGAATCTGCTTCCCTGCCTTCCCCGTTGACATAATTAGCCCAAGGGCTCATGAAAGCATATATTTCTTCTTGACAAAGAGGCAAGAGCTTCAAAGAGTGTGATGCCAGGTCCATAGAGGCCAAGATGGTCGAGTTGATTCACGACATGACAAAACTAACAGAATTCTTTCCTAACGTATGTCAGGAAGCACAAGGCAATCTTGAACCCAAATAACTGTGGCAAGAGAAGAAAGATTTTATCCCCCTGTGTGCAACACTCTGTCATTTAGCAGGCGTATTAAATCGTGAATTTGACACTCAGTAGGTAATCTCTCAAAAAGTGAAATTTAATCAAATGAAAGTTCCTGGGCCAGAGGTATTAAGTTGACTCTAGAAGATCTCCTTCGAAGTCCTGCTTCCTGCATATTCTGTAATGAGGGTGTTGAACCCTTTTAAAAGATAATCCGCTGGGTCACACAACCAAAACAGAGGCGGTTGGTCTGATTGTCCTCAGAGATGAATTGTTCCCCACCCCTCTCCTCTGCACCATCAAAACACAGTGATATCTTCTGAGTGAAGAGTTGTGTTTCGTGTAGCAACTGGGCACCTGACGTCCAGGTTTCATTTGGGGTTTTTAGTCCTTATCATTGTGGAAAGAGTTGCTACTATAATGACACAAAACAAGATGTAAACTCCTAGCTCTGGGAATGAGCTGAAATACAGGATTAGGTCATGGCATGTGGAAAAAAAAATTGGTTATGGGGGGTAGGGGGCAAGGAGAAGATGAAAAATGAATCTTGAGTGCTTCTCTGCTTAGCGTGAGGAGTAGATGCTAGAAACCCATCCTCCACAGGGTGATCAAGGACCACCTTCCTCCTTGTCCTCCCCTGGAGTGGGAGTGTTATTAGTTCCCTCTGGTGGAAGTTGGGCTTGAGTCTCCTGTGTGGTCCCACGAGGATGATCTAGAGAGCTCTGGAGCAGCAGCCCAGGGGGCTGCTGCTGGCTCTTGGTCCTTGAATGCTCCTTGTGCAGAGACGGCCTTCTTCCAGCATCAAGCGCGGCTCCCCGCCCCGTCCTGCAGGTGGAACCCTTAGAGGGGTGCCAGGCAGTGTCCCTGGAGGGCCGGCTCGGCATCTACTCTGGTTCCCAGTGCTGCTGTGATCCGCCTCCATCCCCTGTGTCTAGGCCTGCATCAGTGTTCCACAAGACCACAAACGGAAACGTGGAGAGTCTGACCCCTGGAGCTTGGCTCACCTGAGGCCAAAACGCTTCATTCGGGGGCACGAACACCATGAGAGGCGTGGACCTGAGCAAGCCCCAGGCGCCGCCCCCCCCCCCCCCCCCCCCGCCAGGAGCAGGGTGGCCCTCTCTACCACCCCGTGAATGTGCTCCCAGCCAGCTTATTTCCTTCCAGCACCCCTCAGGATGTGTAGGGATTTCATGAGTAGATTCTGTGGTTTGGTTATGGTTGTTGTATTTTCCTCTCCTCGTAGGAGGTAAGCCCTGCCCGGGCATGAGTCCTGTCCGGAGTATTGATGCCCTATCTGCGGTGCCCACAGTGGTGCCACACACCTTTAGGCTACGTATGTGTGTTGACCGGCTGAATGAGCTCGCAATTTAGAGAACGGATGATCCTCACTGCCTCCCTTGATAGAATTCATGCTGAGCTGAAATGGGCCCAGTTTGTGGCGTAGTTGGAGGTTTGGTCTCTTTATTGGTTACATCCCCCATGATGACGTCTCTCCTCCTTCTGACCAGTGGCTGTTTGCTCCCTTCTTGCCTCTGCACCAGAGGCATTTAGAGCTATCAGAGGCATGCATCTATATATCTATATCTATATCTATATCTATATCTATATCTATATCGGCTTGTGGTTGGCATGGGTCCCAAGAAAGCTGCTTTGAAATGATGCCACAGGGACGCCTGGGTGGCTCAGTCGGTGAAGTGTGGACTGCAGCTCAGGTCGTGATCTCAGGGTGTGTGAGTTCGAGCCCCACATCAGGCTCTATGCTGTCTGTGCAGAGCCTGCTTCAGATCCTCTGTCCCCCTCTCTCTCTGCCCCTCCCCTGCTCATGCTCGCTCTCTCTCTCTCTTGAAATAAATAAACTAGAAAAGAAACAAAATGATTTCCCAGGTCTGGGTTGAGCCAGTATGCTTGGATACAGTGAAGGGTCCTGCTCTCCAGCTGTCAGGCCCCCCCACCCCTGCTGGCCAGCACGGAGGCATCCTCGCCTTCCTTGTGAGGGAAGCCAGCACTGGCTCACCCTGCAGCTTGGGTGGGAATCTCGGGGGAAGGCGCTGAGCCCTGGTGGCTCCCCTTTTTTCTCTGCTGTCCCCCGCCTTTCCAACCTCCCCACCCCGTGCCCTCCTGCCCACACTACTTAAACCTCTGCTTTCTGTTTTTGCCTTAAAGCTACTAACTTGGCACAGGTATCTGACTCATGCCAGTAAATCCCCACTAGCCTCTTTGCCCAGGAGGCGAAAAGAAAAACCGGCAGGGACGTCAGAGACCCCTGTTCTGTCTGGGAAGAGAGGGATAAGGATTCTGTAGGCGCAGGAGTTTATTATTAAGAGCGCCTCCACTTTGCTAAACAGAAAGGCAAAGATTTTTTTTCTCTTAATCTGTTCTTCCTTTCAAGAGTTGGAAAGAAAAGGAGATCCTGGGTCCCTAATGGTATTTAGTGTTTGCTGTGTGTGCGCGCATGTGCATAATTTTCCACTTGGTATTCAGACACCTTGTCTCGTCCCTAGGTGATGCCACAGACCCTACGCGCTTCAGCTAGGGTGTTGCGTCAGGTATCTATTCTGCATAAACAAAACACCCCGGAACCTGGTGGCTTAAAACCACCACAATTTGTTGGCACTTGTGCAGCTCGGACTGCGTTTAGCTGGAGGTCTTTGGGCTGGTCTCACCTCAGGTCACTCACATGCCTGGAAGTGAACGGCCCAAGATGGCCTCAGTCACATGAATGGTGATTAGCCGGGGCTGTAGGCTGGGACAGCTCAGTTCTCTGTGTGGCCTCTCCTAAAGGGTAACTCGGGACTTCTTCCTCATGCTGAGATCCAAGGGGGCAAACCCCAACTAGGAAGTACCTGTTGAAGCATCTTCAGGTTTCACATTCGCCCCATTTGGCCCGAGCAAGTAGCATGGCCAAGCTCAAGCATCAGCATGAGGGGTTACAAGAGGCCATACGTCCTGGGAGGCATGATTCACTGGGGATGGTTACTGGAACCATCTATCACAGCTATAAAGAGATGCGTTCTTCATGGGCTTGACTTTTCAGTGGCTCCTACTGACCTATTACATTCTCTCATGACTTTGCTGATCACTCTATAACTAGGTCCTGTCCAAACCCGGAGGGCATTTCTCAACCTATTTCACCTAAACTTCTATCATCTGGAGTTGGCAAACCTTTTCAGCGCAGGACCGGACAGAAAATACTTGAGGCTTTGTAAGCCATAGGCTCTGTGCAGCTAGTCCCTCTGCTGTTAAAGTGTGGAAGCAGCTGTATATATGTGTACTTGAATAGGGTACGGCTGTGTTCCAATAAAACTTTATTTATAAAAACAGGAGGTGTGCTAGGTTTGGCCTGTGGACTGTAGATGGCTGATTATTTATATCCTAATCTTGTAGATTGCCAAGAAAATGTACATTACACTCAAGTATTGCTGTTTCTCAGACTTGAAAATTGTCATCCTTGTAGAACTTGATTTCATCATGAGAAATGATTGATCAATGCATGTTACCTAATATTTCCCACATGACTGTTTAAAATCCAAAACCCGTTGTGTTTTTAAGTATCTTTTTGAGAACTTGGTAAAAACTGTTCACAGAATTGAAATGTCATGAGTTGGTTCCGTGAAAGTTGGAGAGGCAAAATAATAAGGTATAGGGAGCACAAAGTTTAGGCAGACTGCCTGAGTTCAAGCCCGGGCTCTACCACTCACTGGCTGTGTGA
Source organism: Puma concolor (assembly GCF_028749965.1). Taxonomy (NCBI): domain Eukaryota; kingdom Metazoa; phylum Chordata; class Mammalia; order Carnivora; family Felidae; genus Puma; species Puma concolor. The sequence continues at coordinate 18,392,340 of NC_141668.1, read as the reverse complement.
CCACAGGCAAGTTACTTAACTTCTCTGAGCTTTGGTTTTTTCCTCTGAAAATAGGGATGATGATAGTCCTACTTCATAGGGTTATTATGAACATTAAACATGTCTGTTCACATAAATACTTAGAATGGTGCTCAGATCATAGTAAATTCTCAGTTAAAATGGTGAAACAAACAACGAAATATCCTGAAACTAACTCCTTTAAGTGGTAGTTGTTTGATAAGCATAGGTATATGAAAGTTTCCAGGCTCATAGTGTTGTGGTATAACAAGGACTTGTAATTTTACCTTTAAGCTGTTAGAACCAAAATTCAGTAAGTCCCTGGATATAAAAATCAGTTCTATTTCTGTATAGAACAACTATCCCAAAAGAAAATTAAATCCATTTACAATAGTATCAAAGGGGATAAAATACTTAACCATGGAGGTGACAGACTTGTGTGCTAAAAACTATAAAAAATTGGTAGAAGAAATAACAAATGCAGGACACCTCCTGTTGATTGACTGGAGGAATTAATAGTGTTAAAACGGGGACCAATCTTCCCAAAGCAACACATGGATTCAAAGCAATCCTTAACAAAATCACAATGATCTTTTTACAGAAATGTAAAAAGACTCCTAAAATTGATTCGAGGCTACCAAAGACCCTGGACAGCCAAAACAATTTTGAGTAAGAAGAACAAAGCAAGCGCTATTCCACTCCCTGATTTTAAGAAATATTGCAAAGCTATAGCAATCGGCAATGTGGTATTGGCATAACAACGTAGAGATCAATGGAACAGAATACAGAGCCAGCAATAAACCCTCGCGTATAGAGTCAACTAATATTTGACCAGGGGAGCCAAAAACAGTCAATGGGGGAAAAGTCTCTTTGTTAAAGGATGCTGGGGAAAATTGGATATCCACATGAAAGATAATGAAATTGGACCCTTGTGAACAAAAACCAGCTCACAGTGGATTGAAGACTTAAATGTAAAGCCTGAAACAAAAGACTCTTAGAAGGAAGCAGGATAAAGGTTCTGACACTGGGCCAGACAATTATTTCTTTTGGCACCAAAAGCACAGGCAACATGAAGCAAAAATAAAATGGGATCACATCAAACTAAAAAGCTGCTGCACAGCAAAGGGAGTCGTCGTCAAAGCAAAAAGGCAACCTATGGAGTGGGTGAAAATATTTGCAGACCATTTATCTGATAAGGAGTTAGTAGCCAACGTATATAAAGAACTCCTATATCTCAACAGCAATAAAACCAAGCAATTGAATTTAAAAAATAAGACCTTTTCTGGCCAAAAGACAATTCCTTCTAAAGAAGACCTACAAATGGCCAACAGGTATGTGAAAAGGTGCTTCATGTCACTAATCCTCAGGAGAAGGCAAATCAGAACAACAGTAAGTTATTGCCTCCTTTACGGTTGGTTATTAGATCTATAGAAAAAAATAACAATGGACAAGTCTTGGGGAAAGTGGGGAAAACGATGCTCTTGGTGGTGGGAAAGTAAATTAGTACAGCCACTATGGAAAACAATGTGGAGGTTTCTCAAAATACTAAAACTAGAATTAACATTTAATTCAGCTGTGGAGAGCAAGATGGAGTCACTCATGTCAAGCAGGGACCTAAGCAGCCAAGGGCATAGCAGCTAAGACCTGTTATCACCAAAACCTGCACAGGCTGACGGCACCCAGAACTGGTAACCTTCAAAGCCAAGAGAGCCTGGAAGAACTGAGCGCTGGTAATCATGAGAACCAGAAGAAGTCTGCAAAGGCCCAAAGCTGATTAAACCCCTTTAAGAAGGGATGGTTTCAGCAGCATGCATCACCTATTGTCGGACTGTCAGACTCTTGATGTGTACTCTTCCACATCTGATGGCCCTAAAGAGGCAACCGCTGCTTAAGGCTCTGCCCAACTGGTCTGTGAACATAGTAAAGATTCTCCACTGCTTGAGCAGAATAAGCAGTGAGTGCCGAGAGCTGACCGGGAAGCAGACAGGGTCCTTACCTCAGGGAACACTCATAGACTGACCTTGGGTTTGCTTTGTTAACTTCTTATGCCTCACCGTATCTTCTTTGTTGTGTGACTTCACGTTGTAGTTGGTGCGATGTGTACGAAGCCAAGTTGTAGGTCATTGAGTCCGGAATCTTGAGTCGGCTTTATAATTAAGTTAACCTTACTTCATGACTGAATAAAGCTGCCTTGGTGGAAGGACACAATTTGTGTAAGTGCCTTCATAGTGTACAGGGGATGCCAGCAATCTTATTTCTGGGTGTATATCTAAAGGGGTTGAAATCTAGCTCTTAAAGAGCTCTCATCTGCATTCCTGTGTTCACTGCAGTATTATTCACAGTAGCCAAGCTTGGCCAACATCCTAAATGTCAACAGGCAAATGGGTACGGAAAACATGGTAAAGATGGACAACGTCCCATTACTCAGCCTTCAAACAGGGTGTCCAAATAGACCTTGAGAGCATTCTGCTAAGTGAACTAAGCCAGACAAAGAAGGACAAATACTGCATGGTCTAACTTACAATAGACTCATAGGGGGTGCCTGGGTGACTTGGTTAAGAGGGTGATTCTTGACCTCAGCTCATGATCTCGTGGTTTGAGTTTGAGCCCCTCATGAGACTCTACGCTGACAACATGGAGCTTACTAGGGATTCTCTCTCCCTCCCTCCCTCCCTCCCTCCCTCCCTCCCTCATTCTCTGTCCCTCTCCGTTGTCCCTCCCTCTCCATTTCTGTCTCTCTCTCCAATAAACAAACTTAAAAAAAAAAAAAAAGACTTAGCAGAAATCAGAATGGCAGTTGCCAGTGGCTGGGGTAAGGGACAATGGAGTGTTGGTTTCTTAGTCTTCCATTTTAAAATTACTGTGAGTACTGAGTAAGGCAATAGGGTGTAAAAGAAAAAAAAAAAAAAGTCCTTGGCACAATGCCTAGCTCCTAACTTGCATACAATAAATGTTAAAGAATTTAGTTGTGAAATCAGCATAGACCTGAGTACTTTCAAGCCTATTTATTTTCAATGTTATGTTAAAAATTTTTTTTCATGTTTATTTACTCGGAGGGAGAGAGAGAACAGTGGAGGGACAGAGAGGGAAACCTAGAACCCAAAACAGGCTCCAGGCTCTGAGTTGTTAGCACAGAGCCCAATGCAGGTCTTGTACCCATGAACCGTGAGGTCATGATCTGAGCCCAAGTTGGCCACCCAGGCGCCCCCCCCCACCCCCTCATTCCAGCCTATCGAAAAGCAGACCAGACGAGAAAATCCTAAGCATTGGCAACATGGCCAGACTGGGCAGCTGCAGCAGATGGCGTGAACGCTTGGAACAAGTTAGAGTTCAGGCAGCGACACAGATCCTAACGCATTTTCCGACTTAGTAGTAAAACCTCAGAAAAATGATGGTTCTTACAAAGGTTTTAGGGGCCCCTGGGTGGCTCCTTTAGTGGAGCATCTGACTTTGGCTCAGGGCATGATCTCATGGTTGGTGGGTTCGAGTCCCACATCGGGCTCTGTGCTGACAGCTGAGCCTGGAACCTGCTTCGGATTGTCTCCCTCGCTCTCTCTGCCCCTGCTTGCGTGCTCTCTCTCTCTCAAAAATAACTAAAATCTTTTTGTTGTTGTTTTAATGTTTATCTAGTAGTATCGTCAAAACCACCCAGCGATCAGGAGTTGTCTATGCATGATTTTCCTTTGTGTAATAAGATGCTGTGGCTGTGAATGTTGCCAGACGTGTGACCCATCATTCTATCCAAACCGTGTAGATAAGACTATCTTCTGCTGCAGCTACTGAAAGCACAGAAGTTGCTAGGGTGGCCAGACCATCCTTTGTTTCGCTACTCTATTTATAGCTGTGCTCTAGTATAGGCCACAATGGCTCAGTGACCTGCATTTGATCCCACGGTCAGCATTTCCTCGAAGAATCATGGTCACTGTAAGATTTGTCTTAATTTCATTGATTTGGGTTTGAGGTTACCAGTAGCACTTATAAGGCTACTTGGCCAGTAGTTAGGTACAAGGACGCTTAAGTGTAGCCCCAGGGTCCTAACAGCCATCCTTCAGTCAGGAGTGACTGAAACAGAGCTTATTTCATATTTGTGTAATGGCTTGACGTTAGTAGTTCCAGAACAAATAACACCCTATGTCTACCAGGTGGCAGGTGCTGTGAAAGCTGCTGATCACTTTTACTCTCAATCGGTAATTCTGTTTCAATGAAATAAGAGCCTTGAAGGAAAATACCCTCTGGCCGATGCGTGATGATCTGGCTAGCGTCTGGGAAAGATTGTTAATGGTGAACAGACGATGGTTAGGGGGGGCTGTTCCGGAGCCAGCGAGCACCCACGGCAGAGGAGCGTCCGTGTTCACAGCGCCGATATCGGCACAGGGGTTGAGAAAGCGGGACTTGGCCTCCCGGTGTGGCGCTCTCCTGCTGTAGGGCTGACGGGTGGAAACCAGCAGGGACACCCCTAAGTGGGGCATCCCCAGGTATCGGCAGTGTGGCGAGCCCAAGATATGGAGACTCCAGACCCATGTTCCCAAATGTCTTGCATGCCTCCTCAACCCTCTGTGCAGTTGAGGGAGGAACGTGGGCAGAATTCAAGCAAGTCCGTCATGGGGACTCCGACCCTGGGGAAATCCTATCCACAGCAACTGACAGGACATCCGGTGGGGAAAAAAATCCCTAATGGTCATTCTCCTCAGTGTTGTCATTGTAGCAGCCCTGTTACATCCTACCCTCACTACTTCTGCCCAGAGTGTAGCTTTGAAGCTCATCTTAGCAGAACTGTGGCCACCCACGAATTTCCTATGTCTCACGTGTTGAAGGTTTCCATTTGCTTCATCCCTAGGAAGCCACTCTGATGACCTCCCATTTATAGGCTTTTAGACAATTTGTCTGTGGTCTTTCACCGTGGTCCTCACACTCCAGTGTGCATCAGAATCACCTGGAGGATTTGTTACAACTTGGACGGATGGGCTTGGCCCAGACTGGCATTTGGTAGGCCTGGGCTGGGCATTTGAATCAGGTTGAGGTGATGTCGCCAGGCCAGGGACATTTTGAGAATCACTGGTCTTGTGGAAGTAAAAACAACAAAAACCCTTGTAACCCATCTGACTCCGTGCTGGAGTCCTGTGATAGCTGATCTCTAATCACAAAAGATTTTCATAGCAACTCTAAGTGTCTCCCATTGACTAAAAATCTATACTAGATTCAAACACTTAGATGAACCCCAATTCTTAAAACGGAAGTTTCATGGATTAAAAATATCTGTGAACGCTCCCACCTACAGCCACCTGCTACCCCCCACGGAAACCTCAGTCAGCAACCTAAACCTTCCAAAAGATAGCTTTTGCTTCACTTAGCAACCTCGTGTATTACTACTCAGACCATTTCAAAAGTAAAATACGCAGTAGTCTTAGGTTGTTGACAAGATTACTACAGAACCCAACTAGAGATAACCTTGATGGGTTTTTTGAGGTTCAAAGTGATTTAACGCTAAATCAGAACATTGTTCTGAGAAGTACTCTAAGGAAGTGCTCACGGTCAAGGAAGTTTGGCAAATGTGAACCACCGGGATATGCAGTGACTTAAGGCGCATACGAAAGATGGGCGTGATTTCCCATGACCCGGTTTTCCTTCGCACCTGGTCAGATCCTGGTGCTCTAGAGGATACTGGCTGTACCTTGCTTTTAGAAAGCCGGGAGGATTACCGAACATTTGTAAGTGAGACGGTCTGTATCAGGAGACAGAAAAACAAAACTTCCACATGAGTAGTAACTCTACTTCAATTAAATCTTTCCTATGTCTTAGTTTCTTTCCACTTAGTTTTTTCTAGAGGTGGGAGGCAGGGGGAAATTGAGATGACTCAAGAGTTAGAGTCAGTCACAGGACCTGTACAGTGGTACAGGAGCCTGGCAAAGAAAGGCCCTGGTAACCGGGGGGGTGGGTGGGTAAAAATGCTGCTGACGCGTTCCTTGTAGCACAATTCAAGTTTATTCCATTTGTTCTTGCAACACAAAACTTAAACACAGTATTATTTAGCATTCGGATGTACATGGACTAGGATAATATGAGAAACCCAACTGTGTCAAAAGTATTACATTGTGGGGGAAAAAACGAACTCAAATATATCAAAATGCACAAAGCACTAGTCTTCCTCCATTACTGCTTAGAAAGATATGATTGTTTCTCCATTTACAAAATAGAATCAGGACGATTTAAATTCTTAAAATTTTGCATGCAAAACACTGCAATTGCTTATGTAGGAGGGCACTCTCCCCAGCTTCTTCTATACACAATCGAGTACACAATATTGCATGAAGTAAAGAGCAGCTCAGTTGAAGTTTTAGGAAAAAAAAAAAAAAGTCAGTACATAGAGATTTGAGGATCCATTATTGAGGGGAAAGAAATCAACGAGGAAAGGGCCTTACTTGCCTGCAGCTCGCACCCACTGTACCCAACTACCTCTCCTCTGTGCCCCACTGGCTGTGGAAGGTGAGCGACGCATAGAGAGCTACTTGGGGATTCTCGGGTGCTGTGCACCAACTCTGGGTCTGTGGATGCAGGTCCGAAGCTGCGAGGGCGAATTTGTTAGTACACTACCGTGAACAGGCACACCACCTGTTTTTACTTGATCTAGTGCATACAAAATGACTCCATACAAAACTACAGAACATGCAAGGTTTTTCTTGAGATGTTAAATATTCAGTGGAGAACAAAACTTAACCTTCTACTAATGCATGTAGTACCAAAAAGCAGACATGATTTTAGCTTCCTTTACTCAAAAAATGAACATTAAGTGTTGTGAATTTCTCTGCCAAGTGGTTCAGAAATACATTATAAATAAACTAGTTAAAAAAAATGGTCAACCATCTTGGCCAGTCTATTCTATGTTTATTTCTCAAGCAATTGCTCCAAAACCATGGGGCTTCTGAAATGGCTGAGAAAGAAGAGGGAAGGCGGGGTAGCCTCTACTGCACTACAAGAAACGCAGGCTCAACTGTACAAAGAAGCACATGGTCTCCACACCTGATGACGGGAGAGAGCAGACCAGGTTTAGGAACGATAGGACAGTGCACTCTCTGCAACAGCCAACTACCACAGGTTTGAAAGGAAAGGTGAAAATTCTAGAGGGTAAAATCCAAGCCTTTCCATAGCATTCTGCCAAGAGGTGAAAACAAAGATACCAAAACACCTTGTTGCTACCAACTGATAAAGTGCCCTCCATCTTCAATGAGGATAGGTCTGTTTCTGCTCAGTGATGTTATAAAGTACTGTTTACTGACTTTGACTCCAACGCGAATAGGCTGCGTTAAGAGTTGAGAATTAGCCAAATATATCAAAGTATTTAAACCACCATTTTGTTTGTGATTGTTTTCTTGGATGCAGGAAAATTACAGGGTTAGGTTAGTTGTAAGCATAAAAGCCACAGGATTAAAAAAAAGTCCACGGGGGAAAAATACACACGCACGCATGCACGTGCATGCACGAGAGCGCACGCACACACACCCACACACACACACCCCCCCACACACACACCCATAAATCCACACCCTAACAAACCAATCAGCAATCGATCAGTAAGATTTGTTATTAGCTGGCTATTCTTGATAGTAGTTTAACCCTGTTTTAGACTGCTACATTACCTTAAAAAATCATCATGAATTCTTTGTTATCCACAATCTGAATAGAAGTCCCTAACCCAACCCCCCCCCTTTAAAAATTTGAGGTACATTCAATTATTGCATGATTTGGCTAAGGAAAAAACCCTAACATTTTTAGCAAGCTTTTATGGATGGCAAGTCAAAGGAATCAATACTTTAAATGCAGGATAGCAAATTTAAGGGTATATGTTTTAATTACTTGCACTGCTCATGGAATAAACCTTGGAACATGTGTCTGAATACTTCCTGCAGGTCTTAACACCCATTTTAGGGCACTGCATTTTAAGAACACGGAATACATTTTGCAGATGTCACACTTAATGTGATGAATGGTTTAGAAAACAAAAATAGATCATGTAGGTGGGTTGGCAGATGTTCAGCAGAAGCCTATCGACAACTTGGGGAAACCTGGTAACAAGCGTATTTTTGAAGGGACGGGGCTCAACTTGTCCAGATTGTAAATCTCACCCCAGTGACAGCTTTGGTGCAGTGAGCAATCAGCATCCAAGGTGGCTCTGAGAGAGGATTTCCAAAGACTGTTCCTTGATTCTCCAAACATAACCGAGGCCAATCCATTCAAAGAGCAAATGAAGAAACTCCGTAGGTACTAAGACAACTGTTCTCTGCATGACACTCACAGGCTATGGCTATGACTCTATGTTTAAATCCCCTTTTACTACCAGCAGGAGTTTGAAAGTGTTTGCTCTAAAAACGTCTGAATCTAGAGGAGAAAAAAAAATATGCACACTGGAATGATTTCTCCTTTAGGCTTCCAAAATTTAAGATTTTATAAATAAAACTAGTCAGTTTTATCTAAAGACACATGACACCCATGTGAAAGGGGAGAGGAAATCCAAAGTTGAGTCATCCAGCAATTTAGGAGTGTGCCCCCTCACCTTAACTGAGCTCCCACGTAAAGCTGAAAGTCGCCGAGGGAAGATTTGGTCGCCGACCACGGGCAGCGCTCTGAACTCCGCCAGGAGGCCCCCAGGAGAGTGCGTCTTAAGGCAGAAGGCTAGAGCCGATTGCTGATCTCAGCACCCAGAGTTACGTCACAGCAGCCGCCGCTGCTCGCACAGTTAGGGCTGCACACACGGAGAGCTGGCCTTGGGATAGTCAGACCCTCGACACAACCTAACGAATAAACTAGCTAGGGAGCTGAAAAGGTCAAATGTTACTGGCGTATTTTGTCTTGGCTCTCCCTTGGGAATGAGCGGTATATTTTGTTGGAAATGGAAAAGAGACGGACTTGATCAGGAATCCGAGTAAAAGCCTGATCACGGTTTTCTCCTCTCTTCCAAAACATGTTTTTTTCTGGTAGTCTGATTTGTTATGAATTTCTCTCTCCCCTCACCCCTCGTAAAGTATTTAGCTGAAGAAGCTGGCAGATAGAGAGTGACAGACAGACAGGCAGCAGTGTGAGGCCACAGGAGAGCCCTTCTTCCAGAGCTGTCAGCCCATCCGTCCATCACTGAAGAAGAGCTTTGATTGCCTGGTTGTCAGTGGCTTCAAAGGCAGTTAGTCCATCTGGACCTTTCACAGACTTATCAGCACCCTGAAAAGAGAGGCAAGAGCGTTAATTCTAAATGAGTGCACCGTGACAGAAGAGAACTCCATTACCTGCACAGGCTAATGTTTATGTCCAGAATTAATAATCCCCAAACTAATGGAGTGCCTTCTACTGAAGAACCCCCGCCCCCCCAAGTACTTGGCTAGGTTGTAAGATTAAGTGGTAAAAATACCAAATTATTTTTTGGGCACTACGAACTGTAATTACAAACACAACTTGCCAAGAACAGGCAATGACTGCCTTTCATTTTATACTACCATGCACCCATTAAGCTTTAAAAGATCATCTCTGTCTATAAATATACAACAGTGGGGAGGGGAGCTGGGTGGCCCAGTTGGTGAAGCAGCTGACTTCAGCTTAAGTCATGATCTCATAGTTTCTGAGTTCGAGCCCCAAGTTGGGTTCTCTGAAGGGAGTGCAGACCTTGCTTTGGATCCTCTGCCCTGCCCCCTCCCCCCTTGCTTGTTCTCTTTCTCTCTCTCTCTCTCTCAAACAAAAACAAAAATGGGGGAATCACTTTCGCTAAAGAAGAAAGTATTACTGTGACAAAATTGTTTTTCTTTGTAACACTTGTGGAGAGTGCATGAATATGGCACATTTCTAAAATCCAGAGCTTACAAAGCATTTATTTTAGACACAATCCTAAAGAACACTGTGTAATATTGGTCATTATGTTTACAAAAACTGAGCAGTAAATGACTGCTATGTGGGCTACGGAAGAGGTCCCTTGTGTACCCTAGGGAAATCCTCTCCAGCCTGTGCCAAAGCTTTACCTGGAGAGTGTGGCTCTGGAATATTTCACTTGCAACATGGCATTTCAGTTTTGAGACTACACACACACACACACACACACACACACACACACACACACACCTTTGTGTCTGTTGTTTTAGCTGCTTTACTAGAATGAAGCTCCGTGGGAGGGTGAATCCATCTGTATTCGTTACCGCTGGGTTCCCAATACCTACAAAAGTGCCAATCACCTGGGGGGTGAATTAGCTCCCAAGCCAGGTTGGAACTTTTTAAACTCCCCGAGACCCCAATATTCCACCATCCAGGGGTTCTCCTCGCTAGTTACAGCCCCAACCAGTGTTGTCATCAACCAGCCTCTAGCGTCTCACCTTTCTCCTCCTGCCAAATGTCCACTGTTCCTCTGTAAGACCTACAGAATTCTCTAAACTTGGTAGAAATGGTCACTTAGAGACCAACTCTAGTCAAGCCCAGGGGTCTCTTCTCCCATTTATGTCTCACTGCTCTAGTCGTAGGGCCCCCTCATCATGTCGTTATACATCTTGGGTTCTATACAAGATGCCTTCCCCCTTTGCTCGGACAGCCACTCACTCATTCAACAAATATTTAGGGAATGTGTAGACACTTTGTTAAGGAGCAGGAGAATCAAAGAAAACCAAGATAGTCTGGCAGTCTGACTAGTGGGAGACAGACACATGAACCACCGTGACAGAGGGGACAAGAATAAGAGTGATCTGTTAACCACAATGGGATGTGCTAGGAGGATGTAAGGGAAAAAGGTTTCTTGGAGGAGGTAATGCTTGAGCTGAGTCTCGATGAATCAGCACAAGTTGATTAGGTAAGCCAAGAAGGAGATGGCATTCTAGGAAGTGTTAGTTAAATTGTTGTAAAGTCCTCCCCAATACGCTTGTAACAGTTTCTGTTTCCTCATTTTGTACTTGAACTTAACCGCTTGGCGGAACAAAGCTGAACTCCTAGTCAACTGGGAGAGAAACGTGTGGGTGAGAACTTCGATGGGGTAAGTCCTCCACAGGTTGTGCGGCAGTAATTGGGACCGCTCTGCTCAAACCGTCTCCCTTCCCAGCTGCTTTCATGATTAGCATTATAAACTATAATCGGGCACTAACAAAAAGTTAAATATTATAGCGAACATCTGTTGCGTTTTAGCGGCCAGAGTTCATTTCCCTTCTTCTGAAAACAGCATCCGGATTTCATTTTGGGGAATCCTGTGTCCCCACTGTGTGGAGTCCTGGGACTATGTAACTCAAGGTGCCATGTACTTTCCTCACCGTGGAGTGTCAAAGATTTACCTGACACACGCAGGACTCTCACTTCTGAATTCTGAATCTTGACTGGAGATCAAAAGAGAGACTAAAAAGAGCTCACTTCTTGGGTGGCATAACCCGAAAGAGACCACTGAGGACTTCCTGCCATCTTCCGGCCCCGGTGAGCCTGGTCCTGCAGCTTTCCTGTTGGTTCTGGACTAGTCTTAAAAAATGCCTGATATCTACCTGTTAATTTCTGCCATTTGCAACAACAAAAAAATCTAGCTGACTCACCGAAGTCACTTTCCCCCCCTAATTTTGACTCATCACAGAACTCAGAATATACAAAAACCCAAAAAACTCATAAGTCTGTAAGACACTTTTGTTAACATTTTACTGTTTGTCTACACTTTTGTTCTAAAAATAAGCATATGCTGAAAACGTATGTCTTTTAAACATAAATGAGGAACCCTAGAAGAACTAGGGTGACTACATATCAGACAACAAAAACTTTAAAATTAACCAGTATTATTACAAAGATGGGCATTTCATAAGATAAAAGGTTGACTATTCAAATTTCAAAAATGAAATCGAGAAAACAGTTCCATTTATAATAGCATCAAAAAGAAAAAAAAATACTTAGGAATAAATTTAACAAAGTCAAACCAGTTCTGAAAAAGATGAACCAGTTTTGTCAACGTGGATACGAAAATTAAAAATTTTTTTTAGTACTTAATGCAGTTACTAAAAAACTTACATAAATTGGCGTATTTGATTTGAAGAAACTGTTTTTAATCATTTGTTTTTAATTCTAGTGATGATTTTCGTAGCTCTCAATATACTCAGGGTACTATTTGCATTATTAACTTTAGATACTACCTTCTTACTTCCTGCTACATGGGTGAGGCTTTAGCTCACCACCACCTTCTTCTCCAGACTCTCCCAATTTCTTGTATTTAAAACACCAATTTCTCTTTCTTCATAAATTTAAATGACATTTTTAACTTTTTGTAACTCTTATTTTTTTGAGAGTGTGCACATGTGTGCACGTGGGGGTTGGGGGAGGAGGGGCAGAGGGAGAGACTTTCAAGCGGGCTCCACGCTCAGCATGGAGCCCCACACGGGGCTTGATCTCAAAACTGAGATCATGACCTGAGCCAAAGTCAAGAGTCTAACTAGTTGAGTCACCCAGGTGTGACCAATGACACTTATTTAAGCCTTTATTTCTTGTTCCATCAGTTCTGACAGTATCTCATCCCTCTGTAAGATTCTCTGCCTTCCCATCACTCCTTCTATCTCTTAACTTGCCAGCTTTTTTATTTTGTCAAGACGAGCTTTTATATTCTGTTTTGTAAAAAGTTTCTTTTTTAGCCTTTATAGTCACCGTGATGTATATTACATCCCCAGGACTCTTTATCTTTCAACCGTTAAGTTTGTATCTTAGGACGACCTTCACCCATTTTGCCCACTGCCCCAAACGTCCCACTTCTGGCAACCACCGGTCTGTTCTATGCACCTATGAGCACAGTATTTTGTTTCTTTAAAGATTCCACATACACGTGACATTATAAAGTATTGGTTCTCTCTCTACACTATGGTCTGACTTATTTCACTTAGCATAATGCCCTGAAGGTCCATTTATGTTGCCGCAAATGGCAGACTTTCCTTTAATGGCTGAATAATAATATTCCTGTGTGCGTGCATTACAGATCACATTTTCTTTATCCATTTATTTCTCGATGGACACTCAGGTTGTTTCCATGTCTTGGCTACTGTCAACAATGCTGCACTGAACACAGGGGTTGTGGGTATCTTTTCAAGATGGTGATTTCACTGCCTTCAGATACATACCCAGCAGCAGAATTGCTGGATCATGCGGTAGTTCTATTTTTAATTTTTTTGAGGAACTCCCATACTCTTTTCCATAGTGGTTACACCGATTTACGTTCTTACAAACGGTATGCAAGGGCTCCCTTTTCTTCATATCCTTGCTAACGCTTGTTGTCTTACCTTCTTGATGACAGCCATTCTAACAGGTGAGAGGTGGTATCTCACTGCGGCTTTGATTTGCGTTTCCCTGATGACTAGTAAAGCAACTTTACATGTACCTGCTGGCATGTGTGGCATCTTTGGGAAAATGTTCAGGTCCTCTATCTGTACTTTATTCAGATTTTTTTTCTTCTATTGAGTTATGGGAATTCTGTATAATGTTTTGGATATTAACCCCTTATATACATGATCAGCAAATATTTTCTCTTTCCATAGGCTGCCTTTTCATTTTCTTAATTTCCTTTGCTGTATGGATGCCTTTTTGATTGCTGCAATCCCATGCATTTATTTTTGCTTTGTCGTCTCTGCTTTTGGTGTCAAATCCAAAAAATCACTGCCAACGCAAATGTCAAGGAGATTATTAACCCCTGTGTTCTCTTCTAGATGTTTTATGATTTCAGGTCTCAATCCATTTTTAGTTGGTTTTTGTGCAAGGTGTAAGATGGTTGTCCAGTTTCATTCTTCTTCATGTGGCTGTTTGGTTTTCCCAGCACCATTTATTGAAGAGACTGCCATTTCCACACTGTATATTCTCGGCTCCTGTGTTGTAAATTATTGACCATATAGGTACGGGTTTATTTCTGGGCGCTCTATTCTGTTGCACTGATCTGTGAATCTATTTTTATGCTAACACATTACTGTTTTAAATTCTATAAGCTTTATAATGTTTTGATCACGAAGTGTGAGGCCTCCAGCTTTATTCTTCCTTCTCAAGAGTGCTTTGGCTATTGGGAGTCTTTTGTCGTTCTACATATAAAGTCTGGGATTGTTCTGTATCTGTGAAAGTACCACTGGATTTTGGGGTTGCGCTGAGTAGATCACTTTGGGTTTTATGTAAGTTTTAACAATGTAAATTAATTTTATTCTCTCAGACAGTCTAGTGCTAAGAGTATCAAAGTTGGTAGGATCATTCTATCCTGTAAGATCATTTAAGGATGTAGGTCCCTTTTCCCATGTTATTGTCCTCATCATCTGGTTGAAGCTCACCTCTACATTTGTCTCCACCATAATTAATCTTTTCCTACAGACTTGTCCCTTTTTCAGTATTTTTTATAATGATAAAGACCACCATCATCTTCTGGAAAATGTGCGGACTCCATATAGTTCTTGCTGCTTCGCATGTCATCAATCACCAAGTCTTTTTTTTTTTTTTTCAATATATGAAATTTATTGTCAAATTGGTTTCCATACAACACCCAGTTGTCATCCCAAAAGGTGCCCTCCTCAATACCCATCACCCACCCTCCCCCCCCCATCAACCCTCAGTTTGTTCTCAGTTTTTAAATTTTTTTTTTAACGTTTATTTATTTTTGAGACAGAGAGAGACAGAGCATGAACGGGGGAGGGTCAGAGAGAGGGAGACACAGAATCTGAAACAGGCTCCAGGCTCTGGGCTGTCAGCAGAGAGCCTGACGTGGGGCTCGAACTCACGGACCACGAGATCATGACCTGAGCCGAAGTCGGCAGCCCAACCGACTGAACCACGCAGGCACCCCTGTTCTCAGTTTTTAAGTCTCTTATGCTTTGGCTCTCTCCCACTCTAACCTCTTTTTTTTTTTTTCCTTCCCCTCCCCCATGGGTTTCTGTTAAGTTTCTCAGGATCCACATAAGAGTGAAAACATATGGTATCTGTTTTGCTCTGTATGGCTTATTTCACTTAGCATCACACTCTCCAGTTCCATCCACGTTGCTACAAAGGGCCATATTTCATTCTTTCTCATTGCCACGTAGTACTCCATTGTGTATATAAACCACAATTTCTTTATCCATTCATCAGTTGATGGACATTTAGGCTCTTTCCATAAATTGACCAAGTCTTTAGAGGAGACTATTCTTAACATTTCTCATATGTCCTTGCAGCCACGACATTCAATAATTTCCTATCTTTTTTCACTTCTTACACCATTTTAATTCAGACTCCATACATCTGTTTGGGTGATGTTCGTTAAAATCCAAGTCTGATCATACGACTACTCACCTACCAAAAAAGTCTTAATGGCATCCTCAAAGAAGAGAATGAAAATAAATAGTATGACACAAGACATAATCTGCTCACTACTTACCTCTCTAGTCCTATTTCTTGTTAAATCCTTTATAGTGAATGCTGTAGCTGTGAGCTTTTTTTTTTTTTTTTTTTTTTTTTTTTACCTTACCCTAACGTTGCAGGGTCTCTCTGTGTCCCTGTGACTTTTCTCACATTGTTGCTTCTCTTTAGAATGGTACCCCACTTCTCTATTAGATTCCCAGACAAAAGTGTCTAAGATTCAGCTCAAGTGTCAAATGCTTTTTATAAATTACATGACAGGTGCTTTATGAATCATGGTGCCTGAAGTTGTAATGGCATTCTTACTCAAAACACACTATCCCCTTGACCCCTAGGACCACACTTGACCTCTTCTGCCTTCAGATCCCTACTATGTCACATATAAATTCCTGCCACAGCAGTCACAACACTTCAATGCGCTTGTTTTAGGTCTTTCTCTCCCCCTACTAGACTAAATACGTTGAAGCAGGAACCAAGCTTGTAAGTCTTGGGATTCCCAAGGCCTTACAGAGGATCAGTAACAGGCGGTCAATAAACGTTTATTAAATTAATTGATAAAGATAGGGAATATACATACACACTAAGGGAATGGAAGAAACAAAATTATTCGTTACAAATTACTATAAGCAGATCAACAAAGTACTGCCACTGTGAACAGGTTGCTCATTAGGCATAATATATAAAATGTTTAATTATCTTCAGGTAATTTCAACACTGGAGACCCTTCAGTTCTGATATCTGATTAGAGAATCAGGACTAGGCTCATCTGCCTATATTTAGAGCAGGATTCAGGTGACTAACGTTTCCTGAAGAAGGAAATGGTCGTTATGGCCAAGTGGCCCAAGTACACAGGCAGGCCGTTTACCATTCTAGGGAGTAAAAGCTTTAAGACATTACAAGTAACTTCTTGATCTTGAAAAGTCACAGGCTTAGATAATCAAGTATTACTTGATAGTAAATTGTAGAATACAGGGATTGTAAAAAAAAAAAAAAAAAGTTCTGCTATCTCTGTCCTTGAATAGAATAGTCTACAAGGTAGCTAGCTAAAAACATAAAAATTCAGCAACCGTGGTATGGACAGTCAACTCACTTCTAGACAGAAAGTTCATTAGAATCAAACACAAAATGAATGCCTGAATGAATATAGCATGTTTCCTTTTATCTGATATTACAGGTCTCATAAGGACTCTCAAAATTCAAAAAGGAACAAAAAAGGGCTTTGTCCTCCCCCTCTCACCACCCGAGTTGAACTTGCTCAACTGTTCCATTCTCTGTGAAGACCCGAATTTCCCAGGCAGTTGGCTCTCCCCTCCCCTGTATACCTCTGGCACTTGCTGATTCTACTTCAAAGTAGATACTGGGGCTTGGCTCAGCTGGTGTCCAGTGCACCCCCTTCTTCCTGGCTTTCCTCTGCTACAGAGGTGGGAGAGAAACTGGATCCTGAATCCCCAGACTCCCTCAGAGCTACACAGGGCCATCTGACACCAATTCGGTCTCCCCTATGGAGGGCTTTCCTGAAAAGCAAAGAGTCCTTAGCTCTCCTCTCCCGCTCCCATCCAAAACACAGACTCAATGCCTAGAGGTTCAGCGGTCCTCTTGTGACCCTAAGACAGGGAAGATGGAGGAGAAGGGAGTGTGGGACATTGATGCCCAGCCTCGGACTGCATCCCTTCAGACATCTTGTTATGAGTCATTTTCTTGTTGAAATCACCGTGGTAGTTTTGGTTATAGCTGGACTCCATTTCTTTTAAGGCTCTTACCACAGTCTGTTAATTAGGTTAACAGACCTGTCCCCCCCAAATTAGGTGGGGCTCCATGAGGGCGGGGGTCTTGTCATATTCATCTCTGTACCCTTACCAAGTAGGATGACGCCTGGGATACAGCAGATGCTCAGCAAAAATTTACATGTGGGTCACAGTGCAAACGAGTATTAGTAACATCAATCACCCTCAGTGATCACATATATTCACCACATTCAAAGGAAAAACTACCTTTTCTACCATCTTGTGTATATATGCACCAAAGCCAGTCACTGTGTTAGAATACTGTAAATTCCTTATTTTGAATCGGTCAATTCATACACATTTTAGAACTGTCTTGAGATACTGCTTCTCAAGAATTATCTCATGATTTGGGGCATCTGTTCATAGTTACACTGTAGTATGATAAGATGCTCAGAACCTGGGAACTTTCAACTGTTGGAATACACATTTAAATATTACCATTACTAGAGAACTTACACAATTCAATTCTGGAATCTACTAAAAACAGTAACATTTAAAAAATTATTCAAATACCTACATTTACACATGTCGTATAACGT
This sequence comes from Puma concolor, assembly GCF_028749965.1. NCBI lineage: Eukaryota > Metazoa > Chordata > Mammalia > Carnivora > Felidae > Puma > Puma concolor. The sequence continues at coordinate 18,374,690 of NC_141668.1, read as the reverse complement.
TATTTACTGGTACAGGATTTAACCGTGCATTTAACTTACATATTGATACAGGTACCACAGTAAAGAATATTTCTGGGCACCCCAAAAACCTAATACAATACTCAACACAGTGAATGTTAGGTTTCTTAAATTTTGTAGCAGTTTTGAGTTTTTAACCTAATACTACATATATATCATCTCATTTTATCCTCACAGCAGCCCTGTAAAGTAGGCACTGCTATCTTTTTAATAGAGATTTAATTTAAGATCAGAGAGGTTAAGAAACTTCCCCAAAGTCAGTCAGCAAGTTATGGTAACTAGAGCTTTCTGACTCCACATCTTGTGTTCCGTGCCAGCTTTAGTTAAAAATGACCGAGGGCTGGGGTGCCTGCGTGGCTCACCTGGTTGAGTGTTTGGCTCTTGATTTCGGCTCAGGTCATGATCTCACGGTTTGTGGGTTTGAGCCCTGTTTGGGACTCTCTCTCCCTCTCTGCCATTCCCTCACTCTCTCTTTCAAAATAAATAAACTAAAAAAAAAAAAAAAAAAAATGACCTATGGCTTTTCTCCTAAAAAGGTTAGGATGAGACCCAGATTCTACAATTTATTAACTTTAGGTATTCTCAACATTTCTGTGTCTCCTGCTACAGGGAAATGAAGAACCCTGTACAACTATAGATACAGTGTGTCATCTGTTGAACCCTTTCAAGCTAAAGAACATTTGCAGAGATAACCAATTCCTAAGTCTATTCAACAAACATTCATAAAGTTTCTGTGAATTACCGGACATCGTTTTGATACAGTTTTACTAGAACACAGTCATGCTTATTATTATTTTTTAACATGTTGCTTATGGCTGCTTTTGTGCTACAACCGCAGAGCTGGGTAGCTGTAACAGACACCGTATGGTCTGCAAAGCCTCAAGTATTTATTTTTGGTCCTTTGCAGAAACTGTCAACTCCTATCCTGGGGCGTTAAAGAGAACAAGAGGCTGGTTCTCTGCATATGTTCATAATCTGGAGAGGACAAAGGAAAGGATCGCGTATGCGAACATAAGTCAGCATGGTAAATACAGGCACACCTCAATTTAATGTGTTCTGCTTCAGTGTGCTTTGTAGATACAGTGTTCTTGTTTTTTAACAAAGTAAAGGCTCGTGGGAACCGTGGGTCAAGCAAGTCTATGAGTGCCACTCTTCTAACAGCGTTTGCTCATTTCCTGTCTCTGTGTCACATTTTGGTAATTCTTACAGTATGTGAAACTTTTTCATTTCTTCTGTTTTGGGGATCTGGCATCAGTGATCTTCGTTCCCACTGTAACTGTTTTGGCACACATGCACTGTGACCCTGTGAGATGGCAAACTTATCGACAGATGACCTTACGTGTATTCTGACTGTTCACCGACTGGCTGTTACCCTCTCTCCCGATCCTCCGGCCTCCCTGCCCCCTGAAACACAACAGTATTGAAGTGGGCCAATCAGTCAGCCTATGCTGGCCTCTGAGTGTTCAAGGGAAAGGAAGAGGTGCAGGTGGTCCCTTTAAGTGTGGTGATGGGAGATGATCAGATGCCTCGGGAGATGTAATGAACGGGGTGAACGACGCGGGCACGGCCGCACGGCGTTCGGCTACGAACGACCTTCTGAGGACAATCAGAAGGAGGATCACCTGAATCCGGACTGTGGCTGGACGAGGGTGACTAAAACCATGAAAAGCAAAACTCTGGATGAGGCGGGCGGGGGACTACTCTACTGGCTCTGTGCTGCAGAAGAGCAAGCTTAGGATTACATGTGAAGGAACTTGCTCAAAACCACAAAGTGATTATGAGGCAGAACTGAGAACTCAACTTGGGGGTGGTGTGTGTGGCACCAAGGCACCCGGTAAGTAGGTCACTGACCAAAACTACTTCCTAACGACGCCAGGCTGAAAGATCTAAATGGTTTAAAACAATAAGCTTACAACGGGTACATTTGTGTAGGGGATTTGGGCAACAGTGTAACAACTGGTCTCTCCGTGATTTAAGTGGTGAAATTCAGAGCTGGATCAATTCTGACAATGCAGTTTCTTTTTAAAGTAATTCAGAAAGGCATCGCTGAGTTCAGTGAGGGTCACTGGTCCTGAAATGCTTTTAAAACCAAACCTGCCTAAGTTAGATGGAACAGAACTTGGGGGTTCCGAGCAATCATAAAATCCTCGCTTGAGCATATGTAAAGCTGTCTAGGTTTTTCTGGGGATGGGGCAGTGAGTAATCAGAGCGAAAAAGGGTTCTAACTTCAAGTACATATTTGTTTATGCTGAGAAAGGTGACTTCCCAATCTCTGTATTTTACACATTTAATTCTCAGTTCAAGCGGCAAAAATCAGTACCACAGACACTTGGAGGATTTGACAATGCTGGCATTTGAGGGGGGTATTCAGTTTTTATCATTAACTGGCTGCTTGGTATTTAAATAGAACACAAATATGTTCAGTAAAGACATCAATGTTCTAAATTTTCGTAGACCGAGTTTTAGTATTTTTTACTCTAAGACATACTTTATGTAAAACATTAGTAGTTTGACTTCCTTTTAATAAAAGGAAAGGTAGCTGAGCAAACCTTTGTGTCTGTACCTCACTCATTTATCCTACTCAAACAGAAGCAAGTAACTTCGAGAGTGGTCTTTACACAGCTATGAGTCACTAAAATTGGTGTCGCACAATTAGCGGTTACCTATTTTGTTGTATGGTTACAGTAGACTTGCTAAGGAGGTAACTTCTTTGACACAATGTGAAGCCGAGAAATAATGGAAAACAAAGCCAAATTTTCTTTGGATTTCCTCCTTTCAGTTATAGCTTAATGTGCTAAATATCACTAATAACAAATGACAGTTTATAATAATAATTTAAGTATGCTGTAGGTTTGTAATCTAGGAATAAAACAGTAATTAGTGTTTTAAAACTTTCGCTAGGGGCGCCTGGGTGGCTTGGTCGGTTAAGCGGCCGACTTCGGCTCAGGTCATGATCCCGTGGTCCGTGAGTTCGAGCCCCACGTCGGGCACTGTGCTGACCACTCAGAGCCTGGAGCCTGTTTCAGATTCTGTGTCTCCCTCTCTCTCTGACCCTCCCCCGTTCATGCTCTGTCTCTCTCTGTCTCAAAAATAAATAAACCTTAAAAAAAAATTTTTTTTAAATAAATAAAACTTTCGCTAAGTTTTCAATTCACAAGATTTTCATTCTCACATGCTAGGGTACAACTTTTTCTCTTTAAAAGAATTCTTGTTCTCACAGGAAGTTGGTCATTTTTAGTAATAGCATATACTTACATGAGGACAATATGAACACACCAGAGTAAATGACATAGCTTATCTGTCTACATTCTACATTGTAGCAAACTTAACATGTTTTTCTTTCTTGAATGTTTATTTTTGAGAGAGGGAGAAAGAGAGAGAGAGAGAGAGAGAGAGAGAGAGCGAGAGCAGAGAGAGAGACACACACACACACACAGAATCCGAAGCAGGCTCCAGGCTCTGAGCTGTCTGCACAGAGCCTGATGCGGGGCTTGAACTCATGAACCGTGAGATCATGACCCCAGCCAAAGTTGGATGCTTAACCAACTGAGCCATCCAGGCGCCCCAAACTTAACACCTTTAAATGAGGTATACAAGCAAACATTTAAATATTTCCCTTTCCCCCACATTGGTTTATTTCGAAATGGTTTTCTCTAGGATTAGGAAACAAGGATACTTCTTAAAATCCAATTATGAACATATAAATTATAAGGCATTACATAAATTATAAGGAATTTTAGTAAGTATTAATGTAGAAATGTTGATAGATGTCAGATACTATATACCATAACAATATTATGGGAAATGTCTAACAGAGAGTTTGCTGCAGGCAAACATTTCTCTCAGAGAATTGTATCTTTAACCAAACTAGAAGATACCAATTTTATGTATATCAAAATACAGCTGTGAAAAAGAAATTAACTTTGGACTTACGAAAGTCTACTGGCTAATATTTTAATTCACGAGTATCATTTCATGCTTAACCTTTTAACTAATGTGTTCATGAAATGATGCTATTTCTCAGGCATATGAGATTTTAATCAGGAATAAACAGTGAAAATTCCAGATCATTGTCCTGTAAGTTCTTGTTTGGTTACACTAGTTGATAAAACTTTTCAACAAATGAGCACTAGCAGAGTTGGAAAAAAGCATCCAGAATGACAGCTACATTCTTAACTTGCATCACTTAGGAAGGGTCATGTTCCCAGTGAGGGCTAGAACCTTAACATGATGTGCACTATAAATTCCAAACTATTCATGAGCTAGAACAGCGGTCAGCAAACTGTGACCCAGATGCTGGTTTTTGTAAGTAAAGTTTTACTGGAATGCAGCCATGCTTGTTCATTTCTGTACTGTCTAGGACAGCTTTTTAGAATTACAGTCGACATACAATGTTATATTAGTTTCACATATACAACAGTGATTGGACAACTCTATACATTATGGAATCTCAGCACAAGTGCAGCTACCATCTGTCACCATAAAACCCTATGACGACGCTACTGACTATATTCCTGTGCGGCACCTTTCATCCCTGTGACTTACACATTACATAATTGGAAGACTATACCTCCCACTCCCTTTTGCCCACCTTGCCCATCCTCCTCTTTCCCTCCTCTCTGGCAACTACCAGTTTGTTCTCTGTGATTATGACTCTGTTTCTGCTTTTTTGTTTTGCTTTTTAGCAAAAAAGTTCACTTATAAGTGAAATCATATGGTATTTGTCTTTCTCTGACTGACTTCACTTAGCATAATACCTTCTAGAGCCATCCATGCTGTAACAAATGGCAAGACTGCATACTTTTTCATGGCTGAGTAATATTCCACTGTGTGTGTGTGTGTGTGTGTGTGTGTGTGTGTATCTCCTCTATCCATTAATCTAGGGACTCTAAATTGCTGCAATAAACACAGGAGTGCATAAACCTTTTTGTATTAGTATTTTGGTTTTCTTTGGATAAATACCCAGTAGTGGAATTACTGTATTATATGGTAGTTCTACTTAAAAAATTTTAAAGAAACTTCTACACTGTTTTCCACAATGGCTATACCAATCTACATTCCCACCAACAATGCACGATGGCTACCTTTTCCCCCCATCCTTGACGTTTGTTATTCCTTGTCTTTTTGACACTAGCCATTCTGGCTGGTGTTAAGGTAGTATTTCACTGTGGGTTTGATTTATATTTCTTTAATGATTCATGATGTTGAGCATCTTTTCATGTGTCTATTGGCCATTTACATGTGCTCTTTGGAAAAGTGTCTATTTGTGTAGTGGTTTTTTTTTTTTTTTTTTGGTGTTGAGCTGTAGGTTTATATATTTGGGATATTAACCCCTTATTGAATGTATCATTTGTAATCTCTCATTTAGGAGGATGCCTTTTCATTTTGTTAATAGTGTCTTTCACTGTGCAAAGGCTTCTTATTTTGCTATAGTCCCAGTAGTCTCTTTTTCTTTTCTTTTCCTTGCCTTAGAAAATGTTGCTAAGGCCAATGTCAAAGGTTAACCATATTAAGCATGGGTTTGTTTCTGGGCTCTATTCTAGTCCACTGGACAGAATGTGTGTATTTCTGTGCCAACACCATACTGTTTTATTAAAGCTTTGTAGCAGGTATCTTGAAATTAGAGACTGTGATGCCTCAGCTTTGGCTATTCAGGGTCTCCTGTGATTCCACACAAATTTCGGTATTTGTTCTAGTTTGTCTATGGCAGTTTTAGAGTGGCAGAGTTAGGCCAGAAAACACATGGTCTTCAAAGTCATACATGACTTTTTAAGAAAAAGTCTGCCAACCTCTGGACCACAGGATATTTTTGTATCACTTTTTAAGATTTTAAAGGCAAAACCCAAAAACCTTTATTCAACTGAGATCATTACAATTCAAAATGATATATACTTAAACAGTCTGTTTTGTTTTGATAAAAACAGGTAGAAGTCTTATCAGGTCTGGCCTCTTCACTGCTGCTGTGCTCGTTGGTTGCCACTTCTCTATCCTGGATGTGTGTTTCACACTCTTGCTTGGGCTTCTTCCTCCTCTGCTACTGCTACTCAGGAGGCTTCTCGAGCCTGCATTTTGACCTGTTCTGTCTCTTTTCCCTTGTCTCTTCTCACCAGTTTTGCATAGTATTTTTCATGTGCTCTGGATGTTGTGGAAGTACCAGGAACTTTGATCACCATCTTACCATTCAGCAATTATGTAGTTTTAGCTTTTTAAAAAAATTTTTAAAAATATTTATTTTTGAGAGAGAGAGAGAAAGAGAGTAGGGGAAGGGCAAAGAGAGACGGAGACACAGAATCCAAAGCAGGCTCCAGGCTGAGCTGTCAGCACAGAGGCCGACGCGGAGCTCAAACCTATGAACCATGAGATCATGACCTGAGCCGAAGTGGGATGCTTGACTGACTGAGCCACCCAGGCACCCCTACCTCATTTTGTTTTCCTAGCTTATTTTTTTTAACTTTAGTGTTTGTTTTTTATTTTAATATTCACTTAGATTTTTTTCATATACTAATTTCTTACGATCCTTCTTGCCTCTCGGTTTTTCTCTTTGGGTTTATGGTGTATCCAGTCTTCACTTGTTTCTTGCTCAGGGTACTAACCACTTCAAGGCTTGGAGCCACCCTGGATCAGTTCCTACTTTTGCAATGACACTCTCTTGCTCGTGTCGGGGCATGTTATTTTCCTCAGTGCCATCCCCTCTGCTTTCTGTGTCTGAAGGATTCATTACAATGTCTTCTCTAATGAACCTCATACCATGGCATGTGCTCAGGCCTCCATCTCGAAGTGGAAGTCCCACATGTATTGATCTTCTTCTTTCTTTTTAAATTTCTAGCTCAAAAATCAGGCCAAATAACTTTTACGTACAGAAATATACGTGTTACATTTCTCATAACTATCCCTGTAAAAGTTTTTTCTTTTACTGCATGGACAATCAAGGATTAAATGTTTTAAATTCCCACTTGTGTCATAGACTTCATCTTCCACTGCACTAAAGGAGAACCAAACACGAAAACTTGTCCCAACTATGTGATATACTATCACTTACTGATTTGACATCATTCTAGTAACCCTCCTTTCTTTTGTTTTAGTGGTTTTCTCTTTTTTCCCTATTAGTTGTGATCACACTGAGTTTTTAACTTTATTTTGTTTTTTTTCCCTATACTAATGATATACCAGCTGGATAATAAATTAAAAACGTCAATTTGGTAAACTTCTCAAACTAAGTACTTTTAACACAAATTCGTAATAATCCATAAGGATTCTAACTTTTGATAAAAGGCAGAACCAGATTTCATAATACAAGCATTGATCGTAACAAAAAAAAAAATGCACTGGAATAGCCTTATTTTAGCAGCAACTAAGGATTTCTGAAAGCACAATCAATTTCCAAAAAAAAAAATCGGGCTAACAAAACTATAGGGTATCCATTAAAGAAGGTTATGCAATAATAAAAAAAGTAATTTTGAAAAAGCAGAACTAAATTTTCCTATGCTGCTTTCATAAAGGTAAAAAAAAACCCCGTTCATCTAAAATAATAGCTCTGCATGGGTACAATTGATCTGCCATCAACAGAGCCACCTCTGAATGTCACTTAGCTCCAAAAATCAAGACTCACACACAAATAAAATAACAGTATTACAGTTACAAGTAAAAATAAATAAGCTAGTTAAAAGTCAAACAACTCAACTTACAACCAATAATTTAGCAGAAGAGTACATAATTCCAGAGACGCTTCTAAGAAACCATGTTAGGGCCTAATGTATATACACATCAAGCCAGAAGATTCTTTAACAATGGAATCTTACAGTCATGTCTCAGGGACCTGGAGCACCATGCTTTGGGAATAAGGAATACAGAACAAGGGTTTCAGGACTTCTCTGGCATGACCATAACTGGGTTTTTTTGTTTGTCCTGTGAGGAAAGAGAAACTTACCAGAAAGAAATACAGAGTTTGAGATACGGCTAAGAAGAAAGAGCATGCTTATTAGGAGCCTCTCATTTAATAAACATTAGATACAGCCTAAGCTAAAAAGGATCCGATGGAGGTTTTTATTTTCAGAGAACAAAACCTTAGCTGGGTAGAAAAATATCAGGGAGAGTGAAAGGGGGAGGAAGAAAGTGTGTTTTATCTTTTACTGTGACTTACGAATTAAGTTTTTGGGCATAAGTGACATATGTAGCCCTTAAACTAATACAAATGTTATAACAATGATTTGATACATGCATAGATTACAAACTGATTATCACAATAAGTTTCGTTAATATCACATGAGTTAGTCTTTTTCTTGTGATGAGAACTTGTAAGATTTACTCTTAGCAGTTTTCAAATACACAAGATAGTAATATTACGGTTTCTTTTACTATATATGCTTAGCAGATATATCGAGGCCAAGGGCGTTAAATTAAGTCTATGCTGAGGAACAGAGCTGAGAGGCAAAGAGAAATCAGATCCTGGGAACGTGGCTCAAGCCCAGGGTGAGGCTATGTGCCTCAACGGTAGAGTGATGTGAGTCAACAAGATCTCTTTACTGTTTCAGCCTATCTGAGCTGGGTTTAGTTACTTGCAATATAAAGAGTTCTAACTAATAAAATATTGGAATTACACAAATCTTTAACAAACTGTAAATCAATAGTTGCAGCCTGTGACAACCAGTTTTGAATACGGTAAGCAAAAATATTCTCCGAGGGATGAAATTATCCAGTAGTTTTCAAAGGTACTTAAAAAAATCTTGTCATGGGTGTGGGGGAGGGATGGACAGTGAGGAGACATAGTGACTGGAAATTTTGGGGAGCACATCCTACAACAGATTCTAGATCCTCTACAGTAACCAAGAATATTTCCATTTGTTTTGGCTTTGGGAGAACCACATTATTCCTATCAATAGAAGGCGTAGTATCTAAAAATTACTATTAATATATATCTCTTCTCCCAAAATAAAAACCCAACACCAAACCAGTAACAACCACACACCTAAAGAAATTCAGTAATTGTGTATAACATGCAGCTATGGGTAAATTAAAAAAAATTATCAATAAAGTGTTAAGAGACAAACATGCTAACCTTCTTTCCCAATTTTTTCTAAATCTTACTGAAGCTATCTCTATGAAGCTAAAAATCCTCCTCAGTCTTAGTTAAAATAAAAGCTACTATTTACTGAACACTTATGTGTTAGGCACTGTGGCAAAATGCTTTATATACATTTACTCATTTTTCTATCTCTCTTCCTTCAACAGGACTTATTTTAAAATCCCAAGTGAAATGCTATAAAGAGCATTTTCCAGTCTATGCCAATGAAATGATAAGCTTAGGATTAATCCTGGTGCCTTATTTTACAAAGATTTCTTGTCTTCCAACACCTGCAGGTTCCATGTAACATGGCTAGAAATGCTGCAACTGACTGGTTTGTTGAAGCTGGATTTTGAACGCCCTCTAAGAGTGAACACCAGAAAATTCCAAATTTACCAGGACCTCAAGCACATCAAGACACCAGACGACTTGGAGGGCTCCTATTTACAGCAAACTGCCTCTAATAACAATCTCACTCAGTATGTACGACAGAAAACGGAGCTTACAAATTTCATACAAGGGCTACTTAAAGTGTGGTCTCTAAACCTGGTACCTACCAGTCTGCAAATGGTTAGGAGTCCAGAATATTTTCTACATCACTAAGTACAGTGCTCAGTTCGGCTAACTTGTTTTTTCATCGCAAGATACTCTTGATGAAGGAGGCTGGATTGATTTATTCTAGCCCAACCTTCTTATCCATCATGAACTGGTAACAGTTTGTGAGCCACAAAAGACCCCGAATAGCCAAAGCACCCTTGAAAAGGAAAAACAAAGCTGCAGGCATCACAATTCTGGGTTTCAAATTATAGTACAAAGCTGTAGTAACTAAAATAGTATGGTACTGGCACAAAAACAGACACATAGATCAATGGAATGGAACAGAAAACCCAAAAACGAACCTACAACTATATGGTCAATTAAGCTTTGACAAAGCTGGAAAGAATATCCAACGGGAAAAAGACTGTGTCTTCAACAAATGACGGTGGGAAAACTGGACAGCAAAGTGCAAAAGCATGGAACTGACCACTTTCTTATACCATAACACAAAAATAAATTAAAAATGGATGAAAGACCTAAATTTGAGACCTGAAACTATAAAAATCCTAAGACAGAACATGGTAAGTAATTTCTCTGATATCGGCTATAGCAACTTCTTTCCCCAGATGTCTCCTTAGGCAAAAGTAAAAATAAACTACTGGGACTTCGTCAAAATAAAAACCTTCTTCACAGTGAAGGAAACCATCAACAAAACTAAAAAGCAACCTACAGAATGGGAGAAGATATTTGCAAATGACTTATCTGATAAAGGGTTAGTATCCAAAATATATAAAGAACTTCCAAAGCTTAAAAACCAAAAAACGAATCATCTGATTAAAAATGGGCAGAAGACAAGAACATTCTTCCAAAGATGATATCCAGATGGCCAACATCACTGATCATCAGGGAAATGCAAATCAAAACTACAATGATATATCACCTCACACCTGTCAGAATGGCTAAAATCAACAACACAAGAAACAAACAGGTGTTGGTGAAGATGTGGAGAAAGGGGAGCCCCTCTGCACCGTTGGTGGGAATGCAAACTGGGGCAGCCACTCTGGAAAACAGTATGGTAGTTCCTCAAAAAGTTAAAAATGAAACTACCCTATGATCCAGCAACTGCACTACTAGGTTTTTACCCAAAGGATACAAATGCACTAATTCAAAGGGATACATGCACCCCGATGTTTACAGTAGCATTATCTACAACAGCCAAATTATGGAAACAGCTTAAGTGGCTACTGATTGATAAAGACGGGGTGCATACAATGGAATATTACTCAGCGATAAAAAAGAATGAAATCTTGCCATTTGCAACAACATGGATGGAGTTAGAGTATTATGCTGAGCAAAATGAGTCAGAGAAAGACAAATACCATATGATTTCACTCATATGTAGAATTTAAAGAAGAAATGACCAAGAGAGGAAAGAAAAATACAAACTAAGACACAGGCTCTTAACTGCAGAGAATAAACTGATGGTTACCAGAAGGGAGGTGGGAAGGGTGAAGGGTGAAATAAGTGATGGGGATTAAGGAGTGCGCTTGTTGTGATGAGCACTAGGTGATATATGAAGTAGTGTTGAAACTGATGTTCACTGGATGTTCACTGGAATTTTAAATAAAAACTTTAAGACAATTAGCAATTGATCTCACCTTTGACAGAAGCAATTTCACACAGGAAACATGACCTTCATAGACAGCAGACAGAAGAGGGGTAATATGATGTTTATCCGGAGCCTATGAAATAAGAGATTAAAAAACGACTTTAGTTTTCATTTCTTCCTTCCTTCTAGATTTGATCAGAGAACTATCAACGTTTACCTCTTTGCCTTGTTACACAAAATCCCTTCAAGGCTACAAGTTTTCAGCCTCTTAGAGAGCTGCCGGGGCCCAAGCCCATAAGCAGCGTCTCCTTGAGTATCAGCCTAGTGAAGTAGAGGGCACAGGGCTTTGACGTCAGCTCAAACCTTGGCTCTGCCAGTTACACTGTGCCAATTGTTTGGCCTCTCTGAGCCCCAAGTCCTCACGACGTTGTAGGAATGTGAATGAGGCCCGGGAAGGGAAGAGAGGGGGTAGAAAATAGCCAATGAGAGGGACAAGGCTGCCACAATGGGGCCGGGTGACATAGTGTCCCCTGAAATGTGTAAAGTTCATCTCACTTGCTGTCATGGCTAAACATTTTTCCAAAACCCTGAAAAGCTGTAAAAGGCAAGAGCCAGGAGGTGACCGCGCCTGTCTGACCATTTGCCTACTGACCTTTGTCCAAAACTCCAGTCTGGATTTATTCTAGGACTACATAGTCCTATCCTCCATTGCATGACAGCCATTTGCCACCTATAGACAGTGACAGTGTTAACTCTCAAGTTGCTGTAGAACTTAAAAATGAAGCATCCTAACTCATGGTTTTATCCATTTAAGAAAGTCTGTTTGTTCTGCTTATTTAAAAAAAAATGCCAACTATATATTTCTAGGTTACAGGAAATTTGGTATAATTTCAGACTATATTTCTATTTTACAAGACTAGAAAACAATTACCCAAGGCATACAACAGGATTTTTTTTCTAGAATGACCACGTTCTTTACATACATTAATATCTGCTCCTTTCAGCAGCAGAAATTCCAGGATTTCAAGCTGCCCACAATCTGCTGCATAATGAAGAGGCTTCCTTCCACCTTCTAGTGTCCGGTTGACATCTTCTCCCTTATAAGAGAAGCCAAATGAAAATGGTATTTAGATGGATGGTAGATGGAAGATGGGACATGATACCCCCAGTATTTTCACTTTCTTAAAAGCCTAAGAGTTCCATGAAACAATCACATTTCCTGCAAAGTGAAATAAGTAACCAAGAAGTTGAAATTAAATTCTGTGCAACAGCACATACGCAGTACGGCAGTAATTCAATCGTGATCAGTCAAACTGGAAACAGACAATGATGCTAAATGTAATGAAATATGTTACCGCGCTCTATTTCCAAGGGGTTCAATCAGCATAATGTTAAGATGTGGCCAGAAAAGACTGGAAAGTTCAAATACTGAGATTTTACCCAGATCACAGGACCTGTCTTCTACTTTAAGGAAAGCATCACTCCTTTGATGGAAGCAGACATCATCATCACAAGGTAGTCAGTACTGCTACTAAGAATCATTTCCCTCGTTTAACATTGACTAAAGGCCTGCTATACGGCAAGCACTGTGCACAGAAGACAAAGGTGAACAAGATCAGAGCTTCTGATTGCACAGAGCTCACTATCTAGTGTGGCGAGGCAGACATTAACTGGCTCATCACAGGACTAAACAGAATGTCAAAACAGAATTGCTATAAAGGAAAGGAACTCAGTGTTTGATACAAACACTTATCAGAAGAACAGGATTGAATCTTGGTGATGGATGGGGAGCGGCTTATGTCAGAAAATGAACTTACTAAGGCCTCAAAAAAAGAAAAGTTTTCATTCACTGAGAATTAACAGATTCTAACAAAGGCAACCATGCTCTTTACTGATCAGCTGATACAGGTTTGGCACTGTGCTATACACATAATCTCTAATCTTTATCCTAAAAGGAGAAAGTCTCCACTTGATAAATGAAAAGTCTGAAGCGAAAAGAGGTTAACTAACTTTTTAATGGGGCTTAGTAACAAGTGAGATCTAAACTCATTCTCTTTCTATACCACCATGTTGCCCCCAATGCAGCATTTTCCCCTTCTTTCCTTTTTAAAAAAATTTTTACATTTATTTATTTTTGAGAGAGTGAGACAAAGTGAGAGTGGGGGAGGGGCAGAGAGGGAGACACAGAATCCGAAGCAGGCTCCAGGCTGTCAGCACAGAGCCCGACGCGGGGCTTGAACCCACAAACCGTGAGATCATGACCTGAGCCCAAGTTGGACGCTTAACCGACTGAGCCACCCAGGCGCCCCATATTTTCCCCTTCTTTCTTAAGGAAAGTTCAGATTTTAGAGTAGCAAAATGCCTGAAGGAATTTATATCCTCGACTACTATATTATTCACTTACCTTGGTTTGGTTAACTCATCAAGTCATATTTTGACTCAAGCAGTTCAGAACCCTATCATTTCATGGCCACTACAAGCTGCCTTTTCAAACACAGATATAGGAGACAGGTGTACAACTTGCCTAATGCCAGTAGAGGCTGGGCTGCAGCTCCGACTCTACTACTGAGCTGTGGGACTTAGACGGGTTACTTTCCAAATCTGTTTCCTTATCTGTAAAATGGGAATAAAAATGCTTAGACCTCATAAGGTTTTACACCAGCATTAAGACAACCCATGCAAAATATTTAACATAGGTCCTGACACATGGCAAAATGTCTAATGAGGGTTAACTATTATTTCTGTGGATCCCTGATGTTGGTTTATACTGGCCCTAAAAGACTATTCCAAAATTGAGTTAAGGCAGGTTTCTGCAGAACAGCTGAAATTTAAAGGTATGATTGACTGTAATATACTTTTTCTCCAGAAACAAATTTAAATAGTCTGGGCAATCTGGCGTACCACCTTAGCCTTTATTCACAGCTGCACAAATGGGAGCCTTTGAGGCAAAAAGAGACACTGCTTAAACAATTCTCGATGAAACTAGTTCCCCTTACGTTGGTAATAGGTCCCCTCCATTATTAACTACAGGGCATTAACTGGATAGGTCTTTTCAGTGAGAAAAGCAAAGTATTACTTGTAGTAAGCCATCGATAAGAGGGCTTTGTCAAAGATATTTTCCCAAATCCAAATAAGTGACCTCTTCCTTCCCCACTTGGTATGAGCCTGGAAAATGCGTATGAAATGGACTTGTGAGCTTAAACTTTCTCCTTTATCGCTGCAGACACTGCCTTTACAGTTCTCATTTTGGCAGACAAAAAATGACGACACCAGAAAGTCTCTGCATGACTGACAGGAAAGAAAGGGTCCGCTTCTGTGGGGCCTTAGCAAAAGCTGTACTTATAGAGGAATTTATGGTACTGGAAGACCTGTACTGGAAAAGGAGAAAGGACTCAAAATAATGAGTTTTGGACTTTCACTTTAAGAATCTAGAGAGTATTATGCTAAGTGAAATAAGTCAGAGAAAGACAAATACCAGATGATTTCACTCATACGTGGAACTTCAAAAACAAAACAAATGAACACAGAAGAGAGAGAGAGAGAGAGAGAGAGAGAGAGAGAGAGAGAGAGAGAGAGAGAGAGAGGCAAACCAAGAAACAGACCCTTAATAACCACAGAGAACAAACCGATGGTTACCAGAGAGGACTGGGTGGGGGATGGGGAAACAGTTGGCGGGGATTAAGGAGGGGGCACTGGGATGAGCACCAGGTGTTGTATGGAAGCGATGAATCGCTAAATTCTACACCTGAAACTAATTACACTGATGTTAACTGGAATTTAAATAAAAACTTGAAAAAGGAAAAAAAAAAAAAAACTAAGGCGAAAACAAAAGGTATATGGAAATCTCTGAACCTTTTACTCAATTTTGCTGTGAACCTAAAAATGCTCCAAAAAGTAAAATTTATTTTTAGAAAAGCAGATTAAATTCAAAGTAAGCCAGAGGCAAGAAAAAAGAGCAGGAACCAATGAGATGGAAAACAGAAAAAGAATAAAAATCAGAAGCTAATTCTCTGAGATCAGTACAATTGATAAATCTCTAGCCAGAGTGATCGGAAAAATAAACAGTGAAGACACAAAGTGCGACTATCAGACTTTACTGATTATCTTCCCACAAAGAAACTCCCAGGCCCTAGAAGGCTACACTGGTAAATTCTACCAAACATTTAAGAAAAGAGAGTAATATCAATTCTTCCAAAAAATGAGAAGCATCCATTTTAGAAAAAAGAAGTAAAACTATCTTTATTTGCAGGTGACACAATCATCTATGTAGAAAATTCTATGGAATCTACCAAAAGGCTACTAAATGAGTAACTTTAGGAATGCTGCAGGACAAAACAACCAACATACAAAATCAACTGCATTTTTATATACTATTGATGAATAATTGCAAATCAAACCTAAAATCAATATTATTTACAATAACATCCAAAGATGAAACACTTAGTGATAAATTAACAAAAATGGGGAACACTTATACACGGAAAACTACCAAATTTGTTGAAATTAGAGAGGACCTAAAGAAATGGAGAGAGATACCATGTCTGTGGGTTAGAAGACCTAATACTGTAAAGATGTTGATTCTCCCCAAATTGATGTGTAGATTCAATGCAATACCAGTCAAAACCGTAGCAGGCTTTTTAAAGAAACTGACAAAGTGACCCTAAATTTCCTCTGGAAATGCAAAGAATCTAGACTAGCCAAAATCACTTTGAAAAAGAACAAGTTGGAGGGCCAGTAGTATTGCCTGATTCCAAGAATTATTAAAAACTAATCAAGAAAATACAGTATTGGCATAAAATTATAAAACATGCAAACTTTTATCACTAATGCATAGTGAAAGAAAGTGGATCAGTGGTTGCCTGGGGGAAGGGGAGGGAAGGACAACAGGAGGGAGGGACTACGAAGGGGCAGGCAGTAAGAGTGATGGATGTGTTCATTATCTTGATTGAGGTGATGATTTCAGAGAAATATGCACACGTCAAAACTGATCAAATTGTACACTTTGACATCTGTCTGTTTAATTATACCTCAATAACAGATTTTCCTGAAATCAAATTTCTGTGGCTCATTGTTACAAAATGGGATGCTAGCAAAGCAACAGTTGAGGTAGAATGGGGGCAGGGAGACTAACAATCTTCATGGGAGACTTAAGAGCAAAAGCTATTTGAGGTCAAGTTCCTTCCCTGGTAGTGATGAAAGGAAAGCTCTTGCCTTCTATGTCCTATACCTCAACTAACTATATGGAACAAGAAGTTTTAAAGTGGTATGAGAGAAGATCAACGTGGTCCCTACTAGCTTCAGAGAACAAAACAATTGTCTGAACTTCTGGGAAAAATCTCCTTATCAGTACTTCTAGCATTATTTTGCCTACTCGATTCTTTACTACAACTACAGGGAAACTGCTACTACAGGCAACGACAGGGAACCTGCTAAACACAAAATGTGATCACAGCATTACCTTTTAAAAAGTCCTCTGATGACTATTCACTGCTCTGAACAACACAGTTCAGAAGATCTAGAGTGATCTGGTGACTACCTTTTCAACTTCAATTCTCACAGTGAAGAACTGACTTCACCGCCCCACCCCTGTCCTTTGTTAACTCTTACTAGTCCTTCAGAAGCCGGTTTTTAATAAACCTCGTGGAAAGTATCTCTAACCTTCTCAACTTGGAGTAATGTGAGCTCATAGGTGTGCCCAAGACACCTTGCATCTCCCCGTGTTGTAACACTTACCACATTCTACTCAAACTGTCTGTATCTGTATCCTCTATGAACACAGGTCAGATACCACGTCTCTCTTATTTACTTTTGCATCTCGAATGCCTAGTATAGTTTCTAACATATAGTGAACACTGATATAATAAAGCTTTCGTTTGGAGAAATGGTGAGGTTGCTCAAGTACTAGATTTGGAAGTAAGCCATATACAACACCTTCCGTTTCAAGCAGGCACGGACAATACATTAGTTATCCGGTAGCAGCAGCAGTAACTTGAGATCAATGGCGTGTTTACTGATGTAGGGGATCTGAATGACAGTTTCACTAGGTTTTCAGCAGTCTTGATACGTGGTAACCGCAGTAGTCGCTGTAAAATAGGGAAGGATGATAGTGCTGTATCTAGCTCCTTTCTCCCTACCCTCTGCCCACACAGTAGACATTAGTGACATCACCAGAGGGAAGTTGGACACCTATTCTGTAATCTTGATTCCAACTTAATGAAACATTACCAGCTAAGGAGAAAAATCTAACACTAATTTTGTCTCCCAGATTCTGGGGTTAGAGAAAGATGTACAATCTCAAGGGGTCCCTTAGCATTACAAGGCAATCTTACCATGTTTTCCTTTTTCCCTTGCTTTTACACTTTCCACAGAGACTATTTTAAGTTTCTTTCACTTTTTAAAGACCTTAGACTTCTCTATCTCCTCCTTCCCTTTCATTCTCAGCAGATAACCTCATCATATACTTTTTACACAGAAGACTGCCTTCAGGCAGGCACCCTCTCAGGAACTTTTCTCCACCTCACCTTCCTACAGCTGACAAATCCTCTCCTCCTATCTAAAGCCAATCTCTCATCTATGTTTTGGATATCATCCTTTCTTGGTTTTTGAGAAAACTTACTCCTTTGTTTGCTACCTTTTGTGTTTTCAACCTCTACTCCTGTACTGGCTCTTTTTCATCAGTACCTGCCACACACACTCTCTGACTAAAAAAGCAAAGTGCAACACATCAACCTCTCCTTAGACCCATGCCTAGACCTTTTAGTTATTGTTGTTCCTCCCCCTTTCGTGGCTAAATTTTCCAAAAGCATCGTCTGTATTTGTTATCTCCGATTTCTCACTTTCCGTTCTAATCTGACCTCCACCCTCAACACTACACCATAACCACTTTTGCTGAGGTCAATGACTTCCTTGTTGCAAAATGCAGAGGTTACCTCAGTACTCACCTTAATTGACCTCCCAAAAGTCGATCACTTCTTCCTTTTTTAAACAGACTCTCTTTTGGCTTCAGTGACACCACACTGTTGGTAGTTTTCTTCCTACCTGACTACTGCTTCTGTTTCCTGACTCACCCATGTCTACCAGGTGTTTAAAACAAATTTGGGGAATCTTGATTATGAGTTCAGATTTTCATCATATATAATTTAAATAGCTGAGAAGTTCAGTCATCCTTATACAGTCTTGTAACAGTATCTACATCAGAATACCCTGACTATAAAGTTTTTTGGAATAACAAAACACTTCCTTGGCAACAAAGTGTACCTATGTTTTTAAAGACATTACCATGCAATAATATTGTGTCACAGAGTCTGGCAGAAATAAAATTCTCATCATGGTATGTGTGTAAAGAACCATGCAGGTCACAAATAACTCTGCACAAAGCTTTTGTTTACCATACACAGTTGAGGTAATGCAAACTGACAAACCTAATTTATCATCACATCAAGGCTTGCCTAGCTTCACCTTTCCCTTTTAGCAAGAGTAATTTATCCAGTTTTGTTTTACTCTCTTTTCTTTACTGCAACAGCGAAGCCTGTTAACCGTTAAATACACAACAAAGATTTTTATTAAAATTATATTTTGCCATTATTTTTCTCATAAGTTGTTATGAAGCTATTCTTATTTTCTCTATATATGGCATATTCCACATATGTAATATATGTAAGTAATATATACTACAGATATAATACTATTTCACAATATTTTTTTAAAAAATGTTTTAAATGTTAATTTTTGAGAAACAGAGACAGAGACAGACAGAAAGACAGACCATGAATGGGGGAGGGTCAGGGAGGAGGAGACACAAAATCCAAAGCAGGCTCCAGTCTCTGAGCTGTCAGCACAGAGCCCAACGTGGAACTTGAACTCATGAACCGTGAGATCATGACCTGAGCCGAAGTTGGACACTTATCCAACTGGGCCACTCAGGCGCCCTCTACTTCACAATATTTTCTGGTGAGAGTTTAAATTAATACATTCTATCCAGAACCACGTTAGTGACTATGAAATGCTTTAGGATAGGTTGATTCCTGGTGCCTCTCAAATATGGGGGGTTTAGATTATGGTGGAGGAAAAAGTCTCTGTGAAATTCTAAATCAAATGGAACCCAAGAAGAGTTTTAAGATTACCCTATATTCTAACAAACTGCAGACTACCTTCTCTGACTCTACCTTGCTCCTTAATCAAAATTATTCTTAGAATTAAAAAAAAAAAAAAAAGTGATAATGCATGACTAATTTATGTCAATACACTGGTGAGTCTATATTAAGGGAAGAACTTAATTACTATAATATCACTTATTTCAACACTAGAGCATGACATTTTAGGGCTGGACACTGGACAGCTTTTCCAACTTCTTAAAAATTAAATGACATTACTGGCATTTGTGAAAGATAACCATGCTTCATTTCTCAAGTATCACTGTTCTCAATAACTAAGAGCCTCTGTTATTCTGATATGTTCTTATCTGTCTAGAAAATGATTGATGTAACGGTCTAGTTCTATCTTTAATATCAATAAATCAGCTAGTATTTACTTAGAAGCCATATTCCTAGCTGGGCATGCTAATGGTACAAAAAAGTGGAACTGTGGGTCTATGCCTACCTTAGGAGTCAGAGACTACATCTTACACGTATTTTTACCACAATGCCAAATGTGGTACTTCTCAACCTCAATAATTATTTGTTGTGATTGCTAAATTATTATGATAGCAGGTTATAAAATGCCATATTAAGACATAACTTGGAGAGTGTGGGTAAATGCAGCACATGTGTATACAAGAGAATATGCCTGGAGAGATTAATTATTATGGTGTATGGATTTCCCACAGGAATTTCCTCCCAGAAATCTAGGAGGTGATACTTTGGAAAAGTATGGATCCCATGACATTTGTGAGTCTTTGCTGAAATAATGTAAA
Organism: Puma concolor; assembly: GCF_028749965.1. Taxonomy (NCBI): domain Eukaryota; kingdom Metazoa; phylum Chordata; class Mammalia; order Carnivora; family Felidae; genus Puma; species Puma concolor. Next base: position 18,354,554 of record NC_141668.1, on the reverse strand, counting down.
GTTCCTGGCACATAGTGAGCACTCAATAATGCCAAATGCTTTTATTAATATTAATAGAGGCCTCAACAGTTCTCATTTGAATAGCTTTCTACCCAATTTCTCCACATTCAACAATTCAACAAACGTGAATCAAGTTAATCAATGTTCCTAAAAAGTAAGACTGATCGTGCTACTCCTTTACTGAAAAAATTTCAACTACTCCCTTTTTTGAACAGAAAATCCTCAGCGTGACACTCAAGTCATCTTCCATTCAACACCAACTTGCCATTCTGGTTGTTTCATCTCATATATACAACGCTCCCAACACATCAGTGCTTTCCCACTTCCGGGAAACTTCATGTTGTTGTCTTTCTTTGGCATGGTTACCCCACTTCCGTTCGTGTCTTGATCTGCTAAAATTCCACTTACTCTCCCAGACCTATTTTTCTCTTGTCACACTTTTACCTGATACTCTTTTTTCTCTCCTTGATACTCTTGATATAGAATTCCCTCCTTTTAATCCTCAAAGTTCTTGTTGATGTCTCTTACTACACTACATTTACCTTTCTTCAATCATGTATTTATTACTTACATACTTCAATGAAAACTCCATTAAAAAAAGGGCCATGCCTTATTTATATATACTGCCTATGTAATGTCTATGGGCAACTTGTGCCTTACAGCCCATTTTAATGAATTGGGGCAGTCATTTATACCACCTTTGTCACACTATGGAACCTGTTGCTTACCATAACAACTATCACTCCCCACAGAGGTATTTTAAAAACATTATTAGTGTGTCTGAAAGTCAGAGTCTCAGTGTTGGAAAGGACTCTGAAGGTCATCCAACCCAACCACTCACTCTGTGTTTGAATCCTTGCCTGTGTATGCCCAACCTAAAACTGAACCTCTCTAATGAAAGGCAATTCAAGATCTTACTGATCAGCTCATTCCTTTAGAATGCTGGAAAATCCACTGTTTACCAGTTCTAATTCTATTCCTTGGGGACACATGGAACAGGTATAATATACCAATTATGTTTAGCAGCCATATCACATTATAACTAAAGTGAAATCTTTTTATATGATTTGTTGTTATCCTGACCTTCAGTTACTGGTATTTCTGAGTATACAAGTAGGGACATTATATTAATTGCTCTTAAATTTCATCTTATAATGGTCATCTTATTTTTCTAGGCTGCCAAGTTCTTTCTAGATTCTTATTAAAAGGAATTTGTTAGTTCTGATCCCCACCCTCCATCTAGCTGTACCTCACGTATCTTCATCATGTGACCTAAGACATTTATTAGAAAAAGAGAAAAGACTGAGGAATGAGCCCCACCAGGATTCAGGAAACTTCCTTCAGTTTGCTACATAAAGAAAGAGCTCATTTAGATACCACCGCCATTCAGTCTTGAATCTCATTCATTACACTTTTATCCAACCATCCTTTACCATCATTCATCCAAGCATAACATTAAAACATAAAAATTTCAATGAAATGTTTGAGATTTCCTTTATCTAATGGTCTAGGAACTACAAAAAAAAAAAAAAAAAAAAGGGAAGTTAGCATAGCGGGATTTATTTCTAATTGATCCCTTCATAAGTGTTACAAACAACCCCATGACCACCACAAATACACTTAAAAAGTAATACGGTCATTAAATAAAATTTGGAAAAATAAAAGATCTTTCTCCTAGTAGTGAGTCTTGCCATCTAAAATACAACCATCATTACTAACTTGCTGTACTTTGGTTTACATTTTTTCCTGTGAAAGTAGTTACTTAAAGGGGCGCCTGGGTGGCGCAGTCGGTTAAGCGTCCGACTTCAGCCAGGTCACGATCTCGCGGTCCGTGAGTTCGAGCCCCGCGTCAGGCTCTGGGCTGATGGCTCGGAGCCTGGAGCCTGTTTCCGATTCTGTGTCTCCCTCTCTCTCTGCCCCTCCCCCGTTCATGCTCTGTCTCTCTCTGTCTCTCTCTGTCCCAAAAATAAATAAACGTTGAAAAAGAAAAATTAAAAAAAAAAAAAAAGTAGTTACTTAAAGAAGTTATAATCACACTACTTATTATACATCATATGAGATACCTTGCTATCTTTCTTGAAAGCTACATAATATTCTGTCAAGCAGATGTGCCCCAGTTTACCTAAATATTTTCCTAATTCTGGACATGTAGATTAATACCAAATACCCTATACCACTGAAGTTCTTATTTTATAGAATGTAACAATATCATATTCCATCAATTCAAAAGCACACATTTTCCTGTATTTTAACATCTCTGAAATTGGGTCACAAAATGCGGGGCAGGGGTGGTGGTGGAGGAAAGCCTTACCACTGTGCCTTGGTGAAAAGGGGGAAGGGTAACTTACAGGTTGATTATGTGCTTTAGAAAAACAAGAACAGTCACTGCCTATGCCTGGCTTTACGACAGAAACTAAAATATGACTGGGTCAAAATACCAGAATGTGTTGTAGTACAGAATTATACTATGCTGAAGTTGGAGAACATAAAATGGTGAAATTCCAAGAAAATCAGACCTGCTCACATTAAATTAAACCAGAATATTTCATATTTTCTTTCCTTGGCATGGTTACCCCACTCTGGTAACTCATGGTTACCACAATGTAATGAAAATAGTAAAAAATTAAAACCAATAGGAACACATTAAACCCCAATGCTAATCCTAAATGTCTGGAAGTTCTCACTTCATCCAAATTGTGTCCACAAACTTGAAAAGGAAAGCAGACTGACCTCCAGTACAAGTAATAGATTCTCAGGGACACACTCCTGATGTGCCTGCCTCAACTTTTGTGAAAACAGAGACAGACAACTCAAAAAAGCTCAGAAAACCAACTGTACTGGCCAACTACATGAACTACACAGTGTTACTGAAGCATGCCCTTGTGATTGACTTACATGTTGCCCTACTATAGTGCCACTGCGGCAAAGAGATTACCTCGTCCATCACCATTCTATCCTTCCTCTTTATCAACAAATCCTGACTTTATTAAGTTGGCAATGTGCTCAGCTACCACACATTTCCCAGCAACTCAGTACCTAGGAGGAGCCGATAGGTGAGAACACAAGTTGAATGGTGCCTCAAAGACTTACCGGAAGATCTACTTCTCTTATTCCTGTTTGAATGAGAGAATGGTGGCTGAAATTCCAGCAGCGATTCTGACCATGAGGTGATCCTGAAGACAGAAGTGACTAAGAACGGAGGAGCTCAAGTATCTCATGGGAAAAGGAGCTTGAGTACCTCATGACCATGAAGCCACTGCACCAGGCGTGGACTGCCTGCTTCTCGATTTCTTTTACAAGAGAGAAAAAAAAGTCACTCTCTTGTTCAATCATTTATTCTCTCTGGGGAAAGGTTTATTAAAAGTTTCTTCTCCCCCACTGTCTCCTCTTAGTGGCAGAATCCACTTCCGTTGGAGGAAAACAAAAGTGATCCACTATTTCTCTACCCACAAAGGATCAACCACTTTATGTGGAGACAGAGTCACAGAGAGACCAAAGGCACATTTCTGCCTCAAGTTAGAATTTTTTAAGTAGTGTTTTAGAACGAGGCAACAGAGAATATAAAAGATATCACATCAGGCCAAGAGAGCCACCAGAAACTAGAATTCTTCTAGTGTAAGACAGGTGATATGTGTGGTCAGGAGCAATCCTCACGTCCTGTGTGTCTGCACACCCTCAGTCTGGACAGCTTTCTTCCCCTTTCAAGGATAAGTAACAGAAGAAAAACAATATGGGGCGTGTGTGTATGAAAAATACAAGAAAACTACAGCAAAAGAAAAATCATACTGAAGACTCAAGAAACTTAATTTTAGAAAGCACTCAGAGTGATCAAGATGGAATCCAAAAGACATTGTTTCTATGAAAAAAGTATCTTAAGAAGAAAACAAGCAAACATGCAAAGTGAACAAAATGAGATCCAGGATGATGGAAACAGGAAGCTGGCTGAGAAAGTGAAATCTGGCAGGAGAATTAAAACTGCAAGTGAAAGATTAAAATCTGCACTTACATCAGGAGAGCTGGGCAGCCCTACCAACTCTAAATTAAGAAAACGTAATTAAAGAATTGACAATAAGCTTAAGAAATTCTCCCAGAATACTGAGGTGATAAATGAAAATGCTTAAAATGATATAAAGACAGTAAAGTAAAAATCTATAAATGATACAAAGTCAGAACAAAGGGAAACAGTTATAAATGTAAACTTTTTTGGGCTCAAACAAACAAAAAACCTGAGCCCGCAGATCTGCAGATCGTAAAAGCTCACTGTATTATGGACAAAATTCAATAGAACACCCCCGCCACTCCACTCCCCCTGCCCAGTAATACAGTTTTGCAATTTCTGTTTTACAAGGACAGAAACAAAAAAAATAAAATAAAATAAAAAAATACATTAACTCTAAAGAAAATTAAATTAGCCTGGTCTCTCTCTACAACACTGGATTCCAGAGGACAAGAGAAAGAAGCTATGTATAGTAATGATATCCAGAGAGGACTTGGGGATCAGGTATAACCCTCTGAGGAGAGTTACTGACAGCAACACTAATGGGGGATGTATGAGGTGTCCTTTAGACATGTTGAAGGTAGGCAGAAGGTTGAGAATCTCTGATCTGCAGTTGAGAGAGAATAAATTATGACTCATGCATTCCACACCAAGCAAATCAACACTCATGTGAAGGCAAAGGCAGCCTTGGGTACCAGCAAATCAGAAAATACACCACTGCGGTTCCCAGGAGGGGAGAAGGAGGAGGTAAGCGGCACCTTAAGACGTCTAGTGCAGTGAAGTCTCGGGCACTTCACTCTCAGCATCCCAAAGGGTTTTTGTTTATAATGGTTATATCTATGGTTATTTATCAAGTTAGAAATTAAAGTAAAAAACTTAAAATATTTACTCATTCATTTAGAAATAACAAAAAGCAGCACATTGCATGTTAACGTAAATGAGATTTTTAAAAATAAAAAATAACTATATTCCTCCTCTCCTTCTCCCCCCAAAAAGTGAAGGGTGTACTACTGTATTACTTTTTTGGGGGGGGCGGGGAATCTTTTTAATGTTTGTTTTAATAGAGGGCAGCTGCCTTCTCATATCTGCTTCCACATTCAATTTGTTTTGACATATTGTTTTGGCCAAAATATATGATGAAAATTTGGCCTCTCACAGATATGTAGTTGAACAAGTAAAAAATTTAACATGCTTTTAACAACCTTTTCAGTTAATTATGGCTTTTCTCTAACACTACACCAAAACTCAACAAGTGGTAGTTTGTTAATTATTTACATTGTGGAAATCTGACACTGTATCAATGAATTTCATACTCTTACATTAAAACCATCAATTTACAATTTGAATGGATCTTTTATATATGCATGATTTTGTAATGTCATGCATTGGTCATTTAGAAAATATTGGTTTACTGAGTGATGTAGATCTTCCAAATGTTGACACATTTCTTTCTTCAATATCAAAACAATCATATTCATTGATGACACTTCCAATCTCATCAGTAAACTAAGTATTGGAAAGCTGTCAGGCTCTAGCTGGCAGATATAAATGTTCCAAAATTTGAATTTTCTTTTAAAGCTTGAATTTTACCACTGGCTATAAAAACTACTAGCTGTTTTCCTTGAATTGACAGGCTCACTAACTTCATTTTCAAGAAAATATTTGCCCGGACACCTGGGTGGCTCAGTCGGTTAAGCATCTGACTTCGGCTCAGGTCATGGTCTCGCGGTTTGTGAGTTCGAGTCTTGTGTCAGGCTCTGGGCTGACAGCTCAGAGCCCGGAGCCTGCTTCGGATTCTGTGTCTCGCTCTCTCTCTGCCCCTCCCCTGCTCACGCTCTGTCTCCTTCCGACTCAAAAATAAATAAAACGTTGAAAAAAAATTAAAAAAAAAGAAAATATGTGCCAAATACCCAAGGTCTGAATAACCAAATTAATAACTTGCAGGGTTTTGCTCCATAAAAAAGGCAACTAGGTCAGGTTATCTTTAAAGATAAAGAATGAATCTTGGATTTTGTTAAGTAACATTAACAAAAAGAAAGGCAAACAAAAATCCAAATAGAAGCTGCTACCTGAGCACACCTACAAACAAAATATGAGAAAGTGTGAAAAACATAAACAAATGGGCAAAAATATATCAGGCACACAGTCTAAAAAATTAATATTAATACAGGCGCCTGTGGTGGCTCAGTCAGTTAAGCGTCCGACTTCAGCTCGGGTCATGATCTCACGGTTTGTGGGTTCGAGTCCCACGTCTGGCTCTGTGCTGGCAGCTCGGAGCCTGGAGCCTGCTTCCGATTCTGTGTCTCCCTCTCTCTCTCTGCCTCTCCCCCACTTGTGCTCTGTCTCTCTCTCTCTCAAAAATAAATTTTAAAATGTAAAAAAAATTAATATACAACAAAGTTAAATTCAAGACAAAGGAAAGTATATGCAAAAAAGATGTCCATTCAACATTTTAAAAATGTTTGTTAGTCGTGAATCTACCTGAAGAATACCAAGAAAACAAGTGACAAAAATAGCATGGTAGCTCAGTCTTTGGTGGGTGAGGATATGGCAGGCGTGATTAATAATCACTATGATGGAATTAATATATACTGAACTTTGTGCTTTATGGAAACTACACCTTTAACTTCCACTGATTAACAAAACTTGATTATAACAGACCAAAGAAAACCTCAATACATTCCAAAGTTTAAACCATAGAGAACCTATGGTTCTCTAATCCCAATGCAATAAAAACTAAAAATTAATACTAAAAGCTTTAGTACAAACACAAACCAGGACCAAAAAAACCAAAGGAACAAACAAAAATAACATACAACCAAACCAACAGTAAATGTTCTAAATTACCGATGAAGCAAAGAAGAGCTTAATACTGGAATTACTATTTTGAAAATAAAGGTAAAAATATTAAATTATTATATTAAAGGTAAGAATATTACTTATGGATAGACCCAAAACCGTGGAAAACCACAGCTTTTGTGAAATGCTAGTTAAATTAATGTAAAATTACATGGCTTTTAAAAAATCTGTCAGTTATTGAGGTGCCTGGGTGGCTCTGTCAGTTAAATACCCAACTCTAGCGCCTGGGTGGCTCAGTCGGTTAAGCGTCCGACTTCGGCTCAGGTCACGATCTCGCGGTCCGTGAGTTCGAGCCCCACATTGGACTCTGTGCTGACAGCTCAGAGCCTGGAGCCTGCTTCGGATTCTGTGTCTCCCTCTCTCTCTGACCCTCCCCCGTTCATGCTCTGTCTCTCAAATCAATAAACATTAAAAAAAAAAAATTAAAAAAAAAATACCCAACTCTTGATTTCGGCTCAGATCATGATCTCATGGGTTCCTGAGATGACACCCTGTGCGTCCGGTTGCATGCTGACAGCACAGAGCCTGCTTGGGATTCTCTGTCTCCCTCGCTCTCTGTCCCTCCCCCACTGGTTCTCTCTCTCTCTCTCTCTCTCTCTCTCTCAAATAAATTTTTAAAAAGTCAGTATTTTGCTTCACACTGGACTTTGAAAACATTTATAATTTTACCACGATCTTGCAACAACAAAAATTCTAAGTACTAATTCTGATAACTTTCCATATTGGCTACAAGGTAATGACAATTTTTACAAATTTAAAAATCCATTTAAAAAAATGTACAGAAACCTCATCCAATCCACCTTGTTTCCAAAGAAAATTAATCTCACAACATCTGAATTCAAATTCAAAAGTCTATTTTTCTAGTTTTGTAAAAATCAATAATAAGACTTCATTTAACAATTTTAAGGAAAAAATCCAGTATTTATATGTACACACACACACACTCCATTATTTCCTTTAGAATAATTATTCACAAACCTACTCAAAATATATCCTTATAAAAAGCATGTGGAATGAACAAAAATTAAGGACAATGTACAACACTTTCAGGACTAACTGCAGAAATCTCCAAGCTTATTTTAAAAAATAAGTCTTAATATTTTTAGTCAAAGTCTAGGAGTCCAAGCAGGTGCTGAATTCATCTTTCATTTTAAGCAAACTGGCCAACTAATACCTGGTTTTGGAGGTACTCTAATAATTTGACGGGTTCCTCCTGAATAACAAATTATAAAAGAAACAGTGAGCAATGTTCTATGTCAAAGGTAAAGAAGTCTTATAATGACAAACTATTTTTTAATTATGAAGCTTGAAATGATTATTTACATGATTAAATCAAAGTGGACGGGCATCTCTTTTATTTGATCTCTTTAATTTTTGTATTACACCTGAGAAGCAGTTAAAAGCATTTATGAACACAGAACATCCCTAATGTACTGGGTGACAAGAGTTAAATCCCAAGACAGTGTCCCAGCTTCCCCCACCTCCACCCAGATCCAGACCCCTTTTCTGCCAGTTTGCTAATACCAAGATGAAGGTCAACTGGTTCACTGTCTCTGTTAACACTTTCCTTCCTGTTCAGAATGTGGACACTTCTTTTCCTGCCATTTAGATTCCAAATCTTGCCAGTGACTTTCAGCTCAAGCTGATACTCCTTAATCTGATCCTTGATTTCATCTTCTGGATAAAGAATAGCTACAAGCTCTTTCTATATAAACTCTTAGCATCATATGCACAGCTCTAGATCTTTTCTAAAACCTTCAAGCATTAAAGAGATTTTTCATTCACTAGCCATTTATTTGGTCATTTATTCAACAAATATTTATGAGTTCCCACTAAGAGCTAGACATCATTCTACATGGTAGAAACGTACAGAAGTGAACAAAAAAGACAAGTTCATGAGGTCAAGTAATGGCTGTCATTCACATAGCATGAGCTGTGCGGTCACCGTGGTTCTAAAACTTTCTCTTGACAACAGGTTTGTACTAAGTCACACAAAAACCGAAACTCCATTTCTCTATTCCCTCAGTCTTTCAAAAATACTCATCATATAATGGAATGAGTGGTTTATGGAATCCAACAGATCTAGAGACAAATCTTGGTCTGACATTTACTAGCCTGGTTACCCTGGGCACATTACTTAAATTTCTTCCATCTTCATTTACCGGTATTACCCATAAAAACCATGTTTCATGGTATCTTTTTAAAATCAAACGTTTATGAGAATTAAAAGAAAATGTAGACAAAGTACTCAGCAAATAACCTAATATTACATGGTGGCCATTAGAGTATCATTATGTTTATTTGTTGTTTTTTTAAAATATTTATTGAGAGAGAGAAGAGAGCACGTGGATACGCGCATGGGGGAGGGGAAGAGAGTGGGAGAGAGAATCTCAAACAGGCTACACACTGTCAGCGCAGAGCCCGATGCAGCGCTTGAATTCACGAACCACGAGATCATGACCTGAGCCAAAATCAAGAGTCGGACGCTTAACCAACTGAGCCACCCAGGCGCCGCTCATTATGTTTACTTGTAACACAGGGCAAGTATTAGTGCTTTATCTATATTCTAGGGATATTGTTATTCTAATCACTTACGTGGTCCAGAGAGTAAATTTCTTCTGGTGGGCTGCTAATACTACTTCACTTTAAGTATAGCTTTTGGAAGTTTAAGGCAAATAAGGGACAACAGGTTAGGTACAATGGTGAATAAAAAAATTTCAACGGGCTTTGTGATAGGAAGTGCTCAACTCTAACATCCACGGTCCAAACAGAGGAGTACAATTTACTTGGTGTAGTTTACTTAGTATTTCTATTTTTGTGCATGTCTCAATCTTGCTCTCACTAGATTCTTCCAGATTTTTTAAAAGTTTGCCTTATCTAGATAGTCTCCTAAATGGTTTTAATATGCAATAAAAACACATTTACAAATATGTATATACTGTTGAAAAGTTTCAGATGTCTTGTCTGTAATAGCAAACCTTTTATATGCTTTTCAGAAGTATGGTTTGGTGGAGATATTTACTAGATCCAGACCTTCTTTCAGGCCTCTACTACACGTTAGGTTCATTTGGATAATAAATATTCAGATTGAGATAACATTCTTTATAATATTTCCAAATGGAACGGTCATCTGACTCCTGCAGAGAACTTTTTTTAGGACTTTTTTCAGGGGAAAAGAAGCAAGTAATTTGCTTCCTTTGATCTCCAAGATATCTACATGTTGCTGCAACTGAGTTCTAAGGCATAAGCACATACTGTTCTGTCACAAGAAACCAGTGTCCTCAAAAACTACTTAACAGAGACTAGACTAAATTAGCATATGTGTGACTATTTTGTAGCACAGCATGTAAGTTAATACTGGAAACCTAACTGATAGAAGAATGCATAAAACTATTAAATTTAACAAATTCCATAATGTTGAGTCAATGTTCCCAGTAATCCAGTTACAGCTAAGTATTTATTATCTTTCCTCACTTGGAGTTCAGAATTTCCTTAAGACTATGGTATTTAGTATTTTTGTAATGACAGAGCCTTTAAGAAATTGGATGAATGCTATGGCCCCTCCTCCCACAATTATCCCTCTGTCTTCTCTCCCCTGCTCTTTGAGGTTAAAAGTTCTTGCCTTAGGATATAACTTTGCCAATAACATAACATAACATAACATAACATAACATAACATAACATAACATAACATAACATAACATAACATAACATAACATAAAAATCATGTATTACTGCACTGCTGACATTAATGGATAAAGAGAACCAGAGTTATAAATTACAACATAGCAATGGCTTCACATGTATAATTTACCATTGAGAGGCAAAGCAAATAAAAAAAAGGTGATTATATAAGTAGATGGCACAACAGAAAAGTAGGTCTGAGAAATATATAATCAACTTGCTCTTACTTCTACATATTTTCTTTAAAGTTAACAGAAGAAATCTGCCACACCAAATGCATCAAACTTTCAATATTATAAATATGAACTCATTTCAAAGTAATGAACAGTAATAATACCCATAATAATCATTTATTTAATGGGCACCTATTTAGTAAATATGTAATAATGCATCCACTGAAAACATTTTAAATTTGTTTTGAATAGCTTCTTATTACTAGTTAGTTAAAACCATTACTCAGATGATCCTGACCAAAGTGGTCACCTAAAAGCTACCAGGATCAGTCACCCCAGACATGTTACCTACTGAGGGTTATTTTCACTGACAAAATCACTACAAATAGTAGTAATGTTAAGAAACTTCAGGGGCGCCTGGGTGGCGCAGTCGGTTAAGCGTCTGACTTCAGCCAGGTCACGATCTCGCGGTCCGTGGGTTCGAGCCCCGCATCAGGCTCTGGGCTGATGGCTCAGAGCCTGGAGCCTGTTTCCGATTCTGTGTCTCCCTCTCTCTCTGCCCCTCCCCCGTTCATGCTCTGTCTCTCTCTGTCCCAAAAATAAATAAATGTTAAAAAAAAAAAAAAAAAAAAAAAAAAGAAACTTCAATGGTAATAATGCCTGATAATTTGGCACAATTTTTTTTTTAACAAAGAACCTGCTCATGGTAAAAAAACAAACAAAACACATATAACTTGTTTAAGGATGAGAACTACAAAATAAAGCAAAGCCCTGCGTTTTTATTTTTTGTTTTTTTTGTTTAAATAAGTTTGTTTATTCTGAGACAGAGTGCATTTGGGGGAGGGGCAGAGAGACGGGAAGAGAGAATCCCAAGCAGGATTCTCACTGTCATGCGGGGCTTGATCCCATGAATGGTGAGATCATGACCTGAGCCAAAATCAAGAGTCGGACGCTTAACTGACTGAGCTACCCAGGTGACCCAAAGTCCTGTGTTTTTAACATAGTTCATGTAAATAGCTATGTTTTTCTGTCTCTGGGATTCTTAATTTAGGACTATTCAAGGTTCTGGAATTATATGTTCAAATTATACATTCATGTTCATTAAGTTACTCGCCAGTATCACACAGAACTAATGAAAATCAAATAAAATATGAACCAGAGAAAAATTTAAATGCGAATGTAATGCGTAACTTTTTATTTTTGTAAGTATTTTTTTTTTAATTTTTTTTTCAACGTTTATTTATTTTTGGGACAGAGAGAGAGACAGAGCATGAATGGGGGAGGGGCAGAGAGAGAGGGAGACACAGAATCGGAAACAGGCTCCAGGCTCTGAGCCATCAGCCCAGAGCCTGACGCGGGGCTCGAACTCACAGACCGCGAGATCCTGACCTGGCTGAAGTCGGACGCTTAACCGACTGCGCCACCCAGGCGCCCCTGTAAGTATTTTTAACTAATAAAAGTGTTAAGCATTTACCTTCTTTACTAACAAAAAATGTTTTTAAATGAAGGTCCATGAAAGGTAAGGCCCCAAATTTTATGGTATGTTCCCTTATCTATATATTACAAGAACTTTGTTATTTTTTTTAAAGAGCGAGAAAGAGCGTGAACAGGGGCCAGGGGTTGGGGGGTGGGGGGAGGCAGAGAGAATCTTCAGCAGGCGTAAGCACAATCTATGCTCATTGTGGAGCCTGATGTAGGCTTTGATCCCACAACCCTGGGATCATGACCTGAGTCTGAGTTGGATGCTCAACCAACTGAGCCACCCAGGTGCCCCTACATAGAACTTTTAATGTAAGTTTGTTTTTTTTTTTTCAAGATGACTATTTCGGTCACTTAGTTTTATATAGTCGATTTACTTAATAAAAGCTCACTTTATTTTTCTTCTTTGGAGGTTTTTTTCTTTAATTTTTTGTTTTTAACATTTATTTATTTTTGAGAGTGAGCGAGCGGGAGAGGGGCAGAGAAAGCGGGAGACAGAGACTATGAAGTAGGCTCCAGGCAGAGGTGTCAGCACAGAGCCCGAAGTGGAGCTCGAACTCACGAACCATGAGATCATGACCTGAGCCGAAGTTGGACACTTAACCGACTGAGCCACCCAATTACCCCTCTTCTTTGGCAGGTTTTAAAGCCATTAGTCACACTTAGAAATTTTCCTATGGAAACAGTGAAGTATTAAAATTTTTACTGGTGGTATAAAATTGAAATTTTTACAAAATGCATGTATTTATATTTAGAAAGACTACCAAAATTTTAAAAATCCACTCAAAACATTATTACTAGTATCTCAATTTGGAAAAATTAATATGATCAAAAATTAGCCTCATTTTCAAGAAAACTAATTCATGGCTCCACAGCTGGAATTTATTCCTAAAATCTTAGGTAGCCAGGGAAATATCTTCTGTCAGGATCCCATGATTTACATTCCTAAAGTCTGTATCTGTAAATAAACCCATGATAGGAAAGGAGTGGGAGAAGGGAAGGAAAGGAGGGAGCAAGGGAGAAAGAAGGGGAAGAGTAATTCAATTCCTACAATTTTAAACGCAATCTCTACAGAAATCTATTGAGTGGGAAGGGGAGGGTGTACATATTTTCTTAAGATTTGTTTTTCTGTCACCATCGTACAGGAGTGACAACTTGAATTCATGTTATAGGTTTTATTCCTGACACAAACGCTTGTTTCACTGTTTTCCAGTACCATCAAAAATAACATAAAGGGGGGCGCCTGGGTGGGTCAGTGGGTTAAGCATTTGACTTCGGCTCAGGTCATGATCTCATGGTTTGTGAGTTCGAGCCCTGCGTTGGGCTCTGTGCTGACAGTTCAGGGCCCGGAGCCTTCTTTGGATTCTGTCTCCCTCTCTGTCGCTCCCCTCCTCACGCTCTGTGTCTCTGTCTCTCAAAAGATGAATGAACGTTAAAAAAAAAAAAAAAACTTAAAAAAAAATAAAGGAAAGATGACGTAACCCCTTAAAATTAATGTTATAATTTTTCCCATGAGCATACAGACTTAAAAAAACAAAAACAAAAAAAACTTCATAATCATTTTATCTAAGATGTGTCTTGTTCCTCATTTGTGTTTACTGATTTTGAATAAAAGATGGGGACCCTGTATGTCCAATTTTGGGTGTTTTCAGTTGTGAAAACTTGTATTTCTATTTATTGGTTCAAACTGTATGTTCTTCCCTATCTTTTGCTGGTTCCATCTCAATGCTTTACCTACTGTAATAATCTTCAATTTTCCCCCTATCTATTTCATTTGTAGCTCTGAAAAATTTCAATGCAAATGATGGGAAAAGAGTACTCTCCTGGATGGGTCAGATCAAATCCTGTCCTTCTACTTACGAGCTGTAGGATTTCAGGCAAGTTGCTTAATTTTCATTTCTCTAACTATAAAATGGAGATTAAGCCTACCTGGGTAGATGTGAGATTAAATTATATGCATATCTATATTAATTTATTATACAGGACCATACCTTGCACAGGGTAAGTACTCAAAGAGAAGGCATTCTGTTCCCATTCTTCCATTTCAAAAAAAATTTTTTTAATGTTTATTTTTGAGAGAGAGAGAGACAGACAGACAGAGAGAGAGAGAGACAGAGTGTGTGCGGGGAAGAGGCAGAAAGAGGGAGACACAGAATCCGAAGCAGGCTCCAGGCTCTGAACTGTCAGCACAGAGCCTGACGTGGGGCTTAAATTCACAAACAACAAGATCATGACCTGAGCTGAAGTTGGATGCTTAACCGACTGAACCACCCGGGTGCCCCATTATCGTCCGTTTTGAATTTGATGTTCTATAGCACTGATTCTCCTCTCTACTGCAATCAAATATGGCTACTTCTTGGCTCTTAAAGCAGTCTACTATTTTTATATAGTTGTAGAATTTAAACACATTTGTATAGTTGCTTTCTAAGTTTTATTTGTATGCCATGTTTTAAATAGGAAAATAATTTATTCAGAACCTATACAACTACCTTATTTGTTGTTTATCCTGTACAGCCTTTTAAATGAACCTACTGAAGAAAATGGATCCTCAGAAATATTCACTGTTGTTAAGTTCTATGCTTACTAAGCACTATAAGTGCTTAATGGTATCTGCTGAATGAATTATGTATGAACCAGTGAAAACTGTACTAACTAGCCTTCTCTTTCTCTTCCAGAGTTTGAAAATCAAGTGAGGTTGTGGGACTGGCATTAGGACTGGAGAGAGAATAATTCTGGAACACTCTGGTGAAGAATGACCTTTGATAACCGAAAAGATTATAGATTGTAGAATTCCCTTTCAGTTTAATGATTTAAATCAGTTCTTATCTGCATGTATATAAGCAATGATTCTTATTTTTCAGAATAATTCTAGGCCTCTTGCCTAAGCTTCAGATTTACTATTAAGACTCTGCTTTCTCTTTTAGAGAATTTCATTGAACTTTCTTTCTCATCCCCTTATCTACATGTGGCTTTTCCAAGTCTTGTTCTTCCTTCAATATCTTTACAGCAGAAAGATTTCTGAATCATATTTCCGGAAATGTTGAGCCCCAAAATAAGTGTTATGTTTGATCACACATGTTAATTACTTTAGATCTCAAAATCTTGAGGAGAAAGAAATAAAATTTAGTTTATTAGACAAGCCAGTTTTTGTAACTTCAGTGTTATACAGGGATGAGCAAACTCTGACCCATGGGTCAAATCCGGCCTGCTGCCTGGTTTTGTAAATAAAGTGTAACTGGAACAGAGACATGCTTATCTGCTTATATATCATCCATGGCTGCTTTTGCATAACTTCAGAGATAAATACTGATGATAGAGACTGTAGAGCTCACAAAACCTAAGACAGCCTTGGCCTAAGACTCCTCTTAGGAATGGATTTACATAAAAGCAACTCAAATAGCAGACATGCGCTATGCAGTTATAATCTGTTAGGTAATGCTATGCTGAATCTTACATTCAGTATCTCTTTTAAAAATGAGATAAAACATCTGAATTGGTTATTACTACAATCCCTACTTGCAGATGAGAAAGCTGAGGCTCATGGAATTAATCAACTTGGTCAAAGTTAGTACGTGGTAGGGTTGGCACTCAAACCCAGGTGTGCTGGAATGCAAAGTGAAAGTATAATTACTCTTCTAAAGAGAGCTTTAAAGTAAATAATAAAGGTGTTTTCCAAGGAATTGGTCTGCAGCTGGAAAGCTTTCAATTTTATTGGTTTGATGGTCCACGTGCTTTCATACTTTTTTAAGCAATGTGGCATTAAGTATAGATTTTAATATTTGTTCATTATTACCAGTGAAAAAGCAGTGATGCTGCTTATTCTTCACAAGAAAACAAGCATAAAACTACCTTCACTTTTACTCAGACTGTATGGTTTTAAAAATTCATCACTGAAATTCTAAAGTGATGGCCATGAGAGGTTACAAGCGGAAGGTGGTGTTATATCTAGGCAACTATCGTCACTATCATTGTATTCCACAACTATTGTAATAGTATGAAAAAGTTGGGCGGAACTTATTGAGTTTAAAACAAAGACTTTGAAAACAGCCATTTTCAAGAGAGGAAATGAAGGAACATCATTTATACGAAAAACAACTGTCACAAAGAGGAATATGGTAAAACAACTTTGGAAACAACAAAGCAAGGGTTAGTTCCTAGAATACCAATTCAACCCAAACTTAACTATACGGCAGAAAAGAGACAATGTGATAAATACTGGAAACACAAGATGATTTTTTATCTTCAAAAAGTTCACGGCATAATAATGGAGAATAGGCAGGTAAAAATTCATATGGGGCTCTTAATTACAAGCAGTGGAAAGCAATTCATAATGATGAACAGAAATGGAATGCATTAAACAAATAATAACATGGGGCGCCTGGGTGGCGCAGTCGGTTAAGCGTCCGACTTCAGCCAGGTCACGATCTCACGGTCCGTGAGTTTGAGCCCCGCGTCGGGCTCTGGGCTGATGGCTCAGAGCCTGGAGCCTGTTTCTGATTCTGTGTCTCCCTCTCTCTCTGCCCCTCCCCCGTTCATGCTCTGTCTCTCTCTGTCCCAAAAAAATAAATAAACGTTAAAAAAAAAAAAAAAAAAAAAATTAAAAAAAAAAAAAAGTATCTCTCAGAATTATTGTGAAGGTTGAAGAACCAAGCTGAGTAAACGTACAGCAATGAAAGAGGCTTAAAAACAAGAAATAAAACCAAAATGTTCAGAGAATCATCTGGGCACAGAAGAGAGGCCACAATGGACACAACACTACTTCTCTTTTTGAAATTGCAGGTTTTACTGCTGCCACTGCATCCGTTACAGTGCCCGAGTCTTTGTATCAGCTCCAGGTAAAAGCATCCAATTAGGGTTATGGATTATGGGCCCATTTCTTAAGTGCAGGCAGGAAGAAGCAAGTTATTTGTCCTTCTTGGCTTTTACTGTGGTAGGAGCCAAGTCTTGCATTTCACCAAGACTCCTACTATATAAGAAGGAAGGGCCTTCAAATTCTGGGAACCTCCACCCCTAAAAAGACAAAAGCCCCACTACAAACACTGCACCTTAAATCAAGATCTACACAATATTGGGGCGCCTGGGTGCCTCAGTCGGTTGAGCGTCCGACTTCGGCTCAGGTCATGATCTCACAGTTCGTGAGTTCGAGCCCCACGTCGGGCTCTGTGCTGACAGCTCAGAGCCTGGAGCCTGCTTCGGATTCTGCGTCTCCCTCTCTGTCTGCCCCTTCCCCGCTCATGCTGTCTCTCTCTGTGTCTCTCAAAAAATGAATAAACGTTAAAAAAAATTATAAAAAAAGATCTACACCATATTTTGCGGGGAGGTAATCTCTGAGTTCTCAAGTTTGAGAGGCACTATTCAATATCTAAATGGTAACAAGCGATTCACTCCTACACATGCACCTTTTTTTTTTAAACCAGTAAGACAAAAACTCTTTTGAACATTCAAAACTTAAAGACACGAGCAACAGTTCTACAGAACAAGATCTGAGTTTCTCAACCACTGTTTTTCAAATTCAAGTCTAGGGACTTGTCAGTCAAATCAGGAGCCCATAGCTCTCCGGTGTAAGAAACACTGCACTACAGCATAAACACAGTGAAAAAGTTCTATATTAGATATCTATATTCTATATTAGATACTATATCTATATTTGATACCACATTGGCATAAATGAGGAATTAACTGCACAGTGAATGCTATGCAGAACAAGAACTTAAAAATAAGCAGAAATTTACTAAGCAGATAGGGTAGGCAAAAAATATTCCATCAGACGTAATAAAGTATAAAGTACTTTATTATAAAATACCATAATATAGTGAAAAAAATCTATTCTGGTTCCAGAAAACTGCATTAAAATCCTAATACCTGTTAGCAGTATGATCTGGGTCAAGCCCTTTAACATCTAATTTTTCCTCCTCTACAAAATAAGGGAGGTGGACTAGACGGATATTTAAGTAGCTTTGCTTCTAAACATATTTATGGTCACTATCATGAGTAACAACGGCTTAACGTTTATTGGCTAACACTTCACCACATGCCAGGGAAAAAGGTACACAGTTTAAATATATCAAGAGGGTCTTATAAACATCCTCATTTTTTCCCAAGTGAGGAAACTCTGGTTCTGAGCAGTTAACTCATTCACTCAAAGTGATCCAGTTAGTTAAGAGAACCACAGCTAGAGGGTTTAATTCCAAAGCCATTAACATGATAGCTAAATCAACAATGAAATTCCAAATTCCCTAAGGAGAGTGTTTTAGCTTCTAAAACCCCCTTATTTGGATGCCTAAATTTTTCAGAAGGTCAAGAATTTAGACCTAAGTACCAAAATGTTCTTTATTTTATATAGTCAAATAGAAATCTTTCCAAAATATACACGTGTCCGATTTTTTAAATAAGAGAAAAGTGGACCGAATTTAAACTATTCATGAAGCTCACAGTTACATTCATACATATTCATTATTGTATGGGCCTCTAGAACTTTAAGGTAATATGACTCTTGGCCCTTCATTTTCTCGGGTCGGCTCATGTTTTTGTTTCTTCTCTCATTGCTTTCAGTAATCACAGCCCCTCTCCATCTCTGTAATGTTTTGTGGACTAAAAAAAGAAAAAAGAAAAGAGAAAAGAAATAAAAGAGAAGAAAAAAGAATAAGAAAAACCAACTGCCCAAGCTTATCAGAACTATTAATAAAGATACAGTTGCAAAAAAATTAATTTCAGTCGTATTTCTTACCGTAAGGTAGCCTTTGTGATAGTACCTATTAACTCTTAATTATCAATTCAGCTGTGATTTGATTGCCTAAACACAATTTCACTGTTACAAATACTTTGATATAGAATATTCCCATGCTGCATTATATCCTCTGATCTTAAGATAGTTCATAATGAATTAAAATCTAAAGCGTATGGTCTTTAGATTACATGACACCAGCATTCTAGGGAAAAAAATGTCTAATGCTTATGGAGACATAAGGGTTAAGTTTGAAGTCATTCAAAAAATGCTCCCATTTTCCCTGAGACAAAAGAAAAGGGAAAAAAATCTTAAAGGAACCTTTCTACAAAAATTCTAAAAAGGATATGAGGAAAATGGCTCTACTCCATACTAAATAATGAAGCTACAGTAACTAAAACAATTTAGTATGGAGCGAAATAGAGCAAGAAATCCAAACACATACTGGAATTCTGTTTATGATGAAGACAGTAGTTCAGATTATTAATTCAGGAACAAATTAAAAAATTACACAATAAATGGTACAGAAACAAACTGTCAGAAAAACACACAAATTACATTCCTGTTTTGTGGCTTACTTGAAAATAAATAACAGAAGTATCAACTGCCTAAAATGCCAAAAAAAAAAAAAAAAAGAAAAAAGGTCTAGAAGACCAAATTTATAATCTTATAAAGAAAGAGATCTCTGTAATAGAAAATATCCAAGTCACACAAGGGGAAAAAGTGAGATTTACCACATGAAAAGTAAAGACTGTTATAGAAAAAGAAAATGGATGAAGTCAAAAGACATACTGGAAAAAATATCTGCAAAACATATGATAAAAAACTAAATTCCTTAATTTATAAAGGGCTCATACAAATCAATAAAAAAAAGACCAACTACCTAACAGAAAACTGAACAAAAGAAATAAACAAGAAATTGGGGGAAAAGAACACAAATGCTAAAGATCTGATGTTGGATTTTCTTATTAAAGAAATGCAATTTGAAGCAACGTATCATTTCTCACCTATTCAAACAGCAAAAACTACAAAGTGTCATGATGGCCAGTGCTGCTGATGTTGTGAGAGAATAATTAGTCTTATGTGCTTACTGATTTGTGGCTAGGTTGATAAAACTTTCTCAGGAGGGTAATACAGATATAGCCTCAAAAGCTGTCAAGGTTTATACATAGGTAATCATGACAGCACTGTTTAATTACAAAAATAGGCCGGAAAAAATGCCTGCATTGAACACTAGTCAAATAAACTATGGTACATCGATGAAACAGAAAACAGAACGCTGTGTCCCACCGGAAAAAAGGAAAAAAAAAAAAAAAAAAAAAGAGAGAGGATGAATAAATTTTAATGTGGAACCTAAGATGAATTATTAAGGAATTAAAAAAAGCAAAGTGCAGAAGGTATGTATATACAGAATCGTTTTTTAAGTGGGGAAACAGATAAGTAAATTTCCAGTGCTTTTCTGCAATTAGGTGAAACTGTTAAGAATGGTTCACTTTGTTCAAAGAGACCTGGAAAGGGAGCCATAGCTGATGCATTTTTGAATCTGTTCCTGAATTAATTTCACTTTTTAAAGTTAACAGCAATTATCTAGATAGAATTATAGGTCAATTTTTGTCTTTTTTATGCTTTTCTGTCTTGAAAATACCTACTACAACCTATATTTTATTTTCTTTCTCAAGTCTATTTTTTGAGAGAGCGAGAGAGAGCGAGTAGGGGAGGGGCAGAGAGAGAGAGTCCCAAGCAGGCTCCAACCTGTCAACGCTGAGCTCCGTATGGGGCTCCAACTCTCAAGCTATGAGATCATGACCTGAGCTGAAATCAACAGTCACACAGTTAATGGACTGAGCCACCCAGGCACCTGACAAGCCATACTTTAAAGAAACCACCTGGGGAGGAGGAGTGAGCAATGAGAGACTTCGTCTCAATTTATTTTATTCAACACAGAGTTGTCTTTTAAAGGTCTTCCTTTGCATTAAAACAAAACGAAACAAAACAAACACCAGACTAATAGAAAAAAAAGTGTCTACACTAAACGTTCTATACCTTCTGGCAGCACCTATATTTATACAAGCTGATATATTTGCTTTCTGACGGAGTCACCAGCCCTGATGCAGAAAGGGCATACATAACACAGCAACAAATCTTTTCGATGTAAGAAACTGGCAATTTAAATTTTTTTTTTCAACGTTTATTTTTTATTTTTGGGACAGAGAGAGACAGAGCATGAACGGGGGAGGAGCAGAGAGAGAGGGAGACACAGAATCGGAAACAGGCTCCAGGCTCTGAGCCATCAGCCCAGAGCCTGATGCGGGGCTCGAACTCACGGACCGCGAGATCGTGACCTGGCTGAAGTCGGACGCTTAACCGACTGCGCCACCCAGGCGCCCCAAGAAACTGGCAATTTAAAAAAGGAATGGAGAAAAGGGAAACCACCTAAAATGAATAAATGCAAGACAGACTGAATTAGGACTGTTTTTAAATTGCCGATTTTATTAGGAAAGTGAAAAGCGATCCCAATAAGTCTTGGCAATTTCTCAAGAGTTGATACTTTTCTCAGGTTCAAGAGATCCTATCCTTTCAAAGAGTGCACAATTGTTGCTTTTAAAACCTACCAGGGTGTCAAAGGTAGATGTAATTAGAATGGGGGCCGGAGAAAGAAGGGAAACCACAGAGAAAGGGAAGTTACAGACCTGATGTATAGTATTTCACAGCAAGTGAAAAAGAAGCACATGTAAACAAGAGACTACATGTATGGGACCTGCTGGAGATTATAAGGGACAACTTATCAATACATCTCATAAGCATTCACCTCTATCTAGGACAGCTGGATCCTCAAAATCTACCAAAAAAGTCACCCCTAAGTAGTCTCAATGGATAATTACCATCCTGCTGTGATTATTTTTAACACTTGTATATTCAATAATATAGCATCTCCTGAGTTACCTAGCATTACTGAGAAATGGAGGTCAATGGCATGCTGAAGTATCACAGCAAGGAACTATGAAGTCAGAGTTCAAATCTCAGCTTCACTAGTCAAGAGCTTTATGACCTTGGGCAAGCTATTTAATCTTTGCTTCAGTCTCTTAGTCTCTAAAATGGAGGTTAGCAACATTAACTATGCTCATGGGTTGATGTGATAAGTAAATGAAATTATATGATGTGTAAGTGAAATTATACTTACACTTGGCATCACAGTGCTCAAACATACAAAATTTTAAGAACATACATTTTGAAAAAATTACAATGTGTTTAATTTATATGTATTTTAAAGTTTATTTATTTTGAAAGAGAGAAGGAGGGAGAGAGGGGAAGAGAGAGAGAGAGAGAGAAAGCGAGCAGGGGAGGGGCACAGACAGAGGGAGAGACAGAATCCCAAGCAAGCATTTCACTGTCAGCACAGACCTCGATGCGGGTCTTGAACTCATGAACTATGAGATCATGACCTGAGCAGGAATCAAGAGTCGGACATTTAATCAACTGAACCACCCAGACGCCCCTGCAGTCTGTTTAATTTAAACCACTGAAAAGAAATCTCAATACTTAACTTTTGTTTCTTAAAGCAAACAGACACAATTTAAGTTTTTCTGTACCACGCAGGATCATAATTACACATATAAATTGTTAAGACTGTGTGACTATGTGGGGCACCCGGTTGGCTCAGTCGGTGGAGCATCCACCTCTTGGTGGTATCAAAGTGGTGGGTTCAAGTAACACACTGGGTGTAGAAGAAACTTAAAAAAAAAAATCTTAAAAAAAAAACCCCAAAACTGTGTGACTATAAATACAAGTTTCCATAAGCTATCAAACTATCCATCTCTTTATAGATGTACACTGAGCAAAGATAGCCCCCAGTGAGATTTAAAGTTTATAAGAGATACTGTTTCTATGCTATTTCCAAACTGCTAAGTGTAGCCATTTTTCTATGTCATTATTCATAATCAGAGATAACTTGTGCCTACTTCTTATAAGCCCCTTTCTCTTTCTTAAGGTGCTGATGCTAAGCTACTCTGAGCTAAGACACCAGATAACCATTTCAGGGAAGACTGATACAGTGAGAAAAAAATATGGGCTGTAGAGTCAGACAGCTCTAGGTTTAAATCCCAGTTGTGCTACTTTGTGGCCTTGTTAAAGTTGCTTAACTTCTCTGAGGTTTCAATTTCCTCATCCTTAAAATGGGGATACTATTAGCTATATTGAAATGCTTTGGTAAAAAGCAAATGAAAATTTTGGTAAAGATCTTGCAGAGTTATCGTCTAGTACCTGGCAATATAAATCACTCTGTCAATGGTAATCAATAGCAATTATATTGCTAATGAAGTATGTTGAAACTGTAGCTAAGTTAAGACAAAGAATTTCTCAGAACATATGCTTTTAATGTGTGAAATTCCCTGGCACTGTACTGGAGATACAAAGATGAAAAAGAATATAATATCTAAGCTCCAGAGGCTCAGAGCCTAATTAAAGACAGACATGTAAACAAAGTCACAGCAATGTGGTAAGTGAAACAGTAAAAGAAGCAGTGTGCCATTTGAAATCAAATGTTTTTCTGGAAGAAGTGATATGTGCACTAAGAGGAGCTCACGAGGTTGGGGGTTAGGGATTGAGGTGAGCAGACCTGCTCAGCGAGGAAGAAAAGAGTGCATAGAAAGATGTACAAGTAAGAAACAGCTGGCAGGGTCTGGGGCAGAGGACCTGTAGACAGTGCTTGCAGAAAGGCAGGCCCCGGCCAGATCAGAGTGTACTTACGGAAGAGATGGCTTTTTAAAAAACTAATAATGGGGAATCATAAAAGTATTTTAAGAGCAGTGAAGGAGGTTGGCCGAAAAAGACAACATGCCCAGAATTCACGTGACAGAGAGATCCCCTCCCCTAAGATGTGCAAGTTGACGAGGAAAGAGAGGAACACTATAGTCAAGGAAAATACAGTCCAGGTGGGAAAGACACAGCAATTAATCTAAGGTCGTGATAAGAATGGAGAGTAAAGAATGGACGAGAGACTAAGAAGGTAGTCTTGATAACACGCAGAAATTTGGGAAGATCCCCCAATTTCTCATTTGGGGAAACGGCTGGGTCATGATGTCATTAGTCGAAATGGAGACAACAAAAATGAAAACAGTTTTGGAGAGGGCAATGTGGGGTCAATCGAATATATCTGAACAGAACTATCCATTAGAAAGTCTGGAGCTCAGGTGAGAGCAGAATGAAGTCCAATGGAAGAAATTAACACACAGGCAAAAATGGCAGACAAGGCAAGGGTAATGTCACCCAGAAGATGTATACAGATTGAAAATGGGGCTACGAGTATCTACTACTGCTGCTCATGATTATCTTACTTTCCGGCTTTCTCATTTTCCAAATGGACAAACCAAATTTTATGTGAGATGTTACTTACAGTTTTCAAACTTCTTTAAAAGTATGACAGTTTTCCCACACAAGTCTGCTGAATACAGATGCTTAAGTTTCCGGAGCACTGTGTCCAATTTCTTCACTATCAGGCCTGGCCTAGCAAAGTGCGTGGGACCTGAAAGGTGCCCACGAAAAACGAATGAACCAAGTATGGTCTTTAGGTCAGTCAAGAAGCCAAACTGTCTCAGACATTGTTTTAATGTTACAGATGAACATTTAATACGGATTAACCTAAAATCTTCTCTATATGCTGCTTTTTCCATTTAGAGAGAGATAATTTTCAATGGTCTGGGGACTCTGAACTTAGTTTTCAGAGTTCATGAACTCACCCCAAACCAGTAATTTATGGCTCTCCATATTTAGATTTCTGTATATAAGTCAGAAGCAGGTAGAAAAGTAAAATTACTGATTTTTTTAAATACTAGTTTTAAAGAGGGAGAATACTAAAATGCTTCACCTACAGGTCCATTCGTGTATACTAACTATGCGAGACATCTTCACAGGAGTAGAGAAGAATATTTTAAAGGTTCTTACTGCTTACAAGGAAAACTAGAGGACTCCAAACGGTGCTTTATGTACTTTCTTTGCAGTCACTTAGATAAATGCACATTATGTAAGTTCAGAGTGTCATAATGAGTAGAGTACCATAAACTGGCGGATGAAAAAGATGAGTCAATGAGTAAGCAGGGAAGACGGCTGCAGAACAGAAGAAACTATGTTATAAGCACCTGAGAGTGTGAAGAGACACCTGAAGGGAGCTCAGTCAGTAAAAACTGGAGTGCCGGTTTTTGGCGGTTTCGGTTTTTGTTATTTTTCATTAACAAAACAAACGGAATTCTAAGAGACTCAAATTACTCAATAAAACTAAGGAAAAAGCTGTTCGTAGGACTATAAGACAGTCAAACCTTTTCGGATAAACCAGTTAATACTTCCTTTTCTGTGAATGTCTAGTTTTCCTCTCATGCACATCTTTTTTTTTAATGTTTGTTTGTTTATTTATTTATTTAGAGAGCGCACAAGCAAGGCAAAGGCAGAGAGAGAGAGAGAGAGAGAGAGAGAGAGAGAGAGAGAGAGAGGATCCCAAGTAGGCTCCATGCTGTCAGTGCAGAGCCTGCTGCAGGGCTCGATCCCACAACCTGTGAGATCAGGACCTGAGCAGATACCAAGAGTCGATGCTTAACCAACTGAGCCACACAGGCACCCCTCATGCACATCTCTTTTGATGAGAATAGGCAGTGTGGTAGTAATAGGGAAAAAACAAAATTAAACTCAACACAATGACCTGATTCCAAAACAAACCAACAAAAATCAATCCATCATTATTTTAACGTGAGTGTTTTTGCGTAACTGAGGACTGTGGGTGTAACTCATCTGCCTGAGGTAGACCTTGGGAATGCCCCACTAGAAATCTTGGCGTTATATGCTTTCACAATTACATTTTATATAGGGAGGCTGCATGCAGCAGTTAAAGAGCCTAAGTTTTGGAGCCAGCAGTCCAGTTCTGGCTTCATTTGTTATCTCTGCAACTTTGGACTTTTGTCTTACGTACTCTGCATTTCTGTAAAACAGGACTAATAAAAGTATTTCACAAGGCTCACAAGAATGATATAAAATAATGTACCAGGAAAACACCACATAAATGGTGTTGGTTCTGCAGGTGTAAGCTCCCTTACTACTTACCAACTTTGTATACTTCAAGTTAACCAAATAACCTAGCTCCTTCCATAACAGAAAAACAAGAGCCCACTCAACTTCCCGAGTACTGTGGCGTCCCATCACTGAAAAATGTACCAGGCATTGAAGTGTCTCAGTAATTTCTTCCTTTAAATTTTTTTTTTTAATGTTTATTTATTTTTGAGACAGAGCATGGACGGGGGAGGGTCAAAGAGAGAGGGAGACACAGAATCTGCAACAGGCTCCAGGCTCTGAGCTGTCAACACAGAGACCGACGCGGGGCTCAAACCCACAGACCGCGAGATCATGACCTGAGCCGAAGTCGGCCGCTTAACCGACTGAGCCACCCAGGCGCCCCAGTAATTTCTTCCTTTAAACTTTGTATTGAAACATCCCGTAAGTTAGGTTTCAGACTATCACTAGCTGAGAGGGCGGTGAGAAGGCGTCCTACAAATCCACTGCAAATAGCTAAACACATGATCTGCAAGCAGAAAGTCTAAATTGTAATGGTATTTATTAAACAGAGTAAAGACCAGCAGCAGCTTGCCTTGCACAATCCTGCAAGTTTTAAGAAACTCTGCTTCTGCTTAGTTGCTTCCTAACAGATCTCTGGAGGCAAAGCAGCACATCGGTGGGCATATCCTTTGAAGAACTAAAATCCAGAACCAGTTCTCACACTCTTAGAAGGTGAGTCAGATGCCCCCCACGGCTATGTCCTAAAGTTACACTTTTTAGAAGATGTCCTCCAAGGTTATGTCTTAAGGTTACACTTTGGGGATTTTTTTTTTTTTTTAACATTACCACTGAATTAAACAAAACAAAAAACACGTAAGTACTCTCCTAATTACAAAAGGCACAGTTCTGGGGTCCAGAAGCAGGTCGGCCTGGAATGTTACCACTCCACCACCATGCAGATTCAATTTTGCATTTTGAGTGTAGGTTTGAGATGAGCTTTCCTCATCATGATCCTACCCCCAAATATACTGTGAATGAACGGCACACTATTTATTACACGTTTAGGCATTTCACTTCAGATGGGATCAAGGATCAACATGGAGTAACTGAAGTCAACGTGCCTGCTGGAAAACTATTCTGTATCTTAAACACCCCCCGGCGCTAATGGACAACGTTACCACTTGAAGCAAGGATGTATGTGTTGTAGTGTGGGAGACGAAAAAGGCCACACCCAAAGCGAAGGCTTCACAGTGAAGTGATACCAAGTTTCAGAATTGTAACCATTGCTATTTTCGGCACTCTTTTTTCACGGTCAATGACTACTTTGAATTCTTAACCGGCTCAAAGTTCAAGAAGACGTTCCTCTGATTCATTCAGCAACCGGCAGGTCCAAGATGGAGAATTACCCCATTCAAAGCAAGGTTTAAGTAACTCAGGCATAGAAGAGGGCCAGACTCAAGTGACCAGGGCTCAGAAGGGACCCTAACAGAGGGTGACCACTCCTCCCCTCCCCCCAGGGAGGCAGGCAGACAAGAGCCTGACTGAACCACCGAGCAGTTACCTGGCACGGAACGCGACCGCGTCATCAGGACCCCTTCCCTCAATATAGACGCTCCCGGACTCCCTTCTCTCCTCGGTGCCACCTCCAACCCGGCTGGTTCTTCTCCCCCCCACCCCCCGCCGCCCCCACCCCCGCCAACCCAGCTCGCGTCAGCTTCCTCAGCCCCATCCATCGGCATCCCACCTCCGTGCTCTCGCGTACTCCACTCGTCGCCGCTTACCTTGGCCACATAGTCTTTCACCTCATCCAAGTCTCCGTTTTTCAGGGCCCACATGAACTCCTTGTCGCACATCACTGCAGCGGGGCGGGCCGCTCGGCCGGGCAGAAGACGAGGAGGCGGTGGTAGCAGCAAGCGGATACCGCGGGGCGAGAGGGAGACAGGGCCGCGCGGAGCCGAAGGGAAGAGAAGGCGGGAAAGGCTGCCAGGCGGGCGAGGCAGTTGGCCGCGGCGACCGTTGGGGCGGGAGATAGAAAGTTCTTTTGCGGCCACCGGGCCCAGCAGAGCAGGTTCCGCCTGGCCGAAGAGAAGCAAGAGCGCTTACACTTCCGGTTCACTCCCAGCTAGGATCCTCCCCCAACTTCCTCTTCCTCTTCCCTTCGGCGGAACGCCCCGCTCTCGACCCCGCCCCGACGGCGCGCAGCGGAGCGCTCCACGGGCGCAGGCGCAGTGGCTAGGCAGGCTGGTTGACGGGGTCGGGAGTGGGCGGGACTGAAAGGCCAGCGTATGAGGCCGCAGGCGGGGAGGGCAGCGAGTGGAGGGGCGGTTGGGGTATTTCAGGTGGAACCAGGACGTTTCTGCACACTACACGTGGGAAGAACTTTTTCTTTAAAACACAACCTTGGAGGGCATCTTGCTCACCTTCTAAAAGTGTGCAGTAGGAATGTTTGATTTGAATTCCTTCCCTTTTCACCCCCCTCCTTCCCCCTGCCTTCCTTGCCACCCTTCCTCTTTTTCCTTTCCTTCCTTTCTTGTTCCTTCCCTTTCTTTCTCCACTATCAAGCATCCCTTGGGCTCCTCCTCCATGCCAGATTCTGCTAGGCACGGAGGATATAATAAAAAAAAGATGCAATAAGTTTATTTCCAGGACTAAGAATTCAGTTTGGTGCCATGGGCCAGAGCACACCCAACTGTCCCGTATAATTTGTGTTTTTAAAATTTTCTGTTTGTTTTCAGTGGATTGAAGCTTCAGGACTATTCTAGTGAATCCGGTTCTACTCTTCCTAGAGTTTGGGTGTAATACCTTGGGGCACAGAATCCAAGTGAATTGTGCCCCAACACTGATGACCCAGACATGCACACATGAACAAAGATTCAATAAAAACTTACTGGAACTATTTATATATATATATATATATATATATATATATATATATATATATATATTTATTTATTTATTTATTTATATATATGTGTATACGTATATATATATTATATACCTTATATATTTATATATAAATATATATACATATGTATACACATATATAAATATATAAGGTATATAATATATATGTATATACATATATATGTATACACATATTTATATATATATACATTTATATATAACTATATATGTGTATACATATATATACATACAAATATGTGTGTATATATACACATATATATGTATACACATATTTATATATACATTTATATATATAACTATACATATATATGTGTAACTATATATATTGTAACTATATATAGTTATATATAAATGTATATATATAAATAGTTATAAATGTATATATATATCAAGTCTATTATTTACAACCCACTATATAAAGAAGGCAAACTACAATGTTTACCATATAGTAATACTCAGATTATAGCCTCTGGAAATAGATTGCTTAGTTTTGAATACAGGATCCAACCCTTACTAATTTTGTAAGACAAAAATTATTTGACCCTTCTCTGTTCGGTTTTCCACATTTGTTAAATGTGAACAATAGTGTTCAATAAATGTAATTTTTTGGCTATGATTTAGAAATAGCAAATAGAGAGGCACCTGGGTGGCTCAGTCAGTTGAGTGCCCGACTCTTGATTTCAGCTCCAGTCATGATCTCACAGTTTGTGGGATCGAGCCCTACATCGGGGTTTCTGCTGACAGTGTGGAGCCTGCTTGGGATTCTCTGGTTCCCCCTCTCTCTACCCCTCCCTTGCTTGTGCTCTCTCTCTCTCTCTCAAAAATAAACAAGCATAAAAAAGAAATAGCAAATAGAGAGAGGTTTCAAATCAAAAGAAAAATCTCCAAATATTTAACAGCTACCCTGATTGATGTTCTGTTAATTTCACTTTCTGACAATTAGAAACACAGATCCATCTACCTAATGGTGATACATTTCTGTATCAAATAACTCTCAAGGAGTGATTTGTACGGCAAATCCTGGAGTCCCTATGTCTTCTTGATCTCCCACTCCCACCTGTGTGATCTTTGAGTTACATCTTGCTGACAGCTCTTGATTTATATCTCTAGCTCAGATTTCTACTATGATCCATTCTTATATTTAACTTCTTAGCCATTCAAATGTGTCAAACTTAACATGTCCAACATAGGATTTGATCTCCTCTGGAATCTAAACCTAGTTGTCCCCATAGACTCCCCCTTCTCTGTGAAAGACACCAGCAACCATGTGTCACTAGAACACATGGTGACAAAGATTCTCTCCTTGGCCCAGCTGTAGCCAGGCTACTCTGAGCCCTATTCTCAACCATGCCTCAACCTTGATCTCTAAAAAGTTGAACAAACACTAACGTAATTCCTAACAGCTCAAGGCCACATCCTAAGATGACCCCAGCCTAAGATGACCTTAAAATGCCTGCCTGAGAAAACTCAAGGCTGCCACTTTTTTTTTTTTTTTTTTTTTTTTTTTTTTTTACTGTTCATTCCAGCCAACACCTGGGGTTAGGGCTTCTGTCTCCCCATCTCTGTTGGAAGGTAGAATCCTAACCTCAGTGATTGCCAGCTGGCATACACAGCTGGCCTACTTGCATCAACTCTATTGAGCCCCTACTTGTCTCCCCTTTACTCCCCCATTCTTCCTTTAAAACACCCAATCACCTCTGTACAAGTCAAAGTTGAGTTCATTTCAAGTTGGATTCTTTTCCCTATGGCACTAATTTGCCAAAAGCTCAGATATAAAAGGAGTAAAACCAATGAATCACTAGGAATAGTAATTAGTAAAAGTTTATTGTGCACATGCTAAAAAGATAGTTTGCAAGCCAGGAGCCCTCAAACCAAAACATGAAACGAGGCTCAGGGGTATATTGTATAAAGCAGCTTATATAGTGGCAAAGCAGAGTGTTTATTCCTCACAGTGACTGGTTATAGTATTAGAATTTGCTTAAATGATAAGATACCGGTTAGTGGGTTACCTCATATCAACCTTGGGAGACAGTTTAAGCTTTGCTTGTGATTTTCAGAGGTCAAGTTAGGCTTACAAAATACGTTAAATTAATCTTTGTTCATATCACTAAACTGGTACTGTCTGTTCACGGAATTTTCAAGGCTGGTCTCTGTCTTTGATTTTAACAAGTTATTACTGATTAAAAAAAAATCTGTCCTTACCACTTATCATGTTAACTGTGCAGCTTTGATCGTCTTTGACACTGGAAGTCATAAATAACCCGTATCATTCCCAATCTTTCTCTCTTATTCAATCCATCGGTAAGTCCTTCCCAATGTATCTTAAATTGTTCACCACTTCCCATCTTCACTACTGATGACCCGCCACAACCCTTCCCAGCCCCGTCATCTCTGTCTGCACTGCCACAGTAGCCTCCTAGCTGGTCTCCCCATTTTTACTCCTACCCTTCTCCCAGGAATCCCTCACCTAGCCAGAGCTACCTTTTTCAAACAGAAATCCAACAGACACGTTTTGCCCTAAGGCCCTTCAATGGCTTCCTATTGCATTTAGGATAAAATTCTACTGCTTTGCTATGGTGGGTCCTCTGTGATCTGACTCTGATGTCTCTCACATCTTATGACACTCCCCTCCCTCCCGTATTGCTTCTTCAGTTCCTCAAAAATCTTGTCTTCTAATCAGTTGTAGGAAAAACCAAGCTCATTCCACCCGAGGGCCGTTGTCCTTGTTTCCTGTCTGGAATATTCTTTTCCTTCTTGCTTACTCCTTCTGAACTTTGAAGTCTCAATGCAAATATAGCCAGATAGTCCAGTTTCCCCCCCCCCCCCCTTTGCCCCGCTTTTCACGGATTTTGCAATATTTCGTTGTTGTTATTTACCTATTTTGGTAGGTATTCATGGGACTCAACAAATATTTCCTTCTGTCTACCATCCTGAGCACAGGAGAGAATTGATCTCCCTGGCTTCCTTGTGGTTGAGTAATGCCATGTAACTAATTTTGGCCTATTATTTATGAGCAGAAGTAATAGTCATTTCCATGCTTGCCAATACGAGACCCTTCAGAGCTCTTTATTCCCTCTGCTACAGCAACCAGGAACATTGAAGGCAGTGGCTATAGTCAGCCCGCGTCCCTGAGTGACTATATTGAGGAGAGGTCCCCTACCATCCCACGGTGGATACGTAGTAAAATAATAATTAAACTTTTCAGCTGCTGAGATTTGGGTGTTTACGACCGCAGCCAACACTGGGCCAATCTTGACTGATACAGAAATTATTGTCAGAAGAGAGCTGTTACTAGAACAAAACACCTCAATAGATGGCATTGACTTAAGGGCTAGGTAGTACACAACAAAGGAAGTGATATTAGAAGCCATAAGGATGATGAATCATACCTACAGGAGTGAAACCTTTGGCAAAACAATCTCCCGCGGTAGCAAAGTAAAGCCTGAAAGGCAGCTAATGTACCCTGTACATTTGGAGCTCTAGTGGAAGAGATTGGAAAATGGAAACCTGGTGGCATGTGTTGGTAACTATTTTTTGTGTGCGTATGGCGGGGGGGGGGGCATGTTTTAATTTTTTTCTCCGCTTCACTGAGATATAACTGACATATAACTTTGTGTAAGTTTAAGGTATACAGTGTGATGACTTGATATATGCACATATTGCAAAATGATTACCTCAATAAGGATGGTAAATACGTTCATCACCTCAAAGTTACTGTGTGTGTGTGTGTGTGTGTGTGTGGTGAGAACTTTTAAGCTCTACTCCCTTAGTATCTTTCAGGGATGCAATGCAGTATCGTTAGCTGTAGTCAGCATTCTGTACATCAGATCCTCACAACTTATTGACCTTATACCTAGAATTTTTGTACCCTTTGGCCACTTTCACCCATTTGCCCCACCCCTAGCCTCTGGCAACCACCAATCTTCTGTGTGTTCGTTTGCTTGTTTGTTTCCTGTTGGGTGTTTTAGATCCACATATAAGTAAGATGAAGATCTCACAGTTTTTGTCTTCCTCTGTCTGACTTATTTCAGTTAGCATAATATGTTTCAAATTCATCCATGTTGTCTCAAATGGCAGGGTTTCCTTTTTCATGGCTGAATAATATTCTATTGGGTGCATATACCACATTTTCTTTATCCATTCATCTGTCAATGGACGCTTAGGTTGTTTCCATCTCTTGACTGTTCTAGTTAATGCTGCAGTAAGATGGGGCTGCAGATGTCAGTTTAGGATAGTGATTTTGTCTCCTTTGGCTATACACCCAGAAGTGGAATTGCTGAATCATATGGTAGTTCTATCTGTAATTTTTGGAAGAACCCCCATGCTGTTTTCCAAGTGGCTGCACCAATTTACATTCCCGGCAACAGTATACAAGGACTCCCTTTTCTCCACATCCTTGCCATCATTTATTATCTCTCTTGTCTTTCTCAAAATGGCCATTCTAACAGGTGTGAGGTGTGAGCTCACTGTGGTTTTGACTTGCGTTTCTCTGATGGTTAATGATGTTGAGCACCTTTTCACGTAACTGTTGACCATTTGTATATATTTTTTACAAAAATGCCTATTCAAGTCTTTTGCCCATTTTTAAGTTGGATATTTGTTATTTTGCTATAAGTTGTATGAGTTCCATATATGTTTTGGATATCAACCCCTATTATGTGCAAACATTTTCTCTAATTCTGTAGATTGTCTTTTAATTTTGTTGATTGTTTCTTTCTCTGTGCAGAAGCTTTTTAGTTTGATGTAATCCCACTTGTTTATTTTTACTTTTGCGCCCCGTGTTTTGGGTATCATATCCAAAAAATCATTGCCAAGACAAATGTCAAGAAGCATTTTTTTCTATGTTTTCTTTTAGGAGTTTTATGGTTTCAAGTCTTACATTTAAGTCTTTTATCCATTCCAAGTTAATTTTTTTTGTAACGTTCATTCATTTTTGAGAGACAGAGCATGAGCAGGGAAGGGGCAGAGAGAGGGAGACACAGAATCTGAAAGAGGCTCCAGGCTCTGAGCTGTCAGCACAGAGCCTGACGTGGGGCTCGAACTCACAAACTGCGAGATCCTGACCTAAGCCCAAGTCAGACGCTCGACCAACTGAGCCACCCAGGCGCCCCATTCCAAGTTAATTTTTAAGTGGTGTAAGATAGTGGTCTAATTTCACTCTTTTGCGTGTGGTTGTCCAGTCTTCCCAACACCACTAATTGAAGAGACTATCTTTTCCCCAGTTCGTCTTCTTGGATCCCTTTTAAAATGTTAGGTGACTGTACATGTGTGGGTTGATTTCTGGGCTCTCTATTCTGTTCTACGTGTCTGTTTTTATGCCAGTATGATACAGTCTTGATTACTATAGCTGTGTAATATTGTTGAAATCATGAAGTGTGATGCCTTCAGCTTTGTTCTTCTTCCTCAGGATTGCTTTGGCTATTTGAGGTCTTTTGTGGTTCCATACTAATCTTAGGATTTTTTTCTATTTCTGTAAAAAATGCCATTGGAATTTTTATAGGAGTTGCATTAAATGTAAAGGTTGCTTTGGGTAGTATAGACATTTTGACAGTATTGATTCTTCCAATCCATGAACATGGGCATCATTGCATTTGTTTGTATCTTCTTCAATTTCTTTTACCAATGTCATCTAGTTTTCAGTATACAGATCTTTCACCTCCTTGGTTAAATTTATTCCTAAGTATTATATAATTTTTGATGTTATTGGGAGTAGGATTGTTTTATTTCTTATTCAGACAGTTCATTGTTAAATGTGTAGAAATGCAACTGATTTTTATATGTTGATTTTGCACCCTGCAACTTTACTGAATTCATTAGTTTTAACCATTTTTGGTAGAGTCTTTAGGGTTTTCTATATGTAAGATCATGCCATATGCACCCAGAGACACTTCCAATTCTTCCTTTCCAATTTGGATGTCTTTTATTTATTTCTTTTTCTTGCCTGAGTTTTCTGGCTGGTGAAAGTGGGCATCCTTGTTTTGGTTCCTGATCTTAAAGGAAAAGTTTTCAATCTTTCACCCTTGACTGTGATGTTAGCTGTGGGCTTGTCATATATACTTTTATAATGTTGAGGCACATTCTTCTAATACCCAATTGTTGAGAGTTTTATTATGAAAAGATGTTGAATTTTGTGCTTCACCTGCATTGATTGAGATGATCAGGATCTTTATCTTTCATTCTCCTAATGTGATGTTTCCCATTTACTGATTTGTGTATGTTGAACCATCCTTGTAACCCAGAGATAAATACCACTTGATCATGGTGTATGAGCCTTTTAACGTTCTGTTGAATCAGTTTGCTAGTCCTTTGTTGAGAAATTTTGCATCTATATTTATCAGGGATATTGGCCTGTAGCTGCCTTTTCTACTAGTGTGCTCATTTGGCTTTCGTATCCAGGTAATTCTGGCCTTGTAAAATGAGTTTGCGAATATTCCCTCCTCTTCATTTCTTTGTTTTTTAAGAGCTTGGGAAGGATTGTAATTAATCTTTTCAGTGTTTGGTAGAATTTACCACTGAAATCGTCTGGTCCTAAACTTTGTTGGGAGGTTTTTGATAAGTTATCAAATCTCTTACTTCAATCCCTTACTTTCCTACCTATTATTGGTCTGTTTAGATATTCTATTTCTTCATGATTCAGTATTGGTAGGTTGTATATTTCTAGGAATTTATCCACTCTTGTAAGTTGTCCTAGAACAACCTATGCATGTAATTGTTCATAATAGTCTCTTATGACCCTTTGTATTTATGACCCACAAATTGTTTATCTTTTCAAAGAGTTAGCTCTTATTTTGTTAATCTTTTCTATTGTTTTCAATTTATTTATGCTCTAGTCTTTATTATTTCCTTCCTTCTAATGTTGGGCTTAGTTTGTTCTTCTTTTCTAGCTCCTTGAGGTATAATGTCTGGCTTATTTGAGATCTTTCTTTTTTCTTTTTTAATTTTTTAATGTTTCTTTATTTTTGAGAGAGAAAGAGAGACAGAGCACGAGTGGGGAGGAGCAGAGAGAGAGGGAGACACAGAATCGGAAGCAGTCTCCAGGCTCTGAGCTGTCAGCACAGAGTCGGATGTGGAGCTCGAACTCAAGAACCACGAGATCATGACCTGAGCTGAAGAGGGACGCTTAACTGACTGAGCCACCCAGGTGCCACATCTTTCTTTTTTCTTAATTTATGTATTTATAGCTATAAACATTCCTGTTAGAACTGATTTTGTGGCATCTCATAAGTTTTGGTATGTTGTGTTCCCCTTTTCATCTGTCTCAGAATTTTTTTAATGTTTATTCATTATTTTTGAGAGAGAGAGAGTGAGCAGGAGAGGGGCAGAGATAGAAGAAGACACAGAATTTGAAGCAGGCTCCAGGCTCTGAGCTGTCAGCACAGAGCCCGATGCAGGGCTCAAACTCACGGACTGTGAGATCATGACCCGAGCTGAAGTAGGACTTTTAACCGACTGAGACACCCCGGTGCCCCTATCTCAGATTATTTTTAATTTCCCTTTTGATTTCTCCTTTTATCCATCGGTTGTTCAAGAATGTGTTGTTTAGGGGCGCCTGGGTGGCTCATTCAGTTAAGCGTCCAGCTTCGGTGCAGGCCATGATCTCACGGTCCGTGGGTTCGAGCTCCGCATCGGGCGCTGTGCTGACAGCTCAGAGCCTGGAGCCTGCTTCAGATTCTGTGTCTCCCTCCCTCTCTCTGCTCCTCCCCCACTCACGCTCGGTCTCTCTCTGTCTCTCAGAAATGAATAGAAAAAGCATTCTATGGTTGGAAAAGATATCTCATATAATTCATATCTTCTTGAATTTGTTGAAACTTGTTTCATTGCCTAACCTAGGATCTATCCTAAAAAATGTTTCATGTGCACTTGATGAGAATGCATATCCTACAGCTGCCAGATGGGATATTCTGCATGTGTCTGATAGGTCCATTTGGGTGTTGGTACTCCTGAATACATAAGATACTACAGGAAGACATGAAACAGAAGTAATTGTCCAGCTTTCAATTACAACTGAAAGAGATCATAGCATCCAGAGATCTGGAAGCTTGCATTTGGAAGATACAAATGGTTCTCATCTAAAACTGAGATGAGCAAAAACGCTGATTAGACCTCAGCCTTGTGGCAAGGATCAAATCAAGGACATGACAGTCACACTCATGACGAAAGCCTCTGAGTAGATTAAAGTGGTACCCAGTAAAGCCTTTCATTTGAATAAAACGGCACAGGGCTTCTCACTGACAAAGCCTGATGGGCTCAAGCTACCCAAATAGAAAAATTAAACAAGAGAAGAATTTGTGTCTCAGAAAGCACAGTGGCTGTGATGATAGCACATGGAAGGGACTTGAATCAAATGTAGGAGGAATTGACCACAATTTTTAGGGTGGTGTCGAAATATCGAGCAGCGAGTGCTAAAGGAAACTGTAAATGAGACTTTAAATGACCCTTGGGCCTTAACTTTCTGTGGGCTGGAAGTAGTCTGAGAAAGCTGTTCAAAAACCAAGAAGGACATATTCTCCAATGCTCACTTAATCTTTTAAAAAATTTTTTTAAATTTATTTTTGAGAGAGAGAGAGAGAGAGCACAAATGGGGTCGGGGTAGAGAAAGAGGGAGACACAGAATCGGAAGCAGGCTCCAGGCTATGACCTGTCAGCAGAGAGCCCAATGTGGGGCTCAAACTCGCGAACTGTGAGATCATGACCTGAGCCAAAGACAGACGCTTAATTGACTGAGCCACCCAGGCACCCCATCCAATGCTTACTTAGCTAAGGACATGGAGGGTAATGGAAAAGAAGTCTTCTAGAAGGTGGAAGGTGGAACTAACGACCACAGGAGACAAGGCAATGGGAGACGAAAGACTAGCATGGATCAGAATTGGTGCTTCACCAAGGAACATTCCTCACCCTAGTGTCTAGGACTTCAATGTCTGCCTGGCAGAATTCCACAACTGCCATGGACTAACGATGGGTATAATAATCTTCTTGCTTTCAGATGGAGTATTTATGATGGTTATCCTATTCTTAATAGGATGGGGTGGGGTGGGAGGGGTGGGGAGGTGGGAATAATAGTGCAGACATGTTATTTAGTGGATATGTCTCCAGATCAAGAGAAGGTACGTCTAGGTCCAAGTACTGTGAGATCTTGGACTTTGAGCTTGACACTGTGATAAACCTTTTGGGGTTATTTCCCTGCAGAGGGTATGCATATATTTTGCACATGGGAAGAATGATCAGAAGGGCAGGCCGCTGTCACTAGTCTCATCTGCGCATGCTTCCCACACTGGAGCACTTTCTGTCCCCCTAGCAGTTAGATGGGCCCATGTGACTAGTTCTGGTAAATGAGTTATGAACATGAATGATATGAAATCACTTCTAGGTCAGAACTTTTAAGCATTTAAATGCCATTTTGACCTCCTCCATGTATTTTTTTTCCAACAGGCAACCCTCCACCTGGGTTTTGAGTATCTGTTAGAAGCAAATTCCCCTGCCAAGCTGTGATAGACATGTGGCATGTGAGAAATAAACCTTTTGTTTTGGGCCACTAAGATTTGGGGGATTGTATATCATTACAGAATAATCTAGCATATTCTGAATAGAACATCAATTTATTGTTTGCCTGTTGCATTAGAAGATAGGCTTAATGAGGACAAGAACCTTGTCTATCTTGCTCTAAGTTATATACTGAATATTTATCACTACACTGGCTCTTAGCAGGTGCTCAAAATATTTCTTGAATTATCGAATGGGTTAATGGTCTTAGTATAATTCAGAACCTTAACTAATAACCAAGATTCATGCCTGAATAGATAGTCATCTCACTTTTTCATGGTGGTGAGCCAAGACAACGCATGCAAACAGGGTCTGAATAGTTTTTTAAAAGAATTTGAGACCTGCTTCAACATACACATGCAAAATCATAATCTTGAAGAGGGCCATGACAATTTTAACTGGGACCATGTCCTTTTATTTTCATATTACAAAAGCAATACACAAATGCGTGTTTATTTTTAAATTTTTAAGAAAGCATCATGGTATGTGGAGTAAAATGTGAAAATACCCTTTTTTGTAGTCCGTGATCTCTCTCTTAAACCACACCTCTTTTTTTTTTTTTTAAATTTTTTTTTAACGTTTATTTGTTTTTGAGACAGAGAGAGACAGAGCATGAACGGGGGAGGGGCAGAGAGAGAGGGAGACACAGAATCGGAAGCAGGCTCCAGGCTCTGAGCCATCAGCCCAGAGCCTGACGCGGGGCTTGAACTCACGGACCGCGAGATCGTGACCCGGCCGAAGTCGGACGCTCAACCGACTGCGACACCCAGGCGCCCCTTTTTTTTTTTTTTTTTAATTTTTTTTTTTTTCAACGTTTATTTATTTTTGGGACAGAGAGAGACAGAGCATGAATGGGCGAGGGGCAGAGAGAGAGGGAGACACAGAATCGGAAACAGGCTCCAGGCTCTGAGCCATCAGCCCAGAGCCTGACGCGGGGCTTGAACTCACGGACTGCGAGATCGTGACCTGAGCTGAAGTCGGACGCTTAACCGACTGAGCCACCCAGGCGCCCCATAAACCACACCTCTTAACTTCCTGTAGATTACCACCAATAGTGTTCTGCAGAAATAGTGAACTATAGTATGCAATTGTTTTATTTTTTTTTTTAATATTTTTTTTCAACGTTTTTTATTTATTTTTGGGACAGAGAGAGACAGAGCATGAACAGGGGAGGGGCAGAGAGAGAGGGAGACACAGATTCGGAAACAGGCTCCAGGCTCCGAGCCATCAGCCCAGAGCCCGACGCGGGGCTCGAACTCACGGACCGCGAGATCGTGACCTGGCTGAAGTCGGACGCTTAACCGACTGCGCCACCCAGGCACCCCAGTATGCAATTGTTTTAAATGTTCATTTATTTTTGAGAGAGAGGGAGAGAGAGAGAGAGAGAGAGAGAGAGACAGAGAGGGAACAAGTGGAGGGGGGAGGGGCAGAAAGAGAGGGAGACACAGAATCTGAAGCAGGCTCCAGGCTCTGAGCTGTCAGCACAGAACTCGATGTGAGGTTCAAACCCACGTACTGTAAATCATGACCTGAGCCAAAGTGGGACACTTAACTGACTTTGAGCCACCCAGGTGCCCCTATAGTATGCACCTTTAATTTGAGACAGTAAAAATGGATCTGTGAGAGTATTATTGGGATATTGTGACTTATAAGAAGTATGTATTTGGTTTTTGTCTGTTTCTGGCACAGAGGTCCTAAAACCCTTGGAATTTCCTAAGGGATGAGAGCTATAAAGGTGTCCTTTGTTACATTAACGAGGTGATTTGGGGACCCCACTGAGGGATGGGACTTGTGGCTGAGAGAACCAACCACCCTCTGACCTCTGGGGAGACAAGAGGGGTTGAAGGTTGAATCAATGGCCAATGGTTAATGATTTAGTCAACCATGCTTGTGTAATGAGCCTCCAGAAAAGCCCAAAAGAACTTGATTGGTGAACTTCTGGGCTGGTGAGTATGAGGATGAGAACCTCCCAGAGGTGCTGGGAGGGTTGTACACCTGGAGAGGGCATGGAGGCTCTATGTCTTTTCCCCATTCTGTTTCCTGCAGCTCTACCAGCTGGCTGTTCCGGAGTTTTATTATTTTATAACAAACTAGTAATCTAGAGTGGAACGTTTCTCTGAGTTCTCTGAGCCATTCTAGCAAATTAATTGAACAAAAGGAGGGGGTCGTGGGACCCTCCAATTTATAGCCAGTCAGATGCACAAGTGACCCCCTGGGCTTGCACTGGATCTGAAGTTGTATGTGTGTGTTGGGGGGACAGTTTTGTAGGACTAAACCCTTAACGTGTGGAATCTGATGCCATTTCTGGGTAGACAGTGTCCGAATTGAGTTGAATGGTAGGACATCTAGCTGGTGTCCAAACATTTCTCGTTGGTACAGAGAGCACCCCTCCACCCCAAACTCCATGTGACACACAAATGGTGGAATTGGGTGCAGAACCCTTAATTATGTGTGTATGTGCATACACATATATGTATATGTCTATGTATATACCCACACTTCGAAAAATATACTAGAAGGAATCAAATATTAATCGTGTCATTCTCCGAGTTGTGGGAGTATGGTTGATTTCTTGCTTTCTTCCCGATACTTTTCAAATGTGAAAATGCAGTGCTGAAGAACAACACAGCACTAAAATGACTTTAGCCTCACACAGAGTGTCCACCTGAGCATAAAATTCAGTTTCCCGCTTCTCTTGCTTCTCTCAAGCTCTCCTTTAGGTCATGTGCCTCATGCAAATTCAGTGTCATGAACAGCTAGGACCCTTACAGGTTAAACACTTTCAAGATGAAGATTCAAGGAACCCTGTGCTTCAACGTGTCCTGATTAAGCCCTCTAAAATAAATGGATGGTATCATTTATGTAACTCATCATAATGAGTTACAGGCAGCAAGTGCAGATGAGTCA
Source organism: Puma concolor (assembly GCF_028749965.1). NCBI lineage: Eukaryota > Metazoa > Chordata > Mammalia > Carnivora > Felidae > Puma > Puma concolor. Next base: position 18,313,231 of record NC_141668.1, on the reverse strand, counting down.
GTGAGCAATAGTCCAAGACCAGAGCTGGGTCAGAGGACCAGCATCCCAGCCATGTTGTGTGTGTGGCCATGAATCTGGGAGGCCGCTGTATTTGGGATGGACACACAACCAGAGTGATTGAGTGTGATGACAGAGCTGCCTAGGTCCTTCTGCTTCAAAGGATCTAGACCCATTTTTAGAGCTGAGGCTTAAGTGGCCTCAATGTGGATGGTGATGAACATCAGGGGCCCGGAAATTATAGCTCTGATCCTTCAGAAAGTCCCTTCCAAGGACAGGATCATGGTGGCAACAGCAGACTCAGACTCTGACTGGCTTAGCTGAGAGGAGATGCGCCGTTTTAGGAAGACGGTAAGTCAACTTGACAAAAAAGACATTTAGTTGAGATAAGGGAGCTTAGACTTACTGTGTAGACTGTTATTTGTAAACACTTACTCTTCTAAGACTTTTGTATTTCTTGGTTCTGAATTATGTGTAATTTTTTATATTCAATGATTACAGGACAACTTTTGTTATTTTCTTGGTTGTGGAAACACATGCATTGTTGGGACAAAACACAATCGATTGAAAAGTATGCTGTTTTTCATTTTGTTACTCCATACCTATGAGGATTCCTGGGCCGGGCACCACTACTCACCTTTGGCAATACATGGATTCTTGGTGCATCCCTGGGTTGACAGGAATAGTCTCTGAAGTCTTAACTTTGCGATCCTGAACCTAATAGGAAAGGCAAATGTCACACTGTCACAAGTGACAGCAATTGCTGAAATGGACCCTTAGGGAACTTCACTAGACTGGATGGATTAGGAAGCAGAGATAGCGCTTGCAAAGTCTGCCACATTGACTTGAGTCTGTGATGCAACTGAAGACTTGTTGAAGGAAGAATTGAAATCTCACTGGATCCTTAAACAACAACCTGCCTACAAGAGCAGGCATCGGTAAATTGCCAGTGCTGATTAAGATAACGTTGTGGAGACTGTATAAAGTCTGATCATATGCATCAGAAATAACTCCCAGAAACATGCTTGTAGCTGGAGGGAAATTGACTTTTGATTCAAGACACACACATCAAAATGTCTGCATTTATAACATTCCCGAGTATCATAATTCTGAAATGTTTTCCTTTGTATATACTTACTAAAGAATACATGTGGGTTGAAGGAATCGTGTTTTATAAAACTGAAAGGTTACTAGGGGATATAGACAAAGAGACACTAGTGTGTATAACTGGGTAATTAACACCTGTAATTCACTTTGTTGTGAATACACTCACTCATTGCACCATCTCTGAAGTTGTAATTCATGCTACTGGCTCTGGGCAGAAAACCGGGGGAGTGGCAAGAGGAGGAGAGATGACTATGTCTCCATGGTCCAACCCTCAAAAAGCTCTGTGTTTCATCAATAGGCACCTCATTAATATCTTCCAGTGCTCACAGCCAATGCACTATACTCATCCTTTTCGTCACTTAGTTCGTTACAGGTTTCCTTATGTGGTTTGTGTTCCCTTCCGATGCTGGAGGATAGAGGTAATTAGGAACTAAAGTTCTTTGGGGAAGATTCAAATGCTCAGATCTTGCAGTGACTCTGAATAATGATCTCAATGGGTCAAAACTCTCCAAGGTAGATGGAAAAGGGCTGATTTTTTTCTGCTAAGTTCAGAGAAATTTACTAAGAGAGAAGACAACAATTCAAACTTCCATGAGTTGTGTTTTTGTAAAACAAACTACCCAAGTCATCAATAAAAAGTCCTATAAATGTTAAAACTAACAAAAATATTACATGTCAATGTGTGCAACACATTTATGTTTGTTTTCTATGGCGTGGAGTATTTCTTTTTCAGAGATTATAGAAGTTTACTTATTGTTTGTTCTTTCTTTGATTTTTTGATGCCATTTTTTCCAACCACAAATCATGATTGTTCTTATGAAAAAATATGATATTTTATGATATTTCATTTTATTTTCTATTCCCAGGCACCATGCAGTAAAAATCGTGACCCGTCTGGAATAGTTTTTTCTGCTAAATTGGGGAAGGGTCTAATGGCAGTACAAAGCTTTCTCTATTCTCCAGAGCATGTGACTCTGTAGTTTACTGTCTTTATGGGTAGGAGCAAATGTAATAAAAGTGCATGTTATAGGTATACTGGTTTTGTTGCTAGAAGTAAATGCCTGACTGGTACACTATGTGACATCCTTCTCAGAGAGCTCTATACATTATTAACCGTAGGGGAGCATGGTATGGAAAGGAGGTGGAGAGAAAAAGAATAATAATGGTAAAAGCAAACTTTCTCCTGTCTTATTGATTATTAAAGGCTTTTATATTATGTCATCTGACCAAAATATCCTGTGAAGTTAGTTGTATTATATTATTTTGCAGACGTGAAAATACAGTGGCGAGAGCTTACGTGACTTTCCAAGGCCACATAGACTGTAGGAGGAGAGGGTGGATGCCCGTCAGGGCTTTAGACCGATAATGTTTAGAAAAACTAAGGTTGGACGTGCACAATGTGATAAGAGCAGGAGTTGAGTTTGTTCAAGTCCCAGGTTCAAATACACGTAATTGAGTAGAAGCGTTTCAGAAAACCAAGGAGTTTTCACCAAGTTAAATTTGCTCAAAGAATTTTCAGAATGGGAGATCAAGGTAGAGCTTCCACAGTTCAGGCTTGAGGATGAGATCTGGAGCGACCACTCAGGAAGAACCTTGCCTCTTTAAAGACCTGAGAACTAGAAGAGGTATCTCTATGCCAGGAAGGGTCAGAACTATGGTGTAAGGAAGGGAAACTGGAAACACCTACGAAAGTCACTGTGTTCACATAAGGATTTCTCAACCTCAGCATGATTGACATCTTGGGTGGGAGAATTTTTTGTTGTAGGAAGCCGCCTTGTGCATTGTAGGGTATTTAGCAACATCCTTGGTTGCTACCCAAAGGACGTCAGTCGTATCACCCCTCCCCATCCCCAGCTGTGACTACCAAAATGTCTCTAGACACTTCCAAATGTTCGCTAGGGGGCCAAGTCACCCCTGGTTGAGAAACATTATTTAAAATGAATCAAGCTGAATTAGGGAACCAAGATTTAAACTTCAAATTAACCAACCTGCACACGGATTGCATCTCTATTTTTTTTTTCCCCTCACACTATTGTGAAGTATTTTTAAAGCAATATTATCAACTTGCCAGATGTATGCTTCCTGGGCAAACTTCTACAGATGTGTACTATCAGGGAAAAATAAAAAAGGGGGAAATTATGGCCTTAAGGTAAAAGACTAGAGAAAAATTCTAGATTCTTGAGATAATGGAAGTAGAACATTACCCAAAGCAGAAATTTCCTGAGTCTCTTTCTTTTGCAGCAGCTTTAAGCTGTTTCTAGGCATGTGACATGGTACAATCTTTTTTGGAGGACCATCTGGCCTTGACCTTGGTGTCAGAGGCTCCCTCTCTGGCATGTGGGGGAGCCTCTACCACATATCAAGTTCACTGGTGCTGAATCGCAAGGGCTCAGAATCACCTAATCTGACATTTCTGATGAGAGAAACTCTCATGACTGTCTTCTAGAAAAATGCAGTTAAAATACAACAAACAATGAGAAGTTGAACTTCTTCCAAGGTGGTCATGAATAGAGACATCTTACTTTTTCTAGGGCAAGAGGCTTGTGATATCACGGCTTCCGAGTGCTGAAAGGGCACAAGTCGTGGTGGAGACTATAATGTACAATTAATGATTTTCTGGAAAAATCCATTGGTGAAAAAATAATAAATACAAGTAAATCAGTCAAAGATGTAGTGTTTTGACCAATATTTTAGCTCCAAGAATATCATTTCAACTTAGAAAGGAATATAATGAGGGATAGAAATTCTTGAGAGAACTTCCCTGCAGGAACTCACTGAATTTTTAATGCATGGATTAAAAAATCATGCTCACCGTAGAGAAATCATTAATGACCACTTTAGTGGACCTTGCTTTTAGAAGTTATTTTGGCTGTCCAGCAATGGAATGCTCATCTTCTGTTTGGGGAACTCTCCTTCTAATGAATCTTGGAAAGAAGCAGGCCTATTTGCAACCATAGAGGAAGCAAATGCCAAATCCTTACTCATTTGACCTATGTCTCAGACGTAGCCTCCATCAATCACGTGGCGCCCGCTGAGAGCCCAGAACAGGTGATGGGGGGCTCTGAGACCCGAGTGCTATGGGGGTAGGAGCTGAGGGAGACTCAGTTTCTTAGGACAGCTGGGCCTATGCAGCATCTGGGACCGGGAGTGTTGGTGATGCAGGCCATCACATCTGAGGTTCAGAGTAGTGGAGACAGAGGGGGCAGGGGTCTTACCAGATAGGTTTGCCTCATGATTCTGGCTAGTGTTGCCGGCTGCTCAGTCCCATGCCAATTCTTTAGTTCTTCCAATGATTCTGGGAGCCACTCCTGAATGTTTCATAATCCCGCTTCCTGCTTAAGTCAGCTGGAGTTGGTTTCTGCTGCCTGCAACTAAGAACCCTCACCCATCCAATCACTAACTTGTAAGAACCCTATTAACTTGTAAGAACCACATTAATAGCAATAACAGCAGAAAATCTGTTTTCAACACAAAATTTGGTAGTAGTAATAGTAACATTTGGCCAAAATGGCCCCCCATGATCTCTGCCTCCTGGTATTCACCCACTTGAATTATCCTGTCTCCTCAAGGGCAGGTTGGACAGAAATTAAAATTTACATTATTTTACTTTTTAGCTGCCTCTCCCGATAGAATATAATCTTCACAAATGAAGAAACTCATTTAGGTCTTTTTTTCCCTCGTGTATCCTCAGTGCTTGGGGATGAGTCCTTGTTGAATAAATACCCTCAGCGTCTGGGGATAAGTGTCTGTTGTATGGATGAATTTATTTGCTGAGTGTTAAACCCTAAAGGTTGTGTAAGACGTCTTATCTTATTTAAGCCACTCAAGTCTACGGTGTGGATACTTCTACTCTTATTTTCCCACTGAGACTACAAAGGCCAAGAAAGGTTGACAAATTTAGTAGAATTCACAGAGTAACAAGTATAAAGGCAGCATTTGATACCAGATTCAAGTATCGTATTTTTTTTCTTTTTTTTTGAGAGAGAGAGAGAAAGGGTGCAAGCCAGAGATTCCCTCGAGGGGCAGAGAGAGAGAGAGACAAAAGGGGCTCACTTGAAGTAGGGCTTATGTTCATCTGAAGCAGGACTCAGGGCTCACCCCACGCTGGGCTCGAGCTCGCCAACCCTTGAGATCATGACCTGAGCCAAAGTCAGAGGCTTAACGCGCTGAGCCACGCAGGCGCCCCGGATCCAGGTGCTGTAAAGCGTGTTGTCGAAGGTAGCAGGAATGCGAACAATCAGGGGAAGCTGGAACAAATACGCCAAACAATACGACTCACCTGCCATCCAAGTGGCAGACTCCGGGAGGCTGCTGATTTAAATAGAATCCGGGCCTGGGCTGAGTTTCAAAGGGGCAGCCCTGAGCTACTGAGATGTGGACGGTACTGTCGAACAGAGCCATGCAAAAAAAAAAAACAAAAAAAACCAAGAAGCGCAAGGGTGGGAACCGGGCCTCCTCCCAGAAGCAGGGCTCGAAGGAACCGGACAAGCAGGTCAGTACTGGCTCACAGACCACGGGAGCGAGCAGGCACCTGGAAAAACTAGAGGACCTGCAGACTTTAAGAAACCTGGTAGAGAGGCCCACGATTTCCAGGGGTGCAGTCATGTCTCGTGTATTTATATCATGTTTTCTATCACATACGTACGAGGTTATTTGATTTATGTCTGTTGCTTTAGATGCCACGCGGGCTGTTTGTTGTTTGCTTTGCTCAGGCTTGTATTACAATGCCTGATGTCACAGCACCTGCAGAGACCAATAAGTATTTAATGAATGAATAAAACCAGAAGGCGGTGGTAACCCTAATAGGAAACACATCAGGCACGCGCCCCGCACCAGGCACGTTTAAGTATCGTACACTTATTAACTCAATCACTTCTTGCAGTAACTCTGAGGTAGGTACAATTATTTTCCACATTTTCTAGATGGAGACACCGAGACACGGAAGGGTTAAGGAACTCATCCAAGGTCACACAGCTAATAAGTGGTGGAACCGGGGAAGCAATGTTGTTCTAGCGACGACCCTTTTTCCGCTTTGTTATATGATCTCTAAACGAATGCACTTGAGCACAGATAATTGTTCAGAGGACCACCTGGCATCTCTGCTTTGGGTCAGGGAGTATTCCAGGATTGTTTCCAAAGCCAGATTTTTCTTTTGAGGATGAGGATTGCTGATATCCTGTCTGCTGACCTTTCATCGCTCCCACGAAGGGAGCAGTTTGGCCTGCAGATGACTGGATGTCCAAAGCAAACAGCTGGATGCAGCCAGAAGAAGATAAAATCTGGCAGGAGGATCGTAGGCTTCGAGCCAGGAAATTCTCAGAATATAGTTCAGGACGAGGGTAAAGGCAGAGGAAATGCTTGTGTCACATACTGACCCGTGGGTCGGACAATAGGTCTGGGGAGGCCCCTGAAGGTACAAATTGAACAGCATTTCCTAAACATTTTTTTTCAGACATAAAGACAAGCAGATACAGGATGAAAGAAATTCAATTATAAGTTAGCATCAAGATGGACACGCACGCATTTTATTCCTTGATTATGAGAAAGAGTGTCTTGGATGAAAAAAATCTACACTGAAAATTGTTACGATAACAGTGTCTAACTATCTACAGAAATATTATAAAACATGATTGATAATACTACTTCCATAATAGACTGTTGTGGTCTTCACTATGGTTTATGAATACTGATAAGCGTTTAGGGTCTAACGCTTTTAAAAATTCATTTTCCTTTTCCCATGACTATGCTGCCAGTTCATAATCTATTAGTGATACTGAGAGTTCTACCTGACAAAAGGCCATTCAAAAGAAAATAATTTAGTCCTCCACATTACTCTGAAATGTAAGCTGAAAACAAATACTTCTTAAAAAGCAATTGCCCATCTCTGTGCTTATTATTCGCTCCACATAAATTATAAAAGTTGAGTGCTTTATGGTAGGGAGGTAATGGGGAATCGCTGTTAGCTACATTCATTGTTCTGTGTACTTGTTAGAACAAGTAAGATGAAGTGTTAAGGAAATTCGAGTTTAAGCATTATCATTGTATGTTTGACGGCCTATGAAAATTAACGTTTGAAAATTCCTTCACTCTGTTGACAGCTCGCTCTCATTTAACTACAGTCAAAGGGGAAATAGGAAAATATCCTAGATGGCTACCTCTACGAAGAGAGTAGAAATCGTTATCAACAAGTGCAAAGCATAATAGTAATTATAATGCTTGTACAGGATTTTGAGAAACATTTTTTTTTACGTACAATATTCTTATTTAATACTCAGAAGCAGCTCTAGGAAGTCGGTAACATTGCTATTTTCATTTTAGGGAGGGTTGAGAGAATAGATTCCAGGGAATGGCTTATCCACGATAGAGGATGGTGAGGCTGGAATTAGAACCCAGTTTCCTGACTTCCAACTCTGCGATTTTTCATTACACGAAGCTGTCCTCCTAATGGGGGGAAAGAAAGAACTGATAGACTTGGGGCTCAAAATGGGGTTGAAGGTGGTTTTAGGGTTTTCAAAAATAAGTGTTTAGGAAGTAGGTATAGCTATTTGGTTTGATATTTAAGATAATTGTCAGAAGTGAAATCAGTCCTACCCAGCCCAGGTACTTCTTACTGTTTCCAGGTCGAAGATCCACAGCCATGATCCAGATCCTCCCTTCCTCAGTGAGAAGCCTTCTCTTGAATGGTGCTACTTTGCATAAACTCTGGAGGCAGACTGGGATCCAGGCTCAGTTTTCTCACCTCCCCACCTAAGCCACCTTAGACGAGTGAGTTCACTCTTCTAAAGCCCAGCTTCCTTATCTGCAGAATGTGGAAGAAGCAGATACATGCATGAAAAGTTTTTTTATGAAGGTAAAATAATTTCTGTTAGATACCCAACAAATTGCAGTAAGTACATCATTAGCTATTATCTTCATGTCGTGCGTTTGGGGACTAAAATTTCTCCAACGAGAGTGAATGGAGTGTATGCAAAATATTCTCATGGCTTACACATGAGGACATGATCTCGGTAAAACTGAACATGGCCCAAGTCCACATGGGGAGAGGTATTAGTACCGTGACTTTTAAATTTTCTGAAGATACTAATTAAAATATTTTGTTCCATTGTTCCCATAAGTCATCGTATTTTTAACCCAATGAATATGGTCACTGTAAGCCTCTGAAATTCTCCCCTGCGACACTGACCACAAGGTGAGCAGGTGGTTGGTTTGGGGATGAAAAGATACAGAAGACAATTCATGTAAGTTGTTGGAGGCTAGTATGAAATTCTGGGCATTTGCCAATATTGACTCTTTGGCATCGTCTGGGACCGTTTTTGAGTGACTGCTGAGTTGCTGAAAATACCATAAAGAGTTTCAGAAAGCTTGAGGACAGTAGATTGGTTTCCACGATGGTTAAATAGCTGAAACTAGTTTTAGGAAATGTTGGAAAATGAGTCTGGAAATTGTTGCAAGGTGTATTTTGTACTCACTGATTTGCATTAACACATCCATATATTATTTACTAATAGAAGAGATTTGCATTGTTGATTACCTGGTGGGTTTTTTTTTTTTTATTTTTTTTATTTTTTTTAAATTTTTTTTTTCAACGTTTATTTATTTTTGGGACAGAGAGAGACAGAGCATGAACGGGCAAGGGGCAGAGAGAGAGGGAGACACAGAATCGGAAACAGGCTCCAGGCTCTGAGCCATCAGCCCAGAGTCCGACGCGGGGCTCGAACTCACGTACTGCAAGATCGTGACCTGGCTGAAGTCGGACGCTCAACCGACTGCGCCACCCAGGCGCCCCCCTGGTGGGTTTTTGATATGCTTATCATTTGAACCCCAAAACCTCTTACAGTTATACCTCTAGATCCTGGAGAGTTTGTGCTTCATGAAAATGTGGTATCTTTAAGAGAGGACTGAACCTTTAGGCATTCACTATCCATTTACACCCAGTTAACTTGGAGCTCAGGCCCTGGGACTTTTGGATAGAGGGAGTGGTATTTGGAATTTCCGCATTGAACTTTTATTTGTATCATCTGCATGAAACGTTTTGATTTTTTTTTTCCCTCTAAATAAACTCATTTTTTCTTACCCTGGAGAACTGGCTAAACTGGAAAAGCCTTCCGTGGGTTGAAATGGCACACAAGGCAGTTTTTCTTCTAGAAAAGGAATAGGGGCACCTGGGTGGCTCAGTCGGTTAAGCGTCCGACTTCGGCTCAGGTCATGATCTCGCGGTCCGTGAGTTCGAGCCCCGCTTCGGGCTCTGTGCTGACAGCTCAGAGCCTGGAGCCTGTTTCAGATTCTGTGTGTCTCTCTCTCTCTGACCCTCCCCCGTTCATGCTCTGTCTCTCTCTGTCTCAAAAATAAATAAACGTTAAAAAAAAAATTAAAAAAAAAAAGAAAAGGAATAGTCGTAAGTAGTACTCTTTATTCTCTGCGTGGATAAAATATGTTTTCTGGGAAACGGACACACTTTGTATCTTTGTTCATCCCACTGTTCTCATGGCTTGTCAGATTCATCTGAAAAAGCTTCACGTCTGGCATCACATTTTAGCGGCTAGTTGGGATTTGAGTGAGGGTTGGGAGAAACTACAGCATATGGAAAATGGCTGAAGCGTAGAGTATGTTTTGCTCAGAGAAGGGAACTGGAGTTATGACCATTGTCCTTGAGCAACTGTGGTGCAATTCTTTGTACAGAAGCAGACAACAAAGCTAGAAATGATGACAAGAAGTTATCTTTGGGCCCCATGTATGATTTTTATATGATGAGAAAATTCAGAATGGAATGAGCCCCTTGGAAAGGTAGAACACTATTAGCAATCTGTCACTGCTTGGATGATGTTGTTTTAGGGGTGCTATCAAAGTGGCTTTCCCTTGGGGCAGAAGGTTGGATTGATTGACTTCCTAAGATTCATTTTAACTTTGGGGCGCCTGGGTGGCTGAATCGGTGAGGCGTCTGACTTCGGCGCGGGTCATGATCTCACAGTTTCTGAGTTCGAGCCCCACCTGGGGCTCTGCTGACAGTGTGGAGCCTGCTTGGATCCTCTGTCTCCCCCCGCACCCCCCTCCCCTGCTTGTGCTCGTGCTCACTTTCTCTCAAAAATAAATAAAACGAATATTTTTTTTTTTTAATGTTTAACTTTAAGATGCTATGATTTCACAATCTTTAAGAATGAATTCGGAAAAAAGATGCCCTGAGAACTCACTGTGTGACATGTATGAGTCCTGCCTCCTCTCTGGGCTCTAGATCCCTAATCAGCAAAAGAAGATGGTTGGACACTAGATCAAAAATGTACACTCCTTGGTCCTTGGGATGCATCCAGCCTAAATTGTTAAGAAGAAAGATTAGAAGCTGCCACCATGTTCTACTTCTTGGAGATGTTCAGAGGTTACCATCTTAGTGGTCCATAAAGCCGTTCCAATCTTCTCTTTCACATTGAAAAGATTCATTCAAGTGGGTAATTCAAGTTGTAAGAATGATTTTTTTCCCCTGTAAGATGCAATGATATAATTTTCATTTGGTAGGAAGACAAAAATGTAACCTGAAAAATCTTAAGTTTTTCTGAATTGGTCTTTGTACAAAACGATTTGACTACCATTGCTCTAGATGGTGTTTATGATGTCTGCACCCTGAATATCGTTTCTAATTCCCTCATTGCTCTTAGAATAATGGATACTAAGATCAGAAATTTGACGTTGTTGGCATAGAAAGTTTCTCCCACTAGATTAGTCTTTTTTTTTTTTTTTTTTTCCTCAGAATACAGCAGTGGCTGGATCTCAGGAGAGGGTATGGTAGGAACAGAGGTCATTTCTCTCCCAGTTGAAGGAGGGAATACATCTCAGAGCACGGAGGAGAGCCAAGCAAAGGGCCTCGGACGTGGGAGTGACTTTCTCAGAAAGCAAAACACTGCCAACACACTCTGGGAGGAGGACGGGGTGGAAGAGACTCAGTTTGAGTAATGTGTACTCAAACTCTTTTCCAAAGTACTTACTTTCTCAGCAGCAGGATCACCTCCTCCCCAAATAAATGTCCCAGTAATAACAGCTTTTACTTGGGAAGCAATGATTGTGTCCAGTAGAGGTAGCTAAAAATTAGACACTAGATTCTAAGTTCCATGAGAATGAAGTACTCCCTACTGTGTCCTTGGAAAGTAACAGAATTTGGCAGATGGCAGGAACTCAGTGATATTCTGCTGAGTGAGTAAATGAATTGAATGAACAACGGGGTGGATCATTTTTTCTTTTCCCATCTATGCTTCTAATGGTGAGAGAGCCCCCTGCTGGAAGAATGAATATTGTATACGCTCTGTAGCTATGCACCGTGTACTGAAAATTAATCATGACTGTGTTTAGACCAGGTCATAGAAAAACCATGGCACCTTGTTGGGCAGAATATTGTAAAAACCTCTGTGAAGAAGCACTGGGTAGAATGGGACCCTGTTTGCAGTGATTGGATATGTTACAGATCAAACAATGGACTTCAAAACAACCTCATGTGCCAAAATTTCTGAGATGATCTTACAAACCTATAACCTGTGATATGAGTAGTACAAGCAGCAGTAAGCATCATTGTAAAGTGAAATTCACACGTTTGTCTAATATATACACACGTATATTCATGTAGCACAAAATTATATATACACATCCAATCTGCATGCTGCCTGATAATTACATAAATGATAAACAATTCGTGACAATTACGAGGCATTCCTTTCTACAAAATCAAGACAAAAATGTTACAGGTTTTCTTTTCATTAGTTATTCAAAATGAAAGCCGCTAACACTTGTTACACTAACACTTTTTACACAGTTTAACACACACACGTGCTTGCACCCACGCTCAGTCTGGAACTAACCTCTCAGTTCTTAGAGTTGCTTGTACACCTGTCTTCTGCCTGTGTTTCATTCCATGTGCTCGCTTCCACCCAGGGGTCTGTAATCGACATCTGAGTGTTTCTTCTGCTGCTCGGCTCTGGGTTCCCTGGGCCTCGCAAGTGGGAATGACTTTCTCAGAAGGCAAAACACTGCCACCACACTCTGGGAGGGAGACGGGGTGGAAGAGACTCAGGCAGCAGCTTCCATCAGGAGGTGAGAACACGGTGAGATGGGGTACTGGGTCCCGGCAGCTTGGAGACTGCCATCTGAGTGAGGAGATGGAAGCATTTGGAGCGTGGGTGGGGGGTGTTCTTCGGCAGGGAACGGAGGAAATAGTCACAGGGTTGAAAAGTATATGGAAGTAGGGCCACCAACCAGGAGGGCTCCTGGTTCCTTCACTCATTAGGAACACCTCTCTCATCAAAAGCCCACAGGAGGAGGCCTTTGCAACCACCAAGTGTCTATGCCAGGGGGTTTCAAAGTGGGCTGCATATGGGAATCACCCAAGGAGCATTAAAAAATAAGTCCTGATGCTTCCTGTCCTCAAGAACAGGAGGCACCCCTGGATGGCTCATCCGTGGACTGTGCAACTCTTGAGCTAGGGGTTGGAATTTTGAGGCCCATCTTGGGTATGGAAATTACTTAAAAATGAAGTCTTAACAAAAAAAAAAAAAAGGGCAGAAGGAGAGGAAACATGAAGGGCAGGGAGTAAAGAAAGGAGTAAGACAAGGGAGGCAAGACCCCCACTGCTCCATGGTTAACTCTCTTCCGTTGGATGACAGTCCTTGAAAGGAATCCTCTAAGCACAGCTGCACATGCGCAGAATTTAGCAGAAATATTGGTTTGTAGAGCAGAATTACTCTTTTATTCAACATTTCGTTTTTCTTTTATCTGCTTGTTTCACTAAATGAAAGCTCATTTCAACAAAATTATTTTGTACACTTGATGGGGTGGGGAAGTGTGGAATATATGCGCTGGAAGGGAGTTTAGATTTGGTGCAAAGGGCAAGAATTGTTTAAATATAGTATTAGCTAAGAATAAATACATGGTAACAGATAAAATAAAGGACTCCTTTAGAATTTAATTTCTTTGGGCTGCCTGGGTGGCTCAGTCGATTGAGCATCGGGCTCTTGATTTCGGCTCAGGTCATGATCCCAGGGCCTTGGGATGGAGCCCCTTGTGGGACTCCGTGCTGAGCAAGAAGCCTACTTAAGATTTTCTCTCTCTCTTCCTCTGCCCCTCTCCCTGCTTTCTCTCTCTCAAATTAAAAAAAAACTATAAAACATTATTTCTTTACATTGAAAAAAACTGAATATAAACAGTAGAATTGAGAAAAAATTATTGATATGGAAATTACATTTAATAAAAAATATGTATATTTAAATACAACAGCCATCTGAAAATATTTTGCTGTAGTTACAGAATCTTTGATCTCTCTCATTGAAGTTTTTATTGAAATAATTGTACATTCACATACAGTTGTAATAAGATTCCTGGCATACTTTACCCAGTTTCCCCCAAAGGTAACATTGCAAAAGCCAACAGTATAATATCACAGCTAGGATATTGACATTAATACAACCCATCAATCTTAATCACATTTCCCCAGCTTTATTTATATTTGACTGTGTGTTTCTATTTATTTTTGAATGACTAGTCAGTTGACTAAACCCTCTGATTCTTCTTTTACTAAGGGATTTGAAATGCCTTTATCACACAATGAAGGCCTTTGTATGTTTTAAACTTTGTTTTCCCTCAATTGACCTGTTGTTTTGTGATGCTTTTTACCATGTGGTAATTTAGGGCCTTTTTCTTTACATTCCTTTTTAAGAATTTTCCTGGGTTTTCTTCACATGTTTATTCTTCCAGATTAGCCTTAAAATAATTTTGAATGAGATTACTTAGAATTTAGAGGATAATTAGGAAGAATTTATATTTCTGTAGTGTTGTCTTCCTACCACCAGTCAAAGCAGGTCTCTTTATTCATTTAATGTTATATTTCTATATGTTACACATGTAATTCTTATATGTTACTACTTAGAATTAGTTTTAAAAATATAGTTTCCTCTATGTTTCATTGGTTTCTGTATTTTTTGTAATTTTACTAAACTCTCGTTTTTAAAAAAATAGACTCTATTTAAATAAAATTTTTTTTTTTTTTTTTTTACTTTTAGAATGAGAAAGCACCCAAGCAGGGGAGAGGGGCAGAGCAAGAGAGAGAGAGAGAGAGACTCTTAAATAGGCTGCACACCCAGCCCAGAGCCTGACATGGGGCTTAATCCCATGACCGTAGAATCATGGCCTGAGCTGAAATCAGGTGTTGAAAGCTCAACCAATTGAGCAACCCAGGTGCCCCAATAGACTTTATTTTTTTAGAGCAGTGTTAGGTTCATAAGAAAATTGAAGCAAGTACAGATTTCCCATAAACCCACATACCTATTCTGCTCCTATACATGCATGGTCTTCCCCATTGTCAACATTCCCACTAGAGTGGCACATTTGTTAAAACTGATAAATGTACATTGACACATCATTGGCACCCAAAGTCCATGGTTTACTTTAGGGCTCCCTCTTGGTGTTGTACATTTTATGAGTTTTGACAAATGTAAACACAGGTCTTCCTTGATTAATGATAGGGTGATGCCCTAATAACCCATTGTAAGTTGAAAATATTGTAAGTCAAAAATGCACTTAATAGACCTAACCTACCGAACATCATAGTTCAGCCTGGCCTACTTTAAATGTGCTCAGACACTTACATTAGCCTCCAGTTGGGCAAAATCATCTAACATAAAGCCTACCTGATAATAAAGTGTTGAATATCTCATGTAATTTGTTGAGCACTGAACTGAAAGTGAAAAACAGAATGGTTGTGAGTGTATCGTTGTTGACCCTCGTGATCACATGGCGGCCACTCCCTGCTGCTGACCAGCATCCTGAGATGCTGCTCGCCTGGGATGAGATCCAAATTCCAAATTTCGAGTTTGGTTTCTACTGAATGCGTATTGCTTTAGCACCATCATAAAGTCGAGAAATTTTAAGTCAAGGGACCATCGTAGTTTCACCGCCTTGAAATCCTCTGTGCTTCACCTGTTCATTTCCCCGCCTCCCCAACACCTTCAACCAGTGAATTTTTGTTCTCTCCATAGTTCTGCCTTTTCCAGGATGTCACATAATTGGTATCATCCAGTATATATTCCTTTCAGATTGGCGTCTTTCACCTAAGGATGCATTTAAGGTTCTTCCGTGTCTTTTCCTTAAGGTCTATGATCTGCTTTACATGAATGTTGGTGAAGAGTGTAAGTCTGTGTTTAGATCCTGTTTTTGCGTGTGGATGTCCAGTTTTACACCACCATTTGTGGAGAAGACAATCTTTTCTCCATTGTATTACCTTTGCTCCTGTGTCAAAGATCAGTTCACTGTATTCATATGGGTCTATTTCTGGGCTTTCTGTTCTATCGTATTGATCTATTTATCTGTTCTTTCATCTATACCACACTGTCCTGATTATTGTAGCTTTGTAGTAAGGCTTGGCGTTGAGTAGTGTCAGTGTTCCAACCAAATTCTCATTTTAAAAAACCTATCTGGCTTATTCTTTGGGGGCTCTCTCGGTATACAGTCCTATCATTTGCAAATGTTTGTCCCTTACTTTTCTAAAGTTATACCCCTTATTTAATGTTTTAAATTATTGGAGCTCCAAAATACGTCTTAGCATCTGATAAAGCTGATGTCTTTCACCTGCTCTAGTTTTTTTAAAAAAAATTTTTTTTTTCAACGTTTATTTATTTTTGGGACAGAGAGAGACAGAGCATGAACGGGGGAGGGGCAGAGAGAGAGGGAGACACAGAATCGGAAACAGGCTCCAGGCTCTGAGCCATCAGCCCAGAGCCTGACGCGGGGCTCGAACTCACGGACCGCGAGATCGTGACCTGGCTGAAGTCGGACGCTCAACCAACTGCGCCACCCAGGCGCCCCTCACCTGCTCTAGTTTTAAAATTATCTTGGTTACTCTAACTCATTATCCCCACCCCCACCCCTCAAACAACGCACACTTAGTTCTTTGGGATTTCTGCAGAAATCAAAAGCGCATAATTATTTATTCTTTTCAGTCTTCCACAGCAAGATAAGGATCTTACATATTAAAAAAGCATTGCATGAAAATATGTTAAAAGACCTTTTTATAGTCGTCAACTATGGTAATGAGACCTCTGTTTTTAAATTTTTGTCGTTTGGCTCTTTATGGCAATTATTTTCTGTGTGAGAATGGGAAACAGAGTGGGAAAAGGAGGGTAACCAAGACAAAGAGTGTAACAAGTGTAAAGATCTCAGGGCGGAGTGTTGGAGCCTGTAGTGGAAAGGAGAATGTGGTGTGTTGAGATTGGAGAAGTAAGTAGGAGTCCTACCAGGAGAGATTTGTTGGCTGTGGTGAGCAGAATTTAGACTTTCTGCTATTTTCAAAGGGAAACCTTTAAAGGACTTTAAGCGGAGGAGTGACCAGATGTGACCTGTGCTATAAAATAATCATTGTGGCTGGTGCATGAAGAATGGGCTGTGGGGGTTACCCTGAGGGTGGAAACAGGGAGACCTGCTAGGAGGCCAGCATGATGGTCCAGGTTGGAAATGATGGTGGCTTGTATCATCGGGATGGTGATAGTAGAGAGAGAAAGGAATGGATTTCAGATATTTTGGGCTGGACAATAAAATGGATATGGGGGATGAGGGAAAAGAAAGGACCAAGAATTGGGGCACCTGGGTGGCTAAGTCGGTTAAGCGCCCGACTTCGGCTCAGGTCATGATCTCGCGGTTCGTGAGTTTGAGCCCTGCGTCGGGCTCTCTGCTGACAGCTCAGAGCCTGGGGCCTGCTTCTCCTTTTCTCCCTGCCCTCACCCACTCATGCTCTGTCGCTTTCTCTCTCAAAAAATAAACATTAAAAAAAATTAAGAAGAAAGGACCAAGAATAATTCAGCTTTTGACTTAGGCAACTGTTTGGTTGTGGTATTTACCAAGATATGGAATGTGAGCTGAGTAATAGTTTTGGGGGCGGAGAGAGTGAGAGTTCTATTTGGGCATGGTAAATTGTATGATGCCTGTTTCACATGCAAATGGAGGTGTCAATGAGGTAGTTGGAAATGAAGAAGGAGCTTGGGAGAACGCTGAGGTTGGCTCTTTTAGTTTAGGATTCTATAGGTGGACCCAATGAGATCACATGGGCAGGTGTTTAGATAGAGAGGCTCTGAGGCATCTGCAATATTTCGATGTCAGATTAAAGTGGCATAGACAGAAAAGGACAGTAGTGAAGGAAAGGCAGGAGCGGATGGCAGCATTAGAAGCCACAAGAAAAGAGTGGAAAGAGAGATAAGCTCTATTGACTCCTTTTAAGAAGTTCATTACAATGAAAATAGAGAAGTGTTGAGTTTATGTCAGGTAACTAAAACATTCCGGTGTGTGTGTGTGTGTGTGTGTGTGTGTTATATCAGCCAGTGCTGGCCTAACTCCTAATGGTGACAAGTATTTCAAGTAAAAATAAAAAACAAGACAATGAAATAAAATGAAAAAAATTAAAAAATGAGACAATGAAATAATTTGAAATAATTAGCCAATAAAACTGTACAAAAGGAAAGCAACTCTAATTTCACAAGGTTAAAAACCTTTCCAGTATTTGTATTTGGATCTTACTAAATTTATAGGTTAAACTAAATGGAATTGGCATCTTTGCAAGTTTATGGTTTTGATCCAAGAAGAGGGTATGTGATTTATTCGTTCTCTTTTCTGGACCTTAGTAGAGATAGAACATATTCTTCAGGAAGGTTCTGCTCATTTCTAGTTAAATTTATTCCTTGGTGTTTAAAAAGTATTTCAGTTGCTAATGAATATTTCAGTTGCTGAATATTTCAGTTGCTATAACACATTTATAGCTGTATCCCTATCTATATAGATGTTCTTTTAAAATATGTAACAGGGGCCCCTGGGTGGCTCAGTCAGTTGAGCATCTGCCTCTTGATTTTGGCTCAGGTCATGATCCCAGGGTCATGGGATCGAGCCCCATGTGGGGCTTTGTGCTGAGCATGTAGTCTGCTTGGGATTCTCTCTCTCTCCCCCTGCCCCTCTCCCCCCACCTGTGTGCTCTATCACTCTCTCTCTATCTCAAATAAATGAATAAATAAATAAAATATGCAATAAATATATAAATAGCTATGCATGGAAAGATCAAACTAGAATTGAACAGAATCTTTTGGAAGAAAGCATGCATTCTCTTTCTTCATGTACACACACATGGATGTATGGTATATTCATCTATATCGATACACCAATTATATATATCCATATACATTCATATCCGTGTGTGTGTGTGTGTGTGTGTGTGTGTGTGTGTGTGTGTATGTTTATCCCCTCTAGGCAATATTTAAAATGCATCTCTGGGTGAGTTGTTTTTTTTCTGTCTGGCACTAGAGCCTTTGTCTTTTTCTCTTCCCTAACTGTAACATGTTACATCGTAATTTCTTTCATGCAGCTCATTGGGCACTTAGAAATAAAATCTTCAGAAATGCACCTGGGTGTTCCTGGACCTGTCACTCTCTTAGAGAAAGGGTGAAGGCAGAGTTTTCTCCCATGGGCCCCGCAAATGAAGAGTGTGGGCAGGGAGGGACGCTTGTGATGGGTTGCTGTGGGGGAGAAGAGTGTGGTCATCAGAAGGCTGGTACCTCAGTTTCAGTCATGACTAGGACTTGAGCAGAAGTCTTAAGACTTCCCATGAACCGTGACATGATATCACGTTTTCAAATTTAATTCCAAGTTTCCTTTTAAGTTCCATTTCTTTGATATCATCTTGTTTTTTCCTCTTTAATGCAGCATCATTTCTGGAACAACTAAACTGCTGTGCTGCTTCAAATGATTCCCTTCAAATACCTTGTGGGAATATTTTTTTAAATCACCACTAAACAGTATAGTTCTATTTTTTAGCTCTTACCTCACGTGTCTCAACAGTTCCTACGAGCTTTCTACCCATCCAGTTATCCGATTCGATACAAAACAGGAAATCACTTATGCAAACCCTTTCCTAAAAGAGTGCAAAACACATGCTTGATTTAAAATATGTGTAAATATTAATGTATTTGATACTATCTGGATCATTTAATTAAGTAGTTATAATCAGGATATTAAAATAGCATTTGACATCTTACGCATTTTGATAATGTTACACGTTAATGTTACAGCTGGATGCTACATCTCTATGTAAAACCAATTAATGCATTTGTTTCAACTTACAACCAGTAGTGGGGTTAAATGTCCTCTCCTAAAACTTTCAGTTCATAAGTTAATTCTCTGGAGAATGAATATAAAGGTAGGTGACAGAGTGACCACAGTATGCTAGGATAGAATCAATAGTGAGATTTGATATGTTCAGAATATTGCTATAAGCCAGTTCATTAAAGATTACAATCAAGGTTATAATGAGAAGCCCAATAGCAAATGAATTTGTAAATTATGCTTGTTGGAAAACTCAAAAGCTCAAACGGTTTATGGAAAAACAAACGAGAGAAGAATCCACTTTAACTTGACTAGAGATGCAGTCATTATAGCTTAATTTCCAGTATGATTCAATTTCCATATCTTTGTCAAGAGCTCTTTAAAGGCAGGGGGAGAGGTGAAAATGGGACTTAGGGTTGTAGATTTTTTTTTTACTTTTTAATTTTTTAAAGTTTATTTATTTTTGGGGCGCCTGGGTGGCGCAGTCGGTTAAGCGTCCGACTTCAGCCAGGTCACGATCTCGCGGTCCGTGAGCTCGAGCCCCGCGTCAGGCTCTGGGCTGATGGTTCAGAGCCTGGAGCCTGTTTCCGATTCTGTGTCTCCCTCTCTCTCTGCCCCTCGCCTGTTCATGCTCTGTCTCTCTCTGTCCCAAAAATAAATAAACGTTGAAAAAAAAAATTTAAAAAAAAAAAAAAAAAAGAAAAGATCACTCATCATCGGGGAAATACAAATCAAAACCCCAATGAGATACCACCTCACACCTGTCAGAATGATTAAAAACTCAGGAAACCATAGATGTTGGCAAGGATGTGGAAAAGGGGAACCCTTTTGCACTGCTGGTGGGAACACAAACTGGTGCGACCACTCTGGAACACAGTACGGAGGTTCCTCAAGAAATTAAAAATAAAACTACTCTAAGACCCAACAATTGCATTATAAGGTATTCCCCCAAAGATACAAAAATACTGGTTTGAAGGGGCAAACGCTCCAAAATTTATAGCAGCACTATCAACAATAGCCAAATTACGGAAAGAGCCCAAATGTCCATTGACTGATGAATGTATAAAACAGATGTGGTGCATATATATACAATGGAATATCAAATAGAATGGAATCCTGCCATTCGCAATGATATGGATGGAACTAGAGTGTATTATGGTAAGCAAAATAAGTCAGTCAGAGAAAGACAAATACCATATGATTTTACTCATATGTGGAATTTAAGAAATGCAGATAAACATAGGGAAAGGGAAGGAAAAATAAAACAAGATGAAAACAGAGAGGGAGCCAAACCATGAGAGACACTTAAATATAGATAACAAACTGAGGGTTTCTGGAGGGGAGATGGGTAGGGGGTGGGCTACGTGGGTAATGGACATTAAGGGGGGCACTTGTTGGGATGAGCACTGGGTGTTATGTGTAAGTGATGAATCACTAAATTCTACTCCTGAAACCAATACTATACTATATGTTAACGAACTTGAATCTAAATTTAAAAAATAAAGAATTTTGAACTAAAAAAAAAAAAAAAAAAGACTGGTACTGCTTGATTACACATGGAAACTCAAGGGAATATTTTCAGTCTTCCAGTAAGGCTAGAGTATCTTAATATATCTGTTCCCTTCCCAAACTCCAGGTGAGTCTTTAATTTTTGTAAGGTCAGAAATTGCCTGAGTAGTATAGGGCTAAAAAAAGTTCTCTATCAAGGGATTCTCCCATCAGTCTCTAGGAGACCAAAATGAGCGTGTTTGACTCAGTATAACTTGTGACTGGAGGGGAAGTCAGCCCAAAGTATATTTTCTAATACTTAGGGGTGAGTAACATCCTTCTCACTCAGGCTTCCTCGTACCCAAATGTTCAGAATGCTACGTAGGTAATAGCCACAGTGGTACAGTGGAAAGTTATTTTTAACCAGATGTCCCCTCTTAGGTAGTTCTTCCTGTGGGAAAACAAAAATGTGCTTACTAAAGTCTTGGAGTTACTCACCTGGGCTTGAGCAGAGCCCAGAATTCACAAACATAACAATGTCTTCCAAGCAGAAGTATTGATTTAAATTACTTTGTTAAAATATTGGTTAATTATGAATAAATACGGAACCAGATACAAATGCTTTGTGCTTATAGCTCTCATATAGCTACCATCCAAATCAAATTTACAAACTAATTACATGCAACCCATAAAACCAGTAGAATCCAATCTACAACATTTATTTAATACTGGTTTGTTAAAAACAATGTTACCTTTCATTGTGTGAATATGGTACTTGTGCAGGGTGAATCTCTTTGCGGTATTCAAGATGGCTCCTTTCATGATCATTATCTGTCTTGTAGTAGAGCTCAAAAGTAATTTCACAATGCCAGCCAGAATGAATAGAAAATAGGCTTTACTTTTACAGGGTAAGGGCCACTAAGAAGTGACCAGAGCCAACATTTGGTTGCCTCTGGAAGGAAATGGGTTGGAGTTAGCAAACTTTGCCAGACATGCTATAGGTGTTTGAGTGAAGATTCTTTGCCCCCTATTTATTTACCTTTTTATAATATAAACCCAACAAAGTTGCCATGTTAAAAGTGAGACAAATAGACTGCTCAAACTCTTGGGATATCTGGATTTGGAATCCATTGTTTAAAAGGGTTGTCTGGGAGGGGCGCCTGGGTGGCTCAGTTGGGTAAGCGTCCAACTTGGGCTCAGGTCATGATCTCACCATTCGTGAGTTCAAGCCCCATGTCAGGCTCTGTGCTGACAGCTCAGAACCTGGAACCTGCTTCCAATTCTGTGTGTCTCTTTCTCTCTGCCCCTCGCTGCTTGTGCTCTTTCTCTGTCTCAAAAATAAATAAACATTAGATTTTTTTTTAAATTAATAAAAAAAGAAGAGTCATCTGGGAAACGCAGTCACTTGGGGACATTGGGGACCCATGTGGAGTCGTGTTTTGGTGCAGACTTTCTTGTTGGGGGAGGGTAGCCACCAAACTGGGTCTGGTGTAGGGCCAACTGCTTTATAATACAGGCGATCCAGAATGAGATCTTAGGACCATCTTCAGACAATGCTACTTGTGTCATTGTTCTAGATGCTGATACATGTTCATTTGAATTTGATATGTTTCAATCGCTGTAAGGAAGATGATGAGTATATTCTCCCACTATTTTGTTCTGTTGAAGTATCATAAAGCTTTTATTTCCTGATCTATTTGAAGTACTATTAATCTTTTATTTCCTATATTATATCATGATATCACTTAGGCTTTGGTTAGTACTTGCTTAGACAGTGTTAACTTAGTGGCGAATCCAAATGCAAAGGCAGGACTTGAAATTGTGGAGCAGTGTTCATTTATGAAGTGATAAGGTGACATTCCATATCATGTTGACTATGTTCACTTTTCTGTCTTAGATTGTTGTACAAACAAAAACACAAAATGAAAACAACTCTTATGGAGAGTATTTGATGCCTGTGAATTTTTGAGATACTGGAAAGAACATGGATGTTGGAGCTAGACAACCTTGGGTTTGAATCTTAGCTCTATCAGTTCAGCATGTGGCCTTGGGAAAGCCATCAACCTTGTTTGAGTCTCAACTGTATATATTTGTGAGGTGGGGATGACAGTCTCTTTTTCACCAGATATTAACTAAGCTGGCACTGTTCCAATTGCTCGGGATCTAGCTTTGAGTAAGCTAATTACCTGCCTTCATAAAGCTCACCTTGTAGTTAAGGTGGAGAATGGAGAGGGAGAAAATACACATAAAGTATATCACACAGTGATAAGTAGCATGGAGAATACAGGACAATGGGATGGAAAGTGACTGGGGTAAGAACAGAGTTGGTATGTTATCCAGAGCAACGAGGGAAACACTCTTCGAAAATATGCAACATTTGAGATGAGACCCAAATGATGAGAAGTCAGATGAGTGTTGAGCCAGGTGATGTAGGAGTGAGCATGGGGATTCTGAAGGGCTGTTAGAGGTCTGGTGTATTGGAGTGCATGGAAGATGGAAAGGATGCTGTCTGCTTTGCAGGGCGGTTTAAGGATTGTATGAGTTAAGTATCTAAAATGGTTGGCATGTAGAATCACCTAGCAAATGGCAAGCAGTTTATATTGCAGATTACCATTCAGATTTTATAAAGCCTTTATCTGTTCTAAATAGGAAAGCTTTGTTGATCTCGCGTAGGTTCATTCCCTCTAGAAATGAAGACATGAGGTAGTAAAGTGACGATTTCAGTCATCTGCTTTGTTCACATTCATTCTTTGTGAACTTTTTCTCAATGACGCTTATGTTGGGTTTTCTCACGGATCCCAGGGCATATGTTATTCATACAGTCACAGAATCTTTACTTATTTATTAAAGCTGGTGATACTTGGGAGATCATTGTGCCTCACTCATTTTTCTGCTAAGCAAGGTACAGCCCCAGGACAAGACATGGTTTAAGATCAAAGAATTAGTGCCAGAGTTTGTATGGGATCCCAGGTCCCTGGACTCGTACTTGTGTATTCTCTTTTATTATCCTTATTCCCTTCCTCTACTCAGGCCTGGTTAGGGTTGTACACAAGCCAGTGATAATACCAGCAATTTAAAACTTTTTAGACAGATTATATCATAAATGATGAGGGCACTGTTATAAACTGTATGTTTATTACCCCTCCCAAAATTCGTATACTGAAACCCTAATCCCCAACTTCATGCATGGTATTTGGAGGTGAGCCTTTGGGAAATAATTAGGCTTAGGTGAGTTCATGAAGGTGGGGTCCTCACGACAAAATTAGTGCCCATATAAAGAGACCAGAGATTTTTTTTTTTTTTTTTTTTTTTTTTTTAGAGAGAGTGCAAGCAGGGAAGGGCAGAGAGAGAGGGGGACAGAGGATCAGAAGCTGGCTCTGTGCTGACAGCAGTGAGCTCAACATGGGGCTTGAACTCACAAACTGTGAGATCATGACCTGAGCCGAAGTCGGATGCTCAAGAAAATGAGCCATCCAGGCACCCCGAGACCAGAGGTCTTGCACCCTCTCTCTCTGCCACATCAGGATACAACAAGAAGGTGGCCATCTGTAAACCAGCAAGAGAGCCCTCAGCAGAACCTGACCACGCTGGCACTTGATCATGGACTTCCCCACGTGTGTTGTTTCAGCCGTCCAATCTACGGTGTTTTGTTACAGCAGCCCAAGCTGACTGAGACAAACCTTTATGTTGTGATGTTTAGGATGAGCTATATTGTTGGATATACATTAGTGTGGAAGAGAGTAAAGAAGTAGGCTGGTTGCCCCAGAAAACCTGACTGATGAAATTAGGGGATTTTTCTTGGCCAAGTTTGCTAAGACTTTCCCACCTTGATAGTGAGGTGTCAATTTCAAAGTTACACATGCCTTTAGAAGTCTGCTTTAACACTGGTCACTACTGGGGTGCTTCGGTGGCTCAGCTGTTTAAGTGTCTGACTTCGGCTCAGGTCATGATCTCATGGTTCTTGAGTTCGAGCCCCGTGTCGGGCTCTGTGCTGACAGCTCAGTGCCTGGAGCCTGCTTCAGATCCTGTGTCTCCTCCCCCGCTTGCATGCTCTCTCTCTAAAAAAAAAAATAAATAAAAAACATTAATAAAAAACATTTTAAAACTGGTCATTACTGATTTTATGATGTGAAGGCAAAATTGGAAGAGCCAAAAGAAAAATACAACCTGATAATATGATACTGGGGAAACTTGCAAAGTCTTCTAATGACACGGACTGTCCTGATGAAATACATCAATGTCAGAGAATAGTTGTTGAACTACGCCAGCTTGATATATGCTAAAATCTAGGACTATTTTGTGCTTGTCATTGAGAATTGGATCTTTGCTAATAATTTTGTTAGTGATATATGGGTCAGAAGAGAATACAATTCTCTTTTAAAGCTATATTAATGACATAGTGCTGACACTGGGGGAAAAGGCTTTGTCAGTAAATAAATACAATGCAGACACAAAGAATTGATGTATATGGTAATAATTGTACTCTATTATCAGTAGTCCTCTTGCTTACTGATGCCTTAGAAAATATACTATTAAATAGTCCATTGAAATGGATGAATTAGTTGAAATATTGTCTTTCAAAACTTAGACCAGAAGACGCCCAGGTGTTTAGGACTGAAGACCTAGCTAATGAAAAACAAAGCAATTTCATATGCATGTCAGTCGACAATTGCAGACGCTGTTTTTATAGTCTGTTATATTTGTGAATTTGTTTGCAAAGTATTTGTAATAATTCTTCGAATTGGGGTAATGGGAAGAGCATATAGAGTTGAAGACCCTTCCCACATATCAGTCTTTCTAAGACTGGATTTCTTAATCTTCAAAATAGGAGGGGTCGTAATGCCTACATCTCAGGGTTGTTGTAGGAGGTAAATGAGATGACGTGTGTGCAATGTAGCCTAAAAAAAAATACTAAACAGTCATTATATGCCCCTAAAAATATTTTCCTTCCAAATTAGAAAATTCAACACAAAAGAAATAAGGAAGAAAGAGGTTTTGTCACCAATACTGAATGAAGAACTGGAAATAAATAATAAATAAGCAATGGAAGCATGAGCAGAAGGAAAATAATCCAGTGACTAAGCTAGAAGGAAGCTGGCTGAAGAGGTCTCTCATCCAGAGTCAGGGCAGAAAAGCTTACTCAGCAGAGAAATTAGTTGCCTGCCTGAGAGCCAGTTTGGAAAGAGAGTTGGGGGCCCTGATCAAGGACACGGGAAGCAGGGGTGCTTTCTTTGCACCTGCTTTGTAAGTGAGGGCACCTAGGATACAGCAGTGCATGGAGAAGGTTTGCGGTAGCCCAGATCACTGAGGCCTCAAGGGAAGCGGTCTTCTCTCTGGGACAGTTGGCCGGTGCAGGTAGGCAGAGGCATAACTTCCATCAGCACTCCCACTAACCCTGCTCCCTGCCCCTGCACATAAATTCTTAGTACAAAGCTAGTTTGCTCTGCAAATATAGCCTGCGGCAAGTCTCCATTCCATCCAGATCGACTGTAAGCTCTTCCTGTTTAGAACTTCTCAGCCCAGTTTAGAAGAAAAATAGCATCGTGCAGGGCACATAAGAGTTGCTAACTGGATAAAGACTGAATCTGTAACAGAATGTAAAGAAGACATAAGTAAGAAAGGGGTGTGGCATTGGAGAAGTAACATTTATTGACGACTTCTTTGCATCACTTTACTTATTTTTTTAAAATTTTTTGTTTTTTGATATTTCTTTTTGAGAGAGAGAGAGAGAGAGAGACAGAGAGAGAAGGAGGCACAGAATCCGAAGCAGGCTCCAAGCTCTGAGCTGTCAGCATAGAGCTCAACACGGAGCCCGAACCCACGAACTGTGAGATCATGACCTGAGCTGAAGTTGGGTGCTCAACCGACTGAGACACCCAGGCGCCCTGCATTACTTTACTTACAATAATGTGTTTGAGATTTTGAACTACCCTGAAGTTAGATGTGACTGTCCCATTTAGTAAATGAGGAAATCAAGACTTGAGGGAACTTATCAAACTTGTTTCTGGTTTCATACCTGGTAAGTGATACAGAATTTGGACCAGATTTGCCAAATGCCCAAATCCATCCACAAGCCTCTGCCTGCTGAGCTTCCCCTTCAACAGCAGAGATGATGATATAGGAAGGGGCAGATGTAGCTTTTAATCTAAAGATGCCCCACAGGGAACTCAGAAACCAACAAGATTCTAGGGAAGAGTAAAACTGAATTTTCTATCAGTTATTAAATATAGCTCGTGTCTGTTTGAACTGATTTCAATGTTCCCAGTGAGTTAGTCACATGGATATACATATAGGACTTAAAACATAGTAGGCACTCAGTATTTGCAGCACAGATGAATGAAAGTGAATGAATGAAAGAAAGGATAAATCAACTGGAAGTTTTGGTTTTAACTGAAAAGCCACTTAGATGAGCATGACTAATAGACAACTGGTAATAAGGTGCAGGGGGAGGAAATCATAAAGATGGCGAATTCGAGCAACCTGTGAGCCTGAAAATAATAGAAGGAAATGAGAAACAAGGCAAAAACACGTTTGAAACCCGCACATAAAGATTTTTGTGTCCTCTGTTTAGTTCTCTAACAATAGAAATGGGTGTTGTCTACAGTTCATTGAACAATCTATCAAGTAAACCCCAACCACAGTCCTTGGAAAGTTGATGAAGCTTTCCAGGGTGGGTTTCCCAGCATTAGGGAAGGAAGTCCCATGAGGCACCAGTGCCATGAATGAGTTACTGTGCTCAGATTCAATGTTCCTTATGCTGTAATTATAGTATAATATTATAATCTCTAATATACATTGTAATTATAATATGTGATTTATTATAATATTCGCTGTGAGCTTTACTTATTTACTTGTACTCGATAGGCAAGAAGTTTGCTACTGGCTGTGGCTAGAAGAAAACCCTCTTCACCAAAACCTGGCAGGTTAGGTTGAAACAGCATCACTGTTTCCTAACAAGCAAAGGAAATATGCTCTCAGATGGTACCAGGGTTCCTAAGAAAATCTACACTGCCTGGAGTTATTCTTTAATACGTTCCCCCCCCCCCACCATGTCCATTTTATTTTATATACATAGTGTGGGTATAGTTGCCACAATGTTACTTCGGTTTCAGGTATACAACTTAGTGATTTGACAAGTGTAAACATTATGCTGTGTTCACCTCGAGTATAGCTACCATCTGTCCCATTACATCCCTAGCACAGTATCATTGACTGTATTCCTTATGCTGTGCCTTTTATTCCCATGGCTCTCATTCATTCCATATCTGGAAGCTTGTATCTCCCTCCCCTCTTCTCCCATTTTGCCCAACCCTCGCCTCCTTCCCTCTGGCAACCATCGGTTTGTTCTCTGTATTTATAGTTCTGATTCTTCTGTTTGTTTACTCATTTTTTTCAGATTCCATTTATAAATGGAATTATATGGTATTTGTCTTTCTTAGTCTGACATATTTCACTTAGCATAATATCCTCTAAGTCCATCCATGTTGTCTCAAATGGCATGGTCTCATCCCTTTTTATGGCATGTAATATTCCATTAAATATGTATCATATATATATATATATTTTTTTTTTTCCTCATCCATTTGTCTCCTGATGGACACTTGGGTTGCTTCTATGTCTTGACTGTTGTAAATAGTGCTGCAGTGAACATAGGAGTGCATATATCTTTTCAAGTTAGTGTTTTTATTTCTCCTGGATAAACCCCCAGTAGAGGAATTATGGGTTAATATGATATTTCTATTTTTTATTTTTTGAGGAAACTCCATACTGTTTTCCACGGTGGCTGAACCAACTTACATTCCCACCAACAGCGCAGGAGGGTTCCTTTTTCTCCACATCCTCACCAACACCTGTTATTTTTTTGTCCTTGATTTTAGCCATCCTCAGAGGTGTGAGGTGATATCTCACTGTGGTTTTGATTTGCATTTTCTTGATGATGAGTGATGGTGAGCAGCCTTTCATGTGTCTGTTGGCCGACTGGATGTCCTTTAAGACTTTTGAGGTGACACCTTGCTGTCCCGCACACCACCCCTTGGTACCATTCCCAGAGGCAAAATTCTAATGTGAGAGGATCAGGAACCTGCCAGAACAGGGCACTTTCTATGTTCATTTGCCCCGTCTCCTTGCCTGTGGAAGTTATGGCAAGGCTCAGGCAGCTAGCTGCTCAACAGTTCTCTGCTGTGGACACCTGGCCTAGGGTAGGTGGGGGAAGGAGCTGAGCATCTCAGACAACCCTAGCTGCAGGTTGTTTCCCACTCACTATGATTATTATTACTTAAAATAGTTCCATGAATTTAATGATGAGCAAATCAAGGATATGTGAAGAGTGATTCATACAACTTATACCAGAAATGATATTGAAACATATAACAGCTACTTAGTAGTCTTGTCCACATTTCTTGGAAAAACAGCTCAGTTAATTGAATAATAGCAAGATGGATAAATTCATGCTATTAATTAATCTTATAATTAATCTTGTCAGTTAATCTTATCTTAATAACTCTTGCTGACTACCACACAATTAATGAGGAAGCCTTTTGATACACTCACTAAACATGGGATTTGGAGTCAGGCTGGCCTCCAATCCTGGCTCAGTTATTTACTGGCTGGGTGGTCTTGGGGAAATTACCTATTCTGACAACCTCAGTTTCCTCATTTATAAAATGGGCCTAAGAGCTACAGCGTGCTAGATTGTCATGTGGATTAAGTGAGTTAAACCATGTGAATTACTTTATTTATTTATTTTTAAATGGTTACTTATTTTGGGGGGGGGGAGGGGCAGAGAGGAAGACAGAGGATCCCAAGCAAGCTCCACACTATCAGCGCAGAGCCAGACGAGGGGCTCGAGCTCGCGAATGGCGAGATCGTGACCTGAGCTGAAATCAAGAGTCTGACGCTTAAACGGCTAAGCCACCCAGGTGCCCGAATCACTTAGTTTAAAAAGGCCTGTCACGTATCTGGTCTCAGTGAAAGAAAACTATATATTTGCTTGATTGCAAGATACACATTTTCCATATTTTGACATTTCTCAGATCAGGATGTGTCTTAAAATCTTTCCAAAGAGACTCTCTAGGCGGTAGCCAGAGACCCCAAGTTACCATTGCTTCCCCGTGTTCATGTGCCCGCTTTGGTGGGCCAAGAAGGTAGGCGTTCACCTCAGCTGAGTTAGTTCTGTGGGTGGCACTACATGTGTACAGCGTTTAAATTAAATTTAGGAGTGGAATTGTAAAAAATCGACAAAAATATCTTAAAACAAGCCTACATCATTGTACAGCACCAAACAAAAAGTTACTGTGTATGCAGCAAAGACCGCCTATCACACGCTATGTGATGCAATTAAAGACATCAGAGAAGGCCAAGTTTTTCAGAATACGTTATCGAATTTTCAAAGCTAGGAGAAAGGTGCGTCTAACTAATTTTGTGAAGGTCTATCACTCAAGCTCAGAACATCAGATAAAAGCCTCTAGCTGACTTTCAAGAAAAGCATGTTGAATTCCAGAGATATGTAATTCAATTAAAAATCCTGTAAGCATAATCAAAGCAGAAATGGAGACAAAATTCCAGATTCTTTGATATGCTTTTCAGTTATATTACTAATCCAAAAATTGCTATCTGTCAAGACAATGGACGTGGGTAATGAAAATTAGAATGACTTTATGGTCTGAAAGTGGCTCAGACTTCTTTTTATACTTTGTAAAAGAAACTTAGAGTTCAGTTTTGATGGTCGTAACGACAGGAGAAAGTGGGATGTGTTGGAATGAACAAACACAAGCTTCCGTAGGCTTTTCAATGTATGTGTGTTTAATATGGTCTTTGCTTTTTCTGGAGAAGTTGTCAGTCAATTGATGCTTTTTACAATGGATGGTGTCTTAGAATCAAGGGACTATAATATGACAATCAAGACAAGTGAAAGTTGCATGTTGGACAAAGCGATAGCTTTTTGGAATTGTGTGCTCAGCTCACAGTGCTCCCCTGCAGCCATTTTATACACCGTAACACCCTCCTCCAGCTTCAGCTGATCAGAACTGGCATGCACCCCCGGTTCATGCTGGGCCAGAGTCCCTTCCCCAGGAATCTGAAATTAAGACGTAGAGAAGGAATCTCTGAACTTGGGAGGGATGACTGCATGCCACAAACACAGAGTAGCAGAGAGGGATACTCTGCCAAAAAAGTTAGCAAAGCAGGCTACTGAGAGAAACAGCAATGACAGATGCTTTCCGTTTCTCCATTCCAGCCCTTCCCCAGGCCTGGCAAATTCCCATCCCGGGTCCCTTGAGTTACCCCTGAGTCATTAAATTCTCCACATTTTTGCTTAAGTTAGCTCAGGTTGTTTTCTACATCTTTAACCGAGAGAGTTCTAACCGATCCATGGGTCTAATCACAGACTAAGCCAACAGCATCACGTTGCTGTGGTTTGGGATTCCGTAGCTGGTCACCCGAGGCCATGAGCAGCCTCCGCAGGGCTCCAGAGACCCTCCATTTTGCCCACTATGGAATGAGACATGTTATCATTTCCCACAGGTCTTCATGCTAAAGGTTGGAGAGCATTGACTTAAGATATGCTTTAAGTCAAATCAACACTGGAGGCAATGACAAATAGATGTGCCTGAGGCCAATGGACTTCACAGGCCAATGGACTCCAAGGCTTCTAAGAGCATGATATTTAGAGCTGGAAGGAAGGGCATTTCCTTCTCTTAGTGCTTCTCACTTCCCAGCTCTCATCCTATTCTACTCATTACCCTTTCTTGAACCCTACTCTACTCATCCTACTCTAGTCGTTACCTTTTCGTGGACTTCCTTGCTGGCTTCCCTCCTCAACTAGTCCTCTAAATGGTTGGGTTTTTGTTTTTTGGGGGTGGGGAGTGTCTTAAGGACCGCCTTTCCTTTCCAAATTGTCTTTCTAGATGGATCTCACCCATTTTTAGGGATTCAAACACTAATTCAGTGTTGGAAACCAATTTGATGTCTCTGGCCCTGGTTGTTCATCTGAACTACAGACTGAACTACAGATCTAGCAGCTTCCTTGACATTTCCACCTGAATGTAACACAGATATATGGCAAAATTTACAGGTTGAAAATGGATGCTTGGTACCTCCAGCAAATCTTCTTCATCTCAGTAAATGGCCTTGCCATCCTCTCAGTTACTTCAAGAAGAATCCTAAAAGTAATACTGATTCCTTCCTTTTTCTTCTCCCCCACATGTGGTCTACCAGAAAACTCTGTCAATTTTATTTATTTATTTTTTTTGTAATTTTTAAATGTCTATTTATTTTTGAGAGAGAGAGAGAGAGAAAGAGAGAGAGGGAGGGAGAAAGTGAGTTGGGGGAGGGCAGAGAGAGAGGGAGACACAGAATCCGAAGCAGGCTCCAGGCTCTGAGCCGTCAGCACAGAGCCCCGTGCGGGGCTCGAACTCACAGACTGCGAGATCAAGACCTGAGATGAAGTTGGATGTTTAACCGACTGAGCCACCACAGTGCCCCGGTTAATTCTATTTTTTAAATATGTCTCAGTCTATTTACTTCTCTCTAACTTCACCATCTATTCCACGTTAACACCTTCTAGTGTTCCCATGCCGATTCACTATTCACATATCATTAAAGATGATATTCTTAAAATAGAAATTGTATCAGGTTACCCCCTTGCTTACAACCCTTCAGTGACTTGCCATTGTGGCTAGAACAAAGTCTGAACTAACCATGGCCTCCAAGATTTGCATGCTCCTGTTCCTTCCTCTCTAACCATATGTCTTGGCTTTCTCTCCCTCAATGGATGGAATTCACCATCCTTTTTCCTTTGTTAAAAACACCATGGTCTTTCCTGGTACTTAGTCTTTGCACACGCTGTTTCCTTAGCCTTAGATTCTCTTTTGCTCACTCTGTGTATGGACACAGCTCTTTTGTCTTCTGGTCTCAGCTTAGTTGACATTTCTATAGAAAGATCTTCCCTGACTAAAATAAGCTCCTCTTTGTTATTCTAAACTTAGGCCTCGGGGGCACCTGGGTGTCTCAGTCAGTTGAGCGTCAGACTCATGATCTCAGCTCAGGTTTTGATCTCAGAGTCATGAGTTCAAGCCCCATATTGTACGTGAAGCCCACTTAAAAATTTTGGGGGGCCTGTGTGGCTCAGTTGGTTAAGAATCTAACTCTTGATCTCAGCTCGGGTCTTGATCTCGTGGTTCATGAGATCAAACCCTGTGTTAGGCTCTGGCTCTGGGTTAACAATGTGGATCCTGCTTGGGATTCTCTGTCTCCCTTTCTCTCTCTCTGCACCCGCTTCCTTCAAAAATAAATACATAAACAAAAAAATTTATAAAAAAAATAAACAGGTCTTGATTGTTTCCATAATAGCATTAAACATAACATACAACTGTTAAACTATTTTATTTATTTGACTTTTCCCTCTTATCTTTTTCTCTCTTGCAAGCTCCCTGATGTCAAGGTCAATGTCTACCTTACTTACTTTTCTACCTCTAGAACCTATCACAGTGTCTGGCTCAATGTGCTTTATGCGTGAGTAAGACATTTGGAGAAATTAGTTTGTATAAAGGCAATAGATCAGCAATCTTTTCCTTTCTGTAGATAACACATTCTCTGACCATCGGAATGGCATGGAAAGCAGTGGTAAAATTTTAGTTAAGGAAATAGTTGAGTAGTTTATAAATTGTAAAGCTAACAGGTAGAAGATGGTGTTTTGGAGGCTCTGGAACCTGAGATGGTGGAAATCAGAGTTACGGAACTGGCCTCATGAAACAATATTCTTGAACTGCCACAGAATTTTTACCATATTATCTTTTGGCTGCTGGTGGCATATTTCATTTAAAAAGAGATGTGTTTTCCTGGAATTTCTTGCAGAACTAACAAAACTCTGCTCACTGATTTTTGCAGTTGCCAAGCCTCTGTTTATTTTTCTCTCAATAAATATGGACAGGAGACAGAAGCTTATTAATTGCCCTGACATTTCTTTCTAATATATTTCAAGCCCAGGTGTTCAAGTGAGCATGTGTCAGGTTTTAATCATTGGCATTTGTTTGTTTCATAGGGCATTTGATATTTTGTGCCTCTGGGTATAAGAGATTCCTCTTTGTTTTCAGTTCTCTAGGTTTTAAAAATCATTAATTCTTTGGTTTTATAAAATATGAGATACACCATAGGTTAAAAAAAAAAAATCTTCCTGGATACTTCAATTCATGGAAGAAAGTTCTCTCTGGTGATTTTTTTTAGGGAAAAACAGAACTTATCCTAAGATTGTTCAATAGCAGGAGTTCTGAGTGTTATTCTGAGCTACCAATTCCTTTGGACATCTGATCAAAGCTATGTAATCATTGGGTGGAAAAATGAATCTACACGTGTACATTTTTTGGAATGCGTTTATGAGTTAATGGACTGAGTAAAGCCCATTCATGAACCCCAAGCTAAAAACCAGTGCTTTCCAGTGCTTTCAGATAGACCCCGGGAAATCCCTTTAGTTTCAACCCATAAATTTGACACATCAAGCATTTTTGATGGAGAAGACACTTTTCCGATCAGAGCACATGGGTTCAATTCCTCTCACCCCTGAAAGTAAGAGTTAAGGAACTTCTTTCACCCTTAGATCAATCCTGCAGGCTTGAGAGTTATAGTAGAGAACACCTACCATTGCTCGAGCACGCTCTTGGGTGCCAAGAACTGTGCTGAGTATTTCAAAGTATTTCATTTTCTATAATGCACTTTGAAATGGTTAAAACCATTCTTATTGATGAAAGAATTAAAAAAAAAGTAGCAGAACTACCTGCCATAGGCAGCAGAGAAAGGAATTAGGCTGGCAGACAGAGATGTTTCTGGTCTGGGCAGTTCACGTTCCTCTTAGTTCATTCAACAAACATCTCCTAAAAGTGTACAATGATTGAATTTGCACGATGCTGGGATATTAGGTTATCACCAAGACATATCAGACGTAGTTCGTGTCTTCAAAGAACTCATGGTGCCTTTTGGAAGGACAAGACAAAGCAGTCTGCTGATCTAGGCCCCAGGCTCCCTGCTCTGGATGACATCAAAACAAGTCAGACCCATGTTTTGCACTCAAGGCACCTACGATCTGCTTTAAAGGACATTGCAAGTAGACTTACAGCATTGATACAAAGACAAACACGTTTTGGAGGAGTCATGTGGACCCGGTGAGACAGGCTTCTTGGGGAAGTGGGAGATGGAAGGTGGGAGACTAGGCCTCTGTGCTCCCTCCCTGTTACGTCCCCTGGGGGCTCTATGGGGACCTAGGCGAGTAGAAGACAGAACATCCGTATCTACAGACTTGTAGCACTGCCCAAATCCACTGCCCTGTAAGAGTCTTGAATATAATGCCTGAACCTTATTTGCCTCTTAAAGCATTTCTTCAGGGTATAACACATCATTTGCCAAAGAGGAGGTTCTCGGTCAAGGATGGTTGCATGGAGTTAGAAAGAAAGCACGCAAACCGGAACCAGCATCCCTCAAAACCACCGTGGCCACCACAAGAGAGACATACAAGCCTATTTATGTGTGTTGCTAATCGAGGAATTACTTTGGTCCCTGACCACTGGGACTTGACTGCCTAACGTGGACACATGGAGGCAGACACACGAAATGGTTCGTACGTATCATGGGCCGAAGGAATCATCCAGCTCAGTGGAGGAAACAGTAAAAAAGAGAATCTCTAATCAGTTATTTCTATTTATATGGCTATGTTTTGTTTTGTAAGTTTTCCTATTTGATACAGGATGCTTTGGCTGATAGTCATCTAAAAAATGTTGATTTGCTTACTAGCTGTTACAAGCTACTTCTCTATACACAGACCGTCTTTTATTATAGTACGGAGATGTAGCACTTTTATAGAAAGAGCTGCTTTTATTTGTTCTTTGCCATAATTTCTAGTAATTTATTTTCATTATTGGCAATGCTTGCATAATCCCTAACACCTACAGGAATGAAACACAGTTCCTCTTGCAGATTTATAGCATGCCTGATGAAAAAAAAAAAAGCCTTATAATGCAAATGTGAAGGTTTAAATGATCTTCTAAAATTCCCACAATTGGGCCACGTGGTTTGGAGGTCAAAATTAAAAACAAATCCATCTGGACTCCTTTCTTCTTTATTTAAATATCGAGAGAAGGTAAGAAGGATTGGAAATTGCGATTAGCAAGCAGAAAAGTCATTTATTCGTGACACGGTTGAAATAGAAAGCTTCCACGTGTGGGGGGCTTCATGAATACTTTCAGCAAGTAAACTCTGTTCCCTACACTTTGACTAGCAATGGCCACCCAGTTCTGCAGGGCTGCCTGGGTCCTAGATAGTTCTTCAGAGTGACCACTTGGCTGCTTAGCGCCACTTCTATGGTTTCTGGTTGTGCTGGGTGGTTTCCCCAATTGAGCGCTATCTCCAGCTATCAGAAAGAACTTAGCAAATATTTTTTAAAATTTTTTTTAACATTTATTTATTATTGAGAGACAGAGAGACACAGAGCATGAGCAGGGGAGGGGCCGAGAGATGGAGAGACACAGAATCCAAAGCAGGCTCCAGGCTCTGAGCCGTCAGCACAGAGCCCAACGTGGGGCTCAAACCCACGAACCGTGAGATCATGACCTGAGCTGAAGTCGTACGCTTAACCGACTGAGCCACCCAGGCACCCCAAGTTAGCAAATATTTTTATAGGGGGAAGGCTATGCCATTGTGTGTATGACTTAATCTTTCTTTTTTTTTTTTTTTTAAATGTTTATTTATTTATTTATTTTTGAAAGAGAGAGAGGGGCAGAGAAGGAGGGAGAGAGAGAATCCCAGGCAGGCTTTGTGCTCTTAGCACAGAGCCCAGCATGGGGCTCGAACTCATGAACCGTGAGATCATGATCTGAGCTAAAATCAAGAGCCAAAGTCTTAACCAACTGAGCTACCTAGGTGCCCCATGACTTAATCTTTCTTTTCTTCCTTTTCTCCACGTCATGGTGTCATTCCCCTTTCTCATCTCTCTTTGTGGGTCTTTGTTCCTATGTTTCTCCTTTTCTCTTCTACCTGACTCTCTGTGTCTGTGTCCTTCTGTGTCCTGTCTTTTTTTTTTTTTTTTTTTTTTTTATTCATCTTCCTCTCTCTCCACGTATTTATTACATGTTCTCACATGCCAGGCACTCACTGGGTTAGGGGGTGTGGATTATAAAGATTATAAACAAGACAGGTTATGCTTTCCAGAGTTGTCCATCTAACAGGGTAGGGGGTGAGCGGAGGGAAGGGGCATAGAAATAGTAACCATAACGATTAATAGAGGCACAAACAACACGTTAGAGTAACACAAAGAAGTACGTAACTGTCTGAAAAAGATCAGGATGAAACGAAATTTGAACTAAGTCTTTATGCATAAGCAAGAGTTTTCCAGGTGAACTTTCAGGGGGCGGGGTGGTGCAGGAGAAAGTCCATTACAAAGGGATGTGTACACGGTGTGTGTGAAGGTGTGGAGAAAATATCAAATATGGTAGACGTAGCAAACAGGGCACCTGTATTTAGTCCATTCAGAGCCAGAAATGGATCATCACAGACAGCAATGGTGTCCACAGTCTAGTAGCAGTCCTCACCCACCGTCCTACCTAAGTCTCGTGCCACTGGTACGTTTTTTGGATTATTTTTGTTTTCCCAACACACTCCGGAAAACATGTCACATAGCCATGCCGGGAAGCTGTTCTCCCCCTCACTCTGGATCGATGGGGTTGGGCTGAGGGGAGCTCTGTATTTCTCCGACCACAGAGATTTATGCAAACTCTTTCCCGAACTGAAAGTGGAAGCCAAATGTTGGAGGGCAGCCAATATACTATTCCACTTTCCTTTCCTTACGGAGTTTTGAACCAATTGACAGGGAAAGAATATGGCAAATAGAATTCCCAATATCCTTTTTTTTTTTTTTTTTTAAGTAATAAAGGCTACTTTGGAGAATGTGGCTTAGGCAGATGGCAATACTGAACTTTCTGGCTCCTGACGCCAGAATCAGGGAGGCTCACCCGCCCGGTTATAGGCAGGACTGGAAAACCATGGACTTCCCTGAAACCCTGACAAGATGGGTTCTCAGACCAGAGTTCTTTGCAGGCAGGCAGGCAGGTGGGCAGAGGAACGGGAAAATGAGGCTGAGGTACTCAACCGGCCATGTAAATCATTCCACCCACCGTGAGACAAAATAAGTGAGTATGTAAGGAAGGGTCACGAGTGTGACCCTTACCTTCCATGGAAACCCAAAGCCAGGTGGAAGAAGATTGTACCACCCACTCCACGTCCGATATCTGTCTTCCCTCTTCCTCGTGGGAAGAAATTGACACTTGGGTGAGGTGCGTGCAAGAGGTGGTCAGTCATGTGGCCTTTCATGCTTGAGTCCCTGGCACGAAATCGTGTACCGTGTTTGCAGTCGTAGCTCCCCTTCAAGTCGAGGCGCGATGAGTTGACTTCACAGGGACCCCCTGGATCGGTGACTCCAGATTATCACACCCTGTCAGAGTTAGTTCGACTGGGAAACACTAACACTAACACTGTGGTTCAAACAGGGTGAGAGATCCAGGACTTGAGCAGAAGAGTAGAACTGAGCACGAGGCTGGACACGCGTGGCAGCATGACCTTCGGAGCGGGCTCTGCATCTGGAAGGAGGGTTCTCAGGCTGCTGCTGAGACCTTGAGGGTCTGTTCAGTGCGTTTGGCTGCGGGGACATTTAACTGCACTCTATCAAGGGGGCAGCCTCCCCTCCAGCTCTCCAGGGCTCACTGCTTCTCCTCTAATGTGGATTTTGTTGGGGTGGGGGGCGTGGTGCTTGTTCAAAGAGCAGACTCCTGGGCTGCTGGCCCTTAGAGATTCTGATGTGGTAGATCTGTAATATGGGCTAGAATTCTCACTCTGAAGTGGCATCCTTCAGAGATGCTGAGGAACGCGGTCCACAGACCTAACTTTGAAAAGCACCGCCAGGTATGACACCTTGTGCCCTGCTTGTGCTCGTTCCAGTATGTGGCCTTGGCCCTCTCTGATTTCTGTCCTCACTACTTCGCCTGGGTGCTGAAAACCAGGAGACTGAGCTCCTATGGCTCGAGACGAGACGTGTCCCACGATGTATGTTGAGGAGGAGTGTTGAGTTGGCGAGGCGTTTTGAGATTGATGGGACCCAAATTATTTGAGCCCAATTATGTCGTCAGCGCACCATTTCTGGAAGCCTGGAAGCTTGTGGCGTGGTTCAGCTCTGCCCAGGTCAGGAGAAGCTACTCTCAGGCTCTGCGCATGGGTATCCCGCTCTCGAAGAGCTTGGAGTTTTAGAGAGTCTGCTGTTGGAGCCGGGTTTGTTCTCCCCAAGCAGTCTGACAAGAAGTTGGTTGGCTTCCATGGTTGTGTTGTTGTCTATGATACGATTTTTTGGGTTTGATTAATAGTTGCAAATGTGGTCTGCAGACTTGACTTTGAGACATTCTATGGACTACCTGCATCTGTTTAGGAATATTTGCCCATGGACACCAAGTCCCATTAAACCATAGCAGTGATCTCCAGTTTGGAGAAAACCGCCATCAGTCACATTGCTTGAAGGGACCCTATTTACTTCCAAATGGGGTATTAGTCACAGCACTTCTGAATTTCTAGAACCATCTATAATTTTATTTCCTTTTTTTCCCTGGTATTCTCCTAATTGATTTTTAACTTTTCTCATACTGCTTAATTCTTCTAGAATACTCTTTCACCTAATATTCACTTTCATTGTTCGGAATACTCTTGGTTTTACCATTTTTTCTTTGCCTTTTGATATGTCTATTTAGTCTTACTTCATATTATATCATTCTGTCTTTCTTGCTCACTTTTTAAGTTTTAATTTTATCTATTTAGTTTGATCGTTTCAGAGCTATGGCTCTTTGTAAACAGTGAAATTGAATTTGTGGTGAATCTTTTGCCTTTTTTATTTACTATAGCAAAATGGCTTTCCAGTCAGAAAGATTTGTTGTACCAGTTTTTATGACTTGGTCTGTCATCGTCTCCGATCCCTAGTTATACTTTCTTTATCAGGAGCATGTTTCACTCAAGAGTTGTTTGAAATCTTCACTGTTCACTATATGCTGCCCTCAGGGAAGTTTTCTGAGAAGCCAGCTCTCGTTAGGCGGGTGTTGGCATGGCGCGGACCCATCAGCTATCTTCAGTATGGACTGGGCGGCAAGGGGGTGTGACCAGTAACTTAAAATTCCTGAAATAGTAATTTTTATTTAAAAAAAAAAAATGTGTGCACCTTAGTAAAAGGCAGACCGTATGTGACATTAACAATTATTGTTACTATTATTTATGACAGGCGAGAAATGTTATCTTCTTAGCTGCCCTTTGAAAGAAGCTGTTCAAGTAAGCTTCATTGTGCAATCTTTGTGGCTTAGACAGAAAGGGCCCTGGATTGATTTTTTTTTAAGATAGGTTCACTTAGAACAGGTTGGGCTCCCGTCCAAAGACCTGGGGGGGTGGGGAATCCTGTTCCCACGGAACCCAAAATGTTGACACCGATGCCTTCACTTGCGAGGATGCTGCCTGCAATTTAGTAAAAGGATCCTGTTTTCAAGCAAAAGAAACCTAAGCAAGAATTAGACTTTAGATGGTGGGAAAACCAGAATAGTGGGAGTGTCTGTGTAAGGATTCCTGCAAGTTCAGTACATTTAAGGGTTACCACTTAGCTCTCAGCCTAGTTGGGAAACCTATAAGTGACGTCCACTCCTTGTTCTTTGTTGTTTACGGGTCTCTTGTGTAACGCTTGTGCCCATTTCCCGGCCTGCTAAAGTCTCTAAGCTGACATTATCTTCCATATTTGAAACAAAACGGGGAGCTGGCTTTTCCGGACAAATACTTTTTTAATCACTTTAGATGAATTATGCCTTTACCTTTGTATATGCATTTGGAACTGAGAATTTATGGGCCCTTAGGTATCCTGCCCTTCTACGTAAAGTAGTTTTACTTTAAAAATTAGCCAATCTGCCCGCCCCGCCCCCGTAACAATATCAATGAGTAGATTTTTTTTTTAATTTATTTTTTTTGGTCTACCCAGCATCTTCACGTACTGCTTTAGGTTCAAGTGCCCTGTATTAGAGTTTTGTTGTGTTTTGTTTTGTTTTTTAAAGAAACAGAACCAATAGGTATCTCTATCTCTAACTCTATCCTATCTCTATCATCTCTATCTCTATCTACTTATCTTTAGAGAGATTTTAGGGAATTGGCTCATGCAGTTGTTGGAGGCTGGCAAGTCCAAAATCTACAAGATGAGCCAGAAGGCTGGAGAGGCAGGGAAGAGTTGATGTTTCAAGTTCAAGTCTGAAGACAGTCTGTAGGCAGAATTCCTTCTTTTTTGAGGCAGGGGTTTGGAGCGGGAGGGACATCTGTTTGTTTGTTGTTGTTTTTCCCTCTTAAGGCCTTCAATTGATGGGAGGAGGCCTGTTCATATTATGGACGGTAATCTGCTTTACTCAAGGTGTCCCTACCGATTTAAATCTTAATCTAAAAAACACCTTCAGAGCAACATCCAGATTGGTGTTTGATCATATATTTGGGTACCATAGCTTAGCCAAGTCGACACATGAAATTAACCATCACGTACCCCAACTTCCTTTTGAAGAACTGCTCTCCTGACCCTTCCTTATTCCACATGCTTCAGGTGGCACTGACTTCCTTTTCCAGCTCCGAGGGTGAGTATGTGACACAGGCCCAGCCAATCACGGTATTCGATTGGTCTGGCCAAAGAGACTGCTTCAAAGATAGCCACAGGACCAAACCTAGGTCCATGAGATCCCTTACTGGAATTTCTCTTACAACTACCGGGACTGAGGTCTTTGTTTCATTCTTAAGAGTCTGGTCGCTAAGCCTGGAAATGCAGGGAACCATCTCTGCCCCCGCGTGGGGAATGCTTGCTGGAAAATTAAGCCAACCTATGGGAAAGAAAGTGGGACTGAGAGATGAAAAACAAGAGATAATTTCTTGCAGACATTATATAAACATTTGAAAACCTGAATCCAGCTGTCTTGATCCATGGATTTTTTTTTCAAGTTACGTGAGTTAATACATCCCTCTTTCTGCTAAAGCTAGTTTAATCTGAATTTCTGTCACTTGCAATGGAAATTATTCTGATTAATGCATAATATCCTGGGCACTGTTCTAGGTTCTTCCCAGAGGCAGCCACTTTCAACAGTTTTCACTATTTCCTTATATATTTATCTCCACATATTCAAATATGCTTTTACTTCTATTTCTTTTTTTTTTTTTAATTTTTTTTTAACGTTTATTTATTTTTGAAACAGAGAGAGACACAGCATGAACGGGGGAGGGGCAGAGAGAGAGGGAAACACAGAATCAGAAGCAGGATCCAGGCTCTGAGCCATCAGCCCAGAGCCCGACGCGGGGCTCGAAATCACCGACCGCGAGATCGTGACCTGAGCTGAAGTCGGACGCTTAACGACTGAGCCACCCAGGCGCCCCTTACTTCTATTTCTTGATTGGTTGATTTGACTCAGTAGTGACTGATTTCCTATTCAGGCCATAGAGGATTCCTTCCTGCCTCTCCATTTTCTCTTTCCTCACATCCACTCCCTCTTCAGTTATAACATATATTATTCTTATAGTTATATTAACTATTATTAAAGATTATAATGTTTAGTTAAATCAGTATTTAGGAGTTACATTTTCAGGACTTTACAAATACTGCTTACACTTCAACCAAGCACTGCTTGCTGTATGATTACATCTTTTCTCTGTACGTTTAAAGATGTATCTCACGATTAATAATTGCCCTGGTTTTATTTTCTTAGTTTTCTATGTACCAATTGCTTTCTGTGTACCAATAGTCTTTTAATTTTTTTCGCTAAATGCGATATATCTGTCAACCACCCAGATAAAAATTTTGCAAGCAATCCCAATAATCAGTTCCATTATCTGTTGTACCTCCTCCTGACAGCCACCATCTTGCATCTCTAGATTGGTACAGAACGCTTGTCCAGAAACTTCCCGGGCATGTGCAGGAGAACCTATTTTTTGAATTCCAAGTCTCCTTATCTTGACTTTTTTTCTCTTAATTTTTAAAAATCATATAGCCAGTAGCTTCCTTTGCAAGTCTTTAGGGAAGTGACATTGTTTTTAGTCCATGCATATTTGTACATGTGATGTGACAGTTGAAAATAATTTTCATGCGGAATTTTACAAACGTGGCTCCACTTTCTCCAGGGCCCCAGTATTGCTTTTGGGAAGTCAGATTCTACTTTGATGAAAGCAATTATCACTTGTTATTTATACCTAGAGTTGCTTAACTCCATGATTATGTGATATGCAGTTAAAAAAATTATTGCAATGGGTGTTTGTGGGCCTTTTCAATCTTAAGACTTTTGCCCTGGGTTTTGCAAACCTTCTTTTTATACTATTTTTATTATAACTTCCCGACATCTCTTTCTCTATTCTTTTTCTAGAACTCAAATAATCACATA
Organism: Puma concolor; assembly: GCF_028749965.1. NCBI lineage: Eukaryota > Metazoa > Chordata > Mammalia > Carnivora > Felidae > Puma > Puma concolor. The sequence continues at coordinate 18,270,086 of NC_141668.1, read as the reverse complement.
TTGCACTCTTTTGAATGGTCCTCTAATTTAAAAATATTTTCTCCAGTTTTCTAATTCTTTAGTTTTTGGTTCTATTTTTGGGGGGAGATTTCTTTGATCTGGCTTTCCATCCCCTTTATTAAGCCTTTTATCCCAGTTATCATATTTTTAATTTTAAATTCTTCTGCTTCTTTGGCTTTTAAAAAATACCATCCTTCCCTTCGTTGACAGATACATTATCTATGCTCTTTGATTATATTAATTTAAATGTAATGTTTTGTTTGTTTGCTTGCTTTATTTTGAATGTCACCTAAATGTCTCCATTTCTTCTGTGATTTTTTTTTTTTTTCCTGCGGGAGGGGAGAGTTTCTTTTGTCTTTGAATTCACTTTTTCATGTTGAAGCCTTTCTTTTCAAGCACTTATGAGCCTCAGTTGTCCATTCATATATAAATAAGGGTGGACTCTAGACTGAAAACTGATTGGAAGGGGTGTATGTGTGTGTATGTGCAGAGAGAAAGAGATCTAAAGAGGGCAAATGTTAATAATTGTTGAATCTAGCTAGAGGGTGTATGAGAGTTCATTGTCCTTTGAAAAATTCTGACGGTTGAAATTTTTGATCATAACAAGTTGGGAATAACAAAAACAAAACCGAATAGAAGAATATAGTAGAGAATCACATTCAAGTTTGTTCAACACCAAAATAAAAAAAAAAAAAAAAAAAAAAAAACAACACACCAAAAAACAACTTACAGACAATCTAGAAATTTTCCAGTGAGCACTGAAGGTCGAATGCCACCTTACTTCATTAGTGGGAGCTAGCCAACCCTGCGACAGCAACTGGGGTCATCTTGCAAATAATCCTGAAAGTTCTTCCACATAGACACTTCCTGCAAAGTCAAGACAAAATTTAGGATAAAACCTTTACATAGAGAATAGAAAGCTATATGGAAAAAAAGTCTAAAAATCCTGCCAAAGGAGGTATTGTTGGAGGGGCTAGGAATCTTTTATTGAGGGAAAAGAAGAGTCCAGGATAATGACGGTATCTTCAATAATTCAATTCTCAATACCAAATATTTAAAGGCAATTACTCTTATTGTCTGTGCCAATAGGGCAAATATGGGGTGCTTGTGTAGAAATTCCAAGGAAGAACTAATTAGAATTTTCTATAAATGGAATGTATAGGGGCATCTGGGTGGCTCAGTTGGTTAAGTGTCCGACTTCGGCTCAGGTCATGATCTCACGGTCCATGGGTTCAAGCCCCGCATCGGGCTCTGTGCTGACAGCTCAGAGCCTGGAGCCCGTTTCAGATTCTGTGTCTCCCTCTCTCTCTGCCCCTCTCCCACTCACACTCTGTCTCTCTCTCTTTCTCAAAAAGAAATAAACATTAAAAAAAGAAATGGAATGTATAATTTTGCCCAAAAGAGAAACCTAAATTGTTGAATGTGCCCAACGAACTGAAAAACTGCTTACCATCTCTTTGAAAGGGAGTGCGTTAGACAACCTCCAGAGTCTTTTATACTTTTAAAGTTCAGTGCCTCTATGTAAATTACAAACCAACCTTAGGATTGAGCCAACCAGAAGCATTAGAATTTTTGATATGAAACCTAAACCAAAATGTTTTGAAATACAGGTATGCTTGTTTTCAGGGAAATACTCTTGCCACGGCATTCACCCGTGTTCTGCTCCCCATCTTTAGTCACTGCCTGGACATGGTGGGTTCTTATTAATATGGGCAAAGAGCTTGGCAGATGGTGTGTCCACTCAAGAAATCAACCGCCCCCAAAGGAAGGGGAAGTTCAGTGTGGAACTGGAAAGCAGGACATGTTCCCCTTTTTCTTCTCCCACAAATCATTAATGTGAGGGGTAAGACGTGAGAACAAAGAACAATGATCGGGTGATTGACTTTGATGGAATGCAACATTTTACTAGTTCGTATTCTGTGTCTCTTTCCTCTTTCCCCCAGGCTTTCTAGAATTACATGCAGAATTTTCAGAAAGTAGGATAAGAGGGAGAGAGAGAACTTTATCAAATGCTTCAACCAACAAATATGTGTTGAAAAGCTCATTTTATGATATAATGAAGAGTTAGAGAAGACATTTGCGATAGGGTCCTTGTACTCAGGTTATTTAGAACCTGAAGACAAATATAACTAGTTGGAAGATTTACCTCTCCTTGAACCCTATAGCTGGAGGGGAGATGAGCCTTGCCCCTCCGTTTTCCCCAGTAATCAGCCCAAAGACCAGTAACCCCGTGTGTCTAGAAGTGGGAGCGGAGGCAGCATGCTGCGATGCACAGAAGTAAATGCAGAAAGTACATGAACTCAGCTTTTTATGAGGTGATGGCTTCCTTATCCCAGCAGCAGGGGCTGCAATTTCTCATGAGCCCAGGTCTTCTGATGCTTTTCCAGCGCTTTCTCTGTGTGGCTGGCAATGAAAAACCTCTGGTTGCTTGGCTTCCAGGCACTCGTTTGCATCTGTTTATAAGGCCACTCTCATGCTTACCCATTGCATAGGGAGAACCTATCATCCTCCCTATCATCCTCCATAGGGGATGGAGACCCTGTTCTGCAGCCCCGCAGGTGCGTCCTACTGTGCTGGGTCTGGGCTCACCTCTTAGCAGGATGCGGAGAGACAGGGGACTAGTGAGCACCTGTGCCTTCTGCTGATGACTTCCTGTGGGTTGTGATGTTTATTGGGCTTGTTGCTTTTCCCCTCAACCTCTTGGCATGGTAAATTATATTTCTTCCCTTGGATAATTTGTTTTCCTCTCTGAGCTACCGTGTAGTCATCTGTAAAATACTGGGGATGGTGCCCAAAGATTTCTAGAAGCTGAGACAAATATGTGTCCTGTGATTTAGTGACCGACGTGTTGTTCAAATACCATACTCGGAACAGTACAATCCCATTCGTGATTTCTAGTATTGAACAAAACAAAAATAAAGCTAAATAGAACACCTTTCAGCTGATATAATGGAGGCTGCTATCCACTTTGATCTCCAGATTTACTGCCATTCTCAATCTTATTTTGTTTGTTTGTTTATTTATTTATTTATTTATTTATTTATTTACTGTTTATTTATTTTTGAGACAGAAGGAGACAGAGCATGAGCAGGGGAGGGGCAGAGAGAGAGGGAGACACAGAATCCGAAGCAGGCTCCAGGCTCTGAGCCGTCAGCACAGAGCCCGACGCGGGGCTCAGACTCATGAACTATGAGATCATGACCAGAGCCAAAGTTGGATGCTCAACTGACTGAGCCACCCAGGTGCCCCTGCATAGATTCTTTATAGTGTATTAGGTAAACTTGAGGAGAATAGAGAATGTATAGAAAATTTTAAATGTTACATTTGCATGTGTAGTAGGCCAAGAAGTAAGGAAACCTACAGTGTGTACTCCATGCCTCACCCCATGTTGGTATTTTACTGATTATCTTTTTGGTTTTTTTTTATTTTTTAATTTTTTTTTCAACGTTTTTTTTATTTATTTTTGGGACAGAGAGAGACAGAGCATGAACGGGGGAGGGGCAGAGAGAGAGGGAGACACAGAATCGGAAACAGGCTCCAGGCTCCGAGCCATCAGCCCAGAGCCTGACGCGGGGCTCGAACTCACGGACCGCGAGATCATGACCTGGCTGAAGTCGGACGCTTAACCGACTGCGCCACCCAGGCACCCCTTGATTATCTTTTTGATGCTTATAATAACTCTATGGGTTTATGTTACTTTCTCTTTTTCCTAAAAGAGAAAACAGAGGATCAGTGAAGATTATCACTCATGTGAAGCCAAAAAACAACAACACAAAACAGTAAGCGTTATCCTTTTGAGTAATATGGGAGTAATCGATGTATTCATAAAAAGAAGGTAAATCCTTTTTAGGGAAATTATTTACTTTTGGAATAAAGGCAAAGGGATTCAATTTAGCAGAAGCTCACCTTACTTAGATCTGTGCTTTTATTCCGAATAAGCAGAGCTAATGATCTCGGTGGGTATTGTGGGATTTGGGCTAGTGGATCCCATTTTAAAAGCAGTAAGAATTTGGCCTTATGGTATTAGTGAATATTCTGAGGGGCAGAACTGACAACAGGTAATGCTAAAAACAAAGTGCAACCTAAAACTTGCACTCGAAACTCAGCAGAACTACAAGAAATTCCAGATGCTCCGAGTTTGGTTGAGGTTGGGGAAGAGTTGGGGGAGCAGGTGGAAATTCAGAGGCGGCAGTGGGACCTTGAGGTACCAGAAAGAACCCCCAAGCTGTTGTCCAGAGGCCTGAATCAAAATCCCGCTCCCCCAGTTACTTGATTGTGGGATCTCAGGCAACTCACATAATCTTTGCTCTACTTCCCTGGGTGTAAGATTGTTGTCGCTTTGCTCCTACTACGTGATTGCTAAGAGAAGCAAACAAAACACACGTGGTCGTGAAACCGTGTTGTGAACGTAAGCCTAAACTGTGTTCATCTCAAGACTATCCCGAGGAACTGTTAGGGGATATATACCCATGATTTATTTGGGAAATTGTTTATTTTAAATAAAGAGAGTGATAGCTGGGTGGCTCAGTTGGTAAAGCATCTGACTCTTGATTTCAGCTTAGGTCATGATCCCAGGGTCGTGGGATTGAGCCCCACATCAGGCTCCATGCTGAGCATGCAGCCTGCTTGAGATTCTCTCTCTCTCTCTCTCTCTCTCTCTCTCTCTCTCCAACCCCCTCTTCCTCTGCCCCTTTCTCCTGCTTGTGCCTGTGTGCTCTCCCTCCAAATAATTTTTTTCAATTAAAAAAAAATAAAGAAAAGAAAGAAAGAGAAAGCTGAAATACACAAGTTTGGTTTAAGAGTATTGGCCATAGGGGAGGTAGAGTGATTCAGAACATAACACTTCCGTCTATCGTGGGAAGGGATGGGGTGAGGTTAGTTTCCAATAAATTAGCAAGGTAAAATTAAAACCCATAGTTCTTCTCAAATACCTGGGAGATACTGAGACCACAAGGAAGGTTTTAGCAGATTGGGGGCAGCACTTTCAGCAGCCATGGGAAATAAACTCGGGGTTATTCAGAGCCCTTTAATGGCACCTTCAACTTGTGAGCACAGGACAGAGCGGGCTCCTGGAGAGGTGGCCGCCCTACTGGGCTTCAGCAGCGGTGGCTTTGGTGGGCTCTTGTTAACAGCAGCTACTAGAGATTCTACCAGCATGAAAGAAGTGGGAAGGGAGGAAACTGATATTTTCAGGTGAGTAAAAGGATGGTTAGTTCATGTAGCATGTGGGAGACAGCCCCAGGTTGCGACTTCGTGACAAGTTCGAAGGTGGGGTGGGAAGTTTGTTCAGATGGTACTCTCATAGAAACTAGGAGAGGAGCCTTCCAAGATGTGTACCATTTTACGGCTTCTACTGTAATCCCATTTTTATTCCAGCAGGAAGGCACAGGAAACTTGACATTTGTTAGGTAGCTATGCAAACGTAAGGCGTTTTATAAGTTCACGTGTCCTTCTATCTGCTAGGTAGACCTCAGAATGTGCGTAGAGTCAGGCACAAAAGCGACAAGCTGTTCTTTTAGGGCTCAAAGTGGAGTTACGTTGGATACGTCTTGGATCTCAGACTTGTATCTTTAAGTTTTGCTAGGTTTTTGTAGGACCAGGCAAATTAATGCTTTGAAATCCGAGTATTCAAATACTGTTAATTTTGTCAGACTAATTAGAAAATGCATCAAGTTTTAAAAGCTTAAAACCGAATTATTGTGGATTCATTTGACAAATGTTTGCGGAAAAGGTAGGCTGCACCAGGCAGAGTGCTAGGAAGTCACTAACAGACGTTGAGCAAGCACCTTGTTCTTGTCGTTGGGATACAGTAGAGACAAGAAAGACAAGATCACTGTTCTCATGAGGCTTAATTTAAACGAAAGGAGAAGTCAACCAACAAAGAAACAAATACGAAAGATATCGTATAGTAGTAAGTTCTGTGTCGAAACTTATAAAGGGAATATGACTAAGTGTCTACTTTGGGGCATCAGAGGAGGCGTCATTTGCCAATATGTGAATGCTGAAGGGTCAGCCATGTGAAGGAAGGTCGGAGGCAGCATGTTCCTGGCAACATGAGGAGAAAGGCCATGAAGCTGGAATGAACTGGACCAATCAGGTGGCCTGAAAATGAGATTGACATAGCATAAGGTTGGAAAGGAAGGCAGGGGTCAGATTTGGCAGGACTTTGCAAGTCAGGTTAAAGGGATTGGGTTTTACTGGAATTTGATCTGTGACTGTTGTGCAGAGAAGTCTTAGGGATAGCAGGAGTAGAAGCAGGATGCCGTGACAATAACCCAAACGGGAGGTGATGAAGAGTTGGCCATGGACGATAGCAATGAAGATAGAGGGGTAGAAGGATTTGGGTTGTAATTTAGGAGGTAGAAGTGATTGGATCTGCTGATTAGATTCTATGTGAAGGTTTAGGAAAGACAGGACTCAAGGAGGATTCCTCAAGGATAGAAATGTGAATCAGGACAGACATAATCCCTAGCGTCGTGGAGGTTGGGGAGTCATCTTAATTAGATGAGTCCGTGAAGACAATGGAAAAGTGTCACCAGTGACAAAACTTCGGAGGGATTTTCAGTGTTGTGAGGGTTGACAGGCAAGATGCAATCGGGGGAGGGAGGTGGGGGAAGGCGGTTTGGGACTAACACCGAGCTCCGAAGCGATGCGTGGGGGAAACATCCCATTTCCTCAAGCCTGGGATCCTCGGTCTTATCTGGGGGGAGGCTGTTTAGCAAAGGAAAGAGTCAAATTTGTGCCTAGAGCTGCCTCACTCCCACTCTCCCCTTCCCTTATTCCCATGGCCTACGAGAGACAAAAAAGATTTAAGAATGTCCGAGAACAAAAGGGAACAAATGTATGAGTGTGTTCCCAGAAGCTGCCCGATCGCAGCAGGCCCCGGCTGCCGAGGTGGGGTGTGGCCCGCTCCTCTCACCCTTCGCAGAGTCCATCGAAAAAAACAACAACTTCTTTCTCTCCCAGGGATCTGCCAGCCAAGGGGTAGCAATGCCGTGCCATTTCCTCTATCAAGATTATCCTGGGAGCCTTTCTTCCCTCACACCCGAGAAAAGTTTGAAAGCATCAGTTGCATAGGATTGGGCCCCAGAATCCTGAGTTTGATATCTGGCTGTACCTGTCACTAGCTGTGTGTGTGACCTTGGGTGACTTTGCTAAGGCCCATTCCCTTATCTGTATCTAGGGGTAACAGTAGTAACCACCCCATGTTACTGCGGGGTGGTGAGGAAACCCCATGAACGCCAAGCACTGTAGCATCTGTGTCTTTGTAAGCGATGGGGATGTGCTGCTTTAACAAATCACCACCGACAGGAAGCGGTCGGGGGGTGTCTTAAAACACCGCCAGCTCACTATTTTCAAGTTCTGGAGGTCAGAACGGCTGTGCTGCTGGGCCCTGGGCACTGGTGCCTCTTTGATCTCTAACCTAGACAATGGGACAAGAACTGGGAAAACTGGGGCGCCCTCCTGGTGCGAAGCAGTCTGCACCCATAAGCTGAGTCCGGCGATCTTCGCGGCTTGTGCGCAGGGGTGAGACCAACGGTGAACGGGGCTGACGTCAGATTTGGGCAGATCTGAAGCATTTGGACAGTCTCTCCAAGGCAAGGGAGAACCTCTAAAGATTGCAAGCCGGTTGATGGTGTGTTCCAGGGGAGCGTGTTTTGAGAAGGTTGATCTGGCTGGCGGGGGGCGGGGGGGGGGGTGGGCAGGGCTGGTTGGGGGTGGGGGAGACCCAAGGCTGGGGGTCCAGGTAGAAGGCTGTTGCTCTAGAGCCAGTGCGAGTTCAGGAGGGTAGCAGCTGGGGGGGCAGGTGGAAGTGAAAGGAAGCGGCTGCTACTTGAAGACCAGTGGTGACTGGACGTGGGACAGCGGGAGAGGAGAGGGTTCAGGAAGATGCGATCTCAAGAGACAGATGTTCCCGTGGTGGGCAGGATCAGAACACTTGGTGTTTGGTAGTGACAGTGTTAGCGGTGAAGATTTCACGGTGACCTGAATCATGGAGCAAACCTGTTTTTATGCAGTAATATTTGATAGCTTTGAAAAAGACACTTGGCATGCGGACGGCGCGAGTCCGCTCTCTTTCAAATGAGATAAAACCCTAATACTTTAATACTTATTGAGCCACCGTAAGATCTTGCAACTGTCGTCGGTGGTGTAAGCATTCACTTAGGGCCGGAGAGGGTGTTGTTTTCCTCCCGGGAAGGACCTAGATGAAAAGAAAGTCTATAATTATCAAAGGAAGACTAAATTTCTAACCCTTCCCGTCTCCAAAGGGAGAGGGGCAGAAAACTGCAGCGTAACCTTCCGTTGCCTGCACCCCCCCCCCCCCCGAGGTCAATGCACAAGGGCTGAGGGCTGGCTGGGGGAGCACATAATGGGGCTTCGGTGCCAGTGACACCAAGCACAGACCCCAAGAGGGTGTGGACAAATGCTGTGCCATCACTCCTAAGGGGCACGGAGGGAGCTGTGAATAGGAAGATGCTGGAAAGACAGCCGCCCACCCCGGGTCCAGGTCTGTTTGGGGGTGGTGAGAATTCTTGAGAATTCCCAGAGGACATTTCAGTAGCTGAGCTCTTTTGCTGAACCGCCAATTTGCCCGTGGTCCTGGGAGCCGTACTCGCTCGCTCGAAGCGGAGGGTCAAGACTGTCGTGTGGCGTTCGTGACAGTCCTGCTGGAAGGCCAGGTGTTGGAAGAGGCCTGCCAAGAGGCCGACCCCAGCTTCCACTCCATTGTTGCTTAGTCTGATCGGCACCTCTCCCAAGGTCAGGACAAAACGCCCTCCTGTCATCAGATAAATTATCAGCTCTCCCTATACAGACCACCGACAGGTGATACGGCCATACTCCCCTTAGCGTTGTCCTGTCTCACGGTGCACTTGATCTACTTGGGTATGGGCTAGCTGAACTCACAGTTCCCTCAGGCCTTGAATTTCCCCTTTGCTCCGCCTATGAAAGATCTGTCCTCATGGATTCCATGTTGGAGAGGGAGACTGAAGTCTTAGCCCTGCCTTGGAGAGGTGTCCCTCCAGCGGAGCCCAGAGGGAATTTCACTGTGGCTGGCAAGCAGCTGAATTGTTCTGTTTCTGCGCACCAGAGAGTTATACTTAGGACAGCATGTCTTGGCCATTGCTCTGAGTCCGGAGGGCCTGAGTGCCTTTCTGAGAGTTAGTTTATGAGCCTTGTTCAAGATGGTTGTGGGTGCGCGTGTGTATGGGGGGGAGGTACGGTTAGGCACCACCAGCCTAGGTCCTCTTAGTAACCTGCTGGAAAGCAGTCAAGCCTTAATTCTTTTATCCTAATTATACACAGAGTTTAACAAAATATCAGCAGTGTGTACGTAGCCGTTAATAAGAAATAAATGCGATTACGACAGCACAAGAATTACTTCAATCTCATGGCTGTGCCCCAAGCCTCCCTGGACTTTATTGAGCAGACCACATTTTGTTCAGCAGCCAGAAATGCTGCTTGCAATTTACTGAAGCCAAGGCACCCTTGTCCCCCTGAGGTTATTTATAATTTTTCTTCCTCTATTAGAAAAGTTTTTACAAAGCAGGGCTTTATAAAGAGTTTTTTACAAGGAATTTTATAAAGGTAGTTATTATTGAAATTAAGATGAGTAATTACGACGCGTAATCAACTTAGAAAACTGGTTTGCTTTTACAAGAAAGCAGCAATTATTGCTATCTTTCCGTGTAGCCTTTAGGCTTGCAATAAATTGGCTTTGGGTGGGAGGAAGCGACAAGTTAGCTTAAAAGGGTTCCCTGGATTGATTATGGTTACGTCTCCAGACAGAATCTTGAAGAATGCGTTTGATGAGTATCTGTATTCAGACGGCCATTGCCGTGATTAATAGGGCTACATCAGAGGTGGTTAAAAAAATGATAACACATCTGAACAATTTAGTGTAACAAATAGAGTTCTGGGTATTTTTTAAAAAAACCTTTCTCTTTATCATCTCCCAAGAAAAATTCCTAACTTTGGTCAAAGATAAAAGCTACACGTTCTGCTTCCTAAATTTTACCGGTAAGTGCCTCTGAGGGATAGTTTTTTGACTTGAGAGAGCCAGCCTGTTTTTTTTTAATTACTGGTGAGCTACCTAGCATGGGGAGATCCCACCACAGAGCGGGGGTCCCCAGACATCTTATGGAAGTTCCTCATATGTATAGAAGGCACATTCTCTGGGGTAAATTGCAAAGATGGCCACAGATTCCCACACTACCGATATCCACACCCTTGTGGCATCACTCGGTAGCCCTTCCCATCTGAAAAGCAGAGTCTTTCTACCAGCAAAAATGACACAGACTTGCAAAAACACTAGCACATTAGGCCCTGTCATCTGGCTGCTCTTGGGGACTTGACTGCCACTTAAAGACTGGGCCAGCTTTCCAGGTGATAGGAAGCATGTGGCTCAGTCACCCTGCTTACCCTGGCAGTTAGGTAGTTGACTCCCAGGAGTGTAACCATCCAACTGACTGTCTGGGGCCCGCCTATGCATGAGTGAGCCCAGCACAAGCCAGCAGAAGAACCATCCAGCTGAGCCCAGACCGCATTGCTGGCCCTCCGGATGGTGAGCTGAAGAACAGCACTTTAGGCATCTAAATTGAGGAGGGGTGTCGTTACATTGCAAGTCGAAATGGTGTAACTCTTTGCAGGTTTGAAATCTCCTGCAGGGAGAGCCAAACAAAAGACGGAGAAATTAACTCGTTAGGGATAGGCTACGTGCTAGACATAGTGCTCAATGCTTCATGCATATTATTTTGTTTAAACCCACAGGGTAGGCATTAACCATTTCCATTCACAAATAGGTAAATGAAGACTGAGGGAGATCGTTAACTTGCCTGACCTTGTAAGTTGTATAACCAGGATTCTAAACCGGGTCTATTTTGTCCTAATTTGGCTTTGCCCAGAAGCAGACCTTGAGCTGAGGATCCAAGTACATGTGGTTTATTTGGGGTGTGAAGGAAGAGTGGAGAAATGAGTCAGGAAGGAAACAGAGACCAAGGCAGAGAGACAGGCACAGAAACAGCCCCGTACAGAGAGACAGAGACACACAGAGGCAGAGGCAGATAGAGACATAGTCAAGGCACTAGATATCTAGTGGTGGCGAAAGTTGGAGTCTTTGTGGTCTGAGCAAGTTGGCCAAAAGCCAGTCAACCATGTAACGTCAGTAGTGAGGAATTAGGAATAACCAGCAGAAGAAACACGTGCCTCCTGCTCTCTTGGGCTGTTTATCTTTCAGTCAGGCAATAACCTTAACTGTACTTGGGAAAATGGGTTTGTTTACTTCTCTAGTCCTCTGTCATATCATCATGGCAGCTACATACTTACTGAACTCTGACACTCCTGGGCACTGAAATGTTCCCGAACCCCACATACATGGCATCTGTGTTTAGGGATGAATCAAATGCAGTGGAATTTCATGTGGAAGTAGGACCCTTGCCGTGGGTTAGCTTGTGAGGGCCGCCATAAGAAAATCCCAGACTAGGGGGCGCCTGGGTGGCTCAGTCGGTGGAGCGTCCGACTTCCGCTCAGGTCATGATCTCGCACTCCGTGAGTTCGAGCCCCGCGTCGGGCCCTGTGCTGACAGCTCAGAGCCTGGAGCCTGTTTCAGATTCTGTGTCTCCCTCTCTCTCTGGCCCTCCCCCCGTTCATGCTCTGTGTCTCTCTGTCTCAAAAATAAATAAATTAAAAAAAAAAAAAAGAAAATACCAGACTGGGTGCTTTAAACAACAGAAATTCACCTTCTCAGCGTTCCAGAAGTTAGAAATTCATGGTATGAGCACAGTGGGTTTTTCTCGAGGCCCTTGTCTTTCAAACAAGCAGCCTTCTCACGGCGTCCTCACGCAGCCTCGCCCCTTGTTAGCACACACGTCTGCTGTCTCTCCCTCTTCTTGTGAAGCCCCAACCCTATCAGTCTCGTTGTACCTCAGTGCCTCTTCGAAAGGCCCTATCTCCAAATACGGTCTCAGAGACTGGGGCCACCTGTATGATCTCATGTTATTACCTCTTTAAAGGGCCTATTTTCAAATACAGTTACCTTGTGAGGTACTGGGGACTGGGACTTCAACATAAGTCATAAGACTTATTGGGAGGACACATTTCGGCCCCTAACACTTGTATATAAATCTACTTTTCTTGGAAAATCTCTAACACCGTACTTTAAGCACTCAATCGTTCATTGACTTATGCAAATAGATCTTCTATGTTAGAATACTGTGCTCTTCCTTTCATGGCTATGGAAGGTGGAAGGAAACATTTTAATGATAGATATTGGGTTAATGTGTTACCACTGCTGCAGTACTTTCTGGGAATTTTAGAGAGATTCAGTCTCAGTAGTAAGGCATGAGTAAAAAATTCAGCTTCTGGGACAGCTGGGAAAGGAAGATATTTTGCCAGGAGGATAATCGAAAGCTCCCCAGATGACACCGTCTATGAGAGAATTCACTCTACCCTTCTGGACTAGACAACGCCCTTTGCTTCTCCATACCTCCGGAAAACTGAATAAAGGAGAAGGGGCTTATATTATAACCCAAGTAACTGGACTGTATACCACAAGGCATTTTCTTTTCTTTTTTAAGTTGTTTTTCAAGTTTGTTTATTTATTTTGAGAGTGAGAGAGAGCGGGGAGGGGCAGAGAGAGAAGGAGAGAATCCCAAGCAGGCTCTTCACTGTCAGTGCAGAGCCCGACACAGGGCTCGAACCTATGAACCATGAGATCGTGACCTGAGCCGAAATCAAGAGTCAGAAGCTTAACCAACTGAGCCACCCAGGCTCCCCCACAGGCATTTTCTGACTCAAGTTTGCGGGTTACTGAGTCCTCAGTGTTAACTGAGAATATTGTTGAAGTTCTTGTTGTTAACCTTGAACTTCAGAACTTCTACACAATTCCTTATTTTTTTTTTTTAAAGATTTTCTTTTTAAGTAATCTCTACATCCAATACGGGGCTCGAACTCACAACCCCAATATCAGGAGATGCATGAAACCCTGACTGAGCCAGCCAGGCACTGCTATGCAATTCCTTCCTAAGCTTTGTTGGCAGCTGTCAGTGGACCTGTCCAGGTAAGGAAAGAGGTAGGAGTCTTGTCCCTGGAGTATTCAGGGCTGTTACTGTTTGTATAAGTTTTCTTCAGAAGCATAGGAAAGGTGGCCAGGGTGCGTCATCAGGTTTCTACTTGATTTGTTAAAGATACTTCTTGTTTTGTTTTGGTTTTTGTTTTTGTCTTTTGTTCGACGTTTTTGTTTATTTTTGGGGACAGAGAGAAAGCATGAGCTGGGGAGGGGCAGGGAGAGAGGGAGACAGGAACTGAAGTGGGCTCCATGCTGACAGCAGAGAGCCCATTGAGGGGCTGGAACTCATGAGCTGTGAGATCATGACCTGAGCTGAAGTCAGTCACTTAGCTGACTGAGCCATCCAGGCGCCCCAAGACACTTCTTGTTTTTGAAATTAAAATACCAAACTAGAGGGGCACCTAGGTGGCTCAGTTGGTTAAGCGTCCAACTTTGGCTCAGGTCATGATCTCGCGGTCTGTGAGTTCGAGCCCCGCGTCGGGCTCTGTGCTGACAGCTCAGAGCCTGGAGCCTGCTTTGGATTCTGTGTCTCCCTCTCTCTCTGCCTTCCCCTGCTCATGCTCTGTCTTTCTCTGTCTCAAAAATAAAAAAAAATAAAAAAATAAAAACATTAAAAAAATAAAATACCAAACTAGAGATGGTTTAAGTAGTCACCAAGTGCAAAATAAAACAGTGTTTTGTAAAAATCGTGCCATACAAAGAGCGAATCACTATTGACATTAAATTCTACCTTATCTAATTATCAATGGAAAAGGCCTGGGGTGTGCTTTTAGGGTACAACATGCACACCCTTCATTAAGTATTTCTCGTATATGCCTGTCATTACACTTGAAATCCATTATTGTTCTTGAGATTAGCCTTCAAATTAAGGCACTAAAGGGACACAAATGGGGGGTGTGGCATGTTCACCAATATGTGTCAGCTCTTTGCACAATTTATTAGATTTGCTTTAGAATAAGGTTCTGAATGAGTGAGACATGAGCAGGTAAGTTGACTTATTTTGAGAGAGAGAGAGAGAGAGAGAGAGAGCACATGCACAGGAGGGTCAGAGAGAAAGGGAGAAAGAGAGAATCTCAAGCAGGCTCCACACTGTCAGTGCAGAGTCCTACGTGGGGCTCGAACCCATGAAACAGTGAGATCATGACCTGAGCTGAAACCAAGAGTCAGACACTGAACTGACTGAGCCATTCAGGCGCCCCAAGAGCAGGCGAATTTTGATGAGAGAAGGGGTTGGAAGCTTGGGCGACTGTAGAGGAAGGCAGATGGGAGAGGATCATCAGGCTGGGTTTGGCTGGTATCTAATGCCTGAGCCCAGGCTATGAAAAGAGAAGAAGTTAGTAAGGAGAGGGAAATTGTAAATGAATCTCTGGTCACTTCAGTTTTGTGTTTGGCTGGGCATTTCGAAGACTCCTTTCCCAGGTAAAAGTGAAGGCCCAAGTAAGTGGGGGCATTCTTCACTCATCTTGGTGAGCTCACTTTCAGTCACTTCTCTGAAGGCCTCTGTCCGCCTCCAGAAATTCCCCCTGATGAAGGGGTAGTGTGGTGATAGCTTCCATTCTCTCCAAATTATACCTCCGGCCTTCCCTTCCTCGCACCTCTACTCAAGCGTGAGGGATAAGGGCTTCATCTGCTGGCAGCTTTCCAGTATAATCAGCATTAGGACCCATTGAATGACCCGCCAGAGATGAATGGGTGTCTCGAGGCAAGAATTTGCAGAAATTGCTGCCAGCAAAACCAGTCCTTCGTGTAGAAGGCAGTGGTCTTCACGGGGATTTGTGAGACGCCATTGAAACGACCCTGTTCCCAATTTCCCCCTCCCTTCCCCACAGAGCCTCAAATCCCAGTCGTTAGAGACGCATTTCCCTAGATGAAACTTCCCTTTGCAAGTTAGAGCCCTGTAGGTGGGAGGCAAGGTATGGTAAGGAGGAGGCATTTCAGCACAAATGAATTCATCGGCAACCAGCAATTTGGTTCTGTGACGGGGCAAAGGTAGTGGGAGCGAATGTGGTGTCCCATTGGAGAGGAAGGGTGAAGGGCTCTACCGCGAGGCAGGGTTAGTGAGGGCTTACAGTGAATACCCAGGAGGGGCGCACCTGCTCTGGTTTCTGACAAGCCTTGGAACACGCGAGAGAAACTAAAGAATCATTTCATTTAGTTCACAATTCGGCCCAGGATTGCTCCTTGCCTCTACTATTTTAAATAAGCTGTGTTATCTAATGTTGACCACGTCCTAGGTCATTTGTTTTCATAAATTTTGATAGCAGGCACTGGGCCCTGTCCTAAATACTTTGCATATAGTAAGTGATTTGATTTTCTAACAGCCCTTTGTGGTTGGTATCACTAATTTCCCATTTTCCACAAGAGGAGACGGAGACACAGAGAGGCTAAGCTACCCAAGGTCACCTAGCTGGTAAGTGGCAGCGCTTGGATTTGAACCCAGCCATCCAGCTCCACGGTCAGGCTCTGAACAACTGTGCCGTTGTGTCCTTTGTACACGTGATTACTTTTAGGAAGGACACGGGCCAGTCCTTACGGCTGTTTCTTCATTCAAACACTGCTTATGAACTAGATGCTAGGGTATGGGGACTGAATGTTCCGGTTTGCCTGCATAGGAGGGTTTCCTAGGACGCAGGACTTTGAGAGCTTCACCTAGGACAGTCCCAGGTGGACTGGATCAGCCGTGACCCCGCGTTAGGAGTAGGACTGACATAAAAATAAACAGGAGGCCTACCCCCACAGACCTTATCGTCTAGTGGAGAATTGCATGTGTGTTTATAAATTTAGATGAGCGTCTGGGAGAAAAGACGAGGTTCTGTGAATACAGTGTGTTTTAAAACAGCAACGGAGAGGGGCGCCTGGGTGGCGCAGTCGGTTAAGCGTCCGACTTCAGCCAGGTCACGATCTCGCAGTCCGTGAGTTCGAGCCCCACGTCAGGCTCTGGGCTGATGGCTCGGAGCCTGGAGCCTGTTTCCGATTCTGTGTCTCCCTCTCTCTCTGCCCCTCCCCCGTTCATGCTCTGTCTCTCTCTGTCCCAAAAATAAAAAAAATAAACGTTGAAAAAACAGCAATGGAGAGAGAGACCATGTTGCCCGTTTTAACAGAAGCAGAAGACTCCTGTTAGCTGTGTCTGTCTCCTGGCCCAAGACAGAGGCAGGTACGGGTTAATTCTTTCCCCGTTGGAGTGATTTAAATTGCTACTCCTTTATAAACCCGGGGAATAGTAACCAGTAATCAAGATTTATACCGTTAATGCCTCATTTATCCCAAGGACGCATTCATATTGCTGTTTAAACCTGATGTGTTGCACTTTAAATAATTACCACGACGCATGTGTATTTTTTAAATCCCGCTTTTGTTTTTATAATTTGCAGCTGCAGTGAGCCCCAGGCGCTGTTTTTAAAGAGATTAAGGTACTGCATCCAGAAGCCTCCATTTCTAGTCAGCAAAATCCACTGCAGCTAAGGAATTAAAATTAAATATCATTACATGTTTCCCGAGAAGTTTAGGAGAATATGGAGGTTAGGAAACAGAAAGATTAGAAGCGGTGGGAATGTAACATGTGGGGAAGAAGGCCAAGGGCGAATCTCTTCCGCCATGTGTCTCCCGGAGGCTGACAAACTATGGGGCGGGGGCAGGGGGCGTGGGGACTGCTCTGTCAGGGGACAGTCCTCTGTCCGCTCGTGTTCATTCTCAGGACACTGTTGTTAGTCCTGTGTTATGAGAAAAGTTGAACCAGAAGTCACCTTAAGTGCAGGTGAAGCGAGGTGAAGAATTAACAGAAGAAATCAAGTTGTGTTCATGTGTTAGGCCAGGCTGACAAAATAAAAAAATACCACAGACTCCGTGACTTACACAACAGGAGCTTATTTGTCACTGGAGACTAGAAATCCAAGATCAAGGTGCCAGCAGAGCTGGTGTCTGAGAGAGAGGGGAGGGAGGATAGAGAGGGAGAGGAAGAGGGGAGGAGGGAGAGGGAGGAACAGAGAGAACGGCAGAGGAAGCCCCGGTGTCCCTTATAAAGGGCATTAATCCCATCATGAGGGCCCACCTTCATGACCTTAGCGGAACCCAATGATCTCCCAAAGGCCTCCTGTCCAAATACACAATTCAGCCCACAGCAGCTTGTTTTTTTACTTTGGTGGTAAGATTAGAAGGGATTAGTTCCAAGGAATGAATAGAGAGGCAGGAATTCTTTTCAGCTGGTTTGGAGAAGATGTTTGAACCCAAAACCAAAGAACCAGCTCCGGGTTGAAGTTCTAGCATATTCTGCCACCAGAGAGTGTCCCAGCACAAAAGCAGAGAAGTATGGTGGGAAGGAGGCTGGATTCTGGAGCTGCCCTACCTTGGTTTGAGTCTCTGTGCGGCCCATTACCAGCCAGGTTAGTGAGAATCACATCTGGCTTAGGTTAATGGCAATAATAATAGTAATTAATGCCAAGTATTGCTGGATGATTAAATGGTTGCTGGAAAATGCTGTATAAAGGATGTAGAGGGTCTTTATAGCAAACATGAGCGTGGGGGTCCATGGGGGGAGACTGAGTAAGCTATGAGCTGGGGAGTCTGACTGGCTGTTGAGGCTGGACTTGATAGGACACAGATCCTGCCTTCAATTTGTTGAGATCCTATGTTTTGATTAATCTACATGAAGAAAATCTGGCTTCATGCTGATAGGTAGTCGAAAAAGGTAAGCGACTTTCAGATTCATTGTGGGTATCATTCTTTGACCCTAAACCAAAACTTGGCAAGTTATATTTTCTTAAAGGTTATTTGCAGTGTGGGATCTGGAGCCATATGAATGAACTTCTCCTACCGAATCGCCTTAAAATCTATCGGTCCATCTTGCATGTTGGATTTTTTTAAACATAACATGATGTTTTGATGACCGGGAAAATACTGGTTCACACATCTTTCAAATATCTACACACATCTTTCAAATATCACACATCTTTATACACATCTTTCAAATATCTACACGTTTCATTATATAATATATAAAAAAAATTATACTCCTCAATATCACCACTGATCCAAACAGAAAAATCTTTCGAAATTGGGAAGCGGGTTCATGTTTTCTGAAACCTACTTTTTGCTTGGAAAGCACACGTTATTATGGGCAACAAACACCGTCAATGGTTTTCATTGAAGCGACAGGCTCCCTTTGTTCGTTTTCCAGCAAATGTCTGCCAAGTCTGAGAATCTCCGCATTGCTGTCCCAAGTCAAAATGACATTCCGTGGAGTGGCTAGTTGAGTCCCCAGCTCAAACCTTTAAGCGAGTGCTTTTCCAGGGGACAACATAGTGCTCCCGCCTGTGACAAGTGCTTCCTGTAGGCTTCCCATTTATCACACACGATGTTGAAAAGACATACACTCAGGATTGAGATGTAACCAAGTCAATCATTTATACTCATCAGGGAGATTTTAAAATAAAACAAAAAAAAGAAAAGAATTGTTTTTTAACGTTTATTTATTTTTCAGAGAGACAGAGACAGAGCGTGAGTGGGGGAGGGGCAGAGAGAGAGGGAGACACAGAATCCAAAGCACAGAGCCCAACGCGGGGCTCGAACCCACAGACCATGAGATCATGACGTGAGCCACGGTCGGACACCCAACCTACTGAGCCACCCAGGCATCACAAAACAAAAAAATTTTTTTTTTGTCCTGTTAGTACGTAGGTGGAAGTGAAGGATACAGTGACTCCTGGTAGGGTTTGGCACCACGAACTTATTTTGTGCTGAGGCAGAGGCAGCTTTGGGACTGGCACCCTCAGGGCCAACTTCAACAGTGCAAAGTCCTCAATGGTGTTAGGGATCTAGTTTTGACATCGCGGACTGCAGACTCGAGTTTTGCTGCAAGGAATTCAAACTCATGAACAGTGAAAGGCAAGACCGGAAGTATTAGACTGTATGCAAATCAGAAATAAAACTAAAACCTAACAAAGCACATCTCCTTTTTTTCATTTCAGAGAGAGAGAGGGAGAGTGCCTAAGTGGGGGAAGGGGCAGAGAGAGAGAGAGAGAGAGAGAGAGAGAGAATCTTAGGCAGGCTCCATGCTCAGTGCAGAACCCAACTGGGGGTTCGATCCCACGAACCTGGGATCACAACCCAAGCCAAAATCAAGAGTCCGACGCTCAACCAACTGAGCCACCCAGGAGCCCCATTACATTAAATTTTTTTTTAACATTTATTTATTATTGATAGAGAGCATGAGCATGGGAGGGAGAGAGAGAGGGGGAGACACAGAATCTGAAGCAGGCTCCAGGCTCCGAGCTGTCAGCACAGAGCCTGACCTGGGGCTCGAACTCATGGACTGCGAGATCATGACCTGAGCCGAAGTCGGCTGCTTAACTGACTGAGCCACCCAGGTGCCCCCCAGGAACCCCATTACAAAGCACAGCTCTTGGCAAATCCACTTAGAAAAGAGAGGTGTGCCAATATTGGCAGGAGGCAGAGAAATATTATTATGAAGTATCTCTATAATATTGCTAGAAATGTAATTTTTGGCATTTTTTTTTTTTACAGTAGCCAATTCACATAACTTCTTGGCTTAAGATCTCAAAGCACATTATCCAGATGCTTTTAACTTTTTCCCGGTTGAGTCAAAGGTGAGGGTCACTCTTGCTTCCTTTGGTTAATTGGCATTGGTGTGGTTGTCGTACCTGAGTTCAGCCTAACCGACAGTTTCCTTTTTTAATTATCTGTATCAGAGTAGTAAAATGTCAAGAATGTCCTTGGTGAATTTTCTTGGAGAATGTCACATGTCATTTGCTTGAGTGCTGTCTGTGGTTGAGGCTTGCCTCTTGCCGAATTCCCAAGAACATCGTTGTGCATAGTGAAGGAGGGTCTCCTGCTTCTTAAAGAAGTGGGGTTGGATGGTCCTTGTGAATTTGGAAATCCTTCACCAACAGTCTCCATCTGGCAGCTGGCACCCACAGATGACATTCATTCTCCTTGTCTGCTAGATTGCCTGGTCATCACGAATAAGATCAGGTAGAGTGAGAGCTGCATTTGTTTGGGAGAACATTACTTGTGCTCGGATCCGAGGTTGCATTCATGTACGTGTGAAAGAGAAGAAAAGATACTAAGGTCTGCTGCCTCTAGTAGAGAATTTTGGTATATCTTCGGTTTTATAAGTTGCATTTTATATAGTATTTAAGTTTTATATAGTATGCCTTCTGTTTTCATTTCCTTCCTGACTTTTTCCATTTACCACCCCTCCCCCCATGACATTCTCCTACCCTCACCGCCATCTTGTGTTCTTTCTTTCTTTGAAGGGATGGCCTCTGTGCAGCTAGGAGAAGGATAGACAGAATGGCTCAATCCTGCTTGCTTTTGCCCTTCTGTCAGGCTGTGTTATATTTCATATGATCTGCTATCTACCTGCCTCCCTGCCTACTGGGCCACCTGTCACGGCTTCTCCACCACGTGCGGTGTTTGTCTCCATAGAGGTTAGTGGTCGTGATGCTTGGAGCGGGATCAGAGGACTGTTGTATTTAGGACCTGAAGAGACCTAGGGCATCACCTTCCCCAGGTTTACAAGACAGGAGATTGGGGGTCAGGTTGGTGAAGTGATTGGTACAAGTTCATGAAGCCGATGGCAAACTGAGATGTCCTGCATGAAGGAGTGAGGACCCATCTACTGTGTGGCTTCTGCTTTAGCTATTGGCCGACTGTGCCCTCATTTCAGCATGGGAAGCACCCCCACTTTTGTACATGGTGAAACTGAGGCTCAAAATGCCTGAGACATCTTCCCAAACCCAAACTGCAAACCACCAGTCATCTGGACTGTGAATTCTGCATTTGCTCTCCTGCCTCCTAACTGTCCTGTCCCCAACAGGACCAAGTAGCAATATGTCCCATTTTTTATGAGTTTCCATTGGCAAGAGTTTTTTTTTTTTTTAATGTTTATTTATTTTGGAGAGAGAGAGAGAGACAGAGTGTGAACGAGGGAAGGGAAGAGAGAGAGGGAGACACAGAATCCAAAGCAGGTTCTAGGCTGTGAGCTGTCAGCACGGAGCCTGATGCGGGGCTTGAACTCATGAACTGCTAGATCATGACCTGAGCTGACGTCAAATTCTCAACGGACTGACCAAGGAACCCCAAGTATTGTTAAAATACTGTTTCAAAAATAGCAGAACTCTGTTGCTTTAAGACTTAGAAAACTGATCTGTGAAAATACACTTTCTTGGAGACCTCATGCGCCCTGGAAGTTCATTAAAAGTATCTTTTCGGTACCACCCCACTCAGCCCGGTTCGTGCTCTAGAAGAAAAATGTTAAGTATAAAATTTATGCATCGGTATTTTAATCAAGCCAGAAACTTCTTTGGCTGCTCAACATGGGAGTTAAAAATCTGCATTTAAATTGGGGTTCTAAAATGTAAATCCCAAGGACCCAAGAGGCCTGTCCCAGAGGAAAAGTGTACAGAGCATATGAACTTTTTGCTTATCTTTGATTCTGCCAGCTCTCAGAAAGTTCAGGGATGAGCCGGAAGGAGGAACAGCTTTAGGAAATAACAGGAAAATGCTTAGGGATTTGGTATAGAACTTCATTTAATGATAAGATTTTTCCAGTTATTCATAAGGGCTGAATCTACATGATCTGACATGAATTATGGTGTGGGACTGCTAATAGGCAATTTATTCAACAGCTGTAGGAAGGGTTATTGCTTTCTGTCAACAGTCCCACATATTTGTTTTGTGGTGACTCCGGACAGCTGCTGGAGAAGGAGTAGGGTCCCTTAAGTGATGTGCACACGGGCTTTTCACTCAGGCTTTGCACGCAGGAGCAGAGCCTGGCATGATTATCATCCCAGAGTAGAGGAAACCTTAGTTTAGGAATAGCTTTCATCGTAAAGAAAAATCGTGGGCATATACGCATGAGAGAGAGAAAATTGCCTTGTTACCCCATCAATTTCCCCCCAAGTTTCTGCCCAGTCTCAGGCTTTTCCACTTGTGTACCATCTACACATCTGATCAGATTCATTTTTTAAAATTTTATTTTAGGCGGGGAGAGAGGGAGAAAGGGAGAGAATGAGAGAGAGAGAGAGAGAGAGAGAGAAAGAGAGACCCTTAAGCAGGCTCCACCTCAGTGTGGAGCTTGACACGGGGGGCTCGATCTCGTGAACCATGAGATCATGACCTGAACCAAATCGGATATATGTGGAAATGCTTTGCCACTGTAATAAAAGCATGGATTTTGTCTGGATGTTTTTGATGGCGGGGGTGGTGGGTAAGAAGACAATGAGAAGCCAAGGTTGGACCTTAGTTTTCAGCATGGCCTACGTTGGCCAAATGTTTCATTGGGAGTGCAGTCAGTAGGAGGCAGTGCTACCTTCCTCTTTTCTGTCATCCCTTCTGTTCAAAAAGGGATTTTCGAAGCCACTGGGAAATCTTGACATAACTTCTGGGGCCAGTCAGGTCTCCCTGGAAGTGGGGAGCTGATAATTAATCAGATGGGAAATGCTGATCTCTCCACTTATTAGTTAATTGCTCTCACCACAGGCGCCTGTTCCTTATTACCACGCTTTCCCAAACCCCGTTTTGTCTACAACTTTGTGCCTTTTGTTCTTTTTTTTACACACTTCAGAGCCCCTGGCACAGAATTCTTCTTTCCCTCACTTATTTAGAACACTACAGATTTTGCTTTGCAAGCGAACATAAAGATTTCATCTTGCTGCACAACGGGCCCTTTCCGCCCAGGGTTCTCATTAGTTAGGTGTTTATTATACCTGCCTAGGGATCGTAAGCAGCTCCTTGACGGGTCGGTTAAGTTTTAGTGTTGACCCCTCCCCTGTCCTTGCTTTTATCTCCTGCTGGAACTAAGTCCTTGGAAGCTGACCTGGTTACTACGCCTTGATTAATTCCGCGCTGCAGCCCTACCTCGCTGTAATTGCGGCATGCCAAAGCAAAAATCTTAATGATTTACACCAAAATCAGATGCCGGAAAATTGCTTTCGACGTTGCCGTTGAAGATGATTTCTCAGGGGCTCTGTTTGTGGTAAACAATACTTAAATGCAGCGGAGTGTATCATCCGGGTTTAGGAAAGTCAAGAAAGTGATGAGTGGAAAACTTGGCTGAACAGCTTAAGGGGCTAGAGTAACATTTTTTGTTTCGTGTTGTTACGTGTGTGTGTGTGTGTGTTGTGTGTGTCGTGCTTACACAGTTTTCTAAAGCATCAGTTTCAGTTTTAGGTTTTGCTTTACGTAACATTAAGCCTCACATGAAAGAGTCTCAAGCGACACAGAAATTCTTTCTTTCTCCTGTGAAACGAGACAAGTACTAAGCAGTAAAGGCCTGGAATGTGGCCCCGAGAAGTCTTCAGGGACCAAGGCTTCTTGTAGGACTGACCAGCCTCAGGTTATGGGTTTCAGCCTCAGAGACAAAGATGGCTGCTAAGGCTTGATCTCCAGGAGCCAGTACGGGATGGAAGAAGAGGAGGGTGCAGCCCCTTCTGTTTACAGAGCCTTGAGGCAGTCCCATGTGACACTTCAGATAACATTCTATTAGCCCAAACAGAACTCTGTTGGCTACACCTACCTTCTAGAAAGGATGGGAATGTAATCTCTTAGCAAGACAACAAGAAGACCAGCTAAACTCACGGTTCTGTCATGAAGGAAGAAGGGGTTGATGGCAGTTAGGAAATAGCTGACAGTTTCTTTCACACCAGTCACTATTTCCCATCATCCCGCAGCTCAACTCACCTCTTTAGTCTCCCGAACCCGTTCGCATTGCCCCACTTTTCCTTTGCTCCTGTGGTGTTTTTCTCCACTTGGGAGATATGTCCCATGCTGCCTCCAGGTGGTGGCAATCACTTTTCCACGAATCGTTCCCCGAGTGCTCCCCTGAAACCTCTCCCGTCTTGAGATTCCTACAACCTTATGTTCTAAACCATTTAAATAATATTCACCACACTTACTCTCTGTGCAGTCATTTGTATACACTTGGATATATGTTTTTTATCCGTAGATGTTTATCACAGTCTATACACTAGACTCCACAGATCCGAGGGCCTGTTTTAGGCATGATTGCATCCTCAGATGTATAAAACTTTGCTTAGATCAGAGTCATTCATTCAACAACCATTTGTTGAATGACAGCCACGTGCCAGGATCCTGTGACGGGCAGGAGTGGAATGGCTTTGAGGAAAGGTAGGCCAAGACGCAAATGCAATGGAGTATTCCCTCACTAAAGAACTTGCCAAAGAGATCAATGAATCTTAACCCCTTGCTTCACTTACTTCACAGTTCCGACTGGAAAAATGTAAGACAATTTAGTCTTACGAGAACAAACACATTTTTGGAAAACCTCAGGGCTGGGTTCTGAATAACTTGGAGTAACAGGATATCCCTGGGTGTGAGAATACCATTTAGAGTCAGTAGATTCTACGTCTTTAGAGAAGATGGAGAAGTTGAGCTCCAGCTGCTCTAGAGTACTTTCTCCTACTTTCTCTCCTTCTCCCCTTGTCCTCTTTTTCTTCTTGCTTTTTCCTTGTTCTCATAAAGGATGTGGGACAACTTATAAAAATGTACATAGCCTGGAACAAGATAAAGTGTAACTGAGTGTAAGTTACATTGAGTTCAATGTACAAGTACACGTTACAGTGAGTGGGGAAGTTGCATTAAAAGAAAAATTGGGGGGGGGGGTGCCTGGGTGGCTCAGTCAGTTAAGCGTCCGGCTTCGGCTCAGGTCGTGATCTCACGGTTCGTGGGTTCAAGCCCTGCGTCGGGCTCTGTGCTACCAGCTCAGAGCCTGAAGCCTGCTTCAGATTCTGTGTCTCCCTCTCTCTCTACCCCTCCCCTGCTCATATTCTCTCTCTCTCACAAATAAAGATTTAAAAAATTTTAAAAGAAAAATTGGGATAATAAGATGACGTCAGAAGTGAGGTTGGTAAATAGAATAAACTGACAAATGTTTTAAGGAGTTTATAAATTTTGCTAAGAGTATACTCTAAATTTGGCACAAAAACAGACACTCATGAATGGAACAGAATAGAGAACCCAGAAACGGACCCACAAACGTATGGCCAACTAAGCTTTGACAAAGCAGGAAAGAATATCCAATGGAATAAAGACAGTCTCTTCAGCAAATGGTGCTGGGAAAACTGGAAAATGAACCTGGACCACTTTCTTACATCATATGCAAAAATAAACTCAAAATGGGTGAAAGACCTAAACGTAAGGCAGGAAGACATCAAAATCCTAGAGGAGAAAGCAGACGAAAACCTCTCTGACCTTGGCCACGGCAACTTCTTACTCAACATGTCTGTGGAGGCAAGGGAAACAAAAGCAAAAATGAACAATTGGGACCTCATTAAAATAAAAAGCTTCTGCATAGCGAAAGAAACAATCAGCAAAACTAAAAGGCAACCGACAGAATGGGAGAAGATGTTTGCAAATGACATATCAGATAAAGGGTTAGTATCCAAAATCTAGAAAGAACTTATCAAACTCAACACCCAAAAAACAAATAATCCAGTGAAGAAATGGGCAAAAGACATGAATAGACACTTCTCCAAAGAAGACATCCAGATGGACAAGTGATGCATGAAAAAATGCTCAACATCACTCATCATCAGGGAAATACAATCAAAACCACAATGAGATACCACCTTACACCTGTCAGGATGGCCAACATTAACAACCCAGTCAACAATAGATGATGGCGAGGATGCAGAGAAGGAAGATCTCTTTTGCATTGTTGGTGGGAATGCAAGCTGGTGTAGCCACTCTGGAAAACAGTATGGAGGTTCCCCAAAAAGTTAAAAACAGAACTACCCTATCAGCCAGCAATTGCACCAGTAGGTATTTATCCAAGGGATACAGGTGTGCTGTTTTGAAGGGACACATACACCCCCATGTTTATAGCAGCACTATCCACAATAGCCAAAGTATGGAAAGAGCCCAAATGTCCATCGATGGATGAATGGATAAAGAAGATGTGGTATATATATACAATGGAGTATTACTCGGCAATCAAAAAGAATGAAATCTTGCCATTTGCAACTATGTGGATGGAACCGGAGGGTATTATGCTAAGCGAAGTTAGTCAAAGACAAAAATCATATGACTTCACTCATATGAGAAATTTCAGGCACAAAACAGATGAGCATAGGGAAAGGAAGCAAAAATAATATAAAAACAGAGAGGGGGACAAAACATAAGACACTTAAATATAGAGAACAAGCAGAAGGTTGCTAGAGGGGTTGTGGGAGGGGGGATGGGCTAAATGGGTAAGGGGCATTAAGGAATCTTCTCCTGAAATGTAAATTAAAAAAAAAAAAAAAAGAGTATACTCTAAATTTATGCTTAAACTTTTCAGCAGCCAGGGGCACCTGGGTGGTTCAGTTGGTTGAGCGTCCGACTTTGGCTCAGGTCATAATCTTGTGGTTCATGAGTTTGAGCTCCGCATCGGGCTCTGTGCTGACAGCTCAGAGCCTGGAGCCTGCTTTGGATTTTGTGACCCCCTCTGTCTCTCTGCCCTTCCCTGCTCACACTCTGTCTCTCTCCCTCTCAAAAATAAACATTAAAAAAATTTTTTTGGGGGCTCCTGGGTGGCGCAGTCGGTTAAGCGTCCGACTTCAGCCAGGTCACGATCTCGCGGTCCGTGAGTTCGAGCCCCGCGTCGGGCTCTGGGCTGATGGCTCGGAGCCTGGAGCCTGTTTCCGATTCTGTGTCTCCCTCTCTCTCTGCCCCTCCCCCGTTCATGCTCTGTCTCTCTCTGTCCCAAAAATAAATAAAAAACGTTGAAAAAAAAATTAAAAAAAAATTTTTTTTAATAATAAAAAAAAAACTTTTCGGCAGCCAATACAGAGGATAGCATGATTAGCTACATGATGTGGTGTCTGTTGTTAGATGAAAGCATGAGTAGATGAAAAGTCTGATTAAAGGATCTAACAGCTAACTGTCAGTTTATAACTAATTACCTGTAGGGATTATGGAGGGTCACTGCTGGTTACAGGGGTTTTTTTTGTTGTTGTTGTTCTGGCTTTGGTTTGTTGGATATGCAGATGGCTCAAAGCATCTGTTGGTAGAGGCACATTCCTCAGAGCTCCCTCTGGACTGAGACTCTTTGGTCTACTGTCCCTTGCCCTGAGCTGTCTAAACCGAGTTCAGTGTTTCAGGTTGGCCTTCAGGGCAACTCTGCCTCCAAACAGTTGCAGACATTCCTATGATTACTGTTTTAGATGGAGGGTAAGGCAGGGAAATTGTTTCATTGGTGTTTGATGAGCCTGCCTCAATGATAAGCAGAACAGGAAGTGAAGGAGGGTAGCCTCCTTCAGAGAGAAGAAAAATCATAGTAAGAACATGGGCTATGCAAACGGAAAAATTAAAACATAAGACATAAAACTGAGCCTAATACAACCATATCCAATAAACCTTGAGTTTCCTTTAGTTGATGGTTTTTTATGAGTGTAATTGACAAGTAGGGTTAACTGTACTCGAGAAAAGGGGTTCACAATCCTACAGTTGCAGCGACAGCTCCTTTAGAGTTTTTTAAAAAGTGCATATACCCAGGCTATGTATCTGGAGATTCTGATTCTATAGGGCCAGATCTGGGAATGTACATTTTAATAACATCCAACAAAAAACTTCAATAAACTGCCAGGGTGGAGATGTGCTGGTCTGGACCTCACTAGATGCCCCTGACATATTTTTTTAGGATGCCGAGAAGATTGGCAACCAACCCAGTTGGTTTTAAATTCTTTTGTTTTCCTCCAGGAAACAAAGTCCCAGCATATGTGGGTCACTGATTTAAATCCCTCAATCTTCTTGGAGAATCAATGCATCAAATGGGATGCATTGATTAGTACCTTAATTTATGGAAAGACTTCAGCTTTATGACCCTGTGAAAAATTGTACATAGAAGAGAGGTAGATGAGTTTCCTGCTTGGGCAGATTGTAGAACCTGAGAGACTTTAGGTTGGCAAAATAACTATTACTTAAGCTCTATCATGATATTTTCTTGAAAACACGTTGGCTTCAGTTATTTTTAGTTCTGGAAAAACTCACTGATTATTAATTTAGTGGAGAGTCAACCTTACTGACTTAGGTCTACTTAAATTTACCAAGTTAGATTCTTTGTTCATAGATTAGCCTTAAAAGTTGTGCTTTGCCACTAATTGAGCATCTCACCAGATTTCAAAACTAATGGACCAAAGTCTTTTCTTCTAGACTTTATTTTAAAAAGAGTCATATCCATAGACTTTTTCTCCCCTGAATTTTCTCCCTAAGGAAACCATACAATTCATTGAGTGTTTGTAACGGTTACTGGCTGGTCAGTAAAAATGAGGCAGAATGGTGGACCCGACTGCTGCCACGCATCTGCCCATCTGGGTTGTGTTAAAAGCATCGTTTACAAAGGCATTTTACTAATGAGTTCACTTGATCATATATCAGGGACAGGGTGGAATTGAAGGACTGGGTTAATCAACTTTTCTAAGGATTCCTGAACATGATTTGTGTGTATTTGTGTTTTGGGAGCCTTAGGGAGCCTTGGGATACAGCTTTTGGGAGTTTTTTTTTTTTTTTTAATCTGTTATCAAAAGCTGAATATTCAGGAACTGGCTTACATAAATATTTTCTTTTCTTGAATTTGGCCTATATATAAATTTGGCATATGTATGTATGTACGTGTGTGTGTGTGTGTGTGTGTGTGTGTGTGTGTATATATATATATATATATTTTTTTTTTTCCCCTACTCTGTGACGAATCTGCTGTTTTGATGCCAGGGTTAAGTTAAAGACAAGAGAGAAATGTACTTTCTTTTCTGTGTAGCAGATAGACCTCCCTGTTAGCAAGGGAGAATTGGAACTCTCTTGGAAACATTTTTCCAGGATAGACTTTGGGCTATGCCTGAATTCTGTCTCTTGGAATTTCAATGATTAATAGTTCACTGTTAATGAGATAGGTAGCTATGATTAGAGTTTTGGATCTGCTCACAGAACAGAGGAGCTACGACTGCCCAGTATTCTTTTTTTTTTTTTTTAATGTTTATTCATTTCTGAGAGAGACAGTGTGAGCAGGGGAGGAGCAGAGAGAGAGGGGGAGGAGCAGAGAGAGAGGGGGACAGAGGATCCAAAGTGGGCTCTGTGCTGACAGTAGCCAGCCGGATGCGGGTCTTGAACTCACACACCATGAGGTCATGACCTGAGCTGCAGTTGGGCACTTAACGGACTGAGCCACCCAGGCCCCCCTGCCTGGTATTCTTAACTTCATTATTACCATGCCAAAAAGTCAGCTAATATATCCACTGACCAGGTCATTTCCATCCCCCCATCCCCCCCCAAAAATCATGGATCCAACATATACATTAAAAAACCTTTGGGAATATGAATTGAAGGGAGAGCAGTTTCCTAGGGGTCTCTGCCCAGGCCGGTCACTATTCTTACTGATGGTGGTGGTTCTACCCCTGGTTGACCTTGGGGTCAGAAGGACTAAGGTAGGGCTGGAACTAGCAGTAGGACAGGTCAGGGGTCACGGCCAATGCGAGCACGTGAGGGAAGAAGGGTGAAATCTGACTCCTGGCTAAGGCCAAGCCACAGCATTATAACAACTGCATCCCTCCTTGTGTCCAAGAAAGCGAAGATTTTGCATTTGAAGGAAACTTGGAGATCCTAGTCTAAGCCCCTCATTTTTCAGTGGAGGAGTTAGAGCTCTACATGGATAAGGCACTTTCCCCAAATCAGACATCTAGTTACAGCAGAGCTGTGACCAAAACACAGTCTCCAGTCACCCCCCTCACCAACTCCTTTTCCACCGATGTTATCATCCCTGGACACTCTGTCTCCGTATGGCAGGTTGCTCACTGAAAAATTGTTCATCATAAAACAAAAAGCCTCAACATTCAGTAGACATCTATTGAGTGCTGGCTGCATGCTCGAGGCACTGATGGTTTTAGAATGACATATTCATATTCTTCATCTTTCTCTGTAACTTTTTTTTTCTCGGGATGCTTTAAAAATTTTTTTAATGCTAATTTTGAGAGAGAGAGAGAGAGAGAGAGAGCTAGCAGGGGAGGGGCAGAAAAAGGGAGACAGAGAATCGGAAGCAGGCTCTTCACTATCAGCACAAAGCCTGACAGGAGGCTCGAATTCAATGAACCACGAGATCATAATCTGAGTCAAAGGTAGATGCTCAACTGGCTGAGCCACCCAGGTGTCTTGGGACAGTTTTCTTTTATCAGCTCCCATCTGAGATTCATTTTCACTGCATTTAGTTCTTCGGTCGTAGATGTGGTAGGTGCCAAGGACAGTTTTAGGGGTGGGGGTGTCTGAGGTCTATCAGAAGTGATTGCTTATAACTTTGTATTAAAAATATCCAAAATACCCACAAAGGTTTGTTTTCTTGAGTCTTTGAGAAAATCAAATGGGCATAATAGATTTTCACTGAGGAAGGAGGACCAATGAATCTTGGTTGCAAAAACTGTCTCCTGAATAAGAATTTGCATATAGATTTCTTAAGACATTTGAAAAAGGAAGAGAGTTTGGGAATGAGCTTGGAATAGAGTTAACTTTTCTTTTTTTTTTTTTTTTTTAAATTTTTTTTTTCAACGTTTATTTTTGGGACAGAGAGAGACAGAGCATGAACGGGGGAGGGGCAGAGAGAGAGGGAGACACAGAATCGGAAACAGGCTCCAGGCTCTGAGCCATCAGCCCAGAGCCCGACGCGGGGCTCGAACTCCCGGACCGCGAGATCGTGACCTGGCTGAAGTCGGACGCTTAACCGACTGCGCCACCCAGGCGCCCCTAGAGTTAACTTTTCTATCGCAAAAAGTAGATAGATGATTTTCCTCCATATGATAAATATTAGGCTATTTATTTTTCTAGGAGCCTCATGAAATCCCATGTGGAAGATTATTTTAACACCTCACGAGTAACCAGACATAAGCATTCATCATGCTGCAGAATGTGCATTGATAGGGTTATGACAGATATTTAGTTGATATAGAAGTAAGTCACTTCCATAGCTGAGAGTTTGAAATGAGAATTATCTCAACGTTTTGAAGAGTTTTCCTATAAATGAGATAATTACCTACCATTCAGATCAACACAGGACTCATTTCACAGTCAATGAACACTCTTTAATTTTTCATCTTCAGGAGAATTCTACAAGTAATAATGTGATTTGTTAATTCTACATAGACTTAGCCTTCATAGAAGGCCCATTCGGATCCAGGATAAGTTAGTTTGTCGTTAGAAATTGCATTAACCAACTCAGAATTTTGGGGATCAGTTTCTGCAAGGAGAGCTTTTATCCTGGTCATCTAACCAACATCTCTTGCAGAGAAGAAAATCATGCAGAGAAGGAGAGGTTTGGTGTGGCTCACTGTAATTTTGTTTATTTTTTTCCTATCCGATACACTTATATTTAATTTATTTTTTAAACTCTTCTAATATTTTTGAGCTGCCTTCATGACTGACCCCAGGATAAGGAGGAATCATTGCTATGGGTGAACATGGTGTACATCGCCCAGAACCTGTGAATATGTTACCTTACTTGGCAAATGGGAATTCACAGACATGGTTAAGGACTTGAGATGCGGAGATTATCCTGGATATTCTGGAGAGCAAGAGTACTCTGCATAGGTCCGATGGTATAAGCCTTAAAAAGAGGAGATCCTTTCTCAGCTCTGATGAGAAAGACATCTGGTGATGGAGCTGTTGTGTTGCTGGCTTTGAAGATGGAGGAAGTGAGCCATGAACCTAGAAAGGTGGGCGGCCTCTGCATCTGGAAAAGGCAAGAAAATGGATCATGAATTAGAGTCTACAGAAGGTAAAGTAGTCCTGCTGACATCTTAATTTTCATCTGGTGAGACCCGTGTCTGACTTCTGCCCTCCACAACTGGAAATCATACACGTGTGTTGTTTTCAGCCATTGAAATTTGTGGCAATTTGTTACAGCTGCAAGGAAAACCAATACAAGGGAGATTTGATTTAATAAGAGAAGATGGGGGGCAGCGGTCATTGCTGCGGCCAGATGGAGAAGTGGTAACATGGGACCATAGGGGATTAGTAGCGGGAACTTTAAAAAATAAGCCTTTCGGGGCATCTGGGTGACCTCGTTGGTTAAGCCTCTGACTCTTGATTTTGGCCCACGTCGTTATCCCATGGTTGGTGAGATTCATCCCCGTGTCGGGCTCCGTCCTGACAGCTCAAAGCCTGCTTGGGATTCTCCTTCTTCCTCTCTCTCTGCCCCTCCCCTACTTGCTCTCAAATAAATAAATAAATAAATAAATAAATAAATAAATAATTTCACAGATGATTCCGAATTAGGATGGCAGAGTGAAACTCCAGATTTCCTTATAATTATCTTCTTTTCTAACTAGTAAAACGTCAACCTTTGCAAAAGTGGGAGATGAGCTTCTGGGTGGGTAAGGGGCAGACAATAACTTGAAGGGCAAGTGACCCAAGGTAGGTAGTGATAATAGCCTTCAATTATCTGATTTATGAACGATTTTCAGCTTCTGACCTGGTATCTTTAATACAGACTTTGACTCTAGCCACCAAGTGTCGCTAGGGCAACCCGGACAAGAGACTTACATGAACCTCAGTCACTGTATGCCTCTCATACCTGGAATCGGTGAGAATAACAATGGACAGTTTTCTTCTTCACGGGAACAGAACACTTTTTGGCTTGGAGATAGCTAGAGGGAGAGACAGATCCTGGATTCAAGAAAGGCTGACGTGACTCTCCCCAGAATAAACCCTGTAAGGAAAGAAAGAAATAGATCCCTCCAGGGCCGTGCCACTCAACCAGGGGTAAGAAGACCTTCAGGGCTGAGTGGCCGATTTCACGAAGTATGGAAAGCTACGGGAATGTTGTAGCTTTCTTCCTGGAAGTCAATGAATGGAATGATTTTTGGAAAAGCATTTTGTTTTCAATGTGAAGTACTAAATTATAAGATAGGGGGTACAGTTTGTACCAGCATTCAAAGTGAAGACCTCAAAGGAATTTCACGTGGCTGCAGACCACAGAGGTTCACTCTCTGCTCCTAGAGAGATGGTAAGACGTAGGAGGACTGGTGTAAGGCGATAAAAACCCCTGGCCATTATACCTCCTCTTTGACATCTCTCCACGGGGAGTGACAAATGACTGGGATTTTCTGGATATTTACTTCCAAATTATAACCCGAAGTATATTTTATGAACCAGTCCATCTTGCATGTTTAACTACAGTGTGTGTGTAATAAACACTCTTTTCAGGCTTGCCTGAATCTTTCTCTCCAGACTTCCCCGCCCCCCCCCCCCCTTTATTGTTCCCCTCGTGTTCTAGCAAACCATTCTTTATCCATTCTCAGGGCACTGTCCCCTGCTGGGTTTCCAGGAAAGCAGACTTGAGATGGGAGATTGGCGCGCAGGAGGTTAATTCAGGAGTGTTCTCTGGGATTAATGACCAATACAGGGAAGGGAGCAGGATTGGGCAGAGAGTAAAGCTGGGCTGGGATGCATTCTCAGTGGCAAACCCAGCTCTGAAACTAGGATAGCGCTTCAGAGTGGTCCCGTGTTGGGGTGAGGAAGCTGGGTCTTTTTCTCTCTGTGTAGAGCAATGACTGGGTTCTGGCTGCCTGGAAATATGGTTGTTAGATTAGCAAATAAAAATACAACATGCCCATGGGAGCCTGGGTAGCACCGTTGGTGGAGTGTGTGACTCTGGATTTCGGCTCAGGTCATGATCCCAGGGTCGTGGGATCGAGCCCCATGTCCAACTCCATGCTGAATGTGGAGCCTACTTAAGTTTCTCTCTCCCTCCCTCTGTCCCTCCCCCCTGCTCACTATCTGTTTCTCTCTAGAACAACAACAAAAAAACACAAAAAACAAAACCGACAACATGCCCAGTCAAATTTGAATTTCAGATTGACAATGAATAGTTTTTTTTTTTTTTTTTAGTACACGTGTGTCTCATGCAACATTTGGGACATACCTATACTAAAAATATTTGTTGTTAATCTGAAATGCAAATTTGACTGGATATCCTGTATTATATCTACCAGTCCTGTCCGAGAAGGAACAGTTGCTGCAGAATCTGGAAAGACCTCTGGAAGAAGATGGTATTTGAGCAGAGTCCTTGATGGGCAGGCTAGATTTAGATTTGCACAGGTGGACGGCTCTGGAGAGTTCTTCGAGGATGCATGCACGAGGGTCTTTGTGCATTCGGGCCAGGTACGAGTTTTCTCAGCAGAAGCCATTCCCAAAGTGGCTGACAGGTGAAGACTGAATGTGGGCAGCTGCCCAGCAGTTGGGGACAGGAGTCTTCTAATTCTCCTGGGGGAGCTGTGCCGAGCATCAGTTCTAGGCACACACCACTTCCCATTTTGCGTCCCCATGAGCTGTCAAGGTGAGAGTCAGGTAGGTGTGCCCGGGCTTTTGTGAATCAAATAATAGTAGTTGGTGGGAATAAAACAGGGAGGTTTTGTGGTTCCGCTCTCTTACTTAAAAAAAGAAAAATGATACCACTTCAAGATAACCTGGGTGAATGACCTCCCCTTCCCCAATACTCCAAGGGAAAGAAAAAAACATCCTGGATGCCAAATACATGGTTTAATTGTCAGCAACTGGGACTGATTTGAATTGACAGCTGATTCTGTTAGATAATAGTGTTGGAAAGAGTAGCTACAGAGCAATTGTAATCAAACTAAGGTTCTCATATTGGTAAATGTCTCTGGATATTTAAGTCCCTTACGGAAAATATCTCCATCCAGGGAATACACTTATTTGCTTAAGTGTATATCCCACAATTACAAGATACTAAAAGTGCATGTTCCTTTATGGGAAACTTACTAAGATGATGTGTGGTTCAGATGAACAATTGGGCATCCTGTTTAAGATTTTTCCTAGGCTGAAAACTCAACAGCTTTTAAACTAGAGCATAAGCATTTGAGACCATCATCATCGAATTGTCTTTATGTTCGCACGGACACCTAATCTTTTTTCTGAGAAAAATCTTGGCTCTGGCGGGGGGTTATCCATGGGCCTGTCTCTGTGGGTACCAAACTTATTTTCAGTTCAGACATATGTCACGTTTCAAATTCCGTGTTCTGATTTCTAACCCAGCTTAGCTGAACCAAGCCAATAGCTGTGTGCTTCCCAGCTGGCATGGAATACCTCTCGTCTAAGTTCTTTCAGGAAATACAACCCCAATTTGCAGCTTCATTGTAATGATCAAATCTGTATTTATAAAGGATTATCCAAAACGACAGTTGATTCCTTTAGAGATCATAATATCCCTATCTTGACTACTGAGAGCTACATTCTTATACCACATCGTTGTGACTTTCACAGAATTGCCTTTTTAAAATTTAACTTCTTTTGATTTTACCTTTATCGTGAAGAACATTATGTAAAAGAGTTCTGTGAGTCCTGCTAATCCTATGTTGACAACAATAATAATGATAATTATTTATTACATGATGGTAATTCCTGAAATCCATTCATTCTTTCAATAAATAGACATTGAGCAACTTTTACATGCTTGATATTCTTTTAAATGTTTTTTTTTTAATGTTTATTTATTTTTGAGACAGACAGCACAGAGCCCGTTGCGGGGCTCGAACTCACAGACCGTGAGATCATGACCTGAGCTGAAGTCAGACGCCCAACCGACTGAGCCACCAAGGCGCCCCTATATTCTTTTAAATTCTGGGGATGCAGATGAATGAGATAGATAAAATCTCTGCCTTCATTGAATTTTTACTTTAGTGGGGGAGGGGAAGACAGATAAAACAGGGGCGACTGGGTGACTCAGTTGGTTGAGTGTCTGACTCTTGATTTCGACTTAGGTCATGATCTTACGTTTCATGGGATGGAGCCCTGCATGGGGCTCTGTGCTGATGGCATGGGGCCTGCTTGGGATTCGCTCTCTGCCCCCTCCCCCACTCATGTACATACTCTCTCTCTCTCAAAATAAATAAATAATATAAAAAAAAAAGTTAGAGGGCCACCTGGGTGGCTCAGTTGGTTAAACGTCTGACTTCGGCTCAGGTCATGATCTCGTGGTCCCGCGAGTTCCAGCCCCGTGTCAGGCTCTGTTGCTGACAGCCCAGAGCCTGGAGCCAGCTTTGGATTCTGTGTCTCCCTCTCTCTCTGCCCATGTCCCACTTGTGCTCTCTCTCTGTCTCTCAAAAATAAATACATGTTAAAAAAATAAAAAAATAAAAAAACAGAATATAAGTTGTGGGCAGGTGCTCTGGGAACAAACAGAGCTTGGCAAGGGGGTTGGGAGTGATGACTTTAAGTATGTGGCCTTTGAGGACTTCTGTCTCCAGTGATGCCTAAGATGACCCACGTATTCTGCCGGATATTTTATATCAGGATGTTGTTTATTGTTATGATGATGATGACTAACTTTAAAATTTTTTTAAAGTAGGCTGCATGCCCAGTGTGGAGCCCAAAGCAGGGCTCAAACTCACAGCCCTGACATCAAGACCTGAGCTGAGGTCAAGAGTTGTAGGCTTAACCTACCCAGCCACCCGTGAAGATGACGTTCCTTATATTACACGGCGTCTTCTTTGCGAGGGCCCACGGGGGGACTTTGTCTTTGGTGGTAGAACTAGCAATAGTTGGGCTTCTCCTGAGTAACCAGTTCCTTTTTATCTTCTAGGCAGTAAGACTCATGTAACAGATCATGTTTACGTCTTTATTTAGGCTATCAGGAAACTCAAAACTTCGGCGTGAGCCAAGAGTACTGACCTTGCTCTTGGCTTTGCCTTACCTTTTCTACCTCATTTTAGCCTTTGCTCCGATGGACTCACTTACTTATTTTAAATTTTATTTTATGTTGTTATATTTATTTTGCTAAGCTTCCTCAATTTCTTTTTTTTTTTTTTTTTTTTTTTTTGAGCAAGGGAAAGCACTAATAAAGATACTCAAAACGCTTTGATGTGCACACGCATACTTGTATACCTACATAAATAAACACATCATCCTGGGAAAATGTAGTACCTCTTGCTCATTTCTCTGTACCTTGGACCTGGAGTTCTTATCTGAAAATGTTTTCATGCTTCCTGGCACCTTGTTTCTACAGTTGCTCTATAAATATTTATACAATAACAATTTTAGTGGCGGTTATAATTTAAATGAGAAAGATATTCATGAGTATCTTAGGAGTTTCTCCATGTGAACGCCAAACAAGGAAAATTTTGCTGGCTAGTTTTTAAAATAATGATATGAAAACTCTCAAAGTTTTAAATACAAACGTGGAGGGGGGCAGATCTGGGATGTGATTGATATGTTGTTATGACTCTTTTAAGCCACTTTCTAAAAATTTTTAATCCACGGGTTTTAGTAATTCTGGGATGATGAAACCCTTTGAAAACTTATTCTCTCTGCAGACAAACTCAGTGACACAAAAAATAATGTGTAACCTTAGAGGAGTCATGGGCAAGCTGAAGCCCATCCATCAACCAACCCCAGATTATGAATGCTTGTTGAGTATTTTTTCTTTTTAAGTAATACTACAGGTTCTTAAATTTTTAATTGACAAAAGTAGAAAGAAGCAGAAAAATTACCTTCAACTCCAGCACCAAGGGACAGCTATTTTCATAACATTTGGACATATTTATTTTTGATTTTTATATTTTCATTTTAAAAAATGTGTTGAGTTTACATTATCGATATGATTTTATATCATGATTTTTTTTTTTGCTCAACAGTATATAGTAAGTAGTTGCAAATGAAATTTAAAACTCTTTATACACATCGTTTTTCTTAAGTTTATTTATTTTGAGAGAGAGAGAGGGCACAAGCAGGTGAAGGGCAGAGAGGAGAGAGAGAATCCCAAGCAAGCTCTGCACCATCAACATAGAACCCAATGCAGGGCTTGACCTCACCGAACTGTGAGATCATGACCTGAGCCAAGATCAAGAATCAGACGCTTAACCGACTGAGCCACCCAGGCACCTCCATATACATCATTTTTAATGGTAAATAAGTACATACATGTGTAAAAATATATGCACTGAAATAATATTACACAACCACTAAGAATGAGGTCCCCAAATACAATGTACTTAAGCATTTTTCTAATGTTGGGGACTTAGCTACTCTCCCTCTCCCCTTTTATTTGGTATAAAGTTGCTATGAACCTCTTGGAACAAAACCTTCGTTGATAGATGCAAAAATTTATGAGGGCATTCTAAGAGAGAAATTACTAGAGGCAGGGGCATCTGGGTGGCTCAGTCGGTTAAGCAGCCTAAACTCCTGACTCTTGATGTTCGCTCAGGTCTTGATCTCAGGGTCGTGAGTTTGAGCCCTGCTTTGGGGCTCCATGCTGGGCATGAAACCCACTTTAAAAAAAAGGATTACCGGGGTGCCTGGGTGGCTCAGTCGGTTAGGCGTCCGACTTCAGCTCAGGTCACGATCTCGCGGTCCATGGGTTCGAGCCCCGCGTTGGGCTCTGGGCTGATGGCTCAGAGCCTGGAGCCTGTTTCAGATTCTGTCTCCCTCTCTCTCTGTCCCTCCCCCATTCATGCTCTGTCTCTCTCTGTCTCAAAAATAAATAAACATTAAAAAAAATTAAAAAAATTAAAAAAAGGATTACCAGGTGCAAATGAGTATCATAACTAAAACTAATGTTATACTCATCCACATGGTTTTTCAGAAAGAGGGTTTTGGTTACCCCAGTCCCAGCAGGGTATAAATGCTGTTTGAACAAAGTATCTATTATTATCTCGCTTTTGCGAGTACCAAGTAGCCGTGCCATTTAAAACAGAAAATTAATCAAACAGAAAATCTCCTTTAATTACCTAAGGGAAAAGTGGTAACACTTTTACTCTAATCTGCATTTCATTGCTAATAAAGTTTACTTTAAAAAATTCGGTTTTAGGAGTTTGCCTCCTTTCTTTAAGGAGTGATCATGTGTTTGGTTCGCTAATATGTCGCGGGGGGCCTCTTTAGTTCTGATTTTTTACGTGCTTTGGATACAACCAAGTCTTTTCACGGAAGCCCACATTTCTAAAGTTTATCCTGGTATTACTTTGTTTTTGTTTTTGTTGCTGCAACGCAAAGGGAACTGTTCTATTACTGTATTTCTCACTGGTTGTTACTGCCGTACATAAAGGTGATAGATTTTTATGTGTTTACGTTCCTCTTGGAATTTTTAGGCATATTACCATTTCCTGTTTACAGAGAGAGGCTCCTCTTTTCTAAGATTTATGCCTCCTATTCTGTTCTATGGGTTACACTGGTTAAAGCCTCCAGAATGTCAACTAATAGTGATGATATTGAATATGATGTACTTTGCTTCTTATTTTAATGGGGATAGTTCTGATATTTCATTGTTAAGTGTACTAGCTCCAGGCCAAGGGTAGATCATTGGGGACGAACTTGGAATTTTATTAAATGCCTATTCTGCATATATTATCATGATCTCATGTTTTATTTCCTACTGGCTTATTGGTTTGATACTTTCTATTGTTCTAATATTGAACTATGTTTGCATTTGCATTATTTGATCATGACAGATTATTCTTTTAAAGTTTGATTGAATTAAATTGGCTAGCGTTTATTTAGAGTAAGTATCCTAAAAATGAGACTCGTATGTAATCTTCTTGTTTAAAATTATTTTTGTCAGTTGTGAGGTGAGAGCTGGTTATGCTAGATTCACAAAATGAATTGGGTCACTTTTAATCTTTTTCTATGCCCGGAAAAGAATGTAGCTTGGGAGTTATCTGTTCCTTCAAGGATGTGGATATGTAGCCATAAAATATTTTAACTTAGATCTGTTATGGAAAACGATTATTTGATCACTTTTTCCACTTTTTTTTTTTTTTTTCCTGTGGTTAGTGACCTCTTCAGGCTAATATTTTTAGAATCAGTTTTGGAAGATTATATTTCCTCCACCTCCATTTTTTCCTCATATCTGTGATACTCTCTTTAATCGATTAGGTTCATGTCTGTTAAGGGTTAGTGTGAGTTACAGTCTCATTGATGTAAAATGATTCCTAGTCCAATTTAATGACCTTTCGCCTTGATTTCTTTCTAGTTTGGTGATTGCATCACTTCCCCTGCTTGCTTGTGTCTTTTCTCCTTCCCTCTCTCTCTCTCCCTTTTTTCTTTGTTTTCTTCCTTATTCTGTCTCTCACCTTTTGGGATTTTTCTGATATAGCAGTAACTGGCTTATTTAAATTGGTGAAATGCTTGGGACACGGTTAAGAACAGCTGTAGTTCTCCTAGGTTTCTGTCTTCAAATGTGCCCTTCTTCTTTCTCCTCCTCACTCCTCGGAATCTTGGACCACAATGTCTGTTCCAGTCTAAGGCAAAACTCTAATTTCTCATCCGTTTGCAGCTTCCCCGGGCCCTCACTCCCTGAGGCTCGGGACAGATGGATAGGCAGGGACTAATTTTTCCCCCTACTGTTCCTCCCTCTTCCCTCTTCCTTTAGTGGCTTTTCTGGAGCGTATCAGAGATACATAGAGGAGAAGGAATAAGAGAACATGAAAAAAAATCTTCATTTTTTATTGTTTTAAATATAACTTACCTTGTGTTGTACTCATCTCTTGGTGAATACCATCTGGCCTTAGATACTTTCTGTGTGGTAGGACACTGTGTCGGTCAGGATTTTCCAGAAACAGAGCCGATAGGATGTTTCTGTGTGTGTATGTATATATGGAGAGCGAACGAGAGATTGATTTTAAAGAATCGGCTCGCATGATTTGTGCAGGCTGGCAGCCCAAAGTCTGCAGGGTGGACCAACGGGCTGGAGACCCAGGAAAGAGCTGATGTCCCAGCTTGAGTCCCCGGACAGTCTGCTGGCAGAATTCCTTCTTCCTTTTTCCTCTTAAGGCCTTCAACTGATCGGACAAGGTCACCCACATTCTGGAAGATGATCTGCTTTACTAAAGTCTGCTGATGTAAATGTTAATCACGTCTAAAAATATCTTTACAGAAACATGTAGAATCGTGTCTGACCGAGTATCTGGGTACCATGCCCCATCCGGGTATCCAACCTGACACGTAAGATTAACCATCACGGACCTTCTGCACAGTTCTACTGTCATCTTGTGACCCCTGCCCCCAACTCTTACCCCAGGAGTACACTTCTCTCTGCTGAGTTTCCTCACCCCAACAAGCCTGAAGATGTGGAGGGGCATCTTCAAGAATGCTCAAGCCTGCCCGCCTTCCCTGCACCCTGTTCAGCCACACGAAACTCTTCCACCGCATCCCACCACACTGTTGCCTCACTTTCTCTTTCATATCCCATGCTATTCTGGCCAGACTCCAGCTTCCAGACTTCTCCAGGGGAGCCCTGGACACTTGGGTCTGTGTTCATAGAAGACCCCAAACTCCCAGGGATACATAGTAAGCTTCAACGAGCTTTCCTAGCACATGCCCCTCTGCTCTGAGGGCAACACCAGGATTAGTTTGCCAGTTTCTGGAGGTCAGTGCAGGAGCCTGGGATGCAGACGTCCTTTCCTTAAAGGCACCCTGAGCTCTCTAAATTGCTTTCATGGAGTTGGGGGGGGGGTCATGCTCTGTCCCCTCCTGTGCAAGAGGAGAGACTATCTCAGCACACTTGCTTAGTGAGACCTATTCTAACATCCCTCCCAATTCAATCAAACTTCCTTTCAATTGTCCATTTTCCTTCATGTAAGCGTGGTGTTGGGGGCCTCTTAGAAGCCCTGGAGGGTGCACGAGAACTACCTAGTTCTCTCTTTAGAATTTGGCAATACGTGGCCTCCAACATACTCAGCTCAGGGGCTCTAAAAATTCTGAGATGATAGGAAAAGTCTGATTCAACATCAAGCATTTATCACTGTTGCTTCTTTCATTTTTAATTTTTCTTTGTTGTGTGTGGCTTACTCTAGCTTGTAAACATAGATTTGTATTTTAAAATATTCTAATTTGGGGGTGCCTGGATGGCTCAGTCAGTTGAGCCTCCCACTCTTGATTCTGGCTTAGGTTATGATCTTCAGGTAGGGGGATCAGTTCCCATGTGGGGCTGTGCATTGAACATGGAGCCTGGTTGAGATGCTCTCTCCCTCTCCTTCTGCCCCTCCCTTGCTCACGTGCACGCAGGCGCACTCTCTGTCTCTTTCTCTGTCAACAAATTCTCACTTGAGGGGTGCGTGGGTGGCTCAGTGGGTTAAGTGTCTGACTTCGGCTCAGGTCATGATCTCACGGCTTGTGAGTTCGAGCCCCGCATCGGGCTCTGTGGTGACAGCTCAGAGCCTGGAGCCCGCTTCGGATTCTGTGTCTCCCTCTCTCTCCGCCCCTCCCCTGCTTGCGCTCTCTCTCTCTCTCTCAAAAATAAATAAACATTAAAAAAATTCTAACTTGAAAAAATAATCCCTTTTACTAAAAGAGCAGATACTTCTCACACTTTCAGCATCCGCCTGCATTTGGTTTCCTTGCTGCGTCTCTTACGCTTTCTACTTTCCTGTCTTTCTTACTTCGTGCTTTCCATTGTCTTTTGTCTTTGACTACACATGCTGAGTCTTTGTTTTGTCTTCCGCAGTGCTTTTGAAAGTAAATATTTTGCCTTTATTCATACTAGTGATTGCCTTTCAGATGACCGAATACCTAATTAATTCATATTTTTCCCTTCACTGAAATCAAGAACACAGTGAGAACTTTGGACTCCTTTCTATGGAATTCCTAAGGAATACCAGTCGAACCAGGATGACTATACCTTTAAGTCCCCACCCTTTTCCTTTCTCCACTTCGAAGGTTTGTTAATTTCAATTGATATAAAGGAGCCATATTTTTACTTACTCAGTTTTACTTACTCAGTTATTGTTTTAATCGTGGAAATTATCTTTTAAAACTTATGGGCATCTTGGACTTTGAATTGAAGTTTTCAACGTTTTAAGTACAGCTTATCAATGCTTGTGCTTATACTAGTATATTTATGTTATAGCTTTCTTGCATTCATGTTTTGATCACTTGTTCACGTATGTGAATTTTTTGGAAGGCTACTT
The DNA here is from genome assembly GCF_028749965.1 of Puma concolor. Classification (NCBI taxonomy): domain Eukaryota; kingdom Metazoa; phylum Chordata; class Mammalia; order Carnivora; family Felidae; genus Puma; species Puma concolor. The sequence goes on along the minus strand of NC_141668.1, from coordinate 18,227,111 downwards.
CTATTTCCACAATCTTTGTATAGCTAAGGAGGTCTTTTTGTTGTTTTCACACCTCAGTTAGGTTTTTATATATTTTGCATTCTTTTTTTTTTTAAGTTTTTTTTTTTTAACGTTTATTTATTTTTGAGACAGAGAGAGAGCATGAACGGGGGAGGGTCAGAGAGAGAGAGAGAGAGACACAGAATCTGAAACAGGCTCCAGGCTCTGAGCCATCAGCACAGAGCCTGACGCGGGCCTTGAACTCACGAACCGCGAGATCATGACCTGAGCCGAAGTTGGACGCTTAACCGACTCAGCCATCCAGGCGCCCCTATATATTTTGTATTCTTGAGTCGAAACAAGAATTCCCTCAGAATTCTATTAAGGATTATTTAACTATTTACTAGTATTTAGTTTTTCCCAAGTAGTCTAAGGTCAGCTTGGTATTTAATTGTATCTTTCTGTCTAAAAGCTTCTAGTATTTTTTTGTTCCGTTGACACTTAAAACTTTCACTAGGTTAGGCCTAAGTGTAAGTCTTTTGAAATTAATCTTCTTAAGGGGCGCCTGGTTGGCTTGGTGGGTTGAACGTCTGACTTTGGCTCAGGCCACGATCTTGCAGTTCATGAATTTGAGCCCCGCATCAGGCTCTGTGCTGACAGCTCAGAGCCTGGAGCCTGCTTTGGATTCCCTCTCTCTGCCCCTCCCTCTCTCATACTCTGTACTCTGTCTCTCTCTCTCTAAAATAAACAAACATTAAAATTTTTTTAAAAAATTAATCTCCTTAGAAATACTCTTAGTTTTATAATGTTCATTTTGGGCATTCTGATTTCAGGAAATTTTAAATAATATTTCCATGCAGTGTTCCCAGCATCTTTTTGAATAAAAATGACTCTTTCTCTCTGATTTAGACCTGGAGTGGTTTGCATGGTCAGAATCTACAGTGCCAATTCTAATTGTCTGGTAGGAATTGACTGGAATCTTCCCATTCTTCCAGCTTTTTTTTTTTTTTTTTTTTTTACATAAGAGACAGTATTTAATTCTTTTGCATGCATGCAACTGTTTATACATGAGAGCTTATACCCTTTGTATGCACTGCTCCCGGAAATCCTAACTCTGCTTTCTTCTACGGAGCATTTCTGAAGATGTCTGCATATCCAGGACAAAATATGCTACAGCCAGACCCTCTCCCTGCTGCTGTGCTGGGAACCATGATTTGCGGTCTCTCAATACAAGTGAAAGAAAGGTGGATGGTGGAGGTGACTAGAGGTGGAGGAAGCATGGAGGTCATGGGACCTGTTCAGATAATAGTTCTTGGACCTTGTGTGTGTGTGTGTGCGGGGCGGGGGGTGGGGGGGAGTGCACATGTATGAGTAGTCAGCTACTGCTAGAGTTTCTGGTCACTGTAGCTGCGGCATGCTGACATTGGGACACACTGTAAGGTCGAATAAAATTTCCCCCTCCTTTATTTGATGTTGTTTTGGGGGTTCCGATTTAAAATTCTAAATTTGTTTTGGGGAGCCTGGGTGGCTCATTTGGTTAAGCGTCTGACTTCGGCTCAGGTCGCGATCTCATAGCTCATGCGTCTGAGTCCCGCGTCGGGCTCCGTGCCGACAGCTCAGAGCCTGGAGTCTGCTTCGGATTCTGTGTCTCCCTCTCTCTCTGCCCCGCCCCTGCTCACACTCTGTCTCTACCTCCTTCAGAAATAAACAAACCTTAAAAAAATGCTAAATTTGCTTTGATCAAGAATACATTTCTAAAAAATTCCCATTGATTCTGCAACTAGTGCAAATGGCCCTGGCTTTTGCCCGGTTTTCTTGAAAGATAGGAAACACCTTTCTTTGCAAGATCTGCAGGTGGAAGGGAGTATAGTATAATAACTTAGAAGAAAGTCAGGTTAGAATCTGGGGTACAAACTAACACTGGAAGCGATGAGAAAGCCAAGCGTCCCAACAGGAAAGTGGGGTGGTATCAGGCTGTGTGCAAAGGACGCGTGAACGACCGTTGGTGTCGCGAGCTCCGATGTGGGCTGGAGGGCATCGTCAAGAGCCAGAGAACAGAGCCCGTGTTGTGAGGGACGCTGAATAAGATGTGCATGCGAAAGAACGTGGAAATGTACAAAAAAACCTCTAGAGATTGTTATTAATGCTATTGTCATTATTGGAGAGCCACTGCCTGATCTCTTTTCCTTGTTGAGGAAAATGGGAGGAATGTTAGAAAATCTGCCAAGTCGTGTGTGACGAAGTTGGTCAGAATCCATGCGGAGCTTGTAAATACTGCAGAGACCAGAAGAGGTAGGTGCAGTTGAGACGATGTTAAGTGGTGCATAAGAGGTGCCCGCTACAGTGAGAAATTACACCCTTGGCGAGAGGTGGACCAAGGCGGATGTCTAAACCTCCCACTACAGATATGCAGAAATACTAGATGAAATCACCCTAATACAAAGTTCCAGTCACAAGGAAGAAATATGAGGTACCAGAAATGAAGAAAGAACTAAAATCAGAATGTTAGGAACACTGATGTATCCTTGACACGGGTGTAGATTGGGGTGAGAATTTCTGTCTTGGTGACCTTAAGCCTGAGTGATGTGTTGTCAATGAGACCCTTGAATAAAGCAAAAGCCCCCAAAGAACTATCCTCCAATGGTGGGAAACAGTCCGCCATCGTAGGGAGATGAAGAGGAAATTATCTTGACTTGAGCTCTAGATTAAAAGAAGAAACAAATTCTCCTCAGAAGAACCTCTGACTCGGGCTTGTATCTCACAAGTTTGGATTCCTTAAAATGATGTAGGTATTCCCCAAATCCCTAAATTGAAAAAAATAAAGTTCATCACTGTGTATTGATAGCCCCCATGGCAACTGGAAGCAGAAAAGGCAAAACAACTTTGAAAATACACCTCCATAAACAGGCCCACATGTTTCTCAGTGAAAGACCAAAGCACCCTTTTATCTCACGTTCAAAGTCATAAATTATGAGAGAAAATAGTCAACAGAGGGAGAAGGCAAACACATATACAGAGAAGGCAGAGTCCCTGAACTCCATGAAATAATGTAAATGAGAATATACAGTAAGTATTTGTAAGGATTAAAGAGATTTTTGTAATGTTTTTTAAAAAACGTATTTATTTTGAGAGAGAGAGAGAGCAAGCACACATGAGCATGTGCCAGCAGGGGAGGGGCAGAGAGAGACGGAGAGAGAGAGAATCCCAAGCAGGCTCTGCACTCTGTCAGTGCAGCACTAGACTTGGGGCTTGAACCCACAACCTGTGATATCAGGACCTGAACCCAAATCAAACGTTGGATGTTTAACCGACTGAGCCGGGCACCCCAGGATTAAAGAGACTTTAAAAACTATTTAAAGAAATCGCATTACACTGAAAAAATAAGAACAATGTTTGAAAAGGAACCGAACAGAACTCCCGAAAATGAAATTCTATCCAAGGAAGATAAACTCAGCGAATGGATAAAACACCTGATTTAAATACTGCTGGAGTGGTGACTACTTACCTGGAAGGCAGAGCTGGAGAAATTATCCAGATGCAACACTGAAAATGCAGAGATGGAAATGTCTGAAAGAATGGTTAAGAAGCACATGGGATATAATGAGAAGATACAGGATATACCTAGCAGGGTTTCCAAAAGAATAGAAGAAATAGAGATGAAATGTTTGAAGAGATAATGGCTGAATACGTTTTAGAATTGATGAAGGATACTAAGATTCATATTTTATAATAAGATACATTCATATTTAATGATCCTGGACAAGATGAGTAAGAAACAAATACTCTGATAGAATATCAAGGGAATGAGAAAAATCATAGAAGCCAGAGAGAAGTAAGAGGGAGACACAGAATCTGAGGCAGGCTCCAGGCTCCGAGCTGTCAGCACAGAGCCCAACGTGGGGCTCGAACTCACGGACAGCGAGATCATGACCCGAGCCGAAGTCGGACGCTCAACCGACTGAGCCACCCAGGCGCCCCATCAGAATAATATTTTTAATACTGGCATGGGAAAATAATAAAATATGGAAGTAGAGAAGCAACCATCCCAGTTTGTCCAGGACTGTCCAGGTTTTAGTGCTAAAAGCCCCCTGTGGTGGGAGTCCCCCAGGCTAGAGCAAGCTGGGACAGCTGGTTGTCCTACACCACTCTATGCAATTAAACTGTCATCATCGAGTGAGGGTAAAAAAAATGACATATGACAGAGACTGAAAAAGCTCGCGTCTTGCAGACCACTGTTGACACAATGTGTTAGAGTCACTGAAGGACAGACCGTGAGGGACAGAGCAGAGCAAAAGAGAGGACTGGATCCGGGTAGAGAGAGTGGGATATCAGAAACAATGGGGGACAAATAAGTGAAGGAAAGTATTGATTGATATAAATAAGCGTTGGCTCTACAAAGTCATAATTAGGACAGCTATGAATTTTGGAGACACCAAAAAGGAGGCAAAAAAGCCATGGCAATAACAACATGGAGGATGGAGGGGTGGGAGGCATAGAGGTGACAAGAGGGCAACTCTCTAAAGTCCTTGAATTGATTAGGGTGAAGGTAGGAACTTGGGCTAACTTTACACACATTAAGGGTGCACGTTGAAAATCCCTGGTGCCCCCTTTCCTTCCCCGTTTCTTCCTGAATAATTCAGCTTAAAGCTATCAGGGAAAGATAGACATCATGCTTGGGTGCACAGGTGCTGGTCACGGTGACCCAGAGTGGAGTGACAGCTCCCAAGCAGGAGAAGGCAAGCATCCTCACCATGGGTGGCTTGGTGCAGGGTGCGGAAGCGCGAGGTGGGTGAGGCGGGTGTCCAGGCGGCAGGAGGAGGGTGTGAGGAGGGCATTTATAAGGGGCTGCCTGACAAGGAGTGCCAGGGCTGGGTCAGGGGAGGAGGGAGTCTACGTGGGGTGGGGGATGGCAGCCTGGCACGGTGCCGGTGCGAGGAGGGTATCCACATGGGAGTAGAGGTTGGAAATAAGTTACACAAAGGGGTGTCGTTTAAATAAATCTATTAAGGAAATCTGAGACCAGACACCCCCATTTCAGAAAGAGGGGGAGAATGACAAAGTAGAAAGGGACAAAACTCTGAAGAATGCTGTGGTGGTTGGATTGGAATTGGAGTTATGTGTGTGAAGTGAAGTTCTCACTAGAGGCGCGCCTGGGTGGCTTAGTCGGTTGCGCATCCAACTTTAGCTCAGGTCACCATCTCACAGTTCGTGAGTTCGAGCCCCATGTCAGGCTCGCCGCTGTCAGCACAGAGCCCGCTTCGGATCCTCTGTCCCCCTTTCTCTGCCCCTTCCCTGCTTGCATTTTCCTAAAAATAAATAAATATCTGAGGTTGTCAGCATGGGTAAGCAGAATAAGTGTAGGTTTAAATAGATGTGTGTGGGGGCGCCTGGGTGGCGCAGTCGGTTAAGCGTCCGACTTCAGCCAGGTCACGATCTCGCGGTCCGTGAGTTCGAGCCCCGCGTCGGGCTCTGGGCTGATGGCTCAGAGCCTGGAGCCTGTTTCGGAGTCTGTGTCTCCCTCTCTCTCTGCCCCTCCCCCGTTCATGCTCTGTCTCTCTCTGTCCCAAAAAAATGAATAAACGTTAAAAAAAAAAATTAAAAAATAAATAAATAAATAGATGTGTGTGTTTCATGCATGCATATATTTCTTAGCCCACTACACTCAGCTGACCCGGGAGCCAAATAGGGGACAATCTGAGCATCCTATTGAGCGTGACTGTCACCTCAGATAATGACAGTAATAGTCTGCTACGCAATGCATGTATGTGAACAGACGTTACCAAATGAATACATTGAAATTTTGATGGGCAATGGGAAATTTACATAGTTTTAAAATTCCCGCAAAATACTTATTAATTATAAAACAAAAAAAGAGGTACTTCACAGTGGAGTGGCCTGGAAGACACAGTCTCGTCAAGTGAACAAAAATGAACATCATCAGTACTGAGACGCTAAAATTGTACGTCATCTGGAAAAATGCAATAATAATAACACGGCCCTGCTTCTAGGATATTCCTGCCAAGGATGCATAATCGTCGGACAAACCCAAACTGAGGAGAAATTTGCAAAATAACGAGCCTTTAATCATCCAAGTTGTCAAGGCGAGAAAGAGGAACTGTTCCAGATTTAATAAAAGAGCATAAAAAGCAAATGACCCTGAAGTGGATCCTTTTACCAGGAAGGACATTATCAGGACAAATGGAAAAAAATTGAGCAGAGTCTGGGGATTAGGGTATCATCGTTAATTTCTTGGTTTTGATGGTTCTATGAGGTTTTCTAAGAGAATCATCCCCTTTTCTCCACCGAGGAAACACAGACTAAAACATTTGGGGAGATGCATCATCCTGGCAACTTTTTTTTTTAATGTTTCAAGTTTTTATTTAAATTTTAGTTAGTTAACATATAGTGTGATATTGGTTTCGGGAGTAGAATTTAGGGATTTATCACTCACGTATAACACCCAGTGTTCATCGCAAAAAGTGCCCTCCTTAATGCCCATCACCCGTTTAGCCCATCCCCACCTACCTCCCCTCCAGCAACCCTCCATCAGTTTTCTGGAGTTAAAAGTCTCTTTTGTGGTTTGCTTCCCTCTCCCTTTTTTTTCTTTTCCCTATATTCATCTGTTTTATTTCTTCAATTCTGCATGAGAGTGAAATCATATGTTATTTGTGTTTCTCTGACTGACTTATTCCATTTAGTTCCATCCACGTTGTTGCAGATGACAATATTTTGTTCTTTTTGCTGGATGAGTAATATTCCAGAGTGTGTGTGTGTGTGTGCCTGTCTGTCTTCTTTATGCATTCATCAGTCGATAGACATTTGGGCTCTTTCCATAATTTGGCTATTGCTGATAGCGTTGCTATAAACATCAGGGTGTATGTGCCCTTTCGAATCAGTATTTTTGTATCCTTTCCATAAATACCTAGTAGCGTAATTGCTGGGTTTTAGGGTAGTTCTATTTTTAACTTTCTGAGGAACCACCTTACTATTCTCCAGAGCAGCTGCACCAGTTTGTATTCCCACCAACGGTGTAAGAGGGGTCCCCTTCCTCCACATCCCAAGTATCTGTGGCTTCCCGAGTTGTTCATATTAGCTGTTCTCTCAAGTGTGAGATGATATCTCATGCGGGTAACTTATCTTAAGTAATTCTGGAAAAATCATACAGCACTCAACTTTTTTTAAGGAGTATGCTTGTTTAAAAATTTCTAAACATTTCCTCCAAAACTTTTTTTCAGGCCACACTGTGGACTATCGTCCCAAGAAAACCTTCCAGGTTCACGTACTTAAAAATGTTGAGTATCAAACAAAAGGAAACCGCTTCTCGAAAACATGCAGTAAAAAAGGAGAAACATTTAGAGACCAGAGATGTCAGGAAGGCGTGATTCCCCGGGAGTGAGGCGAGTTGTGGCGCTCTGGTTTTCCCAGAGCTCACCTTGCGCCTTAGAGCCCCAGCTTTTTTAGGTCACTTCCAGGAAAGGAAACAGAGATCGCCCAGCACCGGAAAGGAGAGAGGTCCACTGAGCAACTCAAACCTGCTCAGTGTAAAAGAGAACTTCCCCACTGAATGAGACTTACCCATCTTTCAGTCTTGGAGAAGTGTTGAATGGAACAGTAATTTTAAAAATCTGACAATTCTTGGAGCACCTGGGTGGCTCAGTCGGTTAAGTATCTGACTTCATCTCAGGTCCCAATCTCGTGGTTTGTGGGTTGGAGCCCCGTCTTGGGCTCTGTGCTGACACCTCAGAGCCTGGAGCCTGCTTTGGATTCTGTATCGCCTTCTCTCTCTGCCCCTCGCACGCTCATGCTCTCTCTCTCTCAAAACAAAAACCTTAAAAAATTTTTGAGAATTCTTGGGGCGCCTGGGTGGCTCAGTAGGTTAAGTGTCCGACTTCGGCTCAGGTCATGATCTCACTGCTCGTGAGTTCAAGTCCTGCATTGGGCCCTGTGCTGACATCTCAGAGCCGGGAGCCTGATTCAGATTCTGTCTCCGTCTCTCTGCCCCTCCCCTGCTTGTACTCTGTCTCTCTCTCTCTTTCAAATATAAAATAAAAATAAATGAATAAATAATGTGCCCAAGAAAGGTGGTCATTGAGTCCCTCGATTAAGCCATCATTGTAATACACAGGGTGGCTTATTTTTATCTTCAGTTTTAATAGTAAAACAAAATTTATTTATTGAATTTATTTATTATTATTAAATTTATTTATTTATTTATTTTTATTAAAAAACAAAATTCGGGGTGCCTGGGTGGCTCAGTCGGTTGAGCGTCCGACTGCATAGGATAAGTCACTTATAAGATGAACAAAATCCAGAACTTGGCCCTTGAAGTTGGTTGGAATAGAATTTGATTCCTGGATCTTTTCTTACTAGCTGTTTGACCTTTTGTGTGTTTCTTTTTTTTTTTTTTTAATTAATTAATTAATTTATTTTTTTATTTTATTATTTTTGAGACAGAGAGAGACAAAGCATGAACGGGGGAGGGGCAGAGAGAGAGGGAGACACAGAATCGGAAGCAGGCTCCAGGCTCCGAGCCATCAGCCCAGAGCCCGACGCGGGGCTCGAACTCACGGACCGCGAGATCGTGACCTGAGCCGAAGTCGGACGCTTAACCGACTGAGCCACCCAGGCGCCCCCTTTTGTGTGTTTCTTAGTGTCTCTGCGCCTCAGTTTCTTCATTGGTGAGTTATTATTTGCCTGGTAGGATTGTTACGAGAATGAAATGAAGTGGTGAGTGTGTAGCACCCAGCCTAGTGAGAGACACACATTAGGTGATAATCAACATTTGCTGGTTTGACGACGAAGCATCTGTTCCTTTGGCGACAGTGTCTCATTTCCCCCTTTGAGAACCATCTCCCTCCTACCACCAGAGCAAATGCTGCCGGTGGAGCTGATCCCACCACCAGCTTGAGGAGTATAATGTGTAGCTCGGAACTAGCCCAGTAGCATAAATCTGCCCCCAGCTGTAGAGACTCCTCCAGGGATCGCTGTAATAGCCCAAAGTACAATCCTACACAGGAGCTACCAGGGAGACATACTCTTTTCCCCTCTGAACTGGAGGGACTGAAAGGGAAGGACTGAAGCTATCGGCAGCCGGTTGTGCCCATGGAGCCTTGGAATTAAGCCAATATATGGTAAAGAGCAAAGCCATAAAACTTAACACATAATTCAAGTCACTAATCCCCAAATGTGTCAGCTAAGTCTATCAATACACACTCACTTTTACTTGTTATTTACCTGCAGTCAAATGAGTCCCGACTGATAAAAAGTACATGATAAATTTTAGTCATTCTCCACCCTGGCAAGCCCTCCCATTCCAGGAAGCAGAAGCTGGCAAAGGAGACATGAACGCAACTAAGGATGCTCCCAGAATTCTTACAGGTGGCAGAGAATGCAAGAAAGTGCCATCCGGGCTCTGCAATTTCATATACATAAACAGCTTCCAGAGTATAGTTTTATTAAAAAACAAAATTTGGGGCGCCTGGGTGGCTCAGTCGGTTGAGCGTCCGACTGGCTCAGGTCACGATCTCGCGGTCTGTGAGTTCGAGCCCCACGTCGGGCTCGGTGCTGGCAGCTCAGAGCCCGGAGCCTGCTTTGGATTCTGTGTCTCCCTCTCTCTCTGCCCCTCCCCTCCTCATGCTCTGTCTCTCTCTGTCAAAAATAAATAAACGTTAAGAAAAAAACAAAAACAAAGTTCCTAAAACACCAACAACTGCCATATACTCTATTTTCTCCTAAAAGAAAGAAAACGTTTAATATTTAAAATAAATACAGAGTATAACAAAGGTTGGTGTTTTAAATGGAATAAATCTAGCTTTTAAGAAAAATGCACAGCCCTGTCCTTATTTCTTTCATTTTACCGCAGAGCGGTGAACATGTCAGTGGTTTTACAAGTTCTAGGTCTGAAATAACACTTCCTGGAATCCAATCCTGGCTTTACCACTCACTAGCTCTTAAGTACTCTGAGTTTCGGTCTCCTCATCTATAAAATAGAAATAATAATGATCTCTGTCTCGGAAGGTTTTGGTAAGGATTAAAGGAACGAACGCGTGGAGAGTTTTTAGAATAGTGCCGGGCACACACATAGTGAGCACTCAAGAAACATTATTATTACTGTTCTTGTTGTCATCGTAATTATCATTACTAATCTGCACTCAGTGTGTCTGGGACAGAGGACAGATTCTAATTTCAGCCTTGACACGAACGAATTCTGTGACCTTGGGCGGGCCAGTTCAGCTCTTTTGGGCTTCGGGAGCGTTTATCAGGAGGATGGAGGGATTTGGATAATCTCCAGAGTTCCTTTAAGTGTAGCCCTCTATCAATGCGGGAAACCACATGCTTGGACCCTGCTCTTCCATGGGGAGGTGGGGGTGGAGTGGGGTGAGGCACCATCGGTGGCCGTCCAGTGCTCTGCGGGAGAGGGGGCTAGCAATCCGTCCTGGCCCACAGGGTTCCCAGCAGATGGCTGCTTTTCTTTCTGGATGATCAGCAGACATAGGAGGGAAAAAAGCCTGTTGGAGGAGTGAATGCAGGGATTTGGGGTAGGAAGTTTCTAAACACGACGTTGGGAAGATTCCAGTGATGCCAGACACAATGGACCTCGGTCTGGGGGGCTCAGGAGATGTTACCAGTCGCAAACATTCCACTGCCCTCTGCTGGCAACGCCTGGTGACCGGTGAGAAACATCTCCATGTTGGGTGTCCTGACCGTCTGCGAGGGCAATCCCACCCTTGAGGGAAAGCCGAGGGTCCTTCTGGGTGGAAGGAAAGGTGATGTGGTGACATGGGGATGTTTGGATGTTAACTTTATAAGGAAAGAATTGTTGGACAACTCAGAGGGTGAAGGCTGTTATTTAGCTGATGTGCATTGGAGAGCACCTCACAGAACAACTCCCTGAGCAGGAACCGCATTGGAGTTTTCATAGAATGGGGATAGGGGAGAGTCGGGTATGTGACTGTGGTCTTATCTCAGGTTGCAGCTTTTGCTGAACTGCTTTAAGATGGTTGGAACCATTCACATCTTTGCAGCTCCTTCTGGAAACTTAGTCCAGTCTTACATTAGCAGCTGTCGGAACAGTTCTTTAGCGAGCCATCTGCCCGGTGCGTTGTCTGTCTGTTGTCACATAAGCTTTGGGGCAAAGGGAGCTATAAGAGGGAAAAAAAGGAAGGGAGGAAAAGAAGAGAGAAAATAAAAAAGCAAAGCGCGCGATGTGAAAGCAGGTAGCCGGAGACCATCATGACTTTTTTCAACGTAAAAAGGAAACTTTCCCCAGTCTTAAAATATATGTATTTTCCCCCCACCCTTTGGACTTAATGCTTTCATTCTTATTTCCCAAATAATCCAATAAATGTTTTTTAAAATTCCATTAAGAGAGGAAGAAAGCTAACTTAGGCAGATGGGTGTCTTATTCTTTAAACCGTACATGTATATGAATATTACATGTATTTCTTTATGCGTGATATATTCCACAATAAGAAGAACACCAAAATAGAGAGAAAGAAGGAGAAATATCTAAGCACAGAAACACTTTAAGAACTGACAGGAAAAGAAAATCCATATTTTACAATAACTCTACACATCTTCCTTTAGGTCCATTATATGTTTTTATGCTAAGTGTCCAATAAGGAGGAAAGGATAGGAAGTGATAGAGAACGTGGAATTCTGGGAATCATTCTGTAGGAGCGTGCTCTAAGATTCTGTTTATATACAGCTGGTTTTTGCAGTTGATGAAGCTAATGAGCTTCCACCCAACACTGGTGAGGTGCGGTTCGGAGTACATCAAAGAGTAAAGTGGTTCCACTACTAAGATGTACCATTTTGCTGACAATTGGGCTTTACGCTTGTGGGTCAAATCCTCACTCACAAACAAACATGGCTCCTTGCTGCCAACTGCTTTGTCATTCTCTTAAAAGATGTGCTCTTACTGTGTTGCTTACATAAGTCATGAACAGATGCTTTCTTGAGAAACCTGCCCCGTAGGTCTTTCTTAGCGAAAATGGATTGAACTGGAGGTTTTAAGCCCCTACTTTTAAGGCCCGCTTGATAATAATCAGACCGAGATATCAAACTGGAAGCCTCGTATAGAGGAGAGGGCTGAAGTAGTGAGGAAAGAGCCGGTCAGACTGTCTTCTGCTTTTGCCCAGGCTTTAAACACAAATGGGAATGTGTTGTAGACTAATGTCTCTGATCCCCCAAGTTCAACCTCTGAAATCCGAATCCCCCAAATGCTAGCGTTGGGTGGCGGGGACTTTGGGAGGTGATGAGGTCATGAGAGTGGAGTTCTTGTGAATGGGATTAGTGCTCTCAAAAAAGAGGCTCCGGAGAGCTCCCTCACCCATTCATATGGGAGGACATAGCGAGAAGACGGCCATCTACAAACCAGGAAGGGGGCCACATCAGACTCCAAATCTGTCAGCATCTTTATGTTGGATCTCCCAGCCTCCACAGAAATAAATGTTTGTCGTTTAAGCCAGCCAGTCTATGGTATATTTGTCATAACAGCCCAAATGGACTAAGACAGAATGAAAAAGAGTCACATCTGGCACGAGCTTATTTCTGGTGTCACTTCCTCCAGTGTCCCTGAACCTCCGTATGTTCTCAGTTTCCTCTGCTCTGGTTCAGCTCTTTTTCGTGTTTATCACCTGTCAGATTCCACAACCATCCCATCCCATCCCCATCTACCCCAATTTTCTTTCTCTCTCCCTCTCTTTCTCTAGTTGTAAATATCAAGCTTCTCCAGAACTTGCCATCGTAACAGGACATATCTGGTGACTAGGTTCAAGTTTGACAGCACAGAAAACCTTATCTGTTTATGAGCTTTGGTCTTCATGTTTCAGGTCAGTTACATCCAATCAACATCTTTGAGAATTCCAGATGTGTAGGTACATGGAATAACATGGCCTCTGTCCCCCAAAGCATGAACAATATGCCCATTCCTGTGGCCAAGTCTTCTAAGTAGAGTGACTTCTTTGTAGACTTTGGATTGTGGGATAAATTGAGTTCACTTTTAATAATGTAATTGATGACAGTTGTTAGTACAATTTGTTTAGGAAGAGAAAAAGGCTGAATATTTCAATTGCTACTTTCTCATAGGAAAGGCAACTGTGTTATAGAGACTTGGCCATGGAAAGTAAGTCTGGAAGGATTTGAGGATGGGAGAGGTGGAAAGGAAGGAGCAGGACGGTAAGGTGCTTGTACGCATAAGCACTTGGCTGCTTAAAAACACAGACGCTTCCCCCAAGGGCCCCCAAGAACTAATGGGAAACAAGAAGGAAGGGGAAAAAGTAGGCCTTGTCTGACGCAGACTTAATTCTCAACAAGGAAATAAAAAATGGATTTTTGTTCCAAAGACCTGACATGTGGCTAATTCGAGCCTCTCCCTTTTTTCCCTTGTTTTGGAAAGTGGAACTGTTCACAACATAAATCTCATTCCCGTAAACACCAAGCCGTGTGATACATAACGCAGACAGCTGAATCTTCTACTCTTACATGGTTATTTAACCAAACTTCGGTTATCGAGAAATGAAAAATGATCCAATTTGCAAAATCTATTTAACTTTTGTAGTTTGTCTTTGATGTAACGACTTTATTCATTTTCATTCCGTTGCTTAGCTGGAAAGCAAACAATTCAGTTCGCTGAAGCAACTTCAGAGTTGTGAAAAATCAACCATGCCAAGGTAACAGATTGAACTCACTTTTGATCTAGATGTTGGCACGTGGCTAACCTTAACATCAGATTTCTGGGTTTGAAGTCCAGCACCATCACTTACATTGCCTTGACAAGTTCCTTTAACCTCTCCACGCCTTACTTCACTTATCTGTAAGATGGAGGTAATAGTATCACTTACTTCACAGCGTCGTTAGGAAGATTGAATGAGTTCCTTAAACAAAGCATTTAGAAGAGTGCCTGACACAGAGTATCCTTTGTGAGTATGTTACCATCATCATCATCGTTCTCATCAACATCATCGTCATATCCTAGCTGGTTGACCGACTCAGCCTCAGACATTTTCTCGCCCATGAAGAGTGAATTTGCATTGTTTATCTTGCACAGAAGTTCAACCGACATTGTCTGTGACGAGACAACTATAGCCTGTGGGTGCAGTCATCGTACAAATGTTCAATTCATGCTGTTCGTCATTTAATGCGTGCTCCTTACTTACTATTTCACAACCATTTAATTCACAGATGACTCAAATGACTGAAGGAACATTCGTCCTTCTGCCTCCTTATTTGCTCAGGGTTGGAGCAAGCGGTACTTGTCTTTGAAAAAGAGGAATTGGCAAATGGGTTTATTTTGGGTACATTCTGCTATGTTCTCTTTCTGGCTCTACAGGGTAAAACAATTAACTCCCTCGTGGGAGGGACAGAAGGAAACCTCACTCTGACTCTCGTCTAGTGCCTCTCCCGTGGCTAGACTTCAGAGCCAAGGACGTTTAAATTCATTCCAGAAGAAATGGCTTAGGGATTGGCTTTAGAAAAAACAAAAATAGTTGGATTTATTTCATACAGATTAAAGACCATTCATAGTCTTTAAGTAACACGACAAATACGTGGAGGATGCCGTAACCATTTATTTCTTTACCTATTGAAGACAGAAAAGAATATTTGCTGGGTTGTCAGGAGTAAAATTTTGTGTAGCTGGTATGAGCTGAGTGAATTCCAGAAAAGGGCTTCTTTGGGCTAAGGGAGTTGTCTTCTTATGGATAGAGTTCATGTTTCTTATTTCTATTTGTTAATGGACTTCTTTCTGAAGGGCCGTCTCTGTCCATTACTCCCTAACACCCATCCCCTGCTTATCTCACATTTGCTAATTAATAAGCTACTCTGCGCTGACTGTGATTTCCTTCCACTCCTAATTCAGCCTGTGAGTGGAAACCACTGACAAAGTTTTCATTGTCTTTAAAACGGCCTTGAGCGCATAGTTACTGCCTGCAATGCCTCTATTTGATCTGTCATGGTCTTGAGGTGGATCCACTGGAGGTTCATGAGAGGCCCTCGCGGGCCAAAGCGCAGAAGCCTTTTCCGGAGCCTCGGTGAGCCAAAGCCGTGCCGGGTTCGGTGCAGAAGTAGATCTGCCCACCTATACTGTAAGATCTTCCCCCAGTCCCCAGGCAGAGGACCCGATGTCTGATGGCACTTCTTGTGAACAGTATTGCATTTGCTTTGGCCTCCAGTCCTACCTGCTTCCTGGGATGCTGAGTACAGATCGAGGAGACATGAACTAGAAGGCGACCTGAGCCAGAGACTCCCTGCTGATGTCAGAATGGCATCTCCCCTCCAAAGCCTGAGGCCCCACAGAGACCAGGTCTCTCACTCACATCTTGGGATGAGTTTTTCTCCGGCTTCTGACGGGCCCTCCCGCAGCATCCAGCCACGTCCAGGGGAAACGACTACCTGGGCTCAGGCTGGACTTAAGCTTTGAGGACCTTGATGAAACTCAGTAGCTCTTCAGTAGTTTCTTGCTCATCTGATGGTTGCGAGTTGGGGAATATTCAAAGCTTTAAAATATCATGGGGTCACCTAGGTGGTCAGTCGGTTAAGCATCTGACTCTTGATCTCCGCTCAGGTCATGATCTCATGGTTCATGGGGTTGAGTCCCCCCCCATCAGTGCAGAACCGGCTTGGGATTCTCTCTCCCCCTCTCTCTCTGCCCTTACTCCACTCATGCTCTCTCTCTCTCAAAATAAATAAATAAACTTCAAAAAAAAATCAAATATCACAAAAGACTGATAGTTAAGGAAGTTTAAAGACAACGTCAACGTGCAACCAATGTTACCCTCTAGTATACGTGTTCATATACACGCACACATTTGCAGATGGGAAGGAAATGTACTAAACTCTAATGCCGACTCTCTCTGGGGTTGTGGGATCATGGCTGATTCTTATTTTCTTTTTATGTTGTTATATTTGCTACTCTATCTACAATTAGCATACATACTTTTCATATTCACAAAAATATTAACTTCATTTTCAAAGAGAATAAATATCAGGAATACAAGGCTAGCCAGCCATGAGAGAGGGAGAACTGACGGATCTAATACAAGGATCGCATCCAAAATTACTAAATGCTTTTATATCAGTTCCTTGGTCTGTTTTCACTCACACTGAGAAAATTACGGCAGCTCGGCAGGCCTAACAAGAATGGCTACGTTTCGATTTCATTGGATGAATTGAGATTTCGTTTGATACCAGCAAGATCTCAAAATATCCAGGCAAAAGGTGAAAAGCAGTCGGTCGTCCACCACTTACATATAATATATATAGGCCACGTATCCAAGTGATTGTAGCTTTGGCTTTCTGTTCAGGTGCTTTGACATTTTATAGGTAGAGTGATAAAGAGGGGAGTTTAAGGGAAATAACTTTGCATACGAATAACACCCGCATTTCTTTTCTTCCTATTAATTAGGACTAAGTGGCCATCTGGAGGAAGATCTCTAGGGAAGGGACAGGAACAAATATTCTCGGTCTCATAGAATTCTGTTGAAGAAATAAATCCTTAATTTAGGCCAGAGCAGTGCAACTAAATAGAGTTGACCTTGCTTCATGTTAGGTGTTTATTGTATACCAGTCCTCAAGGGAACACTGTATTGGAATAAACCTAAGAAAGAGTTTGCACTGCTAGTGTTTTAGAAACAATGAAAAGTATTAGCAGGAGGGAACTTAAAAGCATCCAGAAATGAAAATGTTATGTTGTCTCAAAAAGAAACTTTTTCAGGGCAAGGCCCCTCCGGCAAGTTAATCTTCCGCAGTTCTGGTCTACTTCCTTTGTTCCAAAAACTTCGATGACTCTTGTTGAACCATTTTGGTTTTTGCTGGTTTGTTTTTGTCTTTTTCTATGACAAATCTTTTGTTGAAACAAAATCATGGTAGAATAGGGTAGATATAGACAGTAGAGGGAAACAACAGATACCGTACAAGATGTTGACTACAAGTGTTTCTACATTTTAAGGATTGTGTCGGAATCTATCCTAGAAGAAGGAATATTCTTTTGTTTGAGGAAATAATTAATAGATTATGTGAAGGCCAAGTCTAAGCACGGCCTGGAGGGAAGAAGTGAGGACGGACAGAATCATAATGAAGCAAAAAGGTAGTTTCCTTGGTTTGAGGCACCTCAAAATGGAGTTAACTGATTTTTCAGCTTCTGGTTGGAAGAGGCCAAGGACCTGGAAATGAGAGGGTTTGTGAGGCTGAAACCTCCCCAGCTTTAGAAGCAATGGTAGTGCTTTCGAGTTTTGTTTGCCTTGTCTATGATCTCATTCCCTTAAGATGCACTCAGATTTCAGGAAAGCTGATCAACTTTATAATCTAATGCTTGTCTTCTTTGCAAGCTGCCTGGAAAAACGCAGGAAGCCTACTGTGTTCTCCCCACCCCTGCTCCCAGGTGGATGGCTGCTCATGGAGAGGACAGCTCATGGAGAAGCAGGAGGGCTCCATCCAGGAGTGATTAGGGAGACAAAGGAATAGCCAGTTGCATTCCGAGGAGACAAGGCATCAACTATGACACGTAAGCACTCCCGGAGAAGTCCCAGAAATATTTAAAAAATGACTATTTTCCTGTTCACAAGATTGAAGTGTGGCCTAATTTATTTTTATGTTAAGAAAAGGGCGTGCTTAAAAGTCTGGATAATTTGGAAGCACTCAGATTCTACATGAAACATAAAAAGTGGAGATTTTCTGGTCAGAGGGGGACTCTTGGCTTCCATGAAGGGGTTCTCTGAGCCCACAGAATATTAGCGCTGTTCCTGGTAGTTTCTTTCTTTTTTTTTTTTTTTAATTTTTTTTTTTTTCAACGTTTATTTATTTTTGGGACAGAGAGAGAGCATGAACGGGGGAGGGGCAGAGAGAGAGGGAGACACAGAATCGGAAACAGGCTCCAGGCTCTGAGCCATCAGCCCAGAGCCTGACGCGGGGCTCGAACTCACGGACCGCGAGATCGTGACCTGGCTGAAGTCGGACGCTTAACCGACTGCGCCACCCAGGCGCCCCTGTTCCTGGTAGTTTCTAGATGATCAACAAAAGCTGGCTGGAGAGGGGCACCCGGGTGGCTCAGTCAGTTAAGCATCGGACTCTTGGTTTCGGCTCAGGTCGTGATCTCGCGGTTCGTGAGTTCTAGCCCCGTGTTGGGCTCTGTGCTGACAGCTCAGAGCCTAGAGCCTGCTTCAGACTCTGTGTCGCCCTCTCTCTCTGCCCCTCCCTTGCTCACGCTCTGTGTCTCTCTCTCTCAAAAATAAAGTAAGCATTTAAAAAACTCAAAAAAAAAAAAACTTAGAAAAAAAGGTGGCTGAAAAAAAAAAGAAAAAAAAGTTGGCTGGATGAAGGATTAAACCAATGAATGACTAGCGACCAACCACGTGAGGTCCTCTGTTTAAAGATGAAGACTGAAAGAGATTTACCAGAGCCAACATCACTGAGAAAAGGAAATATGTAGTAGACAACTATGCCATTAGACAAGTTGTCTGGGTACAAAGGAAAAAACATTTTTTTCCAGATAGTGCCAAAATAATCACCCCATTTCAGTATTATGAAAATAAATCAAGTGGGCTACGTTATCTAGAAAAATGATCAATTGGTAATCTGAATATTTTTTTTATACCAAGTAAATAGGATTTTAAAACCTTATCATCTCATTTTTGAATTTGCTGAAAAAAATGAGTCGTCTCCTTCAGTATATTTGACTGAATAAATAGAACTATGTTCTTTTAGACATATTCTCTATTAAATCCACATGGTTAAAAATTATGTATGCATGTGTCTATTTATCACAGGAACAAAAGGCAGGAACTGGAATGGATAAGTACAATGTACATCTAAAAAGTTGGAGGACAGATTTGTATGGGTTTATTAGAGCTGCTTATTTTCATTTTAGGATAAGTAAAAGAAGGCCTTGTCAGAATTAAAATTCATGAATGTTGGTTTTTGTAAAGACAGTAGTAACTAGTGAGTCCCGTAGGATGTAGGCAGGCAATGCCAGCTCAGGAGCCCCGGATGTAACTGCTTGGGAAGGTCATGTGACAGGGTTGGGTTGATCTGTAGGATTCTGGACAGTGTTTTAATAGAGAATAAGAAAAGAAAGAATTGGTCCTTTGATCATTTATCAGAGCTCTAAACATCCTTCTCTCCAGCTCTAAGATTCAAAACTTTTATTTAATTCACTATTTATGGACACCCTACCACGTGCCAGACACGGTGTCGGGAATGTGCATGGGGACACAACAGTGAACAAAGTGCGTAGTTTCTGCCCTCGTGAAGGTATAAACTAGAAGGATGCAATCAGTACATACATACAGAATGACAAACCATGAAGGAAGTGCGTGACGTTCTAAGAATGCATTGTGCGTGGACATTGGGGTTCTTAGGGGATGGGGTGTGGTAGTCAGGGAAGTCTTTTTTGAAAAGACCTGAGATCTTAAGGGCAACGGCCTTTACTTTAAAGAATTTGCTATATGATCAAGCCGTCTTCCTTCTGGGTATGTATCCAAAGGAAATGACAATAGGAGATTGAAGAGATGTCGGCACCCCATGTTCACTGCCGCATTATTTACAATAGCCAAGACTTGGAGACAAATTAAGTGCCTACTAACAGATGAATGGATAAGGAAGAGTGATAAGTATGTACGATGAGATCTCGTTCAGCCATGAGAAAGAAGGTGAAACCCTGTCATTTGTGATAGCATGGATGGGGCATGAGGGCATTATGCTAAGTGAGATTAATCAGACGGAGGCAGACAAGGACTGCGTGATGTCATTTCTCTGTGGATTCTTGAAAGAAAAGAAGAAGATCAGACTCCCAGAAAGTGTAGAAAGTAGTTGGATGGTAAGGGAAATGGGGAGAGATTGGTAAGAGGGTATAAACTTGTAGGTATAAGATGAATAAATTCTGAGGACGTAATGTAAAACACGGTGACTATAGGGAATAACCCTATATTGTATAATTGAAATTTGCTCCGAGAATAGAATTTAAATGTTCTCACCAAAAAAAAAAAAAAAAAAAAAGATAAATGTATGAGGTGATGGATTTATTAATTAACTAGAAGGTGGGAATCCTCCAAAATGTATACAGACATCAAATCAGCACAATGCACACTTAAATATCTTACAATTTTGTCAACGGCACCTCAATAAAGCTAAAAAAAAAAACCCACCTTGATTTTTTTTTTTTTTTGGTTAAAAAAGAATTTGTTACCTTCTAATATGGCAATCTAAGTGGTTAAGTGCCCTTTTTATGGATGGGAACATCAAAGTACCCATAGGAAAACTGATTGAGTTAAGATCAAACAATAAGTGGTTTTTGTGATATAAAAATCCCCTCTCTTAATTCATAGTCTCGTTATTCTCACTAGGGAAAGTAAACTGCCTCAATAAATATCAACAGCTTGCTTACATTAAAACTCCAGGTAGACCCATTTCTGGGGACGCTGTTGTTGTACGTCTCCATCAGAATGCTTTCCAGAAAAAAAAAAAAAGCAGAAGTCGATTTTAATTTTCACATTAGCAACATTTGAATTCCTAAAGATGGGGCTGGATTGCTTCATGAAGATTATTTCTTGGTAGACAGAGCATATCGCCAGAATGGTGCAAGGTTATTTTCACATTTCGTTTTAGTAGCCCCTCCTGGTTTTAAACTCTGCGTGGACTTTTTTTCTTTTTCCAAAGTCTGTGATTGACTAAAACCAGACCGACAGCGCCAGTGATGACTCTGAGGTCTTTATTATCCCTTCCCGGTGTTTTCATTCTCCCCACGCGTGCCACTCTCATTTTGCACTGAGATATTTTAATGAGTTTCTGAATGATTGTTTTCCACTTTTCCTAATATCCCTGCTCAGGTCACTAAATTAGAGGAAAGCATTTTAGCAAATGGGAACGGAAACACAAAGTATCATTAGCAGGAGGGCTGCTGAAGTCACAGCTATTAGGAATGTGAAATGTCTCTTGACTAGAGAAGTGGGGAAAAGACACTGCCAGATGGAAGGGTTAATTACTAGATGCTGGCTTCAAACGAAGACAGGGCAACTTAGAAGATCCATTTGTCAACAGTGGTAAAGAATGGATTTCTTCTGCCTTCACATTCTGGGGTGACTAAATGCCCTCTCCGGGGATGCGTTAGGTACGAGAACAGTTGCCCAGGCTTTGATTTTCTGACTTTCCTCTGGGGTTTCATCAGCCATAGACGAGGAATTGAGCTACTGGAAACAAAAATGCCAGTGTTCCTGTTTAAAACGGGGGGAACTAACAAGTAGCAAATATCACGACTTGGTATGTTTAAAAAAAATTTTTTTTAAACATTTATTTATTTTTGAGACAGAGAGAGACAGAGCATGAACGGGGGGAGGGCCAGAGAGAGAGGGAGACACAGAATCTGAAGCAGGCTCCAGGCTCCGAGCTGTCAGCACAGAGCCCGACGCGGGGCTCCAACTCACGGACCGTGAGATCGTGACCTGAGCGAAGTCGGACGCTCAACCGACTGAGCCACCCAGGTGCCCCACGACTTGGTATGTTTTAGAACGTTTCCGTTTCTCTTTTCCTGTGTCCACTCATGGCATCTGAGTTTCTTCCCAAGCAAGGAGTGGAAAACCTTCATGAAAATTTCTAGGCAGTTCATCTAGCTTTTTTAAATGAAAACTTTAAACTTTTCTGAGCATAAAACATCAACCTGAAAAAGGATGTACGATCACGAAAAGGTACCAAATGCTAATTTTCGGGCGCTTTTTTTCTCATCCATTTCCGTGGTACCATGGCAGGAATTGGGTTCCGAAGAAGTGAGATTGTTCTTGCCAATCACAGATAGCATTAGGGAAGCGACTTTTGTTGCTTTTAAGTTCTCTGTGGGATTGGTGAGCATATTATGAGGTGTTGAATATTCATTTGATTCACCAAATTGGTTTCTTTGACGGCTCATAGTTAACCACTATGTCTTTTTTTTTTTAATTTTTTTTTTAATGTTTATTTATTTTTGAGACAGAGAGAGACAGAGCATGAACAGGGGAGGGGCAGAGAGAGAGGGAGAAACAGAATCTGAAACAGGCTCCAGGCTCTGAGCGGTCAACACAGAGCCTGATGCGGAGCTCGAACTCATGGACCGCGAGATCATGATCTGAGCGGAAGTCGGACGCTTAACCGACCGAGCCGCCCAGGCGCCCCAACCACTATGTCTTTCTTAAAAAAATTTATTTTATTTTTTTTAACGTTTATTTATTTTTGAGAGAGAGAGAGAGAGAGAGAAAGAAAGTGGGGGGGAGGCGAGGGGTAGAGAGAGAGGGAGACACAACACTCAAAGCAGGCTCCAGGCTCTGAGCTGTCAGCACAGAGCCCAAGATGGGGCTTGAACTTATGAACTGTGAGATCATGACCTGACTCAAAGTTGAATGCTTAACTGACTGAGTCACCCAGATGCCCCTTTTAAATTTATTTCAGAGATAAAGAGAGAGGGAGAGGGGCAGAGGGAAAGAGAGAGAGAATTTTAAGCAGGTTCCATGCTCATCATGGAGCCCAACATGGGGTTCCATCTCATGATCCTGGGATCATAACCTGAGCTGAAATCAAGAGTTGGATGCTCAACTGAATGAGCTACCCAGGCGCCCCTAACCCTTATGTCTCATGCACAGTAGACATTGAATAGATGTTAAAAAAAATTGAATTCATTTGTTCAGGGACATCTCTAAACAAAACTGAATCGAGACTGAGAGAGGAAGGACTCCTGTATTTGCCCTTGAAGCTTTATCTCTGACAATGGAACAAAAAGGCATCTTAAAACATGTCAAAATTGATTGATGACAGAAAAGGAGGAGCCTCAATGAAACTTATAAATGTATAAATAGGTAGCCACTCACGCACCATATACAATAAACCCTACTTAAATTTTGTATACAGCTGAGTTTATTTCCACCTTTCTGTATGGGAATGAGTATTCTGAGGGTCTGATCATTTGTATGCGTAAAAACTGGTTGTTTCATTTAGTTATGGATGTGACTCTGGCCCAGGATGCAGTAACAGATCCTGACAAGTGGAGATCCTTGGAAAGAAGTAATTAGCAAATGTAGAAATTAGGCCAATATTGTGAAGGGGTAACCTTGGATGTCATGCTAGAAGAATTAAGGTGTTTGAGATGAGCCTTATGTTAATTACAAGGATCTATACCTCCACAGGCAGAACAACAGATCAATGGGTTCATTACCAGGACTCCCAGTTCTGAACTGAAGTCTTACTTTCAACCTTTTATTTGGTAGCATTTTTTTTTAATTTAGAAAAAAAAAAAAACCCCACATTTGTTGACAGTGTCCAATAAAGTCCAAGGGTTCTTTGCATAGGTTTGGCCTAGTAAGTCCATTATAATTACATATTTGTCCCTTCCACTGACTATAAATCTTTGAAGATAACAGCTGGGTCGATTTTCTTTGCCTTCCTATCTTCAGAGCCTAGCACAGTGTATGTGATGCCCTCCTGTTCATGTTACTCTATTACTAATTATGAGGAGTCTTGTACAAAATAGAACATTTGCCTGTGAGTGAAAACTATTTGCTGGATCGTACAACATGATTTCATTGCATCCGTGCCCAACTTTTTCTTCACAGAGGAAGATATTCCAGCTTTCAAAATAGAAGTCAAAGGGGAAAAAGGTGAGCATGCTTGCTGGAACACTGAGGGAAAAAAAGTTGATTAAAGTGATGGGGCATCTGTAATGGGGCAATTTCTTACCTGAGTCATTGGCCGTGTGACTTGTCCTCCAAAGAACAAGTTGATCCATATCCTAGAGAGATACATACCAAAAATATTATTTTCGCAAATTAATGAATGAAATTAATGAAAATCCCAAATTAAGATCTGGAGAACTTTAGGTTTCAAGTCATGACTGCAATACTGAGTGACCTGGGATAAAAATGTCCACAGTGCTTTAGTCTTCATATCTTTTTAACAGGATTGATCGTGTCTGCACTTAGGATTTGGAATGCAACTGGGATGATATGTTATCAATTTCATCAGTTGTGCCTGGGTTCGGGAGCATCTGGTTGAGGTGATAAATGTGTAGGGAAGAGAAAATAGAAGCTTCTGGATGACAGATTTTAAGGCACAGGTGCTATCAACCACATTATCACCCAAACCTGAAAACTTAAAGCTAAGTTTGTATAGAACTTTGGTACGTGACATACGGTGTTTCAAATATAGAACTTATAGACCATCTGTCAAACCCAGCGGGGCTTGACTCTGGAAGGATCACTGAAGATTGGAGAACCTGCTGCATTTTCACACTCAGAAGTGACTAGACAATCAATACATATTAACTGAGTAGTCATCTCGCATACAAATCTAGTTGCCGTAAAGGGTTATAGACAATGTAGAAAACATGGTCTTGTCCTTCAGAACCTGTGGGAAGACAGAAGCATAAGGGCAGGCAGAGTGCATGGGTTTTGATTGCTTCTGGTTCTTAGGCTTCAATTTCATGGTCCATCATCGTAATTACTCGGGGGCATTCACCATCAATCCCCTTGCCTTTCTCTGGCTTCTTACTTGCTTGGAAAAGCCCCAAGCCTGGATAAATACAGCGTTTCTGCCTTTCTGCACCAGTACCCATGCAACTGAATCTCTCTGGAGAAAAACACAGAACTGTGCTGCCTTGACTCACTTGAAATTATGACCATACATCTCAAGTGGATACTTGATGTGCGTAGGCCAATGAAATATCCACCCCGAGTTCCTGTCTGCCCTGCTCATCCGGAAAGACTCTTTCCTGCCTCCTCTGCTTTGCTTCTCTGTTCTCGTTCTCGGGGGATAAAGCTTTACTTCTCTTTGAAGCTTGAAGCAATCAGAAGAGAATTCCTAGAAGAAGACCACATCCCAGTTACCTCCCTACCAACTTCTGCATCTGGATACTCCACTTTCTTGCCTATTCCTATGCAAAGCATCGTTGCTTCTATCCAAAGCTCGTTGCTTCACTTGTTTGCAAGCTCTCATCCCCTTTTGCCTATGCAAGGATATTGCTCTAGCAATTCTTTATTCTTTCCGCCTATGCATCATTTGCCCCTGTCTTGACTGGACCGTTCCCACCAGCATTGAAACATACTGTTATTTCTTGCATCGTACACAAAACCAAATCGTCTCTGGCGTCGCTTGCTCCATCCGCGCCTGCCTTCTTTTACTCTCTTTTGTACAAAACTCATTGTTTTTCATTTCTCTCTTCCCATCCATTGTTAAACCACGCCGTCAGGCTTTCATTTCCGCAAGTTCCACCACAACTGCCCTCAGTTGGGCCACCAAATGACCTACCTGTTGTTAATTCTAATGGTCATGCCCAGGGCTGCTTCCCATTGGCAGCATTTGGTCCCTCCTTCCACCTTGATACACCTGTTCATGTTGCGAGTCTTTGTTGGACTCGCAGTGGCTGTTCCTTCTTAGTTCCCTTTGTGGCTTTCTCCTCTTTGATGTCGGAGGACCCTAGAGTTCAGACCTTGGTCCTCCCTCTTCTCTTCTCTGTTTGCTTGCTTCCTTGGCGATTTCATTTAGATCCATTGTATTTGGATCTCTATAACATCCATATAGATCCAAATAATGTCTATATACTAATGACTTTTAAACGTGAACCCCTAGCCCGGGATTCTTTCCTAAATTCTAGACTTGTCTGCCCCACTACCTCCTCATCTACTTGGTATTTTTATTTGGGGGTCTAGGAGACCTCTCATACTCAGCTTGTGTGAAACTCACTCTTGATGGTTATGTTCCACCCACAGCCTTCCCAAACTCAACTGATGGCAGTTTGATTCCTCCAGTCAACCTATAAGAAACGTCCTCTTAGACTCCTCTTTTTCTCATATTCCACCATTCATTTCATCAGAAATCCTTTAAATTATATCCAGAATCCAAGCATTTCTTACCAATGCACGGTAACCACTCTCATTCTGGGCCTCTATCTCTCACCTGGGTCATGGAAAGAGCCTCCAAAGTTATCTCTCTTCGACTTTCCTTTTTCTCCTCCAGACTCTCTTCAGCCCAGCAGTAGAGTGACCCTCTGAACATGCAAGTCAGTTCACGACACGTCTCTCCTCAAAACCCCATCTCCTCAGAGCACAAGCCAAAGTCGCAAGATCTGATGTTATCTCCCAGCTGCCTCTCTTTCTGCTTTTCTGCTGGGTCACCTTCCCGATGCTCAGATTTGTTCTGCCCTCTCAATGCTCTTCGCCTAGACATGCTTTCTGCTCGACTGCACAACTCCTGCAAGCCTGCCAGTATCTGCCCTTCTCAATAAGCCTGTCCCAACCACTCTCTCTCTCTCTCTTTTTTATGTTTGTTTGTTTGTTTAGTTAGTTTTTTTGAGAGAGAGAGAGAGAGAGATGGAGCACGAGTGGGGGAGGGGCAGAGAGAGGGAGACACAGAAGCCGAAGCAGGCTCCAGGCTGCACAGAGCGCGACGTGGGGCTCGAACCCACGAACCGTGAGATCATGACTTGAGCTGAAGTCTGACAGTTAACCTGCTGAGCCACCCAGGCATCCTCCGACCACTCTCTTTAACACTACAAACTGCTCTGACCCCTGCACTCCTGACACCATTTACTCTGCTTGGCTCTTCCTTTTTTAATAACATGTATCGTCTTCTCACATAATGATAGAGTATAACTCACTTATCAGGCTTATTATTTTTATTGTATGCCTTCCCACTTACCCCAATGAGATTCCACGAGGGCCGGGATTTTTGTGCACTGACGTATCCCAACCTCCTAGAACTCTACCTGGCACACAGTGTGTGTTTAATAAATATGTATTGAATGCATGAATGAACAGTGGTAGCTCTGAGGTCATAAATGCTAAAGTTTATGCAAGTGCTTCCTTGCTTTTCTTCTGTTCTGAGCATGTTTTTCAAATATTCCTGAAAATTACATAGCCATAAATCCGAAATGATTCTTGGGGTAGAAAATTATAGATCTCCTATTTCCTGTATAAAAATGTAAATAGTGCCCATATTTTTTTTAATGTGAAATCTAAGATTTCTTTGGTCTTACACTTTTGTATTTGGTGCTAACAAATTATCTTGCCTGAAGGCCTGTGGTCCTTCACAATGAGCAGTTTCGGTAAAGAAAAGAACTCTGAAATTCACATTCAAAGGGCCAATTATAAGAAACATTTTGGGTAAAGTTGCATATTGAAAAGATTTACAGGACTGAAATTCTGTTGTGCATTTGGTAATTATGAACATGGACTTGAAGGTTTTCTGTTAAAAAAAAAGAACTCTTTTGAGACATCTGGACATAAAATTTTAGTATATTGAGTGCAGAATGTAGACCTCGGTTTCTAAAGGCCCCTCACAGCAATTGATGGTCATGGATAAGGGTATCCAAATGATTAATTGTAACTTTGGAAAATATA
This sequence comes from Puma concolor, assembly GCF_028749965.1. NCBI lineage: Eukaryota > Metazoa > Chordata > Mammalia > Carnivora > Felidae > Puma > Puma concolor. The sequence goes on along the minus strand of NC_141668.1, from coordinate 18,199,785 downwards.
TTATTGGCTTTCTCCTTATAAGACGCAAGAGTCTTGTCTTTTTTCCCCTTTGTCTTTGTCCCCCTTTGTGCATGAGTAAACAAAGAGATGACACTTGGGGATGAGAAATTTATCTTTGACAAACAAGAAAGTAAGAACAAAAGGTATATTTACATTCTCCTGTCTTCAGATCAGAGTAGCCCTTCCTCGAGGAAGTGAGTTAAGGTGGGAAAAACTACAGCATAAATAACAGAACGCCTGAGGGTAGAGGACCCAGGGTCAAGTTCTAACCTTTCTGTTACCTTGAGTTGTAATCTTCAGTTCTGTCTGGCTCTTTGAGCCCGAGTCCATTTCTTTATCTTTAATATGCTTTGAATTTATAATTTATGTCTCAGCTTTGTTGATGTTGCTTGGGGAAAAAAACAAACAAACCCAAAACATCTCATTCCAGATTTAATTAACCTGTAAAGCTAAGGAGATGATTCTTATGACTAAATGTCAGTTATATTCAAGTGACTTTTCTTTTTTGACTGGCAAACGTCAGTATCTGTCTTAAAGCTTCCTTTGTTTATCCTTCTAAAACTTTAGTGGGTACAGTTTGTTCGATTAAAAGTGTGAGCAGTATGGCTGTTACTCTTGTCTTCAGCAACCCGAGGACAATTGATTTGTGTTGTTGACATTGGAACCAGCCCTATGAATAATTTGGGTCCTATTTTCCTGAGACATCCATCACCTCTCTATCAAAAAACTGGAGATGGCGCCATCAAAATTTGATATCTGGACATCTATGATGAAGGAGCCCCATGTTTCCTTTTCTCTATCAAATCGTTAACTTTTGTCCATTATCTCTGTGGGAGAAAAGACTGCCCCCCACCCTTAACTGTTGTCTTTACCCTTAACCAGCACAGTGCCAGGCAATCAAAGAATGTTGAATGAATGAGTATATGAATGAATAAGTGAATGAAAGAAAACCCACTATTAAGATAAATATTCAATTGATTTTAAAGGCAGGAGCTCAGTTATGAGCAATGGGGAAAGAACTTACTGTCCAGGGAGAGAGCAAGAGCATTCTCCAGGCCACCTTGACCATGTTGTTGTCCTAAGGATCCTTAAATCTAGACTGATTCTAGAGGAATAAGTGAGATTTGATAACAGAAATTGCTCTCTCGCATCAGACACTTTTCTTTCTTGTGGTGGGACTTTTCATTCGTATTTTTATATACTCAGGTATACTTACACTGGGGGTTTATATTTGTATTGTTTTCCGTAATTTTTAATTTCTTATAGACTCTTCAAACACTGTGGTCATTTTCATTACATCTAAAAAAAATTACATCAGTACTAGTTTTGTTTTTGTTTTTGTTTTTGTTTTTTTAACCTAATTCACCTCTGGGATTACTCAAACCCAATTATCAGAACCATCTCAGGATGCTTTGATTTGGATTTTTCTTCTGCACCTTGCTAGTGTCCAAAACAAAGGCAATCAATGACTGCTCCTAGAATTAACATTTTTAAGTACTTTAGGTTAATTATAGCTTCAAAGGGCTTTTCAAGGCTAGTATCTGTATTTCAGAGCCATTGACTTAAAATGTGCTTTGAGCAATGTTTTATAAATTAGAAAATTTATTAGAAAATTAGAAAAGTTAATACACATAGTCTATTCAATTGTTAAATAACTAATCAGTGGTAGTGCTGGACTTCAGATGCCCAAAAGATTTCTTTTGGCTGTACTGATTTTGTTACAATTCTGGTGATTTAATTACTATTTATATTACTTTTCAGATTCTATTTATATTAGGAAGTAGCAAAAAATTACTTTTATTTCATGTTTATGGGCACAGAATTTTTTTCTATAATACTTTGCTTTTATTTTTTTATGTTAAATCTAAAATTCCATATGTAAACATATTTTTCCTAAGTATTATTGCAGAATGTAGTGTATTTTTAGAGCCATTAAAAACATAGTTTATTATACCATGTATGCCTTTACTAAAATTTTGCAACAAATTAAATACTTAATATTAGTTTTTTATTATTCCGTCTTACTTTCTTGTAGTGTAATTCCCACCAGATTCACATAGGAGAAGAAAACCGTTTGTTTTTGTCATTTTTAGTACAAATGTTCATATTATTATTCAGAATACTAGTGCTGTTTAACGTTTTTGACATTTATGAAATTAAAATCCTGTCTGTCTTATATTAAACACTTATTACCATTTGAAAAATTTATTATTTCAAAAAAAAATTTTTTTAACATTTATTTATTTTTGAGACAGAGAGAGAAAGAGCATGAACAGGGGAGGGTCAGGGAGAGAGGGGGACACAGAATCTGAAACAGGCTCCAGGCTCTGAGCTGTCAGCACAGAGCCCCCACGTGGAGCTCGAACTCACGGACTGCGAGATCATGACCTGAGCCGAAGTCGGACGCTTAACCGACTGAGCCACCCAGGTGCCCCAAAAATTTATTATTTCAAAGAAGACTGATATGCAGTGGCATCATTTCCTTTAATTTTATTTTCATCTATGTTTGAATGTATTAATTTAATATACATTTAAATAGTTTTTTTTTTATTTGTGCTTCTTGTACATGTAGTATTTATTTCATTTTCCTATTCTTTTTTCATCTGGGTAATCTTACAATGTTGTGATTTACATCCTTTTTTATAATTTCATACAATGCAGATTTTGTATTCAGTGATTGGACCTTAAATTAAAAAAAAATATATAATTGTTGAGGCAACAGATGCTCATGATATTATAAATTCAAGCAGTATAGGGAGATGAAAGTCAAAGTCAAAGACTTTTCCCACGTGCCCGAACACTCATTTTCAGACCTCATATTTGTTGTGGATGAGGTTACCTTTGTCACACTAAATGATATGTTTATCCTGGCATTTTGTTGATTCGTCACATTTAAACATTATCTACTGACTTCCCACTACAGAAGAGGAATTTAGATTATGTATAATACTTGCACTGTCTTTTCCTTTTTTCTCTCCTTATCCAATGTGTTCCGTATACATAACAGTTATTTTATATATGTATATTTTATATTTATATAGTGTATATACATAATTTGTCATCTAGGATAATAAAGGTAAACTATCTCTTGATCCATCCCTTTCAACATTACTGGCTCCCTCCCGGCTCTTTAAGATGAAATTAGCCCCTCCTATCTCACTTCTGCCTTGTCCTTCATCACCTTCCAACTTCTCTCCGGACACCGTTTACATTTTCATTCGTTTCTGTAACTATAATTAAGGCTTCTTTGCTTTGTCTGGCAACTTGAAAGATTGAAAACCAACACACATCTACAGTATTATAGTGACATAAACATTCACTGCAAGAACTGTAATTGAACCTGACCACCAAGCCTGAATCTCTTCAGGGAAAATGTCCCCTCAGCATCAAGGGCAACTTAACTCCTATTTTTTTTTTTAAGTGCATCAGAGGATCAGAAAAATGACATATGTTGACTGAGTTCCTTTTTTTAATGAATGAATGAATTAATTAATTTTCATTTTATTTATTTGAGAGAGAGAGAGAGAGAGAGTGCACAAGCTGACAAGAGGGGCAGAGGGAGAGAGAGAATCTTAAGCAGGCTCCATGGTCATTGCAGAGCCTGATGCGGGGCTCGATCCCACGACCCTGGGATCATGACCTGAGCCGAAATCAAGAGTCAGACGCTCAACCAACTGAGCCACCCAGGCGCCCCGATTTCCTTTTTGAACTGTAAGTTTTTTTATATGGTCTTTTGTCTACAGGTTCTAATTTTCTCCTTTTTTCTTGAATCAGAGGTCCTGCTCGTCTTTGAATTCTTTAGGGCCTTGCTAATTATGTTTTTTCCCCTTTAGAAATAATACATGTGAGGTAGGCTTTCAGGCTTTGCTGGATGGAGGCTTATGGGGAGGAGAACCGAATCGAAGCCGGGAGGTGACATAGAAGGTGGGAGTAGAGACCCAGGCATCTGCATGCTCTGACTATAACTCTCAGTTTGCCTTATTCTTGATTCAGATGCTCTGCCTCATTTTTACCGTAGGCCTCTTTTTTTCTTCCAATCCCTACTTCCTCCATTCTCTAGTTTGTAGAGAATGAGTTCTGCCTCTTATCAGTTCCTTTTGTTCATTGGAGAAAGGGTCCTTTGGTCTTCAGATTTTGAGCAATCAACCACAGTCATTAGGTATGGAAATGTAACTGAAGTAACGGGGTGCGTTGAAGGGGCATTGAGGTTAACCACGTGTTCGGATTCATTAATTTAAGACATAACTATTGAGTATGCATGATGTATCTGGCCCCATTCTATGTGCTTTTTGCTACAGCAGAGAAGTAGATGGACAAAGTTTGCCACTCTGAAGCCTACATTCTAGAGTAGAGTGAAAAGCGCTAAAGAAGCAAATGAGTGCCTATATAAGATAATTTCATCTTGAATCAGTGCTATGAAGCAAAAAATTGTATGATAGGCAGGGACTATCATATCACAGTGACTAATTTAGATTGGGTGGTCTGGGAATAATAAAAGTAGTATAAGGGATATTTTGAACAAGCATGACTCATGAAGTAATCAAAATGCAAATTAGTTTTTGTCACCCGCTATCCTTCAGAAATTCTATTCTGTGAAAGTAATCTTTCTCTGACTCTGGATGAATTCTTGGACAGGTCGAAGGACTTTTCTGTTCTCTCTCAGATGATGTCACAAACACAGTCTCAGTTCTGTACGTAGAATGTCTACTCTTAGATAGAAACCCATCCTTATGCATTCATTCGAAACCATCTTCAAGGATTCATTTTCTCCCTTCTACACGCCACACCTTTGGAGGGAGTGACATAGAGGTGGTGGTGGCCGGCTTTGACTTTTTATCTTTCCTCATCTTCTCCACGCTTAGCTGTCCACCATGCATACAGTTGGCGCTGAGCCTCGATCAAGAGGTGGGGGTTGAGTGATGAGAAGAGTTGAAGGTATAGGGGAGTTCTTCCTTGGCTGTTTGGCTTTTCCTTTCTTGGTGCTGGTAGATGATGAAAGCTGCCATCATCTGGGTGCTTTCATGGCTCTTCAGAGATTCCCACCTGGGCTCCTCTGACACCAACTCTTCATGGTCCACATTTGTTTTTGCCTGAAGCTCTCCACTCCCCAGATGCACAACCCACTTCCAGTCCATGGGCATCTTTTGCCCAATAAACTCTGAGAAAGTGAGGGGAAGCTAACTGAGCATCTCAGTTCTGGTTCTTTCACCCAAGGAGTTAATACAGCTCCTCTCTTGCCTTTTAAATTTCCCAGGTAGAAATCAGACCTTGTCCACAATGCACCTGTCTAAGGGATTGCATACAATGATCTTCCAGCAGACCTGAGGCTGACAGTGTAGGGGCACCTCTCCTCTCTGTCCCCAAACGGGGAAGGATGGAGTTCACAGCACAACTTTCTCCAGAGAGAATATCCTCACAAACCTTGTTTTCAGCACCTTCTTTTGACTATTTTATATTTTCAAAGTGGGTAAGATATCCAAGAGTTGTGAGACTACTTCTCAAGAGGTCTTAAAATATTGATAGCTTGGTCTGATATCTTACTTGGAATTTCATATCTTCTCCACCTTGTTGTCTTTTCAAAATGTCATCATCATCCTATTACAATAGTTTACGTTCACTGAGTGCTTACAATGATTCAGTCGCCATTCTGTGTGTTTTATGCACCTTCATCCATGCAACTATCACAGCTATTAAAACTCTTAATTACTATTAACACTCTCATTTCATAGATGAGAGAAGTGAGACCCACTAAGGTTAAATGACTTTCCCAAGAATGCTTGGGCAGTAAAAGGCAAAACTAGAATTCAGACCCAGGGAATCTGGCTCTAGAGCCCATGGCATGCACGGTCTCTCAAGCTGTGAAAACCTATCCACCTAACTCCCACTGAGCTGAGATCTGAATGCTGAGTAAATGCCAGCCATGTGAAGGTCCAGGCGCAGAATGTTCTAGGTAGCAAGCTGTAGATCTGCACTGTTTTCCTCTTGCAGTTCTATAGCCCATCACCTTGTTTCTGCCAAGCTGATGCTTGATTCTCTCATAGTGAGCCAACTACCAGTTGACATTTCAGGTCCTCCTGGTTTAGCCTTCTAACTACCGTTACCTATCACCTGGGACAAGGGTCTATTCTGGGTGTATATCCAAAGGAAAAGAAATCAGTATCTTAAAGAGATGCCCCCGCTTCCGTGTTGATGGCAACTTTAGTCACAGTAACCAAGGCACGGAAACAACCTGTGTCCATCAAGGGATTAATGAATACAGAAAATGCAGTCTATGTGTGTAATGTAACATTAATCAGCTTTAAAAAAAGGAAATCCTGGTATTTGTAGCAACATACATGAAACTGGAGGACGTTATGTTAAGTGAAACAAATCAGACAGAGAAAGACAGATATCATATGATCTCACTTACATGTGGAATCTAGAACAGTCAGACTCATAAAAGTGGAGAACAGAGTGGTGATTGCCAGGGTCTACGGGTTGGGGGAAATGGTGAGACATTGGTCAAGGGGTACAAAATTTCAGTTAGAGGATGGACAAGTTCTGGAGCTCTAATGTATAGCAATTTGATTATAGATAATAAAACTGTGTTGTATATTTGAAATCTGCTAAAAGGGTAGATCTTAAGTGTTTGCCCAATCTACGCAAAAAATGGCAATGTGAGGTGATGGATATATTAACCAACTTGATTATGTTGATCATTTCACAATGCATATGTATATCATAACAGTAATTTGCATTACAGTTTCTTAAATATATACCATTTCTTTGACAATTGTACTCTCATAAAGCTGGAAAAATGATAAAACATAAAATATTCTGAGACAACCTTGGATGATAAAATCAATTTTGGGGTGACTGCAACTTTCTCTTCGGGGGAGGAAATGAAGTCAGCAAATTTAGGTTTGTTGCAATTTAACAATTCACTTGAGAGAGACTATCCATGTGCATTTCAAATTTGCTTTGCATTTTTTACTTGATCTAGCTTCTGGTTGTATTTTGAAGCAAGAAAGTTTACATTTACTTAAAAATCAAGCAAGGAGCCCAAATTTCTGGGTCAATGATGCCCTGAAAAAGACCAATTATTCCCCGGCGGTTCTCAGCTGGGGTCAGAGTGCACTTTGGGGTATTCAGAAATGTCCAGGGGCTTTGGGGTTGTGACTACCTGAGAAAAACACTAGGATTTGGTTGGTGGGTCCACAGATGCTTAACTGTCCTGAAATGTACAGTCCCACATAATGAAAAATCTGTTCTACCTTACTGCTCCTGTGGAGTACTCCCACTGAGAAATACTGTTGTAGAGGCAGTTGACATAAGTGAAGGCAAGACGCTGAACAGGGTTTGTTCACCTGAACGGAACTAGTCCTTCCCTTCCTTCCCTTATTAGTAATGGAAATGCCACTCATCCATCTATTTGGAAGCGATTACTCTCTTGACAGACAGAGTAAATAAATGACTTGCCTTTCAAAAATAATTACCCCTTTCTTCCCATGTTGACTGGGAGTGAATTGTGCCAGGTCATATACAATGATGATTTTGTCAAAAGAGATACTGGCCGGGGGTGTAGGTGAAGGGCACTCTTTCTAGCGTGGTAGCTCTGGGACCAGATAAAGAATGGGTCCGGGGGTCTACCTGACTGCCTCCTCATTGCGGGCCACATGGCGGAGAGATAAGCACAAAACGTTCTGAAGAGGGTTTTGTTCCAGGAACCCTCCCATCTGCCCTCAGGAAGGAAGGAAGAATGAGCTCCTTATTTCAAACGCGGGCTGCCTCAGGTGGGTGACTTAAGTTTCTTGACTTGGGTTTGCAAGGAGAGAAAATTTATTTTTCTGCCTGTCTCTGATATCAAATGACATTCTAGAAAAAGAATAACATCAGTTTGTGACTTAAGGTTTGTTTATCACACAGTCACGTACATAGTGGTAGCAGCTTAATAACTAATTATATTTAATCTGTCCTCCTAATGCTCTTCCTCCCTCTCTTCCAAAATGGCCCTGGAACGTTATGTAACAGATAATGGCTTGTCACTTTTGATTTCCCCTTAATGTGAGGAAAAGACTGATAATGTCTGAAAGGCAAGTAGATATAACTTTAGTAAACGCTTTATCACTGAAACTCATTGTAAAGTAACATTTGCCCGTTTTTATAGACTTGGAAAAAAAAAGCATCTCCTCACCTGCAGAGTGCCAAGTACTTCTCTCCATAGATTCATTTTGGGACACTTTGACTCTCTCTGTCTCTTTTTCTTGTCCTGCTAAGTAGTTATCGAGTAGAACTTCTAGTTCCGCATGTAAATCATCCTTCTTTAGCTCTGATGAGTTTATCTCCAAAACTTCCCCTCGGCTTGCGTTACTCAAAGAAATCCGTGAAGGTTAATCTGAATTCTCTCCATAACTGGCAGTGTCTCATTTCTCTCAGAACTACTGACTTGACATTAGACCTAACTCCTGTCTATGTGACATGCATGAGATAAATGAAGATTGGGTAGTCTAGATTATTCTCGGGGCCATCTTATTGTTGCCATGTGGAAAAAAATAACAGAGAACATCTCTGATGAAAAGATGCATGAAATCTTTTGGTTCTTCCTGACAGGGCTCTGCCCATACAGCTGTTGTACTGGTGTCCCAAGGAGAGTGAATATTGGCAGGAACCATTTGGGAACCATAACGAAAGGGGTTAGTGAGGAAATCAGGCTGAGAACTAGCTGTGAAAGGTGGCCCTGAGAGGGAAGCCAAGTTTTCCCAGTACCATGGTCAAAAGGATACAGGAACTCAGGCTGGTTGAGGCCAATGTTGCATCTAAGAGGACTAATCCAAGAATGCAGGGCACTGGAGGGAGGGGGTCCAGAAATTGGTCAGTGTCAGGAGGTTATTAATTTACTCCCACCTGTAGAGGTGGTATATGAGAGGGATGGAGAACACGATCATTTTTTAAGGGAAAAACGGCTAAGAAAACCCAAACAGGGTACCAGGGCGTTCAGTTACATGTGGTTTAGATCCTAGGGCAGGGATGTCAGAACTGGGGTGTTAAGTAGGGAGTTAATGAGGAAGCCTGGCTTTTAGATCCTGATGAAAAGGGTGTGGAGGAACGAACCTTGTGCTAAATCTGAGGCTATAGAAATGCAAGGGTGTCCCGTGTTTGATGGTAAGGGAGAATCGAGGATCCACACCTACCTATTAGATCTCAAGGTTTAAAACATGTTTACTCATTCTTTTTTCTGATGTGAAAAAAATAATATAAAGGGGTTGTAGGTAACTTAGAAAACGCAGCAAAGTGTAAGAAGAAACCAAAACACTTTATATTATAGCCTTGCACCAAAGAATAGCTGTGGATGATTCCCACACCCTTCTTGTGTTCTCTGTCTTTGATGCGCACCGGCATAGCCTGCCACCTTCGGTAACATCTCTCCTGCAGTGATTCTCCAAGGGGCTAGGAGAGGAGACATGGGGCATGCAGGGAGGCCCATGGAGCCCACAGGTGGACTGCAGGGGACAAAGTCATCCTACCTTCCCCACCCCGGCCTGTGTGCGCACCGGGAACCGTGCACCGAATCACCCAGCTTCCTTCACACGGCAGCAGATCTGCCTGGATGAAGAGAGGTCGTGTTTTGTCTTGTTTTGTTTTACACTTAAAAATTAAAGCGCTTCCGTGGATTAATTTCAAACGTTTCTTAAGTTCATACTTCCAGGTAAGAATGGCTGGAAAGATACGGTGTCAGCCCAGAGGCACCTCTAATTTGAGACGGAACAGGTAAATACATAATTAGATTGACTGGCAAAAAATTGCAATCATTAAAGTTAACTTTGGGGGTGAGGAGTTCTGTTACTTGTTTTCTTTCTGTCCTTCATTGCACAGGAGAAGTGACATTATGTGCCAGGAGGGAGTGGTGGGATTCTCCGAGTAAGTCTGTGATCCCGTAGGGTGGTGAATCTCAGAGCCTAGAGCAGGAAAGACAAGACATCGCTCCGCGGACCCTGAGCGCACTGGAGCTGGAATCGGGTGAGCAGAGCAGATCCTCCGACACAAAAGATAGGAACAGATGTAAGAAAATGTTTCTTGGAACAGTGTTAGTGGATCAGGAGTCTGACGGACTGACAGACCTCCAAGAGAGGCTATATCGTGACGTGCCACAGAGTTTTAACACGGAGTCAATGTTCTGGTGGAGTCAGGAGCCTCTGACTTGCTTCAATTTTCCTGCAATTCTAGGGAACGGACAGTTAGTGTTACAGGTGAAATAGTGGTGTGGTGACATTTGACCAACAAGGGTAAGTAGGCAGCGGGAGCCGATGGTGGAGTCTGGTCCATGCACTCTGCTGAACAGCACGGAGAGCAGGACAACCAGCCAGTAAGGGATGAGCTCAGTCCCAGCCCAAGAAAAATGGCCTCTTGGCGCCATATTATTCTGTCAAGAGAGGAGACAAATCTACCTGTCACATCCTGTTGTTATAAATCAGTGTAAAAGTCTTAGGGGGAGATTCAGTGTCATCAAATCTCCATACAGTTACTTTAAAGTATTGGCTGGAGTTTTACCACAAATGACATCTCCCTTAGATTTACAGGCTTTAGAGACCGAGGATAACGGATATTGAACGTTAGAAAAGAAACTTGTCTTGGATGTGCTGATGTAGGATGTTTTTTCCCGAAAGACCCAACAGAGCTTTCCTCTTCCTCTGAATCATGTAAGTGTTAATAATTCATTTGCTTTGTCTTTCATTTCCTATTTCTGTGAGACATGTAGGGTCCCGGTAAGGGACATGGATGATGCGTCATCGCAGCCCTGGCCTCTTTGGCTTGTTGGTAAAGGACTATTTCAGCACTCTGACAAGGATTAGGGGGGGTTATGGAATGGCCAAGTAGAGCGGGAGCTCTTTCTCACCGAGCCCAGGCAAATGAAAGTCTAGGAAAAAGGGGGACAAAAGTCTGGCTCAAGCTACCGATAGAGAAAATATTAATGGATGGATAGAATGTGCATAATTATGAACTTGTCGCTTGAAATCATTGTCACTTAAAATGGGATTCTTTCTAAAACGTTCATTCCTGGTTAAAAAGGGAGTCTATGGTAGGAGCGGTTACCAGGCAGTGAGTATGTTAGTATCACTCCAACATGGTCAAACATCATAGTCCCGACTGCGTTTTAAGGTAAACAACAGTATTTTAAAGATAGTACCATGCACAGGCTAAACGTATACGATAAATGTTTGTCTAGGGATAGGACAAGAGTCTTATTTTTTTGTTTTTAAGCATAACGTTAGGAGTTTATAGGAGGGCAGTGGGACTATATTTACTTACCCCCTTTTTGTTTGATGGCTTTCTCAGACTGTGAGTGCACAACCTCAGGTCTAGTCATTTAAAACACACAGTGAGCAATGAATTAACGGATAGTTTGCTTATATAATGCTCCCTTTCCTCGGCCCCTAAATAAGTAAGTAAGTAAATAAATACAGAAGAAAATGGCATGAAAGGGAAAAAAAAAATCCTTAAACCAACCCTTTTATTCTTGGAAGAAACTCTATTTTCCCCCACGAGTTAATGTTTTATTATTCAAAGATGCGTTCCAACCAAATTGAAGTCCTTGGGCATTCTTGGCAAAGCTACCTCCCTGCAAGGCTAGTTTGCAGGTATCATGATCTGTAAGGGTGGTTTAGAAGAATGCAGGCATCCGGGCCAAGACAGGGGTAAAGGTGTATTACCATATTAGGAGTCCAGATGAATTCTTGATTGGGTTGTAGAGTCAGAACATACAATAGGGAATAAAGTGGATAAGCCATTAATAGTTTGATAGGTCAGTATGCTCCATCGGCATTTCAGAATCCAGACTAGGGAAGAGAGAAATGCTACAAGTTAAAGGGGTGAGAGGGAAGGAGAACCTTGGAGCTCCGGTCTCGTCTAGGCAGTCCACAGGACGGTAATGAGGATCTACGAGCTATTCTTGTTGTTGCTAAAAATCTCCGAGAAATTATGCATGTATTCATAATAACATTGCACAGACGGATTAAAACGTTACTTCTTCGCTTTGGGCTGGGATTCTATAAATTCATTGTTGTAATATATTCATCTGTGTTCTGAGTTCTGAGTATGGGCAGCTGCATTTGTTAGATTAATGAAAAGAGAAAATGAATTATTATTTAATATATGCCTGTTTGTGGACAAAATCTTTCAAACCATGAGGTCTATGGGAGGAAATGATCAGAAGAGGCTTAGTGGTGAAATAGCTGATAATTGCTACCTTAGAGGAGAGACATTCCATCTGGTAGACCTGGTGAATTTCTGCTATATCATGGGGCCCCAGGAATGCTCAGTGATCATACATGTTTCATCTTTATTCTCCTTACAAGACAAATGTATCTTAGGTTTTCTGAATGGAGACAAATCTGAGCTAAACAAATACATGAAAGGTCAGCTTAGTGTGAGCCCAAGGTGAGTGATATTTGCCATCTCTCAATAAAATTAATTTTAGGGGGGAAATTCTTTCTCTTGCCTGTAAGGAATGCCTGGGCTGGGAAAGAGAGCCTCATGGGCTTCAGCGGGTCTCTGCCTCAGTTTCCTCTTTTTAGGAAAGCATGGTACCATTTGGAGAAGTGTCCCTTCCGTTTCTATCCAAGGCAGACAGAATCCAGGATTAGAAAATACGGTAAGATGTCAGGAAAAGGACTCGGGTCCCTCAAACCCACAGTTTTCAACGTATATTTATGTACAGGAAACTTTTAAAAATAGAAATATCTGGAAGATGTCACCCGGGATATTCGTTTCCTCCCAAAGTAAAATCTGTTTAGTGGTGAAAAGTTAGGGCTGATTGATGTCTGGTTCTTTTTGAACCTGACTGTGGAGAAGGTAAGCAAGATACGCACCGGGTTGCCCCAAGCGCTTTTAAAAAAGCAGCGGGGAGGGGAAGGAATCAAAGAGAGAAGGTCCTGAAATCTGACGTCCTCACTATTTGCCCAGGGAGGGCTCCGTGTGGCTTTTAAGGCCAAAGGAGGCTTGAGAGAAGGTAAGGTCTCCCATGGTCCATGTGTTGGGTGCAGTTTAGAAAGAAAACCTCAGTTGCAAGCTTTTTGACTTAGTGATATACAAACTTTCCCAAAGGCACCAGCTCACCTGTACAAAAGTTGGCTTCCGATCAGGAGAGCATCTTGAATGCAACACATGTTCCTCCACAGACTGCCTTGCTCCTCAGAAGCTCAGAGCTCTGAGAGAATTCCTGGCATGGATCACCAAATCACTAAATTCTGCAGTTTTAGAGTCAGACTCCACTAATGATTTCGAGCTGTTTCTTTTTTCTTTAAAAGAGCCAAGTTCTTAATTTTTTTTTTTTTTAAATGCAGAACTATTTGGATATTGCAGAGGAATCTTTAAAGACAGTTATGACATGTTTTCTTCACTGGGGAAAGTTCTATCATCCTAAGATAAGGGAAAACTGTCACCTCTGAGATAATTCTGACATCTCTTAGCTGCATTAAGGAGATTCAGGAAAGGGTGATTTACTGCTGGTGATGCGTATATTGGATACAATGCCCATTTAGTTACAAGAAAAAAACCCATAGATTAAGCATTAAACAAAAGCCATCAGTCAGAGGGTTTTGTTTTTGTTTTTTTTTTTGGTTTTTTTGGTTTTGTTTGTTGGTTTTTTGAGTTTGTTCTTTTTGGCGGGGGGGATTTAATGAGAATGATGTATGCTAGAAGCAAAGAGACGGAAGGTTATAAAAAAAAACAACTCCAAACCTTTTTTTTTTTTTTTTTTTTTTTTTAAATTTAGCCCCTGGTGAAAGATTGAGAAAAGAAACAGATTTTAGATTTTATAAAAACGTCACTCTTCTTTCTTCTTCTCTTCCCCCCGCCCCTCAGCCCCACCAAAACATCAGACGAGCCTTTGAGAAAAACTTTAATTAAGCTTGTGCTGAGAATCATCCGAGTTGCTTTATTTCATTTTCTTTTAGAGGGCCCTTGGGAAGCACGGTTTTTGAGCCCTGCATATTCCTTTTGTGGTCTAACCGTACCTGAAAGACAATTTATCCGTCTCCTCAAGCCCCTCTTCGAAGCCTCCTCACCCTTGCCCCAAGGGTCCCGACCTTCCATGGTGGCGGCAACGCCAAGTCCACGCCCAGGGTGACCGGGCAGCCCGGTCTCTCATTTCCAAAGCTAGCGGCTGTCAACCGGCACTTCCGTATTTTCAGCATAAGTTCTTTTTGTCTGTGTTCAACTCAGTGTTTACTTTGTAAGGAGCAGCAAAAATGGTGGGTTATTACAAAGGTCTCAGATTTAAAACAGGAATTTTATTTTAGCTCTTAAATCTTTATGCACCCATGATGTCTTCAGCACTATTTCAGCGTCTCAAGGTCTTATTGTTAACTGAAGGGAAAAAAATTTTTTTAATGTTTATTTATTTAATGTTTACTTATTTTTGAGAGAGAGAGAGAGAGAGAGAGAGCAGGGGAGGGGCAGAGAGAGAGGGAGACCTAGAATCCTAAGCAGGCTTCAGGCTCTGAGCTGTCAGCACAGAGCCCGAGGCGGGGCTCGAACCCAGAAACTGCGAGATCATGACCAGAGCTGAAGTCGTACGTTCATCTGACTGAGCCACCCAGGCACCCTTGAGGGAAAAAATTTTTAAAGACATTCCCAAACATTCTCCATCTTTCTGCACAAAGGTAATTTAAGAGCTAATCATTCGAAACTCAAGCTTCCCAGGGAGTGAAAACTCAGGATGAAAGAATTGTTGTGCTTTGTCTGGATGGTCAAGAGGAAGAATTCAACCCGTTGAATGGTAAGGAAGTCAATTTTTCAAGGTGATAAAATAATTTTCATCACTATCATCTTTTGTAAAAGTAATTGTTTTGGAAGAAGATTCAAGAAAGAATGAGGGTGATGAATAATGACCTCGAAGTGACACTATGGAAATAACGGAGATTGGTTTGCTTCTGGAAGAGAAGGCTAAGTTCTCTACCATCCAGGAAGAGTTTTAGTTGCAAAAAACGAATGGGTATTCTGTCAGCTAAGGACAGAATAAGATGAAAAGGGCTTACACTGAGGTAGAAGAGATTCCAGTTGGATGTGATGAGGATCTTCAGGACTATAAAGAGATCGACTCCTGAAATGGAATGTTCAGGAAGGCTACTTACTTTCTTTCCTCAGTGACCTTAAAGAAGAAAAGAGACAACTATTTATTTTGAACTGTTTGCAGAAAGACAGAGACATGGGCGGATGATTTCTGGAAGTCCCCTGAAACTTAAAAAATTCTATTCTCGGATAGTTCACTTAATGTTATTTCCTTTGAGATACGCTGTTATGCAATGGAAATTAATGTTTCTTATCTTGGTTAGAAGTGTTCCCATCCCCTGGGACGCCTGGGTGGCTCAGTCAGTTAAGCCCCCAACTCTTGATTTTGGCTCAGGTCATGATCTCAAATGGGTTTGAGCCCCGTATTGGGATTCTCTCTCTCTGCCCCTCCCCCTCCTCTAAATAAATAAATGAACTTTAAAAAAAAAAAAGTGTTCCCATCCCCACAGTCCTCCATCAATCTCAAGGTCAATCTGTCCCTCCTCCTTCCTTCTTACCACACCCACATTCATACTGACTGAATTACTACAACATTTAAAATGCTGGGCAAGTATCAGATACTATGCCAAGTGCTGGTTTCCACAGCTAAATGCTAAGCCCCGTGGGCAACATTTTAAATGAGCCATTATCAATCTCTCACTAGGTAAAGGATAAATGAAGAAATGGGAACCAAGAGCCTTGCTTAAGCTAATGGCAGTAAAACTTCCAACTCCAGGCTTCAAATCTAAATTTTGCACTCTTGGAACATGGCATGAAATGAGAAACAGCTAGAAGCCATTGCTTACCTCCTACGCTGTGTTAAGTTTGGGAAAGTTACTTAACATTTTTCACCTCAATGTCCCTGTTACTTTGGGGCTTGGTTCCTGTTTTGATTAGGATATACAAGACCTTATAGAGAAGTGGAATGATAGCTTAGTTTTATGTCATGTGGGATCCAGCCTGATCTTAAGCTGATAATGTTTTACTGCATGTATCACCAGTTCATGCGTCCCAAGAGAGAAGATCTGATTCCTAAGAGAGAGGTCTCATGTGGCTGTGTTCCTTGTATGTGGCTTGTATGTAACTACTTTTGATTTATACACCTTACCCTGATTATCACTTGTGGCCTGGGGACTGCTTGGCATCACTCCCTGCACATGGAAAGACCAAAGGAAGTCTATACAAAGGGTACAAGAGGTACTAAATATTGCTACAATGGCAGTCGTATTACAATACGTAAGTATATCAAATTAACGGGTTGCACAGCTTAAATTTACACAATATTATATGTCAACTATATTCAATAAAAAAAAATACAATTTGCACTGGCAAAGAAAGGTTATATGTTTGTGACTCCTCTCCAGGATATCATTCATAAAACTTAGAGTTTGTGGAATACTTAGAGATCGTCTAGTCCAGATGCAGTAAATACCTTATAACTTATACTCTGTCCGTAATTGATTAGATGTGGTTTCTTGGAAAACAGAGAGAAGGAAGGGCTCTGAGACTATATCTGAGCTCAAGTTTGCCATGGTCATAAGGGAGAGGGAAGCATTCGTGTCTCAAAACTGTCATCCCTAATATTTTCAAGCTTTACTTTTATAGAGGAGATCACTACAATCTAGATAGATTTCTGTCTCGGCCCATAAAGTCTCCAGGAAGATTAAACACAGTAAACTCGGCCATAATGCCATAAATAAGGTCTGAAAAATTTGAACTGCGTAACGCGAAGAGCTTCATTATCGCAAGACTAATGAAAAACTATATGTTTCAGTCAGTCTTCTACGTGCCGTATGAAAAAAAGGGGAAAAACTTTTTTTTTTTAATTTTTTTTTTCAATGTTTATTTATTTTTGGGACAGAGAGAGACAGAGCATGAACGGGGGAGGGGCAGAGAGAGAGGGAGACACAGAATCGGAAACAGGCTCCAGGCTCTGAGCCATCAGCCCAGAGCCCGATGCGGGGCTCGAACTCACGGACCGCGAGATCGTGACCTGGCTGAAGTCGGACGCTTAACCGACTGCGCCACCCAGGCGCCCCATAAGGGGAAAAACTTTAAAAATCTCTCAGCTATACATAGACTGACAATGACAAATAAATGTGTCCTGAACCTCGATGTCTTGGTCTCCTCTCCCTTCCCTACTACAGATGGTAAGAACGTTAGCCTGACTCTTTTGAGCATAGGGGTTGGGAGCCATTAGCCAATCATTTTGTGTTCTAGTTACTGTCATCACAGGGCACAGTATAATAGGGTTTTACTGTAATTTAGTGCTTTTTGATGAAAAGTATACCAAATGGTAGTGACAAACAAATGCACATCTTTGGGGGCCTGGGCGTGAATCTCTGCAAGTAGAAAATTTCCAAGAAGAGGCTGATGTTTTCGCTTAAAATTTACTTGAATTTTAGATTCCTTCACTAACACAATCCAAATGCGTTTTAATCTAATCAGGTTAGTTTTAAATGAGATTGGTGTTCCAGGAATAATAATAATAATGATAATGATAATAGTAATAATAATAATAATAATAATAATAATAATAATAATAGCTGTTATTTATTTATCCTGTACTGGGATGTGCCTATATGTGTTCCCCAGATTGAGAGTAATGGAAACAAGGGATTGCATAATGCAACTAGTATACCTTGAAAGGATTTAAGCTAATAGCAGTGCTGTCAGGAATCTAGTTAGTAATGAAAACATATGCTTCATTTTATGTTTTTGAATATAGACAGACAAGATTCAACCCTTCTAATCTCTCAGAAATTTGGGAAAACGGATGATCTTCGGGAATTTGAAATTCTTCAAAAGTCCCTCTAATTGTCTATCTTTGCTTAGATAATGAATAGAAATGGTAACTAATCGCATTTTATTTATTTATTTATTTATTTATTTATTTATTTATTTATTTATTTATAACATTTTTTAGATGTCTTTATTTTATTTTATTTTAAATGTTTATTTATTCTGAGGGGGAGGGGGCTAGAGAGGGCCTGAGTGAGAGAGAGAGAGAGAGAGAGAGAGAGAGAATCCCAAGCAGGCTCCACACTCAGCATGGAGCCCAGCACGGGGCCCAGTCTCACGACCTGTGAGATCATGACCTGACCCGAAATCAAGACTCGGGTGCTCACCCGACTGAGCCACCTAGGCACCCCTAGTTGTGCTTATTTTAAAATATAGTGTGGTTTTGACTTGTATTTCTCTGATGGTGAGTGATGTTGAGCATCTTTTCATGTGTCTGTTAGCCATCTGGATGTCTTTGGAAAAGTGTCTCTTCTGTCCATTGGAAGGCACTTGTTGGGATGAGCACTGGGTATTATATGTAAGTGATGAATCACTGGGTTCTCCTCCTGAAACCAATGCTACACTGTATGTTAACTAACTTGAATTTAAATAAATAAATAAATAAATAAATAAATAAATAAATAAATAAGGCTTTAAGTTAAAAAAAAAAACATGGTGTGGTATTATGTTTCTAAAAGAACAGTGAGTGGAGAAGTAGATTAATACAGGTAAATGTATCAGGAGAAGTTTTAGCAACTTGGACAATAAATCTCTCACTGAGGGCCTAATCTTCCTGGAAAAAGCTTATCCAAATTATAGTCACCATCACTAAGAAAGTGTAATGAACTTCTTGAGAACTGGTCTCAGACCAAGACCTGTGATGCTATTAGAAATATCACAGCACAAAAGCTGCTTCAGGGTGTTTCTAAACTATTTACAACTGATTTATCTTTTTAAAACATCCCTGCCTTTCCATTTCTGCTATCATGCTTCTTAATTATGTGTGTGTGTGTGTGTGTGTGTGTGTGTGTGTGTATATACACACCTGATAAGTACCTATAGTAAGAATATGTTAAATGATTCACAGCTTCTCTAAAAGTAATTTAAAATTGTTTACTGTTTGCTTTTTCTTAGAAATTTAGCCTATGAAACAAACTGCTTTTGAGGTGGGAAAATGTACATATGCAATGTACTGATATGATTAGATTGAATTACTGTCAAAATATATTACATGCTCTAAAAAGTGCAGGAATAAGATACCTTTAGAATGAAGTGTCCTTGTATTGGATATTTCCTGAACGTCTGTTATACAAAAAAATGTTTCACCCAGGAAAGCTGTTCAAATACTTTTCTTTAACTTTTAAAGATTCATATTTGAGTTAAATCTTCAGAATTGTTATTACAAACTATATACCTTTTCCTTGATGGTTTGTTTACACATGTGATATTAGAATTATATATTTTTTTACTTATGGCTTAACTTCCACTGGTCTAGGTTAAAATTCTAGGATATTTAGGCTGAAGATTGGGCAGATCTGTTTGTCTTTGCAGGGATACAACCACTTGGTTCCCTCTACCCCCACTTTTTTTTTTTTAAATGCAATGAGCCTTATAAGATATGACGTTCCAGGCAAAAGTGTTTTCCAATGGAATCCTTTTTA
Organism: Puma concolor; assembly: GCF_028749965.1. Taxonomy (NCBI): domain Eukaryota; kingdom Metazoa; phylum Chordata; class Mammalia; order Carnivora; family Felidae; genus Puma; species Puma concolor. Next base: position 18,180,316 of record NC_141668.1, on the reverse strand, counting down.
TTTTGTACTTCCCTTAAGTAACAGTCAGATACCCCACTGGTTTCTGAGCCCTCTGCTGGTGAGATTTCTTCCTTTTCTTTCAAACTGTGAGCAGTGGTAAATCCTCCTTAGTTTAAAAAAGCCAAGGGGCGCCTGGGTGGCGCAGTCGGTTAAGCTTCCGACTTCGGCCAGGTCACGATCTCGCGGTCCGTGAGTTCGAGCCCCGCGTCGGGCTCTGGGCTGATGGCTCAGAGCCTGGAACCTGTTTCTGATTCTGTGTCTCCCTCTCTCTCTGCCCCTCCCCCGTTCATGCTCTGTCTCTCTCTGTCCCAAAAATAATAAATAAACGTTAAAAAAAAAAAAAAAGCCAAAAGGGATTTCTCATGATGCAGATGTTCGTTTTTGTCTTGACCGCTGCTTCCCTATGGCTGGGGGTCATCCTTTGCTCTCTTAAAAAATAGATCGTCCATAACAATGTCTAATTACAATTTTTCTTTCTCTTGAAAGGCAAGGTTTATTTTTTAATAGAACACAACAAAGTAGTGAGTGTGAGTAATCAATTAGGACTAGAGCCGTATTTCAGATCACAAAACTCTCAGGTTTTTATTCCCTTTCTCTGCTGTAGTTTGTAGGTATTCTGTTATCATTCTAATGAAGTGGTCAACCTTGGGGTACTATGGAATAAATAGGGTGGCATCTGACAATTTGTAAAGCCCACCCTTCCTAGATACAGACAGGTTTGTCATGTGGCCAATGATCAAGAGGATTGGTCTGCAGGATTTTTCAAGGGTTTCTTTGTATAACTGATGGGGAAGATACTAAATTGTTGTAAATCTCATGAGACAAATCAGAGGATTGGAGAGAATAGATGCCAAATGAGAACCTTACCACACTGTGAACGAGAACAAAGCCAACGAGAGTACGTTCCTTCCTTGAAACCCCTCACAAGGAAACAGGTACTAGCTTCAGGGTAGTACCCTGGAGCCCACAACGAGGCCTGTTGCCCTATTTAGAAATCACAATAGGACTATTATGTGGATATAATGATTATTGCTATTTTAAAAGAATTGCTCTTAGAAGGGCGAGACTTTTCTTTTTGCAGAGCACAAAGTCTATGAAAATGCAATGTGATGAAATATATATGTAATAAACCCTATTGCCATTGCAGTATCACTGGAAAAGCAGCTGGCCCCTGAAATGAGCAATTTAAACATGCAATTGATCATCTTCGCCACAGGAATAAAAACCAGGCCATTTACGGCTTGCTTATAAAGATGCTACAGGTAACAAGTGGTTGTTGGAGGAGGTCAAGGAGAGGACGTGACCTCTGAGTGACCCGCGAGTTGGACCTGGGGCAATCGGAGGCTCCTCGCCCGGTCCCTGTCCCTGGTAACTACATCCGCCTGATGTTCCCGCAGTGGGAGCCGTTTTCACCTCGTCGCCTTGAGAGAGCAAGGTGTTTTTGAGGCCTGGATTGAATATGTGAGTGAGCCCCGCTGATGACCTCCATCTCAACTTGCAAGACCCTAGCGGGAGGATGCGGAGATACTGGTTTTGCGGCGCCTGAGACCAGCCAGTAAGTAAGTTAAGCTCCCGGGCTTGTTACACCTGCCGCCTGCGCGCTCCGCCTCTTTCTTCCGTCTCTCCCTGCCCTCCTCGCGGTGTGCAGGGCCAGGTGGTGAGCAGACAGTGCCCCAGACCATCCGAGATTATGTGTTAGATATAAATGTTCTGTTTTTATATAGTTCCTTCGTCTTAGGTGTTTGGGGGAGAGAGTGGAGACGCAGCCCCTGCTTGTCAGAAAATGGAAACTGCGCTCGAGATGTTTTGCCCTCATTCTATGTGAGAAAGAATTTCTGCTGCACTAAAACGGAAATGTTTCCGAGATCGTGTGCATGTGTGTTGTGTGCATTTTCGTGGGAGCAAGACCCATAGCTTTCTTTAATTTTTGTAGAGGGCCATGACTCAAAAGTTTTAATTTCCAGGTTTCTCTGGTGTTTGAGAAGGAGACATAGGGTGATGCCATCCTATTTCCTATACGAGGATTACTTGAAAACTGTATGGAAAGATTTGAGTATAATTAGAAACAGACCAAGGCATTTTCTATGCATTAGGAGCGTCCTCAGGAAAAGTGAAGTGGCTTGGGTTATTAGGATAAAATCAAATGTTAATCTGTAAATGACTTCTTTTCAGTATTAAAATAAATCCTTTTATCCAGAAAAAGCAGAATCCGTGAAAAAACAGTAATTGCTATTGAAGCCTCTCTGTCCCATGAGCTATCTCGAGTATGAGTCAATAACAGACAGTGGCTGGGGTCTGATGCAACCAAAGTTTATTTACCATCCTCTCTCAGTTCGGGGAAGTGGAATCTGGTAATATGATTAATAAAAACATTATTAAAACGGGAATTAAGCTTAAGTTGCCGAACACAGGCAAGAGTACTTCCTTAGTATTTTTTTTTTTTTATGTTTAATTTGAAAGCCCAATAAATTGGCAAGAATGCTGGACTATGGGTGTAGCACCGTAGCATAAGCTCTTGCCACATCAGACTCGTACAGGAGACAAAATTATCTGTTCATATACACATGAAGTCACAGTAACCCTTACAATTTTAGTTACAGATACTTAAGTGTTGGGATTTTTTTTTGTTTTGGTCATTATGGCTTTTCCCTACTTTTTGAAGGGGAAGTGTTCTATGGTTTGTGTTTTGTTTGAAGGGTAATCTCAAAATTGAAGAATTTAATTAAGAATTTAAGGAGTGTGAGGGATCAGATTTCCTTTCAGGCACTCGATAGAGCGGCCAGATTGGATTTTGGAGTCTCAGAGAGCTAGCTCTGAATGCTGGTCTCGCCCCTTCTTTTTTCAGTATTCCTTTGTGGACCAGCTAAGTACTGGTCCAAGGTCAAAATTTAGCATTGGATGGAATTTACCACCTGCTTTGGTTTAATCCTAAACACCAATCCTGGTGAGACTGTTACAGAAGAGCCGGGAGCTCTTATGGTCCTCATACTTATTAACTGGGTAATAATCTCTGAAATTTTGCAGACTTTCCTTATGGTTCTTGTGCTTGGACTTTCCATATGGTTCTTATGCAAACTGCGTGACCTTGGCTAAGCTGCTCAACCTCTGAAATTTCAGTTTCTTAGCCGTAAAGTGAGGACAATATCCACCTTTATGGGTTGGCTTAAATGTTGGGTATGGTGTATTTAAAGCCTGTTACACAGTGCCTGGCTTCAGTTGTTGGCCATTTGGTTTGACATTTGACATTTAGCTTGTACTTGAGAATGTTTAGGAGCATGGAGGTCATCACTTTGTGAGAACCCTTCTTCGTTGTAGCTCAGTTCTCATTGGTAGATCCATGATTACTTCTGTTTGTCTTCCTAGCAATAATTTTACAGTCCGGTTCATGGAATTGCTATTGCAAAAGTTGTCTCAAGGCTCTTCTTCCTTCCGGACACAACTTAAAATACCAATCTCTTCTCAGTGTGGCATCTGAAACGGGGTGCAATGTCTTATAAGTGATATGAACAGCACAAGCCCAGCCAGAATAGATATTGTCATTGGCAAACTGAGTCACCTTAGAAAACTTTGCCCTTGAGATCTGAGGGCCTCATTTTTCTCATTTATGAAATGAGTTATTTGAGCCAAACAACATCTCCAATTGCTTTTTGCCCTAGGATTATATAATTTTGTGTTATCCATAACTTTCAATATTATGTTCAATATTATGTTATGCATTTTCTATGCAATAGGAGAGTCCTTAGGAAAAGTGAAGTATTAATATATATATGTTTATATATGTATGTAAATTCTTTTAAAGAATTAAAGAAGTACTTTTAAGTATATATAGGTCTATGTATCTATATCCCCACCTTTAAAAAAATTTTTTTAATACTTATTTATTTTTTGAGAGACAGAGTGAGACAAAGTGAGAGTGGGAGAGGGGCAGAGAGAGAGGGAGACACAGGATCGGAAGCAGGCTCCAGGCTCTGAGCTGTCAGCACAGAGCCCCATGTGGGGCTCAAACTCACGGACCGTGAGATCATGACGTAAGCCGAAGTCGGATGCTCAACCGACCGAGCCACACAGGCGCCCCTCTCCACCCCCCCCCCCCTTTTAAAGTAATCTCTAGGCCCAAGGTGGGGCTTGAACTCATGACCCTGAGATCAAGAGTCCCATGCTAGGGACTGAGCCAGCCAGGTGTTCCATAACAATGTTTCTTTTTAATTGAGTATCTGTTTTGTGCAAGACTCAGCTATATCCAAAAAAAAGCACAAAAAAGGTCCCTCCTTAAGGGCTTATGCCATCTTAGTGGTAAGACATGAAGCAGATAATTTTTTTTTAATGTTTATTTATTTTTGAGACAGAGAGAGACAGAGCATGAACGGGGGAGGGTCAGAGAGAGGGAGACACAGAATCTGAAACAGGCTCCAGGCTCTGAGCTGTGAGCACAGAGCCCGACGCGGGGCTTGAACTCACTGACCGCGAGATCATGACCTGAGCCGAAGTCGGCCGCTTAACCGACTGAGCCACCCAGGCACCCCTGAAGCAGAGAATTTTTAAAAAGGATGAGAAAAGTATCTTGTCTGTAGTCATTTTGTTTCCACACAATGCATAGTTTATATCTTTTACAAAAGTTAAAGTTACTGTCAAAAGCAAAACTCTACTCATTAATAGATAATAAAACGGGAACATGAAGCACCTTATGAAAATATATTATTTGCAAAGAGGTGGCAGAAGAAGCTGACCTGTGTACCTGCCATTGGCATTTTATCTCAGGGCATCTACTGGCAGAATTAGAATAAGAACCACAATCATGGAGCACGGTCTATATTATTTACTTGAGTTTGAGAACTGTCCCTCCATTTCCAAGGCGAGAACTGGGTAGGTTGCCATCTGGGTTAAAATGATACATTCTTACCATCCATTGTGCAGCTGAATAATGAGATCGTATCCACGCCTGATCAAAGAAACCGTGGTCGTCTGTGACCTGAGTGATGTATTTAGCACACAGGTGTTGTCTGATGAACCTCCCTCTCTCCTCTCTGGTTGGGGATCATGGACAATTTCTAGACGCCCTATTACCCTAGAACCTGAAGTCCTGCACCGCTCTGCTTGTTTTCTCTTTCCTCTTTCCCCATCTATTTGTGCTTGCCTAATACTGTTCTGGATTATAACAGGTAGGGACAGTGGATAGGAAATCATGTTTCAGCAGCAAATGAAACTGATAATAATTATTTTAGAACAGCAAAGGAAGAAAATCAATGGTTTCCTTTCAAACAACGAAAGCCTTGCTTTCTATAATGAAACTTATTCCAGAAGCTTCTCTTCCTTAGGCTGTTCCTTCCCTTCATGGCCTTAGCGGTCTCCTGGAGGTCAGGAACCAGTCAGCATGCCAGGAGATCAGAGCTGCCTTTCCCAGGGGACCCAGCTGCTCTTTGCCTGGGGAGACTCTCATGCACCCTCTGCCCCAGGCCTTGCCTGAACTCAAGGGGCTGAAATCTCCCTCTCTCTCTCTCTTTCTCTCCAAAGGGGATCAGGGCAGAGTCCCGGCGTTTTTGATGACAGCACATTCTGTAGTGTGCCTGGAATTTTTTCCCCCAGGCTTGTTTCATCTTGAGCTCGTTTTTCTCTAATTTATTCTGGGCTGTATGTTTCTGCATCTGTCCGTTCAGATAAGAGGCGAGTGAGTGTGAGTGTGTGTGTGTGTGTGTGTGTGTGTGTGTGTGGGTGCGTGTGTGTGTGTGTTGTGTTCATCTTTTTGTCATTTGTGTAGCTGATTAAAAGCTACAGATAAATAAGCTATTCAGCACCAAGCGAGGCTAATCATAGATAGCATGTGGCGACCTCAAAAGGTTTAATTCTGCCTTTTGTTTGAAAGGCGGAAGGCTTGAAAGAGTAAGCGTATCTCGGCATGCTATGAGGGATCCCAGTTCACACTGGGAACAGTTCTTTCTTGGCAGGCAGATTTGTGAGCCTTGCAGTGTTTGCCTTTTATTGGGATGGACCCTTCAAAGTCCCGCTTCTCTCTTCTGTCATGGTCTGTTTGGGGCCTTTGTCCTTCAAATGCATTCTCTCGTTAGCAGCTAAACTTACCCTACCGTGCCAGCAGACGTTTTACTAGTTTATAATTAAGAAACTCGGTTTTATATGGGTCCTGTAAGATCTGTTTATCTGTCAGCTCTGCAGATAAACACTTCTACCCTGGAGGCATCCTGGTGACAGGAACCATATGTCATCACCCCCAGATAAATGTCTAAAACCAGTTGGTTATGAGTTTTCTGCCTGCTTTAATATCTAGCTTTACCCTTATTATTACTTATGGGTCAGAGCGTGCCAATTACATGCGAGGCTTGAACAAAATGGAAATTGGCTTGGTTCCCATCTGGGCCAAAACGATGAACTCTTATAATCTATCTTGAAGCTGAAAATAATGAGTTGGAGTAAATAGCCAAATAATTCAACTGAAAAATTTTTATTTAAGAGAAGTAGTTTAATTTTTGTTGTGTTTGGTCTAATTGATACAGATTAGCTTTGCAGAATAAATTCACTGGGTTGGTGATTAATGCCTCAATTCACTTAGCAAAGAGGGTTAGGCCACGTATTATCAAAAGGCTTATGGTGTTATACTGGAAGATGGGAGTCATGTGATATATATAACCCCGTCTGTGGGGGCGCCTGGGTGGCTCAGTTGGCTAAGCATCTGACTTCAGCTCAGGTCGTGATCGTGCGGTTCGGGAGTTTGAGCCCCATGTCGGGCTCTGTGCTGACAGCTCAGAGCCTGGAGCCTGCTTCGGATTCTGTGTCTCCTCCTCTCTCTGCCCCTCCTCTGCTCATGCTCTCTCTCTCAAAAATAAATTAAACATTAACACAATTTTTAAACACCTGTCTGTGAAATCTAGGACTAGAAGAACAGGTAAGTGGGAAGCATCTGGCAGACGGTAGCTAGTAGTTTCTTAACTGATCCGTTGTCCTGCGGTGGGCTGGATAATGACTTCCAAGATACCCAGGTTCCAATCCCTGGAAGCTTTGAATGTGACCTTCTGAGGTGATAGGAACGTGGCAGATGTGAATAGTTAAGGATCTTAAACGGGGGAGGGGGGGGATTATCCTGGGCCATCTGGGTTGGCCTAATGTAATCATATGGTCCTTCTGAGAGGGAAGCTGAGGGAGAATTTTACCCCACATAGAAGAGAAGGCAATGTGCTGATCTCAGTAGAGACAAAAATACCTGAGCATGGTGCCCTGCAGGCTTTGGAGATGCAGAAGGGGCCCTGAGCCAAGGACAGCTAGGAACACAGCTCTAAGAATCCAGAGAAAGGAAGGAACCAGTTTTCCTCGGAAGCCTCTGGTGGGAGCCTGACCTTGCGGGCACCTTGGGTTCAGCCCGGTGTAACTGATTTCATGCTTCTGATCTCTCTAGGACTGTAAGAGAAGGGGATAAATCTGTGTTATTTAAAGCCTGCTAGTTTGCGGTAATTTGTTATAGCAGCCATAAAAAATGAATATGCCATTTCTAATTCATCCAACATTTTGGCTAGGTTCGTGTTCATAAAATACAGTTTGGTTAACACCCCTTTGTTGCTAGTTTTAACAGTTCAATTTTGCTTAATAGATGCTATTGAATACCTCCTAAGTGCTGAATCCTGTGCGCTCCGGGGCTATAGACATCAAAAGGCAATAGTTCTTATCTTCTTCGTGGCTTACATTCTGTGGAAGAGGATGCACAAACTAGCAAAAATTAAAAAATCGGTCAGGGGTATTTTGTGAGCATGCACAGGAGGCTTTGGGAACACCAAAGAATGGCCATTTGACTGATATTCTGGAAGATGAGGTCCAGGGATTGGATTGTGTTGCTGGTGATGAAAAATTATGCCGGAGTGGGGCGCCTGGGTGGCGCAGTCGGTTGAGCGTCCGACTTCAGCCAGGTCACGATCTCGCGGTCCGTGAGTTCGAGCCCCGCGTCAGGCTCTGGGCTGATGGCTCAGAGCCTGGAGCCTGTTTCTGATTCTGTGTCTCCCTCTCTCTCTGCCCCTCCCCCGTTCATGCTCTGTCTCTCTCTGTCCCAAAAATAAATAAATGTTGAAAAAAAAAAATTAAAAAAAAAAAAAAAAGAAAAATTATGCCGGAGAGAAACTGTAGGAAAAACATTTGCTAGGGACTGAATTGTGCCCCCGCCCCAATTTGTGTATTGAAGTCCTACCCCCATTGTGACTATTTGGAGTAAGGAAGTAAGTAAGGTCAAAGAAGTCATAGGGAAGGGGTCCTGATCTGATAGGATTAGTGTATTTCTCAGAGGAGACACTAGATTGCGTGTGTGCTTTCCACATGCAAAGACCAACAGGAAGTGATCATCTGCAAGCCAGGAGGAGGTCTCTCACCAGACACTGAAATGGCTGGTACTTTGATCTTGGACTTCTACCCTCCGGAAATGTGAGAAAATAAATTTCTGTTGTTGAAGGCACCCAGGCTGGGGTATTCTGTTACAGCAGCCTGACCTAAGACAGCAGCCATTCTCCTTTTAGAAAGAAATGGAGGGTCAGAAGTATGACTTCTCCCTTTAAGAATGGAAATTAGCTTTTAATCAGTAAAGGGCTTACTAGCTAGATTGAAAACTTCTGTCAAGTTTTTGACACGCAGAGAGAAGATAAGAATTCTCCTGGTGCTACTAAACTTTTTAATTTACTTTCTTGTTACACACATTAAGATGCTTTATAAGATTCCCCTTGTTCCAAATGCTTGTGAAACACTGAATAAATTATAAGTCATAAAACAATAGTTATCCTGAAAATTAACGATGGTTCAAAATTGCATCAGTTGATGTAAACATTAATTTTATGAAGTGTTTCTTAAAGGAGCACTATATTCAAAGGTTATAAATACCTCAGTTTGTTTTAAGTTTATTTATTTTGAGAGGGAGAGAGAGAGAGAGAGAAAGAGACAGAGAATCCCAGGCAGGCTCTGCTCTGTCAGTAAAGAGTCCGATGTGGGACTCGAACTCACGAACTGTAAGATCATGACCTGAGCCGAAGTTGGATGCTTAACCGACTAAGCCACCCAAGAGCCCCAATGTTTGATTTTTTTGTTGTAAGAGTTATTGTACTCTTTATTTCCCCACTGCAGGATGAGTTCAAAAATAAAACAATACTTGACTTCTTGGTTTTTCCTGAAATTTAAGCATCATCTCATGTTTTTGGTTATGTTTACTTCTTCTCCCACAGAGGGAAGAGGTCAGCCATGGAGAGCTTTGCATGTTGCTCTACTGGGTTCCAAATTGATCCTGTTGGTGGAAGCCTACAGAAGAGATTTTTAAAAACATTTTATTTTTAACTGTGGTGAAACATACACAGCATAATATTTATCGTCTTAACCATTTTAGAAGTGTGCAATTCAGTCGTGTCAGGTACATAGTTTTACGCAGCCAGTCTCCAGAACTCTTCATCTTGCAGATAGGAAGCTCTGTCTATTAAACAACAATTCCCTATTCTCCCCTTCCCCAACCCCTGTGCTACTTTCTGTCTCTATGAACTTGACTACTCTAGGTACCTCGTATAAGTGGCTTTACACAGTATTTGTGTTTTTGTGACTGGCTTATTTCACTTAGCATAATGTCCTCAAGCTTCATCCATGTTGTAGCATGTGTCAAAATTTTCTTCCTTTTTAAGGATAAACAACATTCCATTGTGTGTATATGCCACATTTTGTTTATCTCGTCATCTGTTGATGGACACTTGAGTTGCTTCCACTGTTTGGCTACTGTGAATAATGCTGCTACGAACATGGGTTTGTGAATATCTCTTTGAGACTCTGTTTTCGGTTCTTTTGGTCGAATACCCAGTAGTGGAATTTCTAGGTTACATGGTAATTACACCCTTAATGTTTCGTACTTACCTCTCCTTTTCCTACCTAAACGTCGCTGTATAGCTTTTCCTTTAAAATATGTCTCAGTTTCTCACCTGCAACATTATTCTGATGCCCCAGTGGATTGGGTTGTCTTCTCTCAATTTCTCTGCCTCTTTTGTGGATGGTTGTGGTATTCATTTACTCTTATGTATTACCCTGCCTCACTTTGAGTTACATGTGGATGGCGTATAAAGTCCTTGAGAACACAGATTTTTTTTGTATCTACATATACCTATATCAATATGTTGAGACGGCGCTTTGTTTTGTTTCTTTGTGATAATCAGTAAGTGTTTGTTGTTATGATAAACATGAGTTTGGGGATGTTTGAATTAGGTCATATTTACAAACTGAAATTATCTGCATAATTTGGCTTTTTATGCACATAAAATGATGCTTCATCAATTCAGTCTCAAAATATAACTGCTATCTTTCAAAAAATTCAGACTTGGGAGGCAGTAGAGTAGTAAGCACTATTTTAGGAAAGAAAACCAACGTTACTCTTGAGTATCTTCTATGGACGAGACCCTGTATGAGGCAGCCTGTATGTGATGCTTAAAACTCACAGCAATAGCAAACAGCAAAATATGGCAGCAGGGATTAGTCTGCCCTTTTAAAGATGAGGGGTTGAGGGGAGTTCAGGGTGATTGGGGTACAGACAGACTGAAGTAGATAGACAGGTGGGTGTTGTAATGGTCTCGGAGAGAAGGATCAAATGCGGAATTAGCCCAGGTTAGTGAGAATGGAGCATGGATTCTAGAAACGCTGAGGAGATAGGATAAATGGATTTTTGTGTCTGCTTGGGAGAAATAGGAAGGCAGGAATCTCAAGTTTCTGGCTTGAGCTACTCAGTGGAATTCGGTGCCGTTCACCAACATAAGGCAGAAAAGGGAGCAGACATTTTGGGTCACAAATCTGAGGTTCCCATGGGACTGTCAGGTGGAGTCAGGTGACAGAAATACAGGCCTAGAATTTAAGAGAGGAGTCTTGCTGAAGAAGCCATATTAGAATCATACAAGAGTTATAGTCACTTGTCCATTCAACAGGTAACTGTTGTCAATACCATACCAATGGCAGGGTGGTGGGGACAGCCAGCCCCAGGCACAGGCAGTAGACGACTGCATTGTCTGCACAAAACTAAATGAGAGTTGATCTTCTTTTCTGTTTTCCTTATGAGCCATGATGCCAGTAATAAAAGACACCATCCTGAAGAAAAATCTTTCGTTAGTTTACGTTCTAAACAATTGCTATGGTTACTATTGACTTTTAACAATATATCTGCAATCTTCCATTTAGCACATGTTTGCTCTTATCCTTTTACAGACTTTGTCTTCTAGATGGGGAAGTTAATTTGGAGACCTCTCTGTTATGTATTCGGCCCCTGCCAGTGGGAACTCAACTTTTGTTTCAGTAGTAAGATTATAATCATCTGGAACCCCTTGAGCTCACTGTGATAGCAGCTCTTATCTCTGTCCTCTGTGATGCTACATGTTTTTGCATTTGTATGGTAGCTAAGAAAGAAACAGTGCCAGCACGGTGAATTGTGAAGACGAAGAGACGGTACTTGGGTTTTGCCAATCTGGCATACCATTTGACACTTGGAGTTTTTGAACTTGTGTCTCCATGTAAAGCAGCGTGAAACTGGGAAGTCTGAATTTTAGTTTATATGTGAAATATTTTACTGAATTTGAACATTTGAAAATGGGAATTTACTCTTCATCGTCCATTGTTTTAAAATGGAAAGCAGCTCAAGAAAATAACGATTACTGCTAATCGTTTTGCGATGAATTGCCGAAAACGATTTTGTCTTATAGGGGAGCGGACTGTTAAAAATGATCTGCTTCTGATGTCCAGTGTGCTAGGTGAGCCTGATCATACCCATCCGGTGTCTGAGGAACTGTTCTTGGCTCGGTAGACTTAGCAGTAAATGAGAGTGTAAAGGTTGGTGTGGATGAGATGGCCCAGAAGAATGTGGAGGAGAAAGGAAGGCTGCCCAGTGCCATGCTCTGGAAAACACCAGCTTCTAAGACACAGACTTTAGAAGAGAAAGCCACCAAAAGATGAACAAGGAACTGATAGAGCACTGGGAGGGGAGGTATGAGACAGTAGAGTCAGGAGCACTGGGGGAGAAGTTTCAGGAAGGATAAGGTGGTCAATAGTATCCAATGTGCCTAAGAAGACCCCGCCCCTCCCCCCAAAAAAAAAAATGGCTAGAAGGTGTCTTTGGGTTTGAGCCTCAGAAAGTGGTTGGCGACCTTCCTTCCTAAGACCATTGCTGGGGTTGGGGATTCCAGAGAGAAGATGGGGGTGCATTTCTTCAAAAAGTCTTTGCCTTCGATGGGGGAAAACAGGACAGGGTGGAGGGAGCATTAAATTATTTTTCCTGATTTTAAAAGAAATAACATGTTCATTGTAGAACATGTGGATAGAATTGAAAATTGCCTATACACTCTTATTCCTTGGTGTTATTAGCCTTTGACTAGAAAATACTCAGGTCTTGGTCACAAAGCCTCAAGCCTCTCCCTGTGTGATAACAAAGCCTCCGGCCCACCTCAAAGTGCCTTCATCTGTTACTTTGGTGCAGACTCCTGGTGCTCTCACCTCTGTTTTTAGGACTCTTGCTTCAGGTCCCAACTGTCCACGCCTGTTGGTCACATTGTGCTTGGAAGGCTTTCACCGCCACCACTTAGGAGAAACGGTTCTCTGTGCCAGGGGCACCATCAAGAAATTGACGGTTCCATCCGTAGGTGCGCCTTGTTTCAACTCAGAGCCACGCGTGTGGCCATCTGGGCCTCCAGGAAGCTCAGCTTGGTGCAGAATCACTTCTAGTCTCAGTGAGGGCCTCTGTCACCCCTTGGCTACCCCGTCCCCCTGCCCACTATCCCCTAACCCAGGGCGTAACCCAGACCGAGGAACTGATGACTGCCTTCTTCATTGTTGTCCTTTCCTGGAGTTGCAACCATTTCCTCCCCCCAAGCAATCTCTCCCCAGAATGCTGCCCTCTCCGGTCTTGTGCATTTACTCTTTCCAGATTTTCAGCCTCAGATTTTCCAAACTTCTCCACTTGAGCAGTTTTCTCTTTACCCATGCGTAATTTCAAAGACACACTATAGCCTTTCTTTTTCTCCAAAGGACCTGTCTGCCCTCATAGGTGAATTCAAATGGGAATTCAAGTTCAAATTTCCACCTCTTGTTAAACAGAAAGTACTTGAAACAGAAATTACACTTTTTTTCTTGACTTCTATTCTTCTTTTCTATCCTAGGACAAATTTTTATTCATGACTGAAGCACCAAGTTCTATACTATATGCTGGCTTGTTCTTCAGCGATTTCTGTGAAATAGAGAAACAATCATGGAAAAAATACAAGCTAATTTTTAGTCTTCCCTAGCGATCTTATGGAGTCTCTCTTTTTAAGTCCCAGCACATGTTTGATAGTATATAAGTACATATTGGCTAAATATATAGATAGATATAGATATAGATATAGAAGTGATTATACTATGAATACAAATCTTAATTATCCTTTTCTTCCATAAAATTATTCTAGAATTTCCCTAGACCGTAACTAATCTGCAAATTTTTCTTTTATCATTCCATAGCATTTTAAATACAGATGTACCATAACTTACTTAATCGCTTCCCTATCATCAGACATTTCGGCAATTTTTATACCGCAGTGGATTCCCTGGACATAAATACGCCTGCATTTCCACTCGTTTTCTTTGGATGTATTTCTGAAAGTGGAATTACTAGGTTAGAGGATTTAGAACAGTGCTCAGTGCCTAGTAAATATTCAGTAAATATTTCTTGAGTGATTTGAATGAAGATCTTGATACTTTCTGAACTGTCCTTCAGGAAGACTGTACTTCTGGGCATTTCCCTCTGATGCTACCATGGACGCCTTTAAGGGCCAAACTTAATTGCATCCCCTTTGATATTTAGTGTTATTTTTTAGTTTTTATTTTTATTTAGTTTTTATATTTAGTGTTGTTAATTTTATAGGTGAAAAGAGGGTCTTTTTAAAAAAATTATTTCTTTGAAGACTAGTGAGGTTTCCAGTGTTTCTATCTCCTTGTTTGATCCAATTCCCTCCCTGTCAGGTATCTCATTGTGTGTGTAGCTGTGCAAGTCTGTGCACAGGATGGTGAGCCAGGGCCACGACACATGCTTGCCTAAGTTCCTGGTCCCTTGGTGGATGGTGAATGGTGTCCCCTCCGCCAAAAAAAATATGCTTTTAATAGTTGTAGGAGAAAGACAAGTGACGGGAGAGTTCACTCTACCGAAAGTTAAAGTTATCCGATGACAGATGCTTGCTAGATGCTCACGAATCTCATTTCTTCTTCTTGAACACACCGGAAGCCTGCCTTCCCTAGCCTCACTTGAAATCAGGTAAGCATCCTAAGGACTCAGTTCTGGCCAATGAAACTTGGGCACGAGTGATGTTCATCTACTTTTGGCCTGGCCCTTAAAAGTGTGTCCAGTAAAACTTTGGCTTTCCACTTTCTCCTTCCGAAAAATATCAGAGTTCATATATTTAGCACACAGCGTTCCTGGATCCCAGAGTTTCTGCCAAAGAGAACTGTCTAAACTACATTTGATGCTGAGTGAGCAAGAAAAACCCTTTTATTGTATTAAGTCACTGAGACGTTGGGATTATCCAATATGGTAGCTGACGTTAATTACCTCATCTAGCACATACAGCTTAGGGCCCAAGGATGGATGAAAAAATCAAGAGGAACTAACTACTTGAAGGAAAGTTGTGCTCAAAACATTGAAGATTTCAGTAAGGCAGAAGGATAAGTTCTGAGGGAGTAACAGGCTTGGGGTATAGATGTGTATGTCAGAAAGCATCAAAATGCAATTTTGGGGAGTTAGAGTAACTTCAGGTTCTGGCCATAGAATTGAACGTTGGGGGAAAATGTGGTGAAGGTCCATGAAGGGTAAATTATCCAAATGGAATCGTGCAGGAACCATTTGTAAATAGATATCTTTTTATACTGCCTTAAACTTAACATGGATGTGCTTGCTCATCTTCGTGTGTGTGCCCTAGACCCAAAGTTATCTGTCCGAAGTCATAGCAGTTTGAATGGCTCCTGGGTGGCTCAGTTGGTTAAGTGTCTGCCTCTTGGTTTCAGCTCAGGTCACGATCTCACGGTTTGTGTCGGGTTTTGCGCTGACAGCTGTGGAGCCTCCTTGGGAGTCTCTGTCTCCCTCTCTCTGCTCCTCTCCAACCTCCCTCTCTCCCCCCAACTCTCTCTATCTACCAGTCTAATCTATGGAATTGACAGAGAAGTCCTTAACAACAATGTGATGCTCCATTACCATACAAAGATTACTACCTGAACAGTTTTTTATTCTGGTAGGTATTCATAAGTGTGCAAAATGCTATGATTTTTTTAAATGTTTATTTATTTAGAGAGAGAATTACTTACTAATTTAATGCGAACCCAACTTCTATATGATGTTGAATCCTTTGCGGAATGTGGCTGCATGAAATTTCATCATACCATAAGGCAGTCAATCATGCAGCCCAATTTGTTCAGCCATTCTCGTTTACATTTCTTGTCCCAGCTTAACTATTAATGGCAACCCATTTTCACATGCACAAAGTGTCCTGATGGTCAATCTGATAAATATTCAAAGACAACAATTTGATATGGCCTGAAGTTTGTTTTAATTGCTAAGCTAAGTAATTACTGAGTGCAGTTATGATGTTAATGAGGCTTGAACTTTTAATACTTTGAAATGTGCTTTAAGTTTTCGTCGTGGTATAATTTGCATGTGAATTATTTTTTAAAAACTGCGAGCCCATTGTACCTCTGGCAGTTATAGAACATTTATAGACCAGGCCACCAATCTTTGAATGACTCGATTTCCAATTAGCATGCCAAGTGTGGTTTTGTGTGTCTTACCTTACTTCCTGCTTTCTCCAGCAGCGGGACATCCACAGGGACTCATTCTGGAAACAGATCAAGAGAACAGAGGCACCAAATACCCTAAAAGGGGATGTGACTCCCTTTGGGAAAAACTTAATATTAGTGCTATTTTTTAAATTATTATTATTCCATTTTAGTCTTTCTTTTCGATTTTAATTAGTTCATTCCTGGAACTGTACATGAGGAAAAATATTTCTACTTATTGAGGGACTCAGACTCCCTTACTCCCACACAACCAGTCCCCAGAAGGACTTCATAAGTAGGCCACTGCTACATCAGCCTATAATCTGAGTTAGGAAAATTAGGCCGATGACTAAAATTGTTTGGCATTTTATTGATAAATATTTTTCTGGTGATGAAATGGATACATGTTTAATGTAGAAAAGGCAGACAATACAGAGAAGTATAAAAATGAAAAACGATTCAAATTTTAACACATTTTGTATATTTGACAAATACTCTTTTTGTATATTTTTCAACAGTTTATTTTTCTATATAAAAATACACTTTAAAAATGTTTTTGGAGTCATACTGCATTAACGTATTTTTATATAGCTTATTTTGCTCACCATCATATTCTACCAGTTGCACTCTTGGGAATTTATCCCAGAGAAATAAAAACTTATTTTCACACAGAGAAACTTGAGCATGGATGTTCACAGAAACTTTGTTCTTAATATTTGAAAACTCTAAACTGCCCAAACTTTTTATTTTATTTTATTTTATTTTATTTTATTTTATTTTATTTTATTTTATTATCTTTTTTTTTTTTTTGAGTTTATTTATTTTGAGAGAGAAAAAGAGAGAGAAAGAGAGAGGAGGGGCAGAGAGAGAGGGAGAGAAAGAGCCCCAAGCAGACTCAGGTCCTGTTAGTACCGAACCCCACACAGGGCTCAAACTCATGAACTGGTGAGACCGTGACCTGAGCTGAAATCAAGAGTCAAACGCATAACTGACTGAGCCACCCAGGTGACCCGTACCCAAATTTCTTGTAATAAATAAGTGGTCAAACAAACTTTCATCTATCCATGCCGTGGAATGAATACTGCTTAGCAATAATAAATAACTAATTACGGATATATGCAATAACTTTGATGAACATCAAGGAAATTATGCCGAGTGAAAAGAAGCCAATCTCAAAAGAATACATATTGCATGGTTCCAAGAAATCTAGGAAGATATACATGGTTTTTAGTTCCGGGAGGTGTGATAAATTGACACGGGTTGAGCCAAAGGATGCATTCTACCTTGTATAAATGTGCTTCAAATGCATTCTGAGTGTGGGTCACTTTTGCACCTTAAAAAATGAAGAAAAGAATAATTTAAAACTAGGTATTCAAACATGCAACCATTTCCTGCTTAACTCTTTTCCATTGTTTTAGTACTCTCCTTTTAGAAATTAGATATTCACTTATATTTTCTTGCAGGTTTTTACATTTTAGGTTTTGTTTTTAAAATCATTATCTCCTTAATCTATTTGTGAATTTTTTTAGCGTATGACATGAGATTTTTATCTAACTTTAAATCATAAGGAGGGCACTCGTTGGGATGAGCACTGGGTATTATATGTAAGTGATGAATCACTAAATTCTCCTGAAACCATTGTTACACTATAAATTAACTATCTTGGATTTTAATAAAATTTAAAAAATAAAAATAAAAATAGCTAACTGATGTTCTAGCTCCATTTGGTCTTTGTATTTATTTTGATGCCCCATTTAATATATATTGAGTTCTGGTACATACCAGAGTTTACCTTTGGCTGATCTGTTCAGTGTTTGACCTACATGGTTTTGATTATTGTGGTGGTGTGATTTCCCTATGTGGTATGAAAAATGCTTTGTGACACTTCGTTTCCGGAATCTTCTGCTTGGGTGGTATAGTCCACTGTCTTCTAGATTCACTTAGGATCCCTTTTATGTCACCAAAGGAGGTTTTAATTGGCACTGAATTAAAATTATTAATTAATTTGTGGAGGGTTGACTTATTTCTTATCTAGAATCTTGGAGTATCTGTAGGGTTTTTACAGACGACTTTTATGTCTTTTAGTTATGTTCAATAATTTTCTTTATTAGGGTACCGCATTTTATTATTAAGGCTGATCACCAGTATTTTATTCTTTGGGCTACAATTATCAATGATGAATGGGATTTATCTTCCATTTTCCTTTTTAACTGGTTATTACTAACATATTAAAATTGATTTTTACACTTTCATCTTGCATCCAATTATTTTGAAAGCTGTACATTTTTTTTGTTGTTGATAATTTCACTTTTTTGTCGCTTCATTTTGCTTTTCTCCCCAGTTCTTCATTTTCAGTAGACACACACAATTCCTAATGTAAGTGATGATGGCCGGTCTTGTTTCTGATTTGAGAGGGAATAAATGCATGTACTGTGCCACTATTGAGATGACTGCTGAATTTTAGTTTCATTATTTTTTTGTTTTTAATTGTTTTTAGTTTATTTATTTTGAGAGAGAGAGTGAGAGCGAGAAAGAGTGCACATGTGCAAGTAGGAGAGGAGCAGAGAGAGAGGAAGAGGGAGAATCCCAAGCAGGCTCCGTGCTGTCAGCATAGAGCCTGACGCTGGGCCCCATCCCATGAACTATGAAATCATGACCTGAACCAAGATCAAGAGTTGGACACTTAAGTGACTGAGACACCCAGGCTCCCCTGAATGTTAGTTTTTGATGCTCCTTATTAGGTATTTGATATCTATCTATCGATCTATCTATCTATCTATCTATCTATCTATCTATCTATCTATCATGTGTGTGAGTGTGTGTGTGTGTGTGTGTGTGTGTGTACATATATATATGTAGGTATGTATATCTAATCAAGAACTAGTATTGAGTTTTTGCAAATGCCTTTAAGGTCTGTTGACTTGATCATGCTGTTTTCCTTTTTTTATGCTATTTTCCTTTGTCAACATTAAAGATGTATGTTGATAATTTGTGATATATAGAGTTATTTATTTTGATGGTATTGAAATTTTATTTTTTAATCAACTTCATTGAATTGTAACGTAAGTACAATAAACTACATTCATTTAAATAAAAAACAGTTTGTTAAGATTTGACGCAAGTATATGTCAGTGAAAGCACAGCCACAATATACTATTTCCATCACTCTTACTAGGTTCTTTGTGCCTGTTGACAGCCCATTTCTCCTTTGCTCCTGGCCCCAGGCAACTGTTGACCCACTCTTGTCTCTGTAGATTAATTTAAGTTTTCTAGAATTTTATATAAATGGAATCATACCCAAGACACTCTTTTGTCCCTGGTTTCCATCACTTAGCATAATGAAAAAGCACTCCCGCGTGTTTGTGAAGCGTCACCTTTCTGTGGTGTCAGACTGGTTGGCATTTTAGATCCACACTTCTGGCATTTGCTTTACTGTGGAGCCCCAGAGAAATCACCCGTGGTCACTCATCATGTCCAGGGAGATCACCACGGCCATCAGCGGTCCCAAAGAACTTAAAAATAATTTCAGAATTAACTTAATTGTTTGGATGCACTCATTATTTAGGTTCTCTTATAAATGATGTTCTCATGTCAGAATTCAGTTTTATTCTGTTTCTGACTTTTGTCTTTATCTTGGAACCTTCTCCACACGTCTTAGATTAAAAGTTGTGTGGTTGCCTTGGTGCAATTGTATTTTTGATGACATTTCTGTGTATTTACAGTCTTATTTCATGTATTTTGATGCTTTCTTATAAGCTCTTAAAGGTCAATAAATATCAAGTCTTAAGTCATATCTATTTATCAGTTAGAGAAATTCCTTTATAATAGGACTTGTAGCCCACATTTCTATGTTGCTGTACTGATATTGCCATTTCTAACTTCATTTGTGCTTGAACGTAACTGTTTTGATAAGCATCTTAGTTTGTTGATTCTATGTAATTTCATTTAATTTTTTTCTTGCCGAATGCAGTTGAGATTTATTTTTAAGTCCAGTTAAGGAGAGTTTTTCTCCTAGCAATATAACAAAAAAACATTTATTTTCAGAACTTATTTTTCACTTATTTATACTGATCTACAGGATTATATTTATACTGATCTAAGGATCTTCCTTGTATATCCTGTTTTAAATGCTATTACTAGATGCTTTTACTTTTTTTTTTAAACCCTCAAAAAGATTTCTTTTGGCAAAATGTAAATGAATTAATTTTGACTTCTCCTCATGCATGTAAGTTAAAGAAGGTGTCCTTTTCTTACTTCCTGGTTTCTAGTAATTGCTAGTTTAAGTGAAGTTACAGGTAGATTTCACTTATTATTTTAATATCACATATCTTTTCTTTTAACAGTCATTTTGCACGTATATCCCCTGTCGCGCCATGATTAAAATTGATGCGTGAGTCCATATGCTTCCTACCAAGTCTTTTATACCAGTTTCATCCTTTTAAAAGAGTTCCTGAATGCTTCTATATCATGAATGCCTTCCTTTTCCTAAGCAGATAAAAACAGTTTAACATGATTCACCATTATTCTCATATGAAACCTACAAATCATTGTATTTTGTCTGGTTTGGGGGAGTGGAGTGGTCTGAGTTCAGCCTGAAAGATACTTTTCCTTTTCAAGAGGACCCTATCTTTCCTGCTTGGATGATTGCGTGATTATTTTCTTCAACTGAAATCTGCCAGGTTCTACCTAAATGTGTGTTTCCTGGTTTTCCCTTGGTACAAGTTCAGCTCTTTCAGTTTGCAGACTTTGCCCATGTTCTTTAAGCTAAGGACATTTTCTTCTCATGTAAATTATGATTTTAATTTCATTTTTTGGCTTTGTTTTCCTTCTGGGATTATGTGCATTTTCACATTCATGTAACATGTTAAATTTTATAATATTCTTCGTCAGTCTTATACTTTGTACCTTAAATATATTGGTCTGTATGCCAGAAATCCTTCTCATGTCTGTCCTCCATATTACTGATTTTCTTTTCAGTAACATTTGCTCTGTCTTGATATCTTTGTAGATTCCAATTCTATGACCCTATTTTCGGTGACCTTACGGTCTTTCCTCATTGGAGCTAACTCACTCCTCAATTCACTTGTCTTTTTCACGACTTGATTTTGTCTTACTTCTCTCTTATCAGAGTTGATAATTTAAACTTACTTTTTTGTGTGAAATATGGACAGTGCTTATACTAAGTACTTTTCCAAATTTGATACCTCTTCGACTTTATTAATTTTTAAAGGAGAAGAAGTCAACACAAGCTTGACAATAAATAGCGTGTCCTTAATACCTTAGCCCCTCTCATTATCCCTATTGGTTCTCGAATATATTCTTTGCCAAATATTGCCTTGAAATGCACCCCAGTGTTTCGGGACCAGCAAGCATTTATCTGGCACAAGTCTACTGAAGTCACCCAGGCTCTTTGCAGTATCTCTCCAGTTCTCTGACTGGGCAGCAGTCAGACAGAGCACGTTTTTCCCTGTGTATCTGTGATGATCGTTCTTCCCTTTCCAGTACATGCTCCTCAAAGGGCTCTTCATTTTCTCTTTATTTCTTCTATTCTCGTCTTGTTGTGTCATTGCAGCTGAGGCTACGGTACGTCTACACTTGGCTCCTATATCAGCACTTGATATTCTGCAAAGTCAAGTCCAAGGGCCTGAAGAGAGAAAGGCTAATAGGACTCAACTTAAGTTTGAAACTTGTCATTAGTGGATGTTATGGTGACATTTCAGATACTGTCTGTGTGATTCGTGCTATATTTTGTCTTTCTCTGCATCTGCATATGTCTTAGGTTTTTCAGACTGCTGTAACAAAAATACCATAGCTCTCGTGGCTTATGAACAACAGAAATTTACTTCTCATATTCTGGAAGCTGGGGAGGCTAAGATCAAGGTGCCAGAAGTTCGGTGTGTGGTTAAGGTCTCGCTTCCCAATTCATAGATGGCTGTTTTCTCACTGCTTCCTAAGTTGGCAGAAGGAAGAAAGGAGCCCTCTGGAGTCCCTCTGGAGTCTCTATCTTAAAGATCGAGTCCATTCGTGAGGACTCTATCCTCATGACCGAATTACCTCCTAATATCATCACATTGGGGGGATAGATTTTAACATGCAAATCTGGGGGAACGGAGAAACAGGTATATTCAGTCTAGGTCATTAAAAGTATGTAAATTGGACTTTAGATAAGGATGAATCAGAGCCTACTGTTCTGTTCCCAGGATAAGAGTGTTTGGAATTGGTAGCACTATCCAATGGTATGCATAGGCAAGTTAGCATCATACGATACAGCTTGTAAATGAAAAAAATCTGAGAAAGGAAGCAAAAGAATTCAAAATCACAAAGC
Source organism: Puma concolor (assembly GCF_028749965.1). Taxonomy (NCBI): domain Eukaryota; kingdom Metazoa; phylum Chordata; class Mammalia; order Carnivora; family Felidae; genus Puma; species Puma concolor. The sequence goes on along the minus strand of NC_141668.1, from coordinate 18,158,211 downwards.
AAGGAGTGTTCAAGGTTTGAATTCAAGACTAGAATTATAATTTGCAGTTGGAATGTTAGCTTATAGCACTTTTCTCTCTCAGGTGAACATAAACCTGACTGCTCATGTTACCTTGCTCCTGGTAAATGCGGGTATCTATTTCTTCTTGTATGCCCGGTGCCTTATATGTAATGCTCACGCTTAATTGATGTTTCCCACACACTTCTTAGTAGACAGAAGATAGGAAGATGTTCTTTATTGTGATTACAGGGGATTTACCTATGTACTCCTTAGCCGATGACTCTCCAGGTTAACCCAATGGTTTTTGATCATTTGAGAAGTTGTAGGAAAAAAGGTACTTGAATTTGGAGTGAGAGTGAGTCTGAGAAAGGATGTGAGGCAACTCAAGGCGGAAATGGAGAACAGGGTGAGGCACGGCAGGAATGCAAAAGTAGGAAGTTGAGATTGAAGGGTGCCACTGCTTTCTGTATTTGGGGGATCACAACAGATGGGATCCCTAAGAATGTTCTTAATGCCCTAAGTACCATGCCGCTTACAGTTCATTCATTCAACTAGTATTTATTGAATACCTTTTACATGCAAGCACTGTTCCAAGTGCTGGGAATATAACAGTGAACAAAGTAGGTAAAATCCTCCCCTCAAGAAGTGAATGTTTGAGGAAAGGGTGGAAGAAGGTCCAGGACATGTAATAAGTCCTGTCATATACTAGAAAGTATATGGGGATGACGATAACTGAGTCGGGGTAGCTGCAGTTCAGATGAACTGATTCCAGCCAGAGTGGATTGCCTCTATTATTTGAATGGCGTATTGAACAGCTAGGCTTCTCAAAGGCATGAACAACTAGACTTGTACCCTTACTCTTGCTCAATATTAAAATATTTATTTATATGACTATGATATGGCTTAAAACGGTTATTATTATTTAAAGTTATTTATTTACTTTGAGAGAGAGAGAGCGAGCATGAGCAAGCTGGAGAGGAGCAGAGAGAAGGAGAGAGAGAGAGAATCCCAAGCTGGCTCCACACTGAGAGCCCAGAGCCTGACATGAGGCTTGAACCCATGAACCATAAGATCAGGATCTGAGCCAAAATCTAGAGCCGGGATGCTTGACTGAGCCGCCCAGACGTCCCTAAAATAGTTTTAAAATAGACATATACACCTGGCACAAGTTAGGAGTTATTTAACTCTTTGCAAAATTTACCTAATTCAGCCCTAGCTCTGTGCCTGTATTTGAGTTTTTTTTTTTTTTAAACAATGTACTCTCAATATTTCCTTGCTTGTTTGAGGCTTATTCATGGCTCTGAGACCCCTAGGAATCCCTTCTCAATGTTAAAACTCCTACAGTTTTCCTTTAACTGAAAGTCTCTACAGGCTGTCCATTACTGCTACTCTCTATTCAGCTTGCTTAATCCGTATTTATCTGAATCATGGAAAGATTGCTTTATGCTCTATTTAGCTTCTCAAAGGCCAGAAAGGAGAGATTATCGCCACAGTAAGTACACTGGACACTATCCTGAATCCTCACTTAATTGTTCTTTTCTAATCACGAGGACAGCCTCTCTCTTTCCAGCAGGTATTTGTTCTTACTGATTAATTACTTCCATTCATTTAAAAACTAATTTCCTTAGAAACTCCTCTAGCTGACTTCTTAATTATGTTTTCCCCAAGCCTGGCCATTGTCAGAGGACTTACTCGGTATTAAAGAGATTATACTTCTATTCTCATGAATATTTGAATACTTTAAAACTGATCTTAATGGTGTTTAAGGCAGAGGTGACTGTTTGGGGCTCAGAAAGTGAATTGCAGGGTGGTGGAGGTGTGGCAGAAAAGACAGTTTAAAAGAACGTGGGGGAAATGAACAACACTGGAGGACTGGGGAACAAGTGAAGGTGAAACATGCAAAAAATGATCAAAGGTAAATAATCTATTAGGCGTAATTTAAGCACATTTTACATGTTGGCATCACAGTTTTTCCTGGGCACTCCCTACACCTCAGAATGTACTGAATTTCTGTAGCTGAACATTCAATGAGTAGTGAAGAGTTTCAGCGAGTTAAAATTGTATTTAGATCTCTCTCTGTCTCTGTCTCTGTCTGAGCGTCCTTCCCATAAACTGCCCTGTGAACAGGGAACTATACCTCACCATCATAGCATGTGTGTGATTAAGCACCCCAGAGGCCCGAGTTCCTCAGTGAAGTGCTCCTATGGCATCTATTTCTGTAATAATGTCGTGTTAAAGTTTACCTGTGAAATTCTCAAAGGAAGGGCAAATAAATCAGAAGGAATTTTAGATGAGTGTTTTTTTTTTGTTTTTTTTTTTTGAGTATGGAATTAGGATGGTTAAACGGGAAGGATAAAACGGTAAGGAGATGGGTGTCCAACAAATGACCCCTTTGTGGATTTCCTTGATTCCTTCTGAGAAAGTCAGGGTTAACCAAAGGCTCTTTCTTCTAAGACACTGTGGGCAGTTTGTGTGCACAGACGGGTGGAATTTATTAACTTGAAGATAATAGAGGGTCTTTTAGGAGTGTATAATGTACTGATTACTAAACCAAGGAATATTTCAGGGATGTCTGGAAAGTTTGTTTTTTGCAAGTAAACTTGCATTGTATGCATTGATGAGGTGCAGCTATACTTAAAGATAGAAGATTAGCTATAAGACTAACTAGGTACACCTTAATAGCAAGTGATTATTCTATGTTCATTTCTACCCCACGCTAGTCCATTGCATCCCAGCAGAGAAACGGGAATTCAGGGCCTCCCAAATATCCCTGTGGCATGTGCTGTAGAACCTTTTTGGCTAATCATTGGCAGAGTTTGGCATCAAGCCAGCTTTCGATTTGGGGCAAGTATGATTGACAATTTGGCCTTCTGTGCTCTTGGACATGATCATCCCAGCACCCACTCTTCTGTTAGAAGATGAGGAGTATGGGGACCCTCAGAAAATACAGGTGTGAAGAGTCAACCTAATTCTTCTGACCCCTTCATCTTACACTGCCTTCTAGATTCTCAAAGACATATACACTTTTTTCTCCAAGTTAAAACACCTAAGTGCAGTTTTATTAGCATCAGTTTACTGTAGAGTTCTAAGAGAGGTGGTTTTAAAATGTGTTCACAAATTCCTGGATACCCCCGGCTTCAAAAGGCAGAGTTTAATTCACCTGTCCTCGATGATGGGCCAGACTTAGGGACTCACTTCCAATGAATAGAATGTGACAAACATCATGCTATGTGACCCGCAGAGCTAAGGTCACAAAAAGGATACAGCTCCCATGGGTAAGTCAGCTCCCATGCGGTGAGAAAGCCCAAGCGGCCCTGCGGGGAGGGGGCCCACATGGAGAAGAATTCAGACGTTCTAAAGGCCAGCACGGACAGGCTATGAGAGTGAGCCGCGCTGGGAGCCAGCCCTCAAGCCTCGGTCGAACCTTCGGATGACTGCAATCCCACTGGCGTCTGACTGCAACTTTAGCATAGGTATTAAGCTGGAACCATCCAGTCGAGCTGCTCCTGAATTCCTAGCCTGCGGAAATTGTGAAAGGTAATATGGGATTCGTGCTGTTTTAAGCGACTAGGTGTTGGGGGTGATGTTTTATGCCGCAATAGCTAACCAATACAGATGTTGGTAATGGACTGCCGCCATGAGAAAATCATAAGTAGGTGAGCCTGGCATTTGGACAGGGTGGTAGGCAGATCCTGGGAAGACTTTGAGGAGGTGTGAGGGAAGCCAAGCTGCCTCCTGGAAGAGACTGTTATACAAATGTGAATGCCTTCAAGAAGGCTTTTGATGATGGCTTTAAGGAAAGCGAGGGAAACTGTTTTTGGAAACTGAAAGGAAAGGGAATTCTTGTCCAGTAATGGCAGGGAGTTCAGTAACCTAGCACCGGTGATAATACAGAAAATGCACCATAATGAATTGGGTTATTGACTGAAGGAGAACTCCGGGAAAAGTGTTGGAGATGCCTCCTGGTTTCTTCCTGTGGCTTCCAACAAAAAGCAAGAGGGGAGAGACAAGCCAAGGAAAGATTGTCCTAGGCAAAGGAACTGGGACCTGGTGGGTTTGAAAATTCCTAGCCTCTTCAGATGGCAAACAGTGCTACAGTGAAGGAACAGGCTTTGGGGCAAAGGTAAAATCCAGGGTACTCTGAGAAAAACACAATGTAAAGGTAAATCTGGGAGTGTCACTACTGAGTTCTTTGTGAAGAAGTCAGAGAACCGTTTGGTGATACAAAAGGCCCTCCAATGAATTTAAGGGCAGGCAGCTTCCTGGGGGACCCTGAACCAGAAACACTTAGCCAAGTCACTCCTGAATCTCCAACCTACGGAAATCATGGGAAATAGTAAATATTTACTGCTCCTTTAAGACATTAAGTTTTGGTATAATTTGCTGTGCAGTGATGCATACCTAATACCGTTACCACTGACATTTAATTATAAAATCAATGGCATGGCTGGTCTGATGGAAGATTGAAATGAAGTGGATTTCCTGATTTTCACACATGGAAATGCTGGGGACATACACTGGAATTACTTGGAACAAATCCCCACATAACCGAGAAAAGGGGCATCTAGTAGACACCTAGAGAGAAATCAAAGTCCTGTTGGTCACAGGGTGAACTGAATGCACTACCGTGTCCCCTTGAGGTTCCTTATTAGATGTAGGGCCATGTCCTGCAGGGACAGAAGCATGAGGCAAATCCGCTTTGATAAAGCCAAGAGCCTGTATGTGGGCTCTCTCTTCAGAAACTGTCGACCTCTCCTGGCCAGCAAGGAGAGGCAACACACTTGTTGGTTATTTAAAGCTTCTCATCTACTGATTATTGTCCCTGCTTTCTTCCTCTTTTTTTAAAGTTGATTTATTTATTTGGAGAGAGACAGAGCGTGAGTTGGGGAGGGGCGGAGAGAGGGAAACAGAATCCCAAGCAGGCGCCATGCTCCCAGCGCAGAGCCCGATGCAGGGTTCGAACCCAGGAAACCATGAGATCATGACCTGAGCTGAAACCAAGAGTTGGACGCTCAACCAACTGAGCCACCCAGTCCCTTCTTTCTTAAGGGAAATTTCTTCGAAAACAAAGCAGAGGAGGTGCATGTAAGGAATAACGGAGCTAGAACACCTTGTTTTCTACAGTCGGCACAAGTATGGCCAGGCTCACTCTCCTACTGCCTGTCTTCTATCTATCTTTTGATCTACTGATCAATCATATTTATACACTCTAGTATGCAGGGATGGGATGATTCTCAAGCCAATATGTATTACTTGTTTAATTAAATTGGAAAATGGAAGTCATCTCTTCGTGGAAAGTAAGTTTGATTTGGCTGGTGCTTTTGACAATGAGGCAGGACTGGAACTGGATTGAAGCAAATTAAGGTGCCTGGGGTACAAAATGTAAGGAAGCATCAAAAGCGCAGGGCACAAAAGGAAAAAGACAAGCAAGTGGGACCACATCAAACTGCAGTTTCTGCACCGCAAAGGAAACAACCAGCAAAATGAAAAGGCATCCCACAGAATGGCAGAAAATAGTTACAAACCATCTATTTAATAAGGATGTCGTATTCATAATATAAAAGGAACTCATACAACTCAGTAGGAAAAAAAAAAACCCAATTAACCTGGTTTAAAAATGGGCAAAGGAACTGAATAGACGGTTTTCCAAGGAAGGCGTACAGATGGCCAACAGGTATATGAAAAGATGCTCAACATCACTCAACATTCAGAGAAATGCAAATCAAAACCATAATGAAATATTATCTGCCTTAAGATGTTAGGGTGGCTATTATCAAAAAGTCAAAAGATAACAACTGTTGGCAAGGATGTAGAGAAACGGAACCCTTATACACTGTTGGTAGGGATGTGAATGGGTATAGCCATTACTGAAAACAGTATGGAGGTGCTTCAGAAAATTCAAAATATAACTATTATAGGGTCTATTTTTTTTTTTAAATTTTTTTTTCAACATTTATTTTTGGGACAGAGAGAGACAGAGCATGAACGGGCGAGGGGCAGAGAGAGAGGGAGACACAGAATCGGAAACAGGCTCCAGGCTCTGAGCCATCAGCCCGGAGCCCGACGCGGGGCTCGAACTCACGGACCGCGAGATCGTGACCTGGCTGAAGTCGGACACTCAACCGACTGCGCCACCCAGGCGCCCCTATTATAGGGTCTATTAATCCCACTTCGGGGTATATGTTCAAAAGAAATAAAATCACTATCTCAAAGTGCAAAAAGATATCTGTACTCTCATGTTCATTTCAGGATTATTCACAATAGTCAAGATTTGGAAACAACTAAGTGCCCATCAACAGACAAATAGATAAAGACAATGTGATACACACACACACACACACACACACACACACACGCACACACAATATGAATGGACTATTAATCAGCCTAAAAAAGGAAGGAAATTCTGCCATTCGTGATGACACGGATGAACCTGGAGAAAATTATGTTAAGTGCAATACTCAGACACAGAAAGACAAACACTCCATGATGTCACATAGATATGGAATCTAAAAAGGTTGAACTCATAGTAATATGAGAGTAGAATTATGGTCACCAGAGGGGAAGTGGGGGAAAAGAGGAGATACTGAGCAAAGGGTAGAAACTTGCAGTTTTGAGTTAAATAACTCTAGAGACCTAATGTACAGCATGGTGCCTGTAGTTAATAATAATGTATTCTATACTTGAAATGTGTTAAGAGAGTAGATTTCCAGTGCGCGCGCGCACACACACACACACACACACACACACACACACACACACACACAGATGGGTAACTATGTGAGGTGATGGCTATTTTAATTAGTTTGATTTTTGTCACTATTTCATAATGTGTACATATATCAAAACATCACGTTATACACCTCAAATATATACAGTTTTTATTTGCCAGTCATACTCCAATAAAGCTGGAGAAAAATACTCCCATTAAGACTGATTTCAAAATACCAGCATGATGTTACTGAACACAGGGTGGGAATGAAATACACACATTAGGCTGTGGCTGGCCGGTGTAAGCCAACTTTTGCATGACACTCATTCTTTTCCCAAAGTGGTATGTCTGTCCAATTTTGTCAACAACTCAGGTTTGTTTATATGTGCCGGAAACCTGACGGTGATTTAGAGCTCTTCCTCTAAGATTCTTGATTTTGCTGCTGTTGTAATCATGTATGGTCAGCTCTATCCCTCTGTCTAGAAGACTCTAGTAATATAACTTCTGAGACTATTTATATAGAAATTAGAACAATAGTAACTACCTTTACTACCTCATGATGAATTGAATATAAAATGATTTACAAATAATGATTAATTGCTGATATCCCATTATTCTCTTTTTTCCTTTGACATAATACTTCTAACCCATAGCCTTAGGTCTTTAAACTTAGTAAAAGTCATATTCGGAGATAATTTGAAGTTAATGATATTTACCTGATGAAGACAGTTCGCCTTTGGTTAGCTGGTAAATCCTTCTTCTAAAAATGGCAGGGTTGCAGTAAATTAACCATGCCCTAACCTTTAGCTTTGTGGCTGAATGCTTTAGTTACGTTCTTTCCAAATCAGTGGAGCCCACTGGCCCACTGACAAATGAAAACAACAACGAGAGCTGTATTTTGTGTTTTCTTCTTACCTATTGGAACATTTGTCAAGACTGACTCCAATTCCTTTTTACTTAGGCATCAACATGAATGTGTGTGTGTGTGTGTGCGCGCGCGCCCGTGCGCACAAGCATGTGAGCGCGTGCTTGAATTTATGTGTTTGAGGTGTGGATGGCGTTTTAGAGAGGAATATATGATACAAAAATAAACTTCACCGAGAAAAATCCCAATATTTCTAGAAGCTACTTCTTTCTTTTGTGCCATGCATAATGGAAATATTTAGGCCTATCTCATTTATCTTGTTTACCCAATGTTTTGTTTGTTTGTTTGTTTGTTTGTATGTTTGTTTGCAGTATTTGATGCTCTTTCTGAGTGGCTGCTTGACACACAGTTCTCTGTGGTTTCCTGGGCATTTTTCTCCCAATTCTCCTCTGACCTCTTCATTTTATCCTTATCAAGTACTTCAATGGGCTCCATTGTTTAGGCCAAGAATTAGTAGTTCTCCATTTTTCTCCTCATACCTCGTGAGCAACAGTTAGGGACAGTAAGTGGGTAAGGGGATCGGGAAAAACAGGGTGGGGTTCCATGAGCCTAAGATGGTGGAACCATGTGTGTTTGCGAATTGTGTGCACAACAGGAAGGAGAAGAGCAGGTCAAGTAGAGCATCCAAGAAATTCCAGTATTACTGAGTAAGAATGGTTTTACCAAATTCTCATCCCAGTCTTTACTAGGGTTGAGCTTTAGGCTTCTTTAACTGTTATCTAACTTGTTTTTTCTTTTCAAGTTTATTATTATTATTATTTTTTGAGAGAGAGAGAAAGCATGAGTGGAGGAGGGGCAGAGAGAGAGAGAGAGAGAGAGAGAGAGAGAGAGAGAGAGAATTCCAAGCAGGCTCCTCAGTGTCAGCACAGAGCCCGATGTGGGGCTCAAACTCATGAACTGTGAGATCATGACCTGGGCCGAAATCAGATGCTTAAGAAACTGAGCCACCAGGCGCCCCCCTTTTTTTTCTCTTTTTAATGACTAGTACATGCAGAATAGAATGACCATGTGTTTGATTTGTTTGGAGGGAGAGGAAGGATTTGGGTAAAGGAGAGTGTGAGAGAGAGGAATTGTGAATATTTATTGTGTTATATAATCCATCTTCTCTTTTTACTTACTCCTCTCTTCTATTTCTTCTTCTTGCAGAGAGCTGGGTCAGCGTTTTTGTTTCCTTTTTCCCCTTAATGAAGTGGGAATCCGTGAAACTTCAAATCAATCTTGTGTTTCCAGGGAGGGTGCAAGCAGTTGAGAAACGTGCTCTTCTTCCTAGGTAGCTTGTGTTAACACTATTCAGAAAGTCATTTGGAAAAAAAGTGTGTGTGGAGAACATTTTTCTAACATACATCATCAATTGACTCAAAGTTTTGGCTGCTTAAAAATTGTATAACATCATACTCTTCTCCCTGGAACTGTAGTTTTGGTGTTTTACTTTGTTTTGTCTGTTTTCAATGTTCATTTGTATGCTTAGTGTGGTCCAGAATGTATAAAGTCGTAGCAGGTAAATTTCCTTGTCTGCATTTTGACCTTGCTTTTTCAATCCGCAGTCTCTCAGAGGAAAATTTCTTCATTTCTTAATTCCTATCAGTTTCCTGTCTCCCTCTCAGATGCATCCTCAAGACTTAGAGATTTCATGTGTATTATTCTCATTTTTAAAGTTATCATCTCATGTTCAGTCCCCAAGTACCACCCTCTCACCTTCCCCTATGACTGCAGGTAGTTCAGAATCCTCTTAATTTACCGGCAGGTTTTCATTCGGTAAACATGTTGAATGCCTTTCTTATGCTAGCCACCTTGCTAGGTGCTTAGAATACAAAGATGTATAAGTCATGGTCTCTGTCCTCAAAAGGACCTCATCATCCAGTAGGGAGACAGGCAGGAAAACAGGAAATTACATTACAGAATGATAAGTACTGTTGGAAAGGAAAGCACCAGGGACAGTGATCCAAGGAAGAGAAATTAATTCTGCCTGTGGAGTAGGGAGAGCTTCACAGGAAGGCAGTGCTTGAATTATTCCTTGAGTGATGGCTAGATGAGTAATCTTTGTTGAAGAATTTTGTTCTAATTAATATGCAGACACAGAAAAGGATAACGAAACTCCCCTCTCTCCCCTTCAGTTGGAGAACATTACAAATAATCCTGAGTTAGAGCATAACGTATGGTCTGATACAGTTCCTCTAGAGAACTAGACCTAAAGTTATGTCAACTTGTTAATCCTAATTGAAGCTAACTCTTGAGCTATACCTCCTCTCCACATTTGGGTTTTCTTCTCTCAACCATCATTCTCTTAATGCTTTTTTTTTAAGGGTTGTTGTGGGAGGCAGAATAATGGCCTCCCAAAGATGTCCACATCCTGATACCCAGATCCTGTGAATATGTTACCTTGCATTGGAAAAGGGGGTTATAAGGGCACCTTGTTGGCTTAGTTGGTTAAGCCTCTGACTCTTGAGTTCAGCTCAGGTCATGACCTCACAGTTGTGGGATCAAGCCCTGCATTGGGCTCCGTGCTGAGCATGGAACCTGCTTAAGAATCTCTCCCCGCCCGCCCCCCCCCCCCAGCCTCTAAAAAAACAGTGGTGGTGGTGGGAATTATAGTGGCAGATGGAATTAAGACTGCTAATTATCTGATCCTAAGGTAAGGGCATTGTCTTGAACCACCTAGATGGCCCAGCATAATTACAAGGGTTCTGAAACTAGAAGAGGGAGGCTGAAGTCTGTCAGAGTGATATGATGGGACAGATAATTGGTTGTTGCTGGCCTTGAAGATGGAGGAAAGGACCACAAGCCAAGGAATGCCAGTGGCTTCTAGAAGCTGGAAAGGACAAGGAAATAAGTTCTATGGCGGAATCTGCAGAAACAATGCAGATGTCCAACACCTTGATTTCAGCTCAGTGAGATCAGGTTTGGCCTTCTGACCTCCAGGCATGAAAGACAATAAATGTGTGTTGTTTTAGGCCATCCGTGTTGTGGTAGTTTGTTACAGCAGCAATAGGAAGCTGTTAAAGTCTGTCTTAATTACTCTTGTATTATACAGTGTTCACACTCCATTCCTATGATTTCACAGAGCTTCTCTACTTCTCCATAGCCTTGACCATCCCATCAGGACATTGGTCTATTTATCCAGCTCTCCAGATTCATTTGTTAGTTAAGGAATTGCTGTCTAAGTGCTATTTAGTGCTCTTTCAACACAAAGCAATATTGAATATTCCGCATTTATATTTTTTCATATTTATTTCCAAGTTTGACATGAGACCCCAATTTCCAATTATGCTATGCCTCAGTTCTTGCCTGTCTCCCTGCCTGCTCAAACAGGCTAACCTTTCTTCCCCACCCAAATCGTATTCTTCTTAAAAAGGCTGTATTAGCCCAAACATACAGTGGTGCATGGGAAGCATTTGTTGACAGAACTGGGTGATTAGCTCAGGGTCCAAACTTACTCCTATTATACTGCAAAATGAAGAAGTGCCTTATAAGACAGTGGGGCAGGTCGGGGGAGCGGGGGCAAGGGCAGGCATTGGTTGAATACAGACACAGTTTGGAACTAAATAAAAGGACGTGGTTATCTGTTTTGGTGCATGTCCAGACTATTGTTCTTCCAGGCAGTCTCCATCCTCCTCTCATCAGTGCCTATCGTATTGCAGTCTACCAAGCCATGGTGATAGGCATGTGCTCATGAGGAGGTATAAAGCCCTGAGAAATGCCACTAGGAGACAAGTTGGGTAAACATTCCAATGACAGGAAGTTGAAGGAGAAAAAAAGTTCTTGGGGACATTTTTAGATCACAGACCTGGCCATTCTGGGATCTAAAAGCTCTTCATGGGAGTCGTTTGTGGATGAAACACAGTAGCTCATTGCTCTGAAAAGCTCTTAGAAGTAATGCATTCTCTCAAAATTGGATCTTCTCCACCCAAAGGAGCAAGTAACTTCAGGTTACAACTAAGCAGGAAATAACTTCCAGACATGTGCTGGTAAGAGAAACAGAATCGGAGTCAGAGTGGCCCTTTGGAGGTAACATTCATCAGCCTGTTGAACTTACCATCATCCTGTCTGTTCTGTTGCCACATCTAAGAGGGAATCTAAGGTCCAACTCCTCCTTCCCATCCTTATCTGGCAGTATCCTGTTCAGTTTCTTTGTTTCAGTATTTGAATTCACCTAAGTTTCATCTTCTTACTTCCATTTTGGGAAAACATCTCATGTCCTAAGAAGTGATTTTAGGAGTGGGAACTACCTGGAGTTGGGTGTTAAAATATAAATATATAGTTCTAAGAATTTTTCTAAGGTATGGTTATGATGGTTCTTCAAAAGTCAGTTCATGTTTCAAAAGCATGAATAAAATATCATAAAAGGAAATAATTTCCTGGCTATGGTAGGAGTTGAGAACTCGTGGCTGGGGTAGATATGGGCAAGCTGTAACTAAAGAAGGAAGCCCAATGAGAAAATAATGGAAACTGAGAGGGTGAACTGGAAATCTGAGAGTAGAGAAAGTGTCCACCATCAGAGATCCACAGAGGGTTACCACAGACATTTTTAACATCGAGAAATAATCTCAATTTTAAGTAAATTTTATCAACAAGGGTGGAAAAAACAGCCAACACATCCCCTAGAATATTCTAAGTTCTACGCTGGAAGAAAAAGAAAGACAAGGAAGGAATTTACCCATCTTGGGAACTAAAGAGGGCTGAGCAGGCACTTGCTTGTCCTATTAGCGTGACTCTGGGTGGGTCAATCTCACAAAACCTCAAACCTAGGAAGGATATTGAATATTATAATGTGTAAGGCACTGGTCTACAAGATAAAATATTTAATCCCCATAACAATCTTATGAGGTAGATACTATCACCATCACCCACTTATTATAGGTGAGAATACTGAAGCACACCTACTTGCCAAAGGTGTCAATGCTTATGAGTAGTGAAACTGAGATTTGAACCCAGACCTCCAGGTGCCAAGGTCAGTCACTTTCATCACTATACCATACTACCTCGGGGGGAAGCTTTGGACAATGGGAGTGATGATGATTTGGTCTAAGAATGGACCGATAGGAAAAGACCGAACCAGCGTCTGTCACGGCAGCCGTGGGATGGGAGTTGAGGCTCAAATCTACTTTGACCACAGCAAGGTAATCATCACAACAAAGAATAAAGACGGCAATCAACATTTGCAACGTAGACCTCCACCAAATTTTCCAGGGGTTTTAACACTCTCCATGATGCAAGGTTAGTGGGTAGAGCTTGGGCAGGAGAGGAGAGGGGAGCTTGGAGCAGGATGTCGGAACCAGATGGTCTCAGAAATTGACCACGTGATCTGAACGCAGAAGGGAGGTCTGAGAACGAGAGCCACGACTGTGTCGTGAAAAGTCGTAGTTACTACCGTAAGTGACTTTGATTGCTTTGCAGCTTGTTAACAGTGGCAGCAACCGTGTGTGTGTTACAAGTGCTGTGAATCTTCACACCGCAGGTGATGTAGGGGCCGCCTAACTCCATAAGGCACCATTCTCCCGGAATATTCTTCTGCTGGAGTTGTGTGGCAGTGGCCCATCTGCCTGGCTTGTGTCCGTGGGGAGAAGGCTGTAGAGTTGGCAGAACAGGTGTTGCGCTTCTTGACTTTGGAAGATAGGTGTGCGTATAGTCCTTGTGCTCTGTATCTCTCAGAACTCTCTTTAGTTGATAAGGACTTTCCAATCAGCCTTTTTCATTATCTCCTGCCTGCTTTAACTTCGGACATATTCACATTCATCAGTCTTGTCTTATCGGAACAGCCAGCGGGGACCAGCGCCAGGCACAATGGAAGAGGCAAGATGCAGAGGCTTTAATTATATTCACACTCGAGGAGCCTCCAGACTTTGCGAGTTAAAAACGGCCAGTGACAGAGCTGCACACGTGACTCTGACACATTGATGAGGGGGCAGATTCATTCAGGGGATGCTCTTGGGGGTGCCCTTCAAGTGCTCTCTGGTAGCATCGTAGTCCTGGATTTCTAGAAAGACTTGCTCTAGCTTGGTTACTTTGCTTCGGGAGTAAGAAAGAATGCACACTTTCAGTGTGATGCAACAGACATCGTGGAGCTCCTTATCTGGCTTCTCTTGGAGGTGTTGGGAATGAGAGAGAAACAGACCCTGCTTTCGGTGATCCCCAAATGGAGCCAGGTTTGAAGAGCACTGTCCTAAAATGAGACTTTGGGAATTCACATGTAAGAGTTGGGAAGAAGGGATCCTCTTACGGTTTGGAGACTCTGTTATTATATTCCAAGATGGCTGGTAGGCAAAAGGAAAGAAGGGTGCTGTTGTGCAGTAGAGATCAGTGGCCCTATCTGGCCAGGTTCAAATACAGGGGCGTCATAGCATCTAACGTAGTAAAATCCAGGGAAGTAACATGAATAACAAGGCACGGAGTATTTGGCGAAGCAGATTTAAGGTAGTAATCTTTATAGGAGTTTTGGACCTGCATACGCAGGAAAATCTTGGGGGAGCTCAATTCTTAATGTATATTTAAGGAGAAGCCAGAAAACTGCATCTAAAAGGCAGAGGAAGTGCATACATTCATGCACCAGCCTTAAAATTATGGAAATTTGTGCCACCCTACAAACTCATTTAGGGTTTTTTTAATTGTTCATTTATGCTTTAACCAACCAATTACATGGAAATAGGCCATCCAAGACTCACAAATGCTCAACTGGTTCAATTGGACAGTAATAGTGATAATATTGGTTATATTCTATCAATTGCACACTTACATATGCCAGTACTTGACATATATTATTCTATTTAGTTGTCATAATAGTCCTATAAAATAGGTAATTGGGATGATGCCTGTTACTCAGATGAAGGCATGGGGCACAGAGAGGTTAAATACGTTGTCCAGGGCATCACATAGCATAAGAATGGGGATATCAGCACAGTAAGTCTGATTCTTAACTGTTCCCTATCCTACTCTCTCTACTGTGTGAGGGAGCCTCGGTGTAGTTGCAAAAAAACTGGTTCGGCAGTAATACAATGAAGATTCTATGCCTGATGGCCTGCTGTGTGATCTCGAGTTAGTCACTCAACCTCTCTGGACTTTAGTATTTTCTTCAAAGTGACCAGACATGAGATTCTCTATATCTACCTTATCTGTCTGTCTGTGTGTCTATCTATCTACGTTTTCTAGAAAAAAACACTCACTTTGCTTGTGTGTGTGCGTGTGAAATTGTCACAGGAAAAATAACTTCTGTTTTATCAGTAAATATCCTTCTTCCTCATCCTCCTAGTAGGATGGAAAACTTTTTGGAAGGTAGGTGAAGCCAGACCTGCTTTCTTTTTTTTTTTTAATACTAATCTGTATCCTACAGAGGGTGGCTCTCTGGCTCCCTGATCTTTTGTGATCTAGATGGGTCTTTTGAGCTTTTTGTCTGGAGCACGATGGTTCTGCAACAAGAAGATTAGTCTCTTCGGGAAATGAATCAGGCAGAGGAGGCAGTTCTGAATCTCCAACAGGTAGGTACGTGATGGGGAGTTCTGAAGCTTGTCTACTTCGACAGGAAATTGCCTAGGGGAAGTCTGAGGTGGAGGAAGAAATCCAGACAGGCTGGGATGAGGCAGACATTGAAGTTTGGAGTTGTTTAGATTGTTTTATATTGGTAGAACGTGGAAAAAAATTCAGTCCCAGAAGATGCACTCCACTTGCTATGTGATATTGATCATACTGAAGATAACGTAGCTGGGCACCAGAGGATACCCAGTTTGGCCTACCCTCTTGGAGAGTTCTTGAGTTTCTTTGACCCCGGTGTGCTCTCCAAGGCGAACAAGGCTTGTTAGGCAGGTGTGGGAATAAAGCTGAAATAGAACCATGGTTCTTGAGGACCTGTGACCAGTGATTCTCTCAGGAAGGTGGTGGGAGAATAGCGAAAGAGTGTTTTCCTGGGAGGCTAGACCGGGGGCTGGGGGAAAAGGCACTGGTAGCTGCCCTCCCTCCTTGTAGCTCCAGAGCCCGTGATCTTCATAGTCGCTGTCACTACCCTCGGTTGTGCTTCACCATCTCTCTCCTGGACCATTGCCACAGACTCCTGACTGTTCCATAGGCTCTCGGTGTCCTACCTCCCTGCCATGACCGGAGCCATCTCGCCAACTCCCCGTTGATCACTATCAACCCCTAGGGCTCTAGGATAAAATCTAAACTAGCCAGCCTAGTTTCGAAATCCCTTACAGTGTGACGTGGGTCTTCCCTGCCCCCCCAGAAGGGCTGGGTCTTGTCATAGTCCAGTCCACCATCTGGATCCGCTGCTGGTCTACCCGCAGGGAGCTGGGAAAGGCAAAGACAGGGAACCCACACCAGAAGTGAGACGGATCAAGCTCTTCTCCCTCTCCATTCTGCCTGTCCCTCATCCATACCCAAATGTGCGCGGCAGCTCTCACCTTCTTGAATCTTAAAGGAATTTAGTTCCTTTTAAAAAAAAAATATAATTTATTGTCAAGTTAGCTAACGTACAGTGTATACAGCGTGCTCTTGGTTTCAGGGGTAGATTTCTGTGATTTATCACTTACATACAACACCCAGTGCTCATCCCAACAAATGCCCTCCTCAGTGCCTGTCACCCATTTCCCCCTCTCCACCCCCCCACCATCAACCCTCAGTTTGTTCTCTGTTTTTAAAAGTCTCTTATGGGTTTGCTTCCCTCTCTGTTTGAAACTATTTTTTTCCCCTTCCCTTCCCCCATGGTCTTCTGTTAAGTGTCTCAAGTTCCACATATGAGTGAAAATATATGATATCTGTCTTTCTCTGACTGACTTATTTCACTTAGCATAATACCTGCCAGTTCCATCCACACTGTTGCAAATGGCAGGATTTCATTCTTTCTCATTGCCAAGTATTCTATTGTATACATAAACCACATCTTCTTTATCCGTTCATCTGTTGATGGACATTTGGGCTCTTTCCATGATTTGGCTGTTGCTGAAAGTGCTCCTATAAACATTGGGGTGCCTGTGCCCCTGTGAATCAGCACTCCTGTATTCTTTGGATAAATCCCTAGTAGTACTATTTCTGGGTCATAGGGTAGTTCTATTTTTAATTTTTTGAGGAACCTCCATGCTGTTTTCCAGAGCAGCTGTGCCAGTTTGCCTTCCCACCAACAGCGCGAGAGGGTTCCCATTTCTCCACATCCTCGCCAACATCGGTTGTTTCCTGAGTTGTTAATTTTAGTCACTCTGACCAGTGTGAGGTGGTGTCTCAGTGTGGTTTTGATTTGTATTTCCCTGATGATGAGTGATGTTGAGCATCTTTTCATGTGTCTGTTGGCCATCTGGATGTCTTCTTTGGAAAAGTGCCTATTCATGCCTTCTGCCCATTTCTTCACTGGATTATTTGTTTTTCGGGTATTGAGTTTGGTAAGTTCTTTATAGATTTTTGATACTAACCCTTCATCTGATATGTCATTTTCAAATATCTTTTCCCATTCCGTCGGTTGCCTTTTGTTGATTGTTTCCTTTGCAGTGAAGAAGCTTTTTATTTTGGTGAGGTCTCAATAGTTCATTTTTGCTTTTATTTCCCTTGCCTTCAGAGATGTGTCAAGTAAGAAGTTGCTGTGGCTGAGGTCAAAGAGTTTGTTGCCTGTTTTCTCCTTCAGGGTTTTGATGGTTTTCTGTCTCACACGTAGGTCTTTCATCCATTTTGAGTTTATATTTGTGTGTAGTGTCACAAAGTGGTCCAATTTTATTCTTCTGCATGTCACTGTCCAGTCTTACCAGCCCCATTGGCTAAAGAGACTGTCTTTTTTCCATTGGATACTTTCCTGCTTTGTCAAATATTAGTTGGCCATACATTTGTGTGTCCAATTCTGGGTTCTCTATTCAATTTCATTGGTTTATGTGTCTGTTTTTGTGCCAATACCATACTGTCTTGATGATTACAGCTTTGTAGTAGAGGAAGTATTTATTTCTTTAAAATTCACAACTCCTGGGGCGCCTGGGTGGCGCAGTCGGTTAAGCGTCCGACTTCAGCCAGGTCACGATCTCGCGGTCCATGAGTTCGAGCCCTGCGTCGGGCTCTGGGCTGATGGCTCAGAGCCTGGAGCCTGTTTCCGATTCTGTGTCTCCCTCTCTCTCTGCCCCTCCCCCATTCATGCTCTGTCTCTCTCTGTCCCAAAAATGAATAAACGTTGGGAAAAAAAAAAATTAAAATTCACAACTCCCGTAATGCTTTCTCAATCTATAGTCCATATGTCTTCCCAAGTCAAGAATATTTGATCAAATCTTTAAAAAAAATTTTTTTAATGTTTATTTTTGAGAGAGAGAGAGACAAGGGGGAGAGAGAGACAGAGAGACAGAGAGAGACAGAGTGCAAGCAGGAGAGGGGCAGAGAGAGAGGGAGATACAGAATCTGAAGCAGGCTCCAGGCTCCGAGCTGTGAGCACGGAGCCCTACATGGGGCTTGAACCCATGAACTGTGAGATCATGACCTGAGCCAAAGTTAGACACTTAACCAACCTAGCCACCCAGGCACCTCAAGATTTGATCAAATCTAGTTTAGTTTACATTTAAAAAGAAAAACAATAGAAACATTGAATATAATTTTTCAAACTATTACATATACTTCTCACTTCTAAAAGATAGTTTAAAACAATTCTTTCTCCTCCTTACTTATGAGTTACTGTTAGCGGGTAATACCAAATAGGCTTTCATGATAATCTAGCAAAAGCATTTATTGAACTTTTAACGTGGAGCTGGGATCAAGCTCAGATTCCACACTGTCTGCTTCACACATGGGTTCTTGTTTGCCTGTGTTGTTAGTCTGTTGGCCACTACCCCTGACCCCACCTGTAGGGGGATTTACAGGGGGGTCCGTGGAACTGAAGTCTCAGGGCCTCTCACTTGACTGGGTCATTCCAGGTCTCTGGGAAGAGCCTAGCAATGGGATACATAGCCATGTGTTTGTAAGGTTGGTAAAAGTGAGATGTTTTAATGGCAGTCAGGACCATTGTCTCTTTCCATTCTGACTTCCTTTCTGTTAAGCTTTCTTTGGTGTGGGGCAGTGCTGGAGTAGACCTTCTGGGCACTCAGCTTAGGGGACGTTGAAGGGAGCATACATTTGATGAGTTTAGTGGGATATGTTCATGGACCTCATAGTCACTCTGTTGTACAGTTAAGCTACTGTCTGTGCTCTCATAATATTCTTAAAGAGGACCCACAGAATTTATATAAGCTTCAAGTTTCCAACAACCTAATTCCTTAATCAGGTGTTTCTCAGTGTGGTCTTTGGATCATCTGTATCACTCTGTGTCTTGAAACGCAGCTTTCTGGCCTATACCCAAGCTCTACTGTGTCAGAATCTCTTGGGACAGGACTAGAGAAGGCACGCTTTACGAGGTCAGGGACTTTGGCTTCGAGTCATGTGTGTATGTGTACGTTTCCTTACTGCTGATTCCCCAAGACTGTCTTGGGGCAAAGTAGGTGCGTAACTCTCATTAAATTGAATTTTTATGCACGTAGAGACTTGAGGATCGCTGCCTCTGCCTATTTGCTATCTTCTCATATTTCAAGGCTTATAGATCAAGATTTTCCAATACGGTGCTGATGTTTCCAAGAATGTGAGGAATAGAAAAGTCCTCGAGACTATCAGTCAGTGGCTTTCAGATGGAAAGTGAGGAGGGATAACAGTTTCATGGAGTGATTTTTCGAGCTACATTTGCGACATCCCATATTCTACTGTTTTTCAGGGGCAAGTCTGAGGGCAGGTAATGTGTGAATCTTCTAGGCCGTGAAATGGATGGTGTGAATTGGGAAATTCTTCGTGGTGGTTCTGATCCTCCCTCCTCCAGTCATGAACATGGATTTAATTCAGTCTCTCTTTTAACAAACAGGGTCTCTGAAACATAGAGAAGTTGGGGTAAGGTTTTCTGTTTATCTGGGGAACAGAGTCAGGGCGGGGGCTTCATTCTTTAAAACTATAGTTTCTTCAATTAGTGTTCTTTCAATTAGCTTACAGGCAGGAAGTTTAGATGTGGCTTCCTTTAAAAAAATTTTTTTTTAATTCTCCAATATTTGGAGGGCACATACAGCTCTTACATTTGTTCCAAATTGTTTTGGGTTGCTTCTCGTAGTTTCTTGTGTATACATATGGTATTTTCTTATCTTTTAAATTTACAAAGAAGAGATAACCCATCTTTAAATTCTTTTATATTTCTGAAGGGAAGTAGCTAAATGATGAGCCAATATTAAGAGGGCAAAAATAATTAACGATTAATTTCTTAGCATCTTCAGATAATCCACTTGGTATGGCAAGATGCTTTTAGATACAGCATTTCAAGGGCAAATGAAATTCTTGTTAGAAATATTGTCCACAGGGGCGCCTGGGTGGCACAGTCGGTTAAGCATCCGACTTCAGCCAGGTCACGATCTCGCTGTCCGTGAGTTCGAGCCCCGCATCAGGCTCTGGGCTGATGGCTCGGAGCCTGGAGCCTGTTTCCGATTCTGTGTCTCCCTCTCTCTCTGCCCCTCCCCTGTTCATGCTCTGTCTCTCTCTGTCCCCAAAATAAATAAACGTTGAAAAAAAAAATTAAAAAAAAAATAAAATTAAAAAAAAAAAAAAAAAAAAGAAATATTGTCCACATTGTGAAATTCATGCCAGTTAAAGATGAATATGGCCTGGGGGGGGGCATAAGAAGGGTACAACATCAACATATGGAAGCCCAGAGAGGGTTAATTTGGGGGGTGGGTTTCAGTATAATGAAGTTGGGTGTTCTAACAGGGTCCCAGGGAATTCTAGGGTAGCTGGGTGACTCCAAAGTCAAGTCCTTTTGATAGATGACTTCAAGGAACTCTGCCTGTTGATAACTAGGGGCTACCCTACACTTGAGGGTAACAGGGAGGTTACCTGAGCAGGTTCAGGACAAAGGCAGACCAGAGGGATTTGAACATGAAACCTATATAATTCCTCTAAAACTTGGTTAATGTGTAATAAACTGTATGCCCTTATAGTTCCTCTTTCCTTTTATTTTCGTACAGTGTTTTGCTCATGATTTTCAGCCAGGTTTTTAGACTACTGCCAGACAAATGTAGTCAATTTAATTAGTTAGGCACATTAAAATGAAAATTATTTTTTAGGGGCTGTTAAAATTTGAAGGATGCTAACATTCTTCTAATGCACTTTAATTATTATTACAAATGTTGTTTAATTATTAGCTCTGTGCTAATTGTTAGTTTGGAGAATGATTTGCATGTTCAAAACCATAGGAAAAATCATTGTGGCTGCAGCTAAATCTTTTTATTTACTTGCATTTTCTCTCCTCACACGATTTCTCGGTTCCTTTTTTTGTAATTTACAATCACATAAAATTTGATTTGAAATAATCCAGTAAAATAGGGAGAATTTTTTTTTCTTTTTTGCTCCTGTTCTATCTATGTATCATTACCTTTACTTCTCTGTGCTTGGTCAAAGGACAGAGAAAAGGGGACATTATTATTTATTGCATCATGATATCCCTTGTGTTGCTATATTGTTATTTAATATTTTACACATTCACGTTTTATCTACACTTAGGCATTTCCTCATAAATTGTACTGTCGAATACATGAGGGCAGGGGCTATGTCCTGTTAATTCTACAGAATTAGAAGCTACATCAAGATCACCCAAGGTGCCCTTTAAAAAATTTAGAGTCTAGGGTCTCAGATCAGAGATTCTGATTTAGAAGCTGTAAGGAGAATCCCAAGAGTGTTGTTTTTTTTTTTTTAACGTTCATCCAGATAATTTTTATGGACAGTTAGATTTAAAAATTAATGGCTGACAGCATGGAACGCTGCCTTGCATTTAGTAAGTGCTCAAAATGTTTCTTCATTTTGAAGCCTGAATCACTTAGGATTGTGACATAACCTGGGTCCATCCTGCTTATTTCATTTTTTTCCTCTTTTTCTTGTGCTTCACCTGACAAAACTCAATTCCAATGTACTCTCTTTTGTTTTACTGTGCATAATCATAATCAAATGGCCAAGACTTTTCGTTGTCCTTTCAAAAGTACTTGACAAATCTGATGGTGCTTTTTAAAATTTGTATTAGTCCTTTGTGGGTGGGAGAAGATGACCCTGTTGACTATGTCGCCAGCTGGAAGGACTGGATATGGCTGAGAAGACTGATGTGTGACAAATGGCTGTTCCATATTACATACATTAAAACACTGCCCTTCAGATCTTGGCTGCTGCTATTTTCAGAGTCTTCTGGGGCTTTAAACATAATCTAAGTGATGTATTTGTTCCAGAAAGCCGCCTATCTCTGATTACTCTCTCTGCTGTTTGGCCTTCTGATTACTTCTCTTTACAGTGGCCCTTTTCCAGATCATCATAGAGCGGTCATCCATTCTCAATACATGGCCCGTCCCACGAAACTGTGACAGAAGGCCCTGCTGTTGTCAGCAGAATGAATGACTTGCTTCCACATTGAATAATCCAGTCTCACTCCCATATTTTTTGGGGGGTGACCCTGTCTTGCAATTTGAAATTCAATGAGCTCTGCCGTGACATTGAGGAAACTTTTCAGAAGCTTAACTTGTTGGGGCACTTGGGGTATTTAGGTTCCTTTGGCTGGACAGCAGGGTGTTCCTGCTTGTACTTCGTGGGTCAGGAGTAGAGTCCCTGGTGGTCAGAAGAACAAATCAAGGAATGAAAGAACAAGCTGATGTGGGATAAGGGAGCAAAATCACAGAGAGGAGAGAGGAGTGCATGAGGTAGGGAGGTTTAAAAAGTGGTGACAACATGGAGGAACCGAGAGGGTTTCACTTCATAGGTTTGGCCATCATGGGATAATTCACTAAGATAGCTTCAAACATTATGCTTGAAACGTGATGATAGCACTCAGGTCTGCTGGCCTCCTGCACATTTGCACTGTGGCTCTCGGCACACCATTCCGTATGCCTATTCACATCCCTTGCAATGTTCATAGCAGATTATGTCCTCTAAGACACCTGTCTCTCTCCCTTGATTAGTCAAATGCAGGGGTTTTTAATACGTGGCTTGTGGATTCATGAGTTTGGCATTGATCCACGGAGCCCCGAGTACTTGTTTCTAAAATTTGTACCTTAGGTGCATTTTTCTCCTTGAGGGAGAAGTCCAGGAATTTCTCAGATTTTCAAAGGGATCATGGGTCACAATATTCATTTTTCTTTTAAATACAACTTTAGATTAGCTAATAGTGGACCCCAGCCATAAAAACCTATCACTGTGTAGAATATTTTCTGGATAACAGTGAACAGAGCTCTATGAGTTGGCCTGGTGACTGAAGCTGGTCCCCAGCCTGCTGCTTCTCCCTCTACTTACCATGAGTTAATTGTTTGGTCAGTCCCCAGCGTCACCTTCTGTCTGTTGTCTTCCCAAAGCAGTCTGAAACCCTTGGATATAATCTTCTGCTTTTCTGCTGACCAAAATACCAATAACTTGAAAAAAAAAATTTTTTTTTTTTTTTAATGTCTATCTTTGAGAAAGAGAGACAGAGTGCGAGTGGGGAAGGGGCAGACAGAGAGGGAGACACAGAATCTGAAGCAGGCTCCAGGCTCTGAGTTGTCTGCACAGAGCCCCATGCGGGGCTCACACCCAGGAGCTGTGAGATCCTGACCTGAGCTGAAGTCGGACGCTTAACTGACTGAGCCACCCAGGCGCCCTGAAAAATTTTTTTTTAAACATGGACAGCTGATATCAGACATTCTCTTCAAGTCTGAATTCCAGGTTAAGTCACTTGTATTCAGGGCTTCTCACCTGCCAGTTGGCAAATGTATTTGCATTTACATTCTTAACCTTTTTAAAAAGTCTGTTGCGTTAGTTGATTTGCAGACCATTTTTGTAACTACTTGGATACAAATGTTTTTCTGGGGTCAGGTTTAAGAACACAGTTTTTGGTGGGTGCTCACCTCTAGATGATCACGGTTTTCATTAGGACTTTTGATAATGTTTGTAGTTTCCTGCCTGGAAGGGTTTTACTGAGGACAGGAAGCATATTCTGACACTGCTTTCCGGTCCCCTGATAGCTTCTTGAGCATAGCTACATAATCTCTCTCCTGTGCTAATTTATCAGTCTGTGACAGAAGCAGGATTTCCATCAGTCTGGCAAGAAACTTCTGAGCTGGTAGGTCACTGGTTCTGAGTATATTCACCAAGGGGTGATGCTCTCCATTCTCTATTGACTTAATTATCATTACTATTATTAGTTTGCAAACCAATTTTAAAATCTCTGTGGAACATTTCATTGTTGGAGTAAATTATTTTTTTTCTTCTTTTTTTAATGTTCATTTTTGAGAGAGAGAGAGAGAGAGAGAGAGCGTGAGTGGGTAAGGGGCAGAGAGAGGGAGACACAGAATCCGAAGCAGGCTCCAGGTTCTGAGCTGTCGGCACAGAGCCCGATGCAAGGCTCGAACCCACGAACCGTGAGATCATGACCTGAGCCGAAGCTGGACGCTCAACCGACTGAGCCACCTAGGCGCCCCAAGTTATTTTTTTAAGTGTCCCCAGCCCCTGATTAATTTACCCATTTCCTATTTCATATCTTAACCCACTTCAGTTATTATTCACATTTGCCCGATGGTAACCGTTTTCTCCCTTCACATAGCAGAGAATAGCGATATGGATTTGCACTTACATCTATATCTGGCTCTTAGCAAATATCCATACACCCAGAGTAATAAGTAATTCTCTTGTGACCCCCAAATCCTTCTCTTTATGCTTATCCGTGCATGGATCAGGGTAGCATCAGCGTAGGGCCTGAGAATTATCTGGGAGGGAGGCTCTGACAGAGATAGTGAGGTCTCGATAAGTCAGAAGCCCACATACTAGGGCAGCACAGCAGGTTTAGGACCTTAGCAAGGACATGGGGGAGCACAGAATAAAAAAAAGCCAGAGGCGTCCAGCCCATCGGAGTCTGCGGGAGCAGCCCCAGGAATGCCGGAGCCTGGGAAACACGTACACAGACAAGTTGAGTGACAAAGGCCGGAACACTGGCTCAGAGGGTCAGATAGAAGAAGTCAGTGCCCAGACTCCATGCCTGGATGGAGTTAGAAAATACACAGCAAAAAGAAAAAAAAAAAAAAAAACAACCAAAGACTTTGCTAACACATATTATGAGCTTGGTAAGGACTGTATCATGTGTTGTCCACAGTGAACCAGGGTGAGGCCAGCGTGCAGGCAGGACTGAGGCCACGGACAGAGAAAGTAGGAGAACGACTAGCCTCAGCAGGGAGGCTGGCAGTTTCTGACGGCACTTTTTGGCAGCCTTTCATCTGGATGGTCGAATCGCTTATGTGTGCGTTTTCTAGACGTCTCTTACCTTTGTGATTTATTGGTCAATAGCATCTGTATTGCACCGCATCACTCAAGCTTTCAATCCTCCTGCACTTTTTTTCTTTAGAAAAAAGGAAAACTCTGTTGGGATGCTCTTACTGCCTATTTTTTTTTTTTCTTAATTCATTTCAACTTCACTTAATCTATCCAAGACCAAATAAAATGCAACACTCTTGTCCCGTTTTTTTAGCAGATCTCGGACTGATGCTTTGATGCCGTTATCCTATGAATAAAGAGGAGTAAAGGGATGCTTTGAGAGGGACTTGTAGAATTGCAGATTTTACCTCATCCTGTTGCTTTTGGAAATAGTCCCACTTGACTTTTTCCGGTACAGAGAGGAGGACGTTTAAATGGGTCAAGTGCAGGGGGCACCTGGGTGGCTCCGTCGGTTAAGCGTCTGGCTCTTGATTTCGGCTCAGGTCGTGATCTCATGGTTCATGAGATGGAGCCCCACGTGGGACTGTTTGCTGACCTTGCCAGAGCCTGCTTGGGATTCTCTCTCTCTCCCTCTCTCTTTCTCTCTGCCCCTCCCCTGCTCAGGCACGTGCATGTGCTCTCGTTCTGTCTCTCTCTCTCTTTCAAAATAAATAAATAAACATTTAAATCAGCCAAGTGCAAACCTAGGCATTGCTTTAGTGTTCACTGTTGGATTGAGGATATGGGCTGTAGAGAGTGAAGGTGAATAGTAAGCAAATGTGCACGTTACAAAGTGCTCCTCCTCGTCTGCTGGTTTTGGTTTTGTTTTGTTTTTTAATTTTCTTTCGTGTTTATTTTTGAGGGAAAGAGAGACAAAGTGTGAGCAGGGGAGGGGCAGAGAGAGAGGGGGGAGACACAGAATCCAAAGCAGGCTCCAGGCTCCGAGCTGTCAGCACAGAGCCCAACACGGGGCTCGAACCCATGAACCGTGAGAGCATGACCTGAGCCAAAGTCAGACGCTTCACCGACTGAGCCACCCGGGGGGCCCCCTCATTTGCTGGTTTGATTCATCTTCTGAGAAGGTTCAAGTGGAGAGCAGCTAATGCTGCTGATTTCTCTCCCACGCCAGTTGGAAAGGGATTTCAAATGGTTCAACCAGAATGAAGAAGGGGTGAAAACATTTCAGGAGAGGAAATGGGGCTGGTAAATAGCCTGTTGCAAGAATCTTGGGGAGTAAAAGCCCATTTAGGTGTTGGCCACATCCATAGAAAAATCGGATTTGCCATTAAGATGATACAAAAGCTGGCTGGCTACAGACACAGGCAGAAAGGTGTTCCGTAACAAGAGTGACCCTGGATACCCCTCTGGGTGCAGGCTGGGGGGCAGGGCACGGGGCAGCCGAGATAGCAGGAAGAGGTAAAGGCAGTGTCAGGGCGGTGCCTCCCAGGTGAGAGAGACAAAATTCTCCCAATTTCTCCCAATCGTGGCTGGTTTCAAAACACCGAACAGTCCCTCTCAATATCTTCCTCTCGTTATTGCTCTTTCTCCAAGCCCTTTTTTTTTTTTTTTTCTTTTTGTGGCATTGGCCTTGTTGCCTCCATTCAGCCTCTGGAATTTAGTTATTTCCATTGGCTTTTGGTTGGAGGGCATGATGACCCCGTAGACGGTCCTCACAAATCTGTGCTCCTAGGAATCCTTTTAATCCTCTCCCTGTCTCATCACTTTTCTCCCTAAGACCCGACTCACTCCATTAGGTCATCCTGGACATTGTGGGGTTTTCTGCCCCACCAACCATGTCCCTGACCACCTAATTTTCTATAAAAGTGGATTTTCATTTTCTATAACACCGCTTCCTTGCTTTTCTCCCTCTGCCCCATAGCTATCAACCCAGCTGAACGCAGCCAACCCAAGCCCTTTGTAATTTTTCTCTCCAGTGATTCACAATATATGTCCTTTCTGGTTTGGCAGCAACTTAATTTTAAGAATTCTGCACTTAAAATTTCATATCGCATTATTGGCTCTGAGTCGAGGAGTACGTATTGTGCCAAAGCACTGACTGTCCCTATTTTGTGACTAGCAAGGTGGGAATTCTGATGTAGGGCCATTTTATACAGCCTATTAGTAGAGTCTGAATGAACTTTAGAATTAGCTTGACAAGGAATGGGGCAGGGAGTTTAAATGAAGGCAAGGAAGACTTCTGGTTTCCACCCGCTTCGATCGAGGCTGGCAAGTTAACTGACTTGTGTCTGTCCCAATATAATAAACGATAAATAAAAACACCCAGGAGGGAAGGCCTTCTTTGTGGCCCTCCATTCAGCTGGATGGGAACTCGCAGGGGCGGTAGCTACGTCGTGGGACTAAGAGGGACTATAATCCCTTGTAGGGTTTATGCAGAATGCTACGCCGATGTTTACAGTTATATTGTGAGGGAGAAATTAGCCGCGTGGAGATAGGTTTTGGAGCAAGAGGAAGTGCAAAGGTGCCTACGAGTAAAAGGTTTTCTGCGGTTCTGTTTGGTAGAACTTCTTCTGAATGAAAACAACCTCAAAGAAACTGGAGCAAAATATCACCAGTTGGAGGGTTCTGAGGATAGCATTGTGCAGATCAAAAGGAGGTCCAAGGGGCGCCTGGGTGGCTCAGTCGGTTGGGCGGCCGACTTCGGCTCAGGTCATGATCTCGTGGCCTGTGAGTTCGAGCCCCACGTCAGGCTCTGTGCTGACAGCTCAGAGCCTGGAGCCTGTTTCAGATTCTGTGTCTCCCTCTCTCTGACCCCCCCATTCATGCTCTGTCTCTCTCTGTCTCAAAAATAAATAAACGTTAAAAAAATTAAAAAAAAACAAAACAAAAAAAAAAAAAGGAGGTCCAAGCTTTTGATCCCTTTTCTCAGGTGGAGAATGGGATTTAGAGGCATGTCAGTATCTACAAGTTCAGTTCTAAGACGCCGGGAAGAAGCTTTGAAGCCAACGAAAAGTGCGAGGCAGAGTTTCATTAAAAACGTTAATTCAGAAACATGGAGAAATCAGGCTGGTGACGGAGCATGGGATCGCGCGTGCACCCCCTGGGATGCTCCTACACCTGTCACGCCGCAAGCTCTGAATGATGCCACTAACGCTCAGTTGCTGGGGGGTGCCAAGCAATGACCTCATGAGCACTGATGCCCCCGCGACGAGTCAGGGACTAATGGCCACAGTCCTAACAGTTATGTGTTAAATCTTCAGAGATGAATAAACTCATTTTACACAAAGCCATTACAAAACTCATGGGGATGACAAGGCAGACAGTCACAAAGCCTAAAAATAGTTATAGAATAGCTATCAACAGTCTGATCCCGTGTTTTTGTTGCATAGAAAGGACTAAAAATTTGGCACGGTGATCATTGTGATCATGCCGTATCATTGTGTCCATAGACTCAGCATTTGGATTAGGAAGGCCCTTAGCTTCACCCTTAACGATTTTGCAATACCATTTATGTAAATTGCTAATGTCTTATCAAAAGTAATAACTACAGTACTTTTAACAATTTCCAGGTCATAGAGCACTTTCTCGTTATATTACTTTATGCAAGAAATAGCTTCTCTACCAAGCAAAAAACAAATGGATGGTGTTCAGTGGTTGTTACGGCTTAAATTGCGTTCCCTCAAAATTCAAATTTTCAAGTCTTAACTTCTAATACTTTAGAATGTGACCTTGTTTGGAAAGAAAGCTGTTGCAGATGTAATTAGTTGATTTAAGATGATGTCATTAGGGTAGGACCTACTTCAACATGACTGGTGTCCTTAGCAAAAGGGGAGATTTGGATCCAAGCACATGCATGCAGGAAGAACGTCACGGGGGCACGAAAGCAGAGATCAGGGTGGTGTGTCTATAAGCCAAGAAACACCGAAGATTGCCAGAAACCACCAGAACAAGGGGAGAAGCACGGAACAGATTCTTCCTCACGGCCTTCAAAAGGAATCAACCCTGCCAACACCTTGATCTTGGACTTTTGGCTTCCAGTGGTGTTTTGTTATGTCAGCCCCAGCAAACAAGCCCAGCCGTCAGCAGCACAGCCATGTTGTTTGTGATCATGCCACCATCTTGAGAGTTACAACTTGGCCTTTTCTCACTTTTCTGGAGGCATTCAGAATTGGAATTTTATTTTCCTGTCGAAGGTATGAGGACTGGGTTGTTGGTAAGCAAAGGCCTGGCCAGGGGGCTGGCATGAGGGGTCTTGCAGAGGAGGAGTGCTGAGCCAGCGGAAGATGGCAAGTGGTGGGCTGGATGGAAGAGGCAAGAGAGTTTATGAGGGCTCTGCAACCAGCCCCCTTTTTTTCAATCTACCCCTGCTCTTTGTCACTCCCGTGTGCTCTCATGGCATCAGTCCCCCTCATTCATTGAGAACCCCAAACCTCCAGCTCCAGCCCACTCCTCTCTCCTGAGCCTTCAATCCATTTACCCAACTGGATTATTGACTTCCTTACTGGAAGACCCATGGGCACCTCAGACTCAGTAAGTGCCCAATGATGACTATTCTCTCTGACCCAAACCTAACCTCCCATTTGAAATACTGATTAGTGGTATCACACTGTACTCATATCACAAGTCACCCAATCCCAGACCGCCATGTCATCCGTAACCCCTCCATTCCCTTCCCAACGGCATCTAAGTTATTGCCAATAACGATTATTTCTGCTTTCCTAATGTCCTTCAAATCCATCCCTTCCTCTACATTTTCAGGTCCTACCTTGATTCAGACACTCCACATTTCTCAGTAACTTTCTCACTGAGTTCCTTGCCTGCAAGTTCTTCTTGCCCTCACGGCCGCCAAAGCCATATTTCTAAAATGCGTATCACTTTTTTTGCTTGCGTCTTCAGTGGCTGCCCAGTACGTATAGGACTGTGTGTGAATTCCTTGGCGTGCCACCTCTCCATCAGTCTGCCCGTTTCCTGCCAGTTTTTCCAATTTTTTCATCTTTCCCCATTTTTTTCGCTTTCTGGAAAGCCATTCCTTCTTTGGCTTCCATGCTTGTCTGCTGAAGTGCACTTACCCTTTAAGATATCCCAGATGCATGGTCTCCCTTTTTCTACCTGCTAGGCGTGTAACAGTGAGGCAGTTGCAGTCTGGTGGGGCATACATACATCAAACTGATAATCGTAAATTATTTTGTTTTCATGTTGTAAGTACTGTGGAAGGGAGCATCCAACAGGTAGACTCTACTTGAAATAATGGAAGTGAGAAAGCTTCTCCGGAGAAAAGCCATCTAAGCCAAGGAGATACAGGAGTTCTCCAGGCAGAGAGTAGGCTAAGTGTCCCCCCGAGACCAAGGGAACAATATATATGAGGACTCTGAAGAAGGAAGAAACTTCCCTTTCTTAGCTCATATGGCATCTTGAGCATATGTTTGTAGTTGTAATAAATCTCCTGGCTTGTGAGACCTTTAAAGGCAGAGTCTCTACACAATGTGGTCTTGGTTATTTGCTTCCCGTCCAACTAAATATGGATGCAAGGAATGGAAACTGGGATGTCCTAAGATTAAGTTAACGGAGATAGATTGGGTTGTTAGGCCTCAAGAATTTCACCATGTTTTCTCTTGGAATAATATGAACCTGTAAAGAAAAACTAAGGATTTACACAATATTAACGATCATGATGAAAACAATATGATACATTTATATAGATCTTTGGACTCGACAAAACAGATTTAAAGAGTGATAAGTGATATGGAGTGTCCCTTCTTCAGAAGGAAAATAAAGGAGAGAAAGGTTCCACTTCACCAAGGCTTGAAGGTCATCATTTCTTCCTGTCTTGGGAAAACAGGAAAATAACAGCCATGATAGATAGCTGTCCGAGCTGGGATCATCTCTTGCTGTATTGGAAGCAGAATAGGAAGGCCAAGCTGACACTGATAGATATGTGTTGTGACACGAGTTGGCACAGTATAATAGTGATCATTGCTATGATCGGGATGTGTTCTTGTACAGTCTTTCCTGTAACAGGAACATTACCTTCTGCTGGCAGAATCTTTTCTTCCTCTTGATGGCTATCTTGTTACGTGACTCGGTTTCAGCTGTCTCAAGCTGTCCTCTGGCTTCCCTGTAGACAGAGGCAAGAAAGAGACAGTCATGGGTGGTGGGTGGCTTAGGGGTTCACCTGCCTGGAGGGAGAGAGTCTGGAACAAATGATGATACTCAGACCCAAAGTCCAGAATCTCTACCTGAAATGACTACTAAACACTGAGAGGTCAAGGGTCATTTCTTCTGCATAATTTGGACAGCAGCTATGGCATTGCTTGACTGTCAGTTTCCTTTATGTAACTGGGGAGAGTGGCTCACCTGCTCAGTACCCTCAAAATGGCACCAGTCTCCACGCTTCCCATTACCCATGAGTCGTAGGGCCCTCAGGTCATGCTGCCACAGATGTTCAAGTCAGCCTGCTAGGGCATGGCTGACCTGAGGTTACCGCCAAGTCAAGGGGGAGTGCTTGCAGGGTTAATGACACGCTTGTCATCAGAGGAATTCAGAAGAGTTCAAAAGTAGTTGATATTATATGGAGTAGGAGATGCAAACCACGTTGTTGGAAATGGACCATATTATGTGCATTTCAGTGAGTCTTCTCCTGTGTGACTATAGAAGGGCATCGTGAGAGAGGCATTTGTTTCTTTTTATAGCACTGACCGTGTCAGGTTACTTTTTCTTGCTATATGTATTTAATTTGGAGAGTAAAGAGATCACTAAAAATAGAATAACAGTTATTTTGATTACAGCCATTTCAATTGCTCATCAGCATAACAATGAAAAATGGAAGAGTTGCTGCGACATTGCCAAGCCGTCATCTTGTTTAATAGCTTTCTGTGAATGTAGCATATACACCGGCCAATTACGAAGACGAAGCATTGTAGACGGGATGCACAGTGCACCTATTTTTAATGCTTTGCAAACACTGAAGGAGGATGCCAGGTTGAAAACATGAGAATATTTTTTTTTTAAGTTTATTTATTTATTTTGAGAGAGAGAAACAGAGCGCACAGATTGGGGAGGAGCAGAGAGAGAGAGAGAGAGAGAGAGAGAGAGAGAGAGAGAGAGAGAATCCCAAGCAGGCTCCACAATGTCAGCACAGAGCCCAACATGGGGCTCGAACCCATGAACCGTGAGATCATGACCTGACCTGAAATCAAGAGTCAGATGCTGACCTGAACCACCCAGGTGCCCTAAAAATATAAGAATCTTAATCTTGGTTTAATATATTTTATCCCATTTATCCTGTTGTCCCTGTTGAACTACTAGCTATTTAGTTTACTTTTTCCCCCTTTTCCTTAATTTTCTTTAGCCTTTTTGTTATGGTGGAGAGGATCTTGGGGATAGCAAAGGAAGCAAGCAGCTAAACTTACCCAAGAGTCACGGGCCAGACTGTTTAGAATTTAAGAAAGTCCCTAGAAAAGATTTACCTTATCTCCCCACCTCCACACATTTTATTTAATGCCACACAGAGCCTGGGTTATTGATCTTTGTTACAATGGTTGGCGGGGGGGGGGGGGGGTAGTATATTCTAAGGGTCGGGTTGCTCTAAGCAGGGAAAGACAAATGATCATTTGCAGTTTCTTCAACTTCCTCTATTAATCTGTCTGTGCCATCATAGCAATAGGCCACAAGGCAAATATTAGTTTTATATCACCTTGCTTATGAACACTGTCATGAGTAAATGCTTCCTAGCATTTACTCATGAAATTTCTTTCATGAAGCATTTCTTCATGAAATTGGCTTTCTAAAACCAAGGGATTACGTTTAGATGCCCTTAACTATTTATGCGTATCTTCAAAAATCTCAATTCTAGGCCGTGGACTCATTTCCAATGGACAGAACTTGAAACTTCCAGAATAGAAGTCAAGATTCACTCCTACCAGCTTTCTTCATTTTAGAGAATTGTTTCACTATCAGGATGTGATTTGAGCTCAGAGAAGCTTATCTTTGGAGGTCTAGGTATGGGGTCCACTTTCATTAAATTCACTGGTAGTTGGGTCAATATATAAATGCTATCAAATAACCAACTGGTCAATCTGTTTGAATAAATTCCCTTACCAAAGTCTAAGAAAGGATGGATCAGGAGTGGGTCCAGGTTGTGTGGGCTCTGAGGCTTTGATGACTTGGGGAGACTTCTGTAAGAAAAAGAATACAAAGTTACAAATGTAACTTTAAATTAGGTATGAAAATAAATATTTATTTAGGATGACAAATCACAAGTTATTCATTTTTTTAAAGTATACAGATATCCAAATTGTCACAAAATCTTGAAGAACACAATTTTATTAATTCACTTCCCAATGCACTTTTGTAATTGCAACATTTTTTGGTTGCCTTCTTTTTGCCTCTTCAAATGACAATAATTTTTTTTTTTTAATTTTTTTTTTCAACGTTTATTTATTTTTTGGGACAGAGAGAGACAGAGCACGAATGGGGGAGGGGCAGAGAGAGAGGGAGACACAGAATCAGAAACAGGCTCCAGGCTCTGAGCCATCAGCCCAGAGCCTGACGCGGGGCTCGAACTCACGGACCGTGAGATCGTGACCTGGCTGAAGTCGGATGCTTAACCGACTGCGCCACCCAGGCGCCCCGACAATAAATTTTTAATATCATTTTCTATAAAGAAAGTAGAGAGATAATAGTTTTTTCCCTTAAAATGATTGACTCAAAATTGATTTGTATCACTGATAGTTTAGAAACATTTATTTTGGCTTAGCAACCTTCTGTTGGTAATGCTATGCAAGTGTTTAGGATTTTTGCGAAATTAGAAAAAAACCTCTTTAAACTGGGCATTGTATGTAAACTTTACAATGTTAGACATTTGAAGTTTTCTTAGGCAGTCTAATCGGGACTTTATTTATTTATTTATTTATTTATTTATTTATTTATTATTTTTTAAAATATAATTTATTGTAATTTAGCCAACATACAGTGTATACAGCATGCTCTTGGTTTCAGGGGTAGATTCCCGTGATTCATCGCTTATATACACCACCCAGTGCTCAACCCAACAAGTGCCCTCCTCAATGCCCATCATCCATTTTCCCCTCTCCCCCCTCCCCCCAATCAAACCCTCAGTTTGTTCTCTGTGTTTAAGAGTCTCTTGTGGGTTTGCTTCCCTCTCTGTTTGAAATGACTTTTTCCCCTTTCCTTCCCCCATGGTCTTCTGTTAAATTTCTCAAGTTCCACCTACGAGTGAAAACATATGATATCTGTCTTTCTCTGATTGACTTATTTCACTTATCATTATACCTTCCAGTTCCATCCATGTTGTTGCAAACAGCAGGATTTCATTCTTCCTCATTGCCAAGTAGTATTCCATTGTATATAGAAACCACATGTTCTTTATCCATTCATTTGTTGGTGGACATTTGAGCTCTTTCGATAATTTGGCTATTGTTGAAAGCACTGCTGTAAACATTGGGGTGCATGTACCCCTTGAATCAGCACTCCTGTATCCTTTGGATAAATTCCCAGTGGTGCTATTTCTGGGTCGTAGGGTAGTTCTATTTTTAATTTTTTGAGGAGCTTCCACACTGTTTTCCAAAGTGGCTGTACCAGTGTGCCTTCCCACCAACAGTGCAAGAGGGTTCCCGTATCTCCATATCGTCACCAGCATCTGTTGTTTTCTGAGTTGTTAATTTTAGCCATTCTGACAGGTGTGAGGTGGTATCTCAATGTGGTTTTGATTTGTTTTCCCCGATGATGAGTGATGTTGAGCATCTTTTTAATCTGACAACATTTTTTAAATACTGCAAATTGTGTTTCCTGCAACATTCATTTGCCTCTTGCTTTTTTACTTCTGAGTTGGGACTGTTTGAATATGATTCTTGTCCTCATGGTCATGATACTGATCCACACGTTTTAGTTTCCATCATGATATAATACGAATTTTGGTAATATTGAAACTTTGCCAGTATTGTCTTTCAATTTACATTTTGGCTTCTTTTGATCATATTTGAATTTTGGTATTATCTCTAATTCTGAAATAATATAAAATAAATCTGAAATTAGAGAATGAACAAGAGTAGTTCAAGTCATTTTAAGTTGGTGCTATATTGTATGGAGCTGAAAGTGTTCTAATGAAATGAATCTTACGTCTCATGCAGTCACTTATTATTTTTTTTTTTTTAATTTTTTTTTTCAACGTTTATTTATTTTTGGGACAGAGAGAGACAGAGCATGAACGGGGGAGGGGCAGAGAGAGAGGGAGACACAGAATCGGAAACAGGCTCCAGGCTCTGAGCCATCAGCCCAGAGCCTGACGCGGGGCTCGAACTCACGGACCGCGAGATCGTGACCTGGCTGAAGTCGGACGCCTAACCGACTGCGCCACCCAGGCGCCCCACATGCAGTCACTTATTAATAAATATTTCACTTATTTCTTTATCCATGTCACTAGGTCAGTGACAGTATTGTGCACTGTTTCATCTAGAGCTGCTAGACTTTATCCAGACAGTATGCGAGGGATATTCTTTTTTTTGAACTTAAAAAAATTTTTTTTAATGTTTATTTTTGAAAGACAGAGTGAGACAGAGAGAGAGACAGACAGACAGAGTGCGAGCAGGGGGAGGGGAAGAGAGAGAGGGAGACACAGAATCTGAAGAAGGCTCCAGGCTCTGAGCTGTCAGCATGGAGCCCAACATGGCTCGAACCCGCGAGCAGCGAGATCATGACCTCAGCCGAAGTCGGACGCTCAACTGACTGAGCCACCCAGGTGCCCCTGTGAGGGATATTCTAAGACATCATCTAAAATCTTGGGATGTATACAACAATGGAACAGTTGTAGGCTTGTGCCCTACGAGCATGGAAATTCTCGTAAATGTAATTAAAAAAAAGGATTCTCCTCAAAAAAGGAAAATGTATGGTCCATGTATATTTATGTATGTGGCACAATCAAGTACATTTTTGACAGGAGAAAACTTCAATTCTGATTGTGCATTAATGACAGTGGAATCTTCCGTGTGAAATATCATACAAATTAGTGTCTGACTCCCTACAGTTCATGCGCTGCTTTCCATTCACAAACAACACCATTCTGTTGCTGTGTCAATCGTAGGACATGTTTCCTTCTCACCGTGCTTTAGATCATGACGCCAGGTAGGTTGGCACAGTGGGCTGGAGGAAGAGTTTTGGAAGCCATTCCTTCACTGGGATGGCTGGTCACAACTTAACAGAAATGACTGGAAGCTGCCTAAACATATCCTATGAAACCCAAACTCGGTGTGTCCCCAACTCAACTTCTTGGCCAAAAAAACAAAATGATTCACGATTACACCAACATTACCCGGCACGGGAAAAGATGTAACAGATGGCGAATCAGGGTGGGAAGAAATAGTATCTAAACGATTGCAGTTTAAATATTTCTTATTTGCAAATTTGACAAGAATATGTGATCATATCGTACGTGGCCAGGTCTTCTCTAAGGGGCCTGTAAGGTGCAACCCCCATTAACCTCACAGGGCACTTCATTCTGGGGGCAGATCTGTCTCTCTCTTTCCTTTTTCTCTCTTAAGCTCACTCTGCAATGGCCATGGTGTGATTTCATCCTTTCAATGTGAGAGATGACTGTGGCTTATTTTGGGAAAGGAAGGCCATGGGATAATGGAACAATCGTCTAAATGTGGCACAAACTTGGCCCTTTCATGGTTTTAAGGGCCAGTGAGTTCCCGTTTGTGAAGTGACTCTTAATTGTGCTTGTCAGCTCTTTCTAGCATTTTCTGTAGGAGGCAAGGTCCAATACTCCCACCACAGAGAGGCAGTGAAGCAAAGTTAGGTTAAATAGGTTTTCCAAGTTTATATGGGCTTTACCGGCTGCAGTGTTTAGGGAATGCTCTGTTCAGTACTTATTTAATGTAGGACTTCCCAGAGCCTTTGAGATGTTAACATAACATCAGAGTTGCTTCAAGAAGGGATTAGGGTATGCAGCATTTCCTAAATTTATTTGATCAAGAACCTTTTTTTTTTTTTTTTTTTTTTAACCCATAGGGTCTCTGGACCATGTGGAAAAATTCACTGTTGTATTTCCACTTTGCATCAGCCACCACCAGGTGAGGAGTTGAGTCTGGCAATCCTGCTTGAACCAACTAAGAATAAGCCTAAGCACATAGAAGAAGCCTATCGTGTTCAATGACAATACAGTTTTCATTAGAAACCTGTTCCTAATCAAATCACAATTATTCATGAGTCTGCGATGACAAACATTTATGTAGATTTGTTGGTAGATATTATTCGGAACAAGGTTTAAATTAATTCAAGCAACTCAGTACTCAAAATGATGATCTTTTTGATTCATCTCTGCTGTGGATTATAGACCCTCACAGAAATCTTAGACATTTGTCCCTGCTGTGCTCACGATGGCCCATAAAGGCATGAAGCCAGGTATGAAGGTGATTTACTGGGAGGAGAGAGCTGAGTTAAGTGAGAGTCAACCAACATTTCCAAAGGCAGTGGGGGTAGGGGTAACATGGAAGTGTGATAAACGAGAGAGGGCATCCACTCCCAACAGTGTCAAGGTTAGGAATGACGGCCGTTAGACAGCCATGCTGCTGACCAGTCACCACGGAGCTTTTAACTGGAGGCAGTCTATTCTGCGACCCCTTCTTACCACCGAACCCAGCTCCTTCCGCTCCCATTGATCCATTGCAGCCCTGCTTTGCATGAAAACCGTCTCTTATCTTCCTAACTGCAACCTCTGCCTTAAGTATTTTTATTCCAGTGTATCTTCCTCACTGCCACCAGAAATACCTCCCCAAAATGCAAACACAATCATACTCTGAACATCCACCTAAGCTCTTTGGAGAAAAGCTAGGGTGCTTGTGTAGTGGGAAGAGAAAAGGGAGGGAGAGAGAAGTTGACCAAGGCTCTGATTATCAGGATGTATAGTGTGGGCCACGTTCCAGGCAAAGGCAGAGGTAATCAGTGCTCTAGCATCGCTGCATATAATATGCATGTGTCCCTGCGTCCTGGTACCTGCTAAGCTTCTCATTTGGATTTCCTTAAAAGTCATGATTTAAGACAAACTATTATAGAGGAATAAGCCAGTTTCCTTCCAGTGTGTATCTGAGCCTCATCATCCTCAAACAGCCACAGTGTGAGGTGCAGTATATGCTTGCTTGGGTACCATCAGTCATAATTCCAATTCACTTTCCCCATCCCCAATTTTCCTTAATGTCTTTTTTTTTTTTTTTTTTTTTTGCATGAAGGAAGAGTCTCTCCTGGTTTGGCCTGGCTGGTGCTGGGACACAAGG
The DNA here is from genome assembly GCF_028749965.1 of Puma concolor. NCBI lineage: Eukaryota > Metazoa > Chordata > Mammalia > Carnivora > Felidae > Puma > Puma concolor. Next base: position 18,120,125 of record NC_141668.1, on the reverse strand, counting down.
CTTCTGAACCTCCGTTTCTGCCGTGGAAAGAAAAGGATGGGAAGAGAGGTGAAGAAAGAAGGAAAAAAGGTACTAAATAATACCTGTGCTCTATGCTCTGGTGAAGATTTTGACAAAGGTTTCTAGCCAGAATTAAGAATATGGAGGGGAAAATATAGATCGAAGGGGTACATGCACTCTGATGTTCATTGCAGCATTATCAACAATAGCCAAATGATAGAGAGATCCCAGATGTCCATTGACTGAGGAATGGAGAGATCTATGGTGTATAGATATATACAGTGGAATATTACTCAGCCGTCAAAAAGAATGAAAACTTGCCATTTGCAACAACGTGGGTGGAGCTAGAGTGTCTTATGCTAAGCGAAATAAGACAATCAGAAAGAAAAATGCCAAATGATCTCACTCATATGTGGAATTTAAGAAACAAAACAGATGAATATATGGGAGGTGGGGGAAAGAGGTTGGGAAACACACCATGAGAGATTCTTACCAATAGAGTACAAACTGAGGGTTGATGGAGGGGGGTTGAGGGGGGAAGACTCGGTGGGCGATGGGTACTAAGGAGGGTACTTGTTGTGATAAGCATGGGGTGTTATACTGTCAGTGATGAATCACTATTTCAACACTATTCAGTGATGAATACTGAAACCAGTATTTCAGTGGATGTTAACTAACTAGAATTCAAGTAAAAATTTGAAAAGAATATAAAAAAGAATAAGGAGAGAAATGAATGAAATTCCAGGTCCAAGGAATAATGTTAGGAGAACACCTTTGGGGATGCAATGGTATGTATTCAAACCTTGCTCTCCTGAGGTTCCAGTTAGTGCTGTGAAACCACCTTCCTGCTTGAAGCAGGCCAGATTGTCCATTAGCAAACACAGTCAGGTCCTCTAAGTGATTGTTGCAGTGCTAGATATGACCGATTAGGAGATACTCTCTGTTAGGAGATTAGAGCATTATTACCCAATTTTATGAAATCACCAATGAGAAAAATGTGTTGCTTCTAAAACATTTTTCCCAGAAATTGTTGTTTCCCATAGAATTGCCCGGACAAGTTCCCATCTAGAGGGCTGATGTCCAGGCTGGAGAATATTAAGTGGGTTGGTCTTTTGCTTTAGCACATGAGTTCTCCAGTACTTGGGTCACAAGGATAGCAAATTATGGAAGGCCTTCTATCAGCCAGAGAAAGGAGAAAATGCAGGTAAAATAATCTGGTTGTTGGTGCAGGAAGAAGACAAAATGCATTCGTTTCTCTAACAAAGATATTTGCTCCCCTGCTATTAGATTTATACTGCTACTCAGTATCTGTGCCTTCCAGCATGTACACTTTTTACTTAATGCCGAATAATCACACAAATTTTACTTATTTTTGAGAGAGAGAGAGAGAGAGAGAGAGAGAGAGAGACAGAGACAGAGACACAGAATCTGAAGCAGGATCCAGGCTCCGAGCTGTAAGCACAGAGCCTGATGCAGGGCTCGTGAGCTGTGGAATCATGGCCTGAGCCGAAGTTGGACGCTTAACCGACTGAGCCACCCAGGCGCTGCGTGTCCAAATTTTAAATGCCTGTGAAAAACAAGCACAAATGATGATTTGTGCTACCAGCAGTGCAAATAGCTTAGCTAAGATGACGAGCATATGAAGATCCATGACCAAGTTTGCACACATGCAGATAGTTACAACTTCATCATAACAGGTGACAGTGACAGGGACTATATCTCATTGATGATGACATCAGTTAGAAAATGCATCTCAGTTTCAGAGACATTGAGTATGTGAGGGGAAACAGGCATCCAGTTTTAGATGAACTGTGGTAGTTACAGATATATGGGGTGACAAAGTCCTGCAAATATTTTCTAATCACATGGAATGAAGCTGAAGAAATCTTGGCCCGAGCATATTTGACTTTAGGTGAATATATCTCTAATTCTGAATGAACACTGACTCATCGCAGCTGCTCAGTGAGAGCCTTTTTAAGAAACAAATGGGTAACTAAGGTTGATTTTTCTCCCCCGAAGGAGAAGGCAGAGTGTTGTCATTGATGCTGTGGATTTATAACATGACATAAATTAAGTGTGGCCAAAGAAATATCACCAATGAGCTCATACTTTAATATGATTACTTTTATTTTTTTTATTCTATCCTGATGTTTATATATGTGCCTTCTTAGTTTTAATACTTGTAATTATAATAAAGAATGTAACATTTTATACATTTCCCCTGAATGTTCTATCAAGACAGTATAATTATCATTTTATGGCTGTGTAATATTCCATTAAATTATGCAGAATAATTTATTTAAAAATTCCTTACTGCTATACATTTAGATTGATTCTGGTACTTTGCAATTTTAGATTGAGCTGCAAATAACAGTATTGTGCAGTTGGTTTTTCCTTCTGTTGAGTTATTTCCTGAGGAAACATTCCCAGGAGTGGAGTTTTTGGTCGAAGGGAATGATACATTTTTATAGCCTCGGTATAAATTGCTATAAGAAACGTTGTAATAAAATTTCAGTGGCAATTTCTCCTTGAAGCTTCTGTAGGACAGGGGACTGTTTTAGCCACTTTATAATACTTGTCTTCTCCATTTTCTGGGATGTATATGTCATTGGAATCATGGCTTAAGAAGAGAGGGAAAAATGGATGATATATATTGCTATGGCTTAGTCGCCACAGGATTCCCCAACTTTCTTACAGCCTGGAAGCTATAGTTCAGTTCTTGCCTCTGCTTTTCCAACTTTCTCAGCCCTGGGCAACTGGATAGAGAGTTCTACTGGATTCTGAGTTAAGTAATTATTAGGTAATGCACAGAGCAAGATTCCTTTTGAATCTTTCAGAACTAGATGGGAAAAGGTAAACTTTGTTTAAGAAGGCTGGCTTGGTGGGGCACGTGGGTGGCTCAGTCAGCTGAGCATCTGACTCTAGGTTTTGGCTCAGGTCATGATCTTCCAGTTCTTGAGTTCAAGACCCACTTTGGCTCCACATGGGGCTTGCTTGGGATTCTCTCTCCCTCTCTGCCCCTCCCCACTTGCTCGCTTGCTCGCTGTCTCTCAAAATGAATAAATAAACTTAAAAATTTTTTAAAAAAGAGGGCTGGGTTGGTTACAATGGAATTTGCATGATTACTTTATGGAATTTCTTTAATTCAGAGGGTCAGAATACTGAAGTTTGTTGTGTTGGATTCAAGATCACGTGTATAGTCCCAAGTTACAAAAACAACAGCTACAACCACCAAATTTAGAATGCAGCTAAAAGTTAAGGGCACTCGAAGGCTATATATGAAAATCACGGAGCAGACTTCAGGATAGAAACATGCCCTCACTGGGCTGTGTGCCATTTTGGAAGTTTTTTCATAATACTTTAGTTTATGTCTGGGCTTCTATCATATTCTCCTCATGGCACTGAGAAAGTCAGTAACTAAAGCGATTGAAATATTTGTTTCCTATAATAACCAAAGGGGAAAAAAACCCAGGCATTACAGTTCCTGCAGTTCTTACATGGGCTGTGTTCTTCCTGTAGGAGAGAGGCACCGTTGACCTATCTGTTGACCTAACCTAAGCACTCTCATGCTTGGAAATCCTTGTCTCCATGATATTTCTCAAGTCCGAGTTACACAAGACATTAAGCTTCTTTTTGGGGAGAAGGCTATGTAGGGCCAGGGATGTCATCTGTAGCTACGAGAAAGCAAAACAAAACTATCTCTAGAGGATGTCATTGTGGTCATTAGGACATGGAACTCGCTGTTTGCTAACTTGTGTTACAATTGTCATTGTGCTAAATCTTAAAGCCTCAAGGCACAGTGTGATATCGGGTTATCTTTGAATATGTTATTATTGATGTTCCTTGATGTGTATGTCTTGATGTGTTATTATCCTACAATAAGGAAAAGTAGGGTACTCTTAGCAAAAGAAGAGGAAGGGATTCTGGGTAAACCCAACAAGTGGTCATTATAATAGGGGTGGTTTTAAATGCCAATAAGATTCAGTAAAAAGACGAGGTGGCCTTTCCTAGTGTTTTATTTTCTTTTGGATATGCTTTGCATTAATTCCTCTGTATTCTGACATTTTGAGTCATGTGTTTAGGAGACTACTACATTGTGTACTCTGTCTTGTACATAAATTCGTATAGCTTTAGATCAAAGGAAATGAAACCCATCATCTTTTTTTTAGTGTTTGGAATGATTTACCAGTTCTTATAAGAGCCTTGGTTTGTGGACTCTGATGTAATGGGATTCACGTCCACATAGAAGTTAATTCTGTAAGTTTGTAGTTGATACTCAGTGGTGTCCACGCCAAAAATAATAATGATTTTTCTTTTCTTAGCCCAACCTCTGCTTAACATACCAGCATAATTAACAGAGAGATATACCAACAGCTCCAACTTCAAAGACTTTTCTCTTGAGAGAGATTTAGTTGCTATGCTATGTGAACCTTTATATGCCCTTATTCCTAGTTGTGGATGCGTGAGACCAAGTGGCTGCTCTTTAAACTTTCCCTAAGGAGTCATGAGCTTGTAGCTCACCAAGTAGCAAGTTTCCTGCTGGAATGAACTTCCCTGTTTTTTTAGTGATATGCTTTCTTAAGAAGTCTTGATTACAGAACTTGTTAGCCACTGGTAAGCACCTTTGAGATTCTTGATTCTAGCCACACACTGAGAAAATGCAGGAAGAGACACGTTCTCTGAAGTTACTGACTTCTGAGTACACAGCCTACGCAGAGTCTCCTCAGAAATACTCGGTTTTCCTGTGGTCATGTGGAGAATTTGGACTAAAGCGTGATTGTTCTGTTAACTCTGGGGAAAGGAAAAAGTGGGTATGTCATGGGAATAGATGTCTGACCTGTGTATACACAGGAACACTCCAGTTTTCAGCAGGATTGCCTGAAGTGGAGTTCAGCCATTCCTTTCTGCCCTCCTCCCTCCCTTGTATCCTGTCTTCCTTCCTTTCTTTCTTTCGGCGGAGTAATGAGCAGCTCTCAAGCCGAACTAGCTTAAATGGGTTCAGAATGAGAACTAATCGGTATCTGAAACAATAGTGTTACACCCCATTGCTTAAGATAAATGATACCTCATGCCACAGAGTAGGAGATTTTTCCACAGTTCATGGAGCAGTTGGTCTTTGTGTCAAATTCAGCTTAAAAATAAGCTGTAATTTAAAAAATGCAAATTCTGAGAAAAACCTTAGCTAAAGGGCCGGCCATGACAAAAGAGATAATTTGCCAATGTTTTGCATTAAGATTCAAGTCCTAAGAAAGAGATGGGCCAGGGGAGATTTCTTTTTGATTTGGAGGATCTTTCTTTTTTCTGAAAACATAATGCATCAGCCAATCCCAAATTCTGTCTGGGCTGAAATGAAGAGGAAGAAAGCATATGAAACGGTCGCTCAGTCACCTCTATGAAAACGGTTTTGTTTTTTTCCAGAGAGCAACCAGCTTGTCCTGAGTCAATAAGTCTACTTAGTGGATGGGGGTGAGAGCTTATGGATGAAATATCTGATCTTTGCCGTCTTCTCTTTATTCTGCAGAGGGGTTGTACACGTGTGGTTTTGTTTATCCTCTTGGTGGTCACTTTTACAGCTCGGTTGTTTCCCAATTGGGTAATTCCTAACACACACGCGCGCACACACACGCACACATGCACTAACTTACCTGCAACCTCTTTCTTCATAGTTTCTTCTCAGAAATTTCTCTCATCTTTTACTCTGTTACCGCCTTATCCTTATTCCACTGATGAGCTAATAAGACACTTCTATTTGATGACCGTAAGCATGTTTTGATGGCATCCACTCATCAAGGAAAAAGTAAATCTTAAGTTTTGAGATGAAATAAGACGTGAAAAAGTACCATCAACCCTTAAGATCATGTGTTCTAGATAGTCTCTGTCTAATATTATTTACCCTCTCTATTAACCCTGTTTTTCGTCAAGCAACCTTTAAGAGAAAAACAGTCTTGCATCAATTGTATTTTTCATCTTTGCTTCATTCCTAGCATTACTAAAGTATTACATTTTGTGATGTTTTCATTGCAAATTTCCATTTCCACACATAGGGTTTTGTGGGCACCTCTGACAGTCTAATTATCAAAAATATGGCAAACACAATTAACATTGTTTACTTCCACCTAGAGTAGTGCTTATAGCTCAATGAATGTTTGTTAGATAAATTTTTAAAATTCTGAGTGAGTCTCAAATAAATGGATATAGAATTGAACTACAAGACTACATTCCTTCTGTAAGTTCACCCAGACTGTTAAATTGAAATCAGGATTCTGATGGTCCTTAAAATATCCAGGATTAAATTATCAACTTTAAGATAAAAACCAGTTATAAATACTTACTAGATAACAAAATATCACACATTAGGTGTCAAATTGTTATTTATTTTTTAAAATGTTTATTTATTGATTTTGAGAGAGACAGAGAGGCAGAGAGAGCTGACAGTGCAGAGCCCATACGGGGCTTGAACCCACAAACTGCGAGATCATGACCTGAGCTGAAGTCAAGAGTTGGATGCTTAACCGACCGAGCCACCCAGGCATCCCTTAGCTGTCAAATTTTTAATATAAAAATTGAAAATTCATACTCATTCGCTGTTAATGACTATGGCCACCACTTAAAATATATATTGAGTATATCAATAGCTTTGATTATATGTTTATAAATAGTACTTATAGATTTACATATTTGAAAACTAGGGGTCTTAAATATCACAGCAGATAACTTAATTACTTTATAGATAATAAGTTATAATTAAAATACCTTGAATGTTTACCATTTGCTGGGGATCACATTAATCGTGTGATATGTGTTATCTCCTTTAGCCCTCACAGGAACCCTCTGAAAAGGAGAAAGAGACCTGCAGGTTAAAATTATTCATTTGGGGTCACAGACCAGAGTCACTTAATCACAAACCTGAGATTTAAGCCACAGTCCTCCTGTGACCATGAGCCAGGCACTCTCCATCATGCCACACTGCATATGTAACATCGTTAGTAGATTTAAAGCTATTTCTGTGTGGCAGAGTCTGTGAAACTCCATTCTATCCTTCACTGTCAACCTGGGGTCTAACATGATTAAAGTTCTCTCTGTTGAGACAAATAGGCAACAGAAAGCATGCGTAATTAAGTTTTTAAACAAAAACAATAACAAGAAAGAAGAAAGAAAAGAAAAAAAAGAAATTAATAAAAGGGTGAACCCCATGACTGACATGGAGAGTGAGAATGCTAGGATCAGTGCTTAAAGGAGGTTATAACAAACGGTTATGGGCAAGTGGTTTCAGTTTAGTTTAATGGGATAGAATTTGTCTCCATTATATGCATGTAGCTTTCTCTTTGAATAAACTAGCTAACTATTGGTTGGCACCATCAAGGTGAGACTTGATACTTTTTTTTTTTTTTTTTTTTTTTTTTCGTTTTTTTTTTTTTTTTTTTATTTATTTTTGGGACAGAGAGAGACAGAGCATGAACGGGGGAGGGGCAGAGAGAGAGGGAGACACAGAATCGGAAACAGGCTCCAGGCTCCGAGCCATCAGCCCAGAGCCCGACGCGGGGCTCGAACTCACGGACCGCGAGATCGTGACCTGGCTGAAGTCGGCCGCTTAACCGACTGCGCCACCCAGGCGCCCCGAGACTTGATACTTTTGATTTAGTATAAGCTAAATTGGACTTCTTTCCATTTTATATGTCTACTGAGAAAAAAAACAGGGGTGTTCACAAAACTCAAGTTTAATGGCACTAGTTGACTCTCCTTTCACGGGAAACCAGGCCATTCTGTTATGACAGTTTTGAAATGTGGGTTTTTACAGCTGTAACTAAAGATGACCTGCCAGCACAGGTCCACCCTCGGGGCCAGGTTCTTACCATTACACGGAAGTAAAGGATGAGCAGATATGGACTGAAGTTTGTCTTATTTGGTACATTTGGCTCATTTAAAATTTTAAAATGCATAAGTCAGATTTGCAGGAGGAAATTAGCAAAACTTGTAGCTGATTTATAAAATCAGATGCTGTAATGAAAAACTGTGTACAGCAAGTCACTTAACTATGTTTATTTAATAAATTATTTTCAGTCTCTGGACCATGGTTAATAAGTATGTATTACATACTTTTTATTGCTAATTACAATTGAATTGAAGAGGTAGAATATTAACAATTAAAGCCTTTCTTGAAGTAGCCACTGGGAGTAAAAGGCTCTGATTGACGTCTGTGAAATTACTCATACATTAAGACACAGCTCATGTAAAAAATGTGACAGCAGGGGCGCCTGGGTGGCGCAGTCGGTTAAGCGTCCGACTTCAGCCAGGTCACGATCTCGCGGTCGGTGAGTTCGAGCCCCGCGTCGGGCTCTGGGCTGATGGCTCAGAGCCTGGAGCCTGTTTCCGATTCTGTGTCTCCCTCTCTCTCTGCCCCTCCCCCGTTCATGCTTTGTCTCTCTCTGTCCCAAAAATAAATAAACGTTGAAAAAAAAATTAAAAAAAAAATGTGACAGCACATTCTTTCTTATACCTTCTGTGAGGTAAGTAGCAAGACCAGAAAAAACAAAACAAAACACTGAAAGCAGGTTAAAAGCTCAGCTTTTCCCCTAACTTATTCTTCATTCACCATGTCCATTTAATTGTTAAAAATATAGTGTCTTAGTGCTGGTGAGAGTGGTGAACAAGACATAAAACATCCCAGCCCTCCGGCAAGTGTACAATTTATAAAGGAGAGTAGATTTGGAGTACGTGATCATGAGTGTCATACGTGGTATTATAGGAATAACAGGGGACAAAACCCAGCCGGATGTGGGACAGAGAAGATCAAGGGAGGCTGAGGAAGTGCTGGCTAGATGTAGGGAGTAGTAGGTAGAATATTCCTGGCCTGTGTCAGGGCCTAAGGTGAGCAGCAGAATGTGAGAAACCGTTACATTCTTATGTCATATGACCGAAGCACAGAGCCTCAGGGGGACCATAGGCAAGGTGGCCCTCTAAGGCATCCCATGAAGGATTTTCAGCAATCCCACTTCCTGGTATGTATCCAAAGGAATTGAAATCTGAGTATCAAAGAGATACCTTCACTCCCATGTTGATTGTGGCATTAGTGACCATAGCCAACACAGGGAAGCCACACGAGCGCCCAGATAAATGGATAAAGAAAACGTAGTATAGACACAGAGTGGACTCTTATTCAGCCTTGAAAAAAGAAATCCTCCTCTTTGCAACAACATGGATGGACCCGGAGGATGTTATGCTAAGTGAAAGAAGCCAGACACAGAAAGACAAATATGGCACGATTTCACTTATACGTGGAATGTACAATAGTCAAACACGTAGAAGCAGAGAGTAGAATGATGGTTGCTAGGGATTGGTGAGGCATTGGGGGGGAAATACTGGTCAAAGCATATAAAATTTCTGTTTTGCAAAATAAATAATTTCTGGAGATCTGCTATACAACATAGGCTTATGTTGAACAATTCTGTACTGCATACTTACAAAATTTTGCTAAGAGGGTAGATCTTACGTTAAATGGTCTTACTGTAAAAGAAAAAAAGACCCCCAAAACAGAAACACAAAGCGGGGGACAGGTGGAAACTTTTGGAGGTGATGTATAAGTGGATATGGCATTGATAATTATTATGGTTTCATGGCATATACTTATCTCCAAAGTCATTAGGTTGTATACATTAAATATCTACAGCATCATATGTATTAATTATAGCTCAATAAAGAAGTTACAAAAAAGAATTACAAAAAAAATTTTTCAGCTTTAACCTCTAACCCAAAGGGAAGCCATTGAAGGATTCTCCAATGTTTGGGAGGTTTGAATACGAGAAGAAGACAATCATTTCTTATCAATTCCTTTCCAGAGTGGTCTAGAGTGGGAATCCATTTTGAAAGATATGGGTGGTCACTGTTGAAGAAACCTTCAATAAGGAGCAAATAAGTAGTATTAAATAGTTAATAAATAGTAAATCACTGTGTGAGATAGAACTCCTTATCCATTGGATTTACACCTCAGGTTACTTTACATTTGGTCTCTAAGAACATAAATAAAACGACATTGCCATCTACCCAAGGAAGTGTGTCTGCGATTGGATAGTTTTGAGTATTAATTCTGAATTGGAGAAGGTATGTGTAGATAACCCAACCCCTGGATTTCTTTGGTCTTTCAATATTCTTGCTTGAAAATGTGCTCCGAAAGCAGCCAAAAAATGTGTGTTTTCATGAATAACTTCAAGTTTGGCTGCCCAAGCCTCTTCATTTATACTTGTCCTTTGACATTAATATGTTCGTGTGGACAGAAATATAAAGGAGCTCATTGCTAATATCTGCTCAGGAACAGAAAGTCGAGGATTTATGAGTATGGCCCTGACCTTAACTATAGCAGAGGGCTAGGGATATTTCAATTCCCAGAATGCACACTCTTTCGAAAATGACCTGTGAACAGAGGAAATACCTTCATTTTAAACCTTGTCTCACATTATACCCTGAAAAAATTTTAAAGCAATTTCTGATAAAAAAAAAAAATAGCTATGTCATTACCTTAGAAATCCTTTCAATCAATCCACAAATATTTATCGGGCACCATACTTAAGTCAGGCAGTTCACTTTTTAACCCTTAATCTCTGAGTCCCGGAAATTAGATGTGTCAGGCTTCTTCACTTTATTGGTCAAATTTGGGATTAGAGAGATAAGCTTGCCCTAGGACACAAGACTAGTAAGTAGTGGAGACGGGATTTAAACAGGTCTGGCCTGGCTGTTTCAAGAGAGCATGCCATTGTCACTGCCATGTGCCGCCTGCCTCCCAGGAGTTTATTTAATATTTATACTTACATGGGCTAGATATTTTGTGGATCACCAAGCTGTGCCCACCGGTCAGGAGAAAAGTGAGGGAGAGTTGTAAATGATGAAGACATGTGCTTCGAGGGAATAGTATTCGCCATCCTGGGGCAGGGTTCAGTGAAGTTCAGCTGGCTGAGAAGAGGACAGAGTCATGGGGTAGTGGGCTTCTTACTCTGTTTAGAAGGTAGTCTCCAGTAGAAGAGGGAAATATTCGTACTTGCTTGTTTGCTTATCATTTGTCTCAAAATAATTAAACCTAAATGAGAAGGATTAATGAAAATCCTGGCTTCTTTCACTGATTGATGCTGTGATTGATGGTAAATAGAAAACAATAAATGTACACGAGTAGTCCCAGGCATTTTTATTTCTTTAAAAAGAAAGATGAGAACTTCTTAAACTATATTTTGCTGAAGATTAGCGTCTTGTTGGATGTTAATCAGTACTCTGCCAAAAATTGCTGGTCCCACCGTGAAATAAACGTAGGAAATTCTAGAGTCTACACGGCCAAACTTCCTGTTTATAATTGGTTTCGTTAGAACTTTTAATGGGAACCCTGTAATCACTGATTCCCAGGCACCCTAAACACATTGAATGAGAATCTCTGGGGTGAGACTCAGGCGTTGGTATTGTAAAAAGAAAAAAATTCCAGGTGATTTTGGTATGCGGAAACGCTACCGTAATGGAACATTCTTCTAGTACCTATGCTCAAGCTGGAGGCCAGTTGCTTCTCATATCCACAACTGTTTGTCACAGTGGAGAAAAAATGATGACACATGACACAATGTAGGAAGGCTTTTGTAGCTTGTCATAGATTCGGTTCTTTATTCAATGAAAGTCAACTTTTATCAGAGAAACATCCTATGAATCACGAGTGATGGGGGAATGGGCGGAATTTCAAGAGGCAATGGAAGTAACCGGAAAGTAAGCCAAGTCTCACCTTGATTTCTGTCCACAGTGCTTCTGTTTTTCAGGAAGCAGCAGCCAGGATCACCTCCCAAATCCAGTGCCCTTGGCTGCCATTCCCCTCTGTTACCTATGATGTCCTCTGCTGCAGGCCTGTGGAAGGCTGATGTCTGAGTTTCACCTTTGATGCTTTTTCCTTTGATCCTGGCAGGCTTCGGGTCATATTAAACGGGCTCTTGTTCTCTTTTAGTCTGTTCAATATGCCTGGAATTTTGTGAAATGAGTTTATCAAGGATTAGGGTTGATCTCCCTTCTCAATTCCTTCCATGGAGCCCAGTGTCTCCCAATAGGGATGAATCCCAGAGAGGGGACTCCTACTCCCTGGGCTTGCTCACCTCTCCAGCCACATGTCTCAGGACTGTTGCAGCCTCTGCCTTGAGCAGAGAAGGCCGTGATCTTCTCCTCATAGTTCCTTGAGCACCACACCTTCTCTTTGCCTTAGAGCTTTTGCACAGGTGACTTTCTCCTCCTTGGGAGTGTGTCCTTTGTGCCTTCTGGCCAATTCCTATCTGACACATCTTTCTCAACTCAGCCCAGAGACTACCATTCCTGACAATGCCCTCCTCCCGCACCTACTCATCTGGGTTAAGGACCCCTCAGTTCTGCCACAAATAGCACCCACAACATGGTGCCACAGTGGTAGCTTACCCATATTTCTTCCCCGCTGGGTTGTAGATTCCTTGAGGGCAGGTCTGTGTTTCTTTTTTCAGTTCTCGCTTTAATGCCTGGGTTATCAAACTGCCTTCCTGAAGTTCACGAGTAAATGAGAACACTCTCTTCTCCGCTCTTCCATACCCTGAACACATCAGTCACATGTTCCCAGTTTCACATCCTTTGGGAACACTTTCTCTTCTTTTCTGGAACACCATCTCTTTTCATAAATGGTATCTCCAATAGCGCCTCGTCCATATTGACACCATATTGATTTCTACTTTTTTTTTTTTTACTTTGTAATCCATTTTTGCTTTGTGATATGCATTTTATAGAAATGCCATGTGAGTTTTGTATTCCCAAATGGCACACTTTTCAAGATTACCTGGATTCTTTCACTTCCAACTTCAACTAGATATGGAATGACTAGATATGGAATGACCATTCTGATCATATGACTCGAGCCTATGTTGCAGCCTTGTTCTGTTCAGCCATGCATACCCTTTCTCTCACTGTGCCCTCATTTATGGCTCCAGCAGTGAACTTTCTGCTTGCAAATGTCTTCATTCATTTTTTAGTTTAATAATTCAATATCCTCATTTACTGTGTATTACTCAGCACCTCTTCTAGGTACTGGGAATACAGCAGTAAACAAAATATACAAAAACTCCCACCCTAGTGGGTGGAGGCAGAAAGTAAACGCCATAAACAAGTAACATATGTAGTGTCACATGGCAATACAGACATTGGAGAAAATTAATATGGAAGGAGGACAGTGGATGTTGAGGGAATTGTGGTTGAAAATAGGAAGACTCACTGATAATGTGGCCTTTGAGCAGCATCCTGAGGGAATGAGTCCTGTGGATATCAGGGGAAGAAAGTTCCAGAAAGAAGGAATAGCAGGTGCCAGCACCCTGGAGAGAGTATGCTAAGTGTGTAGGAGTGTGGAGGAACAGTAAGGATATCAGTGTGCCTGGAGCAGGCAAAGTGGAAGAATCACTAGGGAGGGAGCCGGGGAGGTGATGGGGGTGGACAGAGACTATAGGGTCTGGAGGTCATGATGAGAACTTCACCTACTTATCGGAACCTTTATGGGGCATCCACTGTAGAACCAATGCCATTTTCAGTGCTTTGGAGGGTGCAAAGATGAATCAGGCTCAGACTGTCGTCAGTGAGTTCTGACTCTGTAGTATGGGTACAGCCCCAATATGGGTGAGAAGCTTCTCATATCCCAAGTGCTGAAGCTAAGTGCTGACTCTCATATACTGTTGGTGCCAGTGTAAATCGATACACTATTTTCCCCCAACATAACTCAATCTGGCAAAATGTATATAAAACTCAAATACGTGTGCTCTTTGACCCAGTGGTTCTACATCTAGGCTTTTTTCCTAAGTAAATAAAGAAGTATGCAAGGATATATAAGCAAGGATATTTACAATGCATTGTTTATGACAGTGGGAAATTATTCAGCAGTGAGCTTAGGCAAATGAATAATTCTATATCCAACTAAGGACATACTTTACATTTATTCAAAATGATGATGTAAGTATTGATACAGAAAGATGATCATGATTTATAGTTAAGTGGAATAAAGTTATAAAATGGCAAGCGAAGGATGAATCTATCTTTATAGCATATTCAAAGTCTGTGATTTATGTATCATGGAAACCTTATGAACATGAATCGAGGTTTTAACAGTGCTAATACCTGCAAAGTGGAACTTGGGGTGATTTTCCTTTCTTCATTATACCTCTCTGTATGGTCTGATTAAATAAACGGGAAAACATTAGCGTGGCAATCAGAGAATGATTATTTCCAGTTTTTAAAAAGGGAAGTAAAGATAAATGCTCGGGCCACCATATACCCTGTGGCCAGTGTATGTACTCCTTTTCACCTGCGATCCCCAATCACATGAGGTGGATTTCTGGGTCCCCACATTAAAAGACTTACTGGGCTTTTTATCCATCTCCTTTTTTTTTTGTCTGCCCAAGTAGGGTAGATCTAAGTACACATCCTCTTGACTCTCCCTTCCTTCCACCCCTTCCTAAATTTCCTTTGACGTCAGTTTCTTCTAAGTAAAGGTGATAAACGGAAATATTGCACAACAGGAGCCATATTCATCAGCGGGACTTGCCGACTGATGAACATGCCTTATACATGCAGGGCCCTGTTTGGGATTCTGTGGTCCTGGATGAGAAAACATTCCTGGGTCCCCAAGGACACTTATTACTCATGGTTGTTACTTCTTGAATATTACTGGTGCCTATTCAGGACGTGAAGACTTAAAAATGGGTTTGTCCTGCCCTTTGCCTGTCCCCTATACAGTCCTGACTCAGCCAAGCAGAAAAAAATTAATAGTGTTCTGAAAGGACTGAACAAAAGCTATAGTTTCCCACCAATCCCCCTGGGGAGCTAGAGATGCCAGGGCTGTGGTTCGGAGGCATTAATTCTGCTTGCTTTGACTTTGCCAACTGTGTTTTATTTCTTTTTTTCTCGCTCACTGGGCACTTCATTGTAGCGTTTTGTATAAAAGGAAACCTTCAGCAAGTATTGCAGTTTCCCTCATGTGCTTAGGCAGCGAATGCTGTCAAAAGCACTCAGTATGATAACAAAACGGCTCTCATCAATGACATTTTTTTTTTTATTATGGATTTCCTAGCTCTCTGATAGGCTGTGCCTTTGATTTAGGCTTTCAAAAAGAATTTAATCATGAAAGAAAGCCCTGTGTGCCAGGTGAATCCTCTTGAAAGCAATTGCCTTTTATATCTCCAGGTTCTTAATCGTTCCTCCAGTCTGCTTCTGCTGTTTTATTCTCTTTTATGTTTGGATCAACATGTAAATAGCCAAAGTTGATGGCTGATTTTACTTAAGGCAGATGTAATGGAAAGGTAGAAATGAAATCCAGGCTCAATGGGGGAAGGAGAGAATATGCCATTTGGGGAACCAGAGATATAGGATGCGGATCCAGTCTATCAAAGGAGGACTTTCCATGCCTAAATTTTTGCATCGGAAATATGGGACTGTTCCATATTAGCTTTCCCTAAAGTGAGTTGCAGAGAACCGTAGTCCCACGAAGTGTTCTAAGATAGTGTTCCAAGGTCAGATAGGTTAGGGAAGTTCTGTGTAGTATACACTATCCTTAATGGTTTTGAACCACTAGTTCGAGATTTTCCATAAAGGTTTATTTTGTTGAATACAGATTTTTTCTATCTTATTTGCCCACTGAACTCTTTTAGAAGAACCACTCATTATGTCCCTTTTCTCCTTTTGGGAAATTAGAAAGATTAATGAATTCTCTATAATTTAGATGAAAATATATGTGTCCTGGCATTCAAAGTTAGGGCAAAAAATTAATAGATTTAGGGGTCTTCTACTTTATATCTAATTTCATGACTCTTTAACAATATACAAAAAGCAAATATGACAGTGTTAACAATTGTTAGTTTTGAAAAGAGATTATGGGTTATGCTCCTTTTAATTATGTGTTCAGTTTCTGAGAAAGTCAGTTAAGGCACATGGAAAATGTAGATGTTAATTGTATATTCATCTGTTCATTTACTCAAGAAATGTTTTTGGAGTACTTAAAATATACCATCCATGATTCCTGGCACTTTATCTAAATAAATAGATAAAGATCTCTGTCCTTGAGGTGCCAGACTAAGGTTTAACTCAATAAATATTTATGAATTATTGAGACTCGCTTCTAATAATGTCTGAGTAAGCTCCTCTCTGACTGACCCTTCTTCAGTTAACACATATAAACTCTAGACAAAACAAAAATAAAGCAGAACCAAAAAGCAAAACCAATGGCCAGAAGATGCTCGAGAACAACCAAATGTAGGTAGTTTCTGTAGGGGAATCAACACTTTGATGAAGCAGAAGACATTGGCTGAGTTCCCATATTCATGGCTCATGAACTGAGTGAAGGCTCAGTTTGCCCTATACATATGGAGCTCTAAAACTGTGATAGAAAATCTGAATTCTTCTTGGTTGATGGAATCAGACGACAAAGTTCTGGACAACACAGCCTCTGGCAAGTGATGGAACCAGAGAGAAGGAGCCTAAAGGTTTGTCTCTGCACGCATTCCAACCATCTGACTGACTCCTGACATGAGGATGTCTAGAGCAGGTTCCAAGCATCCTAGTTAAGGATTAGATTGAAACTGTCATCCAAGAAAGAGTTTGAAGTTCAAGGCCTCTCATGCTAATTGCCTGCTAACATAAACAATCTTAACAACAAAACTCTCTTTAGAGGAATAAAGCAGAATCTAGCAATTCATAATCTAAAATTATTTAACATACAAAGAATCAGGAAAATTTGATTCATTATTAAGAGGAAAGAAAATAAGGAAAGGCCAACCCCAAGATGAGCCAGATGTTGGCATTAGCAGGCAAAGATTCTGAAGTAGCTATTAGAATGTTGCTCAAGCTCTTGAAGAAAATATGTTCATGAATTTTTTTAAAGTAAATCTTAGCAGAGAAGTAAAAAGAATAGCAAAGAATAAGTGGAAATTCTACAGTTGAGGAAGTGAATATTTGAAATTTTAAAAATTCACCAGTCAGCTTAGGTAAAAAGAGGTGATGATGGGCGAGTCTGTGAACTTGAAGATCAATAGAAATTAATGAATTTGAAGACTAGAAAAAAAAAATTAAAGAAAGAAAAGGAGACGCACCTGGGTGGCTCAATCGGTTGAGTATCTGCCTCTTGATTTTGGCTCAGGTGACGATCTTGTGGTTCATGAGATCAAGCCCAGAGTTGCACTATCAGCGCAGAATCTGCTTGGGGTTTTCTCTCTCTCCCTGTGCCCCTCCCCTGCTCATGTGCTGTCTGTC
This sequence comes from Puma concolor, assembly GCF_028749965.1. Taxonomy (NCBI): domain Eukaryota; kingdom Metazoa; phylum Chordata; class Mammalia; order Carnivora; family Felidae; genus Puma; species Puma concolor. The sequence continues at coordinate 18,102,866 of NC_141668.1, read as the reverse complement.
TGTCTGTCTGTCTGTCTGTCTGTCTCTCTCTGTCAAATAAAAAAAGGAAGAACAGGACCTCAGAAACATGCAGCAAAATATGAAAACATTTACCATAACTCAAATCCCAGGAGAAGAGATGGGGAATGGGGAAGAAATAACGGCTATTTTTTTCTTTTACTTTGTTGAAAGACATTTACAAATTTGAGGAGCTTAGAAAAACTTAAGCAGGATATATACATCGAAAACATGCCTAGGCAAAACATAAACTGTGAAAAACCAAAGATTAGGAGAAAATCTTGAATGCAACTGGAGAAAATCAACGTTTGTGTAAAGGGGAATGACAATTTAAGTCATTACTGATCTCTTGTTAGAAAGAGATGGAGGCTAGGATACATTAGAACAAAATTTTTTTTAATGTTTATTTCTGAGATAGAGACAGAGCATGAGTGGGGGAGGGGCAGAGAGAGAGGGAGACACAGGATCCGAAGCAGGCTTCAGGCTCTGAGCTATCAGCACAGAGCCCGACGCGGGGCTTGAACTCACGAACTGCGAGATCATGACCTGAGCCGAAGCCGGATGCTCAACCGACTGAGCCACCCAGGTGCCCCTAGAGCAAAATCTTTAAAGAGGCTTTAAATGGCAAACTGTTAACCCAGAATTCTCTATCCAGGAAAAATATCCTTCAAGAGTGAATGCAAAATGAAGACAGTTTTCAGTAAAATCAAGAGACTCTCTTACCAACAGACCTGAACTGGAAGCAGTGTTGAAAGAAATTCTTCAGTCTGAGAGGAAATGACAGCAAATAGAAATGATCAAGTTCAAGAGTTACCATAAAGATAGAGTAGTGAAGACAGCATGGTATTGGTGAAAGAGGAGACACATAAATCAATGCGATAGAATAGAGAGCTCAGAAATACAGCCACACAAATATAGTCAACTGATTTTTGATAAAGATGTAAACACAATTTAGTGGAGAAAGCAGAAGTTACTCAAATATATGTATGTGTCAAAACTCAACAAAGTTGAGTTTAAGATTTATGCGTTTCAGTGTATGTTCATCTTAAAAGGGAAAACACACACACACAATAATGAACTTCAGTTAATGATATGTATATTGACAGATTTGGGGCAGGATGGAACACTGTCTTCGATTTACTTTGAAATACATTAAAAACAAGATGCATTGATGCATGGATACAGGAATGAGCAAAAATGTGACAAAGCAGATTAGCAAAATTGTCATCATGATTTCAAGTGGTAGGGACACAGGTGCTAATAGTATTATATTTCTCTGTATATTTCTTCGGTATATTTCTCTGTATGTTTCAAGTGTGTTGTGATAAATATTGTAAAAAATATTTATGGACTGCCCACTGTAGACTTGTATTTCTCACCATGGTCCCCCAAATCAGGAAAAGGTAGTTCTTTATTCTCAAGGATCTCCCAGTCTAAGGAGAGAACAAACATATAAACAATAAAGACACTGTACTATAAATTCAGTAGACATGAAAACAAGTTATTACAGCAACACAGAGAAAGGAACCCATAATCCAAACCTGGGGAGGTCAGAGGTGGTAAAGGAAGGTGCCTGATATTAGGTGAATCCTAAGGGAAGAGCAGTTTGCCACGTAATGTGGGGAAGGAGGGCAGAGGGAGGATTGTCTCCAGGTAAAGGAGGCGTCACAGGCCAAGATAAAGAAGAAAGACAGCATGAGGTGTGTAAGCACCTGCATTTTGGTGTGACTAAAGTTCAATTTACAAGAAGAAACTGGTGGGATGCTAGATATGATCAAAGGTCAGACATGTCAGTTTGGGATTGTTTGTGGGGGGGGTATAGAATGATTATAAATAAGGAAACATCATGAGTACATTTGAGTTTCCAACAGTCTTCTCTGGCAGCTGTGGGGGGTAGAATCAAAGTATGGCATCCAGAGGAGTAGTTGGACAGTTACAGTAATGAGACTTGTTCACTCTTATGTGGATCCTGAAAAAATTAACAGAAGACCATGGGGGAGGGGAAGGAACAAAAAAAAGGGTTAGAGAGGGAGGGAGCCAAACCATAAGAGACTCTTAAAATCTGAGAACAAACTGAGGGTTGATGGGGGGTGGGAGGGAGCGGAGGGTGGGTGATGGGTATTTGAGGGCACCTGTTGGGTTGAGCACTGGGTGTTGTATGGAGACTTGATGAGGCAGACAAGGGGACTCCGTTTAAGACCTAGGGAGAAGGCAAGGTCAGATATGGGTTCAAGGTGTCCGTATAGCTGATCATCTATAAAGGGTGATTTGAAAGTGAAAGTTGGCATTGGATAGTTACGCCAGGGGTGAGGGCCTTTAGCTGAAACAGTCGAGGGCAAATGGAGTACATTCCCGTATGAGAGATGAAGGGGCATGATTTTGAGTCAGGAGCCTGGCATGACTCTGAGTCTCCTGACTCAGTTGACAGATATAGGAACAGGTTTAAAAGTGAAGATGATGAGGGGTGTCTGGGTGGCTCAGTCAGTTGGGCGTCCGACTTTGGTTCAGGTCCTGATCTCACGGTTTGTGGGTTTGAGCCCCGCATTGGGCTGTGCACTGACAGCTCAGAGCCTGCTTCTGATTCTGTCTCCCTCTCTCTCTGCCCCTCCCCACTTGCGCCCTGTCTCTTTCTCTCAAAAATTAATAAACATTCAAAAAAAATTTTTTTAAGTGAGGATGATGATGTAGGAAGAAGTTTGTGGTTTGTTGGTTTCTGCTCCATGGCATTTACAATCTAGAGAAAACCTGACCTTTTGTGGCTACGGGAGAGAAGCACAGAAGTGGCATCCCAGCTGGATCGTAAAGAACGTAGGATTCAGATCCCCAGAAAGACACAAGGAGACGTGAGGCCAAAGGTGAGCTCTGTGCCTTGATCTCTGAAGACATTTTTTAAAGGAACTGTTTTTTGGATTCCTAAATATTTCTAAAATGGAAACAAGTCAGGTACCCGTTATTAGAAGTTTAGGGGCCCACGTGAGAAATAGACACAAAAGACAGACATGAGATCTGTATATCTAGATCTATCTCTATTCCTATTATTACTAGATCTGGATGGGAGCAGGTGGCTTGGACCTGTGACCACAACTGTGCCTTCTAAAACCTCCCTGGTTGGATCTTGGGGAGAGGAGTCTTTAAGGTAGTCAGCATGATATTCTTGTTATCCTGGGTGCTCTATAACTTCTAGGTGGAACTCCTATCCAGACAGACAATTATCCATCTAGAAGAGTCACTGCCTCATCTGTATCAACCCCGAGAGAGGGGCCAAAGAGATAAAGACAACATATGACACCTGACTTTTAGGTCATTATCTTATTCACATCCAAAAAGGAAATCAACTGATGTCAGAATCTGCCTACGTATACCTGTTGGATAGCTGTTCCCATGTTGGGGAGCCCACTGTTGGGGAGTAAATAAAGCGTGGGGAGAACAGATAGAAGTTTTACTGGCGTGCCGTCCCTTGCTGGAGTGAGAGCTATTTCATGGATACGTGCAGGCAGGGAGTAGGGTCCCTTCTAACAACCTTTATATCTCTGCCATAACTCAGGTCCAATTTTGTTGACTACTTCAAAAAGACATTATATCCTTCATAGAATGCTCCCACTAGACTGTCTGCCTGCGAGCCTCTCTCTTTTTTCTTCACCCACTATGGTTTCTAGGCACTGACATATTCACATTTGTAGATTTACACTCGGTTACAGATTCTTTAAGCTGTAATTTCATTTTGCTTCCATTCCTACCTGATTGATTTCATTTGAACAAGATACACCTTTGATCGCCGTCTTCACGATGAATTCTATACTACCAAGTCTCAGTGATATTTATGAGGTAAAATTGATCTTTTTTGCTGAGCCTCCAGTTCACCTTGACTTTTTACCCCAACCTACATTAAATGCATCAGTATGTCTGCTGAAACATATGTAGATTCTTGTACTTTCCCCCGTGTTCTCCTTTGAATTACCAGGCACCTTATCCACTGTTAATCTTTTTTTTTTTTTTTTAATGTCAGAAGTGATGTTGACTGTCTTAATATTTTTCCCATTTTAACTGAGAATATTTCATCTTTCCTTCCAATTGCAAGTGAAAGTCCCCTAAATCAGAATAACAAATTATTTTCTTCCCAGTCATCATGATATACTTTTTGTCAGAGATATTCTATAACCTCTAGGTGGAACTCAAGGATACGTGCTGTACTACTCCCTCTCTCAAAAGTCAGGGAAGAAGTGTGTGTGTGTGTGTGTGTGTGTGTGTGTGTGTGTGTGTGTGTGTGTATCTTCACTATAGAATTAGTGGCTTTTTTTTTTTTTCAACGTTTATTTATTTTTGGGACAGAGAGAGACAGAGCATGAACGGGGGAGGGGCAGAGAGAGAGGGAGACACAGAATCGGAAACAGGCTCCAGGCTCTGAGCCATCAGCCCAGAGCCTGACGCGGGGCTCGAACTCACGGACCGCGAGATCGTGACCTGGCTGAAGTCGGACGCCTAACCGACTGCGCCACCCAGGCGCCCCTAGAATTAGTGGCTTTTAGCAGGGACAGGAAAATCTCTCTCTCAAGCCTGGATAACATCACTAGAGCCTCTTTTCTCCTTACTTTTTCTTCCTTGCCAAATGAGCTGGGAATACTTCTATTTGGAAGGAGTCCTTGATCATGGAAGACAGAAGAGGACAGGGTGCCTTTGTGGCTCAGTCAGTTAAGCCTCTGACTCTTGATTTCAGCTCAGGTCATGATCTCATGATTCGTGCGTTCCAGCCCTACCTCAGGCTCTGTGCTGACAGCATGGAGCCTGGTTGGGATTTTCCCTCTCCCTCTCTCCCTGCCCCTACCCCAATCATTCTCTCTCTCTCTCTTTCTTTCTAAATCCGTACATACATACATACATACATACCTATCTACATACATACATACAATTGTTTTTTAAATTTTTTTAACGTTTATTTATTTTTGAGACAGAGAGAGACAGAGCATGAACGGGGGAGGGTCAGAGAGAGGGAGACACAGAATCTGAAACGGGCTCCAGGCTCTGAGCTGTCAGCACAGAGCCCAACGTGGGGCTCGAACTCACGGACCGCGAGATCATGACCTGAGCCGAAGTCGGCCGCTTAACCGACTGAGCCACCCAGGCGCCCCCATACAATTTTTTTAAAAAAGAAGAGGAAGCCTGGCAAGGACAGCCTGGTAAGATACATTTGGCTCTGGAACTCTGGCAAGTGGGCTTTGTCAATGCTGTCACTAGGAGAATAGTAAGATCTAGAAAGCCAAGAGGAAAACCCTTCAGCCTCATTTTAGTTAAAGCCCAAACCTAAAAGGTAGAATAATGGCCATGGCTCATCCAGACCACTGTGAAGGAAAAAAATTACAAACCTATCCTTATATTTACATACGGGGGTTTCTGTTCCATTCTTAAGGAAGAAACAGTGTTAGAGAAATACTTCTGGCCCTTTCACCCAACTTTTTTTTTCAAGAGGAGAGTGAGACAAATTCAGCTGGTGAGGCGGTATGGAGCCCCTGGAAGCCTTTGAGTCTTCTTGATGGGGACGTGGCCACTGCCCTCTGACTCAGGTGACATGGGACATCTCCTCTATGCAGCTTTCAGGGTTGGCAGGGATTTGCAGTTCTCTGCTCTTAATTTCAGCTTCTTCAAGACCGTAACTGCATAGGTACCTAAGGGTTGCATACTTAACCAAACTCTAGGTTTGGGAAGTGGTAAAGGACGCTTTGCAGTGGCCTCTGATCCGGATTTATTGCCAATTAGGCTGATAGTTTGATGCCTATGTGGCTAGTTCACTGTGTTTGTATCCTGGAGGGGACAAGGGAAAAGTGGTGATCTGGATACCAAGTCCCACCCTGAACTTTCACCCAGCTCACCAGGATAGTAGGTCCCACTGAGGTTTAGATATCAAAGATTTCACTAAGCATAGAGCTTTAGATTTTCCTGGGATGTATTCTGTGCACATGGATCCCTCGTCACACAATGTGACCTATTACAGTGTCAGCTAGCCAAAGATCCAAGGACTTAGGATCCCTGGTGGAGTATCTCTTTCCATCAACTATAATCAACATCCCTAGCTAAAACCCTGTTCTTTTTGGAACAATGGAGTTTTGGTCTAGAGAACCAAAATGTATTATTTATATATTATAATATAATTATACAATAATACAAATTACTGCCCATATTCTTTCCTTTTTGAAACCCCAATACGATGTGGAAGAAATGATTCAATCATGACCTGTCATGTGGCAAAGTGGTCCTAGACATAGGCCACCATAGTTAGAGAGAGAAAGATCTACAATAGGATGTAATAAGGGGAAAGGCATATTGAAAGGGAATTGTTACTTAGAACACGACTGGCAAAATCTGTTCTGTGAAGGGCTCACGAGTAAACGTTTTTAGCTCTGTGGGCCACCGGTTCTGTCACAAGCGCTCAGCTCTGCCATTGTAATGTGAAAGCAGCCATATGCAACATGCGCATTAATGAGAATGGCTGTATATTAATGAAGCTTTGTTTAGAAAGCAAGTGGTGGGCCAGATTTGACTCATGGGGCCAGCTTACCAACCCTGTATCTAGATAGTGACATAAGAGTGAGCACTTCCTATTCAAAAGTGGTCTTGATAGAAAGGGAGAGCTTTTGGAACTCAGTACCTACCTTGCCGGCATGTTCTCTGGACGCAACTCACACCTGCTGAGTCAGCGCTCTGCTAAGCTACCCAAAGGGACATGGGATGAACCTCCAGCACTGACCCCTGTGAGCACTACGATTTATTTCACACAAATCTACAGGAATAGATAGGAGTCACAGCAAAATCTCTAGAATCGTCTGAATGGCCACAGCCTCCCAACTCATCTTCTCAACTCTGGTAAACGAACTATCTCTGTCAAGCTTTGGAAACTGTTTCTGTCAAGATTATTAGTTTTCATGCTACAAAATTCAAAGATTGCTTCTCTGTAGTCTCCCGATTCAGTCACTATGCAGTGTGTGTGTAGCTGACCGCTTTGTCTCTCTTAAGACACTGTCTTCTCTTGACTTCTGTGACACTGCATTTTCTGCATTTTTGTTCTGCTTCATTGGCCACTCTTTCCCAGTCGTCTGTGTTGGCTCCTTGAGTGCATCACCTAAATGTCAGAATGCCACGCGGCTGGGTGTTGGGCACATGCTTTTCTCTATTTGCTCTTTCTCCATCACTAATCTCATTAAGTGCTTTGGTTTAAATGACATTTATACTCAGTGATTCCAAAATTTTAACTGTACCTCTGGCATCCTCTTTCAGGATTCGGGTCTTATATGCAATTGCTTTTTTTGATGTTTATATTTGGATGTTTGATCATTATCTCGTTTAAGATTTACGAGGCGGAAGTACACCTGCACTTCCCCCAACTTTCATTATGTCTGTCGTATGGCATTATCCTTCCAAGTAAGAACCCGCCTCATTCTTCATTTTTCTTTCTCACAGGCTCCACTTCTGAACCAGAAGCAAAACAGAGCCCAAAGCAAACAGCTTCTGTCCATCTCTGCCAATGCAAATCCTCTCTCTGCTGGACTCCTCCAAATTCTCCTCTTTCCTGCTTACAACCTGGGAACAGACAGGAAGCCATGTTTAAGGGGGGGGGGTTGTCAAATGGGTGACAGGCATTAAGGAGGGCACTTTTTGGGATGAGCACTGGGTGTCTTATGTAAGAGATGAATCACTGGGTTCCACTCCTGAAGCCAAGACAACACTGTATGTTAACTAACTTGAAGATAAATTTTTAAAAATGGTAAACTGAATTATGACTCTGTCTGCAGAGAACCTTTCACGATTTCTTGGCACACTGAGAGAAAACCCACAGTTCTTACAGTATCTGGCCCCTCCCAGACACTCCAATCTCACCCTCTCTTTGTTCCAGCCACACAGCCTTGTTCTGGTTGTAGCACTTACTGTAGAAGCTGTTTCTTCTGTCTGAAATGTTCTTCCCCCCGAGATCTTTGCACGACCAGCTCCATTTAATGCCTCAGTTCAAAAATCAGCTTCTCAGGTCTCTCCTTATGAACTGAACCGTTTATCACTTCACTCACTACCCAGAGATGCTGGCAATGACACCACTGTCTTTATTTTGCTCATGACCCTCACATGATTATAAGGGAGTATGTTTCTGTGGTTATTGTGTATCTCCCATTGGAATCTAGGCTCCCAGGAGTTTCCCTCTGTATCACTGGGTGCAAGGCTTAGCCAAGAGTTGCCTCTCTGTAAACACTGGTTAAAAAATGAATGGCAGGTGCACCCCAAAGAGCTTCTTCTCTTTCTTAAACATTTACACCAGGAACATTGTTTCACAAGCAGTCAGATCTCTGCTCAGTGAGTCACCAACTCCCACAATGCATCCCGTCTTCCTGTGGCAGTTGATTGGTTTCTGGATCTTTCCAGGCTGTTCCAGGCTGATCTTTTCAGGATCAGGCTACTGGATCCTGAGCGTTAGGGCTGACTCATCCCAAGAGGGCCGCTCTAGACTGTCCTTTTCCTGTGAAGCCACAGTCTTCTGCCAACTTCCTCTTGATCCCCTTGTACTTTTTCAGAATGTTTTCCTTTTGGATTTTCTACGATCGTGATACATACGTACGTGTATGATAAAGAGTCTGTGACCTCTTGACTCCAAATAGGCCAGTTCGGTTTCACACTGCGGTCTCAGCATGATTATGAACGACCCTCCCTTTGCTCCTCCAAGTCGTCCGAGTTTTTCCTGCTCTTTTGTCGTGAGCCTCTGTTTCCCCGGCTTTTATCCCTCCTGGTGAGGGGTCTCAGGTGGCATTGCATTCTCCGTTGGTCCCCAGGGAGCCCTCATCACCAACTGTCACATCTGGCCGTGGGGCTCCAGTGCGGGCTTTGCAGCCACCGCCTTCTCGTGCCAGGGCAGACGGACTAATTTATCTAGGTGAGATGAATTAGCAATTAACAATTCGCCTCCCCAGAGCTGCTGAGCCGGGCTTTGCCCAGGGAACTGCCCGCCTCAGAACGCTGAGTCATCAGCCAACAGCCCACAGCCTTCAATATTTGCAAACTTCTCATCTCCTCTTCTTCCTCTTCGGCCAAATGAATGCCTTGCTGTTCGTGAACAGGCCTGCTAGTCAAGAATGAATTGAAATTTCTTTCTCTTTTTCTTTCATTCTTTCTTTCCTTTTTTTTTTTTTTTTTAGCCTGCATGTGTCTCACGGGCGTAACCTTCACGAATCAGCAAATAATTTTACTTGTTTATGGTATCTGGTGTAGCAAAATCTTACGTTAGCCACAATTTCTTAGCCATTGATTTGTAGCACTGAAAATGCTTCGGTGTCCTCCTCTTGAATAGTTTATTCATTCACGTTTCTACCACCGAACTACACTGCTCTTCACCCAAATTGGGTTCGGGTTACCTCATTTCCCAAGGGGACCCTACAACGTGGCTGATGTTTCACTGCTGCAGCTGTGATTTGACCCCGTTTGCCTCGATACTATCTTTTGAGTTATTCTGATATGATGTTGATAACATCCCTTGCCTGTGGCTCCCACCAGTATGTCTTTGTCATCATGTGGCCTCTTTAACAGGGTATCATTTCACTTTGGGGGGCTTTTTTAGTCTCTGGACATTTGTATCCACTCTGGTTTGCGTGCTTTAACAGGCAAATGTTAATTCCATTCATCTGCGTTTAAGTAAGTATGTTCTAAGGTGCAAAGCTTTTCATGATGTGACTAGCTTCACAAACTACCTCCGCACTTAATTGCTCAAAACGGTAACCTTGAGTTTGGCTCATGATCCAGTGGGTTGGTAGTTTGGTGTGAATTCAGCTGGAAGGTTCTTGTGTGGCTCTGGCTGGGCTCCCTGAGGTAAGTGTGCTTACATGGGTTGGTTCTGATTCCGAGGCGTGGTTTGCTGTTGGCTGGAGTGAGGGGAACATGGGCCCCATGTCTCTTGTCACCAGCAGGCTCCTCTGGTCTCACTTGCATGGCTGAAAGGGTTCCAAGAACATCAGAAGGGCATGCCCAACACACACAAGCGATTTCCAAGCCGCTGCTTATGTCGTATCTACTCATGTCTATTTGGCCAAAGGAAGACACATATGGCTAAGATCAGACTCAGCTTGAGAGCACACACGGAAGGGCTTTGGATACAGACAGCAGCATTACTGTGGCTTTTTTTTTCCCCAAAGAATTTATCAAAAGATTATACACTGAAACGTTGCCATAATTATACTTTATAATAGAATTCAGTTTTTTATTTTATTTTTTAGTTGGTCATTAAACCAGAGGAGGTTTAGTTGCAAAAGCGTGGCAGGAACTTTATGGTAAAAATCTTCTTACAAAGAGACGTGATTCTAGAGACCAAATTATAGTGAGAATCTGTTATCGTGGATTTGTTTGGTCAATTTGTTTTAGTAAACTTTATGGACTGAATTGTGTCTTCTCAAACTCATTTGTTGAAGTCCTAGTTTCCAGTATCTGAAAACAAGTTCCCAGCACCCTGGTATTTATAAACAGGGCCTTTAAAGAGGCAATGAAGGTAAAATGAGGTCATATGGGTGGTCCATAATCCAATATAATTGGTGCCCTTTATAGAAAGGGGGAGATTAGGACACAGACATGAGTATGCATAGAGGAAAGACCACGTGAAGATTTGGGGTGAAGGTCACCGTCTGTAAGCCAAGCAGAGAAACCTCAGAAGAAGCCAATGTACTGACACCTTGATCTTGGACTTTCCGGTCTCTAGCACTTTGAGATAATAAATATGCTGTTGAAGCCACCCAGTCTGTGGTATTTTGTTATGGCAGCCTTAGCAAACTAATATGGTAAATATATTTAAAGAAGAAGTCAATTAAATTATTTATCAAGTAAGCATCCAGTATTTAAAGATATGCTGATTCTCTACCCAGCATTGTATTAAGATATTAAGAGGGATGCTGAAGATTGCCAACAGGCACATGGAAAGATGCTCAATGTCACTCCTCATCAGGGAAACACAAATCAAAACCACACAGAGATACCATCTCACGCCGGCTAAAATGAACAAATCAGGAGACTCTAGATGCTGGCGAGGATGTGGAGAAACGGGAACCCTCTTGCACTGTTGGTGGGAATGAAAACTGGTGCAGCCGCTCTGGAAAACATAGGGGAGGTTCCACAAAAAAATTAAAAGTAGATCTACCCTGTGACCCTAGCAATAGCACTGCTAGGAATTTACCCAAGGGATACAGGAGTGCTGATGCATAGGGGCACTCGTACCCCAATGTTTATCGCAGCACTTTCAACAATAGCCAAATTATGGAAAGAGCCTATGTGTTCATCAACTGATGAATGGATAAAGAAGATGTGGTTTATATATACAATGGAATACTACTTGGCAATGAGGAAGAATGAAATCTGACCATTGGTAGCAACGTGGATGGAACTGGAGAATGTTATGCTAAGTGAAATAAGTCCTACAGAGAAAGACAGATACCATATGTTTTCACTCTTATGTGGATCTTAACAGAAACTTAACAGAAGACCATGGGGGAGGGGAAGGAAAAAAAAGGTTAGAGAGGGAGGGAGCCAAACCATAAGAGACTGTTAAAAACTGAGAATAAACTGAGGGTTGATGGGGGGGTGGGAGGGAGGGGAAAGTAGGTGATGGGCATTGAGGAGGGCACCTGTTGGGATTAACACTGGGTGTTGTTTGGAAACCAATTTGACAATAAATTACACATATATATAAGCAGTGATGCTGAAGAAAAATGCACTTCATCCATTCTTTCAAGAATCATTATTGAGTTTGGACTTCATTCAAGAAAAGTATTTTAGCATTTTTGTGATTCATGCACAAATTATTATTATTTACTTATTTTTATTGGGCTCAAGTTGGATATCTTTGATTCAAAGTTGATTAACAGTTGCACCTGATATGAGCTAGAATCGAAAGGGTAGGGTGCCAGGCATAGCGTTGTGAAAGGAAGGCAACGTCAAGGGTGGTTGACTGGGAGTAATCACAGTCAATGATGAGGGGGTAGAGGAGCCACTCTGTGGGGCTCTGGAACCAGGAGGTCCAGGAATGAATTCTGTTCAGCCATTGCAGGGAGCAGAGGATTATGTCAGATAGCAGTAGGTTTTATCCCAGGGCCGTTCATTCCCTATTTCTTAGGAGGTCCGATTTGTTTTGGGGCAGCTAACTTTGGAAACTCTGGTTTTTACCTCCTGTTATCCTCAGGATTATGGATTCCTGTAAAATGCTCTACATAAGCCGGCAATGTTTTGGTTCAGCTGGTATCCAGAAATGCAAAGGAAAATTACTAGGCAGAGAAAAGCTACTTTAGAATGGATTTATTTGAAGACCTTATGGTCTTATGGGAAAGGTGAGCCATAATTATTTTAACTCCAAACAGAAAAGAAGCGAATTCTTTATCCAGCAAGTGGGAACTCGGCTCAACTTTGCACAGAGACTCAGTTCTCTGTCAACATTTGTGCAGGGAGAAGAGATTGCCTCTCCATTTTTTAATGGTTATGCTGTCTCACTTCGTAGGGCGACTACTCTTAGAAACCTAGCAGTGGTTTCAACATGTCAATGTCCGAACCATCTCCCGTTGGGAGTAAAGCTGGGTGGGAGTGTGGGGAACCAAGAGCTCCGGGAAATGGTCTCTCCTGAAGCTGACAGAAGCTCAGCTTCTGAGCTTTTTCATTTCTCCCATGTGAAATGGGAAGTGTGAATAGATAGTGTGAACTGAAGAAGTAGGCAAGAATACTTGAAACTCAAACCCTAGGAAATGTTGCTTTTCCTAAGTTGCAATGTTGCTGAATCTCTCTCTCTCTCTCTCTTTTTTTAATATGAAATTTATTGTCAGATTGGTTTCCATACAACACCCAGTGCTCATCCCAACAGGTGCCTTCCTCAATGCCCATCACCCACTTTCCCCTCCCTCCCACTCCCCATCAACGCTCAGTTTATTCTCAGTTTTTAAGAGTCTCTTATGGTTTGGCTCTCTCCCTCTCTAACTTTTGTTTTTTTTTTTCCTTCCTCTCCTCCATGGTCTTCTGTTAAGTTTCTCAGGATCCACATAAGAGTGAAACCATATGGTATCTGTCTTTCTCTGTAGGACTAATTTCACTTAGCATCACACTCTCCAGTTCCATCCACGTTGCTACAAAAAGCCAGTTTTCATTCTTTCTCATTGCCAAGTAGCATTCCATTGTGTATTTAAACCACAATTTCTTTATCCATTCATCAGTTGATGGACATTTAGGCTCTTTCCACAATTAGGCAATTGTTGAGAGTGCTGCTATAAACATTGGGGTACAAGTGCCCCTATGCATCAGTACTCCTGTATCCCTTGGGTAAATTCCTAGCTGTGCTATTGCTGGGTCATAGGGTAGATCTACTTTTAATTTTTTGTGGAACCTCCACACTGTTTTCCAGAGTGGCTGCACCAGTTTGCAGCTGAATCTGTCTCTTTCAGTAGACTTGATTTTTAGCCGTCTTAACGGGTTATACGTACCCACCATAAATAAGTTCCAAAATACCTTTTCAAAAAATAATTTCACAGAGACATAGATCGTTAATGCATTACTTTCATACGCATTAAATAATTAAATAATTAGCATAGAGTTTTTGGAAATTTGTGAATTTAAACAGTCATCTATAAAGCTCTTTAATTTAGAAAATGTTTAAATGCTTCAGAAGGGGAAAGCTGTCAATATTGATGAGAAAAAGTCAGCATCTCTGAGAACTCCATGATACCCATTTCACTGAAGAACATTCTTGTATAGATAAGCAATACTGATTTTAAATGTAAAGAGTGGGGGATGAAAGTCAAAGGAAAAAGAATAGAAATTACAGACATAGAGGCTAACTTAACCAGGGTGTGACTTCTGGATGGTAAAGTGAGATTGTGAGAGAAAATGGTGTCAGCCCAAGTATCTGGCCTGGGGGACCTTCCTACTTTGCATAGTTAAGGGGCAAACAAGCTCATCTCAAGGCAGAGTGGGATCAAGAGAGGTACAAAGGGAGAGCGGACCACTGGGAAACTTTTCTGTCTTCAAAGAGAATAAAGAATGAGCTGCTGGGTGAAGCTTATTCCTCTGACCACTTTTATTTTAAATTTATTTATTTGAATAAATAATACATTCTCACGGCAAAAAAAAGTATTGAAAGGTACCTGAAAGGCAGACAGTATAAAGTGTAAATCACGCTCCCTTCCCCATTCTTTGATCTTCCATCCCCCACCTCGCCTATCCATTTCGGGTTTCTATTTAGAGGTGATCGAGGAATAGACATGGGTTTTTTAACTCAAAAAGAAAAAAGAAACATGAATGGTTGCAATACTACACTAGTGATTTAAAACCTTGGTTTCTTTATTTAACATCTTTTTGGACATGTACCATTTGAGTCCATACAGAAATACCTCACTGAACAAAATGTTTCAGAATATCTATTTTATGGACATGCCTATGACTGTTCTACGGATGTAACTGGGATGTCTTCATATTGGGGGTTTTGTTTTGCTCTATTAGCTTATTGAGTTAAATGTTTATCTCATTTTTCTTCTTCAAGAAAAAAGGCATTTATGACTATGAATTTGCCTCTGATTTCTTTTACAAAAGATCTTTTTTTTATTGTAGCCTCATTGTCAATAATTTCTAAAATATTCTGAAATTTCAGTTTTGATTCTTCAAAAAATACTTTTAAAAGGTTTTTTTTGTTTTTTTTTTTTATCCTTGAAGGATATAGTCTTTTCATTATGCATTGGCTATTAAAATACAGTGTGACCTATTTTTAGGCTAATTCACAGTATTATTTTAACAATGGCAGTTTTTTAGGAAAAGAATAAGCACGTTTCATGTGCAAGTAGCCTTCTATACTGAGTCTCACCTGGCGGTGCCTGAAGAAATCTGTCATTACCATACCCTGAACCTGGCCCTGTTATTACCAGCTATGAGAATTACACAACCTCACAAGGAAATTACTGGGATTTAGGAAATGTGTACAGCAACCCCACCAATAACAATGGGGACTCCGTACAGCTAAATTATACATTTCCATGCCATCAATGCTGAATGTGATTCTGTAACTTACATAAACTAGTAATTGGTGTTTCCTGCCATGGATTCATAAATCCATTTTTTTCTTATATAATGCAAAAGACATTTTCTTCTCCTTGATGAAAATAGATCCGCTTTGGAGTGCAAGGAGAGCCTTCTCGGTACCCACTCTTAATTTGATATGTACGGTGTTCATGATTTAAGTTGATTTTTCTCATCCTATACTTTAAGAATTCTCCTCTCCTCCTCCCTAGACTGCCAAGTACAATTGTTTTATTTAAGACAAACTACAAAAGTGGCCAGGAATGATTAGGCTAAGAGATTAAGCTGTACTTCTCAAAGGACCCTTCGTTCCATTGTGGCTACAAGCCATTCGTTTGCTATAGTAACCTCAGATACGTGTGCTGTGTGAATGGACGTAAAGCCTCTGCTTATGAGGACAACGTTTGGTCCATATTCAGGCCCTGGGTGGACTCTTCTCATAGAAATGTCACTCTGCATTTCTCAAGCATTTATGTGTTGTTGGTTATACCCAAGAGATGGAAGAAAAACACAAATACCTTTTCTCTTTATAAAGGATGTAGTAATTTGTGCGTCCACAGGGGAAAACAACAGTTGACCATGCTGGATAGCTTTCAGTAAATAAGTAGCCTTATTTTATTTTATATGTTTATTTTTATTTTTGAGAGAGAAAGCGAGCACAAGCAGGGGAGGGACAGAGAGAGAGGGGGAGAGATGAATCCCAAGCAGAGCCCGACGCGGGGCTCAGTATTGCAAACTGTGAGATCATGACCCGAGCTGAAATCCAGAGTCAGACGCTTAACGGACTGACCACCCAGGAGCCCCTAAAAAATTAATTTTATGATTACCAAGAAATAGGTCGGTGAGAGAGCAACAGGTACAAAAGGATGAATAATGTCTAGTGTGACCTTCACTGGTTGTATTTTTCACTTATTTTTCCTTCTCCAGTCTAACTAATGATTGTTGGACAAAACCAGTTAATGGATTATAAATCACGTGTTTTTCCAGGTTTCGGAATACTGTTAGGTGACATGGTACAGTAAGTCTATTAAAAATGTCTAATTAAGGGATTGGTTCTATTTATGATGATCTTCTGAGCACTGCATTCTAACTGTGCCTCACAGTCATTTCCAGGCTGATAGACTAATTGGAATGAATAGTACTCTGATCCAACAATTAATTTCAAATGCCGTAGCCTGTGTCCTCTTTCTGGAACAAGAAGTTTTCTTCCCTAAAGGGTTTTTTTTACCAACTTAAGTCCTACATGTGATTCCTGCACAAATTTACCCGATTATTTGTGAGGAAAACTGTGCATTGGAAGAGTAGGATGAAGAGTATTTCTTAAAAAAATTTTTAACATTTATTCATTTTTGAGAGAGAGAGAGACAGAGAGCAAGCAGGGGTGGGGCAGAGAGAGAGGGAAACACAGAATCCGAAGCAGGCTCCCGGGCTCTGAGCTGTCAGCACACAGCCCGACGCGGGGCTCGAACCCACAAAACGTGAGATCATGACCTGAGCCGAAGTCGGACGCTTAACCAACCGAGCCACCCAGGCGCCCCTGACGAAGAGAATTTTTATGTGTACAGTCAATCGACATTCAGTTCATTCATACCGTTGTGCACCGCCAGTCGTCTCCAGCCTTTCTCAGCTTGCAAAACTGAAACTGTATTCATCCTACATTAGCTTCCTACTCTCCCACCCTGCGGTCCCTGGCAACCAATGGCCAAAACTTCTAAATCTCGAGTTCAGTTACCTTAATTCCATCCCCATTCCCTTTACCACTTTGTTGCGGTGGACACCATGGTACAACTTCAGCTTTTTGAAAGTTTGTTTTGCTTTGTTTCTGGTTTTGTTTTGTTTCTTAGCGTCTCTGTCTGTTTCCTTCAACAGCTCTTCTGCTTCCTGGATGGCGTGGTTAAGTGGAAATTCAGGAAACTTCAGTCATGATCTTTAGCCTACTTCTCTCATTAGCGCTTGTCCCCAAGACATTGGCTGTGTGTGTGTGACTTTATCATGTCTATTTAGTCAATTCAGAAATTTGTTTCTGGTGCTGTGTTGGCACTCTAATCTTGGCACACATGCCAACTCAAGACTGTCACCCTCACCTCATTCTTAGGGGTTTCAAGGATTTTATCCTGTTATCTCTTCCATAACTCATTTCTCTATTTTTATGTATGTATGTATGTATGTATGTATGTATGTATGTATGTATTTTGAGGGGGTATCCATGTAGGGGAAGGGGAGAGAGAGAGAGAGGGAGAGAGAGAGAGAGAGAGAGAGAGAGAGAGAGAGAGTATCAAGCAGGCTCCACGCTGACAGCACGGAGCCCAAGGAGAGGCTTGATCCCGCAAATCGTGAGATCATAACCTGAGCCAAGATCAAGAGTGAGAGCCCAACCAACTAAGCCACCCAGGAGCCCCTCATTTCTCTATTTTCTCTCTGTCTTTCTGTTTTCTTAACTTCTATCTTGTCACATCCTCCCAGAGACTCAATGCTTCTTTATCTTCTGCCCCCACTCGCCAAGTACAGTCAGTTCTATCTCTGAAAATATTTTATGTGTGTCTTTTACTTTCTCTTTCCACTGTGGCCATCAGAGATAATTCCCCGGGTGCTGCGTGGCAGCAGACTTCCTCCTCCTCCTCCCCCATTATGCTCCATGTATCTTCTCCCCAAAGACCACTTTCCTTGTGTCTACCTACCGTTTCACTGAACCCGTTTCCCACACCTTTCTGTCTGAGTTCCTCTGCTTGGTTTCATATCTCTCAAACCACATTTTGTTTCCTAATATGCCTTCTGTACTCTTGTTGTGCTAGTCTCTTTTCTGCTCCGTGGGTATTTTTATTTCCGTGCCTCTATTCACGTGGCCCCCATATTCCTGGCACCTTGTATTTTCCTCTAGGTTCAACTTAACACATGAGGACCATTCTGCTTCTCACGGATCTCCTCATTCTCTAACGTTCTGTAGTCCCCACCGGAATCACAGGAGTTTTAGCATCACATATGGTCAGGTTGCCTGCTCCTTTTAGATGTGATTATTTTGTGTCTCTCTCGCTTAATTACAAATCCCTTGAGGGCGTAGGTCTACATAGCTGCTGAATGACTGAAGATGTTACATGAGATAGAAATGTCTTCGGTTTGCAATGGCTGTAAGAAGGGGACAAGTTTGAAAACATATCCGGGGAAGTTGGAAAGCTTCTTCTCAAGTAAGGGAGTGTTGGCCAAATAACTTCTGTGTTTCAGGTCGTCCTTTTTGCAGGGCAGTTGTTGAGATCATCTTTTGGGAAGCGAAGCTGTGGATTCTGGAAGGAGGCCAGAGGGAATCAGAAGCTGGAGAAAGCTTCGCTGGAGACACCAACTAGAATTAAGATGGGGCTTATGAATAGCTTGCCCTTCGTGTTCACGTGATTAACTTGTAATTCAGCTCCTTGTCTTATAAAGGAACATGACTGAAAAAGTGACTTTGTTGCTTGTTCGTTATACGCAGCCATAAAGCTGTATTGAAATCTGAGCATTCTGGGCATAAATTTCTCTTTTTAAAAGAAGCTTTCTGCATTGTCTGTACTCTAACATTAGGTGGAAGTAGAGAGTTATAGACATAAAGTCCAAGATCTAAGGTCACAAAGTCTGAAGACCTCACGATCCTTCCCATAGTCAGAAAATTGGAGGAATTGACATTTGCATGATTAACCTGAAAGGTTTATCAGATTTATGGATCCTTTCACATAACCTGCTTTGGGTTTGTTGGTTTCTCTATTGTTTTTCTCTTTTCAACTTTATTTATTTCTGGTCTTATCTTTAGATTCCTTTTCTTCTGGTTGCTTTGGTGTTACTTTTTCTCATTTTTCTAGTTTCTTAATGTAGAAGCTGCTTTTATCAATTCCAGAAATTTTTTCTTAACTAATATATACACTTAATTTTATGAACACCCTTGACAGACATTGTTTTAGTTATTTCCACACATTTTGAGATGGTGCATTTCCATTTCATTTAGTTCTATATTTTCTAACTTCCTCTTATGAACTGAATGGAGCTCCCTCAAATTCACATGTTGAAACCCTAATCCCCAATGTGATGATATTTGGAGATGGGGCCTTTGGGAAGGATTAAATGAAGTCATGAGAATGAGACCTCCAAGATGGGATTGGTGTTTTTATAAAGGGAGAAAGAGCGTTCTCTCTCTCTCTCTCTCTCTCTCTCTCTCTCTCTCTCTCTCTCTCTGTCTCTCTGTCCACCATGTGTGGATACAGTGAGAAGGCAGCCACCTGCAGGCCAGGGACAGGGCTGTTACCAGGAATCAAATCTGCTGGCACATTGATCTTGAACTTCTTAGCCTTTAGAACTGTGAGAAATGAAAGTCTATCATTTAAACCATCCAGTCTATGGTATTTCGTTAGAGCAACCTGGGAAGATTAATACACTTCTTAAGAATTCCTCTTTGACCTATTTAAAAGTATAGTGTTTCATTTCCAAGTATTTGAAGGCTTTCTTGATATTTTTCTGTGATTAATTTCCAGTTTAATTCCATTGTGGTCAGAGAGATACTTCATATGATTTCATTTCTTTTACATTTGTTCAAGTTTATTTTATGACCTGGGACGTGGTCTCTTTTGGTAAATATTTCATTCGCACTTGGGCAGAATGTGTATTCTCTTTCCATTGGGGGGAGAGAGAGGAGAATTTTCTGTAAATGTCAGTTAGGTGAAGTTGTTTTTGCTGCTGTTTGCATCTTTTTCATCCTTGATGATTTTCTCCCTGCTCACTCTACTGATTACCGAGAGAGTGATGGAAAAGTCTCCAGCTGTAATCTTGGAAATAATCATTTTCTTCTCTCAGTACTATCAGTTTCTGCTTCGTATATTTAACTGCTCTGTTGTTCGGTTCACTCACACTTAGAATTGTTGTGCATTCTTGTTGAATGGATCCTTTGATAACTTTATAACATCCATTTTAACCTTGGTAATGTTCATGGTTTTTAAATCTAGTTTTTCTGATATTATATAGACCCTCCAGCTTTCTTCTGCTTTGTATTTACACGGCATATCTTTTAAACCATCTTTCTTTTAGCCTATCTATATCATTGCATTTAAAGTGGATTTCTTGGGGCGCCTGGGTGGCGCAGTCGGTTAAGCGTCCGACTCCAGCCAGGTCACGATCTCGCGGTCCGGGAGTTCGAGCCCTGCGTCGGGCTCTGGGCTGATTGATGGCTCAGAGCCTGGAGCCTGTTTCCGATTCTGTGTCTCCCTCTCTCTCTGCCCCTCCCCCGTTCATGCTCTGTCTCTCTCTGTCCCAAAAATAAATAAACGTTGAAAAAAAAAATTAAAAAAAAAAAGAAATAAAGTGGATTTCTTGTAGTCATGATAGCTGTGTCGTGTTTTTTTTTTTTTTTTCCATCCAATCTGATGACCTTTGTCTTTTAACTGATGCACTTAGACCAAGGGTTGGTGAACTGTGGCCTGTGGCCTGGGGTCTGTTTTCATATTGCCCATTAGCTAAGAATGGTTATTACATATTTAAAAAGTTGTAAACAGGCATGCCAACAGAAAAATATGCAAAGGAGAGTGTCTGTGTCCTGAAAAGCCTAAGCTACTGCTTACTGACCATTTACAGAAAATGTCTGATGACCTGGTTCCCTCTTGTTTCTACACACTTTTTGTCTGTATACCGATGCATTGACCCACACAGCAATGTAATATGTTGTAAAGGAGTCTGTAGGTAAAGTAGGATTTGTCCCGTTTGCTTTATAGCCTTGCCAAATAGGTGAGAGGACTACAGATCTCTCAGTGATGCATGAAGTCAACCAACTGCTCCAGTTTCTCCAGGCTTCCCAGCTAGAATTTGAAGTTGAAAGAGGTTGTCTGGGTCCAAGAAAGCTCTCCCGCTGCTGAATGAGAGAGGTGAGAGAGTTGGGCTCTATTCCAGTGCCATGACTCAGGATTTCGGTCTGCTCTTGACTGGGTTCTCAGGCATCCTCTCTGATTCAGAGCGTTCCAGTCCTTTAGATCTATAGAAACTCTGGGTTAGGGTCAAAGACTCAGTCTCTCCTTGTTAGAAGTGTTTCCAATCAGGGGCTTCGAATTTGTCCAGACACTTGCATAATCACTCAAGCACCGGTGGTGCCCCAGAGGGATGATAAGTAAGTCCCAGTTGCCCTGATCCCTAAGATAATATTTCAGAAAGAAGGAAGTGATGAGCAAAATCAAGAGTAACTATCATGTCAAGGAATACTCTGGTTCGAGCAAGGTAGAAATGAGATAAATTAGAAGGTACTTGAGCAGGAAAAATAGGCTTCAGTGACATGCATGCTTAGTGCTGACAGTGTTCAGCCAAGAGAAGCAATCAGACACTAGCCTGCTTAGGTCTAGCCCAGACTTCCTTTCTTCAGAATAGGAATTGTCGCGATAACCAGCAAAACTGAGCCTAAAAATTGCTGAGATGGTTAGGGCTCGTGGACAAGGAAGTAGAGAAGTTGTGGTCACCTGGTAGATGACTAAGCCAGCCTAGGAGACTGGTAGCTCACGTGCGTCTCTGCCTCATAATGTATTCTTCTCTTTTTATGTGGGTCTTCTCTATTTATTGTTTTATCGCTAAATTTTGTTAGGATTATGGAGTACCCGGCTGGCTTAGCCAGTAGAGCATGAGACTCTGGATCTTGGGGTTGTAAATTTGAGTCCCATGTTGTTTACTTATGACTTAAAAATAAAATCTTTAGAAAAATAGTAATAGATTTTGTTATGATTATTTACTTTTTTTTTTTTTTTTTTTTTTAAAACCCTCCCTTGAACAGGGGCTCCTGGGTGGCTCAGTTGGTTAAGCGTCCAGCTCTTGACTTCGGCTCAGGGTATGATCGCCTAGTCTGTGAGTTCCAGCTCCGCATCGGGCTCTGAGCTGACAGTGCAGAGCCTGCTTGGGATTCTCTCTCTGTCTCCCTGTCTCTCTGCCCCTCCCCCACTTGCTCTCTAGCTCTCTCAAAATAAATAAAAATAAAGTTAAAATAATATTAAAAAAGCTCACTCGAACATGTTTGAAAAGCTGCAGCAGACACAGGCTTTAAAGTGAATAGTGAAAGGCTACCCAGCTCCTGTCCTACAGTGTTATTCTGCCTCAGTTCTGATTTTGATCCTTCTGTTTATTTTTTCTATTAATTACATTCACAAACCACTTTTAATATTTTTATACACATCATTATAAAATCTCAAAGGTCTCATATAGGCCTCTGCAACAGCAAGAAAATACCAGCTGGAAATCACGCAGCCTAATCTTAAGCAACTACCTTGATGACTGATTTACCATTTTTTTTTTTTATTAAAAAATTTTTTTTATGTTTATTTATTTTTGAAAGACAGAGAGAGACAGAGCACAAGCAGGGGTAGGGTGGAGAGAGAGGGGGACACAGAATCTGAAGCAGGCTCCAGGCTCTGAGCTGCCAGCACAGAGCCCGACACAGGGCTCGAAGTCACAGACTGTGAGATCATGACCTGAGCCGAAGTCGGACGCTCAACCGACCGAGCCACCCAGGCGCTCCCTGATTTACCATTTTTTAAGGTAAGTTCTTCTTTAGCCTTTTCCATAAGTGGTATTGTCTCAGCTTTATAAGTATGACCCCAAATGCAAAATCCATAAATTAAAAGAGAGGCAGAGAGAGAGAGAGGAAGAGGGAGAAGGAGAAAATTTTGTGATGAAAGGAAATGAGCAAACAATCTTTTGATAAAAAGCATTGCATGTAAAATTAAAAGGAAAAATATACATCGTGCAAATTATACATACGTATATTCTTGCCGATACTCAAAGATCCACACTTACAACAATGAGATGCCGTGTTTTTAATCTGTCGAATTGATAAAGAATAAAAGAATGCTAATACCTAATGTTAGTAATGAGGGGGAAAAATGAGCCATCTCGCAGTGAAATACAGGTGATGGGACATTTCTGGTTGGCAAATTAGCAATGTGACAAAATTAATTGATATGCATAACCTCTGATCAAGCAGAAATGGGATTGTTAGAAATTTGTCCTCATGATGGAAGTGGGTAGAAGCACACAAGTGCATGTGTAAATGTTTTTTATTTGCATTCTTGTTTTGAATAGTATTAACCTGGGAAAAAAAATCGAGATGCTCCAAAATATTGATAAGTAAACAGTGGTTGTGCTATACCAAGAAATGCTCTGCAGCCATTCTGGAAGGTGTAATAGATACGCACCTATATTCATTTACAAGTAAAGATGTTCACTATGGTTTTAAGGAAACATTCTGGTTCCAGAACAATATATGCGGTGAGATCCCTGAAAGGAGAGGAAGCAGCATTAACCGTGGTTATGTCTGAAGAGTAGGAGTGTGGGTGGTTTTAAAGATATTTCCTCTTAAATGAAGAAAATATTTTAAAGCATTTATCTTCTTCATAGTAAGTGGCAGTAATTCTTAACTTCCCCTTAGTTTCACTGGGCCTCGCTTAGTGCCCGGTAATTCCCTAAACAATTATGATTTTCCATCCGTGTGTTGGTTCTTTAGATATTTGAAACAGTCATTGTGTTCTTAGAGCCTCTGACATTTGCTACCACTGGTTGCCTTCCTTTTCATGCTAACAAGTGTTTCGTTTTGTTTAGCTATCCAGTTCTCAGGAGAGCTTTTAGATCATTACACTGATGCCACTAAAGCCCTCTAATTCATTTTCTAAATGTGGAAAACCGTGCCTTCATCTTTTGTTTATTTAATCATTCAGGGAGAGTGGTAAGGAGGATCCAAAATGCAGAACCTTACACATGCTTTCCTTCTATGGGAAGAAAACTTTCCTATCCGGTTCTTTCAATGAGGTAATTAGATTAAACTTAGAGCATTTAAAATTTAAGTCATCCTGTTAATTTTTATGTTAAATGTTTATTTGTGTGTGGGGGGGTGCAGAGAGAGAGGGGGGACAGAGGATCTGAAGCGGGCTCTGTGCTGATAGCAGTAAGCTAGACACAGGGCTTGACCTGAAGTTGGATGCTTAACTGACTCAGCCACCAAGGCGCCCCCCAACCCCTTCTCAGGAATGTTTTCAAATTAGACTTTGTATAATCAGCCTGGAAGACATTTGAGGCACGGTTGATTCTGATTTGAAGTCAGATAAATGCAGGAATATAGGAGGTTTCCTACTTTTCATTCTCAAATGCAAAGACTCGTTGAGTGTCATAAGGAAAGATCTATATACCTGAAGGAACAATGATGCTAACGTACTGTTCTAAGATGTCCTTGCTTCTTCTATTCTGTTTTTTTGCATAGTAAATGCAAAATGTTTTCTCTGTCCTTTCTTATAGATTCGTATTACTTAAAAAATGGTGAGTGCTTGAATCTTGTATGTAATTATGTGCTACAAACACCTAAATAAAAGTAAATGAACAATGGTCAGATTATTAAAATCATAATTAAACTTATACTAGAAGCTAAAATAATTTGCTAAATTCAAGTCTTCTTAGCTGTTACAACCTTTATTTCTTTCAGTCAGTAATAGATATTGGCACTTGAATTTCATAAGTGAGAGCCTTTCAGGCATGATACAATTCAGAAAATGAATATTCTTTAAGTAAAGCTTGGGGAGTTACTTACCTTCATATATCATTACCTTTGACAAACAAGATTGTTCTTGAATTCGGTAATAGCTATTCATTGCTTATAGCTATGGCATGTATATAGTGTTCTGATGTTCAAAGTCATGTCTTTTTTAAGGACACTCCAGCATTGGTTGTACACTTCATCTGGCTAAGCATCCAGCAATCTAGAAAAAAGATGACCGACTTCAAATCTAAACTGTTGACACCATTAAATTAAATATATTTGGTAAAAACAATTCCAGGCAAAGGCCGTTCTCTTTGCACTCCTTCTGGGGATACAAAGGGGATCTATTGTGTTTCACATTGGAAAAAATGATGTGTTTCCTCTCTTTAGATCTTGAAATCCAAATGGTGTTTGAGAAAGTCAGAACTTCAGAAACGAATTGGTAATGAGAAAAAAGGCCGTTCAAAATGTGGTCAAGGAAGGGCACCTATCTCCATGTTTATTATTGATATAAAGGCTTTAAAAATGGAATCACTTCTTACGTTACTGATCCTTGCTCTCAGATACAGGAATACATGAGGACATGTGTACGTTCATATGTATCAGAATTTTAATTTCTTTTTACAATTTTTTTTTCAACGTTTATTTATTTTTGGGACAGAGAGAGACAGAGCATGAACGGGGGAGGGGCAGAGAGAGAGGGAGACACAGAATCGGAAACAGGCTCCAGGCTCTGAGCCATCAGCCCAGAGCCTGACGCGGGGCTCGAACTCACGGACCGCGAGATCGTGACCTGGCTGAAGTCGGACGCTTAACCGACTGCGCCACCCAGGCGCCCCCAGAATTTTAATTTCTTGAGCATGGATGGGGGGTAGCTGCTTTGGTCGTGTGTAGAGAGTGAATGAATTAGACAAGATGGGATGAGGGAGAGAGAATGAGGGTTGGGAAAGGACAGGTAGCATGGTCACAGTACCCGTGCGTTATTTCCTGTTGTCGAGGTGTGAGAAGGTTGACCAACTCTAAATCAGTCACAGGGGCAAAAGCGACAGAGGGCAAAAGAACAAATAGTGGACAAAGAAGTAGGAGTAGTATTTATTAGGCGTCACGCACTGTGAGAGCTGTTATTTGCATAATATCTAGTTTCACCACAATTTACAAGGTTTAGTTATAACTTTCACATTTTTGTACAAAAAAGTAACTTAGTTTAAGAAATTTCTCCTAGGGGCGCCTGGGTGGCGCAGTCGGTTAAGCGTCCGACTTCAGCCAGGTCACGATCTCACGGTCGGTGAGTTCGAGCCCCGCGTCAGGCTCTGGGCTGATGGCTCGGAGCCTGGAGCCTGTTTCCGATTCTGTGTCTCCCTCTCTCTCTGCCCCTCCCCCGTTCATGCTCTGTCTCTGTCTGTCCCATAAATAAATAAAAACGTTGAAAAAAAAAATAAAAAAAAAAAAAAAGAAATTTCTCCTATATTACACAGTTTTTAAATGGGAGAACAAAATTTCACATCAAACTCTCACATGCTTGTGTTCTAATAACGAAAAAACGTATAAGGTACTCCCTCATTTTTCTTATATTGAAAAGGTGTGTAAGTCTTCATTCTATCTCTTCACCGCCACGCTTGAGAACATTGTCCCATCTAATCCACCTGCTGGGTTCATCTCAATGATTTCTCCCCTTCTCCATTTTCACTAACTTTCTTTAGGCCTCTGGTGTTTCTCCCATCCAGGCACTAACCAGGCCCGACCCTGCTTAGCTTCCGAGATCAGACGGGATCGGGCATGTTCAGGGTGTTACGGCTGTAGACAGGCCTCTCTCTGGTATTTCTTGTGTACATAGTTCATTAGCCTTTTAATTGGTTTCCATTCTTCTGGTTTCCCACAGACAAGCACACGCTCTTTGTCAGAGTGCTTCCCTTTCCCTTCACAACTTCTTGTTTTACGACTTAACCCTTGTCCCCCAGTGCCAATTCCAGTCTAACATACTATACCACGTGACACTTACAAAAATTTAGCAAGCATTTTTCAACAGATGTTGGCCAACTGCCTCCTATTTGCCATAGATAGGGGTGAGTTGGCAGATAGGATAAACACTCAACTCAGCCGTGGCGTCTGGCCTTAAAGGACTGAAGGATGGAGGGGGAAGAATAGACAAGACAATTGATTATTATTATTATTATTTTTTTTTTTGGAATTGCTTTGGAAGAAGCACACTCGGGGTGCTAACAGTCTCTGGGATGGGGTGGCAGAGGCGAACTTGGACATAAGTCAGGCTGGAAATCTAGAGGATTAGGGATGACGGAGTGATTTGACTAGGAGTAGAGGTGTAATTACACTGAAGAGTGTAAGGTGCCTGTTTAGGAGTCATGAATTGGAAGAGGCCCACGGGATTATAATTTCTGTGAGAGGCCTGGATACCAGCTTGTGCGGGGGTAGGTCGGCCTCCCAGATCTGCGCATGTTCCTGCTCCAGAAAGAAGGAGAAGAAGGGAGGAGGGATACATAATCCGACCTCCGTGGAGGCATGGGGGATGAGGGGCGCAATTCTAGTGGAGTTGGGCTCAGGAGCATCCGTCCCTGCGTCTTGTGGGCAGAGTGTTGGTAGGTTTTGTACCAAGGGAGGCCTCTGCCTCGACAGTAATCTAAAATTAAATAAGCGCGTGTTTTTGTTTTTTTCTGTTTTAATTTTGAATACGGTACTTATTAGTTGTTGTAACCCACACAATCCAAAGCTCTTTGGAATCTCCAGTAAATGTTTAGAGTGTGAGTGGTCCTGAGAACAAAATTTTTTGAGAATGCTGAGCTGGCAAGATAGTTAGAGGCCAGGTGTGCAAAGCTAAGAGGTTTTAGGAGGGTACTCGATAGGATAAGCACTGGGTGACATATGTAAGTGATGAATCACTGGGTTCTAGTCCTGAAACCGGTACCATGCTGTATGTTAACTAACTTGAATTTAAATAAATACATTAAAAAAATAAGAATATATATTAGAAATCATTTTGAAACAGCCAAAAAATTACGAGGAGATCTTTAAGGGTTTTGCGTAGCGGGGGTGACAAATCAAATCCACTTACGTGTTTTGGAGTATCGGTTCTCCCTGTCCTTTGGAGGCTAGTTTAATGGTTTAGTTCCGTGGAGGCTTTGAGATGGGGCATAGTGATCAGATGGGAGGCTGCTCTAGGAGTTCGAGCTGGAAGTGATGAGGGCTCAAAGGATAGCAAAAGAGCAGTCAGAATAGACTTGAGGGAAATACTGGATTTCTACAGGACTTGGTGACTGGTACAGGATGAAGGAGAGCAAAGGCTCCAGGGTGACTCATAGGCTTCTGGGTTGGATCTTTCAAAAGATGTTAACCACGCTAACCCTACTCACATCCTCACGGATCTCTACGTCCCTCCCCAGGTTTCTGTGGGTTTCTTTTTGCCTCTTGAAAGACTATGCAACAGCTTCCAGAGTGCTTTTACTCACATGTATAGGGAGCTGGAAGTGCCTGGGAATTTATGTCTCCCCAGCCCGACCCCCAATATAGCTTTAGAAACAAAGACTGCACAGGAATACGAAAGCTCAACTCCGTTGCCTCGAGGTGGCACAAACCGAGAGACGTAATATACTCTCCCTGTGGGATCAGGCTGAGGCTACATCTTTTGCTGAAGTGACACAGCTGCCTGGCTTCCTGTTTTTCCAATCCTCTTTCCCCTTCGAGTTTTCTCCTGGGAGCACTTCCTGACTCTGCGACTGCACGTGAACATTCATCTCAGGGTCTGCTTTTGCGGAACCTGAGCCAAGACTGGGATCATGTTGACCTTGCATTGTATCCAGATAGATTATCTCAAGTACTTTAGCGGAAGGACAGTAAGCAGTTTGGGACATGTTGATTTTAAGTGCACTTGGATCATGATGTGGAAATATCTAATAAGTAGTCAGATCTGAGTTAGAGACTGTGATCTGAAAGCCATCAGCATATAGGTGGACGGTGGTTGAAGCCACGGGTATGAATAAGGTTAATTTAGAAGAGCATATGGAAAGTCTGGAGGTAAGACCTGGGCCATGCGGAAATCCTGGAGGATGCATATTAACGTACTCTTCCTAAAAACCCTTTTCATACGAGTAACACTTTCCGTTTCCATAGTCCAGTAACATCATATCATTTGACCTTTACAATAACAGGGGAAGATGAGAGATTATGGATAATTACTGTTATCATTTTTCAAATTGAGGAAATCGAGACTGAAAATTCATGTGAGTTACCCAAAGTCATGAAAATGACAGGACCAACCAAAAATGTAGGTCATTTAATTCCTGGCACAAAGCTTGTCCTGCCACCCAACTGCTTTCGAAAAAACGTCGTTTTTTTCCCCTGCCTACTCTGGCAATGTGTAGGCGATTGTCTTTGGTCTTGCAGAGTCAGCATTCTTGCAAACTCCTGTTTATACCTGCTCCAGCTTTTCTGGTGTCCTCACGGATTTATCATGCTCTACCACCGGATAGCTTTGTTTCCCAGAGCCCAGAAAGTTGCTTCCTTCGGGCAGCCACCCGGAACCAACTGCTGCCCCTTGTTTGGTTCTTACTTAACAGTTGTGAATGGATTTTGTAGCCTGTTCTTTTTTACATGTCGATATGCTGCCTTTGAATGGTTCCGACTCATTTCGTGCATTTTTGTTTTTCTTCCCCCAATTATATCGTAAGACAGTCTTGCAGATACTCTCCTTTGTGCAAAATTAGTCAATTCTCTTTTTCCTTGGAAAAGAAAGATAATCTACTGTTCTACGTTAGAACACCTATTTTTGTGGATTTATTTTCAACCTGTTAATTTTTCCCACGTGCTTATGCATCTTGTTTTATAGGATATTCCTAATGTTTGCAGCTTTTCACCCAGCCTGCTATTTGTTGTACAAATGTATCTTGTAATGGATTTTGATTCCTCCTTAGCGTATATAACATTGCATTGGATAAGGATTCAGCATCGGCTTGGGAATTCATTAAGTGGGAGATAGATTTGCAAAAGAGACTCAGATATTTAAATCAGGTTATAGAAGCAAAGATGGTCAGCCAAGAGGTTTATTGGGGGAAATGACTCTTCACTTGTGGGGAGATCGACTTGAGTAGAATGAAGTGCTTCACAGATATAATTGGTCCAATTGTCTTCATCTGTTAGGACGATGGATTTTCTGCCTTCCCGCCCCTAATTGGGACTATTTAGACAGCTGAGGGCATATTAGGGGTAGTAAACAATTTGGTTTTATCTGATTCTTATTCAGCTGTCAAAACAAGATTGTGACCTCCTTGCAGTTTAGTGTAAAACACTTTTTGGGAATTTGGTTAATTATCTTAAAGAGAGCCCCGGTGGGTTTTATGTTCTATTCTGACCCAAGAAACTACAGTCGAGCTTTCCAAGTTATTTTGTAAGTTCATCTGGCTGGCATCCTTTCTTGCTTGGCATAATGACATTATTATATGTAACTATGGCTCACCATTAATCTGGGTGTATTAGGCTTTCAAACATTTGTTCCTCCAAACTATATGCTGGATTTGTACTTTGCTGGGTGACATTTAAGCAGTTTGTCTGGACGTTACATATTCCCAGCACAGCATGAAAATGCATTTACTGAAGGGCTTTGTGTCTGAGTTTAGATGAAAAAGGAGTAAACCTTCCTCTCTCTTGAGATGTTTAGATTAAGTTTAATTGATTTTTAAAATACATTAGCATGATCACGACACTGTAAAACAAATGAACCTTTTCTAAATAAGGCAGGTTGCATTGGGGGTTTGACTTTAAAAGCTTTGAAATATCGAAATACCAAGGAGCTGAGGAGATTTTTTTTTTTAACTTAGAGAAGGAACAGCACACTTAAAAAATATTTATAACTTAAGAAGCTTCTTCTTCCAAAGTTTGAATAGACATAAACTTTCTTCTGGAAAGAATGCTTTTCATTTTGAGTGATTTGAATTATAAGGCTTTTCATAGGATAGTGTTAGAAACATATATGCTTGTCAGACTAATGCAACTTTATTGACGTAAAGCTTAGAAATCAATATATTTTCGGAGACAGGTGGAAGATGGTAGAACTTCCACTTACGAATAGCGTGGACACTTACTGCCTAGAACACATGTCTCAGGGTATGACTTGCAAACCAGTGGCATTAGAATTGCCACCCACCAATGTGGTATTGAACATACGTCTTGCATGCAACAAATAATGCTGCTTCCCTAGACTCTTGCTGGAGTGCTTGATCTCAGGCCATCTGCCAACCAACTGCTGCTTAAAACCCTGTAAGATCAGTGCCTTAGAAGTAAACCAGATTTAAACACATGGTTTCCACTCGCTTCTCTAGGTAATCCACACCCCTATCCTTGAATCAGGGCAAAACACTAGAAAATTACATACTTGTTGCATATTACCTTATCCCTTGGACAACCACCTTTACTAAATTAAAATTCTAAATATTATATCTTTGGTTCTGTTTGTATTTTGTAGATAGTCTCAGTCAAAGACACATTGCCTACCTTCTCTGTACACAGTTTCATTTGAACTTAACAACTGGGAAAGAAACGCATGTACCATTTTCTCGGTATCTCTCTCTGTCTCTTTCTCTCTCTCAAAATTGGTTTGCTTTCATTAAACAAAGAACTAGAAGCATTCAACACACTGGGTTTTGGCCTCTGAGGAAACTCATGGCAAAACTGAATAGGCAACCACAATAATTATGTGAAACCTCATACTTAGCTTTTTTGCTTTCTCCTAGGCTTTCTTGTATTTTTGATGATTTTTTTCCAGAACCTTGTTGTATACATCAAATTGTTTGGAGGTGCCTTAAATCCCTTTTGAAAAGCAGAAAGTGTAAGCCGACTCTTAGGGGTAGGCTAGGAAAGGGCTGTTCAGAAGGCCAGAGGATAGCGATTCTATAAAATATAGAAACCTAAAAGGGAAATGGTATTTTTGATGGTCATTCTACTGGCATGGTGACTCCAGCCAACAAATGGACTATAACTAGTGATACTTAGCAAGTTGTGGTCACACCACATAATATACTTTCCTGTAAGTTCTATTGTTTGAGAGAAATAACGCACATGGACAATGTATGGATTTAAAAGATGATGAAGGGAAGAAGCAGGGCTAAGTATTTACACCAAAATGGAAATGCAATGAAGATTTGAAAAAAAATTAGCTTCTCTGGTAAATTCCCATTATTGGTTTTTATATGATTCAAAATCTTTCCAAAAGACATGGAAACTTAGAATCCTTGGTCATCTGAAAAATATTAGACATGAAGCTGAAGTAATTTTAATGGAAACTTAGGAAGAAATTATGATTCAATTAAAATCCTATGACTCATAGGATTCAATTAAAATCCTATGAATCCTATGATTCAATTAAAATCATACATCCTTCCAAAATTATAATTATTTCTTATATACAGTTGTATCTATACACTTGAAGTACCATGGATACCAATCAAGGATAAATTTAAAAATGAGAAACAGAACTCTAGGGTTGAAATGGGGTTAAAAAGTCATGTACTCCCAACTCTCATCTGAGTTATAACCCTTAAATAATCATTGTTGTAAACAAACTTCTAGAAAATAATCATAAAATAGCTTAGTTTTCCTCTTTGTCTTTCCGTTGAAATTGATCTTTTAGTGCTGGCTCTGTCCCCTTCCTGGATAAAAAGTTGTAATTTTTATGGAATGCAGAAAGATTTTCTGCCACTAGAAATCACAAGACAGGGTCACAGTATTTAAAAGCCTAATTTCCTATAATATTCAAACTTTCCTTTTGCTTTAATCTTAAGGCTTCTTCTTTTTCTTGTCGTAATATAGTTTTTCTCCCTTGATGACTGGTTTCCACCTCTCCAAGAGCAGAAAAGGGGAGGGAGGAGAGCGTGCTTCCTTCTGGTGGGTCCTCCTGTGGCTTCCATGCTCCCTAGACTTGGCAGGTGGCGAGAGTCTACTTTTCCTCCTGGGGATGCTTGCATGGGTGTTTCAGAGACTCTATCACTGGGAGGTTACTCGTCTCAAATTCTCTGGACGATGGCAAATGCAGCTCTCTATCTGTTGGATACTTGATTCCTCCTTAGACCCTTTGTATCAGCAAAAACACAGATTTTAACAAACCAGACAATAGAACATAAATGTGCAGATGAGGGAAGTCTGGAAGTAGAGGGAGGGACTATAGGTACGGAAATGGATAGGGACACTAAACCCTTTATTGTGCAAAGAAAGAAATCCAGAGAAAATCTCTGGTTGTTTGAACAAGAAATAAATATTAAAATACATGATTTAAAGTTACAAAGGTAATAGAGAGATGAGTTGTCAGGGAGAGGTTTAGAGTTGGAACCTATTTTGTTTCATTGGAAGTAGATAATGTTTGAGTAGATAAATTGCAAAATCTATTAGCATGGGTGTATTATGTTGAGCGTTAGGGGTAATTACCACATGAATTAAAAACATAAACTGTTAGAAGATTGGAACCTAGTTTCTGGGGGGGGGGGACCCAGATAAGAGGAGGGAAGGCTGAATTGGGGTTGATTGTGTGTATTCCAGCTTCATCTTTTTTTAAAAAAAATAGTGCATATGTTTTTCTAGTAAGATTTCTTAACTTTTTATTTTTAAAAATATATTTTTTAAATATATATTTTATA
This sequence comes from Puma concolor, assembly GCF_028749965.1. Classification (NCBI taxonomy): domain Eukaryota; kingdom Metazoa; phylum Chordata; class Mammalia; order Carnivora; family Felidae; genus Puma; species Puma concolor. The sequence continues at coordinate 18,069,674 of NC_141668.1, read as the reverse complement.
ATTACAAATTTCATATCAATTAATATAAAAAGATTATTAATGAGTTAAATTATTGCTGCAGGATATGAAATCAGTTTAAAGCTATATAACATATTACTTAATGTGATACAACCATAAGCATCTTCAGAGAGATCAAAGAAACAGAATAACACCAAAAAATATCTTTTAGTACATAAATGAATTAAATAAGTGAAAATGATCTCTTAAAAAAATCTTTGGGGAAGGAAAGAGTTATGTAATGGGTTTAGGTTATTTGCTTTAAAAAAATGTTGTCTAGGGGCGCCTGGGTGGCGCAGTCGGTTAAGCGTCCGACTTCAACAAGGTCACGATCTCACGGTCCGTGAGTTCGAGCCCCGCGTCGGGCTCTGGGCTGATGGCTCGGAGCCTGGAGCCTGTTTCCGATTCTGTGTCTCCCTCTCTCTCTGCCCCTCGCCCGTTCATGCTCTGTCTCTCTCTGTCCCAAAAATAAATAAACGTTGAAAAAAAAAATTTGAAAAAATGTTGTCTTCAACTCTTATCCCATATTAAGATAAATTCTGGATCATTCTTACCTAGCAAATGTTAAGCCAAAAAAAATGCCTGGAAGGAAAATGAGTTTATTTATCTGAGCCCTACATTGGGCAGGACCTTCTCTACTTGAACCAAATGGAATAATTTGCAAAAGAAAAGGCAAAGATTCAAATTATTTTGAAGAGTTTAGAATGTGCACATTAGATTAAAAGATGGCAAAGAAAAAAGCATTCCAAAAAATATGAAAATGCTTGATAATATTGATTTATAAGGAAGTCATTCAATTAATTTTTATTTTGTCCTATACATTGGTGGGGTTCCAGCACTCGGCATGACAGACATGGTCTTAAAAATCAATGAGAAAAGCCGTGAGACTCCAATAAATAAATGGGAAAAAACCATGCACGCTTACTTTACTGAAGACACAGTGGAAATAATTAGTAAACATTCGAAAAGTATTTGCCTCATTTTGTGACCAAAACTTACAAATGAAAATGAGATATGAATCGCACTAATTAAATACCCAAAGATTAAAAAAGATTTCTTAATGTTTACTTATTTTTGAAAGAGAGACACATACAGAGTGTGAGCCGGGGGCGGGGGGGGGGTGGGCAGAGAGAGAGAGAGGGAGACACAGAATCCGAAGCAGGCTCCAGGCTCTGAGCTGTCAGCACAGAGGCCGACACGGGGCTCAAACTCTTGAGCCGTGAGATCATGACCTGAACCAAAGTCGAACACTTACCTGACTGAGCCACCCAGGCACCTGCCACAAAGATGTTTTAGTGTTGGGGTGTATCATGAAGCAGGGAGTCTATACACTGCTAAAAGTGGAAAGTATGTTAAACTTTAAATAAGGTAATTTGTAAATATGAGTAAAGAGTTTTAAAGATGTTCATGACTTTAGGGCCAGAAATTCAATTATTGATGTTTTTGTGGGATAATTTATAATAGTGAGTAAACTAAGACTTTCTAAATGTTCACCCATTATGGACTGGAAGAAAGGAAGAAAAAGAACATTTGGGGTAATGCACAGACATTAAATATGATATTCACATGCAGGTTTTAAGGATATGGAAAATGTTTATGGTACTATTTTAAAGCAGAATACAATGATACCGAGTAGGCACAGCAGTCTATTAAACAATCATGAAATGAGTAACATTTTAACAACTTCTCTGGGAATTGGGGTCATGATTTTGAAATAGAATATATTTTCTACACTCTTCAAAATGAACATGGATTATTTTCATATTGAGGACAAAACACAGACAAACACTCAGCAGCTAATCCAAGCTTCACAATCTGTTAGTTGTAGGAAAATTGGGCAAGTGACTCCATGTGTGGGGCGACATCGCAGTCCACACAGTTGGGTGGCAATCTAGTCAACCGTAAAGGGCCTGGCAATTAAAAATGGTCATGAAAATGATGATTTTGGTTTTGGTACAATCAAATCTGGTAGAATCCGGTACACATCCTCTTCATCTCAGTTACTGAAGTGTATCAACTATATATATATTTTTAATATTTCCCCCATTCGGGGAAAAATTATGCCCGAGGCCAATGAAAAAGTTGATTATATCTCTCTGTACTTGTGCTCACCATCTCCAGCCCTGGAGTTAGAAGCTGAGTTTACAAAGTTAAACACTTGTTTCTTACAGCCTTTAACCTTAGATTGGCCCACATTCCTCGCTCCTTTTTAAATATGGCCTTTCGACTTCCACTATGCACCAATAAACTTGAATTAGACAGAAAGGGGCACAAGACCTCTTTATAATAACCCCCAACCTTTCTCTACTTGAAAAACAAATCAAATGTTCTCTCCACCTGATTCCCTCTTTGGATGACCTTTGGCTTCCCTCTCTTGAAGTAATCAACTTGAATGGTTGAGCTCTGTACTATCTGCCCTTGTTGGATTCAGCATTCTTCATGACCCTGAAGGGGCCAAGCAGAAAACAATGGAGGAATATTAGGCGTGAGGCTGGAGCGTGTGTTGGCAAAAATGACACTGGCTTTTGACTTTGAAGAGGTTTGTGTTGGAGAGAATGCAGTTCGAAGTCCTTTTTGGTCCTCAGGAACCGGGGAAGTTTGACTCTTTGCAACTGGCAGCGTAGTAACACAGTGCTGTGCTAGTCAGTTAAGTCAGAGCTCTGTCTTTTGCACAATTCGTATTTCAAACTTTAAAGAGGCTCACAACTGAGCTTTCACAAACAGTAGCTGTTTACTTTCTTTCCACTGAAATAATCATCGCAAATATCCCTCTGAGAACGTATATTTTCAGATGCCAGGTAATCAGAGCTTAGTTGTACTCAGAGGCTTTTTTAGAACAAAATGGAAAATAATTGCTTTAAAGTACCCACTTGTGAGGATTTCTGCTCATCAGTATAATTTCCAGCAGCCACTGTCTTTCTACCACAATAAATTCACAATGATTCATTAGCTTCTATTGGGGGGATGAAATAGATCATCTTGTTAACGTTAACTTTGATTTTTAAATGGCTTCACTGATTTCATATTGGAATTACAGTTTTCCCATAAACTAAAATAATAAATGTCTCCCCACCTTTAAAAAGTATAGGTAATAGAAGAGGATAAAATTAGATCTTGGTGAGCCTTGCGGGCTTTAGATAGGAGTTCTCAGTGTATTTACTCTAGGAGCATTTTGATTTCTTCTCTTTTGTCAAAGGAATTTAATTTCTTCACTATAAGCCTTTGCACACAGAACCCAGCAGTTGGCAAATAATCCTTAGGATGCGGTCTCAAGTACCTTTGTCCAGACATCTCTCTGATAGCACGTGAACAGGATGATTGCTGCAGAAAGCTGCTGGGTAACAAGGCTTGTCAAGAACTTTATGATCTTATTTAACAGATGATCCTAGGTTGATGGGATCATAATTAATGTACCTTAAGACTTCTTTGTATATGTGGATATTGGTCAAAGGTGAACAGGTCTTTGTTGATTTTGCTAGTTTTTAAACAGCTTGGGAACTACATCCTGTCTTTCTCTTGGCCATAAAAATGGTTTGGAATGATTGACTACTTGTGCATCAATGAATTGCCTTGGGTTTCCACTCACTCACGGAGAGTGCAACCCTAGCTTTCCAAGGTCAGTGCAAGTGGGCATTTAAATCCCCTCCAAGCCGGCACGTGCTCTGAGTGTGTAAATCACCAACTGCATATCCAGTGACTGCCTCTTAATGGTACCGTCCATGTCCCTGTTCCAATCTTAGCCTCCTCAGCCCATTGGAGATCTCACCCTCTAGTTTCTAGATCGACTGACATAGTCAAAATAAGAAACCTGAGTAAATAAAAGCCATGACTGCTCATGGGTGTTTAAAGGTTCGAGTTGAAAGGGCAGATAGAGCGTTTTAAGACTGCTTCAAAGATAAATAAACAGACCAGGAGCCAATTTAACTATTTTAGGCTGCTTCAACATCAGAGGACAAAACAAAGAAAACTTCAAGGAAAAAAAAAATGATTTCACGGGAAGTTATATGGACACAACTTCAAAGAGGTCACTGGGGGCTGAGAAGTGCTTGTTTGTCAACCAGCAGCGGGCCAACCATGGAGGGAGCCGGAGAGTCTGGCCAGGACCAGAAACAATGCATGATATGAACACAGGCTTTAACAAGTTAATATCAAGTGGCCGGAAATCAGGAAAACAGAGCAGACAAATCACACTCTTAACTGGCACTGGGAGCAGGGGGCTCACTTCACAGCGAAACCAACATACCCTATGCTGTGTCTAATCATTTGTTCAGCAGGCTATAGAGGTGGCCTATATCCAGCACAGCACCAGTGATTTATACAACTACAGTGAGGGGAAGCAAGAAGCATTTCTTTACAAAAAAAATCAGTGGGTATTTCTGATTGGTAGTATGGGAAGCAATAACCTAGTTTCTGAGCTGGCAAAGGAAAAAATAACAAAGTACCTAATTTGTTTCAGTGCTGGGTCATTTCTAGAAGAAATAAGTAAATAAAAGGATCCCCATCAAAGTCTTTCAGAGTTAAACCAAGGCAATTTTCAGCTGTTTGGATGAATAACCTTAATTCCCATTAATATAAGCAGCATTTGTCCAGTGGTGGAGGATCTGAAACACAGTGTCGCGCAAATTTAATTTGGTGGAAAGCCTGAGATGTCCCTACAATTCTCAAGATCCTGATTTTACAGAATTTTAAAGCTGGAGCTGAATAAACAGCAGTACGCTGTGCATTCTGGTAGAATGATTTTTCCCTTAGAGGTGTTTTGTTAATGGAGGTAAGGAATGGGGAGAAATATTTGATCGTATGCTATTGTATTAGCCTTCTACCCTTGAAACATCAGAGAGTAAGATCTGGAAGAAAGAATAGTTAAGGGATTACAGGGCAGCCGTCTGTGTCTTTGATGGAGGATGGACGTGGGTAAAAGTGGGAGAAGCAAAAATGCTTGCACCTTGCATTTTTCAGAGGTTCCGTAAATATTTGTTGTCTGATTGACTGGCTGAAGGAAAAAATGAAGTCGACTTTGTTTTGTGTGCTCATTTGTCCCGTCTCCTTCCTCTGTACCTACTACAATGGTGTTTGTTGTTCACTGCATTTCCAGAGAGCACTTGGCACAGGTGTCTGATCTCTAGGGGGTGGGCGGGCCAAAGGTCAGGATCCATAGTTATTCTAGGCATCCACTCACGCTATGAAACCTACTTCCCTTTCTGCACCTTATCAAACTCTATGGGATATCTTATTACATTATAGCCTATTCTATAAATTAGCCACCGGTGTAGCTCAGGATTTACCCAAATGAATGAATCTTCTTCACATTTAGGGTGAAAAATTTGGGGGTGGAAGCTTCCTGAGAAGAACCCAGAAACAACTCAAGATGTCTGCCAAGAAATCAAGATAGCAAAACTCTGGGTTTCAATTCTCAGTTGAAGTGGAAATTGAAAAGAGAGAGTATTCTCAGTTCAGGGAATAAATTTCCAGCTCAGATAGTTCAGTAACTATATACTGTATTTGATGGGTTCTCAGGTGCAAATCTGAATGTCTCTGTGTTAGGTTGTATTTTGCCTTTGATAGTGCTGAAAAATTGCTGATGGCCAGGCCATCAGTTTGATTATTTGTCATTGCCTGAACTATGAAAACAGCAAAAAACTCACCCCCTCCCCCCCAAAAAAATTGCACAATGACTGTGACAGCTGCTTGGAAGAGAATTCCAAAGAAAATAGGAGAGCAGTCTTTTAACCCCTAGGAACCAAATAGTTACAGGGAAAGGAGATGCTGTAGGTTCTTCTTGATTGCTTAAGGTTCAGCACCAAAGGATTTTTTGTTGTAGATTCTTTGTAAGATATACTGCATCAGCAGCACTTTATGGAAAAATCTGTACATTAACAACTCAGGGTGCAAAAGTAATCTCAAGAGTCAGACTCTGAATGTGAAGACATTTTAAGAAGATGCATTAACCAATGTATTTTAGGTGTCCTTTATCCATATGTATGTACAACAGTAATATATGATAAAAATCTGTGTGCTACACATCTAGGAGAACTTCTCAGTTTCCATATGATAAAATTCAATCTGATAGGAACACATTATGTCACTGTTTAGTTGGTAGTGTTTTTCTTTCTGGTTGGTACGTAAAATAATAGGGCTTCTTAAAAGCAATCTATGGTGTCAAAGTCAAGGACATACGCTATATTCTTTTAAAAGTTCCATGACAAATCCTCTTTATTTGGGGGTTTACAAATTATTCAAAGTAAAACAAACAAACAACCGGTGACTTCAACACGCAAAGCCTAAGATCTAATCCACTGGTAAAGAAATCACATTAAAACTAAATAGAATGCAGGGGCGCCTGGGTGGTGCAGTCGGTTGAGCGTCCGACTTCAGCCAGGTCACGATCTTGCGGTCCGTGAGTTCGAGCCCCGCGTCAGGCTCTGGGCTGATGGCTCAGAGCCTGGAGCCTGTTTCCGATTCTGTGTCTCCCTCTCTCTCTGCCCCTCCCCCGTTCATGCTCTGTCTCTCTCTGTCCCAAAAATAAATAAATGTTGAAAAAAATTTTTTTTTAAAAAATAAAAAAATAAAACTAAATAGAATGCAAATGAGGGGCTACGGAAAGAAGGATGGACAAATGTGTTGCTAAAGCTGTGTTGCAATTTTAGTTAACAGGCCTTTATTCCATCCGCTGCGCATGGAGCGTACTACCCTGGGTTGTTACATTTTCCCTAAAACTAATCTGAGATTTCTTCAGGTTCTGACAACCTGAAGGCGGAAATAGGCCATTCCTCTCCTCTGATTGTTCGCTAACCTCACAATCTTTTTTTTTTTTTTTAAAGGAAGGACAAAGTTATTTATAGACCCTATTAATTTAGCTTAAATGATTCTAGCTACTGGCCATATGTAATCAGCTTTTTCCTCCTTTCTACTTGGAAAGTTAGGAGCATCCATAGCTGCTTCCAATGTCAAAATACAAGTGGGGTTTCCAGGCCACCTGAAAAGTAGTCAGATTCAGTCCTCTGTGGAGGAGGCCAGCTTTTTGGCTGCTACAAATGCGTGGACAGAGGGAGGCTGTTAACTTGAGAAGTGCCCCTTAATGCACGTGGAATGGGATTTGAGTATACTCTTCCGTATTTTCAAGCACTCAGAGTTCATTCACGGTAAGAAAAATTTAAAAAAGATTTTGAGGGAGATTGCTGCTGAGAGATTATGGAAGGGATTATTTGGTGGGGACCACTGGAGGGTTTTGTTTTTTCCTGGGCAACCAGCCTTCTGGTTAACGCAGCATCCCATCACTCAATTCAGTGGGCCCAACTATATTGTTCTAAGAGGTCCTGCATGGTCCTGAGTAGACGGGCAGACAGGGAGAGAATTTGGGGTTCTCTCTGGTGGTGGGACCACCTCTGAGCCCCTGCCACCAACCTGGTGAACCCCCTGGGTGATGTGCTCAGGAAGTGCTCAACCTAGTTGAAAACTGCAAAGGACAGCGTCTTTCCTATTCATAGAGGGGTGCTCTGCCCCGCGTGGGGAGAGCTAGAGATGACTTTCCCTTGTTTGTGAAGTCATTTCAGATTTGGAGAAAAGTTTCCCAAGTAGTAAAAAACATTAACATTATATTTACATTTAGAGAACTCTGACTTGGAGCCCAAGACTGATCTTATCTTGAGAGGCAAGATCCTTATCAGCCCAACCTGGCTCCAGACTTGCCATCCTTCTGTCTTGTACAGCGAGAGCTCAGTCCTGCCCCTGGTTCCCACTGCATGGCCTCACCTGAATCCAGTCGGCTTCATTATCAGGCCATTCCTGACTACCATCCCTCCTGGACATGTCACTCAAAGTTTGGCACTAGGGCTCCCATTGTTTCCCAGGCCCCACGCCTGCCCATCCCTCCTGTCCCCACCTTTGGCTCACGTAATAGGGTCTGCTCTGGTGAGCCTGTGCACTCTGCCTCCTCCTGGTCCAGGGCTTTGCGTCTTTCTTGCCAGACCCTCTCCTCGAGCCTGTTCCTGAATCACAGGCTGTGGACAGGATTTCCAGTCCTACATATCTGGTCTCTCTGTACTTTAGACCTCAGGCCTAGATGGCCTGTTGTTAGGTTTTCATTACATGCTAGAACACTGGGCCATAGTTTGTGTTTCTTTATCCTTTCATTTCACCCGTGTATTTAATGACTACAGCATTTAAACTCACCTATTCTGATGTGGTTGCATTTTGACCCATGATTTCTATACCATCTGGACACTCTACGTGAGTATATATCCAAGGCATCCACTGTCAGCACCAGCATATAGGATGGGTTCCCTTATCCCTGCTCACTTTGTGGGTGGGCCATGAATCTTTGTATCTTCTCTGATTCAAAAGTACCACAACAGTTATTCTCCACCAAGGATGTATTATCTCTGTACTTGTGTGACCCGTGAGACAGCAGGACTGACATCTGGTTTGGATCTTAGCTCTGCTACTTTCTAGCTATGTGGCCTGGTATCTATTCCTTAACTCTGTCTTACAATCCATTTTCTTCACGTGTAAAATGGGGATCATGATCGCCGCCTCATATTTTCTCGCGCACGGGCTAAATGAGATGATCCGAAGCCTTTAGCAAAGTGTCCTGTAAATAGTAAATGCTCAATTTGTGGGAGCTATTTTTATTGTTGCAGCTTAGGCGAAGCGATGCACAACCATAAATACAATTCCAAACAACAGTGATGTGTGAGAAGTTCAGCGCTAGTGATGGGTAAAATACGCTTTGGGAACGGAAGTTCTCAGTGAAAAGGTACGATTCTCTTGAGGTCTGGAGGAGGTATTGTGTTGGAATTTTAGTTAACAGGCCCTTATTGCATCCGCTGTGCATGCAGCGTACTACTCTGGGTTGTTACATTTTTCCTGAAATGAATCTGAGATTTCTTCAGGTTCTTCAGCGTCCTTCAGTGACGCTCTAGGCAGCAGTTAGGCTGGACTTTGAAGGATGGGCAGTACTTTGCCAGAAAGAACGGAGGAATCCATTCGGCGAGGCAACGATTTCCCAAATTGAGCACTGCTGATATTTCGGGCTGCATAATTGTTTTTGTTGTGGGGGCCTGTCCTGTGCATTGTAGCATATTTAGCCCTGGGTGTCCTCTACCGTCTAGAGGGGGGGGAGTTAAAAACCTTAGGGTTGTTTTCAGTGCTTTCCCATTGTCATCCCTTGTCTGTCAGCCTCTACTTTTAAGAATGTGAGGTGTTCGGGGCACCTGGGTGGCTCGGTTAAGTGTCAGGCTTTGGCTCAGGTCATGATCTCACAGTTTATGAGTTCGAGTCCGGCATCGGGCTCTCTGCTGTCAGCGTGGAGCCTGCTTCATATCCTCCGTTCCCCTCTCTCTCTGCACCCACCTCCCGGACTCGCTCGCTCTTTCTCTCAAAAATAAATACACATTAAAAACATGCCTTTGGGGCACCTGGGTGGCTCAGTCAGTTACATGTCTGACTTCAGCTCAGGTCATGATCTCACGGTTTGTGAGTTCAAGCCTGGCGTCGGGCTCTGTGTTGACAGCTCTGAGCCTGGAGCTTCAGATTCTGTGTCTCCCTCTGTCTCTTTCCCTCCCCTCCCCTCCCCTCCCCTCCCCTCCCCTCCCCTCCCCTCTCTCTCTCTCTCTCTCTCTCTCTCTCTCTCTCTCTCTCTCACACACACACACACACACACACACACACACTCTCTCTCTCTCTCTCTCAAAAATAAACATTAAACAAATTTTTTTAATGCTCAAAAAAAAAAAAAAAAAAGAACATGACATGTTAGTCTGGTGTCTCAACTCTAAGTGATCCTCTCTCTCATCAGTCATCTAAAGGACCACGTACTCATCCTGCTAGTATGTATTTCGTCAAGAACATTTGGTATTTATTATGTGTCAGAGGCTGTGCCAAGCACTGAGGACGAATATCCTTCCTCAGTCATGGTTTATAGCTGAGGCTCAGAGCTTGAAATTTACTCCCTCTTTTATAGTTGTATACACGCCAGTCGTTTTTCAGAATTCGGTTCCGATTTTTGTATAATTCATTCATCACCATAAATCATTCATTAACTTGTTACTAGTAATCACTAACTCATAAAGATTTTAATTGCTAGTGTAATTATTAAACATAAAATATTAATCGCCTATACCTCCATTGATTTAATAATTATCATTAACTCCGTGCCTCCTCCATTGGCTGTTTTAGGCCCTGCGCCTTCATACTGAGGGTCTTCTGACCTGTGAGTCTAGGAAAGTGCATTATCTGCAGTCCCACGATCATGCATCGAATCTTGATTGACCCAGGTCCCTTCTAGTTTCTTTTGCCCAACACCCACCTTGTAATCATACCCTGAGGATTCGTTTGTTTTCTTTAGTTACTACCTGGCCCTTGATAGCATGAACGTTCACAACCCCACTGAATTAAAAATGCATAAGATTATTATTTTCATCAACAGCAACGACCACCACCACTACCACCACAACAAAATTTAAAGGTGCACACCTAGGGGCGCCTGGGTGGCGCAGTCGGTTAAGCGTCCGACTTCAGCCAGGTCACGATCTCGCGGTCCAGGAGTTCGAGCCCCGCGTCAGGCTCTGGGCTGATGGCTCAGAGCCTGGAGCCTGTTTCCGATTCTGTGTCTCCCTCTCTCTCTGCCCCTCCCCCATTCATGCTCTGTCTCTCTCTGTCCCAAAAATAAATAAACGTTGAAAAAAAAATAAAAAAAAATAAAGGTGCACACCTACATAGACTTTGGGGGCGGGCCAGTCATGAATGACAAAGCGATGTCTGGCATGTGGGCTTGGGCACAATGTGTGCATACGTAGGCATTCAACCATAACGAGTGCAAACGGTTCGAGAGCAATTCCGTTCTCTAAATGATATCAATTGAGAACTCTTAAACACCACCCACTCTGAGCATTAGGGGCTTTACGAAAGGCAGAGAACAGTCAGTCCTCTGCAGTTGCAAGGTGGAAGACGTTGCAAGGCGTTGCAAGGCGAAAGGTGCACATGCTGCATGAACGTGCACATTAATCTCCTCTGATGGGCGGGCTGTGTATCGAAATCTGCGTCTCCCGTCAGCTGAGTGACTCGGCGGCCTCTGGTTCTTCTGATGACATTACGCGAAAGGACATCTCAAATGGGGATGCTTGCCACGTTGGATAAAACCTGTGCTTGTGTATAACAGGAGCTACTACATCTATTGGCCTGCACCCAACTGGAACTTCTGTAATCTAGAAATCTGTTGCACGTCCAGATGGTGAAACTTATCTACAACGGTTACCTTTGCTTTCCTTTTAGTACAGTTTTGCCGCTTTCTCATGCTGGAGATTGATATGGAACATGAAAATGTTTAGACAGCTCCCTGGGAAACTTTTAAAAGCCATTAATTTGGAAACAATTTTGCTTCTATATTTTATTTCTCAATTGGTTATGATGGAAGTAATTGTCACACCCAAAGGGAGAATCGTGACTTCAGGCAGTGCATAAACAGTCACATTCTTTGGAAACAAAGTCTTGTTTTCATGTAAATGCCCTGAGTTATAAAAAAAAAAAAAAACAAAAACAAAACTCGAAGCAGTCTGGAAAGCATAATACCGTGACAGAACCGTTTTTCAAAAATAATCAAAGTTGTCAGGCCTGTGCATCATACACTTTAATTAGGGAAAAGGACGTATTTTATACATCAAGTCTTTATTGCTCCAAACATTCGATGAAGTCAGTCTGTACCTATATACTAGCCATTCTTTCCTTAAAGACTCAGCAAAAAAATTCTTGATATTACCAAACACCTGGGACTTCAGTGTCAAAAAAATAAGTTACCCAACCTCTCTGAATTTTAATGTGTCATTTTAAGAGTAAAAACAAAGGTCCCTCCCTTGGGGAGCTGTTGGAGGACGTAGGAAATAACACATGTAAATCAGCTAGTATATGTTTTGTGGATGCTTAGCAAATGATTACTACTCCTGCCTCTTGGTAGGTAGGGTTTGTGTGTATTTATGTTGCAGACCATCAGAAGGACAATAAATTCCGGTCCTTCTGTTTTTGAATTTGAATTAGAAAAAGAGGCTTTAATGGTATTACAATAGATTTTACCCCCCACTTTGCAATATATCATAAAGGGCTTTGTTCCCAGGAGCACCTGGGTGGCTCAGTCGGTTAAGCATCTGACAGTTGACTTTGCCTCACGTCACGATCTCACGGTTTGTGGGATTGAACCGTGTTGGGCTCTGTGCTGAAGGGTGGAGTCTGCTTGGGATTCTCGCTCTCCCTCTCTCTCTACGCTCCCCCTCCCCCCTTAAAATAAATAAATAAACTTAAAAAAAGCCTTTGTTCACAATACTGGTCGCTAAAATCTAATCATGTTCCATAAATCTAACTCAGCTAGTTTTATCTATGTAATGCTCAAGAACTATGGCATATGGGTATATGAAACTAATTGCTGAGTTGTTTCAAAGTACATCTGGTCTGTACATCTAGCTTCCAGTCGTTTGTACTGCTATTAATTTTTGTGTTTAGAAAATAACAATTCAGCAGTCATTGAAAATCTATAAGGAGTGAGGCAATCTGGGGGAGAAAAAGATGAATGTCACATATCTGAATAGCAAATAATGGCAATTCAGTTTTCCTTAGGGAAGTAAGTGTTCTCCAAATTGCTTTATAAGAACTTAGTCAAAAGCCTAAGAGTTCGTTGAAGACATGACCCCCAAGCTGAAAACTGTATTTTCAGCCTTTTTTTTTTTGCCACGAGCTTGACTGAATACGGGCCAATGGGGTATGAAAAGCAATATGTGCAACTTCAAGGTGTGAACTTAAATATCAACTGCTGTCTTTCAAATTCCTTTTTCATCTTCTTGCGCACAAGTCAGAGATCCTGACCTTTGAGCTGGAGGCAAGAACAGGATGGGTGGGTCTCTGGAGTATAAATTCTGGGGAAGAGGTTCACCTAGATACTTGGGTGGACAAAAAATGCTTGTCCACAGGTGGACAAGCATCCCGTGGCAGATGCTTCCGTTTGTACACTAGCATGCATTTCCTTTTGTATCTTTTAGTATTAGAACCCTTAAATTTTAGCTGGACACATACATGACCATTTGGAGACTACCTTTCCCAGCCTCCCCTGCGGCTATTGGTCGTAGTGCTGTATCAAAATGTAGGCCAATAGATGCTTGAGAGGATGGAGCCCCTCCCTGATCCTGAATTTCCTCTTCCCCTGCCAGCGGGCCTGGAATATAGTCATGGTTGCAAACGTGGTTTTTATGGGCGTGGTGGTAAACTGTTTTTAACCATGTAGATGAGGACAACACCCCAGAAGACGGTGAAGCAACACATTGAAAGACATGTGGATTCTTGAATGAGAGCATGGAACACAGTTGTCATGCTAGCCTTGGATGGCTCACTCTATTTTGGGGTATCTTTGTACATAGTAATCTATTCCATGATTAACGTTAGTCCCATATAGATAGATGTATCCTATATATGCTATATATATCTATATCCCATATATATATCCATATATATATATATCTATATATATCCATATATATATGGATATATATAGATATATATATCCATATATATATGGATATATATAGATATATATATATCTATATATATATCCCATATATACAGTATATCTATATATATCCCATATATACAGTATATCTATATATATCCCATATATATAGTATATCTATATATATATCCCATATATATAGTATATCTATATATATCCCATATATGTCTATATATCCCATACATATATATATATATCCCATATATATGTATATATATCCCATATATATATCCCATATATATACATACATACATATATATATTTATATTTATAGTTTTACTGTTTCTAAACACCTTTACATGTATAACTTCATTCTACTGATTTTTTTTTTTAATTGAATGCCTAAGGTAGGGTGGTCTTACCCTGGGTTCTGAGGATACAGAAATGAATCACACATTCATCAAGATGGGGGCCTAGCTGGAAAAGAAACAGGATTTTTTTTTAGGATAATTGAAATTTGGGAAGACAAGGCAAAGTGGGGCTTGAACCACAGACGCTAGGGTTTCTCTTATGCAAACATTAAAAAAAAGTATGACAAGCAGCATTTCTAGATGACAATTTCAGAGCTGTCTTATTATCTGTTGTAAAACCTACAGTGAATTAATACTAAAGTCATTAATTTTTAAAATTTCTAATCTTTCCCTTTCTTTTTAACAAGGTGATAGAATAGGCTGTGATTACCTCAGTCAAAAAGGTGAATAAGAGTTTTTTAAATGTTTATTATTTATCTTTAAGAGAGAGAGAAAGATGGGGGGTGAGCAGGGGAGGGACAGAAAAAGAGGGAGACACAGAATCCGAAGCAGGCTCCAGGCTCTGAGCCCTCAGCACAGAGCCTGATGTGGGGCTCAAATTGCCCCTGACCCCGAACCGTGAGATTATGACCTGAGCTGGAGCAGGACACCGGATCTACGGAGTCACCCAGGCGCCCCCTGGTGAATAAGATTTTTAATTGTGCTTCTTCATAAGTCCATTTATGTTGGTTTGTGTAAATAGGGAACAGAGCTGCTAGATTAGCTGAAGTGAAATTCATCTAAGCTATGTTAAGGGGAGTGTTGTGGTAAGAGACTTTTCCATGGAAAGAGCGAGATGACAGAACCCCAGAGGTGCACGCAACCTTACTGTACAATAGCCACTGTTTCTGTGAAGCTTCTGAGGGGAAACAAAAAAAAAAAAAAAAGAAAGAAAAGAAAACGTGCATGAAGGACAAGGCCAAGCCAAGGAATACCAGGTTCTTAGCTGGGGCTTGGGGCTCCAACTACATTCTGAATAGTGATTTTGGCTGTGTTGCAGGCAAGGCAACTTTAATCCAGGCTAGAAATAGATCTGCGTTCTCAAAACATGTGAGCCCTGCCCCTTTTCTCCTAAGCACACCCAGGAGTCTCATCCTCTCTGTGGGAAAACAAACAAGCCAGTGAGGAGTAAATAAGAAAGCAGTGACCTCAAAATCCAGACTTCCATTGGTTCGGGCAGGCTGCCCTAAAGATGAACCATCTATGAAGTGTGGCAGCAAAGAAACGTTGCCAAGGGGGAAGAACACCTTCAGCCAGGCTCACTGCAGTGAGAGCTCTACACTCAGCACAGATGGCCATCAAAGCGTTCTTTCCCATGACCATGACCCATTCTTGCTAGAGGGCTTAGGGTGGAGTGGGAGGCGGAAACTCTGTCCATGCCCGCTGAGTAACAAAATGGCTGGTCTGTTCAGAAAATTCAGCGGGCAAAGTGTCTCAGTGGTTTGATACCAATGAGAATTGCCTTGCAGACAGGGAACTTCCTCGATGGAATTGTTGACTTTTAGACTTGTCCTAGGACCCAGAAAATACTGATTTATTCATCCAACAAATCTCTGTATTGAGCACTACCTACCAGAAGAGCGTTTGTGGTCGCAAAGATCACTAAGAAAAAAAGTCTTGACAGTGCAACGCTCTGGTCCCAGTAACTGACGAAGAAATCAAACCGAGTGACTTGATCCAAATGATGGGAGAAAGAGAGAATGCCAGATCAGCCTTCATGCAGGATGGGTATTCCCATTTCCTTGGAAAGCTAGCACTTAAGAACTGCAAGCTTCATACTCTGAAAGACTAAATGGAGTAAACTCCAGTGATTCCAGTGTCTCTAAGATGCTTGATGTTCTTTGCCTTTGTTCTTTGTTTTTCAGAGCTGACCTTTTCTTAATGGTATTTTACTGTAACCCAGTTCATGTTCCATCAAATAGTAGGTTTAAAAAAGAAAATCCCATAGGACTTCCCTGGTAATTTTGCAGCTGTTTATTAGAATTTTAAATACTTCAGAAAATGGACTTAAAAACCTCGCTTGAAAGAATTTGAAAGAGAAAAAATATTGACCTTTATAATAAATTGATACTGTTACAAAAATATACCCTAGAGAAGACTGGAAATGGTCATTTAGAGTTGGATACTAGCAAAGTAAGCTCTTTAATGTATCTCATAAATATATTTTATATGCCTTTCAAATGGCGAGAGAATAGTGCAGGCCCCTTTTTTTCATCCATAATTATTTTCTTCTCATCGTAGGAATCCATTCAGTGTAATTTGTCCATGACATTTAGGTAGAAGTGGGAACATTTCCACTTCCTGTTTCTAAACACTGCAGCATTAACAATGTCAACTAGATCTTAGGTATTACAATAATGTTGACTCTAGGGATGGTTACACAGTGGTGAGAATTGCATGATGCTCTATTTGAGGTTCTACCTCCAGAAAAGTGGTCCTTATGATTGAAGTTTGAACACAGAAATAATGCATTGTCTTTGCAAGTGTATGATAAAGATCCTGGTTTGAGATTAAATAGGGCTCCCTTGGGGCGCCTGGGTGGCGCAGTCGGTTAAGCGTCCGACTTCAGCCAGGTCACGATCTCGCGGTCCGTGAGTTCGAGCCCCGCGTCGGGCTCTGGGCTGATGGCTCAGAGCCTGGAGCCTGTTTCCGATTCTGTGTCTCCCTCTCTTTCTGCCCCTCACCCGTTCATGCTCTGTCTCTCTCTGTCCCAAAAATAAATAAACGTTGAAAAAAAAAATTAAAAAAAAAAAATAGGGCTCCCTTGGGCACGTCTAGGAATGGAAGAGGAAACACATTGCCTCAAAATATTCTCTGCTTCTGTACATAGTGCCTCCCGGGCCTTCTCTTTTCTATCTCCCTCAAGTTCATACTTGGAGTACCGATGGTTCAAGAAATAAGAGAAGGTCTGAGAGATCAACTAGGAACTTGGAATGGGATCCTGAGTAAAGGACAGACAAGCCAAGCAAATGGATTGATCAGGCAAGGACCGGCAAGGTCTGCTGAGACAAAGGAGGTGTGCTAGTCAGGGTATAACACTCTGAAAAATGAGTCCTTAAATCTCACGACTTAACGTTACAAAGGTTTATGTTATACTCAAAGTCCAACAGTGGTTGGTGGGAGGCTGAATTTTACCCAGACACCAGAGAGCGAGAGCATGTCAGCGTGTGCATTCTGCAGGTGCTATGGCAGAGGTCAAGAGTGCTGGAAGGTTGCTCATCGGTTCTTACATACTTTGGATCAGATAGGATGCAGGTTTTTTCCGTCCTTGTCCATTGGCCAGAATTAGTCAAACGGCCCCCATGTGCAAGGGGCAGGGCAATATGCATTTAGTGGGCAGCACACAACCGCTGGGGGCCTGCGGTTGGTTATCCTGCTGACTGGTTACAAAACCAGCCCCTTGGTTTCTAATTGTGCCTTTGCCTGGGAAGCTGCTGCTTTCCCTTAACACAGCAACCATGGTTCAGGTCGGTGGGCAGAGGCTCCACCCCGATGTGCTGTAGGTTTCTGATTTGTTTTGCCAATGATACCGATGGAAGTAGGAGTCAAGGCAGCATATTTCTGTGCGGTATTTCCTCTGTCAGGAAGGAGACCTCCTCAGGGCTGCGTAGTTGCCTACAGCATGTTTAGTCCAGGGAAGAGTACACCAGGATCCATAACGAAGTCAAATTCTTCTGCACTCTGTGTTTCCATTCCAAGAACTTTGCACTAATGGCCGTCAGGAAGGGCTTACCATGATTTGGCTCTCCTGGTTCAGTACCTGCATGGCCACCCCCTCACAGGGGGAGGAAGAAGACGCAATGCCAGGTACACCTCTGCCTCTCGCTCTCTAGCAGCTGAGAAAAACTTGCCAGTCCCCAGCTTCGGACCAAACCGGAATCTCGCCCCCTCTGTACCTTGTTTGGGCAAACCTCCACCTAAGGGCAAATGAAAGGGCACGGCCGGGTTCCTCGGTTGCATGGGCGGCTACGGAAAACACGGTTTCCTTCGCCTGGGCATCTTCTGGCTCGTTCCGATGACTTGTGTCAAAAGCGTCTCCCCGGAGGGCAGCAGCGGAAGACCAAGAACGCACTGACGGGGTGAGAGCCCCGAGAACGCAAAGCATCAGCAGCATTCGTGCCAAGAAATCTCACGGTGGCAGAAGACCGTGCCAGCGGCTTTTGTCAGGACGACAGACAGGAGACTCAGCACACGTAACAAGACTCACAACATCAGGCTCAGTTGCCCTCTGCTCAAATGTCGGTCCTCGACACCGGGCCCTGGCAGCCCGAAGCAGATGTTGGCAGGCGCGGACGCTCTCTGCAGCGCCCTACAGTGCCCTGATGGGGCGGGTGTGGGAGCTGCGGTTTCGGAGGGTGCCAGCGGCACAATTCCTGCTGTTAGTCTTGGCAGAGACAGGGGACTGGATGCACAGCCCTCAGGGCCCAAGGGAGGAATAGAACGGCCTACATTGTGTAGCAGGCAAGAGGGCTGATTCACAAAGCTCCCCAGAGACTGTTCACAATTTTCAGAATCACTGGGGAGAGATCTGAGGGGTTGCATATGCAAAAAGACTTTTTTTTTTTTTAAGCTGAGACACCAATGTTAATGTTTACTTTTGGAGAGAGACAGAGCATGAGCGGGGGAGGGGCAGGGAGAGAGGGAGACACAGAGTCCGAAGCGGGCTCCAGGCTCTGAGCTGTCCGCACAGAGCCCGACGCGGGGCTCGAACTCACAGACCGTGAGATCATGACCTGAGCCGAAGTCAGATGCTCAACCGACTGAGCCACTCAGGCGCCCCTATGCAAAAATACTTTTGGCCTAAGATTGTGACCCAAGGGGCACCTGGGTGGCTCAGCCCTGCACTGTACCCCACCTGGTCCCAGAAGTCCGGTCGGTTCAGTGACATCACATGGTAGTTTGAAATCAGCTCTCGTGGAAGGTATTTACACTTATGCAAATCAGTGAATATGAAAATTAGGGCTTTTTTGAGGGGGGCGTCAACAACATTGTCCCCATTTACACTACTGTCCTCAACTAATATTATGAAGTACAAAGAGTTGAATCAAGTTGAATTTTTCCTGTAGGCAACTGAGAGCTTTTGAAAGGAGGAATAATGTTTTCAAAGAGAATATTAAGGATATTAGTCTGGCATTGATACATGGAAAGGCAAGAATTGAGAGACTTGTGTAGCCAGTAAATAGTTATGAGCCTCTTAACATAATCCAGGAATAAGGAATCAAGTACTTGAACTTGAGTGCTCCTGGTATAAATAAAGAGGAAGAAATGAGCCCAAGAACCTTTTAGTTAAGACCTTGATTTTGGCAGACAAGGTCAGGGTGATTGGCCCTTAGTAGATGCTCTTTAAATATGTGTTGAATTGGGGCGCAGTCGGTTAAGCGTCCGACTTCAGCCAGGTCACGATCTCGCGGTCCGGGAGTTTGAGCCCCGCGTCAGGCTCTGGGCTGACGGCTCGGAGCCTGGAGCCTGCTTCCGATTTTGTGTCTCCCTTTCTCTCTGCCCCTCCCCCGTTCATGCTCTGTCTGTCTCTGTCCCAAAAATAAATAAAAACGTTGAAAAAAAAATTAAAAAAAAATAAATACGTGTTGAATTAAATTGAGTTTGAATGAAAATTTATTCACAAATTTCATTCTCTGTTCTTCCCCCCCCCCCCCCGCCCCTGTTCTGTCTTAGATCATTCTTCATTCTGTTTGTTCTTTGCCTATACCTATTTCTGTTTCTTGGGTTGCTTTTTTCCCCTCCAATCGTTGTATTTTTCTCTACTTCATTTCTAGAATAATTGGTAACCAATCTTACTATCTGCTCAGAAATTTGGAAAACAAAATCACTTGGCAGATAGGGTGATAGAGCTGTCCCTCCCAGAGATCAGGGAGTTGGTATTCCCCAACAAAGGTATTTCAACACAGGCTCTTTCTGGGTTGAAAAATACTTCCTACTCTCAGCATACTCCTTTATCTCAGTTCAGTAATGTTTTATAGGTGGAAGCAACAAAATAAATGAAATATGAGTCACCTTTAAAACTTGCGGTGTGCCTGTCAAATTAATCGCACAACCCACACACCAAACTCATTCCTTTAATTGAGTGTCTTATAGGTGCTACCCCTCAGCATAAGCTGTAGTTAATGATCAATTGTTGCCATAAATGATTTAACATTTGTGTACATGTGAGATGGCATGCCATAATTCATGGAAATGCCAATGCTGTGAAATAACCACAAACAGTGATAAATGGGCTGTCAATTTCTATATAATTACTCCAGATCTATCATCCTACTTTGTATGTTGAAATGCATTAGTGCATAACAAATGTGCATCATCCCAGTGATCAATATCCTATTTCAAATGAAAGTGTGTTACAGTATAATTATCATGTTATATTTTCTGATGATTTTTCTGTCCAGCTATGCTGTATTTCAATTTAAAAATAAAACCACGGATCGTCTACCTGGATTAACCTGACGCTACTGGTCATAATCAGCACATGGTTTGATATGTGCAGTTTTAATTTAGACATTAATTATCGCTTGTGACATCACTTGGGTGTTAGACGGTTTAATTTGTCCACTTGAAGTAGTATCTTCTGAATAGCTATCTTGTGCCCCAAATAAATCTCATTCTCTGGGCCTTTGATCTGAAAACCTTTTTTTTTTTTTTTTTTTTTTTTAGTGTATTAGTATGTTTTTTTCTTCCTTTGCTTCTTCATTTTGCTTTCTCTTTCTTGATTCTCTTTATTTCATTTTGCTGAGGTAATATTTTTAGGTTAAAGATGGAGGTCAACCAGATTGAACCAAAAATGAACTTAAAATGAGCTCTTTGACAGGCAAAAAAGACCATTTTTATACATTCAGATACTTTAAGAATTTTCTGGTAGTTTCTAGAAAGAATAGAGGGAATGTAAACACCTCAGTTTTGCAGGCATCCCTGGCCTAACCATGTGCTTAGAAAGGGCGAGGTACACCCTTGGCCTTGCTCAGCACCCCTAGGGATGAATGATAGTAATTTGATTGACACATGAGTCTGGCTTACCCATGCTCTAAGACTGTCACTCAGCTAGTGAGAGCCCTGGCTGACCCCTCAGCAGCTACCTGTCAGGGCCGCTCTCTTGTTCTCTTCTTGCCAAAACAATCAATTTCATGTAATTTTTTGAAATTATTTTATTGGATAAATTTGACATGTAACACTGTGTAAATTTAAGCTGTACATGTTACTCTGAATATATATTGTAATAATGGTTTCTGTTGTAACAATATATATCACATTGCTTACTTGTTCTGCAATATTATTGTCTATGTTCAGTTAACTGTACGATAAATATCTATGGCTATCTTAGTACTTGTTACAAGTTTACTCTTAAACACTTCAGTCTTCCCCTCCCAGCCCCTATCCCCTGATAACCACTGTTTTACTCTGTTCTGTTTGTTCACATGCTTGGTTATTTTAGATTCCACATCTAAGTGATATCATACAGTACTTGTCTTTCTCTGTCTGGTGTTCAAGGTCCATCCGTGTTGTCGCACATGGCAGGAGATCCTCCCTTCTTGTGGCTGGATAGTATTTCATTGCGTGTACATGCCATATCATTTTAATCCATTCATTTGTTGGCTGTTTCCATATCGTGGCTATGGTGACTAGTGCTGTGATAAACATCTGAGTTGTTTCCGTATCTTGGCTGTTGTGCATAGTGCTGTGATAAACCTGGGGGTGTGTATCTTGCAGAACTCCTGTTTTCATTTCTTTTGGGTATATTCCCAAAGTGGAGTTGCTGGATCATGCAGTAGGTCTATTTTTAATTTTTGGAGGAACCTCCATATTGTTTTCCATAGTGGTTGGACTAATTTACATTCCCACCAACTGTGTGTAAGTGTTCCCTATTCACCACATCCTTCCCAATGACTATTGTTTCTTTTCTCGATAATGGCCATTCTGACAAGTGTGAGGTGGTCTTTCATTGTGGTTGTGATTTACTTTTCCCTGATGATGCGTGATGTTGAGCACCTTCTCCCGTGCCTGTTGGCCATCTGGATGTCCTCTTTGATAAAAGAATTAGTTCTGCCCATTTTCTAATCAGATTTTTTTTGTTATTTGTGTTCATTCTTTATATATTTTTGATATTAACCCCTTATCTGACATATGGTGAGCAACAATTTTCTCGCATTTTGCAGGCTGCCTTTTCATTTTGCTAATTGTTTCTTTTGCTGGGCAGAAGCTTTTGAGTTTGACGTAGTTCCATTGGTTGATTTTTGCTTTAGTTGTTTTTCAAAAGCAATTGTTTTCAGAAGTTATATAATCTTAGTTTCTTTTTGAAACAAAAAATAGCCATTCACCGAGAGACAGTATTCTAGCAAAGGTTTAAAATAACGAATCAGGGGCGCCTGGGTGGCTCAGTCGGTTAAGCATCCGACTTGGGCTCAGGTCATGATCTCACGGTCCGTGAGTTCGAGCCCCGCGTCGGGCTGTGTGCTGACAGCTCAGACCCCAGAGCCTGTTTCGGATTCTGCGTCTCCCTCTCTCTCTGCCCCTCCCCTGTTCATGCTCTGTCTCTCTCTGTCTCAAAAACAAATAAATGTTAAAAAAATTTTTTTTTTAAAATAAAAAATAAAATAACGAATTAACTTGTGGTCTGAACTTCTATGGAGGAACAGTGTGATGCTTGAAGGAGACATAATTTGTGAGGAAGTGAGATACCTGAAAAACCTAAGATAGTGTTCCCAACCTTGGGGATCAGGGGTCTCCAAACCGGGGAGATGATGTATGTGCTTGCTCAAGGTCTGTGGCACAGTATTGTGGTAGCAGCGGGCTTTCTTTGCAGTTCTCTGACCTTTCTGTGACTCTAGTAAACCCTCTCTGGCCAAGGGAATCCTGTATTTACTTACAATACAAACAAGGCAGAGAACACCCTAGGATAACTCTTCTTTGGCCTTGGCTGCATTTCTGAGGCTTCCTGACCTCCAGGACTATCTCTGTCTTGCCTTTGCACCCACCCAAGCCCCATTGCTTCTCTTTGCCCCATGCTCTCTCGAAATAAGCCAGGATTTCTCTTTAAGTTTAGTACTTTTCTGTTTTTCTTTCTTTTTTTTTTTAACAGTTTATTTTTGAGAGAGACAGAGTGCAAGTGGGGGAGGGGCAGAGAGCGAGAGAGTGACACGGAATCCAAAGCAGGCTCCAGGCTCTGAGCCATCAGCACAGAGCCCGACACGGAGCTTGAACTCACAAACCGTGAGATGATGACCTGAGCCGAGGTTGGACGCTCAACCCACTGAGCCACCCAGGTGCCCCTAAAGTTCAGTACTCTTCAAACCTCTCATGATCAACCGAATGCATTTTCTGAATTCTTCCTTCTCTGTCCTGTCACTTCCCAGTATGAATTTTAAAATAGGCCCTTAATGACCACTTAACCTGATTTTATTCCCCACTCAAGCTTTCTTTGTTCCAAACCTTCTGACCGTTGTTCTGTCCTGCATACTGGCTGTGCTCTATCCTCAAGCTTTTACCCGAGACTAAACAATTCTCGTCTCCAGTTTTTCCTCCATCAGTTCCCGTTCATTTGGCAGACAAGTCTTGGTCCCTTTTCCAAAAGAAGCTCTTTCTGATCTTCCAGAGTCGGTGAAACCCCCCTTGTCAGGCCATCTCTGTGTCTCAGTTTTACATTTATTTGATTATTGGGTTAACATCTTCCTTCTCCGCTAGACTGTAAGAGGTTCAAGGGCAGGGATTACAGCTGCTTTTGCTGAGAATACTTGCTAATACCCGCCCCCACTGTGTGCGTGAGTGTGCGCAGAGGTGTGCGTATGTATGTGTGTACGTGTGTCTGTTTAATGAATTGCTGGACGAATGAACGGGCAGATGGAAACTCATTACACAAATTTGCAACTGCATTGGGAAATTATCTCTCTCTTCATATCCGACAGCAGATATGAACATTTGTAACAGAAATTATAACTTCGGAGGACAATTTCAAAACTTCTCTAAAATATAATATCCTGAAAGCTGTATGAGAATGCATTTTAAAAACAGAATACACAAAAGACTGTCCTATACGTGGTCTCACTGAATCCTCAGAACAGCCCTATCCCCCTTTCAAAGACAAGGAAGGTGAGATCAGGTACGGTAAGGAACTTTTTCAAGGACATTTGAACCCAGAATGTCTGATTCTTAGGACAGACCTTTTTCCATAACATAAAACTGCTCTCATTCCTCCTATGAAACACTATAATATTCTCAGTTTAATGGTTGACTTGATATTGTAAAATGGTGAATTTTTATTTCAGTGATGCTTTATAGTAGAATTTTCTTTTGTGGGAAGATATCAATAGAGGTGATAGGGAATCGGAGCAAGCCACCCCAAAATATGTATGGCATACATAATGGAAGACACTTGATGCATGAAACAGTAGATGCATGAAAAGCGTTCTGACCTTCCTTTTTCTTCCAGAAAGCAGGAGATTAAACTCCCATGTGAAAGGTACCCAACCAGTAAGTACCAGAGGAAGGAAAATATTCTTATCATCAAGACAGAGAGTCAAGGCCAAGAAACCTGTAGAAACAGGCTTTGTTAAACTAACTCTTATCTTCCTAGTTACTTTCCCATAATTAACTGCCCTCCACCAAACCCCTTTGTCTTGTCACGTTTTCACAATTTACTGCTCTTGTCCAATCTCTTATGGAAGCATTTGGCCCTAACTGCTTCTTTGTGCTGTTCACTTCTCTTGTGAAGGCTCCCACGGACCTATCAGCATCACTAAATGAAATGTGTGTGCTTTTCTCCTGCTTAAGTCAGTTTAATTCTTAGGCCCAGACAGAGACCCAAAGAGGGTCAAGGAGAAATTTCCCCTTAGAAGGTCAATCAACAGATTGGGATGTTTACCTGAAATATCGATTTAGGTAACATTTTTTCATAACACTGCTATCAACTAACATACTACAGCTCTTTGTCCGTGACATCAAGTTGAGACATTTTTGCTTTTCATCTAGAGATTTTCAAACATCCCTATGTTGAGCAGCTTAACCCTGGCAGGCATAGTCTGTTGTTCTTGAAGACAGAAAGTCTGAGAGAGAGACAGGCATTTCTAAGATGAGTGTCATCAAATAGACACAAAGCTGTGGGAAATATTTGTCTTGATTCACTCTTTGTGGTCAAAGGAAAATCACAAATCAGGAAGAACACCATGGTGGTTAATTTTTATGTGTTAACTTAACTGGGCCATTGGGGGCCCAGAGAGTTGGCCACACGTTTTTCTGGGTGTGTCTTAAGGGTGTTTCTGGGTAAGGTTAACATTTGTGTTGGTAGACTGAGTAAAGCAAATTGCTCTCCTCAATGTGGGTGGGCCTCATCCAATCAGTGGAATACCTGAATAGACCTAAAAGCCTGAATAACAGGCTGCCTGATTGTTTGATCTAGGATGTTGGTCTTTCCGGCCTTCAGGAAGGAACTGAACTGAAAAAATATTTCTGCTTGGGTCTCAAGCCTGGCAGTGTTCAGACAGGACACCATTGGTTCACCTGCTTGTAAGGTCTTTGGACTCAGACTCAGACTATAACTACACCATCAGCTCTCCTGGGTCTCCAGCTTGGTGACTATATATATCGCCATATATTTATATGTTTCTCTGGGGAATCTTGACTAACACAGATTTTGGTACAGTAAGCTATGGGGGTGATGCTGCTACCTAGTGGGCCTGGAAGGTGGGACAGAGAGGCAAAGGGGATTATTCGCAAACCTAATCTAATAGAATTTGCCATGGCCAGGGCGGGGGAGGGGGGGTGCGGGGGTGAGGGTGCGGTGCCTGGATGGCTTAGTCGGTTAAGTGTCCAACTTCGGCTCAGGTCATGATCTCGTGGCTCATAGATTCGAGTTCCACATCAGGCTCTGTGCTGACAGCTCAAATCCTAGAGCCTGTTTCAGGTTCTGTGTGTGTCTCTCTCTCCCCCTCCCCTGCTCACTCTCTCTCTCTCTCACAAAAATAAATAAAACATTAAGAAAACTAAAAAAATAAAAAAATAAAAAAAAAAAGGGAATTTGCCTTGATAGCCTTTGAACCTGCTTAGGCCTTCTTCCTCTTTCTTCCTTCTAATTTCTCCCTTTGGGAACGGGTATGTCTATCCCTTGCTTGTCTCACCACTGTATTTTGGGAGCACATAATATGTCTGCTTTCAGAAGTTCACAGCTAGACATGAATTTTGCCTCAGGATCAATTGTACCTTTAGTCTTAACCCGCATTTGATTTAGATGATTTGGGGGAGATTTTGGACATTAGGTTTTAGAGTTGATGCTGGAACAAGTTAAGACTTTTGGGCTGTTGGGAATAAATGAATATTTTGCATGTGAGAAGGACAGGAATTTGGGGGGGTTCCAGGGCTGGGACACCTCTTTGAATTGTGCCCCCCACCCATTTGTATGATGGTTTTTGGAGATGGTAACTTTGGGGAGATAATTGGGTTTAGATGAGATTGTGAGGTAGGATCTTCATGATAGAACTACTGCCTTTATAAGAAGAGACACCAAGGGTGCCTGGGTGGCTCAGTCGGTTAAGCATTCGACTTCAACTCAGGTCATGATCTCATGGCTTATGAGTTCGAGCCCCACGTCAGGCTCTGTGCTGACAGCTGGGAGCCTGGAGTCTGCTCCCAATTCTGTCTATCTGTCTGTCTGTGTCGAAATAAATAAATAAACATTAAAAAAAAAGAATTGTATAAGAAGAGACACCAGAGAGCTTGCTGTCTGTCTCCTCACTGTCCGGTGAGGACAGAAAGAGAAGAGGCTGTCTGCAATCCAGAAAGAGAACCCTTACAAGAAACTGATCATGCTGGCACCTTGATCTTGGACTTTGAGCTTTCCGAACTATGAGAAAATAACTTCCGTTGTTTAAGTCAAATGGTCTGTGGTATTTTATTTTGGTAGCTCCACTTAATAAACATGGAAACCAACTAGGACACCTTTTTGAAATCATCTAATTGGACTCAAACCTGCCATGTTCTTCCTTGTTCTCCCTGGAAACTGAAGTAACAAAAATGCTTCACAGGAAGATAAGTCACTATTTTGCCATGTTTTGCTAAAGGCAGTCGCCCACCCTGTTACTGCCTGCCTATCCTCTGCCTGCTGGGTGTTTGGATCCATTTGATCATAACAGTATGCTGAGGCCAGCAATAACTTTTTTTTTTTAATGCTTACTTATTTACTTTCAGAGAGAGAGAGACAGCGTGTGTGAGTGGGGGGAGGGGCAGAGAAAGGGGGGAGAGAGAATCCAAGCAGGCTCCATGCTTCCAGCCAGAGCCCAATGGTGGGCTTGATCCCATGAAACCTGAGATAATGACCTGCCCTGAAATCAAGAGTTGGATGCTTAGCCAACTGAGCCACCCAGGTGCCCTGGCAATGACTTGTGTTTTTTTTTTTTTCTTTGAAGTACATTTTTTTCATTTCTTTTTTTAATGAATATTATTTATTGTCAAATTGGCTTACATACAACACCCAGTGCTCATCCCAACAAGTGCCCTCCTCAACGCCCATCACCTGCTTTGCCCTTTTCCCCCACCCCCCCCATCCATCCTTAATTTGTTCTCTGTATTTAAGAGTCTCTTGTGGTTTGCCTCCCTCCCTCTCTGTTTGTATCTTTTTCCCCTTCCCCCAAGTTCTTGTGTTCAGTTTCTCAAGATCCACATATGAGTGAAAACATATGATATCTGTCCTTCTCTGACTGACTTATTTCACTCAGCATAATACCTTCCAGTTCCAACCACATTGGTGCAAATGGCCAAATTTCATTCTTATTGCCAAGTAGTATTCCATGGAATATATAAACCACATCTTCTTTATCCATTCATCAGTTGATGGACATTTAGTCTCTTTCCATAATTTGGCTATTGGTGAAAGTGCTGCTATAAACATTGGGGTACACATGCCCCTATCCCAGCAATAACTTTTAACTTTTAAGCAAAGAGCCTTTCATTTGTTCATCATTTTTCTTACAGTGATGGAAAGTCAGGGCCAAGTTTTTTAAGGCTAAGAAAAACCGCCAGCAGATTGTATGTCTTTCAAAGACTTCGTATTCATATATTCTGACTTGTTACATACCCTCTTTTTAAAAAGAAAAAGATCGGGACAACTTGAGACGTCTTGTCCGTGATGTGTGAAATTAATTCTTTACTTTAAAATAATTTTATTAAAACTTTTTCAAAGAGGTGATAAGATAAAAGATCAAAGTGAGTACAAAGTTAAATTGTTCAGAACCTTATACTAAGTTTTAATATAGGGATATCACAAAGTATTCAAGGGCTAAACAGCCCGATTGAACCAAAATCAATTTCTCAAAATAATAGTTTAGAGAAAATTTAGATTGAAAAATGACTGGACTATAACAAACTAAAAGTATTGTCTTTTGCTAGAAGTGAGAGCATTGTGTTTTAAATACATATTAAAAAATTATATAGATACATCCTTCTTGGGGAAATGCAAATTTCTTTGGAAATGTCTCTGTTGTATAAAAATAAAACCAATTTTACAGGATTCCATGGAAAACGTTCTCTAAAAAATCTAAACTAATAAAAAACTTGAAGAATTCTCATGAAAGTCAGGAACAAGACAATGGTATGCACTGGAACTTGTAATAGTTAATATTTTTTGGAAATCCTAAAGAATTTTATTGAAATGAGAAATATAAACATTCTAATGGAACAGGCAACTCTTGCTATTGGCAGATGAGATGACAATTTATATGGAAAACCGGAGAGATTGTAATGAAAAACTACCTAAAACAATGAGAGGATTTAGTAAGGTGAATCACAAAAAAATGAAAGATGAACACATTTTAGTATGCAAAACAGCAATTGGAAAATGTCATGAAATCAAATCTCTCGTTGACAGTAGGAAAAAATGTCAACAAAAATGTCAAGAAATTTATTGAATGTATACAAAGAAAGTTTTACTCAGGGACAAACAAGAAGATTTGAGTCAATGGAAAGACATTTTCTCAGATTGGAAAACTCAGTAAAGAGTTCAAGTTCTCATACATTAACCTAGACCTTCAGTGTGATGATGCTGAATGTCGCAATTTGGGAAGAGACAGTGTGGTGGGTGTTGGACGGATTTGACAGTTTGTTTCCATGTGTACTGAAAAAATAATCCTGAGGAAATAGTCAGAAAAATTCTTCAAAAATAAGAGTAATGGGGTGATAAGAAAGCGAGAGTAATTAAATACATGTGGCCTTAGGACATGAATAGACGTATTGTATTGATTAAACTCTGGTGTCAAGCAAACTGAATTCACTCCCTGGATTTATCACTCATAACTCTGTGACCGCAGGCAAATTATTGCTGTATTTTCCTCGCCTGTGAAATGGTAGTGTATTAGGTGATAAAGTAAAATGAAACTATAAAACGACTTAAAGAAGATTAAGTTAAAGAATAATATTATTATGAGGATAGCTTTCCTGAATCAATAACAGAACTCAGAAAGTGTAAATGAAATGATGGCTGAATTTTAACTAAAACTTTAAAAATGCACTCAAAAACATGTAATAAAATCAAAAGCCACACTCAAACATGTATTTAATAACAGCTAAAACCTCATTTATGTTCTTACTAATAAAAACGAGATAAGTGGGGCACCTGGGTGGCTGTCAGTTGAGTGTCCGACTTTGGCTTAGGTCATGATCTCACGGCTCGTGAGTTCGAGCCCCGCGTTGGGCTCTGTGCTGACCTCTCAGAGCCTGGAGCCTGCTTCCGATTCTGGGTCTCCCTCTCTCTCTGCCCCTCTCCTGCTCATGCTGTCTCTCTCACTGTCTCTCAAAAAATAAATAAACATTTAAAAAATTAAAAAAAAAACTAGATAAGCTACTCAATAGAAATAATTGGCAAAACCCATGATGAAGTTTCATAAAGAAATACACGTGCCTTATAGTCTCTTGAAAAAGGCTCAAAATCACTCTGGATTAAAGAGAAGCAAATTAAAATAGTTAGGTATAAGGTTCGTAATACACCTTGTTGTGGAAGATATAGCCTATCTTTCCTGCATTGTTTTGTAGGGTACAAAACTGGTGGAGATTCTTCAGAGGGAGGTTGATAGAGTATTTCAAAATTTTAAAAATGTACCTATCCTTTCACCCAACAAGTCCATATTTCAGATTCATGAATTTCTCATATAGGTGCTCAAAAATGAAAAAGAAATTAATAGAAATCAGTTTAATACATTTCAAAACAATCAGCAAAGGATATTGCAAAATGAGAAAATCAAAATGACAACACCATGTGTGCAAGGCTTCCAAAATGTGTGTGTGTGTGTGTGTGTGTGTGTGTGTGTGTGTGTGTGTGTTTAAACATACTGGCACAAAAACAGACACATAGACCAATGGAATAGAATAGAAACCCCAGAACTAGACCCACAAACGTATGGCCAACTCATCTTTGACAAAGCAGGAAAGAACATCCAATGGAAAAAAGACAGTCTCTTTAACAAATGGTGCTGGGAGAACTGGACAGCAACATGCAGAAGGTTGAAACTAGACCACTTTCTCACACCATTCACAAAAATAAACTCAAAATGGATAAAGGACCTGAATGTGAGACAGGAAACCATCAAAACCTTAGAGGAGAAAGCAGGAAAAGACCTCTCTGACCTCAGCCGTAGCAATCTCTTCCTCGACACATCCCCAAAGGCAAGGGAATTAAAAGCAAAAGTGAATTACTGGGACCTTATGAAGATAAAAAGCTTCTGCACAGCAAAGGAAACAACCAACAAAACTAAAAGGCAACCAACGGAATGGGAAAAGATATTTGCAAATGACATATTGGACAAAGGGCTAGTATCCAAAATCTATAAAGAGCTCACCAAACTCCACACCCGAAAAGCAAATAACCCAGTGAAGAAATGGGCAGAAAACATGAAGAGACACTTCTCTAAAGAAGACATCCGGATGGCCAACAGGCACATGAAAAGATGTTCAGCGTCGCTCCTTATCAGGGAAATACAAATCAAAACCACACTCAGCTATCACCTCACGCCAGTCAGAGTGGCCAAAATGAACAAATCAGGAGACTATAGATGCTGGAGAGGATGTGGAGAAACGGGAACCCTCTTGCACTGTTGGTGGGAATGCAAATTGGTGCAGCCGCTCTGGAAAGCAGTGTGGAGGTTCCTCAGAAAATTAAAAATAGACCTACCCTATGACCCAGCAATAGCACTGCTAGGAATTTATCCAAGGGACACAGGAGTACTGATGCATAGGGGCACTTGTACCCCAATGTTCATAGCAGCACTCTCAACAATAGCCAAATTATGGAAAGAGCCTAAATGTCCATCAACTGATGAATGGATAAAGAAATTGTGGTTTATATACACAATGGAGTACTACGTGGCAATGAGAAAAAATGAAATATGGCCTTTTGTAGCAACGTGGATGGAACTGGAGAGTGTGATGCTAAGTGAAATAAGCCATACAGAGAAAGACAGATACCATATGGTTTCACTCTTATGTGGATCCTGAGAAACTTAAGAGAAACCCATGGGGGAGGGGAACAAAAAAAAAAAAAAAGAGGTTAGAGTGGGAGAGAGCCAAAGCATAAGAGACTGTTGAGAACTGAGAACAAACTAAGGGTTGATGGGGGGTGGGAGGGAGGAGAGGGTGGGTGATGGGTACCGAGGAGGGCACCTTTTGGGATGAGCACTGGGTGTTGTATGGAAACCAATTTGACAATAAATTTCATATTTAAATAAAAAAAAAAAAAAAACATACATGCATTAGGTAGAAAATTTGGGGCATGATACTTACAATGTTTAATAGTAATCACACCTAGGGGCACCTGGGTGGCTCATTCACTTGAGTGTCCGACTTTGGTTCAGGTCATGATCTCACAGTTCATGGGTTCAAGCCCATTATTGGGTTTTGTGCTGACAGTACGGAGCTTGGAGCCTACTTTGGATTTTCTGTCTCCTTCTCTTTCTGCCTCTCCCCAGCTCATATGCTCTCTCTCCCTCAAAAATAAATAAACATTAAAAAAAATAGTAATTACATCTGTGAGGTGAGATTGAAAAAAATTTTTGTAGTGATTGCATTTTCCAGCTGCATCCATGTGTCACTTTCATGGTAGAAAACTATTTAAATTTAGAAATAAAATGCACTGCAGAGTCCTAGAGCAAGTGTGCCTATTTATTCCCATATTTTTAAGAAAAAAGTAATAGATATTAGCAAAATCGAATAAAGAATCCTGCAAAACCTACTGAGAAACACGAGAGGATTCTCAGAGAAAAATACATAAAATCACAAATTACTTCATATTTTTGGATTTTCTTAGAGTCTGAAAATGTAAAGGAAGGTGGAATGAACATTTTCCTGAGGTATGAATAAAATAAGAATATTTGAAAATGAAAGTACAGAACAGGAAATAGATTCTTCAGATATTAATGTCTTTATAATGCTATAATAATTTAAATTATAAAGTGGCATTAAACTAAACAAAATGACAAAATAAATGGACCAGAAAAAGACTTTTTTTTTTTTAATTTTTTTTTTCAACGTTTATTTATTTTTGGGACAGAGAGAGACAGAGCATGAATGGGGGAGGGGCAGAGAGAGAGGGAGACACAGAATCGGAAACAGGCTCCAGGCTCCGAGCCATCAGCCCAGAGCCCGACGCGGGGCTCGAACTCACGGACCGCGAGATCGTGACCTGGCTGAAGTCGGACGCTTAACCGACTGCGCCACCCAGGCGCCCCAGAAAAAGACTTTTTAATAAAAAGGATGATTATATGATGATTAAACATCACAAAGCAATAAATGAGCTGTGGGTCATACAATAATACTAGGACTGTTGATTAATCAATATCAGTTGTTAAATGATTAACCAGTGCAGGTCAATATCACTAGAATATATTCATTGAAATTTTTAAAGTAGTAGGTTTAATAAAATGTCAAACCATAAAAGTCCAGAAACAAACAAATAAATATTTATCAATATCTCCATGGGCATCTTCTATTTTGGAAAGCATAGAAAGAAATTACTTTGGCAATGATAGTAGACTTCACTATAATTAAACGTGTTTTTTAAAACTGTTGCTCAAAATTAAAGACCAGTTTACTAAGCAGCCTACACATTTGGAAAATATTTACAATACACATTAAAGACAAAAGGTTAAAATGTTTAATATACAAAATTTAGCAAGACACACATGTATTAGTTGCATATTTAGATTAAGACACTAAAATTTCAAAAAACAAGTGGTCAACAAACAGTTTATAATAGTGGAAATACAAACGGCAAAGTGGCTGAAAATGGGAAAATGTTAAATTATGAATAAAGAAGGTGTCAATTAAAACACTAAAATACTAAGCTTGACTATGAACTTCTCTGAAAGTGTAAAATGTAAATCACTTAATACTGGCAAGAGTATTTTCCCATATACTACTGTGGGAATGTAAATCACACAGCCTTTGGAAAGCATTCCAAAGTGTACTGAGAACCTAAAAAATATTAGTAGTCTTCCATTCACTGATAGAAATTTATCTGAGAACGTAAGGTGAAATGCCTCGTGCATAAAAATGATGCTTGAAACACACCCATGCCTGCATTTAGAAGAAGCTTGAATGATTAACAATAAAGATATGGTTAAATGACATGAGATGAACAAGTATGGATACATTTAAAATGATGTTTGTAAAGAGCACATGTCATAGTTTACATGAAAAAGAGGTAAGTGACATATCCATATAGTTTGATCTCAACGAAGCAAACACAACACACATACAAAATAGATTAGAAGAGGGAATTAAAAATATTCATGGTAGACCAGTCAGTAACCTTGATACAGTGGCAGGATAATGTTGGTGTTATTAACATGTAACAGACTTACTTTATGGGAGCAGGTGTTCCTGCCCATTGATGATGATAAGAATTTGATGGAACAATAATATCTTTTCTGTCGTTCATTAACTGACTCTGGAAGGCAGCTACTCCACCTCTTTTGACCTTGGGTTCTTTTGCTGTCATGTGCTGCTAGCAACAATAATACATCACTATCAGGGTCATTTGAAAGATAGAATAAGGTATGAATGAGAAAGTATGCTGTAAATGGCATGTAAATGTTACATATTTTTATTAACTAGTTGATGATTATCTAGTACCCTAAAGTTCTGCCTGGGTCAATGGCTGAATTTTGCGGACACAAACTCAATCATACTAGTAACTTCATGGCTATCATTGAGTGATGTTTCTGTAAAGAAATACATTTCGAAATCCACCAATGGTACAGATTTGTCTGTCAACGTCAAATCAAAGTTATATTCATGTCAGCAAAGTATTATACACAGAAAGAACTGTCAGCTTGTTAATATAAAAAGCACTGGCTAATTTATAAAAATATTCAGTTGAAAGATAGTAGAAAGACAAGCTGCCAATATTAAGAGTAATGTGAAAATGAAAACTGGAGTAGGAGACCTACAAATTTTGTTGAGAAAAATCTTTGAAGATTTTGGCATAAGGAATGAGAAGGGCAGACACGAAGCTGATGCGTGACAGACAGTTGAGCAACTTATCTTGATTGAATGACTATTTTTAATCATTTTTACATGGCATGATTTTCAGTGTTTAGGTGCAACCTGTTACAAAGGGAATAAAATCGAGAGAAAAAGAAGAAAAAGTAATGGAGTCAAATGCAATGTGAGAGATGGGAATGGACAAAAATCCTGCCACTTCCAGGATTCTGTCTGGAACTCTGAAGCTAGAGCAGTGGTAACCATGGATGAGGTTCAGAGCATCCTCTTTAGGTAAGTCATGAGGCCAGTCTTTTCTGTACTTCCGTTTCCCTTACCATGATAAATTGCCCCTCAAAGATACATAGAACTAGGAAAAAAAAGGCAGAGATGTAATGCTTACATTAGATAATTATAGTGTATGGTGTGGGAGAGGAAGAAGTGGTCAAATAAATAGAAGTATGTTGATGCATTTAAGGAAGAGAGTGTAAATATATACACTTGGTTACACTCTTCCCCCATATCACCAAATGGACACAACCAGACACTCACTGTAACTGTGGCTCTGGTTTCTGATGCAAAAGAATCCCCTCCTCTGTAGCCTTGTTCTGCAACTGAGTGTATGAAAGGCAAAAATATCTAGTTAGTACGCCTAATTATATTATAGCTCTTGCCAACTAATTTTGGAAAAAAAAATCAGTCCAACTAATTAACTGACTGAATTGACTGACTATAGCATTTGTCAAACAGTTGGTTGCACTTTTTTTTGCTTGAATCTAAAACCGATGTGTCTTCAGAGTGTTGGGGTGGAGTCCATGCTTGGCCTCCTTGTTGATATCGGGTTCCCTGCCAGGCACTAAACTATGCTATTTTTTTACTGTTTATTTTCTAATTCTCATTGAAGTTTCAAAGTACAGAAAAGTAGGAAAAAAGATTAAACATAGTTCTATTATTTAAAGCTACACAATTATCCATGTGTTGTATTTTTTCTGTGCATATTTTTGCATATTTATGCTTAACAAGGTAATTTATATTTTTAATTGAATAATGAATATTACATATTTCTTAAATATATGTCTTAATGACTGTTGTATTGCCTCTACTTGGTAGCACCATTAACCATTGGTTCATTGAGTCATACCTCTACTTTATGGCATTAGGTTGTCCTATTGCCATCTACACAGTGCTAAAAATCTTTGTATATGATTCTTTTGTACAGTTGAGATTATTTTCTGAGGGTTTCAAGAAGCAGATTATTTTCTGATTTTTTTTTCCCTAAGAGTTATTCATGAATGATTCTCAAACACATTATAGTCCTACACCTTAGGAACTATCAGATTATGAAAAGCTGTTAAAGCTTTTAAGATGATAAAATATATCTATCTCATCTCAGAGCCAGCAAGTTCTTAATTAAGAAAGTTTAGAAAACATTTTCATTAAAGCCAACAGTAAAGCAAATATCTGCATTAGCATCATTATTATTAACAATGTTCTGGGGAATATTAGCTTACACAATTGGACAGGGGCATAAAACATTGGACTTGATATAAAAACATTAGAAGGGAGGTGTACAATTGTTATCTGATGACATGACAGTATGCTTGGAAAATCCATGTTGAAAAACTACCCAAACAATAAGAGAATTTAATAGTATAGAGAGACACAAATTAATATTCATATCATTGAAAAGAGAAAATTCTTAGAAATATACCTTATGATAAAAGTGCAAAACAAAAGTGAACAAGATTACAAAAACAAACCTCTAAAAACAACAAATAAACCCCAAAGGAAACAAAATACCGTCTGTGGTGAAATCACTTCTGACACATTGTTGAGGGAAACGTAATTTGTTACTTCTGTGGAAAGCAATTTGGTGAATGAGTTATGTGGTAGGTTGATGGGCCAGTGATCCTAACTGTTCCCCTCTGTCTCTATCCACATGATTTGCAATGGGACTTTGTGGTTCTCATCAGTGGATAAAGTGACTTCCACACCACTGAATCTGGGCTTGCCTTGTGATTTTCTTGGGCCAACAGAAGGCTTTGTGATCAGTAGAAACTTCTCTTTTTTTTTTGCTGTCAAGTTCAGTACATTGTCACATGACAAACAGGTTTGGTCCCATTTTTGTCTTAAGTTACTCTATTTTAAAAACTTGTTTCACTGTATGGCCTGTTTGTTCAGACTGTTGTGTATGGGTATTTTTGTTTTTGCTCAAGAAATTATCCTTACAACTCTATAAAAATGTTTTAATGCTTGGTTTTAGATGGTCTCCACTAATGCCTTACTGGAAACAATGACAAAATTAGGATATTTCCTCTTTTCCCTTCCTTCCTCTTTATCTTCTGTACCCATCTTTTAGTTGGTTGCATCATCTTTCTTATGTTTACCTTTGTGCTGTTGAATAAAGTCTCTGCTTCTTTGACTTGGTAATGAGGAGAGTTTCATGAAGGGGTTATTTGTTCATGAAGAAGAACAGGCAGAGCTAAGAGATTTGACAAGCAATGATGGAGCATCTATGACTAACAAAAGTCAGAGGCCCCCATACCTTTCTTTGGCTTATGGCGGCAACTGGAAGGAATGGCCACCAGCACATGATGAGAGCTGAAGCCGAGTGAGAGGGGCTGCTTGTCAGGAGTTGTGGTGTAGGTTGAGGAATACAACCATAGCCAAGTCACAGCAGTCCTGTGCCTTTATCATCATCACTAAGATAGGAAAATAATAACTATCTAATAGTGTGGTTGCAATTTATACATGAACATGGGATCTATGACTATCCTAGCTTAGTAACAGTCAGATCGCAATTACCACCGGGCGATTAGCTGTGTAGACTAGGGATGAGGGGAAGTGTGCACATGTAGGTATACATAGTGAGGAAAAGCGAGAAAGAGAACAGGAGTGTCAGTGAAGGCACGCTATTGGAAGGTATTATTCTTTGCAATGAAGTTTGACTGGGTTCTGAGGTGAGTTCCTCACACTTTATGTTGACTTAGTCATCTGGAGTCAATATTTCCTCTCTGCAGTCATCTAAGTCCCTCTGATCCACTCCTACTACACACTTACCTTATTACAAGTCTCTGTGCGTGTTTCTGTGCCTGTGTGCACATCAGCAAGTACTTGTTCTAATTTGCATAGAAATACTCAAGGTACAGTTCCACTTGCGTAACCACACAGTGATATTTCATTGCTGGGGAAAGAAAACAAAGAAATCAGTGTAGGGAATCTGATTTCATTAGAAAATATTATTGTCCATGTCACTTTTAGGTAGACATGTTTAAGTGTGATTGGGGATCCCATGGCAGTCAGGGCGCTGGAGCGTGCCATGCCGTGCCACGATGCGAAGACAGAAGAGATGGAAAATTTTTGTCAGAAAAGGGCTTTTATATTCAGGCACTAAACGATGACAGTACAGACAGAGTGATTGTTATTCAGCAAGAGTAAGACAATAGAAAGGATTTAAATGATCTGGAAAAATTAGAATTGATTGAACGAGTACAGAGTAGAGCAATTCTGGGGATGCAGGCTGTGGTGTTAAAACAAATATCAAATTTTTACATGAGACTCATAATAGAACCCACAAATGACATGCACGTATGTGTGTGAGAGAGAGAGAGAGAGACTGGGGGGGGGGGAGAGAAAGAGAGAGAATTCTGGGTGGAAGGACTTTGGCTTGCTCTGGAGAGCTGTATTTACAGGGAGGTTAGGGAGTGGGAACAGCACTCTTGCCTCCATGGCATGGAAGTGTGGAAGGGGTCCTGTACTATGTGGGTTTGTCAAAGGAATCAAAGTCTATATGGATCCTTGTAGTGACATCAGAATGACATTTCACTTTTGTTTACATGTTGAGATTCTTCACTTTGGGAAGGGCAACATTCCTTCCCAATATTTGGTGGATGAACTAAGACTGATGCATTCTTCAATGTGGGGACTCATTTGTCTACTGTTTGTAGGGCCTGGGAAGAACACAGAGAAATAGCTTCTTATGGTTCAGTAATTTGTTGTTTAGCCTAAGACCTGTGCGACACCAAGTGCCACATAATGTGAATTTTCCATCACTCAGAGGCCATTGTCCATTTGTTAGATATTTTTATTCCTTTGGCTTTTTCTTTCTCTCTGTTGTCTGATATTTGGCAACAGCCACGATCCCTTGAGTGAAGGCGAAATGAAAAGATAAACTTTTTCAGTCTTGCTTCTTTTTAGCAGTTCTGAGAAAATTAGAGAGAGGAGTTAGAAGCTGTTACTTAAAATGAGGTTCCTGAATCGTTTATAGTTAAAATTTTAGCAGTGATATAATGGGACCAACTAAAATCTTGCTCAATGTCCCGTTCTATGTTGGACTTGTAGCTATAAAAATCTATCTTTTTTTATGTTAAAGCTCTTTACCAGGCAAGCATGTTACATGATGAAAGGAAAAGATACAATATGCAGATTTTCAGAAACTACTTTCCTCTCTTTCAAGAAATGAAGTTTCTTAAAAATATAGCAAAAGCAGGGGCGCCTGGGTGGCTCGGTCAGTTGAGCATTCAACTTCTGCTCAAGTCATGATCTCACGGTTCGTGAGTTCAAGCCCCACATCAGGCTTGCTGCTGTCAGTGCAGAGCCTGCTTTGGATCCTCTGTTCCCCCTCTCTCTGCCCCTCCCCTGCTTGTGCTCTCTCAGAAATAAATAAAAGTTTTTAAAAAATACAGCAAAATCAGAACAAAACTCAAATGAGTCCTTGGGAATTGGGTAAGGGGAAATTTACAAAGGCCTTAAGGTTGATTGGAAGTTTACTTTTATTTTATTTTTGCTCATAAAATATAAGCAAAGTATTAAGAATATAGATAGTAAAAGGAGTGACATAAAATTTATATATTTTCCCAACACCCAGAGGTGGACTTTAAAAAATATTTTGGTAATTCATACACACACACACACACACACATACACACACACACATATGTATATAATAGTTATATTGTGAATATTTTAGGCACAAATTGTGACTTTTCCATATTAAATCTTGGGGAGGTTTTAGAAAAGCACATCAGGGTAGCAGGATGAGCAATGAATCTACACAATCACATGAATGACTCCTTAGCTGGTCAGAGAAAAAATAGAATGTGGAGAAAAAAATTGGTGGTCTGAAACAAAATAGTGATGGGATTTTAGGTAAATTCAGGTGAGGAATGATTGATATGATGTAGAAAGTCCTGGGTTTAGGTACAGAAAGGAAAAATGTGAGAATTGTTAGTGAATCTAAAGATTTCTATCAAACATTCTTGATTGTATTAAATGTTTATTGCTGTAGATTTTGTGAAAATTGCTCGTATGGGTGTGTTTATTGTGTGGTGTTAGTCCTGTGACTATCACATTCAAAGCTGGCTGGCAGTTGAATATGGTGACGCTTAGTTTAGGAATGGGTGCTCTGGCAGAGATGGTTAGCTATCCAACAAAAATCTGTGCTCCTACTCTAGTAGAGTAGTCCTGGGAAGGGTCCGCCCAGGCAACAGCTACACTTCCCAGCATTCCTTGCATCCAGGTGCAGCCATGTGGCTAAGTGCAAGCCAATGAAATGGGAGGGGAGGCGCCATGTGCCTCCAAGTTTGTTATCTCAAATATCAAGTTGACTTTTCTCTCCACAATCTTTTATCTTCGAGATGCCTAGACTTAAAGATGCCTCAGTACAAAGTGGGAAGCCATCTACTGTAAAAATACTCCCAAGAATGACCAAAACGTGACACAGACACAAAATGAGTAAATGCTGTTGGAAAAATGGTACGGACTGACTTGTTGGATGAAGGGTTGCCGCAAACCTTCAGTTGGTGAAAATTGCAGTATCTGCAAAGCACAATAACATGAAGCACAATAAAACAAGTTATGCTTGTAATCTAAGCAAGAGATGTTGGGGTTGGCACTAGAGGGAAAGCAGTGGAGATGACGGAAAGAGACGGACTTGGGATATAAAAATAGACAGCATTGGGTCACATCATTACTCACTGTTACCATTAGGTTACAGAAAGTCAGAATGAAGAAAACATGAAACAGATGAATATGACTTACTATCTCCATATTATCTGATTATATTAAGATTTTTATACTAATATCTGATTATACTAAGTAGATAGGACCAGCAAACTATAGCCTGTGGGTCCAATGCCGCCTGTTGCTTGTTTGGTAAATAAAGTGTCTTGGAACATAGCCTCCCCATTTATTTATGCATTCCATATGGCTGCTTTTGCATAATAACAGCAAAGTTGAGATATTCTGACAAAGACCTTATGGGCAGCAACACCTAAGATATTTTCTATCTGGCCTTTTACAGAAAAAAGTATTCAGACTCCAGCTAAAGAGAATTATTCTCTACATTTTATTATTTAGCTCTGGGGGTGCCTGGGTGGCTCAGTCAGTTAAGCATCTGACTTCAGCTCAGGTCATGATCTCATGGTTCGTGAGTTCAAGCCCCGCATCGGGCTCTGTGCTGACAACTTGGAGCCTGGGGCCTGCTTCAGATTGTGTCTCCCTCTCTCTCTGACTCTCCCCTGCTCACACTCTGTCTCTCTATCAAAAATAAAAATAAAAAATAAAAAAAATATTATTTAGTTTTGTTGTAAGAAGAATCTGGAATCATTGAAATAATGGAATCAACGTGATTTTCAGGCAGATTTTTGGATCTGTCAGGATTCTAGTTTGATTCCCTTGGATTTCACCCTTTGGTAACATATGTTTGCTCTAAGGCAGTCACTAAAATTGAAATTAATGTAAATCAACCATTGCAAAGATTGTGTCTTAGATTTGAAAGAAACCTGAGTCATCATCTGGTCTAAGTCCTTTATTATTTTAGAGGAGGAAACAGAACTCCATGGTCCTTGTGTCACTAGCTCAGGGACACAAAGTCAGTTCGAGGCAAAGAGGAACCTACTGTGCCTGCCTTTCTTGTCCCAGTCCGTGCCCTGTCCACTATGCCACACTGAACTCCTTAAAAATAGATGTAAGATTCTTCGAAAATCACAGATATGAATGGATAGGGATTTCCTTTAAACATCATTGTTTTTTTACATCAAATTTCAAGTGTCCAACATGCATTTCTTTTGAACTAGGTTATTTTTCATTTTATAAAATGATCCCATTGATTCTATCTTTAGAATTTGTACTATGGAAATTTTGAAACAAGTATAAAAGCAAAGATAATGGCAAAATGAAGCCCTGTGTACCTGTCACTCAGCTTCTACACTTACCCCGTGGCCCATCTCATTTCATCTAATTCCCTCACCCAGTCTCCCACCCTTACCACATACATTGTTTTGAAGCAAATCCCAGCCATCCCATAATTTAATCTATGAACATCTTAGTATTTATCTCTAAAAGATAAGAGCTTTTGAAAAGTTGTAAGCCAAAAACTAACAATAATTCTTTAACATCACCAGTGTCCAGTGTTCAGATATCCCCAATTGTCTCAGAAAATTTTCAAGTTAATATGAAGATTCACAATTTGTTGTTAAAAACAAAAACCTGGATATTTGTCCTTGGAGTGTCCCATTTTCTGAATTTTACGGTAACATCTGTAGAGTGAGGTGATTTAATTAAAATTGCTATCCTCTAATTAATGTAAACAATATTTGACTTTTTAAAATGTAACTTAACAGTTCTTAGAGGAACGCATTTATTGTGGAAAATGTACTCTTACTTAGCATGCATACACAGAATCTACATACACTCTTTAATACTCATGTCACATCATGCCACTTGTCTGCTGGAAACCCTTGGGTGGTTTGCCATCTCATCCAGAGTAAGGGCTACTGCCTGCCTCTGGTCTCAAGATCCTACGTGATTTACTGTTAACGTAGCTCTCTGGCCTTCTCTTATTTCTTCTTTCATACTTTGGAATCCAGCCAAGTGACTCACATCCTTAATCCTCTAAAACCCTTGTTCCTCTAAAATTTTACTTTCTCAGGAGGTTGACACCAGTTGTTCTCTTTCCCTGGAAAGTTTATCTCCCAGATGCCATGGCTCATTGCCTCTTTTCCCAGATATTTCCATGACTCATTCCCTCATCTCTTTCCAGTCTTAGTCAAATGTCATCTTTTCAGTGAGGCCTTCCATATCCAACCTATTTTAAATAACCAACTCTGCTTAACACTCTCCATCCCCTTCTCTGTATTATTTTTGTATATTTTGCCCATTTCTGTATTTTCAGTACCTAGGACAGTGCCTGGTTCATAATAGAGATTTAGTAAATATTTGCTGAAGGCATGAATGAATATCTGTAGTTATATTTGTTTTGGAGAATTTTGTCAAGGTGAACAGTATTTACTCTAGATCAGAATGCCACCCCTGAATTCTTGGCTATTTTCCCATTCAAGTTAATTAGGCAAGTTAAGCTGGAAGAAAATCTACAAGTGCCCTTAAGTTCACCCTGTGAGCCTGAGACCAAGAATAATGTAGAGTAATCCTAGTACATGGTTACTTGTTTCTTTTCCTTTTTTCTGGACTCTAATCTGGACCAATCTGTGCTCTTTAGAGATACAGTTCCTTCATGAGCTAAAGGCACCCTCTGAGAAAAAGAGAACGAGAAAGTGAACATTAAAGAGGAAAAGACTCCCAAGCCCCCTCTCCCGTGAATCTTCATAATCATGATCATTGTGCTTCATAGGGGTAGAGAAGGAAGAGAAAGTCCATCAACTGCTTCATTTGGGAGAATGAATCCCAGCTATTTTTTTCCTATTTATAATATATGCCTTGTTAATATCCTGATATCATCAAACATTTCATTTGTTTTCTTTTGCCTTTACCTCCATCCCCTCTTATCCTGTGATGTCTCCAAATGTTATACTTTTCTGGGTG
Organism: Puma concolor; assembly: GCF_028749965.1. Classification (NCBI taxonomy): domain Eukaryota; kingdom Metazoa; phylum Chordata; class Mammalia; order Carnivora; family Felidae; genus Puma; species Puma concolor. The sequence goes on along the minus strand of NC_141668.1, from coordinate 18,026,567 downwards.
CCTTAAGTCTCCAGTGAGGTGGGAGTGTGTGAAGTCAACAGCAGGCTAAGGAATTATTTTTTAAATTTCTAGATGAAAAACAACTGAGGGTCATGAATTCCGGCTTTCAGAGTTCTTATTGCAATACCCTACCTTTGTTGCTCACTGTCAATCTATGCACTGATACTTGTTGAAATTAGACCTTCATGGATATTTTACTTACTTGTGCTATCTTTGATTCTTTCACTGTGAATAAATTCTCTTCAAACTTGAAAGTGTGGCTGATAATCACAGAGGATATTAACCTGATTGGTAAGAACATCTTTCATTGCCTGGTTCTTCATAGTTTGGGAACCCCAAAGACCCTAATACATGTACCATGTGGCACTGGATAAATATTGATTAGACTGATGAAAAGAAATATTTCATGAACATAACATATTAAAAAAGAATGAAACCAGTCACTTCATTACAGATAGAAAATAGGATATCCAACTTATTATTAAAGTTTAAAAGAAGGTTTAGGCACAAAAATATGGAAGGAAGGAAAAGACTCCTAAGCTGATCCTACTGAAGAGTATTGAACATTCATTAATTTGTTTACTCATTTATTTCACAAACATTTGTCAAGAGCCTACCATGTCCCAAGCAGTACTTCTTGTACTAAGTGTACAGAATGAGTTGAGCATATTCTTTGTCCTTAAAGAATGTTCCTAATAGGGGAAGCAGACAGCTATATCAGCAATTACAGTCTACTTTGGTGAATACCATAATAGAGACAACAGAATGCTATTCCAACATACGTAAGTAGTACCAGCTGCATTTAAAAGAGGGTAGTCAGGGGGGTGCCTGCATGGTTCAGTTGGTTAAGTGTCTGACTCTTGGTTTCAGCTCAGGTCATGATCTCACAGCTTGTGGGTTCGAGCCCCACATTGGACTCTGTGCTGACAGCACAGATCCTGCTTGGGATTCTCTGTCTCCCTCTCTGTCTACCCCTCCCCTGCACTCTTTCTCTGTCCCTCAAATATGAATAATAATAATTAAACTTCAAAAACTAAAGAGGGTTCTCAGGGAATGATTCTTAAACTGATACTAAAAATCGAGTAGGAATTAGATAGAATGATGGCCGGGAGCACAGAAGAAAATGGGAAATCATTCTTTAGACAATGGAGGAAGTAGGTCCAAAGCACACATGTGCCTTCTGGGAACAGCAAGTATTCTGGCTGGAGCTTAGAGTACTGATTGAGCCATGTTTTGAGATGAGGCTGGAAAAGGAGAAAATATGCCAGGGAAGGCTTTATATGTCATTGTGAAGAGTTTGAATTTCATCATTAAGCTACGGGCCACCTTTCAGAATTTTAAAAGTGGGGGTAGGTGAAGGCAGAGAGATGACATAATTACAGAGATTGGATCTTTTGAGAGTAGAAGCCAAGAGCAAGTCTGAATGACAATGGAATAAACACAGAGGAAGTACACTTTTAGAAGTACACTCGACAGGACTGATGATTGATTAAAATGTAGGAGTGGGCAGGCAAGGAGAGAAGAAGAATGAGGAGATTCAAGTGATGTTTAAAGATCCAGGGAAGAATGGAAGTTAAAATGAAGGGCAGCTTTAAAAAGAAGAGATAGTTAACTCCTTGTGACAAAATCTCAAAGAAGTCAGACAGACTAACAATGACATATGGATTTATCAATTAAGAATTAAATTGAAATGTATCACAGTAGTTCAGAGGAATGGTTACATTAGAAGCCAGTTTTCAATGCACTGAAGCATGAACAGGCCCAAATTATGGGTAGTCTTCAGCTGTACTGTTTGGGGACTCCTTTATAAGAAAAAGGATACTCAATTATGAATTCAAAACTGTATATAGAGTGTTAGAAGGGGTCCACACAATGAGGGGTCCTGACATACAGCTTCGTTTGCTTTTTCACAAATTCATCTTTGGGCTGAAGAATGGGTGGGTGATGATGAAACAGCAAGCCTTCAAGAGGCTTGGTTTTAAAGGAAAGAAGAAAAATTGAAAAGTTACAGTGTGTGGAAGTGGAGAACAGAGGGCAAAAGTGTGTGTGTGTGTGTGTGTGTGTGTGTGTGTGTGTGTGTGTGTGTACTTCATAGAGTGACATGAGCATGCTGGTAATGTGACTTGAAGGGACAGAGAAGGTGTGGAAGGTAGACAGAATACCTGAGGGAATGGGAGAGGATGGAATTAAGAGGACAAAGGGAAGAACATTCAAGGAATGATCTGAATAAGAGGTTTCAAGGAAAGAAACCATTTGACATCCAGAAGGCTTTTGCTGGCTTTTATCAAGGAAGTTTTAGTGTAGTGATGAAGATAGGAACCCAATGATGTTGTGTTGAAAAGTGAAAGGGAGCTGTAGTGGTGCAGCAGTGAGTGTGGCCTCCAAATCGGACATGTTTGTGAGGAGAAGCAGGGAACTGGGCAGAAGCCAGGGGAGCATGCAAGATCAAGCAAAGGTTTTATTATTGACTTATTCTGGGTGTGTTAGAAGATAGAGGAAGGTTATGCGTTGGGAGAATCCAATCAGAAGGGAGGGAGAGAGGGGATGAGGGAAATCTATCAAGGGAAAGAGAAGCCTTCGTTAAAAATGTTACTGCCCTACTTTGCAAAGCAATAGGTACAGATAAAGCATTCAAATAGTATAGAAAGAAGTCACTATATGCAAATCTCCTATAATTACACCTTCTGAAAGCAAATACTGGTAAAAAATTTTTTTTGGTTTTTGTACTTCCAGGCATTTTTCTATTATGAATACAAATATACATGCAAACATACAGATTTACAGGTAGCAACAAACTTTTTTTCACAAGATTAATCTGCAATTGTAAGGTGATGTTCATTTAAGTTCTTAGAGCTGTGGTCCATTCTTTTTTGGTGGCAAACCATTTTTTTTTTGGCAACAAATCTTTATTTTAAAAATCAATCCTCTGTTGATAGCTGTAATTGTTTTCAGTTTACCACTATTAAAAGCAAGGCTATAATCACCATCTTTGCATATTTATGTGAGTATCTGTATAGAATTTATTGCTTCAAGCATAATGCTAGGTCAAAAGTATTTAAATCTATATTGTTAACAGTTATTTCCAAATTTCCCCTCCAAAGTTCATTATTCTAATTTATACACCTGCCCACAGCCCATCGAGTGCTTAGAAAATCATGTTTTGACATTAAACTTAACTCAGTGAAAAACTGGAGTAATCACACTCCAAAGTCCTCTGAATTAGCCAGAAATCCTTTGCGGAAGTGTCTCAAATATCTTATCTTCCTCTGATTAAAATTTTATTGAAGAAGCTGAATTCAACAGCGCGTAACAAACTGTCTGAATTTTGTTATCATTTGATTTACTACTAACATTCTTGTTCTACAAATATGCAAGGATTTTGGCTGTCTTACAGGTTTAAGTATATGGATTTCTAGAACTTTAGGCGCAGAAGGCATTTAAAGAACATGCAGGTCAGCCTTCTTATATAGCTGAAAAAAATTGATGGTCACAGTAGCTGGGTTTCCCCACATACACCCAGTAATCTTCTGCACAATTGCTTCTTTCTGGTGTTGATGTTACCTGGAATGCCTTCTTACGCTGCTTAGCTCAGCTCCCTTGTATAAAACTGGCATCACTACAGACTTACCTGCTCTTGACAGGGTCTGCCTGGCATTATAGCAGCCTGTTTCTTGTTTCCTACATCTTCAGCTATAAGGTTTTTCTGAGCAAGACCATGTCTTACTCATTCTTGAGTCCTTAGTTCCTAGGGTATACAGATGCCTTTCCTAAATCTTTTTGAATTTCCCCCCAGTGAATGAATCTAGGCAATTATTATAATGGATTGTAAATTGTAAAACAGAGACATTCAGTCTGTATTTTACCTTCTAATGAAGGTACACAGACTACTTCTAAGGTTTTCTTGGAAAGAAAGAAAGAAAGAAAGAAAGAAAGAAAGAAAGAAAGAAAGAAAGAAAGAAAGAAAGACCCTGAATCTAATCTAGCCTCCAGCTAGACTATCAATATATATCGGGCAGAGGAACATGCTAAAGGACCATAAGGATGCAATCAGCAAAAGCTAGACTGGTCCAAATACACAGGACAACTAGTCTCATGTCTTCCACAAATGAATAATAATAATAATAATAATAATAATAATAAAAGATAGGAGAACTTATATATTCAAGAAGACTTAAGAGATTTATCAACCAAGTATACCACATTTTGATCCTGATTTGTATGTATGCATTGTTAAAAAAAAAAAAGAGACAATTGGAGAAATTTGAAGACTAATTGGATATTTGATGATACTGAGGAATTATTGCTATCTTTTTTTGGTTAATGCCATTGTAGCTATGGTTTTCAGAGAAAAGGTCATGATGTCATGATGTTTTTAGAGGTACATACTGACGTTTTTATGGGCAAAATGATACAACAATTGGGATTTGCTTCAAAACAATTTAAGTTTGATAATTGTCGAAGTTTGGTGATGGGTATGCAGGGATTATTGTATGATTTTCTCAAGTTATTTGTATGTTAAAATTGTGATAGAAGATGTTTGGGGATGTGGATAAATGAATACTACAAATTTATTTTTTAACTTAAGCTGGAACAGATTTCCTCATTTCCACCTCTACCTTCATTCTTTTCTAGTTGCCTGGCTATAATAGAAGTGCTTTTTATTTTTTTCAATTATTTTTTAAATATAATTTATTGTCAAATTGGTTTCCATATAACACCTAGTGCTCATCCCAACAAGTGCCCTCCTCCCTGCCCATCACCCACTTTCCCCTCTCCCCCACCCCCCATCTACCCTTAGTTTGTTCTCAGTCCTTAAGAGTCTCTTATGGTTTGCCTCCCTCCCTCCCTGTAACGTTTTTTTTTTTTTTCTCCCTTCCCCTCCCCCATGGTCTTTTGTTAAGATAATAGAAATGTTTTTTAAAGGAGCTTTGAGCTAGGAGGGATACAGACAGTCTTAATGTAACATATAGGAGATATACCTAGTAGATTTACCTGTGCAGTAACTAAATTCTTACTGGCCTTCAGATATCCAAGTTGAAGCCCAAATAACCATGAGGCTTTCTTCCCTTCCCTCTATACTCAGATTTCAGGATCTAAAATTCCCCCTTCCCCTGTACAGTGTGGAAACAAATGAAAGCATTAATGGGGGATACCCCACATTGGAGGATGCACTTCAAAGGAGTTGGGACTTTGGCATGAGAGGAAGTAGAGGAGAGTGAAAGGAAGAGGGGAGTGAAGGCCCATAAGGGTGGAGAAGAGCACAGAGTCTGTTATTGGAGAATGACTGTTTCCCTGGCTTCATTCTTCTCAGGACGATTGAACTCTTAGGAGTCTTCTAAGACTTTCTGCATCTAAGCATTACCTACCTGATCCCTGGACACTCTCAGGCATTTCCAAACACCAGGTTACCTGCTAGGTGGGAGCGCTGTTTGTACGCAATTTTCCCATGTTGTTGACATTGACATTGTACGTTCCTGGACTACAGGGGCCATCTATGAATTCAGGGAACCATTGATTAGAGTTTTCTTTTTCTTTTTATTTTATTTTTTTAATTTTTTTTTTCAACGTTTATTTATTTATTTTTGGGACAGAGAGAGACAGAGCATGAACGGGGGAGGGGCAGAGAGAGAGGGAGACACAGAATCGGAAACAGGCTCCAGGCTCTGAGCCATCAGCCCAGAGCCTGACGCGGGGCTCGAACTCACGGACCGCGAGATCGTGACCTGGCTGAAGTTGGACGCTTAACCGACTGCGCCACCCAGGCGCCCCTAGAGTTTTCTATGTTACTTAGTGTGTTTCAGTAAAAAGACCTCATTAAACACAAATGGAAGAGTAGGTCCTCAGGGAATACCTCTCAAATACCAAGTATATTTACATGGCCTACAGTTTCCTTGGTAACTCACAGAATCGGGAGCAGGAAGGGCTTTTGAGCTTGCTCCCACGGAGATGGAACGTGGTAGTTGTGGGAGGTTATGGTTTCTTCTCCACATGGCTGAAATTCGCAGGAGAGTTGCTACCAGCCTACTTTTTTGTACTTGTGAAATACTCAGGGAATCACTTGGAGCTAAGTTTCTTCCAACCGCGCATTTCTACATTCAAACGTTCAGGAGAGTAAGTTGCGTGATTTACATTGATTTTCACTCTTAGTCAGAGGCTGGTGAGAGTCTTATTCTGAGTTCCACTAGCTTAGGTATGTGTAGACATTTGTAAGATTCTCTAAGAGCCTAACCAAGTATTTCCTTCGAAAATAATATTCTGTGTGCAAAGACTATTGCGACAGGGATGATTTAACCTACAAAAATGAATGCAGAGTTTTCCAATGCCTGAAGACAGATTTGGTTGTTTCTTATTACTTGATAGGATTGAAATATCCTGCACATTAAGATTTTAAGTTAATGTCAAATGCATACACACTATATATACTATGTTCTGTGTATGCCATACATATATACACACACCCTGAAGGATGGGAAAGTAATATTGATAATAAAGGCAAAAAAAAAAAAGTGAAGATTCTTAAAGACCCAAGTGGAAGCAGAAAACTTTTAACCTCATCCTGATGGAGTTAACACCTTAATTCCTGTTTACAATTGTCCTACAGATTTGGGGTTATGTAAGAATTCCTCAGTTAGGCCTGTTTCATGTGGGAAGAAAGATTGAGAATGAATCTTTTGTTCAGGAAATTGACTGGAACTAGCTTGGGGGCCAATTCTTGCTTGTCAATCATGTTCTTGTCTTTTCAAGATAATGCATCTATTTTTTTTTTCCTTCTTAGCCCCTGGCTAATAAGTGATCCTAAAACTAAAAAAAAAAAAACAAAACAAAACAAAAAAAAACCAACAAAAATTATCTGTAGCAGCAAGCTTAGTGATATTAAGCATATATTGAGCTAAAATGCTCCAACTTGCAAGGACTAGGTATTGGGTGTTCATGGGTTGCCTTGAAATTATAGGTTATTGTGAAGGTTGCTATGAAAATAATGAAATGGCCAGAAAGATATTTCCCAATATTTTCTTAGTAAAAATAATATCTTTCCTTTAGAAGGAGAGTGCCAATGTTATTTTCAATAATTGGAGATCGAGAAAAGAAAGAAAACTGTAACCTAGAGAATCTCATGAGGTGATAGATACATGAGGTCCTTCTACACCTCGTCTTACCTTAGGGACCACTCTCCATCCATATTATACCTGCCCCAACTGCCTGGTATCTGCAGCCTTCTCAAAACCTAAGTGTTATTTCCTAGAAAACACCCATTTATCAAGCATCATGTACTGATGCTTGCAGGTTGTACAGCACCTGAGAATGAAGTCTACGGCCTTCTGATCTGTTGTCCTCCCTCTCTCCTGGCTGCCTGCCTTCCCCCTCCCTCTGAATTAAATTACTTCTTTGGCCAGCCAAATGGTTTTTTGAAAAGGCAGAGAGAAGGAATAGGAACCACAGAGAAAAACTCTCTCATGAGAACAGTGTCTGTTTTAAGACACCTGTTATTGGAAATTAGGTTCACAACTGAGGTCATAATCAAACGATGTCATGGATCCAAAGAGTCCTGAAGTAATCTATTGGGGAGTACTAAAGCAGGAACACTTGTAAGAGCTATACAGACGTGTCTTCACCTACCAAGAGATACAACTGAGCCCACCATTCTCCCGGTGATGTTAAATTCCCTTGTTGCAACATGGTTTTGTGTATGGGTTGAATGGAGACTTCCGTCAGAGGCAGAAAAGCAGAGGGAGTGAGGTTGGCCTCTGATATCATAGGAAGAATGAAGAGTAGCTATTTCTTTTTAAAAATAGGATCTGAAAGGGTAATGAAATCTGTTTTCTTGATTTGGGGGGAGAGAGTATACAATCATTACAAAGACATGGACATTTTTAAGGGAAGTTCTCTATTCTCATTATTTGGCATGTTTTCTGTGAAAAAACTTTCACTCGGAGTGTTTTCAATGTATGAGTTTTAAATTACTGCCAGAATGCACTACAGGAAGCATGTGAATGGGAGACCACCATGTTCACTCCAAGGCTCTGGAACAGAACAGTAGTAGATATTTGGGTACTTGGGTTGAAAATTGCAAACAATGAATAAAGAAAGGGAAGAATATGTTGAGGATTATTAATTATTCGTTTATATAGGAGCACTAGGCAAGGGATGACAGCCATTTGGAGCCAGATGGGAATTGGCAAAAAGAGTTTCTTCAGTGCAGAGGAAGGCTGAGAAAAACTTTGCCTAAGAACAAGATGAGAATTGGGTAGAACTAGCAAAAGAATGTTCACTTTCATGGAGAGAGTAGTACTTGATCAGAAATGGAATAAATTTAGGCAAGTAGAGGAAGATAAGCAGAGTTTAAAGATTGTTAAGTGCTATGGCTTAGAGATTGTTCAGAGATTGGAGACCGTTAAGAACTATGGTAGACTCCGCATCTCCATTAAACCCTCGTAGTTGACTCTTTGCTTATTGTATAATATGGTCAAAAGATATTATCGCCTAAACAGCTGGCATTAGAGTTGCTCTTATAGAGGGAACTGTCTTTGGCTGGGATTTTATTTAAGTGTTTACAGAAGGCATGCTGGTTCCAAGGCATCAGAGAGAAGGAAAAGATTTTCTGCCCTTCACACAATGAGAAGAGAGCTGAAGGGACAGAGAGGAGAGAAAGACGGGATGAGAAATCAAGCATAACGTGATATGTGCTGGATGCTGTGTCAGGAAAGGTCCAGTTGGCACATTTCCTAGCCCGCTGACCAACAAGCTCTTCTGGGTAAAGAAATTTCTTAGATTCAGGCATCTCCCTGGTCCTGCAAAAAACAAAAACAAATACACAGCAGCAACAGCAAAAATACACAATCGAACCCCCAATGGTAAGCTTGTACACAAAAACCTCTTCAAAACATGTCCCCTACACACCTCTTCTTCCAACTTGATTGCTGTTCATAATCTCCTCCGATGTAGAAATTTGTAGCTGCAACAGACTCCAGTTTGTGTGTGTGTGTTTAAATCTACTATACTCCCAAATTCTCTGTGTGGGTTGAGTCTGGGGGCAAGTGGTACAGGAGCTAAATTCCATGTTCAGTGTGATGCTATGCAGAAAAAAGTCACTCATTAAGTCACTAACTCCAGTCGAGCTATTTTTTTCTTCAACTGGCACTGAAATGTCTTTATTTTAAAAAGATACTAGAATCATCACTGTATCAGGCCCTGTCTCTAGCTGCCTCTCTGACACACTTCCTAAACTGGTTCTAGCCTACTTATTTTTTTGTTTTAAGAATTTGAAACTACTAAGCAAAAACCAAGTTGAATATGGATTAAATCAAGTCCTGCCACCAGAAAGGTTGATAGCCTTGGTCAGAGAAAATTTGTTATTTCCTGGAGTCTACATATCAAGTCTGTCTGAATATACAAAATGTACTATTTGTCATAGTTTCTTTTTCCAATTTGGAAAAATTTGTATGGTGGCAAAATGTTTATAAATAAGTACAAAAAGAGCCAGGACATCTGGGTTGTAATCCGAAATTTTCCAGTAACTTCCTCTGTAATATTGGTAAATCAGCCGACATTTCTGGATATGAGTTGCTGGATTTACAAAATAACAAGACTGGATCTGACTCTCCTCAAGGACCTTCCTCCTTCAAATATCTATAAATGTTTGAAGGCTCCGGCCAAATCAAATGATTGTTTTGAAGTCTTATAAAAATATCCTAAGGCTGCAGTCAACCCCATAAAGAGCTGATGCTATTATTTAGGTACTTCCAGTCACTCAATTTATTTAGTTTAATCTTTAGATAATTAAAATAAGTGAGTCAGAAACAATAAAAGAATTCGAGCAGTGAAGCAATAGAAATCGGCTCTAATCACCTTTGAAAATAATCACTTCCTAGAGTTCCTCCAAAAAGATTATGTGAAAACAAGTAGTTAATTATTATAGTAGCCACCATCTGGCCTAAATTTGAAAAATAACATACATTTTGAGAGGAGAGTGAGTTCATGTTAGAATAACTTAGTCACGAGCAAGATAAAATTCTCAACATCACTGGTCATAGAAATGTAAGTTAAAACAAGAAAATGTTTTGCCTATGAGATTTGAAAAAGCCTAGATAGAACATAATAACTAAGGCTGATAAATGTAGAGTGGGTGGGGAAGTACTAGTTAAAGCAACCAGATGCAGAATTACTGGGAAGCAAAGAAAAATAAATTGTGGCTCATTAGCCTCAATAGTATTCAGAGAACAGCCTTGATATAAATCAACGAAAGAGGTGGTGCCCTTCACATATATATGTACAATTCATTGTGGTGTGTATATGTGTGTGTGTGTGTGTGTGTGTGTGTGTGTGTGTGTGTGTGTGTAGCGGGGAGAGAGAGAAAGGAGATTCTATAGGTCAAGAGACTTATTCCTCTACCGGTAGGAATCTTAAAAGATAAGTAAGAATAATTAATTGGTATGAATACTATAGAATATAAGAAGAAAGAGAGAATTCCAATTCCTGGTCCATTGGATGAATTCTAAGGGAAAACTGGGATTGGGAAATTCACTGAGAGATGGCAGTATCAGGCTAGGAGCACTCTGAAGCATTGTGTGAGGACTGAGGGCACAGAGGATAGTGGCCACTGAGCCCTGATGGAGGGTGGAGCCCTCAAGAATTGTCAGTGGTGCTGATATGCCCTCCATCTCACCAGAGAGAAGAGTGTATGTCCCCATCAAAATGGATGGGAGCAGTGGATGTTGAAACCTGAGGACTAGTTTTCCATATAACAAATGTTGAATTTTGCAGTGAGAGAAGAATGCTTCATGGCTCTATGAGTAAGAGGTACAAGTTCTCACTGGGGAAAATTGTTCTTTGAGGGATACAGTCCTTCTGTATCCAGAAGCAAGAATTTTTAATAAATTATGGTAAATCTTCTTCCCAACTTAGCTTAATAAGAGCTGGGAAATCTTGAACAAGACTTCGAATTCAATAGGATACTGGGCTACATAGTCTGAGGGATCCTTTTTCTAGAATATAGTGAGATCTTTAGTAAATTGCCCCGAATATAATATTTAATTCATCTGCTACAAAGTAAGAAAAATACCTAAGGGCAACAGTGATCTAAAAAAATATAATCCAGGAAAGTAAAGTCATAGAAAAGAAAGCAAACAAGGAATGGTAAAGTGTGGTTACATGAAAGAAAATACCTATAAAAGCACTGATATATAGAAGTCAGCCCCTGGCAAGGTGAGAAAGCTAAACCCGAGAATCCTGCATTAAGTTGTACCAAAGAGAGTTTAAACTTTTTTTTCCTTTATGGAAATCTGGTGAAGCCCATGGTTTCCTTTACATAACAGTGATCCCTAATGCGTAAAATAAAACACATGAAAGTATAAAGAAAACAAATTACCTAAAAGTAGAATTATCAAAGTAGTTTTTTAAATTTGTGATTTAGTAGTATATGTGCTTCTTTGTTATTTTATTAAATAATAATTTCTGGTGGTGGCTCTAATAACTATAATTTTAAAGTAGTTATAAATGGACACGATATTTTGAGATTCTGCAACTATAGAAATACAATGCAAAAATATCTGTAATTGTTACTAGTCGTAAATACTTGTTTAGCTTTTTTTGCTACTGTGAAAAAGTTAAATTATGAGCTAATTATTCATCCTAAGAAAAGAGTAAAAAAGTAGCACAATATCCTCAAGAGAATGTACAAAAAAGACTATAATTACATTAGAAACAAATTAATAAAAAAAAAGAAATCGAAGATAAAGAAGAATGACAAAACCAAATGTTCTTTTTTGAAAAGATTACTAGAATAGATATCTGATGAGATTAATTGAAGTTAAAGAAGACAAAACTGTCTAACATTAAATATAGAAAAGGGTTATAGTTACAGATACAGAAAAGATCCAAAAAGTAATAAGAAAATACGAAGTATATAGGCTTATGTCAATAGATTCGAAAAGTTAAATGAAATATACAAATTCCTGGAAACATATATTTTACCTAAACTGACTTTAGAAGAAATAGAAAGCATGAAAACTTCTGTAACCATTAAATTCATCTCAATTTTCTCACAAAGAAAACACTAGTTGCAGAATTCTGCCAAAGTTTCAAGGGATAGTTCTAATATTATACACCTGCCAAATAATAGAAAAAAAATAAAAGGATATTCTCTAAGCACATTTTAGGAAGCGAATAGAATCTTGTTTCTAAAACCACATAAGAACACCATGAGAAAAGAAAATAATAGGCTGATCATCTTACTTGGGTATATGGAGGTATGCAAATCCTGAGCAAAATATTGGCACATGAAATCTAATTATTATGCATAGTAAGATCATATATCCTTAATACATAGTTTATTCCCCCCCAATTCAAGAATATTTTATTTTTTAAATGCATTATATAAATTAAATTCACAACACCAACAGATCAAAACAAATACAGATTTTCTCAAAAGTTGGAAAAAACTGATAAAATTCAATACCCATTTATTACAAAAATTTTTCAAACTAGGAATAGAAGAAACTCTCTTAACCTAAAAAAGCTACATATTAAAATGTTTTTAAAACATTATTAGTGGTAAAAAAAAAAAGAGAAGCATTGTAAAATTAGGAAGAAGACAAGAATGACCAACAAAACTCCCTCTGTTCAATATTGTTTTATATGTTTCAGTGTATTAAGTATAGTCAAGATACTACAAAAGAAATATAATAAAAGATATAAAGAAGGAACACAAAATTGCCATTATTTGCAGAAAATAGTTACCCAGACAGAAACATCCAGAATTTCTTCAGATTTACTAGAATTAATAAGAGACTTTAACAACGTGTCCAGCTATAGGACATACAAAAGTTAACTGCATTTTTATACACCATCTAAAACAAAAATGTAATTCAAAAATGGCCATCTTTACAATAGCACAAAAGTATAAAGGCACATAGGAATAAATCTAACAAGTACTGTGTAAGACTTTTATAGAGAAATTTTAAAACTTTTTGAAAGACATTAAGGAAGAATTAAATAAATGAATAAATAAATGAATCCAATTAGTGACTCAGAACACTTAATAGCGTGAGATGCCTGTTCTCTACAAGTTAAGCTAGAGATTCAATGCAATATCAGTAAAAACACCAATAGAAATTTTTGAGAAACTTGACATGCAGCTTCTAAAAGTTTAAGGGAAAGCTAAATGGGCAAAACTCTCCTAGGAAGAATCCGGCGTGGAGATTTGCTCCACAGAGTGTCAGCTTACTCTGTATTTGCAGTATTTATTTCAGTGGTGTTTATACGGGGTAGACAAACTGACTCGTGAATAAAGTTCAAAATTCTAGAACCTACATTTGTGACATTTTGATTTGCAATAGAGGTAGCATTCTAGGTCAGCGGAAGATAAATGCTCACAATTTATCATGTTGGGGAACAATGAAATTCGATTCTTACCTCACACCATACACATAAAACAGTGTTGGTTTATTTTTCCAAGGAAAAAACGGTAACCCTTTTAGGAGAAAAGATAGCTGATGCTTTTTCACTTTATGATGGGTAATATTTCGTAAATAAAACCCGTAAGAAACAAAATGTACAAGAAAAGATGAATAAAACTGATTGCAACAAATTAAGTACTTCTTTTTGATGTAAATTTACCAGGAAAGAAAATGAAAAGACAGGACATTAAACTGGAAGGTATTTTAATGATATATAACTGACCAAGGATGAAGAGCCGTGTTATGAACACATACAGGGGAAATGAGGACAGCTACCTTCCAGAACATTACTGTAAGAGCTCTAGAAGCCATGGGCACGCTTACCATTTGAGATGCTACACCACATTTAATGAAATGTTTTAAAATGCACCTAATTTCCATAGCCAATCTATTTTTCTATAAAAATGGAAATAATTTATTATTTTGAAATTACTTGTCCATAATGAATTCATCTGATTTATGATGAAATTGTATCTTTGTCACCGATTCAAGCAATTCTGACCAATTCTATCAAGCCAGTGATTTGTTCTCCCTTTGGAGGACAGAAAGGCCAGCAAACTGGGAAGGTTATTTGCCTGACTTTCATCCAGGTTTCCACTGCCTACCGGGCCAAGTTAGCCCCACAAATTCTGAGATTTCAGCTACACCGTGCGGTTTTGAGGGTTGACGTGGGCACTATTTTTGACTTGCCCTGTCAGTGGGCAGGACCCACCAACTGCTCACACGCCAGCTAAACGCAGCAGCTGCCTCTCAGAAGAGGTGCCAAATGTGATATTTCACTGCTTTAAATAATCAGATACTTGTGAGTCACGAACGGTGCTTGGGACGCCAGCCTGTTGGGTGTTTGTTGGTGCTGAGGATTACTAAGGAGAGAGCAGAGCACGATAAGTGAGATTTTACAGCAAGGATCTTTCCTCGTATTATGTGCAAGGGGGAGAAGTTGGGGGAAGGATGAGGGAAGGATGCTAAGTCACACGTTTCCCATTCTCCATCCCAGAGTCACAACTCTTAGAGGCTTGGTTAGAACTCAGCAGTTATTTCACCAACTGCTCATTTGTTGGGGGTTCTCTAGCCTGAATTTCCCCCACTGAGCGAGAGATTTGACCAGAATGACTTCCAGTGTGTTTTCCAGCTAGAAATTCCCTCACTGTAAAAATAAATGAATTTTGAAAAAAATCGCATTTGTGGAAACAGGGTGGGAAGAGGCAGAGTGATTTTTCATATAGAGGAAAAGTTTCTCTCAGATTAAAAGCAGCTCTTGCCTCTGCAAAGGGATAGAAATGCATTGAACACTATCCCGGGAGCTATAAAACATCAACTCCAATCTGTGCTCTCTACACTCACTGGACTGACCTTGCAAGGGGTGTCTTGTGTCTATCCACGCAGCACCAAAATATCTGGTCATCTCAGTGAGAAGATTAATCAACTGATTATCGGGGGCGGGGTGGGTCTTTCCTTTTCATTTATTTTTAGAGGGCCGCATCAGCATCTTTGAATGCGTGAAATGCCCAGTCAGTATGCCATTTTCATTAGCACGATGCAAAAAGCCTGAATTGCACCATTATGAACCGGTTTGAAATTTGGCAAATTAGAGTCCTATTTTAGCCTTACACTTTTTAAAAAGTAAAGGAAACTTGAAGTGTATTTTGAGCTAACGTTGTTAACTTAGCTCTGAATGGCAGAGCTTGTGCAATTCAAGGTAAATGAGAACTATGTCTTACCCTTAAAAAATAGATTGCTTTTTCTTGTGATGGCCATTGTTCCCAGCATTTCTCGTTCCTCTTGGGAGAAGGTGATGCTAAGGCCCAGTAGGAGTAAACAGCTTCCTCTGTCAGGCCCAGGAGCCTGAAGACAGATTGTAGAGATAACAAACTGGGGGTCTGTGGACATGTTTTGATTGGCCTATATAGAATTTTTTTTAATTAAAAAAAAAATTGTTTGTCACAGAACAGTCTGATTTTGTCACACAACAATTTTCTAACCCTTCTTGAAAAATCAGACAATGTGGCAATATTGGGCCCAAATTCCTTAGTGGCAACCGTTAACCGAGGCGGAGTAGCCACAGCTATCTTTAGGTGGGAGAACACTCTTCCACGCCTCGACTTACCCATTACCCCCTATCCTGTGGTTAGCCTCAGTCATTGAGATTATGCATCCGGTCCTGTAAGATAACAGAATGTGCTGATTATGGCATAGAACCTTTATCTCCAGAGTCTCCACCTACAAGAATTATTCTCTCCATTCAGTGGATCTCTACCACAGCCCTTTTTCTCATGGTGTCTGTCTTCTGGCCCCTCCCATCTCTTATCTTTAAAATTTTCTGGGTCCTAAAGCTCAGATGGGATCTATGATGCCATTGCTACCTTATCTTAATATTCTGTATGATGTCTCCTTATGTAGTTTTTGGGGATCCCGAGTATCGATAGTTTCTGTTGGCCAGGAATCTCTGTTCTGTTGAATCTGTCTTTGAGATATATTAGCCCTTTTATCTTTATGCCAGCTGTCTTCACTGGCACTGGTTGATATGTCCATAATCTGTCACTGGATAGGTAGCTCCCTAGGTACATACTAGGTTCATTATTTGCTTCCCCGGACGGGATCAAAGCATTGACTAGTCATTTCTGTTTTCTCCAGGGCTTCCTGTACAAATGGCCTTCTGTGGAATCCTCCAGAGTGAATTCCTCTATACTATATGGTTTTGGGGATACATCTTTAGGGGAAGTCATTCAAGACTTTATGATTGTCTAGAGGAAGGAGGACAATCCCAGCTCTCTTATCTTCTTAAATTTATTCTTGACTCAGAGTCAGCTAGTTTTACCCCTATTGGTGGCTTCTTAATGAGAACAGTGTAAGACATTTCTTTTTTCAGCAATGTCAAACTTCAGGTTTCTAAGGAACTTAGCAATAGTTTCAAGGTTTTCTGCCTTTGTACCCTGTGCAATAGGGCATATATAAAATAGAAAAGGACTTATCCTTAAAGCCCAAAGTAAATATTCAAATTACACTCCAGTAACTAAAATAGAGGCGATCTATGTGGATAAAATTCATTTGTATGATACCTTCAATTAGAGCTTTTATTTATTCAGTCTCATTGACAGACCAAATGGATCTCCACGTTACAGGTATAGAACCCAATGCTGTTTTCCCATAGTGGCAACTATAGTCACATGTTAGAATAGTTTTTTATTTCTATTTTTAACTCAGCTTTTTGATGTCTATAAATATTAGATTTGAAAAAAAAACCCATATTTAGCATGACAGAATGATGTTGCTGAATAGTAAGATTGGGAATTGTTATCCAGATTATTGTAAGATGTGATAGGCTGTCAAATAGACCCAAATTGATGAAGATATTACATATGTGCAAAGATTCTAACCCAGAAACTCCATTTCTAGAAGTTCATTCAAAGAAAATAATTAAGGACTTATTTATAGATTGTGCCAACAGATTATTGGCAGAGTTTTTTTTTGTAATTGGAAATATATTACAGAATATTGGAAATAAATGTTTGAACATACAGTATTAGCTAAATTATGTATGTTACATCCATATAATTTACCCACTAAAAATGACAATTTAACCAAAAAGCTTAGAAACATTTTCGACATTGATTAATAGGGTTCTGACTGAATATAAAACAGTCAGTCACACAATGGAATATTATGCAGCTATAAAAAAGGAACAATACCCTCTCTATCAGTTGATAGGGAGTGATCTCCAGTGTGTGTTCTTAAGTGAAAAAAACGAGGTTCAAAAGAGTATATTAAATACAAAACCATTTGTGCATGCATATGTGCATGTATATAATAAAATATTATACTCAAAAACAGGAACAGATATAAAAGCAAAATTTTTCTGAAAATACCTGGTTAAATAATGTTGACTTTTGAAACTTATAATTTACATTTTCAAAATTAAATTGAATTGAAAGCATACAATAGGTAACCCCTACAAATTAAAAGAGTGAAATGAATGAATTTAACTATGTACCAGGATGGTGGTATTACCCACAGAGAGAATGAATTATTTCATGTGGCTTTAGAAACAGCCTCTTGAGCACATATATTTAGTGTAATATATTCTAAGGACAAATAGAGTGGCAAACACATTTTCAGGTTTATTCAGTCCTCTGGTCGTTAGTAATAAAATTGGAATTATTATTTTAAGACTTTTTCATCTCCTAGAGGATAATGTACGTGTGCAGTAATTTTAATATCAGCAACCATAATTTTGGATGTCATGCAAATGAGATACACATTCTCTAAGGCAGACGAAATAACTTCCAAACAGCCTTATATCTTCATAACATCTGAATCTCAAACAGCTCGCCTGTCTCTTAGGCACACTAGGTTGCCTTTGGTTCCCAGATGGCCGCCTCTGGGTTTTCTCCCTCTTTGTTTTTGTGCACAAGCTTTACCTTTCCATGCTTTGGAAGTGTGACTGCTTCCTGCCCAGCCCTACCCTTCGTGCACTTCTCCAAGCTCTGGCCCTCCCTTCTCCTGTTGTCTTTCTTAAAGAGAGCACTCTTTCCATGACCGTGGCTCTCTGGGTCTGGAGCGTATTCTGCAGCTATTTTCAAATAAATGAATCAAGGAACATAGGAGGTGCAAATGGGATTTTAGAAATATTCCAACATTTCTGATCCAATGTTAAAATCATCGGTTAGGCCTGTTCTGGTTCCATCAATTGCCTTTTCTTTAAACAAACTCAGTAAAACACAGAAGTATGAAACAGACAAATTACAGAAGGATCCTTTTCACGAGGGGCCTAATGTTTCAGAAATAAGTTGATTCAGTATGTTTTTATTGGAACTCGACCAAATGCCGTGCAATGTGGTAGGCGTTGAGGGGAAGGGTCATACACAGCGTTACCTTTCCAAGCTAGAATGGATTAATACGAATAGAATGTCAAAGCCTGGCAAGTTACCAAGTATATTACCAGGCACTTATTACACTCAAGAATCAATGTGATATGCTATTTTGAGGATAACACCAAGAGAGGAGAAGTTGTGTTTCTCATTTTGGAAGGATTAAATTTACTCGGGAAATATAGAAAGCTGTGTATATAGCTTAAGTGTGTCGTACATATGCTCTCACATAAAACATATACTTTCTGGGAGAAAACAGAAGAAATAATTAGACGTGGTTAAAGCAGGGGCCCCTGGGTGGCTCAGTTGGTTAAGCGTCCAACTTCAGCCTAGGTCATGATCTCGCCGTTCCGGAGTTGGAGCCCCACATCAGGCTCTGTGCTGACAGCTCAGAGCCTGGAGCCCATTTCAGATTCTGTGTCTTCCTATCTCTCTCTGCCCCTCCTTGCTCATGCTCTCTCTGTCTCTCTCTTTCTCTGTCTCAAAAATAAATAAACATTAAAAAAATTTTCTTAAGTGGCGTATGCAGAAGAGATATTGAAAATGGGGTGAACTGAGTCAACTTAATATGCTTCCATATGATTTGAAATTTTAATACGTGCATTTTTATTCTTGTAATAATAAAGCAAATTGTTGAAACTTTTATCTGTATCTAGCCAGTGCCTGACATAGAGCTAAGTGGATAAGAGGTACTTAATGAATATTTGATATCTTGCTATGCATGTGAAATAACTTTTAAAATGTTAACTAGGATAATGATACAGTTTAAATTAAAACTGTACCAAATAGAGTAGAGGAGAAAATGAGTGGGAAGAGGCAGATTAAATGGAGAGTTGCTTCAGTGGCATGGTCGTGGTGACTTCTACTGTTTGGGTGAGGAGGGTTCCACGCAGAAACAAATTTGTAAACCCATTGTGTAAATGCTGCCCCGGGGGCTCAGGCCTGCTGGTCAGGGAGAGGGGTGGGTCCCGCAGGGAACCCCTGGAAAGAAAGCTAAACAGCAATTCACTTTAATCCTGTGCTTTGCATTCAAATGAATATGCAAATGGACTCAGCAAAGCGAACCTGCTTACAGTATCACTTGGAAACCCACGTGAAATTATTTTAAGTGGGCAGAATACAGACCAGCTCACGAGTTTATCTCTTTTTTGAATTGTGTGATTTTTATTATCATTTTGAAGTGCTCCTGACTAGTGTATTCTAAGGAAGGCGTGAGGGAGAGAATGCGTCTTTGTGCTTATTTTCTATGATATACACATATCTCTTCTTTTAATGTTTACTTATTTTGAGAGAGAGTGAGAGCAGGGGAGGAACAGGGAGAGAGGGGGAGAGAGAGAGGATCTCAGCAGGCTCTGCATTGACAGGGGCTTTGCCAGGGGGCCTGATCTTACCGAGGGTGAGATCACAGTTGATCTGAAATCAAGAGTTGGATGTTCAACATACTGAGTCACCCAGGTGCACCTACACATATCTATTTTCACGTACCTTTAATGTTGATTGAAATTTATTTTTTTTTTTAATTTATTTTTTTTTTCAACGTTTATTTATTTTTGGGACAGAGAGAGAGACAGCATGAACGGGGGAGGGGCAGAGAGAGAGGGAGACACAGAATCGGAAACAGGCTCCAGGCTCTGAGCCATCAGCCCAGAGCCCGACGCGGGGCTCGAACTCACGGACCACGAGATCGTGACCTGGCTGAAGTCGGACGCTTAACCGACTGCGCCACCCAGGCGCCCCAATGTTGATTGAAATGTAAATATATAAATGATACTGAAAAGTAAAAACCATACTTGCATGGGTTTTATATATAGATGTACATACATGTATCTATATATGTTTGTACTGTCTTTCTGTTTATCTGTCTACCTACCTACCTACCTATGTGCTTGCCTACCTACCTGTCTATCCGATCCATCCAGCCCCTGGTCTTCTTCGAGGAAGATAACATTATTCAACCTTTAGATCTAACATGGAAATCTCATTTACTTGTCTGCACATTTATTAATTTCTTTCTATCCATTCTTTCATTCACTGGGCGGCAAAGGGCTTGTGAAACTAAGAAGAAAAGTTACAACACTTCCAGGCTGGTGGCCTCCTAGCTGCTTCTGAAGTTGGTCCCGATTGCCACCCCCTAAGTTATAGCTCCTTGGGTCTAGGAAAGACAGGAAGTTGACTGATGAGTTGTGATTCATGTCAAAATCCAGGATCCTTCTTCGCGTTTTCTTAGAGTTTGCTTGATCACACAGGGTTGTAATCCTTCAGAATAAAATCAGTGAATTTGTAAAGAGAGAGAAGAGAGACATTGTTGCTTTTCAAAAAGAAAAAAAAAATCGACCGAACGTGAACTGAACCCTCAGTATCTTTCTCTATGATTCCATGGCCTCCGTGAGCCGTAATTTTCTAATACACAAAATGATAATGGTTACGATTATACACAGGAATACGTCAGGAGGGAGAGTGTGGTGAGATCACTGGACTGAGGGGAGGTGGGAGATGGCAGGTACCAACACATCACAATGTAAATTGCTCCGAACATACTTGTCGCTCAAAATGTGGTTCCTGTTTCAGCAGTATGCGTATCGCGTGAAGCTGGATAGAAATGCAGAAACTCATGTCCCCCTGCCCCCAAAGCCCCAGACTCAGAATCTGCATTTTAACAAAATCCTCCAGGTGTTTTATATGCTTACACGAATCTGAGAAGCCTTGGAAAAGAAACCGGCTTTCTGTGGGAAAGATTGCTTTTGAGACGCTGACCAGCCAGAGTTCAGCAGGAGGAGGCATACTGGCCCAGATCATAGAGATGCCTACAGGCAGCTGGGAGGAGGTGCAGGACATAGATGGGCTTGTGTTTCCAGGAGAGGCATCCTGCCTCCTCAGCCACCTTCTTGACAGTGCAAATGTGAGCTTCGGTTTGGAATAAACTGTGAGTTTAACACCAGCTGCCGGGAGGTGTCGGAGATCCAGCCGCAGGTACCTGGTCACTTTCCGAGAAACTGAGTTCAGGATGTGGGGGATATGGGATGCTGGTATGGTGGTAAATTGATTTGGACACAAATGGCTCTTCCCGGGAATGGGAGACCCCCCTCGTGGCCATCATGAACTTCTAAGGCTTGCTCTGTGTACAAGTCTGTTTGTCTCCATCCATTCACTTCATGGTCAATATACATTAAAGGCCCTGTGCCAAGGGCTGTGTCAAGGGCTGTGTCAATGTGCTGTCCTGTATGCTGCAGCTGCCCCCTGGTAGACTCGGATAAGTAATCGCGATTCTTTTTATGTACCTTGAGATAGTCAAATTTCAGAAATCATCATTGACTTACAGTTTGTGTAGACTCAACCAAAGCCACCTTGTTATGGACTAGATTTTGTCCTCCCTTCCCCCGTCCCCATTCATATGTTGTAGATAGGGCCTGTGAGGAGTTGGTGAACATTAAGTGAGGTTGTAAGGGTGGCGCCCCAATCCCATAGGGCCAGTGGCTTCCTGATAAGAAGAGGAAGAGACACCAGAGCTCTCTCTCTCTCTCTCTCTTTCTGAGCACACACCGAGGCAAGGCCATCTGAGCACATGTCAAGAGCTTTTACCAGAAACTGACCACGTTGGAATCCCAATCTTGGACTTCCAGTCTGTAGAACCATAAGAAAATAAATTTCTGTTGTTCGAGCTGCCTGATCTATGGTATTGTACCACAGCCCGAGCACACTAACATACACCTAAATTTTCCCAACTTTAATTATTCACGATTGGTCAACTCTCCCTGGGCCTCTATGTGAAAGTTAGCTTTTTAACCTAAATCAGAACTTCACCTTTTTTCCCGCTAAGTTTTGTCTTGAAAGATGAAGACAATTCCAACCAAAGCTGTCTGTTCTTCTCTTTTATAATAAATTGTCTTGCGCAAGACTTTTGCTTATACTGCTGCCATTGTGTTTGCTTCCTACCACCCCAACGTTTTCCCCTCCGTTCCCTTGCCCTTCTTTGCTCCCGTCAGGCTCTGTGCCATTAGTTGATCAAGAGATCCCTGTTGTCAACAAGAAGAAAAGGAAAGGCGGAAGGGTCATTGGTAGAGTAGGGGACAGCAATGGTTCTCAGCCTGCTCTGCATGTTCACTGCTATCTGGTTCATATATCAAAATAATTCTGATTTAATTTGACATACATACTTACCGGACACTGGGACTTTTAATAAAGGCTTCTCAGGAGGAGCTAATAAGTAGCCCAACTTGAAAACCTGCATAGAGCACACCAAGAATGAATTATGCCCCAAAGGAATTTAAGGTGAGGTTTAGTGCCTAAATTCTACTCCTTACCACAATTTCTATCTAGTTTGGAATTAAGAAGTTCTGGCATAGGGGCGCCTGGATGGCTCAGTCGGTTAAGCATCCGACTTTGGCTAAGGTCATAATCTCACAGTTCCTGGGTCCAAGCCCCGCGTTGGGCTCTGTGCCGACAGCTCAGAGCCTCGAGCCTGCTTTGAATTCTGTATCTCCCTCTTTCTCTGCCCCTCCCCTGCTCACACTCTGCCTCTCTCTCTCAAAAATAAATAAAGATTAGAAAAAAGAAGAAGTTCTGACATAGGTACAAAAAGGGTGGAAAGTACCACTTTTTTTTTTTTTTTTTTTTTTTTTACCAAATGCCCAATATCCCAATTCAATGCATCAGTTCTCTGTTAGAAGATGCTGGAACATGAACATTCTTTAGGTGGGTGGGTTAGGTATGGAAACCAAGTGGGGGCTCCTCTTAGTAGTGGTCACAGCACCTATGTATCTAAAAATAGCTGAGCTGAATAGTGGAATGTCAATCCACATACCCAGTTGCCATACCACTGTTATGGTCACGATCTGTACTGCTTGCCTTCCAATCTAAACAAGAACAGAAATGCAGGATCAGAGAAGAGACCATGTCTGGGCCTGGCCAAGGCAAGCATGGGGACAGACCAAGAGAGGCCACAAGACACCCAATGTTAACGGGCCTAGGAAGAGAGAGAACATACAGGCCTCCCTGTCTTTTACTGCGTAGCACTCCAGTGCTCTATTTATTTAAAAAAAAAGAAAAGAAAAAGACTCCATTATGGTCTCAGATTCTACCCATCAGATGAGGAACCCTTTTTTTTTTTTTTTTAATTTTTTTTTCAACGTTTTTATTTATTTTTGGGACAGAGAGAGACAGAGCATGAACGGGGGAGGGGCAGAGAGAGAGGGAGACACAGAATCAGAAATAGGCTCCAGGCTCCGAGCCATCAGCCTAGAGCCTGACGTGGGGCTCGAACTCACGGACCGCGAGATCGTGACCTGGCTGAAGTTGGACGCTCAACCGACTGCGCCACCCAGGCGCCCCGAGGAACCCTTTTTATCTTGCGGGAAAAGCTGAACGAGACTGGACAGAGGGCCGGCAGTGTCCTTTACAGTGAAGTGTGGGAAGGGCTGAACATCCCTACCCTCGTCAACAACACCCAAAACGGTGGTTAGTAGTGTCAGAAAGACAACTAGGTAATTTCTTCACCTTGTGCCACGCTGACAAGTTTTTACAGGAAGACACATAAATAAGTGATTCTCATTCATTCCAGGAATGAAGTGAGGTAGCCTGTAGAAAACGAGAATTTGCGGTGTCTCACGGATCCTGGGAAGAGGTGAAGAGCTGTGCCTCAGGATAGGTGGGGACAAGGGGTGTGCCATGGGCCTCCACACAAGTTTGGCCTCCTCTCCCCTGCAGTGCTACCGTAGGGGAGCCTGAGTGGCTCCCTAGGTTGAGCGTCAGACTCTTGATTTCAGCTCAGGTCGTGATCCCAGGGCTGTGGGACTGAGCCCTGCCTCACATGGGGTTCCACGCTCAGCATGGAGCCTGCTTAAGATTCTCTTTCTCTCTTCCTCTACTCCTCTCCCCCATTCACTCTCTCTCTCTCTCTCTCTCTCTCTCAAAATAAATAAATAAATAAATAGGAAATATTTTTAAAATAAATAATGTATTACCAGGAAAATAATTCCACCCTCACCATTATCCATCACAACCCAGAGCCTGACCGGATGTCTCTCATTACCCAGTCCAAAGTCCTGAAGATGAACACTTAATTGGTCCAGCTTGGTTCCGATATCTGCTGACCACTGTCCGTTCTCGCCACATCATAGCACTCTGATGCTGAGTGGACAGATGCCTAAAGTGTAGACAGTACACCCACCCTTCAGTCTCAGTTTTCCTTGTCACTGATAAGCAAGGGTCATTTTCCCCCAAAGATGTAAAGAGTTTAGTGAGAAGGGGTTTCTCCTCGTGAAGAAACGTTTCATTGTAGGATTTCAACCTCATGAGCTACTTAATGGTGTTGACCAACTTAGTGCTCAGCCGTGGGTGTTAGGATGGGAAGCAGGAGGGGAAATAAAATGTCTGTGGGGAGACTCTTTCAAAGAAACAGGGGTGACAGCGCTTCCTTAGGAAGTGGGCAGAGTCAACAAGAAGCTCTGGACAAAAGCCCCCCTCGGTCCCTACGGAAGAGACCCCAAAGCTCACTTTCCCTGCTGCAGATTGCTCCGTGGATGATGACATTGGGAAAAACACAACAATGCCCCATGATAGGCATTCTGGGTAAGGAAACTACTTCAGGGAAAACCTCTTCTTTTATTAAATTAACACTGGAAGATTTTCCTTTTTTTAGAGCATTTTTAGGTGTATAGCAAAATTGAGAGGAAGGTAAAAAGATTTTTCCATATCCTCTCTGTTCCTTCCCATGCATAGCCTCCCTCATTAACCACATTCTCCCACCAAAGTGATACCTCTGATGAACCTGCCTTGACACATATAATCACCCAAGGTCTATAGTTTATGTTACAGTTAACTCTTGGTGTTGTACCTTCTATGGGTTTGGACAAGTGTATAAATAAGGACATGTATCCATCATTATGCTACCATACAGAGTAGTTTCACTGCTCTAAAAATTCTCTGTGTTTGCAACTACTCATCCCTCTTCTATGCATTCCCAGTCTCATCAACCACTGATTTTTCTTCCCATCTCCATAGTTTTGCCATTTCTAGAATGTCATATAGTTAGAATCACAATGCATGCAGCCTTTTCATAATGGTTTCTTTCACTTAGTAACATGCATCTAAAGTTCCTGCATGTTTTCTCATGGTTGGTAGCTCGTTTCTTTTTGGTGCCGAAGAATATTCCATTGTGTGGACGTACCCCCATGTATTTATCCATTCGCTAACTGAAGGACATCTTCGTTGCCTCCAAGTTTTGGCAATGATGAGTAAAGCTGATATAAATATCTCTGCACAGGCTTTTGTGTGGACCGAAGTTGTCAACTTCTTGGGGTAAATGCTCAGCAGGATTGCTGGATCATATGGTAAAAATAGGTTTAGTTTTGTAAGAAACCACCAAACTGTCTTCCAAAGTGGAACTCTCTTCCTTGGGTTGTTTAAAAGGTACATTCATGACTTAAATTTTCTTCTAAAAGAAGAAGAAAACCGAAAACACTTGATAAGGAAAAAACGTTCTCGAATAACAGAAGAGGGCTATGAAAGCAAACTCCACCAGAGGCGCGATGGCTCGTGGCCACGGTTCTTTGATAGGAACCCCATCAAAGTTCACTCTTCGCGATGAACTAGCAAAATCCAAAGATTCGTTTTAATTGTCTTTAGAGAGAAATCACGTTTTCTAGGCTTTGATGAGGTTAAATGAATCTTTTCTAACCATCTCTCTCTTCTGTATCTTTTCCTCATATAGATATTTCCTCATAAAGATATTCTTTATCTTTTTCTCATAAGTACATCGGTTGGGAGACTTCTGTCCCCAGGTTTGCTACTGTCTTGACTGCCGAAGCTGCATTCAGATGGACCATCTAGATAGAAGCTTAGATGTTTGTGGTGGGGCGGGGGTGGGGGGGCGACAAATTAAGAAGGAGCACCCAGTTTTATGGGCCGTGTTGCTTTATGGTTTTCAATGTGAGTGACATTGTGTGTGCCGAGCAGATTAGTTGGTTAGTGCTGTGAAGAATGAAGGTTAAAGACCCCTCTGTAGTTGCATAATTAGCATTAAATCCACCGAGTATGCTTTTAAACCTGTTCTATTATGCTTTTAAGGGAGCCAACAAACCCATGGAAAAAGCAGTGCAAATTCACTCCTACAAGTAATTTCGTCTGTTTATGGAGCTGCCTTAGATCCACAATCAAAGGTATCCAACAACGAGAAATAGAAATGCTTTCTCTCTTCTTCTCTATTTTGTCTCTTGTGGTTCACAAAATTCAGGACACTGATTATAGAATCTATTGTAAAAAGTTAAGCAGTCAAATGAGACAATTGACGATAATTCTGAACCTGATGTTTATAACTCAGACTTGTGAGGTTTTGTGCGTGCTTGCCTGGTCTGGGATGGCTTTTATGGAAAAGTTTGGAAATGCTAACCAGGCTAGCAGTTTTGGCGGTGTGCCCACAGAGTGCTTCTGAATTTTGTGCGATTATGTACAAATTCGGTACAGTAAGCCCTTGATTATTACTCAGTTCCCTACTCACATAAGAAGCCAGAAGCACAGGAGAGTAATAGCAAAGCTATCAAAAAGGGTTCCTTCCCTGGGAGAAATACAAGGATGGCCTTATCATCTGGATGATTCATTTATTCATTCAACAAATACCAACGGAGCATTTACTTAGTACTTAGCACAGTTATATAGTTGCAAACACACAAAAAGAACTTGCCCCGAGAGGGTTTATTGTCTCATAGAGGATACACATATTAAATAATGAAATAAATGTATACTTAAATTGTAATAAGTCCGGTGAGGGAAAGTTCCAGGGTGCTATGGAAGAGTTGAGGAAGGGGCCTTGATTTGGCAGGTTGGCGTTTTTAGAAGATAGCCCAGTATCTCTGAGAAGCTAGAACTTTCCTGTGGCCCAGAGTAAAACCATTCCATGGCCTCTCAGATTTCCTGAGGGTTAAGTTGGCATCGGAACCTGAAAGTGGGAAGGCGGGCTCTTGGAGAGACTGGGCTGACCACAGTTTCCGCTGGCTCCCACCCAAATGCATTTCTCTTGTTTCAGACTCTGGAAACCCGCCAGGTATGGAGCCCCACCTCCCATCCTTAATGTCACTGCCCTGAGACTGGCACTCCCTCCTCACCCTTTTTCCCTTGCTAATCTAGCAAGGTGGCTTTTCTCTCCGACTCTGTATTCTTTCCATAGAGGCAGACCCGGAGGGATCGATTCCCGTGTTTGGTTACAGTGGAATGTTAATTGATGAGTTTCAGACAGAAAAATATCCAATTACGCAATCACCGTCTCTACTTTTCATTTCAAAAGTTCTTAATCTCAAACCCAGGTGAGGGGGAGAGAGAGGAGGGGGTAGTGTGTAGACAGCGGTGATGTGTAAGTGCATCTGGCGACACAGAGGAATGCTTTGCAGACAGTCGGCTGCTGTGTGTGTGTGGCAGGGTACTCGTGTGCCGTGCTGCTCGGCGTGGGTATTGGCAGAGCGGAGGGCAAGGTTTTACCTTAAGTGAGGCTATTAAAATGACAAACATCGCTGTCAATTTCCCCCACTTCCTCACGTCTCACAGAATTACCCATCACTTTTTAATTGGTTTGAGATAATGCTTTTATCTTAACAAGGATCAGTTTGCGATATATTGTTAATACAGAATAATAAAAAGACAAAAGGAAAAGGATACCTAATCCAATCATCCATAAGTAGCCACTAATCCATTAGGGACTTTTACCACAGAGGCACTGATGTTAAAATGGCATATTTTTCCATGCTTTTAATTTCCTTTATTTTTATACATTTACTATAGATTTCAAGTGGGTTTCTTAGAGGTGATTTTTTTTTTAAGGTTATTTAATGTTGTTAACTATTGTAATTTGTATTTTTACTGAAGTCCAGGAACTTGGCAGATTTCTTATGAACTCTTCAGTTGATTTGAGGTGGCTTCAGTCAACTATTAACGCTTCATCTAAGATTTTTTTTATCAACAAGTTATTTTTAATTTTTTGACTTAAAATAGTGTTCGCTATTATCGTCAATTCTATATCTCATTTTCAGTTATTAACTTGCTTCTTTTTTTTTCCAATATATGAAGTTTATTGTCAAATTGGTTTCCATACAACACCCAGTGCTCATCCCAACAGATGCCCTCCTCAATACCAATCACCCACCCTCCCCTCCCTCCCACCCCCCATCAACCCTCAGTTTGTTCTCAGTTTTTAAGAGTCTCTTATGCTTTGGCTCTCTTCCACTCTGACCTCTTTTTTTTTTTTCCTTCCCCTCCCTCATCTAAGATTTTTTACTTCATAGTGCAGTGGTGAATTCAGAGAAGATGCCAGATAAGCGTGAGACTTGGTTGATGAGGTAGAGAAATGTGGAAGCAGCTTTTTAAACTTCAAATATACATAAACTTACCTATTATTCAGAGGCGTATTTTTGTTTTAATATTGACATAGGCATTCAAGAGACTATTTTTTTGTAAAATTTTACTAATAATAGAAATTGATATTTGACATTTTACGAAGTACAGGTGGACGTACGACTTCATTCACTTAATTAACATCACAACCTGGCGTGGAAGGTGACCCCCACGTAATTGATGGAAACACTGGGACTCTGAGAGTTCAATTCCTAAATTCACAGAACTACGTGATGGGCTGGAACTCAGCTATGAGGCTGTTCAAGGCGTGTGCTCTTCATGCATTATCGCGGATAAGAAATCACAAAGCCATCATCCGGGATGAGACTATCCCTCATTTTATTTTTCTCTCTTTATTGTGCTGTATGAAAGACGCAAATCATTTGAAAGAGTATACCTCTCTCACACACAGAAATGGTACCGAATGCTGTTAAATCCGGCTTTCCTTCCTGGTGATAGAAACCTGCAATCAGGGCGTTTCTCCACTAGAGGGCACAACTCTGAGATCGCCGTTCTGCGGTAGTATCCAGGGAGATGATAAAGAGTCATCAAATACTCTGTGCTCGCTTTCATCAGCTTTATAACACCTGGTTGAAAGTCTAAAGCCGTGGACATAGAATGCAATGAAAAACACTTAATTCTAAATGGAAAAAAATTAATAAACCTTTTTACTTTTCCCCGCTTGGCAATGCTTTCCCTATCATGTATGTGGTAAATCATGGCATCTGTTAGAACATGCTGTTTCACTATTAAGCAAAGCTTTTCCTTGTCTCTGGTGTGAGATTGACAGGAAGAAGGGAAAATGTAAGTTCCATATTTTTAATCACATTGTTTCTGTCGACCTAACAAATTTTAGGTAAATTATTATATCTTGAATGAGTACAATGGCTCACATTTGCCAGAGTTGATGAAAATTAAAGCCATAGAAATTCCCTGAGGCACAGAGTATCCAGCCTGGAAACACTTCAGAGTCCAAATGACTTATTTTGTAAATAAGAAAACTAAGTCTCAGCATGGGAAATGACTTGCCTTTGATTACCGGGCCAGCCTGAACCGGAAGCGAACCCAGAGCCCAGGTCGAGGTTCACACGGTCTCATCCTATCCACAAACCCGTGCACAAGTGTCTGAGTGACCCTGATCACCAAATTCTTTGTGGTCTGATTCCGTGATGTTAATAAAGCCTGAGGAGAGAGTCTTGATAACGTAGGTTGTATGCATCCGTTTCAATTTCCACCAGGAAATTGTGCCAAAGGGGTTGATCCCCAGCTAGATACACCTAGAGGGACCCTTGCATCCCTAGGCCCATTATCTCGTGGCTGCGTCTCATCTCATGCCTACACTCCTAAGACCATCCCAAAGATGCATCCGTCCTCGTTCTCATCTTCAGAGGTGGAGAGCTCACAGTTATGAGATTATCTAATCCTTCTGGTTAGCGAAGGAATCCTACCTCGCTTTAGTTGGGCGAGAGAGCATGGCTTGGGAAGTGGGGTCAGGGATCAGGGGAACAATTTAAGATTGCTGCCCTTTTTCATCTGACGATCAAGGAGGACAGAAGGGCCATGTGACTCATCCAAGGCCTTGAAATTAGATGTCAGAACAGGCACTATATACAGCAATCGACACCTCATTAGACTTGCAGTCAAGTATTGTAAGTAATGACTTATATATACAGTGTATAAGAGGTTTCTGAAGGCTGAGAGTCACCGGGACGCTTTTTTCTTCCAGCCTTTCTCTGATTTCTCTCTAAGTACTGTCTAAACACCTCCCCAAAGTATTCCCCTTGGACTCTTCCCTCTCTGTCTCTGTCCTGTGCCTTTTTCACCCATGTGCTTTTAGCACCTTCCAGTTCACCCCCCTGCCCCCCCAGTACCGGGGCAGTTCGCTGAGCCCTCCACCAAAGCAAATACGGTCATTCCCTCCCCTGATTAAAATTCTTTATTAGCTCCCCACTGTCTGCACTGACAGCTGTTTAGCTGCAATTCAGAGAAGAACAATTCGATCTGTGGAGCCAAAATATGTGCTTTCCCTCTTCCCCTCATTGGCTTTCCCACCTGGGAAGCTCCCCCTCTGGTCTGTCCTCCTTACCTTGCGGAAGAGACTGGAAGCGGAGGAAGGTTTCCCAGGAATGAACTCAGCCTTCGCTTCACGCAGCAAAAAGAGGTACAGGATTTTAAGTTATGAGCGCAGAGGCCTGTAACGCCTAGTGAGTCAAACAGATTCTAAAAGACTACAAGAAAAAATTAGATACATACATAGATACATAGATTCCTGTGCTGAACAGTCATCAGGCTCCTGGTGTGATCTGCCCTACATTCCTTGTCCCCTGGGGAACCACCTAAGCGTTGGGTATCACCTTTCTTTCCTCTGCTTGCCCTGCTGTGTCGCCTCTAGCCATTTATATTCCGCCTCTGTCTTTTATTTGTGGTAATTTTATATGTGACAGGTGCTAACAGACTAAGGGGAAATGATGATCCTATTGAAATGACAAATGCAAGGCAGTTAATACAAGCAAGCTCCCTGAAAGTAGTATCGCATTCTCAGCTAAACATTTGAAGTAGGAGACAGTCAATAACAGGGGTTTTGAAGGCTTCATTTCATCCCAGATTCCTCATGAGTCCAACCTGGAGATTCATTCAGTTATATTTTTGAGCCTATCACCGGACACACCCCTCCCCCACCTCCCACTGTGTAGAAAAGATGAGGGGATTTTTCTGATTTTCCCATCGGGCCAGAAGCCAAAGCAAATTAGGGGGGGGGGGGGTCATCCGGTGACGCGTTCATTCCGCACGTATTTATTTATTACACAGCTCCTGGAAGCCAGTACCTTGCCAGGATTGGAGGCTGGAGATGGGCAGATGGTTGAGAGTATCGTCTTGTCCTCTGTCACTTCCCACCGAAGGGAGGGGGTTCTTCAGGGAAACTGACGTGTAATCAAATAGGCACATCGTGTGTTATATGCTATAATTTAGAAACACATGTAAAGGACTAGGGACTAGAGTGAAGAGAAAGCCTAGAGCTTCAGAAGGTAGGGGAGGCGGGCTTCTTGGAGAAGATGGTGCTAAGACGGGAGGAGGCCCCGGTGTGAAGGAAGCTGGAGACGTCACCCAGGAAGAGGGGCAGCACGGGTGGGACTGTTGGGTTGCTTTCCATCAGGCGTGTGCAACAGCACAACGGACTCACTGAGGTCCAGGGGGCCGGTGGGCCGTGGTTTCTCGGGGGCCGGTGAGCCAGGAACCGCTGATGTGTTTCAGGAAGGTGACCGGGCAGGTATACAAAATTCACCTTTGTCATTTGCCCTTTGAAAAATATTTATTAGCCCCCTTTAGTTGGTTACTGGACTATTCTTATATTTCATTTTAGTTATAAATTATGAGTCTAAAGTACAGGGGATACCATTCTCTCTGGTCAGGGAATATATCATTCACATCCATGGTATGACAGATCAATTTCCAGTTGACAGAAACGAGAGGAAACCTACCTTAACGGTATGCTGGATCTCTGCCTTGTGTGACGCCAGGCCTGGCTGAAGGTAGAAATCTGAAAGAAAAGAAAGCGTCATGGACCATGAATGTCCCCTGAATTTACCTTCCCCGTCAGCGGTGATGGTGCACCAAAAGTAAGGTGTTTCTAGTGTGATAAGGAACCTGGCCACAGAAGTATGAGGTCCTGAAAGTGAAGAACATTCCTCATATCAGACGATTCCAAAGGCATGTCAGCGTGGAAGCACCTTAGAGGTGGTTTATTTTATGTCCAAGAGACACACATTTGTGAACCCTTGAGAGATACCAAGACCTACGTCAACCTCAGTTTGTGGCTTGTAACCCAGGAAGAGGTAGAAGTGTTTCCAGGGGCGCCTGGGTGGCTCAGTCGGTTAAGCAGCCGACTCTTGATTTCAGCTCAGGTCATGATCTCAGTTTCGTGAGTTCGAGCCCCGCGTCAGGCTCTACGCTGACAGTGCGGAGCCTGCTTGGGATTCTCTCTTTCCTTCTCTCTCTGCCTCTCTCTCTCTCTCTCTCTTTCTCTTTCTCAAAAGTAAATAAATAAACATTAAAATAATAATAATAAAGGGAGGTGCCTGGGTGGCTCAGTCTGTTAAACATCAGACTTTGGCTCAGGTCATGATCTCGCAGTTCCTGAGTTTGAGCCCTGCGTTTGGCTGTCTGCTGCCAGATCCTTGGTCCTCCTCTCTCTTTGTCCCTCCCCCCTCTCTTTCTTTCTCTCTCTCTCTCAAAAATAAATAAACATTTAAAAAAATGGCTTAAAAAAAAAAGAAGTGTGTCCGGATGTGCGTTAAACACAAGTCTCCATATAGTCTCCATATATTTGTGCTGTTGTGTTTTGCTTTTTGTTTGTTTACTAAACTTTGTGCTATGAGTTTTGGATGACACAACAGCACTAGAATGAGATTTTCCTCCCTTGACTTAATCATACTAATCAGAGAGGAACTAACTTTGGAGGTGTGGGGTGATGTTATTTAGCATCTGCATGCTACCTAAGTCATTTGGGGATCCTCCAAGAGCACACGCTGTACTTTTTGGGAAATACTGGCCCTATTTACGTGTTTGTGCTTTATATCATTTCGGTCTTAAAATCGTACAGATTCTGAGTACCTATGCTTTGTCTTAGGGCTGCCCAAAAATGTGTGCCATAGGACAATTTTATAATGATGGCACCCAGTATCAGATTAATCTTGAATGGGCTATAAAATGCCTTATGTTGATTCTCGCTTAGGTCTATCAATCAACTGATTGATCTATCAATCTATTGATCTATTATATATCAGTAAATCATGCATTTCGTTATTTGGTGTATGAACGGGCTGGCAAGATTTCCATTGCCTTTCTAGATGTTGGGAACCACTTACCCTTTCTTCCACCTCCTTGACCACTGACGCTTAAGGCTAGATCTGTGTGAGCTATAAAACTTTCTAGCTGTTTTGTTTTATTTCTTTGCTTACGACACGATATTGTATAGATGTCTGCTTCTAGGCAGAAAATATTAGCAGTGTCATGTGCTTAAAGCGCTTCAAAGCTATAGTCTTATACAAATGCAATTGGTTTTACTAATACTTTTTCAGCAAAAAAAAAGGAAGAAAAGGGTATAAATATGACTGTCTAACTGAATCCTTAAATGCCTCTCAGTGACTTCCTTTTGTTTCACTATTTGTACCTTCCTGTTCTTTTGTACTACTGATAATTTTTACAATAAAATTGTGAAATGTAAGTGCTTGACATTTGAAGGATTAACACTTAAATAATTAAAATCATATCATCCATAAAATACATTTCATATGGGTTTTATACCATTATATATGTTTACAGGAGACAGCACATCCTGATTTGTCCCTCATGGGGGGCTAACAATTGGTTCTTCCCATAAGTGACCCTCACCGCACTTGTTTTCCAGGACGGAAGCATGAAAAGAATGACTGCAGGTTACCATTGCCAGTTGGTTCATTTGTTGGGGGGACATCGTGTTGTATTTTGACTGTTGCTGTTCTAGTTTATGTATACAGCCCAGAATGTTAGCTAGATGTAAAATGCCCTGAAAAACAAGTGCGGGGAAAAAAACTTCAGTGGCTGGACATTTGCCACCTCTTTCTATCATAAAAGCATAGTTCACCCTTTATATTTTTCAGTGGGGCCTTGCAAAATGAAAACATACATTTATTTAGTTATTTGTTGATTTATTTACATATATGCATGTCAACAGTGCTTGGGAGAAAACTCTCTCTTTCTCTCCCATAGTGGAATGGTTTGTAAGCTGGTGACGTGGTCGGCCTATAGAGACTTTTGCCAGCAAATTGATCCATTATTTATAAAAGTTGGAAAGATACCACATCTCCATGGCAGATACGTCAAGTCTTTGTTTATACAGCACACCTAAAGCTCCTGTTCTGTCATTAATTTTTATTTCAGCTATCATGGTAAACACTGGCCCCATAATGAAGCAGGTCACTGCCCAGTTTATCTGTTTTTATAGTGACAGGAATAATTCTCTCAGATATGTCATGGTTTAGCTATTTTGGTAACCTCCAGAAACAAATCAAATCTTCCGTATTTCAATCCAGTTGACGTTGCAAGGATCAGTGATTATTTCAGTTGAGAAAATGAATAGACTCCGACTCAGGGCTGTCTGTCACTCTGTACCTTTCATTCTGGCAAAATTTAGTGGTCCTTCCATGGGTTGTCATGAAATCAAAGAAAAGACGAGAATAATTAAGATTTAGAGCGTAGAAGATTTAGGAAAAGATCCCATGCAGGTTCAATTTCTTTGTATCATTCCAATGCCACTTGGCCCCCCGTTTGACATGTGACACACAGGGTAGTGATTTTTACGTTGCTCTTCCAAGGATTCTGGGAATTTTAGACAATGTTAAGATGTCTTTTTTGAAGGATGAAATCCAAGTGAGTGCCAAGGAAGCGTAATAGAGTGAAAAGGTCTCTGCAAGGCTGTCTCTTTCATGTCCCCAACTCACGGCTTCGGGCACTCAGAGTTCTCCTGCAAACTTGCCCCTGTGGAGCCCTTTTGGTTGCTGCACAAGGACAGTTTTTTCCCAAATGGATTGCCAACTGATACAGAATAGTCAAGTTACCATTCCCCCTTTAAAAAAAATTTTTTTTAACATTTATTTATTATTAAGAGACAGAGAGAGACAGACGGTGAACAGGGGAGGCACAGAGAGAGAGGGAGACACAGAATTTGAAGCAGGCTCCAGGCTCTGAGCTGTCAGCACAGAGCCCAACATGGGGCTCGAACTCACAAACTGTGAGATCATGACCTGAGCCGAAGTCGGATGCTTAACCTACTGAGCCACCCAGGCGCCCCTCCCCTTTTGAATATATAATGAGACCCCGATAATCTAAGGATATTTTTCCTTTCTACTCTTTTAATTTCAAATTGTACTTTCTTGTAATAAATATTGACTTGAGAAACATGAAGTCATCTCAAATGAGGTTGTCCAGCAGTATGTTCAATAAATCAATTTAAAGTAATGCGGCCACACACATATAGACCCGTCTCTTGGAGGGGAGGAGCCCAAAAAGAGATAAATGGTACAGTGAAAAATAATAACCTTACCAGTCCCACGGAGGCTCCCACGGAGCCTCCCACTGGAGGCTATGAGGCTCTCAGCTCAGAATGCTCACTGTCCCAAAAGGTAGATCCCCCCCAAACATTTATCTGAGAAGGGCATGCCTTAGTAGATGGTACAAAGAAGGGGAGCTTGCTTTTGAATGGTTGGAGCCCTGCTTCTCTCTTGCAGCTGTGGGACTATCAATGACTAAACATGACAGGGGAGGTTTCTCAGCTCCCTGCTGCCTGCCCTGAGCTCAGGGTAGCTTCCTGTGGACTGCGTTGAGCCTTTGACAAACTCTTGTGGACGTCTTGGAAACTGAGGTGAGTTTGAGTAGCCCCCCGCCCTTTTCCCACTGTCCACCCATCTCATTGCCCAGGTTCATAATGTACTTAGTAAGTAACACAGTTATAAATTGTGTCTTGGCCTGAGTCCTAATGGGTGGACTTTTACTGCCAGAGTCCTAATGTCCACCGGAGGGCAGTTCAACACTCCTCCCTTTCCAGTCCTCTCCTAATCCCTGGTTAGAAACATTCACTCATCCTATGGCTCTAGACCTGCTGGTCCCTAAAGGTTCTGGCTGCAGCAGAGACCAGCCTGCCCAATTAAACTCGTGCATATGGTCGAAGTACACATTACTGATTCTCTACAAAACAGAATTCCCTCTTAAATAGGACATAAGTCCGCACGGCTCTCTCAACAACCTTTCAGCACTCAGGCACAAATGTGCCCTGGAGTGTCCAGCCACAGCCTTGCAGTTATACTGTTCTGGGGTCCTCTTTTATGGCCACCCCCCTGTTTTTCTAAAGAGATACAGAGGAAATGAGTTTATCTAGCCCTGTAGACTCCCAATAATAAGTAGTTCAGCAGACTGCTGCATAGACACAACAGGACACAGGCTTATGTGTGAATCCTGGTTGTAACTCCAAATCTAATTCCACCTGTTGTATTCGAGTAGTTGGGAATCTATGTTTTAGAGCAACAGTTCTCAAACTTGAACATGGTTATGAGTCACCTAGGGAATTGTTAAAATGCACATTCTAATTCAGGAAATTAGGAATGAGGTTGAAGATTGCGCATTTCTAGAAAGTTCCCAGGGGATGCCAGTGCTGATGGCCCATGGACCACACTTGGGAGTAGCAGGACTCTGGAGAATGATAAAGCCAAATACATAATATGGCCTTCTAGCTTTTAGGATATATTTATGTCTTGACATTTCCATCTGTATATATTCAGCGCTTTGGCATTTTCAAACCTGTTATTCATTATTGCGCTTGTCCCTGTGTCCTTTATGATAGGACCCTTATGATCATCGCCATCTTTTGTCACCACCCAGAAAAAAAGATCCAGACAAGACATCTTAATCATGAACCTTTATCCTCATTATACTATCTGCTGCTTCTCCCCTTCTTTCTTCATCTCCTCCAGACCTTTTCCGTAGCGCTTTCTGTGAGCATTAAATTATTATTCAGAAACTGGCACAGTAACCAGTATGTGGTAAAGGCTCCATAAACATTGATTTGAATCAAAACGTCCCTACCGGGCCCTTCTGACTCATGCTCCCCAGAGAGCAGGGCCTCCCCAGTCGCCCTGTCTTTAGAGACCACCAGACCAGT
The DNA here is from genome assembly GCF_028749965.1 of Puma concolor. Taxonomy (NCBI): domain Eukaryota; kingdom Metazoa; phylum Chordata; class Mammalia; order Carnivora; family Felidae; genus Puma; species Puma concolor. Next base: position 17,989,176 of record NC_141668.1, on the reverse strand, counting down.
AAGCAGCAGGACTTAGGGGCGTGGGTTTTCTCCCAGCTCCCTATTGTGCCTTCCTGACCGTCACTTTTCGCACCTCATGCCAGAAGCCTCAGTCATTTGAGATTCATGCCACCTCAATTCTGCCCTATGGCCTTTCTTACCATTCATCGCTTTCTGGGTTGTTAAAGTCAAAATATAATTCACTCTGTTTCTTCCGCTTGGGCTTTTGCGATTATCACGCGTGTGATTTTCCACTTATGTCTCAATTCCAACACCCTTCACCTACATGCTGCTTCAGGCACCTGCTTGCCTGGCTTCAACTGCACTGAGAATACTGGAATCTACCGCATTGAGTCATTTAATTGATTTTGCTGATTACAAAATAATGCAAGCTCCTAATTCATTAAGGAAAGCCTGTATTTATAGACTAGAAAGTGAAAAGTATGTAATTCTAGCCAGATGTAACTAACAATTAAAAGCATAATTTGGCACAGATTATTTACCCAAATTGAAAGATATGAAATGAACAGCATAGCATCTTGAAAATATATTTAAAACTAATTTTCATTTAATAATATAAAATGGCAAATTAATGCCTATTAATACATAATGATAAATTCACCCTTTTAAACAGATTTCTAGTATTTCACTTTATAAATAAACTATAGTTGGGGCACCTGGGTGGCTCAGTCGGTTGAGCATCCGACTTCGGCTCAGGTCATGATCTCATGGTTTGTGAGTTTGAGCCCCGCATCAGGCTCTGTGCTGACAGTTCGGAGCCTGGAGTCTGCTTCGGATTCTGTGTCCACCCTCCTCTCCGCCCCCTCCGCCCCACCCCTGCTTGTGCTCTGTCTCTGTCTTTCAAAAATGAATAAACATAAAAAATATTTATAAATAAACTATAGTTAATTTAAACCAATTCCCTCATAGTAGGCATCGAAATTGTCTGCACTATTATAGCTGTCTATGCTTACTCAGACAGTTTTGTATTGGCTTTTCTGTACTCTTTCCCAATTTCCTTAGCACATTATTCTAGAAGTGAAATGACTGGATCGAAACATATGTACAATATATTAGGTTGTACTTAGGAAAGTTGCAAACTTTATTCTACGATGTGCCCATGTCAGCATTCCCCAATACCAATGAATATTGAATAATATTCATTTTTACCAACCCATGAGATAGATAACATCTCATATATTTAATGTGCATTTATTTGACTAATGCTGAAGTTTTACATATTTTTACACATTGATTAGCCACTTGAACATATAGCTGCGTGACTACAACCGCCACAGTTTCCTCTGTATAAAAGACAACATGGGGCGCCTGGATGGCTCAGTCGGTTGAGCGTCCGACTTCAGCTCAGGTCATGGTCTCGCGGTTTGTGCGTTCGAGCCCCGCGTGGGGCTCTGTGCTGACAGCTCAGAGCGTGGAGCCTGCTTCAGATTCTGTGTCTTCCTCTCTCTCTCTGCCCCTCCCCCACTTGTGCTCTGTCTCTCTCTATCAAAAATAAATAAAATACTTTTTAAAAAGACAACAGGAGGAGCTTGGACTTTTTGGCCTTTTGCTTTAGGCTCTAAGGGTTTAATTGCTTTTGGCTTTAGTATGTAAATTCAGCTTTCTGGAATTTTATGACTTATTTATTTACTATGAGAGAGAGAGAGAGAATCTTTAAAAAAAATTTTTTTTAACGTTTATTCATTTTTGAGAGACAGAGAGAGACAGAGCATGAGTGGGGAAGGGGCAGAGAGAGAAGGAGACACAGAATCCGAAGCAGGCTCCATGCTCTGAGCTGTCAGCACAGAGCCCCACATGGGGCTCGAACTCACAAACCGCGAGATCATGACCTGAGCTGAAGTCAGACGTTCAACTGACTGAGCCACCCAGGCGCCCCAAGAGAGGGAGAGAATCTTAAGCAAGCTCCACACTCAGCACAGAGTTTGACCTGGGGCTTGACCCATGACCCTGGGATCTTGACTTGAGCTAAAGTCAAAAGTCAGATGCTCAACCAACTGAGCTACCCAGGCACCCTGAGGCTCCTGGAATTATAAATGCTTAGGGTGCAACTTGCAGTTAAAGTAAAACTGTCATGCCAACGACTTTATGACTTTCAACCCATTATAAGGATAGTTAGGAGCCAAATCTCTGTATGTAAAGTGTTTAGTGAATCTCTCTTCTCACTCTGATTCTCTCTCTCAGGGCTGCATTCAGATTTATGTTTTAATCAGACCGAATCAACATCTAATTTTCACTTACTTTAACTATTGTACTCAGTGAAGCAGAGAATGGGTCCATCTTAACAAACACAGAGAAACACAAACACAAACAGAAATACAACAACGGAAGGGGCCTCTCTCTGAGAGCATCAGTTTGGAGCTTGGCACGTGCCTGGGCAGTATTCATGGCATCAGTTCAAAAGATCAGCCCTTCCTTAGAAGGTCGTTTCTTTTTCCCTTACAGCTGTTGCTATGATGGTTAATGCTATTCTATTTTGCCACAACTTCTTTATTAACCCGCCGGTTACCTCCTCTCCATTTTCCCTTAAACACACAAATTAGAGCAGGGCATGAAATGTATCCAACTCCAGTTAGGATTTGGGTTTGACAATAAATCTGCTTGATCTTTATAGTCTTGCTACCCCCCTCGACACCCTCCTCACTTTTACTTCTTTTGTTCTTCACAGAGCTGTTTTCCCTCTTAACCACGTGGGCAAATCCTGTGGCTGTCTTTCCTTAATTTACCTCCCTTTATTAATGGTGGGAGCAAGGAACCGAGACATTTGACTCTAAAATGTACTTGAAAGCAGCATCTTCCAGCTCTTGGCTCAGTCTAGTCCAGAAGTATTAAACTACCCATCCTAGTATTAAAGCTTTCTTACTCACCTGAACCAGTGTGGGGGCTAGTCCTTGACTAGAACACTGCCTTTTAGGCCGGTTGGTGAATTATGGTATGCTGCATATATATGACTCTTTTTCTTTAAACTTTCACGTGACTACATCATTACATATGCCTTCTGTCCCCCTTCAAGTTTCCCTCACATCCTCCTGCCCTGTTTCTTTGCCTTTCCAGATTTTCCACCCGCAAGGCCGGGTTGATTTCCACTTCTCCATTTCCTAACCAGTGACATCATTCCCACGTCTCCCCAGAGGTGGGATTCCTGTTGTGATATCTCTATAATTTGGTCACACATGCTTTGCACAATTACTTGCAATGACAGGTTACATGGTACATCAACAGATAGTCCTTACTTTTCCTTTTCCTTCCCTTTCTTTCCTTTCCCTCCCCTCCCATCCCCCTTCCCTCCCTTCCCTTCCTTCCCCTCCCCTTCCATTCCCTCACTTCCCCCTCCCCTCTCCTTCCTTCCCTTCCCTCCCTTCCCTTCCCTTCCGTCCCCTATCCCCTCCCCTCCCCTCCCTTCCCTTCCCTTCCAGTATAGTTCACATACTGAGTCATATTAGTTTCAGGTGTACAATATGGTGATTCAACACTTCCGTAAAACATCTAGTGCTCTTCTGGTAACCATCAGTTTGTTCTCTATAGTTAAGAGTCTGTTCCATGGTGTCTCTCTCTCTCTCTCTCTCCCTTTGCTCCTTTGTTTTGTTTCTTAAATTCCAAATATGAATGAAATCATATGGTATTTGTCTTTCTCTGACTGATTTATTTTGCTTAGCATTATACTCTGTAGCTCCATCCATATCATTGCAAATGGCAAGATTTCATTTTTTTTTATGGCTGAGTACTATTCCGTGTGTGTGTGTGTGTGTGTGTGTGTGTGTGTGTGTGTGTGTGTGTAGCACATTTTCTTTATCCATTCATCAGTCAGTGGACACTTGGGCTGCTTCCATAATTTGGCTATTGCAAATAATGCTAATATAAACATAGGGGTGCGTGTATCTCTTTGAATTAGTGTCTTTGTATTCTTTGGGTAAATGCCCAGGAGCGTGATTACTGGATTGTAGGTAGTTAAAAAAAGATAGAGAGTTCAGGCTAGTTCATGAACTAGCTGTTGTATCCAACTCCTTTCTTATTTTTAAGGTATTCTTATCTCTGTGTAACTTATATAGATCCTAAGTTTTAAAACAGCATGCTTTCTGTTTCTCTTTCTCTTGCATGTTACAATGCTTTAAATATTTGGAAACTGCTATGAATCTCTTCACTTTAGTCTTCTAATTCATGTTTTGTGGAATCTCTCATCAGATTTGTCTCTTTTTCATAGGTAGCCTCCTTATAACCTTCCATTCATAACCGAGCGTGATATTTTCAATGTGGTCTGACTTGTATAGAACTCAATGAAGCTATGATTTGCAGTTATGAATGTTGACTTTTCTTCATGTAGTCTAACCTGGCATGGAGGTTTTAGTAATTATTTCACAATCTGACTTGCTCACTTAGCAATAAATTACATATATATACTTATTCACTACCCCCAAAATTCCCTGATGCTCATTTTCAGTCAGTGTAGTCTCTCTACCTCTGACCCAGGGCAACCTCCAATCTACTTTATGCTACTATAGGTTAGTTTGCGTTTTCTAGAATTTTATATAAGTGAAATCATATACCCTTATATAATCTATCACAAAGGATTTTTCTCCTTTGGCAAATATATACTTGTTTTTTCTTAAAAGAAGCCAAATTATTTCAAAACTATGTTTGCAAAATTACATTTTGAAGCCTAACTTCAAGAGGTTTGTCCTTTCCAATTTCATCTTGTTGGTTTTAGCCCAGAGTTCCTGTACATCAAAATGATTTTGAATTCTGCATCTATCATCTGAAGTATTAGCTGGCTATCCTTTCTGGCTGTAAGCTTTTTGTAGTTGTGTTAAATAAATTTCAATACATTAATGCAGAACACAGAATCATAAAATATTAGAGTGTAAAGAACCTAAGTCATGGATAAAATAGTTGATCAGAACAACCAAGGATAAAACCCTATGTTCTGTCCATTTGACTCAGAGCCAAAGAGCTGGCTCCTCCCCCTCCTTTTCTTCCTACCTCACCTAAAACTCGGTAGCAATTAGCGCATCTATAGAAGTTTTCAAACACAACACTTGTTGTAATTCCCTCACAGTGTTCTTTGTCCTTCCCTTTCTCTGTGTGTATGTGTTTAAACTTTTTTTTTCTTATTTTTTGAGGGATAATTCACATTCAACACAATTCACTCATTTTAAATATAAACTTTGATGAGTATTGATAAATATAAACATTTACGTAGCCATTACCCCAATCATGGTGCAGAATATTTTCATCACTGCAAAAGTTTCCTAATGCTCTTTTGCACTTCCTATCCCTCTACCTGTGCCGCCAGGCAACCACTTGTCTCCTTTATGCTTCTATAGGTTCATTTGCATTTTCTATAGTTTTTTAGGGATGGAATCATGCAGTATGCACTCGTTTGTATCTGGCTGCCAGAATGTGTTTGAGATATATCCGTGATGTTGCCTGTACCAGCAATTCCTTTGTTTGTTTGTTTGTTTGTTTGTTTGTTGTTTTGTTTTTAATGAGCAGCATTCCATTGAATGAACTTGTCTATTCATTCACCTGCTCCTGGCCATTTGAGTTGTGCCCACTTCTAAGCTATTATGAATAAAGTTGCTATAAACATTGTTGTACAAGTCTTTCTGTGGACGTATGCTTTCATTTCTCCTGGGTACAGACCTGAGAGTGGAATTCGTAAGTCATGTGTTTAATTTCAAAAGAAACTGCCAAAATATCTTTCCAAGTGACTGTACCATTTTACATTCTTACCAGCAGCGTATGAGAGATCTAGTCACTCCACATCTGCACCTACATTTGATCTCCTTTCAGCCATTCTATGGAGGCATAGTAGTAACTCCTTGTGGTGGTTTTTATTAGCATTCCCCCGATGACTAAGGTTGGTGGACATCTCCTGATGTATCTTTGTTTTGTTTTGTTTTTGCCGTCCATATGTCTTTTGTGAAGTGTTCTCCCTTTCCTTTTTCTCTTGTTCACCAAGTAGCTATTCCCTATTTCTTTCAATCCGTATCTTTGGCTTAGAATGGCATATATCTGCTTTTTCTGAGCATGAAAATCTTCCCGGTTTTCTCCCTGACAGTAAGCCCAAGGCAGGGGTTCTACTGGGTGAATATGTTTACTGTAGGGAGGGAGGAACTGCTCCATGGAAATGTATGCAAAATGCTTATTCACCGCACTATTTTCATGGTCTAATCTTTCAAACAAAACAAAATAAACTAGTTTTTAAGAAGCAATGGGAAATTTCTGCCACATAAATATTAGTGTTTTGAATCCAAAGAAGTCAATAAAGCTGAATTAAGAAAAAAAAATATCTCCTGTGGTTTCTTGGGCTGATTTCATTGAACTCGTTAATAAAATGCAATGTTCGGTACAGAAGATTTTTAGCATCTCTTCATGACTTCTTCTTTTAGTGACTGAAAGCTATAACTCATCTTGACAGTAAGCCATATTCAACATTTTCTGTGATCAGATTAGAAAGTTTCACCTTCTTAGAGATCTGCTTTGCCAGCTAGCTCATCTATGGGGAACAACTTGAAAATTATTTTTCTAGAGATTTGAAATATGAAAACATAGAAGACAGACAGGGAGGTTGAATAATGAGAAAATGGTTAACCGGTTAAGAGTTACAGCTCTGGGATGCCTGCATGGTTCAGTCAGTTAAGTGTCTGACTTCTACTCAGGTCATGATCTCATGGTTCATGAGTTAAAGCCCTCCATTGGGCTCTACACTGACAGTGTGGAGCCTGCTTGGGATTCTCTCTCTCTCCCTCTCTCTCAGCCCCCTCCCCTTTTCACGCACTCTTTCTTTCTCTCAAAAATAAATAAAACTTGAAAAAGATGTTCATTGTACGTCTATAAGCTTGTCAGACCACAGGACAGGAATCTGTGCACTCTGTAACATGGTACCATGACTTATGCCTTCCAGAGGCTGCAGAAAGTGTGTACTTACCATGCTCCCTTCAGGGGCTTTCCTCCCCCGACCTGGAGCCCTCCGGCTCTCTTGATGACCCTTTTTCGTCATGATTTCCCCTGCGTACCTCATGTTCCCGCAGTAATGTGATTCCCACCCAGGGTTCACCTTTCCGTGGTACTTGTCTGAATTACCACATTTCCAGATTGAGGGGTAAGGAGACAAATACTCGTCCCTCTTTCACTAGGCTTCAAACTCATTAAAATATGTAAGCTCAGCTTTTGTCAGTTTGTTTTTGCCTCTTATTTTAAATATCAGCAAATTACACTTTTTCATTACCTTCGTGGTGTTCCACGTATGCAACGCTAAACTCTCTGAGTGTGTTAGTTTGATTTGGCAGTTTGTATCTTTGTATTTTTGTTTATTTTTTCAATTAAAAAAAATTTTAATCCCTGTCTTAATTTTTGGGGGGGATTTTTTTTTTCTTCTTTTTCAACGTTGTTTTTTTTTTTTTTTTTTTTTTTTTATTTTTGGGACAGAGAGAGACAGAGCATGAACGGGGGAGGGGCAGAGAGAGAGGGAGACACAGAATCGGAAACAGGCTCCAGGCTCCGAGCCATCAGCCCAGAGCCTGACGCGGGGCTCGAACTCACGGACCGCGAAATCGTGACCTGGCTGAAGCCGGATGCTTAACCGACTGCGCCACCCAGGCGCCCCTGGGGGGGATTTTTTTTAATCCCTGTCTTAATCTGTTTGGGCTGCTGTAATGGGCTGGGTGGCTAATAAACAGCAGAAATTCATTTCTCACAGTTCAGGAGGTTCAATGTCCAAGATCAAGGCACCAGCATGGTAGCCTTCTGATGAAAGCCTTCTTCCTGGTGCACAGCTGGTACCTTCTTACTATGTCCTCATATCATGGGAGGAAAGATCTCTCTACAGCCTCTTTTATAAAGGCACTAATCCCATTCATGAGAGTTTCACCCTCATGACCCAATTACATCTCAAAGGTCTCCCTTACTAATACTATCCACTTTGGTAGTTACGATTTGTACATATGAATTTTGGGGAGGGGGGGGGACACAAACATTTAGATTTTAACAATCCCTTTACCTTCCACTGTATTTGGAGTTTATTCTGTTATTTTAACTTTTCAGTTTGGATGCATAGCTCAGTATGTTTCAGGTTTTTAACATTTTCAAATATAATTTTAAAGATCAAATTTTTCCTTTGAGAATAACTTTAACTACATTAATGCATTTTTAATATGCAGAACTGTTATTGTTATTCACTTGTAAGTATTTTCTAATTTCCATTATGATTTTTTCCTTGAATTTTTTTTAAGTTTAAGCGATCTGGGGGTTTTTCTTTTGGTTATATTTAAAATTAATTGCATTGTACTTAGAAAACATGGTCTGTGTTTTTTCTAACTCGTGTGTGTGTGTGTGTGTGTGTGTGTATGTTTGATTTGTTTCATGGCTTAATATATAGGTAATTTCCATAAATATCTTTTTATGCTGAAGAATCCAGCCTGCAGTGTTGAATATGTAGTTCTATACAAATCCATTGATCAAGCTTGTTAATTGTGTGGTTCAAATGTTCTCTATCTTAAATGATCTCACTTTTATTTGATTGATCTACTAATAACTGAGATTCAGCCACCATGGTGGTGGATTTATCAAGTTCCTCCTATACTTCATTCAACTTGTACTTTATTGTTTTTGAGGCTGTATTATTTGGTGCCTTCAGATTTCAAATTGACATATCTTTCTGGTGAATGAGATTCTTCACTTTGTTAAAGACTTTTGCCTTAGGTTTTATTTATCTGAAAGCAATAGTGGTTTCATTTTGGTGAGTGTTTGCCTGTTATATAATTTCTCATTCTTTCTATTTTTATGATGTATGTGTATCTTTGTAAGCAATATAGGTCAGAAATCAAAATTTTTTTGAAAATGTTTTTTTTAATAAATAAACTCAATCCACTTAAATTATTTGGATTATTAATTTTATGTTATCCATATATTTTTACTTGTGTGCTCCTTGTGCAGTACATCTTTTTTCATATTTTCTCTTTCGCATTTATTTTGATATTAAATAATTGTGTTTTTCATTTTTATTTTCTTAATTGGATGTTATATACTGTCTTTTTAGCTTATTAATAATTACTCTTATTAGTAACTTAATTACTAATAGTTACTCTTGAATTAATAGTAACTAATAGTTAACTCTTGAGTTACACTTAATTTTTAAAATAAACAATATCTTTACCCTTCTTTCTATCAAAACAAGTATCCTAGAAGGCTGTCACTCAAATAACCCATTTCTCAGATATCATTATATTATCTACTGTTTTAATATGATTTTAATGGTGATAATCTTTCAAATTATACATTATTATTACTTTTATACATATCTATGTTGACACACTTATCTACGTGTTTACAATTATTTTTGCTTGTCATTGTCCCTTTTATAGTAGACCTTTTTTTTTTCTGGGATCATTTTCTTTCTTCCCAAAGTACACCTTTTAGGCTTTCCTTTGATGAGGGTCTGTTGGTGGTAAAATTCCTCAGGATCATTTATTTTTAAAGCCCAAAATATTTTTATTTCGCCTTCATTTTGGAAAGACTGCTTTTTCTGTGTATCCAATTTTAGGTTGGCAGTTCCTTTCTGTCAACTCTCTGAATATATGTTATTACACTTTGTTTCTAGTTTCATTTGTTACTAGTGCGAGACCAGCTCTCAGGATAAACGTAGCTCTTTTATTGGTCTTTATTTTTTTTTCCTCCAGTCTCCTTTTAGTCTGCCTTTGGTGTCTGCAATTTTACTACCGTGTATCTAGCAAGGACTACTTTTGATTACACTATGTGGCGGGGTGCCTGGGTGGCTCAGGGGATTAATCATCTGACCTCAGCTCAGGTCATGATCTTGTGGCTCCTGGGTTTGATGCCCACATCGGGCTCTGTGCTGACAGCTCAGAGCCTGGAGCCTGTTTCTGATTCTGTGTCTCCCTCTCTCTCTCTGCCTCTCCCCGCTCATCCTGTCTTTCAAAAATGAATAAACGTTAAAAAAAAAAAAAACTATACTGACTCTGATGATTCATGTCTTCCATGTGTTTTGAATATTCTTGGCCATGGACTCTTCAGGTATTACTTTTCAGCAGCCTCTTACTGTCGTCTCCTTCTGTAAATGTCATCACAATTAACTTTCCCATCTATTCTGTATGGTTTTTGTCCTTTTTCATCCTTTCATATTTTGCATTTCTTTGGCTCCTCATGGCATTTCATGTCACTTTACAGATTTATATCCCAATTCACTAGTTCTGTCTTCAGAAATGTTTACCTCTTTTATACCTTGTACACTGATTTTCAATCGTAATTGTTGCTTTTTAAAAATTTCTACAAGTTCTATTTTATTTTTGTATCAAAAGAATCTTGTCAAAAAAATATGAAAGACACGTGCACTAGGTTTTTCAATGGAGCGTTACTGTAATAGCAAAACAATGGAACAGACTGAACGCCATCAATAGAGGACTGGTTGCCTAGTGTGATATGTCCATACAGCAGAGTACTATCCAGCTTTATGAAAGAATGTTGAGTATCGCTATATATTATCTCTATATGTTGCTATGAAGTGGTATTCAGAGACTAGAAAAATTTTTTTTTATATTTATTTACAGACAGAGAGAGAGAGATTGAGAGAGAGAGAGAGTACACTGGGCAGAGGCAGAGAGAGAGGGAGAGAGAATACCAAGGAGGCTCCATGCCATCTGCACAGAGCCAGACATGGGGCTGGAACTCATGAACAGTGAGCTCATGACCTGAGCCAACACTAAGAGTTGCACGCTTAACTGACCGAGCCACCCAGGTGCCCCTAGCAGCAACAACAAAAATTCAAACTATAATGGAGTTATGTGAGTATAGTATATTAAAGATTATATATTGTTTCATTAAAAACTCCGCAAGACTGAGTGTCTTAAAACAATAATTATCATTTTCTTATGTTCCTGTGGGTTGGCTGGATATTTCTTCCATCTTTTTGCTTGGAAGGAGTGATTATGTCAATAGACAACTGTCAGCATGGCTACACTCACATGTATGAGCCTTATTTAGCCTTTTTATGGCTAAAAGCAAGAAAGCTTTACTTTAAGAAGTAAAAACAAACAAAAACAGTGAAAAGCCATTTTTTTTTCTTTTCTTTTACTGAAAAGCAGAGAAGATTTAAAAGATTATTTGGGCATGTCAAAAAGACTCAGTAGTCAATATGAAAAAGCTGCCAAAGCAGGCCAGTTTGATAACCCTTAAGAAAAAATACACCAATATGTTTATAAGTTAATAATAATATTAATTTACAAAATAATGGTGTTGAGCCCTTGCACGGCTCAGTAGGTTAAGTGTCCAACTTTGGGCTCGAATCATGATCTCGCGGCTAGTGAGTTCGAGCCCCATGTCAGGCTCTGTGCTGACAGCGCAGAGCCTGGAGCCTGCTTCAGATTCTGTGTCTCCTTCTCTCAGTCCCTCTCTCACAAAAATAAATAAACATTAGAAAACAATTTTAAACAGTGTTATTTGGACATTTGGAAAAGGCTGTGGATCAAATGCATTGTTTTGAAAATTGGTAAAAGAATAGCATGAAGCTTGGGCACCTGGGTGGCTCAGTCGGTTAAGTGTCCCACTGTTGGTTTTGGCTCAGGTCATGATCTCATGGTTCTGTGAGTTCAAGTCCCACATCGGGCTCTGCACTGATGGTGTGGAGCCTGCTTGAGATTCTCTCTGACCCTTTCTCTCTGTCGCCTTCTCTCAAAATAAAAAAGTAAACTTAAAAAAAAAGAATAGCATCAAGCTTTTATCCTGTCTTTCCTTTTTGTATTAGGCTTCAAGGTAATCAAATGTTGATAAGAGAAAGTTCTCTTTGTAGATGCATTTGAACCAATGGTTGAAAAAAGAATGACGGAATTGAATATTGCCATTTTTGCAACCCAGACTGAAATAATGGATCTAGGCAGTAATTATTAATTGTTAACATCAAAAAGGAGAGACAAATAGACATTACATGTCTCTTGATAGAAGTATGCGATACTACCATAAAAAAACCATGCGAAAAAAACAAAGCCAAAACAAAAAAACTTGAATCAGAGCTTTAGATCTAAGTACCAATGTACAGGATATAAGAAATAGAGGAACATGTTAAATGACACCACAGAGAGGCAATCAATAAAATTCAGTTTGTAATAAACTAGAGAAGATAAATGTCTAGTTGCTTCAACAAATGGATTTCAGGAAAAGGAGAAAAAAAGATGGTGGAATGAACTGTTGATTAAAACAAACTTAAGGGACATAAAAACAATCACAGTGTATAGCTCTCATTTGAATCCTGATGAAAACAAATCATAAAATACAACATTATGAGATAATTGAGGAAAACAGGAGTCTTTTTTTAAGGGTGATAAGGGTATTGTGCCTGTATATTTTTAAAGATTATCTTTTAGAGATAAATACAGAAATGTTTATGGGTTAAATAAAATGATGTCTGGAATTTACTTCAAAATTCAGTAGGGAAAGTAGGGGCCATGTTATCAAACAAAGTTTCTGTGAGTAGACCACTGCTGCACATTATTGATGGGTAATGGAGATTTGTTATATTATATGTTATATTATTCTCTCTACTTTTGTATATGTTTGAAGATTTGGATTTAAAAAAAATGGTGCTAAAAGGAGAAACTAGTTTTCCGTGGTGAGGTTAGGATTTGAACAGAGGTAGGAATAAAACCACTGTAGACTAGAAAATAAACTGGAAAATTTTTGTGGTTTGTTACCAGCTCATATTTTTGATTGCCTGTTTCATTTCTTTAAACACATTAAATCTATGTTTTAAAAAAAGTTGTATCCCATTAAAAATTTTTTTTTAATGTTTTTAATTTATTCTTGAGAGACAGAGACAGAGTGTGAGTGGCGGAGGGGCAGAGAGAGAGAGGGAGACACAGAATCCAAAGCAGGTTCCAGGCTCTGAGCTGTCAGCACAGAGCCCGATGCGGAGCTCGAATTCACAAATGGTGAGATCATGACCTGAACTGAAGTTGGACGCTTAACTGACTAAGCTCCCCAGGCTCCCCAGTTGTATTCCATTTTTGATCATTGTAACAAGTTTGGTGTTTTGAGGTCCAATTCTACTCTGTTGTTGTGTAACTCAGCCTCTTCTGGCGTTTACTCATTAGGTTCTCAAAAACTTACTTAAATTAGGAAAGAAATCAAAATAACATCACTTCACAGCAAAATATTGAAAGCAAGTAAGAGAGCTTTCAAGTCAGAAAAAAAAAATGAAGCCACAAATTCACCACTTACCATCTGAACTTGGACAGATTACTTACTATTATTTTTTACATCCAAGCTTACTCATCCTCAAAATCTAGACGGTAATAGATATTTCAGAGAATTCCTGTGAGAATTAATGAATAATTCATGGAAAATAGCACAAAGCTGATATGCTTAAGTACTCTAAAAATGGTAGCTTTATATATCTATATCTATATAGATATAGATATATGTATAAATATATCTTTATATATATATGTGTGTGCATATATATATCTCACTAGCTATGATTCCTGAACTGGGGAGTAATGTAGATAAATCTCACATTTGCATGTAAAACCACCAAAGGATTTTTCCTTCATGTCCATCGACCTGACATCTAATCTTTAGATTACAAAATCAGATATGTAAATAATGCTACATTTAAAACTGGGCTTGGATTGTGTAACTGACAACACTCTTAGAAACCACATCTAACATTTTCGGGGTGCCTGGGTGGCACAGTTGGTTAAGCGTCTGACTTGGGCTCAGTCATGATCTCTTGGTTTGAGGGTTTGAGCCCTATATGTCGGTCTCTGTGCTGACAGCTCAGAGCCTGGAGCCTGCTTCAGAGTCTGTGTCTCCTTCTCTGTCTCTCTGCCCCTCCTCTGCTCATGCTCTGTCTGTCTCTCTCAAAAATAAATAAACGTTAAAAAAAAAAAAAAAAAGAAACCACATCTAACATTTTGGACCAATCACATTGAGTAACAGAAATGAAATACACTTCGTTATTCCATTACCTTTTTTTTTGTTTAAAGTAAATGATGTATCTTCTTTAAAAGAAGTGGAAATCTAGGGTTTACAAGATTGAAATTGTGAAATTCAATTGATGAAATTGTGTTGAGTGATTTAATCCTTTGCACAAATAATTGACTGCAGAGCATGGGTTGAGTGTATTGTTGGTTTCCGAATGATGGTCTTAATTATGGTCTAAGCATTAGAAATTAAATCATTGTATAGTTTTATTTGTTTGAAATTAGAGCTTTCTTCTTACCCCAAAGGACTACAAGGAGGAAATGCTTCAGTTATTAACCCTTTCAGGACACCAGAGTCAATTACCCCAGTACTGCCTTGGCATCCCGAAGAAACAATTCCGTATATGTTACTTCACCAAAACCGCACAGGAATAATTTCCTACTTGAGAATCTACTTTGTATGATGCACTTCAGTGACTCCAAAGATCATTTTTCAGAATCTCAAGGGCAGGTCTCTCCTTTTGATTTGAATCAAAGGTTTCATCTACAAAGAAAAAAATATGAAGAATGACAGTGTCTTTCCGTTTGTCATGCTCAGTTACAATTGTACTGAGTGACTCATGCAACAGAATCCAGTATGTCATATATCAATTTTTTTTTTGTCTGAAGGCCTGCAAGATATCTCACTCTTAATGAGTTAATATGGAAACTGGAACTATTTTCTAAGTAAAATGCTAATTCAAGTCCATACACCTGTTGTATGTGTTACTAACATAAAATTCATTCTGGCCATCAGCTAGTTTACCCTCTTCTTTCTTTAGAAAAGAAATGGATGCTGAGACAAACCAGAAAATCAAAATCAAATAGTTTAGCTGCGTTTTTCTTGTTATTCATTTATTTCAGAATTGCTCAATAGGCACCTGTAGGTCATGCTGTAGGACCCAACCTAGAATTCTTTAATTACCTGACAAATGCACTGGATCTCCAGCGGCATTCAAGTACACACATGTGAAAGACATAAGAGGTCAAAAGTAAAGTCAGCACATGCATATGGCATTCCAGGGACATATGCAGTATCTTCTCTCTCCCTCCACTAATCCTTGTAAGTCAATTTAAAATAATGACTGATTGGGGCACCTGGGTGGCTCAGTCGGTTACGCGTCTGACTTCAGCTCAGGTTATGATCTCAACAGTTTGTGGGTTCGAGCCCCGCGTGGAGCTCTGTGCTGACAGCTCAGAGCCTGGAGCCTGCTTCGGATTCTGTGTCTCCTTTCTCTGCCCTTCCCCAACTCACACTCTGTTTCTCTCTGTCTCTCAAAAATAAATAAACGTGAAAAAAATAAAAAATAAAATAATGACTGATTATTTTTTCATCTCCCACATAATTACAGTCACCCTCAAGGCTGATCTTTATATTTATTAATTTACTGCACTTTGCTTCTGCAGGAGACAGACAAATCAGGATGATGACATTTGCCGGGCCCTAAGCTACTGGTGGCTGCACAGTGATTCATGGATGTGTCCTCAGGAAGAGCCATTTCATCATCTGGGGCTTCTATAAAATTTGAAGTTAAAAAAATAAAACCGTGTGTGTGCGCGTGTGTGTGTGTAAGGCGACAGTCCTCTCTCTCTTCCTTATTCCAGCAAGAACTGAGACACAATTGTCAAACTTCTCTCCCCTGCAGTATAGATCACTTTGGATTGTTTCCTTTTGATAACATTTTCTCCCTTTCAAAGCTCTCTTTAGTTTGAAGATAGAAAATGCACCTGTAACATGTTGAGAGGGAGAGAGAGAACACTGTGATTTTTTTCCCTGACTTCTACACCCATTGAAGAATTTGTGTGAAGGTGGACATCTGAGACCCCGCTGCAGGAACACAGATAGGTGAAGTTTGGACAGTCGCTTTTGCTGGAGAGCCAGGGGATCACTTCACAGCACTATGCTTGCAAGGCTAGCCCTCTGAGACTATTGATTTTCTCCTGGCTACTTCCCTCTTCTCCTAGTTATATGGAACTTTTAAGACATGTTAGCAAGGCCATGTTTTTACGTGATGCATTTTATTGATGATAGAGTTAGATTCTACGCGCAGGGCTTATTCCTGACTACCGAGAGGTAATTAATGACTGTCCAATCTTGAGAACTCGCTGTGGCTGCTCACCTATGGAGTTCGGGGGAAAGGAGGCCAGAAACCAGGCAACAGGACCCACAGGCTGTCCATCTGAAGTTTTCTAGCTAACAAGCCACCTGAATGAAAAAGCATCCCAGCCAGGGGAGAAAGGGACCCCATCTAACCAGTGAACAATGCGATGAGATAGTTCATTGATTTGTCTTGGCACTCTTATCAACACACTGCCGCCCAGATTCAATACATGGGATTTCCCTCCTCAAAATAGTTCTTGCTCAATGTTTAGACTTCTTTAGATCTATTTGAAGTTTCTGCTTGGAGACATAATTTCATATATTTAAGCACAAACAACCACTGGGAACCGATAACATAAAAAGAAAATGTTCGAATAATAAAATTTAGTAAAACATGAGCCTATCGAGTTATAGCACATTTATTTATCGAATCACGAAGGGTAAGTATCACAAAAACCCAGACATCCAGCCTCCCTGGCAAGACTGGCATTTGTATTGGTTCAAGAAGGTGCATTTATAAGCATTTATAACCTTGATAAGCAGCAGTTGGGCAAGTGTATGTCACAGAATCATATCTTAGATATTAGAAAGGGCACTGAACCATCACAGGTTTGTGGACTTGGGACAGCCAAGTCATAATATAATTTTAAAGGGAAGTCTAATTCCCATTTAAAAAATAAAACAATCCTTTCACCTTAAGATGTGTTTAGCCAACAAAACAAGCACAGGTAACCCTTGCTTTTGGAATGTTGGCATTATACCACTTTGCTTTTATGAAGGACCTACATTAGCACCTGTTTTCGCTAATTAAAAGAAATCTGAAGAGGATTTTCTCTTGTTTTTATTTGAGAAAGAGAGAAAGAGAAAGAATCCCAGGGAGTCTCCACGCTCAGTGTGGAGCCTGAGGCAAGGCTTGATCCCACAACGTGGGATCATGACCTGAGCTGAAGTTGAATCCAACGCTCAACTGACTGAGCCCCCCAGGCACCCCAGAGGACTTTCTCTTTTAGGAAAAAAAAGGGAAAAAAAAGCAAAAAATAGCTTCAGTCAGCCCTTACAGAGGCAGCAACCACCCTGAGCAGTGAGAGTGGTCCCACCCAGCTCCTTCCCCAGAAACTACACTCAGCATCTCAGCATCAAGTCGCCAGAGCCTTGAACTGTGTCTGTGGGAGTCTGTGCTCTCTCTCAGTTTATTTTGTGCAGCCTCTACCAAGATGTATCCTAAGGTATCTGAAAAGCCTAAGAGAGGTGATTTTTTGAGTCTAGGAACATTCACAGTTTTTTTCCATATACATTAACGGTAATACCTTCTTTGCTTTATGCCATTTAAGTTTACAAAAATTTTCATAGAAGCACTGTGCTTCCAGAAAGTTGGGGGGGGGGGGAGCCTGTATGATTCTAGTCATCATTCTATACGTTTTATACACATCCTCTTTGATGAACACTGGAGGAAGTCTGAGATGATGAAAAGCAATACATTTGTTGCCTTGCTCTCAAGATGCCACCTCTCTTTGAGAAAACTGAACTAAAAAGGCTCCGAAAAATAAGTAACAGATAACAAGGTATGACAAAGCTGTATGAGACCACATTCAAAACTGTATGGACCTAACATGGAGACTTTCCTTTCTTCCATGCAGGTAAGTAGGTTAGCTATGACCTCCGTCAGTTGTGCCTCCCAGTTTTCTGGCTTTGGTCCTTGCAAAAGGGCCTTGATGTACCCTTTCATTATATGAAAGACAATGGAACTTGAAAGCACAATTGTTTACAGCGATGAAAATTTGGATTTAACTGAAATGTCCCAAACTATGAGTAAAGATTATGGACCATCTATCCAAAAGGATATGTAGCTATTAAAATGATTTTGTTGCTCTACATTTGCAGAGTTGAAAAAAGGTTGATATCCAGGGAAACAGCAGGTTATAGAATTTTTGTAAAACTATTACAAGAATAAGACATTTTTTCCTCCACATTTTGGATATAAGAAATGCCACATTTTCAAATTTCACTACCGTATATAGTTAGGGGGCAGGTAATCTGACATTGTTACCAGGGATTTGTATTAGCACAAGACGTTTGCAGAGTCTGGTGTAGTCCTTCTGAGAGGTCACTGTGGCCCTGGGTGCTCTGTCTCATTCTCTACTGTCCAGGAGGATCCCCATCCCAAAGGACCTGGGTGACCCTCTCTTCCCAGTGAAGGGAAACTTCTCTCCACGGGGACTGAAGGAGGAGTCTCAGGTTGGTAGATTGAGTCTGTGAAACTCAATTTCTGACTTCCCTAAAAATGAAAAAGTGAAGCCATTCTCCTCCTTTCTGATCTTTTTATAGTGACAAAAAATAAAGAAAAACTATGAATAAATTTCCCTGCCAGTCTATAATGCATATAATTTATTATGTATGCATTGTATGATGTAAAGATTGAATGTCTAGAAGGATATATAACCAAAACATTGACAGGAATTATTCTAAAATGTCCAATTATGCTATTATCTTCTTCCTTTTTTTAAAAAAAAGATGTGTCATCTAGTTTTTCTCATTTTTTCATTTTACAATAAATATAGATTGCGGTCTGTAATAACAAAATGATGAATTTTTGGTAATAGAGCCTTGTCCTTCTATATCTTTAAAAGCCATTTTAAAATCCTTCATAAATAAGGGATACATTAAAAAAAATTTAAGTTTATTTATTTTGAGAGAGAGGGAGTGTGAACAGGGGAAGAGTATAGAGAAAGAGAGAATCCCAAGCAGGCTCTGCACTGTCAGCACAGAGCCTGATGTGGGGCTTGAACTCACAGTGAGATCATGACCTGAGCCCAAATCAAGAGTCAGATGCTTTGCTGAGCTACTCAGGTGCCCCAAGGGATACATTATTTTAATGCTTCTTTATTGATTGATTGTGTGTGTGTGTGTGTGTGTGTGTGTGTGAGAGAGAGAGAGAGAGAGAGCATGTGCATGTGAGTGGGGTAGGAGCAGAGAGAGAGAGGGAGAATGAACTGTGAGATCATGATCTGTGCTGAAATCAAGCGTTGGACATTTAATGGACTAAACCGCCCAGGGGATACGTTTTTAAAAAATCATTTTTAGTGCTCACAATGACACTGTGATGTAGGTGTATTCTCCCTCATTTATCAATGTGATAACTATGTTATGAGGGATTCAAGTTGTGAACAAAGTCTTAGAGACTAGTAAATTGCAGAGTGAGAATTTGGAACATGCCTTCTCAATATAGATGTGTGTGTGTGTGTTTTTTTTAACCAATCTGATTTTAGGGAGAAATACTAATTTGAATAATTTGTTCTTGGCTAATTTAAATTTATAGGATGCATTTGCAAGGCAAAGGTCATCTCTCTAGTGGATCCTCTGGAAACCTCATTTGCTACTCTAGAGGGGAGAGAATGAAACAAGGGAGTGGAGACACAAACTTAGCAGTTTAAAACCACACGATTTATTGTCTCATAGTTCTGTAGGTCAGGAATCCAGGGGCTCAAAGAGCTCTATTCCAGGTCCCAAAGGACTCAAAGGACTGAAATCACGGTTCTGGATGCTCTAGGCTTTTATCAGAGGCTTTGGGAGAAGGTCTGGTTCCAGACTCATTCAGTTTGTTGGCAGAAATGATTTATGTGTGGTTGTAGGAGTGAGGTCCCGTTGCCTTGCTGGCTGTTGACTGGGATCATTTTCAGCATGGAGAGAGCCACTGCAGTTTCCTGTGAGTCTTCCTGAGTGTCTCTGACTCATCTCTGCTGCCCCAGCTCTTCTCTGTCGTTAGCTAGAGAAACTCTGCTTTTAAGGAGTCAAGTAATTAGATTGGGCTCCCCTGGATAAAACAGGCTACCCTCCCTAATTTAATCCATAACCTCAATTATATCTGTAAGCCCCATCACAGCCCTACCTAGACAGTGTTTGAATAACCAGGAGATGGAATCTTGGGGGAACATCTTTTAAATTTTGCCGGTTGCAAATATTTTTTTCCCTTCAAAACCTGGAGATAAGAGTACTCACACTATTTTCAAAAGGTTAATATGGTTTTGATAACCTCCAAAGCTATGCCTAAACATTTGATACATTTCAGATATTCAGAGAGATGGTTCCCCCAAATCCACACCTTGAGGAGTTTTGTCTGTAGATGTTTCAGAACAGGGTTTCTGAAGTCTCACATGAGTGTGTATGTTCATCCTTGCTGGGAAAGTGGAACACAAATGTCTTATTCCCAAGCAATCCATGATTTCATTGAGAGTCGAGCCTCTGGAGGGTTCAGGGGTAAATACCAACGTGAAAAGACCTCGTTAGTACACAAGTGACCTGGTTATCACATAAGCTTACAGTTCCACAGTTTGGGTATCAGTTCACAGTATAGCTGACTGTTGACTCACTTTGTAGACATTGGTGTTCATCTAAACAGTATTCATCACCAGTACTCTGGCCAGGATATGCTGTTTTACCATGAATTTGGTTGCTATGAACATAAACTGAGTTCAAAGAGATAAACTTTGACGACTGGATAAACATCCAGTCCCCTAGACCTCTTCCCCACCCCCCGCCCCGGTCCTTGTTTTTAATGAAATAACCCAGTTTAGCTTTATAAACTTTATCCTGACCTGCCATAGACCACTTCCAAAAGAGTATTACTGTCCTTAAGGGATAGGCATATTCCCATAAATTAGCTAAAAAGTGGACCCAATTTTGCCATTAGAAAGTATAGATATATTCCTCTAGCGAGTTGCTCTCTTCCTTAGCAGAAAACAACAACAACAACAAAACCTAAATAGAGACAACACCTGGAAATATACCAGATGATTGATAGATAGATAGATAGATAGATAGATGTGATGGATAGATTAGATAGATTAGTAGATAGATATAGATAGATAAATGGCAGGAGACAGTGGAGAATCTGAGAGGTTAGACAATACATTTTGACAAGGAAGCCTGAATGAATTCTGAAATGGAGATAAGATGAGTGGATATTGTTAAGGTAGATACATGTTTCGGAGGAATCAGTAAGTAGACCTTTAAACCTCTGGTATTGCAAAGACCAAACTTCCTTTTTAAGGAAATTAATGAAAGTAGTAGATTATGACTCTGGTTCCCAAGGAAGGGACGCAGAATTTACTTTGCCTTTTATCCAAAGTCAAGGGGCATGGCTGGTGGGAGTAGAGCCTAGCAGAGATAGTAGGAAGGACCATGATGCTAACTAACATCACATTGTCAACTGCTGTCGTGGTCTAACACATGATAGGCAACTGCTGTCATGGCCTAACGCATGATAGGTTTTTTGGTTTGTGTGTGTGAGGGGGTGGGTGGGTGTTTGCCTGGGGAGGTATAGGAGTAAGATGTCTTTATATGTAGAAGAGATTGATTTTAAGGAATTGGCTCAGGTGATTATGGAGGCTGACAAGTTCAAAATCTGCAGGGTGAGTTGGCAGGCTGCAGACCCAAGAAAAGCTGATGCTTCAGTTCAAGTCTGAAGGTTATGCATTGGCAGAATTCCCTCTTGCTCAAGAGGGAGTTCAGTCTTTTCTTCTATTTAGGTCTTCAACTGATTAGATGAGGCCCACCCACATTTTGGCAGGGAGGAGGGGAGGGATGTGCTTTACTGAAAGTCCG
The DNA here is from genome assembly GCF_028749965.1 of Puma concolor. Taxonomy (NCBI): domain Eukaryota; kingdom Metazoa; phylum Chordata; class Mammalia; order Carnivora; family Felidae; genus Puma; species Puma concolor. The sequence goes on along the minus strand of NC_141668.1, from coordinate 17,967,507 downwards.
CTGATTTAAATGTCAATCTCATCTAAAAACATCCTTACAGAAATATCCAGGGTAATGCTTGAGCACATATCTAGGCACCGTGGTCTAGCCAAGTCGACATATAAAATTAACCATCACAGGAGATTGTAAGCTTGATCTTTTGAATGTGTAGTCTGAATTCTTACCAGTTTAGAAAATTTAGTTCACATGGTTGTAAAAATAACATCGATGCTACTTGTATTTCTAGGTTTGGATTACTTAGCCTAACAGCACAAGTATATGTAAATGATTTCAGATCCATTATAAATACTAATATCTGTTAGCCCTGAGTACCTATTATATGCCAGGCACTGCACTGAGTGTTTAATACAAGCAACCTACACGATAGATTATTCCCACTTCATAGATGTGCAGTTTGGAAATAATTGATTGGCCTCTGTGAGAAAGAGTTAAGTAGCAGAGATGAAATCCAAAGTCAGTCTTCTCTCCTGAAATCGTATCTTTATGCCATATCGCTGTGCCTTCCATCTACCATGAGTGCTAGCTAGAAACCTGTCACTTTGATCTGTTTAGGCTATCCACAAGTTGGCTCTTAACGTCATAGCTAAAAAAAAGGCAGGAACATCAGATATTTTTATTATAACTTCAATGTAATTAATATGGTCAATGGAAATTGAAATGTTTAAGAAAGTGTTTCCCAAGCTTGATTATTATGCAATAGTCTTTAATTATTAGCTGAAAATAGGATATATTTTAGCATTCTCAGATGGCTCTTATCTAATTAATATGAATAACATCACTGCCAACATTTCTTGAATAATTGTGTATATTCTACATAAATGGTTGCAGAAAGGAGCTGTCAGAACAGCTAAATGATTCTCTCTTGTGTTGCTAGAAGCACATCTAATTTCAACCTCAGTCCAGGCTGGCCGGGCTACTGTCTTGCTGAAATTCTATTAGAGTCAATGCTCTATATCTGCCTCTCTGTGTTCGTTGGCAAGGACCATGTGACAGCTCCCGAGGAAAGGAATCTGAGTAGTTCTATAATTTATTTGTTCATTTTACCCATTTATGAAAGGAAACAAGAGCACCAGCCATTTGGGAAAGGATTTAAATAATATAATTAAATGTGATCACTGCCTTCCTATCTCAATATGCCGATGCAGTTGATAACATCCCAAATGTTTTTTAGTCCTTGTCTCCAATCTACCTTGAAGTCCCCTAAATTACATGGTCACCCTGTTATAAGCCATTGAGGAGTTTGGACTTGAGGCACACATGAGGGCAGTAGGGGTGGAGGAGGACAGGTATTAGAACTGAGCCCACATTCTGCCAAGATGAACATATTCTTACATTATCCATCACTTCCGGCTGGGAAATGTGACAGACACTACCGGTTACCAACCCAACAGGCTTTCGTCCTTCCTTGCTGGTTGAGTCCTGATTTCCACTGCATCTGGTCACGTCTGGATGGATGAGATGCTTGGAGCAGTGGCAACCACTTAGTGACCATGAGAGAGGCTCCCGTGCGTGACACACCGTTGAGTTTAAAGTCAAAAGAGATCCAGATATTGAAATGAACTGCTTGAATAAATCAGTCTTGGAGCTGTCCCCTCTAACTTACTATTTGCGATAAAAATGTTCCCTAATTTATTAACCTGTCGCTCCAGGAACAAAATGGGCTGTCGCCTTAATCTTGACCTTTCCATCCTCCAGAATTGTGAGAAAGGGACGTCTGTTGTGTAAGTCACCCAGTCTACGGTATTTTGTTATAGCAGCCGGAGCCGACTGATAAACATACCGTTTATTCTTCTAAGACTTACCAATCATATAAGGACCTTCTTAATGAGTACACAGGTCGAGAGTGCCCAAGGGTTACATTATTTTGACATCTAAGAAGACAAGAAGGATACTTCAGGAGGGGAAAGGATGCATCCATTTTTTTAAATTGTATTTCTCTTCTTCTCGATGTGAATCTCTGTGGGAGCATGTCCAGGACTTGGCGGGTGGCAGAAGGGAGTGCTGATCTCCTCTCCAGAGTTCAGTAATTCTGCAGCGCGTTTTCCTTTTGGAAGTTTGTTTTCTTTCTGCCTCAGAGAAAATGGCCCAGTTGGTAGATAAAAGAGGGAGAGAGTGTGGTGATGGTTGTCTGATGCACTCCTGCGGAGAAAGAGGTAGACAGAAGGAGCCCTCCACCCCAGCCTGGTGTCGCCGAGGCCTTCGTGTCATGTAGATACACAGGGTTTTAGAATCTTTGATTTTGTACTTAGAAAGCTGACATTCAGACAGGTGAGTAATGGTGTGATGACCCAGGTTATTCATGGAAGAGTTGGGGCTTCATGGTCACCCACATCCAGGAGTCAAAAAAAAAAAATTCTTCACCTTCCACATAGCAGGTGAAGTCTTTGACGATTATAGTTTGAGCTCTTTGAAGCTGCCAATCCCAGGAACAAAATTTACTAACCACGAAACGTACGTTGTTCCTTCCACTCTCGTGCATTTATTACTAAGTGTCTTTCAATCTTTATTAAAAAATTAATGTGGACTTTTTGTTTGTTTGTCAGCGGATTTATAGGCAGAAGCACATTGTATCTTTGGCTTTAAAAGTGTCCAGGTTTCTTAATGAAGCGTTAAGGAAGGTCTTCTTACACCTCGTCTCAAGTTAAGTGGGGAAAAAGAAGACCACACTTGTTTTCATTTTAAAATGTTTCAGAGGTATAAATGGGATTTTGCCAACAGCATTTACCTCTGAGAAGGTGACTGGGTTAGCAGGGAGCAGCAGCAGAGGGGAACTCAGATGTTTTACTTTATATGCTTTGAGTTACGTCGTAAAAAATTTGTTCTTCAGGAAGAGAGCTATATAGACACTTTTGAAAAACAGGCTTTGGTATACGCAGGGATTGGAATAATCCTCTTTTATTCTATTTTAGAAAGCTATTAGGTGTTCAGGAAAACACCCATCTGAGGAAAAGTTCAGGCACAGACACCAAACAGATCAGTGTCTGACTTCTGACTCTGCCTCTTTCTGTTTGCAAGAGTTCTGCAGAATATGGGATACCTTCGCATTTCCTCGTATACGAAATAATGGTAATAAAACACTGCAGAGCTTTTGTACTGACTGGAAAGGATATATGGTCATGTCTGTTACAAGGTAGATGTTAATAAAGTACTGGCTGTGTAACTGGGGGCCAGATCCCCGAGGCTGATGGATATCCCTGTTGATGGGGGCCTGTCCTGGTTTACCAACTGTCCCACTCTAACTTCTAAAAAAAAGGTTTATTTAGGGGCACCTGGGTGGCTCAGTCGGTTAAGCGTCTGACTTCGGCTCAGGTCATGAGCTCGCCGTTTGTGAGTTTGAGCCCCGCGTGGGGCGCTGTGCTGACAGCTCAGAGCCTGGAGCCTGCTTCGGATTCTGTGTCTCCCTCTCTCTCTCTGCTCCTCCCCTGCTCATGCTCTGTCTCTGTCTGTCTCTCAGTAATAATAAATAAACGTTAACAAATTTAAAATGGTTTAAAAATGTTTATTTATTTAGAGAGAGAGGAAGAGAGCGAGAGCGTGAAGGTGCTTGAGTGGGAGAGGGGCGGAGAGAGAGGGAGAGAGAGAGAGAATCCCAAGCCGGCTCCACACTGTCAGCGCAGAGCCCCATGCGGGGCTTGATCCCACGAACTGCGAGATCATGACCTGAGCCAAAACCGAGAGTTGGTCCTTTACCCAACTGAACCACCCAGGCACCCCTCTCCCACTCTAAGTATTATTAGCACCCCTTGTTCATTCTCAAATCATTTGAATTGGAGGCGAAATTACATGGTCACCCTGTTATAAGCCATTGAGGAGTTTGGACTTTATACCAGAACTTCTGGGGAGCCTCTGAGGGAGAATACGCCCCAGAGTTAGTATGATTTCTGAAATTTTTGCCAATCCAAGGGGATGTCTGCGTGGGTAGTTACCTACGCATGTGTCCGGAGCAGGCAATGGTGAACGCCTAGAAGAAAGAGACTCACGTGGCCGAAGGAGGCACTGAAAGATGATCCCGGTGATGGAGGGAGACAGGTAGGAAATGAGGCCACACTGGAGCTAAGCTTTGTACAGCTGCCTGCCTCGCCTGTGTTGCTGGTTTGTTTGCTGGTTCAATTTCAGGACTGACAAGTATGAAACTGTGAAGATTCCCACGAATTCAGATTAAATTGGATTCACTGGCTAATACAGTGTTATTATTAGAGACTGAGTCATTCACTCTGAAACCATTCTCTGATACATTTTAGAAATGAGCGTTTAGAAGATGTGCCACTCTTCCTGTTTGGATTTGCTGGATGGACCACCTACCTCAGAAGGGCATACGGCATATGAATCAGGGGATAGGATCGTCCCTGTGTGCACAGGCAGACACAAAAGTACGACCCCGGGTAAAGGTTTAGACTTAGAGACAGTCTCAGGTGGAGATATTAGCGAGGTGCTCTCAGTTTTCTGAAGCAGGGAATACTCTCTGAAAGGTGGGCGTGTATTCGCTCGTGGGGGAGTCCAGAACCAGATCAGATTCCATTCTCGTTCCGGTTGGTCTGCATCAGGGGATGTCTCAGCCTTCCCCAAGGAACTTCCAAGAAAATGTACATGCTGGAGCACCACACCGGATCTACTAAATTAGAATGGGTGGGTGGAGGGGTAATGAATCTTGAAAACCTTCCCAGTGAATCTACTTCGGACTCTTCGATTCAAAACTAATGATCTAGGCCTGTGGTCCTGCAACCGTTGTGTGACTCAGGATGACCTGACCCTCAGATTTCTGGGCCTTGCTGCTGAGGCTTCGGATTCATTTGTCTAAAGTAGGGCTTGAAGATACCTATGTGTAACAGGTTCCAGGTAAAGCTGTCCACACTTTGTGAACCACTTCTGAAAGTTCTTCTTCATCCCTATTCCCACGGCTTTCTTGCAAGAGGTCTTGATTTATTTCTGGCTCAGACTATTACCTTAGGTTCCCATCTTTTGCTACTACCTTCTACCCCAATTGTTGCTAAAGTAATCTTTCTTTTTTTTTTTAATTTTTAAAAGTGTTTTATTTATTATTTTTGAGAGAGAGAGAGAGAGAGAGAGAGAGAGAGAGAAGACAGGGGAGGGACAGAGAGAGAGAGAGAGAGAGGGAGACAGAAGATCCAAAGTGGGCTAAGTGCTGAGAGCAGAAACCCAATGCGAGGCTCGAACTCACGAACTGCAAGATCGTGACCTGAGCCGAAGTCAGATGCTCAACCAACTGAGTCACCCAGGGGCCCCTAAAGTAATCTTTCTAAGTCAGAATCATATCAGAACTCATGCCTTAAAGCGTTTTAACGGCTTCCCACTTAATCAAGTCTCAATGTCCTTTGTGGAATGACCCCATCATCCCTGCTACCGTGCCAGCCTCTTCTCCCACCATTGAACCACACTCTGAGGCTTGCCTTCAAAGGAGGCCAGACTCTCCCAGAAGGCATTGCCTTTATCATTGCTGTTGCAAGCTCAGACTTTGCAGAATTCCTATTCAAACTTCTACGGATCCACTTGCAGCTTGTGTCCTTGGGCAACTTATTTTTACCTCTTTGTTGCTTTCTTCTTCTGTAACAGTTGACAACATCGTGCCTACCTCTAGAATGATATGGAAATTAAGTACATTAATTATACACACACATTTTATATGTGTGTGTGTGTGTGTGAGAGAGAGAGAGAGAGAGAGAGCACATTTGGAAAGGTGCCCAGCAAGTCGTATACACTTAAAGGTTAGCTGCTGTGGGACCATCTCTTTCAGAGAATCTCCCACTCAGCTTTGAATACCAGTTTGCATAACACTTCCTTTGAGGAGACAGACCTGTATTCTCTACATAAAGTGTTTCCTTCCTTGATCTCTTATAGTATTTAATTCATGTTTCATAACACTTAGGGGTTCTTTCCATTCATCCCTAAACCTCTAAAGAGAGATTTTTTTTATTATTCTTTGATGATACTGCTCTTCCCGAAGCCTAGCCACAGCGCTTTTGGTTGCATGGCCACTTTGCTGAATGACCAAGTGGGAGACTCTAACCGCTGGATCCTGGGATTTCTGGAACCGGAGCATCATGATTATGAAGCAAGAGAACACCTGATGCCTGAAACAAGGAAGCCAGTGCCACACGGAAGAGAAGCTGGTAGTCAGTTGCATCTTTCTTTTGTTTCTCTCAAACATTAATATTGGCCATTCACAAATTGTACTATTATTTTTTTCTCAAAAAATGTAAGAAGGGAAAGTCCTAAAGAGATGAAGAATCAGAAATAGTGGATGTTTTTGTGTAGGGAATGAAAATAACTCAGAGATTGGAAGAAGTTTTATATGGAATGTATATATATATATATATATATATATATATATATATATATATATATGGTGTAGAGCTTGTACATTTTTGCAAGATGTATGCCTCCATGGAACCAACGCTCAGACCACGATATAAACATTTCTTGGGGCGCCTGGGTGGCTCAGTCGGTTGAGCGTCTGACTTTGGCTCAGGTCATGATCTCACGCTCTGGGAGTTTGAGCCCCACGTTGGGCTCCGTGCTGTCATCTCGGAGCCTGGAGCCTGCTTCGGATTCTGTGTCTCCCTCTCTCTTTGCCCCTAACCCACTCGCATTTTGTCTCTGTCTCTCTCAAAAATAAATAAACATTAAAAAAATAATTTTTTAGGAAAAGACATAAACATTCTTTTACCTCCAAAGCCTCTTTTATAGCCATTACCAGTCATTCTCCCTAAAAACACCACTGATTTTATTTCTATAACCACTCTTGCCACTTTTTGAGTTGTACGTACGTGAAATTATACCACAAGTACTTTTGTGTCTTGTGTCTTTGGTTAATCATTTTACCTAAGAGGCTTGGCCCTATTTTTGAGTGAAAAATAGTTTATTTTTTTATTGGTATATAGTTTCTACTACTAGAATACACCCTGATTTATGTATACATTGTATGGTTGATGGACATTGGGTCATTTATAGTTTTTGACATATAAAATCACGCTGTTGTGAATATTCTGATAACAAGTCCAGTAGTCCAATTGTTTGAGCACGGTGTGGCAGGTGGACCCTGTGGTCACCCCCAGTGATTTCTACCTTCTGGTATCCGTGTCTTTGTGTTATCTCCAGCACTCCCACAATGAGGATAGGACCTGTAGCTTGCTTCCAACCAATACAATATGGCGAAAGTCATGAGATGTCTCTCCATTGATTAGGTTACATTATGTGGCCAAGGTGATATGTAACTCCTATGATTGTGTCATGGTACAGGTGAGCAGAGTGGAGCAAACGTTTTGTTTTTGGCTTGATGAAATGAGCAACTATGATAAGAAAACACCCTTTAGCAAGGAATTATGGGTGGCCTCTAAGACAGCTGGCCTCCAGCCAACATCCCCTCCCCACCCCCACAGCAAAACTTGGGGTCCTTAATCATGAGGTTGCAAACAAATTCTTCCAGCAATCTGAATGATCTTTGAAGTGGATTCTTCCCCAGTTGAACTTCCAGATGAGAAGACAGTCCAAATGTTTACTTTGATTACAACCTTGTGAGACCCTGAACCGAAAATGCAACAAAGTTGTTTTCAGCCGCCCCACCTTAAAAGTGTAAAATAGTAAATGTGTGTTGTTTTCAGCTGCTAAATTTGTGGCAATGAAAAACTAATATGCATGGGATATGCACATACTGAACTTTAGTAGGTAATGTCAAATTATTTCTAAAGTGGGTTTATCAATATACACTAGCGGTGAATGAGTTTAAATCGCTTCACGTATTTGCCAATATTTGATACTCTCAGGATCACTTTTCATTTTAGCCATTCCAGTGAGTATGGATTCAATTTGCATTTCCCTGACTAATAACATTAAGCAGCTTTTCATCTGCTTATTGACCAAGTGTATATCTTCTTTTGAGAAGTATTTGCTCAAGTCTTTTGCCAATCAATTTCTTATTGATGCATTTTTAATACAGTCTAGATGTGAGTCATTTTTCATCTATGTGTATTATAATGATGTTCTCTCACTCTGACTTACCCTTTCCCTTTCAGTTGGTGTCTTAATGAATAGATGCCATGATTTTAATTTAGTAATCATCTGATTATGAATACTGATTAATTAGGCTCTATTATAGTTAGTACTTTTTATAGCTAGTTATTTTTTCATGGTTAGTGTTTATAATGCCCTACTTACGTATCTTCCAACATTCAGGAACGTGTATTGTTTTACCTTTCATATTTAAGTGTATTATGTGTAATTTATTTTTGGGTATGGTGTTTGTGTTTTTCCATAAGAATAACACATTTTTCCAGCACTCTTTATTGGAAAGATAAATTTTCCCCCACTGAACTGTAGTCACACCTTTGTTACATTTGTGGAGATGTGTTTTAGGACTCTGCACAGATCTACTTCCTATATTGTATCAATAGCACACTGTCTTAATTATAATAGCTCTAACATAAGTCTCCATGCTTATTAACATAAGTCTTTAAAATTTTTTTTAACGTTTATTTATTTTTGAGACAGAGAGAGACAGAGCATGAACGGGAGAGGGTCAGAGAGAGAGGGAGACACAGAATCCGAAGCAGGCTCCAGGTTCTGAGCTGTCAGCACAGAGCCTGACGTGGGGCTTGAACTCACGAACCGCGAGATCATGACCTGAGCCGAAGTCAGACGCTTAACCGACTGAGCCACCCAGGCGCCCCATCACATAAGTCTTGATATCTGTTAATAAGTACTCTTTTTGTAGTTCTTTTTCCAAATTTTCCTCAATATTCTTGACTCTGAATTTCCATTTAAGCAGAATTTTTTTTTTTCAACGTTTTTATTTATTTTTGGGACAGAGAGAGACAGAGCATGAACGGGGAGGGGCAGAGAGAGAGGGAGACACAGAATCGGAAACAGGCTCCAGGCTCCGAGCCATCAGCCCAGAGCCCGACGCGGGGCTCAAACTCACAGACCGCGAGATCGTGACCTGGCTGAAGTCAGACGCTTAACCGACTGCGCCACCCAGGCGCCCCTGAATTTTCCATTTAAAAGTTATAAGTGACTTGTTGATTTTAACAGAAAAAGTATTTTTGGGATTGTGGTTGGGTTTTGCATTGAATCTATAAATATGTATGAGGATATTTGACATTTTTATAATACTGGGTTTCCAATCTGTGGCATAATATAGTCTTTTATTTTTTTAGGTCTTTTTAAATTTCCTTGATATTTTGTAGTTTTCTCTGAAGATGCGTTAGCATATCTTTTATTAGATTTATTCATAGGGATTTGATGTTATTTGATATACTTATTTTAGATTTTAAACTTTTTAATCTTCTATTTGGTATTAGTATAGAAACTTTTTAATTGTGGCCTTGTATTTGTGTGATCTAGGAACTTTGCTGAATTAATTTATTAATTCTACCAACTTATAGGTTATTGGGGATTTTCTATGTACAAAATCATGTTGTCTGCAAATAATCACATTTTTATTTATTTCTTTCCAGTCCATGTACTTTTATTTCTTTTTCTTGCCTTATTGCACTACCTAAGACATCCAACAAAAGGTTAAATGGAAGTTATAATGGAGCATCCTTATCTCACTTTGGGTCTAAAAGATTAAACTTTCAAAATTTCAACATTAAATATTCTATGTCCTCTAAGTTGCTTTTAAAGATAGCTTTCTATTATTCATAGTCAGCTACAAGTATCATGAGTACTCATTGAATTTTAATGAATACTTTTTCTGCATCTTTTGAGATGATTACATAATTTTTCTTCTTATTTTTATTAATATGGTTAATTATATTGAGTCCTAAATGTTAAAACAAACTTGCCTTCTTGAAATTATTAATTCCTTACATGTTTTTAAAGAATTCAGTGAAGCCATCTGGGCTTATTTAATGATGAAAAGGCTTTTAAGAAACAAATTAGGGTGGCTCAGCTGGTTAAGTGTCCAACTCGATTTCGTCCAAGTCATGATCTCATGGTTGATGGGTTCAAGCCCCGTATTGGGCTCTGCACTGGCAGCATGGAGCCTGCTTGGGATTCTCTCTCTCCCCCTCTCTCTGCCCCTGCCCACTTGTTCTCTCTCTCTCTCAAAATAAATAAGCTTTACAAAAAAAATTCATAAAATATAAACAAAAACACTTGGTTAAGTGTCCAACTCTTGTTTTCGGCTTAGGTCATCATCTCACCGTTCTTGAGTTTGAACCTGACATCAGGCTCTGTATTGACAGCATGGAGACTAGTTGGGATTCTCTGTCCCTCTGTCTTCTGCCCTGCCCCCACTTGCATGAGCACGCGCGCTCTCTCTCTCCCTCTCTCTCTCTCTCAAAATAAATAAACACTAAAAAAATTAAAATCTTAATATATATTGGAGTAGTCAAACATTTGAACATTTTCATTTTTCTCTTCTCTTTAGCACAGGATTATACTTTGTGTTATCATTCTTTTAGCAGTTAGCCTAGGGATGACATACATGTATTTTTGACTTATTAGATCCACTTTAAATATATTTATTACCAACTACCAGAAAAAATGTGAAAAGCTTTAGGACAACTTTAAATATCATCTCTTTGTACTATTGCTGTCATGCTTTTTTATGCTAACTATACTTTACAGCCTTGAAATCGTTATTTTGATTATCTATGTAATCAAGACTCATTTTTTTTTTACCAGTTTATTTAGTCTTTTCTGGCTTTATTCTTTCTTACATGATTGTGCTTCTGCTTAGAACTATATTTCTTTATTGCCTAAAGATCTCCCTCCATAATTCCTGCTAATGATAAATTAGTAGCTTCCTGAAAATAAGAATTTAATCTTAACCTTCATTTTTGAAGGATTTTTTACCAAGTGTAGAAGTCTAGGTTGGGAAGTGTTTTCTTTAAGCACTTTAAAGATAACGTCCCATTACCATCAGATTCTATTATTTCTCTTGAAGAATTAGCTATTAGCCTTCTTGTTGGTCTTTCAATATAAATTTTATATTTTATTTTGGCCTCCAAAGAGAGCTTAATAATTCATTCTTGGTTAATGTGATTCTACTTTTTGATTGGAAAAAAAAAGTGAAACTGATGAATTTTCAGCACTACATAGAATTTACTGGAGCATACACAGCACTGGGTTATTAATTGATTAATAATTGATTAATTAATTAATAATTGATTAATTGATTCAGCAGATCTGGTTCTGATTTTTGTTACCATTAACTAGTGATGTGGCTGTCAGCGAATAAAGGCCTCCATTTTCTTACCTGTCAAATGAAATTATTGGACTGGTTGAAAAGACCCCTTCTCTTTCTATTATAATTCTATGATTCTGGTCAGAAATGCTCTTCTGAGCAAAAGAAGGAAAAGTGCAAAGCAAAACATTTAAATGTCATTGTCCTATATGCCCTACGTGTCAGTCTACCTAATTCTGAAATCTCTTGGTTGTGTGTAACTACCGCTATAGTACACAAAGATGGTACACGTAAATGGAATACATTTCCTTCTGACAGTCTGTGCATTTTTATGAATGCATTGGAGCGATCGCAGGTTAGCTTAATAGAGTTAACTAGGATTTTCCGCACTTCGGGAGAGGATTTTTCCCATTATCATTGAATGGACTTGGCAAAGAAAGCCATGTATACACTTGATGCCCGCCCTTATTAGGTCACTTTATGGTGCTGTGCTTCAAAATAGGAGCTTAGTTTCCAAAGGACCTGGATTCAGATCCTAGCTGTGTAGACCGGGAAAGATATTTAACCTGTCTTTATTTCCGTTTTCTCAGCTGTCAAATGTCCGTAGTAGTAACACTTGGAGTGAGTGTGAAGTTTCAGCGGAATGATCCCTATAAGGCACTTTACATAGACTCAGGTACATACTAACAGTTTCACAAATAGTAAGTTATCGTTATTTATGTCCCAGAAACTGGGGTAGTAACGCAAATGATGTCTGAGAAAGTTGCCTCGCTGATTTTGTATGTCCGTCTCATCCTTTCGACTTCAGTGCGTCTGTAATAGTTTTTATTGTAAAATCCACAGGTTTATAGAATGAGTTTGAATGGGTTATCGCTGTCCAGAGAAACAACTCTTCCTTCCTCATGATGGTGAATTATGCTTTCTTTCCATTTATCTTAGCTAGCTACTGCTATATAACAAAATGCCCCAAACCTAAGTGTTTTAAAGCAAGCAACAATTGTACCTTACAGTTTGTGTTGGCCAAGAGTGACGGTGAAGTTTAGCTGGGTCCTGCAGCTTTCAACGTTTATTTATTTTTGGGATAGAGAGAGACAGAGCATGAACGGGGGAGGGGCAGAGAGAGAGGGAGACACAGAATCGGAAACAGGCTCCAGGCTCTGAGCCATCAGCCCAGAGCCTGACGCGGGGCTCGAACTCACGGACCGCGAGATCGTGACCTGGCTGAAGTCGGACGCTTAACCGACTGCGCCACCCAGGCGCCCCTGGGTCCTGCAGCTTTGAGTCTGTCTTAACACTCTAATCAACAAGTATCAGCTGGGGCAACAGTCATTTCCACACTCCATTAGGGCGAATCCTCTGTCCAAGCTTACTAACATGGCTGTTGGCGGGCCTCAGATCATTACTGATTGTTGGCCAGAGATCCATTCCTTGACATGTGGGCATCTCTGTAGGGTTACTCACAATATGGCAGTTTGCTTTCTCCAGTGCAGGGACAGAGAGGGAGAGGGAGGGAGAGGGGAGAGAGAGAGAGAGAGAGAGAGAGAAAGATGGAAGTCACCATTGTCTGTTACCTAATCTTAGAAGTGACATCCTATCACTTTTACCATATTCTGTCATTTATTTTCTTTTTTTTTAATTTTATGTATTTATTTTTGATGGAGGCTTTCAAGGTTCGCGCCCTTGTCCTCAGCAATTTTTTTATATGAAATTTATTGTCAAATTGGTTTCCATACAACACCCAGTGCTCATCCCAAAAGGTGCCCTCCTCAGTACCCATCACCCACCCTCTCCTCCCTCCCACCCCCCATCAACCCTTAGTTTGTTCTCAGTTCTCAACAGTCTCTTATGCTTTGGCTCTCTCCCACTCTAACCTCTTTTTTTTTTTTTTTTTTCCTTCCCCTCCCCCATGGGTTCCTGTTAAGTTTCTCAGGATCCACATAAGAGTGAAACCATATGGTATCTGTCTTTCTCTGTATGGCTTATTTCACTTAGCATCACACTCTCCAGTTCCATCCACGTTGCTACAAAAGGCCATATTTCATTTTTTCTCATTGCCACGTAGTATTCCATTGTGTATATAAACCACAATTTCTTTATCCATTCATCAGTTGATGGACATTTAGGCTCTTTCCATAATTTGGCTGTTGTTGAGAGTGCTGCTATGAACATTGGGGTACAAGTGCCCCTATGCATCAGTACTCCTGTGTCCCTTGGATAAATTCCTAGCAGTGCTATTGCTGGGTCATAGGGTAGGTCTATTTTTAATTTTCTGAGGAACCTCCACACTGCTTTCCAGAGCGGCTGCACCAATTTGCATTCCCACCAACAGTGCAAGAGGGTTCCCGTTTCTCCACATCCTCTCCAGCATCTATAGTCTCCTGATTTGTTCATTTTGGCCACTCTGACTGGCGTGAGGTGATAGCTGAGTGTGGTTTTGATTTGTATTTCCCTGATAAGGAGCGACGCTGAACATCTTTTCATGTGCCTGTTGGCCATCCGGATGTCTTCTTTAGAGAAGTGTCTCTTCATGTTTTCTGCCCATTTCTTCACTGGGTTATTTGCTTTTCGGGTGTGGAGTTTGGTGAGCTCTTTATAGATTTTGGATACTAGCCCTTTGTCCGATATGTCATTTGCAAATATCTTTTCCCATTCCGTTGGTTGCCTTTTAGTTTTGTTGGTTGTTTCCTTTGCTGTGCAGAAGCTTTTTATCTTCATAAGGTCCCAGTAATTCACTTTTGCTTTTAATTCCCTTGCCTTTGGGGATGTGTCGAGTAAGAGATTGCTACGGCTGAGGTCAGAGAGGTCTTTTCCTGCTTTCTCCTCTAAGGTTTTGATGGTTTCCTGTCTCACATTCAGGTCCTTTATCCATTTTGAGTTTATTTTTGTGAATGGTGTGAGAAAGTGGTCTAGTTTCAACCTTCTGCATGTTGCTGTCCAGTTCTCCCAGCACCATTTGTTAAAGAGACTGTCTTTTTTCCATTGGATGTTCTTTCCTGCTTTGTCAAAGATGAGTTGGCCATACGTTTGTGGGTCTAGTTCTGGGGTTTCTATTCTATTCCATTGGTCTATGTGTCTGTTTTTCTGCCAATACCATGCTGTCTTGATGATGACAGCTTTGTGGTAGAGGCTAAAGTCTGGGATTGTGATGCCTCCTGCTTTGGTCTTCTTCTTCAAAATTACTTTGGCTATTCGGGGCCTTTTGTGGTTCCATATGAATTTTAGGATTGCTTGTTCTAGTTTCGAGAAGAATGCTGGTGCAATTTTGATTGGGATTGCATTGAATGTGTAGATAGCTTTGGGTAGTATTGACATTTTGATAATATTTATTCTTCCAATCCACGAGCAGGGAATGTCTTTCCATTTCTTTAAATCTTCTTCAATTACCTTCATAAGCTTTCTATAGTTTTCAGCATACAGATCCTTTACATCTTTGGTTAGATTTATTCCTAGGTATTTTATGCTTCTTGGTGCAATTGTGAATGGGATCAGTTTCTTTATTTGCTTTCTGTTGCTTCATTGTTAGTGTATAAGAATGCAACTGATTTCTGTACATTGATTTTGTATCCTGCAACTTTGCTGAATTCATGTATCAGTTCTAGCAGACTTTTGGTGGAGTCTATCGGATTTTCCATGTATAATATCATGTCATCTGCAAAGAGCGAAAGCTTGACTTCATCTTTGCCAATTTTGACGCCTTTGATTTCCTTTTGTTGTCTGATTGCTGTTGCTAGAACTTCCAGCACTATGTTAAACAACAGCGGTGAGAGTGGGCATCCCTGTCGTGTTCCTGATCTCAGGGAAAAAGCTCTCAGTTTTTCCCCATTGAGGATGATGTTAGCTGTGGGCTTTTCATAAATGGCTTTTATGATCTTTAAGTATGTTCCTTCTATCCCGACTTTCTCAAGAGTTTTTATTAAGAAAGGGTGCTGGATTTTGTCAAAGGCCTTTTCTGCATCGATTGACAGGATCATATGGTTTTTCTCTTTTTTTTTGTTAATGTGATGTATCACGTTGATTGATTTGCGAATGTTGAACCAGCCCTGCATCCCAGGAATGAATCCCACTTGATCATGGTGAATAATTCTTTTTATATGCCGTTGAATTCGATTTGCTAGTATCTTATTGAGAATTTTTGCATCCATATTCATCAGGGATATTGGCCTGTAGTTCTCTTTTTTTACTGGGTCTCTGTCTGGTTTAGGAATCAAAGTAATACTGGCTTCATAGAATGAGTCTGGAAGTTTTCCTTCCCTTTCTATTTCTTGGAATAGCTTGAGAAGGATAGGTATTATCTCTGCTTTAAACGTCTGGTAGAACTCCCCTGGGAAGCCATCTGGTCCTGGACTCTTATTTGTTGGGAGATTTTTGATAACCGATTCAATTTCTTCACTGGTTATGGGTCTGTTCAAGCTTTCTATTTCCTCCTGATTGAGTTTTGGAAGAGTGTGGGTGTTCAGGAATTTGTCCATTTCTTCCAGGTTGTCCAATTTGTTGGCATATAATTTTTCATAGTATTCCCTGATAATTGTTTGTATCTCTGAGGGATTGGTTGTAATAATTCCATTTTCATTCATGATTTTATCTATTTGGGTCATCTCCCTTTTCTTTTTGAGAAGCCTGGCTAGAGGTTTGTCAATTTTGTTTATTTTTTCAAAAAACCAACTCTTGGTTTCGTTGATCTGCTCTACAGTTTTTTTAGATTCTATATTGTTTATTTCTGCTCTGATCTTTATTATTTCTCTTCTTCTGCTGGGTTTAGGCTGCCTTTGCTGTTCTGCTTCTAGTTCCTTTAGGTGTGCTGTTAGATTTTGTATTTGGGATTTTTCTTGTTTCTTGAGATAGGCCTGGATTGCAATGTATTTTCCTCTCAGGACTGCCTTTGCTGCGTCCCAAAGCGTTTGAATTGTTGTATTTTCATTT
Source organism: Puma concolor (assembly GCF_028749965.1). Classification (NCBI taxonomy): domain Eukaryota; kingdom Metazoa; phylum Chordata; class Mammalia; order Carnivora; family Felidae; genus Puma; species Puma concolor. The sequence continues at coordinate 17,951,441 of NC_141668.1, read as the reverse complement.
TCGTTTGTTTCCATATATTTTTTAATTTCTTCTCTAATTGCCTGGTTGACCCACTCATTCGTTAGTAGGGTGTTCTTTAACCTCCATGCTTTTGGAGGTTTTCCAGACTTTTTTCTGTGGTTGATTTCAAGCTTCATAGCATTGTGGTCTGAAAGTATGCATGGTATGATTTCAATTCTTGTAAACTTATGAAGGGCTGTTTTGTGACCCAGTATATGATCTATCTTGGAGAATGTTCCATGTGCACTCGAGAAGAAAGTATATTCTGTTGCTTTGGGATGCAGAGTTCTAAATAGATCTGTCAAGTCCATCTGATCCAATGTCTCATTCAGGGCCCTTGTTTCTTTATTGACCGTGTGTCTAGATGATCTATCCATTTCTGTAAGTGGGGTGTTAAAGTCCCCTGCAATTACCACATTCTTATCAATAAGGTTGCTTATGTTTATGAGTAATTGTTTTATATATTTGGGCGCTCCGGTATTTGGCGCATAGACATTTATAATTGTTAGCTCTTCCTGATGGATAGACCCTGTCACTATTATATAATGTCCTTCTTCATCTCTTGTTACAGCCTTTAATTTAAAGTCTAGTTTGTCTGATATAAGTATGGCTACTCCAGCTTTCTTTTGGCTTCCAGTAGCATGATAAATAGATCTCCATCCCCTCACTCTCAATCTAAAGGTGTCCTCAGGTCTAAAATGAGTCTCTTGTAGACAGCAAATAGATGGGTCTTGTTTTTTTATCCATTCTGATACCCTATGTCTTTTGGTTGGCGCATTTAATCCATTTACATTCAGTGTTATTATAGAAAGGTATGGGTTTAGAGTCATTGTGATGTCTGTATGTTTTATGCTTGTAGTGATGTCTCTGGTACTTTGTCTCACAGGGTCCCCCTTAGGATCTCTTGTAGGGCTGGTTTAGTGGTGACAAATTCCTTCAGTTTTTGTTTGTTTGGGAAGACCTTTATCTCTCCTTCTATTCTAAATGACAGACTTGCTGGATAAAGGATTCTCGGCTGCATATTTTTTCTGTCTAGCACACTGAAAATCTCGTGCCAATTCTTTCTGGCCTGCCAAGTTTCAAAAGAGAGATCAGTCACGAGTCTTATAGGTCTCCCTTTATATGTGAGGGCACGTTTACCCCTTGCTGCTTTCAGAATTTTCTCTTTATCCTTGTATTTTGCCAGTTTCACTATGATATGTCGTGCAGAAGATCGATTCAAGTTACGTCTGAAGGGAGTTCTCTGTGCCTCTTGGATTTCAATGCCTTTTTCCTTCCCCAGTTCAGGGAAGTTCTCAGCTATTATTTCTTCAAGTACCCCTTCAGCACCTTTCCCTCTCTCTTCCTCCTCTGGGATACCAATTATGCGTAGATTATTTCTTTTTAGTGTATCACTTAGTTCTCTAATTTTCCCCTCATACTCCTGGATTTTTTTATCTCTCTTTTTCTCAGCTTCCTCTTTTTCCATAACTTTATCTTCTAGTTCACCTATTCTCTCCTCTGCCTCTTCAATCCGAGCCGTGGTGGTTTCCATTTTGTTATGCATTTCGTTTAAAGCGTTTTTCAGCTCCTCGTGACTGTTCCTTAGTCCCTTGATCTCTGTAGCAAGAGATTCTCTGCTGTCCGCTATACTGTTTTCAAGCCCAGCGATTAATTTTATGACTATTATTCTAAATTCACTTTCTGTTATATTATTTAAATCCTTTTTGATCAGCTCATTAGCTGTTGTTATTTCCTGGAGATTCTTCTGAGGGGAATTCTTCCGCTTGGTCATTTTGGATAGTCCCTGGCATGGTGAGGACCTGCAGGGCACTTCCCCTGTGCTGTGGTGTATAACTGGAGTTGGTGGGCGGAGCCGCAGTCAGACCTGATGTCTGCCCCCAGCCCACCGCTGGGGCCACAGTCAGACTGGTGCGTGCCTTCTCTTCCCCTCTCCTAGGGGCGGGATTCACTGTGGGGTGGGGTGGCCTGTCTGGGCTACTTGCACACTGCCAGGCTTGTGATGCTGGGGATCTGGCGTCTTAGGTGGGGTGGGTAGGCAAGGTGCACAGGGGCAGGAGGGGCAGGCTTAGCTTGCTTCTCCTTAGGTGATCCTCTTCAGGAAGGGCCCTGTGGCAGCAGGAGGGAGTCAGATCCGCTGCCGGAGGTTTGGCTCCGCAGAAGCGCAGAGTTGGGTGTTTGCGCGCGGAGCGAGCAAGTTCCCTGGCAGGAACTGGTTCTCTTTGGGATTTTGGCTGGGGGATGGGCGGGGGAGATGGCCCTGGCGAGCGCCTTTGTTCCCCACCAAACTGAGCTCTGTCGTCCGGGGGCTCAGCAGCTCTCCTTCCCTTTGTCCTCCAGCCTTCCCGCTTTCTGAGCAGAGCTGTTAACTTATGACCTCCCAGACGCTAAGTCGCGCTTGCTGTCGGAACACAGTCCGTCAGGCCCCTCCGCTTTTTGCAAGCCAGACTCGGGGGCTCTGCTTGGCCGGCGAGCCGCCCCTCCGCCCCGGCTCCCTCCCGCCAGTCCGTGGAGCGCGCACCGCCTCGCCGCCCTTCCTACCCTCTTCCGTGGGCCTCTTGTCTGCGCTTGGCTCCGGCGACTCCGTTCTGGTAATCCTCTGGTGGTTTTCTGGGTTATTTAGGCAGGTGTAGGTGGAATCTAAGTGATCAGCAGGACGCGCGGTAAGCCCAGCGTCCTCCTACGCCGCCATCTTCCCTCTCTCCCCCATATTCTGTCATTTAAAAGGGAGTCACTCCATTCAGCCCACTCAAAGGTGGGGATTGCACAAGATCATAGATACTAGGAGTCGGGGATCATTGGGGGCCATCTTGGAAACTGCCTCCCACACCACTGGAATGAAATTCAGATCCTTAAAAATGTTTACTCTTCCATTCGACTTGGTAAGGGGAAGGAAGTAACACCAAGTAGGTACAAGATAGAAATTGTTTTACATGTGTTTGCATATAATACTCACCAACCCCATGTATTAAATATTTTTATCATATTGGAGATTTGGAAGAAGTAACGTAATCTTCCCCACCCCCCTAAAAACTCCCTCTAAAACCCCTCTGTTTATAGCCAAAGCCGAACACATTATGTTAATAGGATTGTTATTTTTAAAAACAAACGAGTAGTTTTTTCTAGATGACTCTAAATGATAGAAAAGATGTAGATGCCGGGCTCTAAACTTCCCAAGGTGAAGAGGGTAGGTAGGACAGTATACTGCCACACCTGTGCAATTCAACATCGTAACAGCTTCCTATTGATCCAGGAAACAGAATTGTCTCTGAAAAACAGAAGAACTGATTAAAATCTCTGCCTCTATGATTACTTACAGCATCTGCTTTGTGCCCTGGGGTCCTCCTTTATTCTTAATCCGTCTGGAGTTTCAAAGGTTCCTTTTTGCACCTGGAATCAGATGAATCTGTGACTCTCATCAGAGAAAATGTTAGAGTTAATTTATTCCTCAGAAAAGCCAAGACACCTATGCTCCACAGCTAACTAACATTGAAAATGGAGCTCAGACTTTCCTGTTCTTTTGTTCTTTGTATAAGGCAAATAGCACTGGGGAGTCTAGAGTATAGGCATATTTAATTCAAATTAGTCAAAGTATGCTTAATTACAGAGAACTAACATGTAGACACATAAAGCCCTTTAACAAAAGTTTAACTGCTAAGCCTTGTACTGTGTTATGCTTTGGCCACCAAAAAAGTTGTTGCGGAAAAATCAGTCTTTCTGGATGGACAGACTCTAATTTTGTGACTCCAAGAATAATTTGGATTGGAGAAGCCCGGGGAAATATTGAAATCTACACTCTTTCTAGGAAAATGCACATAGTAACATACGTGCAAAATTTAATACATTGTAGAGGATTCACAGACCCTTATTAGTTTATACATGGATGTCCAACTAAGAAACAGTGCTGGGATGGAAAATGGAAATTTATTTAATTAATTTATTTTAAAGTTTATGTATTTATATCACTAATTCATATGTATTATAAATTATATATAATATTATAAATTACTAATTTATGTATATATTTATTAACTTATGTATCTTTATATATAATTTATAATTATTTTATTTATTTAAATGTACTAATGAGGACATATTTACGGGAAGAAGTATACGCTTACGAGGAAGGCTTTTGAAACTTCCTTGAGAGATCTCGAGTGCTCTTACATGAGGACAGCGTTGTGGAATATTATGGAATAAAGGAGGTACTTCTGTTGTAATAGTTCTCAAACTTTTGAATAAAAGGGCATAACCTGAGAAACTTGTTAAATGTGTACGTTCCAAAGTACAGCGTAGGAAATACAGTCAGTAATATTTTTGTAACTTTGTATACTGGCAGATGGCAACTAGACATAGTGAGCATTTTTGAATGTATATAAAAGTCAAATCCGTGTGCCCATGACATTAATATAATATTGTATGTGAATTCTATTTCTTTCCTTCTTTGAGTTTTTATTTAAATTCCAGTTAGTTGACAGATAGTGTAATATTAGTTTCAGGGGTACAATTTAGTTTCAGGGGTACAATTTAGTGATTTCAACACTTACATACAACACCCGGTGCTCATCACAACTATGTTTCCATTGAAAAAAATAAATAAATCCCTGGGGCCCTACCACCAACGTTGATTCAGTAGATCCTAGGTGAGGCTCAAGAATTCGAGTTAAAAGAAGCACGCAGGAGTTGCTAAGCCAGGTGGCCCCGGAACAAGGTTAGAGAAAGGCTTAGAGCAGCTTCCACTAAACCAAGTGTCAGACTTTCTCTCCCACTTGGATGAGCCAGGAGTCGTGTGTCAACATGCCCTTCTCTCCCGCGGGCTTTCGGGAGGTTTTCTATATTCCATGTGAAATATATCTTGGAAAAGTCCGGTGTAACTGGAAACAAAAAATGGTCCAAATGAAAAATAACAAGTCTTGAGATCTGCTAATACTAGACTCCAGGATTCAACAGAATTTTCTGCCAATACCCAGGGAGCCTTCTACCGTGTAGGAGAAGTGAGAACTCTCAAGACAGACTCTCCCAACTGATGAGGGGTGTGGTAGTCCAAGCTTGGTCTGCTTTCATTCTCAAGTTGAGGGATCTGATAAGTCTCTCCAGCTCCCCAAGGAGGAAATAAAGAGACCAAGAGTGGGGCTATGGAAAATTTCTGCCTGCGGAAACCGAGAGCAGGGGAAAGTGTTCCACCCAAACATCCTTGGTTCTGAGATTATTTTCATGTATTTTATTAATTATAATGTTATCGGTAATGGTTATTTTCCCCTTTTAAAGAGGCTCAGCTTTAAAAAGACACGCAAATCAAGGCTGACTCAATCTCTCTCTGTCACACACACACACACACACACACACACACACACACACACAAACACACTCAGAGACATATCCATACACCACAGATATACAAGACAAAGTCAGACAGGATTACTGCTTACATTTGGCATGGTGCGTATGACCATACACAATCTTTTTACAAGAAAATCGCCCTGTAGGGGAGGAGATTGGAGCTAGGGGACTGCTTTCAAAGGTGCAGCTTGGGGCGCCTGGGTGGCGCAGTCGGTTAAGCGTCCGACTTCAGCCAGGTCACGATCTCACGGTCCGTGAGTTCGAGCCCCGCGTCAGGCTCTGGGCTGATGGCTCGGAGCCTGGAGCCTGTTTCCGATTCTGTGTCTCCCTCTCTCTCTGCCCCTCCCCCGTTCATGCTCTGCCTCTGTCTGTCCCATAAATAAATTTAAAAAAACGTTGGAAAAAAAAAATTAAAAAAAAAAAAAAATGGTGCAGCTTGAAGAGCCAAGAGAGCAGAAGTCAAAATGGAATCTCACAGCTAATGCATACAGTTTTCTTATTATTTTTAAGATTAAAATTTATTTTTATTTTTAACATGAAAATTTAAAATCTTCATTCTTATAAAGTTTTATAGGCACGATGCTCTTCAGACTCCTTTGTTTGTCTTTCCCCAGTCTTGGATAGCCTGTGTGGATCTCTGTGGGCTTATATGGTGGGTAGGAGTGGAAGAGACAGAACGCAAATTGGCCTTAACCCCAGGAAAGCCAGATTCGCTCAAGGATCATCAACAATGTTCTTCTGTTTCCACCCTCCAGGCATCCTTCCCCTCCCCCAACATACAGCACTCCTGGAATGAGAGCAGCCACCCAGATTTTGTCCTCAGAAATGTCACTACCACTAACTAATGAATTTATCATGATTCTATCAATTCTATTAGTCTCTGTTTGGTTTTGCTGCCCCATGAGCCCTAAATTATCTCAAAGGCCCCTTCTAGTTTTGTGATCAAAAGTTTACTCTGGCTGGCATAGCCACCTCTGTTTCAAATTTTCTAAGACCCTAAAGACTCCCTAAAGAAAATTCCAAGAGTCTCCAGAATTAGGTGGCTTCCCAGGACCTGGAGTGATGTGGATCTGACCCTCCTTGGTAAAAATGTAAACATCCTTTTAGGGAATGCTACTGCTCCATGGGTTTTACTCTGCTTTCTGCATATGCCCCAGAGTTTTTTGGATCAAAGATTCCTAGTTTATCAGATAGTCCCCGAAGCAGGGGGATTAGAAAAGCAGGAAATAGATGGATTGAGGTGTACAGGACATAGGAAATAGTGATGACAGAGGATGGAGGACAGAGAGCAGAAACGAGGGGACCAGGAAGCATCTCAATTGCATCAAATCACCTGGGGAATTTACTAAAGTGGATATCGTGGAGTTCAAACCAGACCTGTTGAGCAACGTCGGGGGCCAGGAGTGGGGGACAGTCTGCATTTTGAATAAATTGGCAAAATGTATCTTCTTCACATCGATATTTGAGAGTTGTCAGATTAGAAGCTCAGGGGTCAGGGAATTAAAATGTGGGAAAGTCAACATTTATCCCCTAAAGGGATAAATAAATAAAGTACTAAAAATGGTGCAAGCAAAACATGAAAGGGGTATCGCCTGGTTCTGCTTCTTTGGGGCAATTTTTATCACCCGCCAGGGCCCGTACTTTCCTCTGCTGGACCCTTGTGCCCCAGTCAGTGCTTGTGGCTGGTGTAGAAAACAACCAGTGGCTGATTGCAAGGGTAAGTGTGTTTCCCTTCACATGGTTAGCTCGATGCTCCTTTCTTTTTCTTTCTTTTTTTTTTTTAAGTTATAAGATATTTATTTATTAAAATATTTTAAATATTTATTTATTTTTGGGAGAGATTGAGAGAGAGAGAGAGAGAGAGAGAGCAAGCAGGACAGGGGCAGAGAGAGGGAGACACAGAATCGGAAGCAGGCTCCAGGCAGAGCCCCACGTGGTGCTCATGACCTGCCCCCAAGTTGGACAGTTAACCATCTGAACCACCTCCTCTCAAAGTCCCTCCACTGTGAATTCTTGAAAATCCTAGCAGGGGAAAAATAATCAGCATGGCTGCCTGTTAGCGTCAGTAGGACAAGAATAGTTTCTAATTAAACTCTTATGTCTTTGATTTAAAACTCCGTTTACTGCCATAATTCACCAACTTAAGGCAGCTGTTGGTTACAGGAAAGTATACCTTGAATCTTTGCAGGTTGTGACCCCCTTCAGGGCCTCATCAACCTTCCCAAAAGGAATACCACACGTGCCTTCTTAAGGAAAACTGAAAATTTGCCAACATTTGATTCCTTCCTCTTTGCGACTCTTTCTTAAATCATGGAGAGGCTGGCTGAATTCCAGATGTAGACTGTTATTCTTGGATGCATTATTTCCGACCTAACTTCAGGGCCTGCTGGTTTATTTGGGATGGATATAAAGGTCATATCCTCTAGATTGTTAAGGTAGCTAGTTGTAGCCAGCAGATGAGATGGGCCAGCAGCACCTGGTTGGGTTTCTATTGGCCTGATGGGCAGTGAATCCTTCAGGGTCCATTGCTCTTTGGGGTTTTCCTATTTTGGGGTCCTGTTCCCACCCAGTTCCGGCTTAGAGATAGGAAGACCGCATAAAAGTCTTCTCCTGTCTCTTCTCGGGCTCCTCAGGAGACTCCTCTTCCTAGGGCTTCCTCCTTATGACTCCCTATTTTAAAGAGCGGTGTCAGGAAGAGAAGGGGGTGGTAACTAGAGAGAGTTGTTTAGAAAAGGGTAGCTGGCGAGCTCATCCCATTCGAGTCTCGGCCCAGCTGGCTGCTGGTAGAACTATTAAGACTCAATAAGCGATGCTGCTGTCTTTGAAGGTGGGCTTCATGAACATGGCAGTACAATTCAGGTAAGACTCCTCACTGGGTATTTGTCAAGATGCCGTAGTTTGGGGGCGCCTGGGTGGCGCAGTCGGTTAAGCGTCCGACTTCAGCCAGGTCACGATCTCGCGGTCCGTGGGTTCGAGCCCCGCGTCGGGCTCTGGGCTGATGGCTCAGAGCCTGGAGCCTGTTTCCGATTCTGTGTCTCCCTCTCTCTCTGCCCCTCCCCCGTTCATGCTCTGTCTCTCTCTGTCCCAAAAATAAATAAAAACGTTGAAAAAAAAAATTAAAAAAAAAAAAAAAAAAAAAAAAAAAAAAAGATGCCGTAGTTTGACTAAGAATCTAACAGGAGGGATAAAGAAGTACATAGAGTACTTTCGTTTAAACGACATGACTGCTACTAGTTGCTTCTAAGAGTCATTTTGAGAGGTTGGTCAAACTACCTAACTACCTTACACTCATTGCCTACCAAATCAACTGCTTTTTCTGTGTGCAAAAGATAATGTGAAATGCATGGCTTACATGCACCAACTCTCTCATTCTTGGTGTGCTTTGAGGTGAGGGAGCTTATGCCATTGTAACAAGTGACTTCATAGAGTTTAGGGACCCTCTCGTGCCATGAGGGAGCCCACAGACTGTACTTGAGAATTGAGACAGCCAAGAATGACAAGGCCTATTTGAGTGAAAACGCAAGTCATGTTGTTTTGACCTATAATGACAATGTTTGAACCAAAGCAGAAGACCTGAACTCTTGTTCTGCCTCTGTCAGCATCATCTTAGGGGGTCTGGGTAACTTTCAGCTCCTATGCTTTTAATTCATTGGTGGAGAATGTTGAGAATAACATTAACGTTGCTTCACTTTATGTTTTCTGCTCTTGAAAAAAGAGTTAATTATCTCATCAAAATAGATCAAGCTATGAGAAGTAGTAGTTTCTATAAGCTTCATAATATAATTATGAGGACAAATTGCCCATACAATTGTGTATGATGCAACGTGAGAACTATTACTTTTCCTCAGCCCTTTGAGGCAAATCCTACTTTTCATCAAACCTGAGGTTTAGGGAGTTTGAGTAATTTGAGACCACAAAGGTAATGACTAGCAGTGTTAGGACTAAACCCCAGATTTGTCTAATTTATATCCTGAACCTTGGATTTATGCACTTTTTTTTTTTTTATGAGTCTCTGGAAAAACTAGTGTGGAATGTAAGTTTCATATGGTGTTCACATAAAGATACCAGCTGGCTCTATGTAAAGCTTCTTGAGTTTAAGAGATAGTGGAAAATGCCACTATATATATATTATATATATATACAACATACTAGCTCTCCCTCAAGAAATCATCCCACTAAAGTGACAAATATTTGTCTGATTGCTTCTAGATGAATTCTGATACACTGATGTACGCCACAGTTCTACACTACATTCCGTTGTCTGCCAACAAGTCTAGTATCATGAGAGTTAATCTGACTATCCTACCAGCAAAATGTTCTTATCTCAAGTGAGGTATTTCATAGCTGCTCCTGCCCTACTTTGATTCCCCACTTCACCTCCCTCAATTGGTTTACTATTAATGTCTCATTTGTGGGGGCAATGTGAGAAGCAAAACCATCCAACCCAGCTGGATTCCATTTAGTTCTATGGTGTCGTCTCAGCAGAGACCGAAGTTCCCATGAGACTGAAGACTGGTAGATGGAGGCATGAATAAATTAGAGGCTACTCTTCACCACTAGTTGCTATACAGGTGATAGATCTCTTAATGCAGATACTTGGGATGCTGAGAGGATCTATGCTGGCTTCCAACTCTAAGATATTATTTCTGTTCAAGCGGATGTCCCCATGGGGAGTCACATTGCTTGAAGGCTCTTTATTGATTCACGTGTAGGTGCACTAATTTGAAACATAGAACCGACTCTTTGACATGTCTTTATTGATTTCAAAAGGTAAATTACATGAAGCTCCCTTGTCAGTTCCCAACTACAAAGTAATTCATGAACCAGGGCTCTTTAAACATCTAGTTGCCTGGTGGATATTCAGTCAGATGCTATTTCTACCTTCATGTCACCAAGGCTCAAGGCAGATAATCTTCAGTTCAGAATTGATGCTTTTAGGTCTTCTGGTGTCATTCACAATGTGGTGAGTTACTTTTCTTGCTTCTCTATGGTTATCTAGCATTAAAATCCTAAATATCTGAGTCCAATCTAAGTTTTGGCGATGGATTATTCCCTAGATCTATATTATGCGCCATTTGAAGGCTACTGAAGCATCAAATGAGCCAGATTCTTTTTTTTAATTTTAATTTTAATTTTAATTTTTTATATGAAATTTATTGTCAAATTAGTTTCCATACAACACCCAGTGCTCATCCCAAAAGATGCCCTCTTCAATGCCCATCACCTACCCTCTCCTCCCTCCCACCCACCATCAACTCTCAGTTTGTTCTCAGTTTTTTTTTTTAAATTTTTTTAACGTTTATTTTTTTATTTTTGAGACAGAGAGAGATAGAGCATGAATGGGGGAGGGTCAGAGAGAGAGGGAGACACAGAATCTGAAACAGGCTCCAGGCTCTGAGCTGTCAGCACAGAGCCTGACATGGGGCTTGAACTCACGAACTGCGAGTTCGTGACCTGAGCTGAAGTTGGACGCTTAGCCGACTGAGCCACCCAGGCGCCCCTGTTCTCAGTTTTTAGGAGTCTCTTATGCTTTGGCTCTCTCCCACTCTAACCTCTTTTTTTTTTCTTTTTTTTTTCCTTCCCCTCCCCCATGGGTTTCTGTTAAGTTTCTCAGGATCCACATAAGAGTGAAAACATATGGTATCTGTCTTTCTCTGTATGGCCTATTTCACTTAGCATAACGCTCTCCAGTTCCATCCACGTTGCTACAAAAGGCCATATTTCATTCTTTCTTGTTGCCACGTAGTACTCCATTGTGTATATAAACCACAATTTCTTTATCCATTCATCAGTTGATGGACATTTAGGCTCTTTCCACAATTTGGCTATTGTTGAGAGTGCTGCTATAAACATTGGGGTACAAGTGCCCCTATGCATCAGTACTCCTGTATCCCTTGGGTAAATTCCTAGCAGCGCTACTGCTGGGTCATAGGGTAGGTCTATTTTTAATTTTTTGAGGAACCTCCACACGGTTTTCCAGAGCCAGATTCTTTAAACAAGACTTGTTCTTTCAATAGATCAAGCAATGTATGAGTATAACCATTGGAGCATTTGAATGCCAATGGCACTAGACAACTTTAGGTATAAACTCCTATGTCACAATAGAGGCAAATTCAATAAAAGTACAGAAAGTTGTTAAGAAGAGAGAAGTAGCCCTTTGAGGTTGTATAAAACAAGTTTCTCAGGTGTTAGAACAGGCTGGGAAGAATAAAGCTATAATTTGTGACCACAATTTATATTAACCATCATTAGATGTTTGACCTATGTGTCAAGGAACTAAGCATTTTACATTACAATTTTTTTATGAGGTCTTTTTTTTTTAAGTATAATTTGTAGCTGTTAATAACTAAGACAACTGGCAAAGTTGGTTTTCCATCAATGTCCATGTCTCTTAAGCCATATTCTTTCCTCCTAGGATCACCTAGAAAGGTGATCACCTAGGAAGCTCTTAGAAGTGTGATTATCCAGACGCTAACCCGGAACAACTAAATCATGAACTTTATAGTGTAGAACCTAGATATCAATAATTCTGAAACTTCCCAGGTGACTCCAACATGCATCTAAGGTTGAGAAATTCTGGTCTAGAAGAAATGCTATATTTTAATTTTTTATTAAAAATTTTTAATTTTTTATTTATTTTTGAGAGCAAGAGAGACAGAGACAGAGTACGAGAGGGGGAGGGGCAGAGAGAGAGGGAGACACAGAATCCAAAGAAGGCTCCAGACTCTGAGCTGTCAGCACAGAGCCCTACGCAGGGCTCAAACTCCCAAACTGTGAGATCATGACCCGAGCCACACAGGTGCCCCTAGAATAAATATTATTAACAAGTAGTTTAAGGAAAGGCTAAATTGATATAATTTTGTCCACTAATTCTAAGCTTTGAAATAAAAATCAAAGCTAGTTGCTATACCTTTGCAATAAATAAATTTGTTATAGTACAAATGACATCTGTAACTTGGACAGCTCCAGTTTAATCTTAGTATAAGCTAGTTAAAAGGCATCAGAAGCTTTGTTTCTTTAGCCCTCAAAGTTTAGGCTTTAGTAATCACTTCAAAAAAGTTGCTTTCTTGGTGAAAAAAGATCACCAACCCAGTAAAAGTTTACAGTTAGCTGTAATGGGAGAAGAGCAATGAATACGAGTAGAATCTCAGATATGCTTTCTTATCTTAGAAATTTCTCTTCCTATCACAGCTTATTCAGGTCTAAGACTCTGAATTTCTAGTTTGAACTTCATTTGCTGTCCTCCTCATTAGATACTGAGCCCCATAATCAACTGGTTGCCTTATGTTGGCTATACAGTACATCTAGAGTTTTAGTTTAGCTCAGAGGAACTTCAGGTTCAAAGTAACACATAGAATATTTCTAAGTCCTCTTTAACATTGGCCTTTTTACCTCTTGGGATAAATTTAGCTCTGTGTTCATACAAGTATCATAATGACTTTTTTTTTCTCTTAGGAAAGAAAGAAGAAATTTTTCACATTAAATTTTTTTCTCCCCTCTATTCCATGTCTGTCTTTCTTTCCCTTTCTTTCTTTCTTTCTTTCTTTCTTTCTTTCTTTCTTTCTTTCCTTTTTCTTTCTTTCCTTCCCTTGGCATAGTCATTTGGTATAAAACTAGTCTATTTCTTTCTTTAAGGAACTATAATTTGAATCTAATAATTTGAAGCTATTAAAGTTTTTTCTTAAACTTTTCATATAGACACTGCTTGCTTTAGGAATTTGACTTCACAAAATATAAAATAACCAGTTAAGTGACTAATGTCATTCCCAGGTTCCATTTTTGTTACTATACTTTCCTATCACTTTGGTGAACTTTCTAGATGATTATTGCCAGAGTTGACTGTTCATCTGCTGGAAGTACATTGAGGTTTATTGCATTAAGGTTCTAATCCTTTTGCTGTCCTCTTCCAGATTGGCGTCCTCTAGAAAGTAGCATTGACATTTGTAACTGTTATGAGACTTGAACTTGTAAGAAGTCCCATCCCTCCCCAAAACTGGCCTGAAGCCTTTGGGAGAAAGGTGAATGAGAAATTGTATTGTGATGAGGAGGAAAGTTTTTCCTTTATCCTTCAAGATTCTTCTGGTTGGTTTAAGAATTTGGGGCGCCTGGGTGGCTCAGTCGGTTAAGTGGCCGACTTCGGCTCAGGTCATGATCTCACGGTCTGTGAGTTCGAGCCCCGCGTCAGGCTCTGTGCTGACAGCTCAGAGCCTGAAGCCTGTTTCAGATTCTGTGTCTCCCTCTCTCTGACCCTCCCCCGTTCATGCTCTGTCTCTCTCTGTCTCAAAAATAAATAAACATTAAAAAAAAATAAAAAAAAAGAATTAAATTGACATGACTCAAAAATAAATGAACATTAAAACAAACAAACAAACAAATAAAATAACATAAAATAAAATAAAGAGGTGCCTGGTGGCTCAGTCCAACTTTGGCTCAGGTGACGACCTCAAAGTTCGTGAGTTTGAGCCCTGCATCAGCACAGAGCTTACTTTAGATCCTCTGTCCCTCTCTCTCTCTGCCCCTTCCCTGCTTACACTATCTCTTCCCCTCAAAATTAAACATTGAAAAAAGGAATTACATTGACATGAAAAAGATAAACAGGGGAAAATCAAATTTAAATATGTACATATAGAGAATACACATAAACATGCGATTCCAAGGACAATCAGGCAGAGTGAGGTATATAGGTCATCCTGAACTAAGGAGAGGTGGGTAGGAGTCTGGGACTTCAAAGGAAAGGAAAGCAATTGACAGGAAAATGAAAAAGAGGACTGTTTGTTAAATGTTTTTTGGACTTTTCAGAAAAAAATGGGACATAAATTGAACTTTGACCAAACAGACCTTACTAGGTTCCTCCCTGTCTGTCATACCTAGGTCATTTTATGTCATAGCTATCTATGGCGATAACTGTCTTCCTGGAGCAGGTCCTGTATCTAAATTATTTTAGGCAGTTAGACAGAAGGTCAGAATTTCTTCCTGGGTCTCTTGGGCTTTGTTTGTTTTCAGCTTGAAATAATCTGCATGCCAAGGTAGCACATGTTGGAACAATTCATTCTGAAGCCCTGTAGTTGCTATTGGCTTTTGGAGTTGGCACCATAAAGATTGCCGCTTTCTTTACAACATTATGGTACAGAAGACGGAAGGAATCTGTTTGAAATAGTTTTACCACTATCCTGAAAACCTGATGTATGTGGTCAGTTGCTGTTTGGTTTCCATGTTTGCGTAAGGCTTCTTAAAACCGGAAGAGAAGCCATAACAGATCACAACAGTCCGGGACTATAAGGCAGTCCATCTGTAACTGCACAATAGCTTCAACAATTCACATTTTGGCTACAATAATAACTTCTTGTCTCCTGGCATCCTATCCCCTTCCCTTGTCCTTACATTCAGTCAACTTGTTTTCAGCAGGAGACCCTGAGTCTTAGTTCTCTCCCCACCCCTCTGCCCACCCTTCAAACATTAGCTCCTTTAGCTCTCATCTGTTGCCTGCCAGAAATTTAGGACTGTGCAAGGCTAAGATAGATTATTGTGGGTGTACCAAAAGATCAAGGTTTTGTACACAAGACATTGTCTTTAAATTGCTTAGACGGGAAGAGATGTGATCTCTGATTCTGGAATCTCATGTTTGGATGGGATTCATCTCTCATTTGCACTGCTTTTCTAGGACCCTTTGCATTGCAACTGGGACCTATGTTTCTCAAAATTCCATGTGTTCACCCAGGGATGGTTATCTACTAGACAGAGGATAGTAAGTTCATGAGGGAAGGAAAGATAGGAAAATAAGAAGTGATAGAAAGCAGGGCATCAG
Organism: Puma concolor; assembly: GCF_028749965.1. Lineage (NCBI taxonomy): Eukaryota > Metazoa > Chordata > Mammalia > Carnivora > Felidae > Puma > Puma concolor. The sequence continues at coordinate 17,936,296 of NC_141668.1, read as the reverse complement.
AATCCTCTGAAGAGCTGTTTCTAAATCCCATCTGTATTGGCCGCACCAACACCCAAAGCTATCTCTAAAAAAACAAAGTTAAAAGGAGCAGTTGGGCCAAAGGCAAAGAAAAACAGTGCTGAAAATTTCTCACATTTAGGGGTGCATTTTGTATTTGAGTTGTAGGGAAGTCTGCATTGCTTTCAAAAATCCTAGTTTTGAGGAGGGAAAATTAAGCTCTGTAACACCTAAGTGCTTTCTTTAGCTAACTATCCTTATCTTTAGGCATTATTATTGGGAGAGAAGAAAATAGGTTTTCCTAACTATGATTTTTTTTGGAGAATAGCATAAATCTGGCTCTGATGATAGCCTTGGTTTATGCCCTCCTGGGGAAAGGAGATAAGCACAGTATCCCCCTTTCTATAGCACGGCCAAGAACTCACATAGGAATTCTTAAAGAGACAGGATAGCTGGACATAAGTTTCTTAAACAATCTTGTCAAGAAAATGCAGGAAAGACAAGTTCATTTGTTTCTGCTGAACAGGGAGAGCCACTTTTAGATGTCTTTAGGGATCTGTGTGTTATCTAATTTGCATTGACCACTTCTAAGTTTGACACCTCGATGATTTCTCAGAGCAGAACAGTAAGCTCATTTCAATGTAAAAGCACTACTTTTTAGACAAGTTCATCTCTAGATTCAGTCCACAAATATAGTGGTAGGTCACATGCAAAAGCAGCTTAGTGCATGGAAATATCAGCTGGGGGATGGGTTATGTGGCCAGAAATGAGAATCAAAAAACAAACCAACAACTAGAGTAAAACAGGTCAGTTCAATTCTCTGATTCTGGCTAGTATTAAAAATAGATTTAAATACTTGTATTTGGGGATGGCTCTCAAACATTAGCAATTAGAATTGGAAGAGTCATTTGGAGTGCCGTTAAAACTCAGATTTCCCGACCCCATTACCAGAGTTTGATTTAGGACAGCTGAGGTGAGGCCTGAGAATCTGCATTTCTGACAAGTTCCCAGGTAATGTTCATGTTGCTGCTCTGCAGACCACATTTGGAGACAGTTGGTTTAGAGAGCTACAATTGTAGGGGCCTGGTATTTTCATTTCTTCTTTTCATTCCAGTATACTTAATTTTATTATTATTTTTAATTTTATAGGGGCATGGTCTTAACAAGAACATAGGTCATACCTGGTGAAGAATGCATTTGCTAAAATTTTCTAATTACAGTTGTTGCTATATAGAAAGTATTGCAACACCACATACCTTTCCACTCATCTGACATGGGGCTCGATCCCACGGACCATGAGATCATGACCTGAGCTGCAATCGAGAGTCGCGTAGTTAACCCACTGAACCATCCAGGCGCACCTCCACTTATCTTTTAATGGAATACTTCACTCTTTTCCCTTTCATAGTAGCTCAGAATTTTCCTAACCACTGGTAGAAAAGTGGGATATGGATGTAACTTCTCATCACCTGTTCTTATTTTCATATACAGGCTGGGGACTTGGGCTTCCTCTCTCTCTGTCCCGATATCTTCCACAGCTATCAATACTGAGGCTCTCTGGCTCCTTCTAGGTTGAAATGAGCTAGCATGGCCCCATAGGTTTCTATTATCTTCTAGTCTCTTGATGATATCTTCCAGAAAATAACTTCTCCACTTGAAACTCTGATATCCTACATTCTCTGAGGGGTTTTGCAGCTAATGGGGGAGAAGTTTCATTACTGACCCCTTCTGAATGCAATTTCAGGCACTCTCCTATTAGCGTTCCTGATAGAGCTGTACCCTTAAAACTGTTCCTGGCAACTCTACCTCGACATTCCGGTGGTACATCTCTTATTAGTTCAAATACCATGAAACCTGACCTCACACTTAACAACTATCAATGAAAGCTAGAGGGGGTGTGTGTAGATAGTATCCCTTATCCCTTTTGAACCCATATCAGGTGAAGGACTCTGCCTTGCTAATTGTATACATATCATCATTTTCCTATGGAAGGGACCATTACCCAATTAGTCCTTGTGCTAGCAGCAAGATTATAAGCCACAGGATATGGAATATGATTGATTTAAGCCATTTGTGGTAATCAAATTCTTATTTGCCAGTAATTTGACTATGGGAGGACATGTGGCTAATTCTCACTAGTGACATAAGGGAATCTTAGGTCTTTGGGGGATAATTCTCTTCCCTCAGAGAGAAGGTACAAATGCAGCTTTTCTCTCCACTCTCTTTGTTTCTACTTTGGATACTCCTCTGTGAAGATATATTGCTTGGAAACACTGCAGCCATCTTGTGACCACGAGGGAAAGGTGAAGTCATTTCAGAGATGCTCCCTCAAAGCCCTGACATGACTGAGCCACTGAATCATCTGGGGGAACTACCTAACTTTGGACTTCTATTTATTTAAGAGAATAACTTTTAGGGGTGCCTTGTGGCTCAGTCGGCTAAGCTCCCAACTCTTGATACCAGCTCAGGTCGTGATCTCATGGTTCTGAGATCAGCTCAGTGCTAACAGTGTGGAGCCTGCTTAGGATTCTCTCTCCCTCTGTCTCTGCCCCTCCTCCACTCTTGCTCTTGCACGCATGCATTCTCTCTCTCTCTCCCAAAATAAATAAACTTAAAATACAAGAAAATAACTTTTACTTAGGTCGCTCTTGTTTGTTTGTTTTTTAAGTAATTGAATTTTAATAAATTCTAACTGGTCACTAATGAAAGGTATATTAGGTCTTTGTTAAATAGCAAAAGCACAGGCCACTTATTTTCCAGGTTTGTTTTAGAGAATGGCCTTTGCTTCCCCAAAGGAGTAAAACTCACCCTTCTGTCTCCATAGGGAAGCAGATGAATGGCTCTTGGCACAAACTCACCAAGGACAGGGAGAAGAGTCTGGTTTTCTTAAGCCCTAATTAGTCTCACCTGGTTCACAGCCACCAAAACATTGCCAAACTGATTTTTTTTTTTAATTACCAAGTGCTATGGCAATTATCACAATATTATGACATCGCTAATACAATATAGCCCAGCTAAAACACAGAGCACTCTCTGGAGAGGAAAGCAGAGAAGCTTGTGGTCGAGCTGGTTCTGAACTTTCTGTTCTACCTAGCAGATGAGAGGATGGGGAGGTAGAGGGCAGGTTCAGCATGCTATTCTGTTCCATATCATCAATATGTTGCTGTAGTGCTGAGACACCTGTTAGCTCTGGAGATGTCCCTTCACAGATGCTGTTGCCCAAACAGCCCATGACTCAATGACACTGCGTTGACTGACTTCACTTGACGAAGGGTGAAAATTCTGTAACCAAGGACCATTCTCCCAGCTGGATGAAACTTTGGTTCTGATTAGGCCCTTCAATGCCCTTCCCCTTCCACTTGGCCATGGATCCTAAAATTCTTCTCACTGGGCCTTCTTTTAGGTTTGGATTTTATGTGAAGAAGTTACTGCGTGTGTGCAGGGGGGAGTGGGGGGGATTGAAGAATGCTGCTTTTTCTCTTCAGAAGGGAGGTAATTTACTCATGTTAGGACTTTGTGGCCATGCTAATGGACTAAATTCCTTTGGATTAGATGCTTATGTTATGTAGTTGATAGAACCAAGGACAAGTGATATACTCTTAAAAAAAAAAAAAGCCTGCAGTGTAAGGTACAGGGTGCTATGTAGTTCTTAGGAGATGTAGTATATAGCTGGGGGAAGACAATGTGATCTTCCCCGTGTTATGACAATAATTAGGGACAATACCAGTAGTGGTGAACTACTATTGGGTTCTTTGATCACTGACTCTTAGGCTCCCAAGCTAAGAGCAGTGACAAAGCGCAAGTGACAAAGGTTCCCATACCTTTCCGATCAACAGAATCAATTAGTAATTTTCTTAACCTAGAGATTTATAGGTTCCACCCTGGAGCTACAAAATCAGAATCACAGCATGCTTGGGAAATACTGTTCTTGAGGAATTATTTTTAGGATTTAGCTTCCTTTTTCTATGATTCTAAACTTTAGATGATAATCCCAAGGAATGCATGATCTAATGTTACCCCTTTATAGGGGACTCTTATTCCAGATGATAATTGGTTAGGTCTGGAATATTGTTTCTCATTCTTATGACTGTACCTCCTTTTGTTCAAGAGACTCTTCAGAGGCAGAAGGGAATGCAGTGGGTGAAGTTAGAACGTGGGAAGGAAAGGCACATTTAGGGAAAGGCGAATAGGTGACTCAGGTTGGTTTCTATTGTTGGGGAGGAAAATGTTTTTTCTATCCTTCAAGATTCTTCTAGCTGGTCTAAGAATGAAATCAATACAAGACAGACTAACAGGGGGGAAATTTTTAATTACGTGCTCATGGAGGCCCAGTAATAAAATTGGGACCAAAGAAATGACCAAGGCAGGCAGGTTTCATACTTTTTAGACAAAGAAACAATAAATCCATGAGGAATTGACAGGACAAAGAAAATTTATGTTTGAGAGTTAAAATTAGTAAGGAATTATAAACAGAATTTGGGCTAGGCCAGTAAATTAATAAAAGCAACAAAGTTTGTTTATATAATTTCTCGGCCCTGAATTCCCCATCTCTGGTGGTAAGGATGTCTCTTTACCTCCTGGTACAGAGATGGTACTTTTCACATGGGAGATTTCTTTTCTACTTTTTGGAGAAAAAGTAGGGTCAGCGTGTTGTTACACTTGCTGTTTCTTAAGTAAAGGGCACATTTTGTGGTGGCCTGCCCTTGGTGCCCCACAACATAAAATTGTGAGAGGTGATCAGATAGGAAATATACCAGTTTATCAGGCTGTAGACAGCTGTCATTGTGAGGCTGAGGTTTTAACAGCAGGAAATCGTGTCAGTGAAGGTTGATAGTATTCAGTCACTTAGGATGATTACTCAGTAGCAATGGGCATTGGTTGGCTAGCAACCTTTCATCACCACAGTCCAGTCTACCTGAATGAGGATGGCAACTGTGATGGTTGAAAGCAAGGAACATGTGGAAGAGTGCCAAGTGAAAGACAATGACTGGCTGTAGGGCGCACGGGAGAGAAGCATCAAGAAAATGACAACATTTCTAAACCTTGTGCTGTAGGGACAATAGAAGACGGTAACTGAATTGGAAAAGATATTTGATTTGGGAGGGAGAAAAGTGTGGTTTTTAACATTATTGAAGAGATAGTAGCAATCCACAAGTGAACATGCCAAGTGCCTGACTGAGGCTGTGTCTACACAGCCCAACCACAGACTGAGGTTCTACTTGGAAGGCAAGTTTCATTCTGCATTCTTCGAGCTAAGCATGTTGCTGGGTGCATACACATACATTTGACTTTTGAATGACTCGTAAGACTGGGAAAGAAAAGACCAGTGCTTTTAAGGAGTTTGCTTAATGGGTCTCAACTCTTGTACAAACAAAAATGGTTTTGTTTTGGTTTCATTTTTTTTCACCATCACTATATTTAAATATTCTCTGGATCTGATTCCATGTCCTTTGATGATATTTTATTATAGATTCCACGGCTTCCTAATTGTTTTGATTATTAGAAGAGTCTCCTTTTGGTAATTTTAGAACTCCCAGGAACGAAAATCCAATCCTATGTGATTTAAAAGTAGAGTCTTCAATTCTGATCACACATTATAATTCTCACCCCTTTGTGACCCCTAGGATGCATGGGAAAGGGTGCAAACTGTCCCTTTACAATTTTTGATCTTTCCCCTTTTCTCTAACTGCTGAGCCCTCAAGACCATGAGATAATCAATGTTGGACTAGGAGGACAGACAGGTGATAGAAAAAGGAGCTAATGTTTTACCTGGCTGGTGTTTTTTGTAGTTATCTATACAGCTGGCACCCCAAGAGTGGCGGGGATTTGGTGGCCAGCCATTTTTTAGAGGTCTCTCCTTTTAACAGTTTTATTGCATGGAGTATATGCTTTGTGACTGGCTACCATTGTCTATCCCACTCCAGTCCTGTCCAAGCAAATCTAAGTTGGACGAATACCAAACAAAGGACCAGCCTTTGTCCCCTTGTTGTTCACTCTTGCCAACCAACTTCTTTATGAGGTGTGTTTAAGATGTGCTGAGCCTGGCTTCATGCATTTTGTTTTTCTAAATAGCAGAAGTGCACATCAAATGCCCTCTTTTCTTGCTTTGCCTTTGGGCTGCTTAAGAACCTCCTTCCCCCAGAATGCTTCTGGCTGGACATAGGCATTAGTCTCTAGGACATTCTATGTCCCTGAGTTTCATTATCCAACATACAGTTCTCATGCTGTGTGGGCTGAGGCCTGTGAGTTTCTGAAGCCCAGTCATCATCTAGTTGGGGAATGAGGCCTCAGTCCTCTTTTCTTGCAGACCCCCCCCCCCATTTTCTTTTTTAAAATGTTTATCTTTGAGAGAGAGACAAAGACAGTGAGCAAGCATGAGCAAAGAGAGGTAGGGAGACACAGAATCTGAAACAGACCCCCCATTAACTCAAAGAATGAGTCTCTTGGAGCCACTCTCACTTGCTTTGAGAAGAAGGAGGAACAGAAACATAGTAAAAGCACTCTCCCCCAAGCCTATGGTTCCTGATTCTTTGACCTCACATTGAATATCTAGTCTTTTCTCTCTATAGGCTGAGAGTAGTAGGTGGAGGAGGTTAATCCACATTACAACATATGCTGTGAGGCTATATCTACTATTTTTTTTTAGAATGTGGCCATATTAATTGCCTATTGTCCAGAGCTTTAGCTAGAAATCTGAGATAACAGAAAAAGTCCCTCAGCATCCTAGTATGATAGAAACCAATATCATTTAGTAGTTCTACTAAGTGCCAGATGCTGTTCCAGGTACCGAGGATCACAGACAAGGTCTTTGCTTTCATTACGTTTGTCCTCTTCTTGGAGAGTAGGGAGAAGCGACAGGAAACAGCAAATGAATAGGAAAATAACAAGTTCATAGCATGTTAACGGTGCAGAGTTAAAACAGGGGATCTATCAGTGACTGGATGATGAATCTGGAGCGGGTGGGGCAGGCGATGAAAGAGAGGACAGAGCTATTAAAGCTGTTCAGTGTTGACATTCACTTGACATGGTGAGGCCCTGGAGATAGTTAGACTCACACAGTAGTACTGGGGTCAGCCAAATACAGCCGAATCAGACCCGCCATGCGTTTGTGCAAATAAGGTTTAATTGGGACACAGTCACACCCATTTGTCAACATATTATCTGTGGTTGTTTTTGTATGGCAACTACAGGGTTGAGCAGATGAGACAGAGATCGTGTGGTCTGTGGGCCTAAAATACTGACTCTCTGGTCCTTTACAGAACAAGTTGGTGGATCCCTGATTTAAAACTAAAAGGTGTCGTGGAGTAGAGTATACTAAGCATCTGAATAACGTACCGAAGTGGCATTTATTTTTATTCTTTGGTGAATTACCTAGACATATTTCTTCCTCCTGTACATTCAGTCCATCACAGAATCATGGAAGACCTACATGTGGTTGCTTCATACTGATGAGAATCGCTTACCATTTATTGACTGAGCATCTGTTTATTGAATAAGCATGGGGATTCGCTTGGCCTGCTTATCGGACATAGTTAGCTTCTCTCTGTGGTGGAGTATTTGATTTAGATGATCCAGAATCTGCCATAAATATCAGAGCCTTCTCGGAGCCAGGTTTAGATTCTCACTTACGGAGTGTGAGTTTTCCGGCGTTTGTGCCCAGAAATGCCGTCACAGATGTTTAAGCCCATTTCCTGGCATGTTTATTTCCTGCTGTTTGGCTCCTGTGAAATATTTTTAAGTGTTTTTCCTTTTCTAATTTGTGTCCTCTACAAAATGTTTGTCAAATATTGATTCTCTTCCACAATGGGGCTTGAATGCAGCTGATGGCCGTTTTGTTTCACGACTTTGATTCATGCAGCTCTTGGCCACTGCCAAAGTCCTCCTCTGTGTACCAGCTTCATCCAGTGACCTCAGCTCTGCACTGGGAACAGGGTTTGTTTAATGGTCGCAGCTGGGGGACCACACATCCTCTTCCTGATTTTATAAGCTGTGTTGCTATAGAGCTTTTCATCTATGGTCTCAATGCCTTTCCCGGTTCTAACTGAGGTAATACAACAGCCCTGCTCTAGAAGATATAATTATGTTCATTCTTTTGTGCAGACGCAAACAAGGTAAAAGAATTTGTCCAAGTTCATGCAGGGAGTCCTCAATTATCCCCAAAACAAAGCATGTGGTGCTACTTTTTTTCTATAAAATATGCAAATGTGATCAGACCTTGTTAAGATCACAATTTTCCATCTCATTCCCTAATTCCACCTACCCTCCTCCCTGTTCCACGTCTCGTTAATGTCTTTTCAGTTTGTATGCACCAGCTTCTCCAACAGCTTTCTGGATCTTTTCTCCTGATGTGACCCCACTTTCTGTTGTTTATACCAATTCCAGTGCTTTTCATTATTAAACTGTTTCTGCAGGGGGTCCCAGATGCATTCAAATTTGCCATCATGCCACAAATCTGAGCCCTCAGAACCCTATATTTACTGCCATTCTTCAGCTTGACCAGACTCACCTCACAATTTAGCATTGATTTCTCTGGTCTTACTTTCCATCACTGTTCTTTCTTGTCTTTTTTTTCCTCCCCATTCTTGGCCTTCATTTGTGTTCTCTGAAAGCATACAGGTTTCATGGATTTTATGTTTTTCCCCCACTACTTTTCTTCTTCTGATTCATTCCATGATTACCCCTTTCACAACCTACATTTCTTCAAATAGTCCAGAACCTTCCCTATCTCCACATTTCGACATTGGATATTCTATCTCAACCACACAGGGTAAAAGAGAAAGTTTGCCTGGACTTTATCTTCAGAATCATCTTGATTACAACAAAATATTCCACTTACCTATAGGTTATAGTCATTGCTGGGTTTTAAGGAAAGAGAAGAACAGGAAATCTTTTCTCAAGGAGTTTTTTGATATTATACTTTGGGAGCTCATACTTAAAGTGATCCAATCTAGCATGAAATGATGGTGTCTGTTGGATAGATCCTGGAAGTTGGAAAAAATATGAGAAAATTTCATTATATACTTTCCAATTAATATGATCTTTCAGTTTAGAAATGAATACCATGAGAAGAATATAAGACTATAAAACTAGCCTCGGGTTCATTTTTAAATATTTCATGTTTTATTTTCTATTAGCTTGCCCCCCCCCCCTTTCATTCTTCTTCCAACCCGTCAATCCTCTTTCGACACTGCTTGTCATAGTAATCTTTGTAACATTTGAATCTGAATCTGCCATTGCCTTGAAATAGTCCTTCTCTGGCTCACTGCCTAAAGGTCAAGGTTCACACTCTATAGTGGTCGATACAAACTCTTCATAATCTAACTTGTATTATTTTATCTTGCTCTGTTTGGAATGTCCTCTCTGCTTCTCCCTTGCCTTCCTGTCTACTTTCTAATATAGGAAGGAGTATGGACTCATCTGGAAGGATTCAGTAAAAACCTCACATCCTCTATTACTTCTTTTATGACCATCTTCTCTGCGGGAAGAATTGACCATCTTTTTCTTTCTGCTAAAGCACTGGGAATACAGGACTTATGACGAGCCTCTTCACTCATCTAGAGGGAATTGTGCATTATTTAATGGCAAATTTGGAACCAAGTTCTAGACCTCGGGTATAGGCATAGAAATAAATTTTCAGACTCCAACCAAATGCCTGAAATGAACAGAATCATGAACCAAGCCCCATGATGAATTTCAGTGGTATGTGGGATATAGACAGCTACATTATAGGCCAAACTTACTGGTTTATTGTTTCTAATCTAGCAAAATATCTTGAACTGGAACTTAAGTGTTACATCCTTAAGCTACAGCATAAAATACTGTGATATTTAAATTGCATGTTTGTTTCACTGAAGTCCCTTATTCCTCTCTTCATAATGAGCCCAATGATACTACTAATATCATCAGCTTTATTCACTGACACCACATTGCTGCAGTGTTCTGCTTGGAACTTTATCCTAAACAAGGAGCACATGGGAGGCAAATCTTATTTCCTGTGCTGACAATATCTGATATCTCACACTTAGACACAGTAGTGGCCTGAGACAACTATTGCTGCTTAAATGTTGGGAAAATTGTCTGCTTTCCCCATTATACATCTATCACATATGATTTGTAAACTCTGATGAAAATACAAGTAAAAATAAACAGAAGAAATATAAATTACCTATGAGTTATTTCCCATCCCCTTCCCCCAAAGCAGGGTCTTATCTTTTGGATAAAATTTCATCTAATACCTTTCTACATATTGTGCTTCTATGACATTATTCTACACATTGTGCTTCTTTTTTTAAAATATAAGATATTCATGTATTTTATTTTATTTTTTAAATTTAAATTCAAGTTAGTTAACATACAGTGTAGTCTTGGTTTCAGGGATAGAAACCAGTGATTGATCTCTTACATATGACACCCAGTGCTCATCACTAAAAGTGCCCTCAATGCCCATCACCCATTCAACCCGTCTCCCCACCACCTCCCCTTGAGCAACCCTGTATTTAAGAGGCTCTTATGATTTGCCTCCCTTTGTGTTTTTATCTTATTTTTCCTTCTCTTCCCCTATGTTCATCTGTTGTGTTTCTTAAATTCCACATAAGAGCGAAATGATATGGTGTATATCTTTCTCTGACTGACTTATTTCGCTTAACATAATACACCCTAGTTCATTCCACATTGTTGCAAATGGCAATATTTCATTCTTTTTGATTCCTGAGTAATATTCCGTGATATATATATATATATCACATATACATATATACATATATCACATATACATATATACATATACATATAATATACGTATATGTATATGCATATACATATAAATAACATATACATATATACATATATCATATCTTCTTTGTCCATTCATCAGTCAATGGACTTTTGGGCTCTTCCCATATTTTGGCTATTGTTGATAGCACTGCTATAAACATTGGGGTACATATGCCGCTTTGACTCAGCATTTTTGTATTCTTTGAATAAATACCTAGTAGTGCAATTGCTGGGTCATAGGGTAATTCTATTTTTAATTTTTTGAGGACCGTCCATCCTATTTTCCAGAGTGGCTGCCCCAGTTTGCATTCCCATCAACTGTGCAAAAGGGTTCCCCGTTTCTCTGCATCCTCACCAACATCTATTATTTCCTGAGTTGTTAATTTTAGCCATTCTGACAACTGTGAGGTGGTATCTTATTGTGGTTTTATTTTTTTAATTTTTTTAATGTTTTTATTTCTTTTTGAGACAGAGAGTATGAGTAGGGGAGGGGCAGAGAGAGAGGGAGACACAGAATCCGAAGCAGGCTCCAGGCTCTGAGCTGTCAGCACAGAGCCCGACATGAGGCTCGAACTCACGGATTGTGAGATCATGACCTGAGCCAAAGTGGGACGCTTAACCGACTAAGCCACCCAGGCGCCCCTCTCATTGTGGTTTTAATTTGTATTTCCCTGATGATGAGTGATGTTGAGCATCTTCTCATGTGTCTGCTAGCCATCTAGATGTCTTCTTTGGAAAACTGTCTATCCATGTCATCTGCCCATTTCTTCACTGGATTATTTTTCGAGTGTTGAGTTTGGTAATTTCTTTATAGATTTTGGAAACTAACCATTTATCTGATGTGTCTTTCACAAATATCTTCTCCTATTCTGTCGATTGCCTTTTAATTTTGTTGATCGTTTCCTTTTCTGTGCAGCAGCTTTTTATCTTGGAGAGATCCCAATAGTGCATTTTTGTTTTTATTTCCCCTTGCCTTCAGAGACATGTCAAGTAAGGAGTTGCTGTGGCCAAGGTAAAGAGGTTGCTGCCTGTTTTCTCCTGTAGGATTTCGATGGTTTCCTGTCTCCCATTTAGGTCTTCTGTCTATTTTGAATTTATGTTTATGTATGGTGTGAGAACGTGGTCCAGTTTCATTCTTCTGCATGTCGCTGTCTAGTTTTCCCAGCACCATTTGCTGAAGAGACTGTCTTTTTTCCATTTGGATACTCTTTCCAGCTTTGTTGAAGATTAGCTGGCCATACATTAATGGGTCCAATTCTGGGTCCTCTGTTCTATTCCCTATCTCTGTTCTATTCTCTATTCTTTATTCTCTATTCTATCTATTCCATTGATCTATGTGTCTGTTTTTTGTATCATTAATGTCTTGATGACTACAGCTTTGTAATACAGCTTGAAGTCTGGAAGTATGATGTCTCCAGCTTTGGTTTTCTTTTTCAACAATACTTTGGCTATTCATGTATTTTAGGTCCACTTTTTCAATTCACATTCAAAGACTTGAAACCAGAAGGAACCGACAAGGTGATCCCATTCTGAATGTCTCATTTAATTACTGAGAAACTGAGACTACACAAATGTTACACACCTAATAAAGCAGAGAGCCAGAGCTTGGACTTTGATGTCTCCATATAAAACCAAATTCTGCTCTAAAATTGAAACACATTTAAAAAACTCAGTTATTGTTTATATTATTCATTTTGGGTTATTTTAGCTTTAGTGGTGGCATGACATAATTAAAGAAATAACCTTACATAAATAGAAGTCTAATATTTTGTCTCCAGTGCACATTAGATTTTATTAGCTTTAGTCATGTCATACATTCATAAAATCTGGCCAAATATCTAGAGGAATATAAAGTCAAAATGTATCCTGCTTGGGAAGAAAGGTCTTAGTATCTAACATTTCAACAAATTGCTTAGTTTATTGTACTGGGGGGAAAAAAGGAAAAAGAATCCTCTATTGTGATGCTACACATTTCAAAACAAAATCCAAAGGGATTTCGAGGGCAAGAAATCAATCCTCTCAGAATAACATCAATGTTAGTCAATATCATTAATTGTATTTCATTGTTTTTAGAGTTCTGACAGTAGTCACTCATCATCTTTAAGTCAAGGAGTGACAAGAGAATAATGCAGGATGCTGGAACAGACATAGACAAAGTATACCCGTGGGCTACAAGTTCCGGATGTTCTTCTGTAAATTAGAAACCTAAATCTACAGAGTAGAGTTTCCACTTACACCTACTGCAATGTAAGCCTTTTATTTCCACTCAAAAACTTTAAAAGTAATGCCTACAATTTACTTGCCATGTTCTTTATCTTGATTCTTCCCTTCCCCATCATTTATGCTTAGGTGTGTATATATAGAAGCTTTCTCCTTTCTCATCACCCATCTGCTTCTAGCTGAGCTCAAACTAGGTAACAACCGCCTGTCTGTGATCAAATGTTACACCCCAAACCACACATCATGACAACAGTGAACGCGTCAGGCAGGAGGAGGGAAAGGTGGCTAATTTTAAAGAATGGAAGCTGTGATTTGGACACAAATAGGAAATAGTAATAATCCCTGAAGTACCTGCCATTTAGAATGAGACGGGAAAAAAGCCAAACAAGCAGGGTGGTTATGATCAAATCCAGGTCTTTATAAGGAATCAATATCATTCCTTTTATGACATCACATCACAAAGCTGTCCAGTGTGTATGTGCACATTTCCAGGGAGAGATGACCTCTGATACTTTTGGTAAACAAACCTGAAAGTTGAAAGTTTTCTGTGGTTTCTGGCTTTGGGCTGCCTGTAATCCTTTTCCATTGGGCCTAAAGGGAAGGAACTACTCATTTTATATGACAACACTTCTATCCTCTGCATAGACCTATCAGGCCCCCGCCCCACCCAAGCCTCTCTGCTCTAAGATAAGCATGATTTTACTTCATACTTTTCTGATGTGGCAGGTCTCTTAGACTTCCTAGTCATATAGTTAATTCTAGAACCTTTCCAATATGGTCAACTACCTTTGGTGGAGAAGATTTAGTAAGTATGGTCTGACAGAGAGTGGACTGGGACTGACACGTTACCTTGTCCTGGTTGGTACACAGCTATGAATTCACAGCAATATTCACTTTCTTTTTGGTAGACTCACATGATTGACTTCCTGTAAGCTTACTGTCTATTCTACTATCTCATATTCCTGTGTTGTTTCCAAAATCTATTATGTTGACTTAGAATTGTATCAAAGTGACTTTTCTTACATAGATTTCTATTAATTTCCATTTTGATAGATTTTATCAATCATTCCATTTTATTTTTTTTTATTTTTAATTTTTTTTTTTTCAACGTTTATTTATTTTTGGGATAGAGAGAGACAGAGCATGAACGGGGGAGGGGCAGAGAGAGAGGGAGACACAGAATCAGAAACAGGCTCCAGGCTCTGAGCCATCAGCCCAGAGCCTGACGCGGGGCTCGAACTCACGGACCGCGAGATCGTGACCTGGCTGAAGTCGGACGCTTAACCGACTGCGCCACCCAGGCGCCCCCAATCATTCCATTTTATTAAAGAAATATTTGGATTGAAAAATGAAAATATCGGATGCTCTCAGGGGACAGGAGGGAATACTTGGCCATGGACATCTTGACGATCTGGTTTCTTGTGGCCATTTGCGGAGACGATGTGGATTTCTGCTGGTTTTCATCAGGGTGTCCACGGTCTGAGGACCGTGTCCTCAGGGTGTCCAGGATCTCACGGTTGTGAGGTCAAGCCCCAAGTCATTCTCGGCGCTGAGTGTGGAGGCTGCTTAAGATTCTTTCTCTCTCTCTCTCCCTCTGCCCTTCCCATGCTTGTTCTCTCTCTCTCTTTCTCTCTCTCAGAAAAATGAAAAAAAACAAAAAAGACAAGACATATTTTACTGTGAACAGTTTTACATATATACAAAAGCAAAGAGAATAATACAATAAATTCAACATACCCCTCTTTGAAAATTCATTTGAATTCAACTATTACCAATACCTGGCAATATTTTGTTTAATCTGTACCTCTACTTATTCTGTCTGTATTATTTTTGAGTCAATCTCAGAAATCATATTTTATTTCTAAATATTTTATTATTTATTTTAAATGGCAAGGTCTCTTTGTTCTAACAAAACCACCATATCAATGTCATAACTGAAAAAGCATTACCAATAATTCCTTAGTATCCTTAGATATTAAGGCAGTGTTGATATTTCCAGAATTATCTTTCACATGTTTTTTCTTTGCATTGCTTTTCTCTTTCTTTCTTTCTTTCTTTCTTTCTTTCTTTCTTTCTTTCTTTCTTTCTTTCTTTCCCTTTTCCCAGTTTTGTTTGAATCAGTATATATATCACAACTGGTTTGTTGGTTTCTTGTCTGTCAAGACTTTTTTCATTATATATATATATATATATATATATATATATATCCATCCTATAGATTTTACCACAGTGTGAATTTTTGACTGAATCTACGTGGTATCACTTAATATGTTTTGTGTGTTTCTTTGTTCTTTGAATTTTCTGTAATTCATTAGTTAGATCTATAAACGCAATTAAATTCACGTTCCTATTTATTTGTTTACTTTTGCAAGACTACTTCATAGGTGGTATTGTTCTGTGTTCTTCCATTAGGAGGCATACGATGTTTGGTTGCCTCTCTTTCTGGAACACTAGTAGCCCTTGAAAACCATTGCATAAACCCATTAGCCCACTAGAGGTTGTATGATGTCTGTCATTCATTTGCATTTATTAGCCATAATTTATATAAAAGGAAACATTCCTTCTTCAACAATTATGTTACCATGTTGTGCAGATTTCATAATAAAATCAGGGTAAACAGTCACCTCACTTTATATATATGAGATAATGAAGCAGTTCTCTAGCATCTCCCAGAAGTGACCAGCGGAATTTGTGTGTTGTGTTTAGTATCTGTATGCCCTCGTGGTCTTAAATGTATTGAATGTGTTTCCATTTATTATACCTATTGCCTTTATTGGTCTTTAAATTGTCCCTTTTTTGACCTGTGGGCATTTAGTTTAGATTCTTACTCTTTTTCAAAGGCCTCTATTGGTCTCTGGTAATATCATTACTTTCTGCTCTCTCAGGGCCATGTTTTTATCCAGAATGTTGAAGGAGTTGTAAACAGAGACCAATATCTCCGATGGGTCCAATGATCAGAGTATCTTTATTGAAAGAACAAGAGGAGGCACTTTCATGGCCAAGTGAGTCTACAGTTTGCTTTCCAAAGCAAATAAAGAGTTTAATTAAAACCAAGAAAGATGGGGTACCTGGGTAGCTCAGTCAGTTAAGCGTCCAACTTAGGCTCAGGTCATGATCAGTTTGTGAGTTCAAGCCCCTTATTGGGCTCTGCTCTGACAGTGTGGAGCCTGCTTGGGATTCTCTCTCTCTCTCTCTCTCTCTCTCTCTCTCTCTCTGAAAAAAAGCAAAGTTAAAAAAAAAAAGGTAACTATGGTTTAATACTTGGTTTCATATTCAAAGATGAAGCATGGAGTTGCCCTGATAGACTTTATCTGGATGCTTAACCAACTGATCAACCCACATGACCCCAAAATAACACTTTAAGATTAGACGTTTGTTTCTGTTTTCAGGGACCCTAGGTTCAATGTCCATAATAGTGCCCAAATCATGTAATCACAGAGGCAAGTATATACGTCAATTATGATCAAAATACCATCTCACATTTGTATAATGTTTCAAACTTCTTACAGTGCTTTAACATACATTGTCTCCATTTGATTGAAATCTTTATAACAGATGTTTAAGGGGAAGAATTAACTCAAGGATTATACTAGTAGGTTGTTACTTTCTGGGGAAATCTAAGGGATGTTGTTTCTCTGTGGCAAAATATGTGAAATAGTAGACCAAAACCTTCTGACTTCATTCTGGTAGTTTTGGTGTTACAGTATGGAAAAACATGAAGTTAGTTAGGGTTATAAAAATAGAGTAACAAATTTCCCTCTCAGCATATATGATTTTTATAATGTTCATACTTAGGAACCCAGTTGGATACACCAAGGATTTTTATCACACAATAGAGGTCAACATGGTGACTTCACCTATTGCTTTAATAGGATTAAATGTTTTCCTCCCTTATATTTCATTTATCTCACTTAAAATATATATATTTTCATATTCTTTAAGAAGTCAGAGTATTGACTATCTCCAACCATTTCAGTGACATATCTGGAAATTACGGGAATGTCTTTCTGAAATCTATTTGCCAAGAGGTAGACTTCTGGGCTTGAAGAAACTAAAGAGCAATTTGTAGTTAGCTTCACCTTTACTATGGGACTGATCACTGCCTTATTTTCTGTTATGGTTACAATAGTTGTGTTCTTTGTCTCTACCACAAGATTGTGATTTCATGGCTTGGTCAAGAGATAATCAATTATGGAATGAGATGCAGGCTATGTGTGAGGCATCTAGCACTACACGGTGTGCTGTGTCGAGAAGATGATTGTGACAGAGTCCCCACTCATGAGGAGGTCCAGTTTAGTGGCATTAGGGGTGCCCCAAGTGCTTAGAAGAGTACCCCTGAGCATAAAACAAGAGCTCATTGTTGATCTCAACTACAGTTATGCTGATATTTGTCACTATTCCATAAGAGAGGTGATTACAGTGTTCTCACAGTACATTTGCATCAATGTGACTTATTTTCTATAAAAAATTAATACACAAAGAAACACTTGTTTGACACCTTTTTCAAAAAAGGAACAGAACAATGTAGAGGGTCTAGAACCAACTTCTGCTAGGATTTAGGAATCTGAAAGCGTCTCTCACTGTCTTGGTAGCCATGGCTGATGTGGCTCATTTCATTAAAGGGGCTATACTTCTCTTCCTGCCTTACCACACTACCAGATGCTATTGTTCTGACCATCAATGATTTTTTTGAGTAAGTAGAGTATCATTTATTTCTGAAAAATTACCAGAAGTAATTCTAAATTCCAAGACCATTGGCCAATTGCTAGCATCTCCATATCTTAGCATCACTAAGCTGGACAAGGCAGGGTCAGTTCTCCTTCTTGTTATTCTGTTACCCTCACTACACAGGTGATAAGGAAAACTTTGCTTTCCGGATCTTCTTTTCAAAAAGAATTCCTGATCAAAGAATTTTCCATTAAACAGATGAGACTATTGACCTTAACTGAAAGATCTAATATTGACATGCTACCTCTAAGTATCCAAATCTTAATGGCCTCTGCCTACAAAGCCCTTTCATACAGCTTTCATCTTCAAATGTAAATAAACTGTAAGCTTTAGAATCTGCTAAGGTGTCCTAATTACAAGTACTTGATTTTATGGCTGCCTTTAGCAACGTATTTGACATTAGTTTCTCTTATTTGAATGCTGGTAATTTCAGCAACTCCAACACTGTAGAGCCTTAGAGTATATCTAGTTTTTGGCTAATTGTTGGCACTTGTTAATTGATTAATGAGGTCAATGAGTTATCCAGTATCCTTTACTTTTCCAACCACTGACACTTACAATGATGATGCATTTCAGGTCTAGAGCACCCTCAAGGTCCATCAAGGACTGTTGAGAGAAAAGTAAGCCTCTACCCTTCAGCGACAGTTTTTAGGAACTTGCCATTTCTCTGATTAATTTACATATATTTTTTCTAAGTCTCTGCTTTGCTGTCCTCTTTCCAGTTTTAAGTGAATATTTTCTCTTTGCTCTAGCTCTCTGTATATGCTACTGTGGATTTCACAGAGCTAGTTTCCCACTCCAAGTTCTGTGTAAAGTAAACATTGTATGCTAATCAAGCTTTACTTAGATAAAGAAGAACCTCAGCCCATCCTGAGATATGATGGAATTAGATTAACAGTGTCCACTATATTCTCTTTTAACTTCTCATTAAAATAATAATGACAAATAAAAGGATATTCAATTATATTTGGAAATTATGGACAACAACCAACAACTTTACTGTAGGGAAGAATTTCTACTGTTGGTTACATGGATCAGCTTATATGCAAAAATTACAATTAGTTGATTAGGTTAATCTAATTATCAGTTTAGCCAACAAAAGATTGTATATACCTGGCTTAAAAAGTGAAACCCAACACCAAGCAGCCTCTTGGTAGAAATTTAGTAATTGTCTTCTGAGCTCATTCAGGTCATGTTTTCTGTTTATACCCTGTATACTATTTATACCTCATTGGAAATGCTATTTCTGTACTTAGAAAATACAATTCCTGGTATAAAATAGGGCATGAGTGGGGATAAATAAGCAGTTGGGAACCATACACAATGATGTAGACTCTCCCTAGAAACCTTATGCTGATGAAGGAGCTATCAGAGAATGGGAGAGACCTGAAAAAAAGGACTTGTTTTGGGAATATATAATATATGATCAAGAAGAACTATAATTAATTAAATGTCTTTCAAATAAAAATCCTTAGCATAGTTGGATAACCATGAGATTTAAAGACAGATGAATGGATAAATGGTGTAGGGATTGTGGTAAGAATTTTTGCAGCTAACATGGAACAGTCACTTAAATATTTGGGAAAGTCATACTTATTTGAAATATACTTCCATAAATCAAGAAACAAAAAAAAATTAGAATGTGTCTTCTTTGTCATCCCATAAAATTTCAGGAAGCTCAAACATACATTTGAAAGTCCTTAAGTTGGTAATTGATAATTTTTAAATTTTTATTTTATTTTATTATCTTACTTTTTAAAATATATTTCTTTTTTTAAATGTCTATTTTTTCAATTTTATTTTATTTTTATTGTTTTTTAAATAACTTACTGTCAAGTTAGCTAACATACAGTTTATACAGCATATAACATACAGTGTAGTCTTGACTACAGGAGTAGATTCCCATGATTCATCACTTACATACGATACCCAGTGCTCATCCCAGTAAGTGCCCTCCTCAATGCCCATCTCCCATTTTCCCTGCAATCCAACTCCCCACCCTCCATCAACCCTCAGTTTGCTCCCTGTATTTAAGAGTCTCTTATGGTTTGCCTCCCTCTCTATTTTGTAACTTACTTTTCCTTCCCTTCCCCTGTGGTCTTTGGTTAACTTTCTCAAATTCTACATATGAGTTAAAACATGTGATATTTGAGGCTTTCCAAATTTTTTTCTTGTGATTGATTTCAAGTTCCATAGTGTTGTGATCCAAAAGTATACATGGTATTATCTTAATCCTTTTATATTTGTCGAAGGCTCTTCTGTGACCCAGTATATGATCTATTTTGGAGAATGTTCTATGTGCACTTGAGAAGAATGTGTATTCTGCTGATTTCGGATGAAAAGTTCTGAATATATGTTAAGTCCATCTGGTCCAGTGTATCACTCAAGGCCATTGTTTTCTTATTGATTTTCTGCCTAGATCATCTGTCCATTGTTGTAAGTGCAGTATTAAAGTCGCCTACAATTACAGTATTATTATCAATAAGTTTGCTTATTTTTGTGATTAATTGATTTATATATTTGGGTGCAATCATGTTGGGGGTATAAACATTTATAATTGTTAGCTCTTGATGGATAGAACCCTTAATTATGATATAACGCCCTTCTTAATCTCTTGTTACAATGTTTGGTTTAAAATCTAGTTTGTCTGATATAAGTATAGCTACTCCAGCTTTCTTTTGACTTCCAGTAGCATGATAGATGGTTCTCCATCCCCTCACTTTCAATCTGCAAGTGTCCTCAGATCCAAATGAGTCTCTTGTAGGCAGCATATAGATGGATCTTGGTTTTTCATTCATTCTGACACCCTATGTCTCTTGATTGGGGCATTTAGTCCTTTTACATTCGGAGTGTTTATTGAAAGATAGGGGTTCAGTGTCATCGTGTTATCTGTAGGTTTCGTGCTTTGGTGATGTCTCTGGTCCACTGTAGTCTTTGCTGCTTTTCATCACAGAGTCCCCCTTAGGATCCCCTGCAGGGCTGGTTAGTGGTCATGAACTTCTTTAGTTTTTGTTTTTCTGGGAAAGCCTTTATCTCTCCTTCTATTCTGAATGACCGCCTTGCCGGATAAAGGATTCTTGGCTGCATATTTTTCTATTCAGCACATTGAATATTTCTTGACACTCCATTATGGTCTGCAAGTTTCAGTGGACAGATCTGCTATTCCCCTTATGTGTCTACCCTTGTAGGTTAAGGCCTGTTGTCCCTAGCTGTTTTCAGAATCCTCTTTTTATCTTTGTATTTTTCCGTTTTCACTATGATATGTCATGGTGTTGACCTGTTTTTGTTGATTTTGAAGGGAGTTCTCTGTGCCTCCTGGACTTGGATGTCTGCTTCCTTCCCCACATTAGGGAGGTTCTCAGCTATAATGTGTTCAAATAAACCTTCTGCCCCTTCCTGTGTCTTCTTCTTCTGGAACTCCTATGATAAGGATATTAATTATGTTTTATTGAGTCACTTAGGTCTCTAAGTCTCCTCTCAGGGCCTAGTAATTTATCTCTCTTTTTCTATCCCTCTTTTTCTCAGCTTCATCATTTTCCAATTTTATTTTCTATTTCACTTGTTCTCCCCTCTGCCTCTTCCATCCTTGCTGTCACTGCAACTGGTTTATTTTGCATTTCATTTACAACATTTCTTAATTCACCATGACTTTATGTTAGGTCCTTGATCTCTACAGCAATAGATTCTCCACTGTCTTCTATGCTTTTTTCAAGCCCAGCTATTAGTCTTATGGCTATCATTCTAAATTCTTGCTATATACATACATACATATATATAGTTTATATCTGTTTTGAGCAATTCTCTGGATGTCATTTCTTCCTGGAATTTCTTTTGAGGACAATTCTTCCATTTCATCGTTTTGGCTAGTTTTCTGTCTTTTATGTGTTTTAATAGCTTGTTATGTGTACTGCACCTGTGAGTACGACTATATTAAAAAGGGGTCATACACCGTCCAGGGCCTGGCACTTTAGGAAATGTTCTTGGAGTGTGTGGCTCGCACTCCACTGTTGCCTCTTTGGTGGCTTTATCTCACTGCTTGTAGTGGTGGTTTTGACCTTCCACCAAGTGTACTTTGGTTTGTTCACTGAAGTAACCCTAGAAAAAAAGAAAAAAGGGGGGTGGGTGGAAGAAGCCTTATCGCATACAAAGAGATAAATGACAGGCATGGAAAAAAAAAAAGGCCAGGCAGAGAATCAAAGAAACTATAAGGCTTAATCCAGAGAGAGAGAGAGAGAGAGAGAGAGAGAGAGAGAGAGGAAAATAAAGAAGAAGGAGGTGCAGAAAGGTATAAAAAGAATAGAGTAAAAATGCCTGATTAGACAAACAACCATAACAGAGAAAGAAAGAAAGAAAGAAAGAAAGAAAGAAAGAAAGAAAGAAAGAAAGAAAGAAAGAAAGAAAGAAAAATGGCCCCAATCTCTCCTCCCTGGACCAGGTGTCTCAAACCAGGCTGTTCAGGCAGCCCTTACAGGGTGGCACGGGCAGGCTGGCTTGTCCTGCTCCATAGTCTCCTGTGCCTCCTAGGCGCTATTTATTTTTGAAAGAGTGATAGAGCACATAAGAGTGAGGGTGGCAGAGAGAGAGGGGGACAAAGGATCCAAAGTGGGCTCTGCACTGACAGCAGTGAACCCAAGGTGGGGCTTGAACCCACAAACCGTGAGATCATGACTTGAGCCTAAGTCAGAGGCGTAGCCAACTGAGCCACCCAGGCACCCCTAAAGTTTGTATTCTAAAAGCCAATATCAACATTTCTAATCACTGAAGAATAAAAGTATATAAAACCTATACTATAACACAAGATAGATGACAAAGGAAAAATTAACGGAGTGTAAAAATTTAAGTATAAATTTGAGCAAGTATAGCTATTATGACAAAATATTTAAATGGGAGAAGCTACTTTATTATAAAAGCAGTGTTTGGAATTGTGTTAGCATCAATACCATCTGACACTTTCAAGGTACATAACACAAATATAGAAAAAAGATTTAAAAGGGGGTGCCTGGGTGGCTCAGTCGGTTGAGCGTCCGACTTTGGCTCAGGTCATGATCTCGCAGTCCATGAGTGAGCCCTGCATCGGGCTCCGTGCTGACAGCTCAGAGCCTGGAGCCTGCTTCAGATTCTGTGTCTCCCTCTCTCTCTGCCCCTTCCCCGCTCATGCTCTGTCTCTCTCTCTGTCAAAAATAAATAAACATTATTAAAAAAAAAAGAAAAAAGATTTAAAGGAAAGGTGAATAATACAAACAAGAAAATATGTGTCCATATTATTAATCAGACAATGTAGAAGTAAAAAAATGAGGCAAAGAGAGTCACTGTCAATAAAAGCATAATAAAGTAGATTTAATTTCTACTGTGTTACCATTCAACATATATGATGCAAACACTATTAGTTATGTTTTGGGACAATATGTTTTGAGGAGGGATCTCTTTGTAGAAGACTTCCATTCCTATTGTCTAGTACAAATCAACAAGGCTTAACACTGATTTGGATTTGATAAAGGCAGCTCAGAAAACACACACATCTCTCCTCGTAGAATACACTTCGGACCCTGAGTTGCATGAATAGTTTTAGGTGGATAATGTCTTCAGTTTGGAAACTTGTTTTAATTTAGAAGATGGGGGGAAATTTTACAGATAAAAATGAACTGATGGAAATAACATTTTTAGGTTTTCTTTTTTTGAAAGAGAGAGAGAGAGACCCGGGGAGGGGCAGAGGGAGAATCCCAAACAGGCTCCACACGGCCAGCACAGAGCCTGATGCAGGACTCGAGCTCATGAACCGTGAGATCATGATCCGAGCCGATATCAAGAGTTGGATGCTTACCCAGCTGAGCCACCCAGGAACCCCTGGTGTTAACGTTTTAAAAAATAAATCACCAAATGCTGGTGTACCATCAATATCAAAGGTAAATTTGGGCATGGCGGTATGAGATGCCTAATCCATGTAGTTGATGTCACCGGTTTGCTTCAAATATTAATGGCACTTGAAGGGATTTTTTTCTTTTTCCGTTTGTCCTTCTCCACCCCTCCCTGTTACAAGACATCCTTTGCTTTTGTCTTATTTGGGAAAAACTAAGGAGATTGTTAAAGGCAATTGGGAAATTATTATAACTTTGTTGGGAAATGAATAGCACTTCTTTTAATATTTCACTTTAGAAGATGAGGAAGTGAGTGCCTCTACCTTTTCTTTTCCTTCTCCTGCAGCTCTACCTCATAACTTCAGCCATCTACACTTTCATTTTAACGTTACTAAGGTTGATGTTCTACGACATTGCGTTAGACAACCATGAAGTCCTTTTTGAGTATGTGATTTGTCTGTGGATTGATTCCAGAATTTCTAAAATCTATATTGAACAGTATTTACATTATAGCACCTGTGGAAATACTATTCACTGCATAGCCAAGCATTGTACTAGCACAACATTTATATTGTTTGTCTTTACTATCCCACCTATAATTTATCATGTCTTTTCATTCACGTTCAATTTTTCTTTTTATGTTGGCCTTTATCATAGTCTCATTTCCCCCTCTCTGCCCTGCATCCAATTCCACCTTCTCTGGAGTCCACTTGGCCCAGAGACCTCCCTGGTAGGGCCCTTGGCATTCCTTCCCCTCATGCAAATATTGTCCTTTAGAATATCCAAAGAGCTCTCACCTTGATATTCCTTCTCTGCTTTTCTAGGTTGATTTCTTTTTTTTTTTTTTAATTTTTTTTTCAATGTTTATTTTTGAGAGAGACAGAGACAGAATGCAAGTGGGTTAGGGGCAGAGAGAGAGGGAGACACAGAGTCTGAAGCAGGCTCCAGGCTCCGAGCTGTCAGCATAGGGCCCAACACGGGGCTCGAATTCACAAGCCGTGAGATCATGACCTGAGCCGAAGTCGGATGCTCAACCGACCGAGCCACCCAGGCACTGCTCTAGGTTGATTTCTTACTTCCTTTCCTTCATATTTCATAATTCTTAGATTGCTCATGTGTTTGCTAACCAACTTCATAAGGCAGAATGTGTGGGAGAAAATTTTCCAAGTTCTTATGTATCTGAAATTGCTTTTAGCCATCCATGGCACTTGATTGCTAATTAGGTAGCATGGGGAATAAGCTTAGGAATCCCCAGGGCTTACCCCAATGGGTTACCAGGGATAGAGAAGGACAAAGCCATAGGATTCTCACACCTGAGTTTGGGTAAATAAGATTAGGTGAATAAGGATTAGAGAAAGGGGGTTTAGACCCCCAGAATAGAGAGGGGGTGCAGAGGCCCCAGAATAGAGAGGGAGGGGCAGAGGCCCCAGTATAGAACATAGGTATATAAAATAACCGAGACTAGATCTTCAGGGTGGAAGCACCCCCAATTTAGCATTATAGCAAAAAGCTGCTTTCACAGGAAGGAAGGACCAAGTTAGGTAAGCAGGTAAATTGGGCTAGAGACCGCTGTGCTGCAGGTGAAGCAGCCCAGATGGGAGATGATTGACAAAAGAAAAGGTGCCTTGTTACCTCTGAGGTCACGTGTCCTACCTGTCTCACCTCCTAGTCTCCCTAAGATAAACAGAGGTGCTGCCTCATGTCCGCTGTAAACAACCTTCCGCCCGACTGCCTGGTGCCCGGATTTTGTTTTATATTAACCCAAACTCCAAACCCCGAATATCTTCAAGACCCCCTTTCCCTCACATCCATGAGTTAATGTTCACAGTTTCATTGTCTCTCTGTGCCCATCCATCACCATGTTTGTAAGCCTTCTGATTCTAATAAATAAGGGGCAAGGACCCCTTTTGGGGCTCTTGTCTTTTCCCGGACATTAGCCATCTCTCGTTTTTCATCCTGCATCCAGCTCTCCTGCTGGACAAGAGAGAACTTTAGACCCAGAGTCTACAACAAGGTAGAATATGGAATTTTTGGTGAAAATTATTTTTCATGTACCTAAAGAACTTTGAAGGTATTGCTGTATTGTTTTCTAGGATTCAGTCTGATGGATGGAAAGTAGGCCGTCAGTTTGATTATTGTTTCTTTTTGGATTATTGTTTCAACTTTTCTGCCTGTGGACATTTTTAGGATCTTTCTTTATCTGGAATGTTATGAAATATTGCAGTAATATTCCTAGAGATAGATCTTCCTTTATTTGCTTGGGTGGCCTTTTCAATCTGGAAACTCTGAGAAAATGTCAGTTATTTGTTCTGTAATTTCCTGGCATTTCTCTCTTTTCTCTATTAGGCAGATGTTCTCCTGGATTGATTCTTTGTTTTTTGTTTTTTTTTATTTATCCTTTCTGTGTTTTTGTTTTTGCATTATGGATGATTTTTCTCAGTATTCTGAAATGTCTCTATTTTTTTTTTTTTTACCATTCATGTTTTATTTTCTGTTAAAGTTTTTATTTATTTATTTTGAGAGAGAGAGAGCATGCACATGGGAGGGACAGAGAAAGAGAGAGAGAGAGAGAGAGAGAGAAAGAGAGAGAGAGAGAGAGAGAGAGAGAGAGAGAGAGAATCCCAAGCAGGCTCTGCACTATCAGTGCAGATCCCAATGCAGGGCTTGATCTCATGACCCATGAGATAATGACCTGAGCCAAAATCAAGAGGTGGATGCTTAACCCACTGAGCCACCCAGGGCCCCCAACCACTGGTATTTTAAATTTTCAAGAATTTCCTGTAGTTCTCTGATGATTTTTCATTGCTTCTTGATTTTGAAGATGACCCAGGTTTTCAAAAACCATTTGAAAAAAACCGAGTGGAGCCTTTTAAAAAGTTATAATTTCCCCCCAATTCATAATTATTCTCTGGGACATTTCCCCCCTTGTTTATCTTGGTCCCTTTTCTTTTTTATCAAGTATGTATGGTATCTTTTGACTGCCCATTAGAAAAGATAAAGAATTTGATGCAAGTTTCCTTTCATTGCTTTTCCTTTTCTGACCCCTGGTTTTTATTGATTATTATCTTTACCTTGTCAAGGATTATGACAACAACATTTTTTGTGTAACTGCAATGAAGTCTACTGAGCTTTCTCTAAGGGTTGCACCTGAAGATTTAATCTGCAGTAAAACTGCATTTCCATTTTTATGATGATAAGAATATTATACACAACACAGCCAATGTAATGTGGTTGTAATATTAAATCACTAGGTACAGCCGACTGCTTGAAAGTGAATCTTGAAGTCTCATTTTTCCGATGGATTATCTTGACATTCCTTTTGAATTTATTTAGATTCTCCAACTTAATTACGCTTTTCAGTTGCCTTGGGAATTTTGCAAAATACTGATACCTAATCTCACCCATAAACATTGATTTTTTTTTCTTTTTCTTTTTTTGGCCAGGGTTTGGGATGGGCAGTTTGGCTACAGGCATTTAAAATCTTCCAAGTGTTACTCCTTTGATCTCGATCACGATTTATGTGTTACTATGTTTTCTATCCCATGTTGTTCCCTGTTAAATATTTCTTCTTTAAAAAAATGCCCCTGAATTTTCTTCAAGTAGGTTTTTCATAATTTTCTTTGTAAATTTCAGAGTCCTTGCTTATTTAAAAATGTCTTATTGTAATCTTACATTGGATTGACAGCTTAGCTCAGTATATATTTCTACAGCTGAACACGTTCAGAGAAATTATATTTAACATCTAATAATGATGATGAGAAGTCTGATGTCAGGCTGCTTTTTTATTTATGTAGATTATATTATATAGAATTTTAATAAGCTTTTAATAGTTTGTTTTCATTCTTGGAGTTTTGAAATTTCTACCGTATATGTCTTGCTGTGAGTCTTTATTTTTCTTAGCACTAGGAAGCCTCTTTGAATATTATCTTTTATGAGCTCTGGGAAATATGCTCTGATTTTCTTGATAATCTCTGGTCTCTTTTTTTCCCCTTTGTTTCTGAAACTGCTTTAGTCATGTCCCATAGAACTATAATGCAAGCCATGTCTGCTGTTTCGAGTTTTCTAGTAGCTATATTTTCTAGTAGCCCTATTCTAAACAACTAAAATGAAACAAGTGAAGAGATTTACATATTGTACTTAGCCTCATATAACAAACATAATCCTTTTAATATTCAAACAGCATTAAAATTATTAATGAGACATTATCCATTCTTCTTTTTTTAATATTAAGCCTTTGGAATCTTTTGTGTACTTTATACTTAGGATATGTGTCCATTCAAACTAACCACATTTAAAGAGTTCAGTAGCCCTGTGTGGCCAGTGTAATGGGTCCTGTCATGCTAACAAGTAGATGTTGGCCTGTTTGGACTTCTCCTTTTCCCTCCCTTTTTCAGGATACGTTCCATTTCTTTTAGCTCTATCATCTGTAAGATTACAAATTTCAGTTTTCAAATTACCAGCTTGGATTTTAGTACTATCCATCTTATTGTTTAGTATATTCACTGATATGTCTTCCTTTTCCCCCTCCTCCAAACCTCCCCTCTTTCTGTTTCTCTGTTTTATACATTTATTTGCCAAATATCATGTCATAGCATCCTGCCTAGTTGGCGGATGCACGATTGTCTTTTAAAAAAATTTAAATCCAAGTTAGTTAACATGTAATGTAATAATGATTTCAGGAGTAGAATTTTGTGATTAGTCATTTAAATATAACACCCGGTGCTCACCCCAACCAGTGCCCTCCTTAATGTCCATTACCCATTTAGTCATCCCCCCACCCAACACCCCACCAATAATCATCAGTTAGTTCTCTGTAGTTAAGAGTCTCTTATGGTTTGTCTCCCCCGTGTTTATTTTATTTTTGCTTCCCTTCCCCTACGTTCATCTGTTGTATTTCTCAAAGTCCGCATATGAGTGAAATCATATGATATTTGTTTTTCTCTGACTTGCTTCGCTTAGCATAATACACTCTAGTTCCACCCACATTGTTTCAAATAGTAAGGTTTCATTCTTTTTGATCAAGTATATTATTCTATATATGTATGTGTGTGTGTGTGTGTGTGTGTGTCCATTCATCAGTCTTTATCCATTCATCAGTCAATGGATATTTGGATGTTTGGGCTCTTTCCATACTTTGGCTATTGTTGATAGGGCTGCTATAAACATTAAGGTGCATGTACCACTTTGAATCACCATTTCGTATCCTTTGGATAAATACCTAGTAGGTGGATGCACTATTGTCTTTTTGTTTTTCAATTTTTTTTAAATGTTTATTCACTTTTTGAGAGACCGAGACAGAGAGGGAGCAGGGGAGGGGCAGAGGGAGACACAGAATCTGAAGCAGGCTCCAGGCTCTGAGCCGTCAGCACAGAGACTGACACGGAGCTTGAACTCACAAACCAGGAGATCATGACTTGAGCCTAAGTCAGACACTTAACTGACTGAGCCACCCAGGCACCCTGTGATGCACTATTGTCTTAAATCTATCTGAGGTTAATAATTAGATTTTTTTTTTACTTTTTTTTTAATATGAATTTTATTGTCAAATTGGTTTCCATACAACACCCAGTGCTCATCCCAACAGGTGCCCTCTTCAGGAGACTATAGATGCTGGAGAGGATGTAGAGAAATGGGAACCCTCTTGCACTGTTGGTGGGAATGCAAACTGGTGCAGCTGCTCTGGAAAACAGCGTGGAGGTTCCTCAAAAAATTGAAAATAGATCTACCCTATGACCCAGCAATAGTACTGCTAGGAATTTACCCAAGGGATACAGGAGTGCTGATGCATAGGGGCACTTGTACCTCAATGTTTATTGCAGCACTTTCAACAATAGCCAAATTGTGGAAAGAGCCTATATGTTCATCAACTGACGAATGGATAAAGAAGATGTGTTTATATATACAATGGAATACTACTTGGCAATGAGAAAGAATGAAATGTGTCCTGTTGTAGCAACATGGATAGAACTGGAGAGTGTTATGCTAAGTGAAATAAGTCCTACAGAGAAAGACAGATACCATATGTTTTCACTCTTATGTGGATCCTGAGAAACTTAATAGATTTTTAAAACAATTTTTTGAATTTCCACTTTGGCTCTAAATTATCTACTTCCCCTAGCATCAGTTTTGCTTAGTTTGTTGCTTATTGTTTTATAGAAGTAGTTTTTCTTAAATATGCAATGAACCTTTGTTTTTAATCCATATTTCTGAAAGAAGGATTTGGTTTAGTACAGGTGATGGGCATGTCCCCTGGGAAAGATAGTGCTCCCTATGGATACCATGTTGACAGGAAGACTTCCCGAAGGCGCACTAGAGGTTAGAAAGGCAGCCTTCAAAGCAATGAAGATTGCAGTCTGGAGTCTCTTTGTCTGTGTGTGTGTGTGTGTGTGTGTGTGTGTGTGTGTGTGTGTGGTGTGTATATGTATAAGCTCTTGGACTATTAAATTTCCTAGAGATGAGGAAGATGTCTTTTTTACTCTCTATTATATACTCCCAAATTCATAGTAGGCTTTCAATAGTTTGAATTAATAGGTGATTATTTTTCTTTCTCTTTACTGCTTCTTTTAATTTTTCTGTCTTTGTTATTTGATCTTTGTTTTTATGTTATCTTTTTACTTGGAAGCTATGCAATACTACTAATAGGTAACTTAAGAAAATGATGTGTTTAAAGCTATATGTCACATTAAATGTGCTTACATATATGTATGCATATATATGTGTAGTGTCAAATATAAAAGCAAATATATTGACTCCCTTCGCAGCACATAATAAAGTTACTTCATTTGTATCACCTCCTTTCTCCTGTCTTTCCTATAGGGGTGTCTGTGGCCTTAATTCTAGTCCATTATCAACAATTTATTGTTATTAAATATGTAGATTTCTTTCAAGATTTATAAAATATCCTTCTGTCCTTATTAAGAGTATTGTTATTAAAAAAAAAAAAAAAAAAAAAGGGGCGTCTAGGTGGCGCAGTCGGTTAAGCGTCCGACTTCAGCCAGGTCACGATCTCGCGGTCCGTGAGTTCGAGCCCCGCGTCGGGCTCTTGGCTGATGGCTCAGAGCCTGGAGCCTGTTTCCGATTCTGTGTCTCCCTCTCTCTCTGCCCCTCCCCCGTTCATGCTATGTCTCTCTCTGTCCCAAAAATAAATAAACGTTGAAAAAAAAAAAGAAAGAGTATTGTTATTGACCTTCTTATATACATTTATTCAGATTTAACGCTCTCTGCCAGACGTTTCTTTCCATAATTTAATCATTTAACCAGTTAGAATTTATATATTCTTTTTATTTAAAAATTTTTTTAATATTTATTTTTGAGAGAGAGAGACGGAGTGCAAGTGGGGGAGGGGCAGGGAGCGAGGGAGACACAGAATCTGAAGCAGGCTCTAGGCTCTGAGCTGTCAGCACAGAGCCTGATGCAGGGTTCGAACCCATGGACCACAAGATCATGATCTGAGCTGAAGTCGGACGATTAACCAACTGAGCCACCCAGGCACTCCTAGAATTTCTATATTCTAATGCAGCTTTGGTTCCTAGGATTTTCCAACTTCAAGTAGGAGTGAAATGAAGGAAGTATTACTCCTATGTTTTCTAATTTTTTTTTTTGTTTGCTTAGGAAAATGTTTTCCAGTTTATGAAAAATGTCTTCCAACTGGAATAAAAACTTAAATTTGCGTAGAATTTTCGAATTACATAATTTTGTCCCCGACACACTGTAGATCAATCAATATACTGGAATCTAATTTTGCTTAGGAGAAAAGTCAGAGGTCGCCTATATTCAATTTTCCTTCTGAATTACATGCAGGCACTTCCGGGATAATTAGGAAATTCTTTATTTTCAGACTTCTGTAAATGTACCAGGATATGCTCTAGTTCACATTGCTTTCAATCATCTTGCTTTTGAATCTGACTCTTTAGGAATGCCCTATTTATTTCAGGAAATTCTTTTATTTCAGGAGATTTTCCCTATACTTTATACTTGGGGGAAAAAAGTTTTACTCCTGGGTGTTCTAGTTTGTCTTTCCAAGACCAATTATCCATAAATTGGATACATTGCCTTTTCTTCTGAGAATCGTTTTCTGTCTAGTTCTTGTGATCTCTTTATCTTTTTATTCTGAATCAAGGAATGCCTTTTGGTGAAAGTCATATTTAAATTGAGAACTCAGCTATGAGAAACAGTTGACCAAGGAAAGAGATATCAACACATAATCGAGATATCAACACATAATCATTGAGCCATGGCTGTATACCAGGCCAACAACAAGTCGGGAGCCAGAGAAATAAAGGACATGGTTGTTATCTTGAAACTGCTTACGACATAGTGAGGCGTCACAAAAAATGAATACACAGTACAGTATTGTGATAAATCCCAGAAGAGTTGTACACTCTCAGTAATGATTTGGAGCTTAGAGGAGAAGCATCTAGCATAGCCATAGCCAGGGGACAGAGGCTTAGATAAATCTTCCTGTGAAAGTTGATTTATCAGCTGAGTTCTAACGGAGGAAGGAGCCATCCACTTGAGGAATGACCAGAAGGCTATTCGAAGCAAAAACAGCAAAATCGGCAGGGCCTTGACGTGGCAAGAGAGGGGGCTGCTTTCAGGAAGTGCATTCTGTAACAGAGCTTCTCAAAAGTGCCCTGATTAATTCAGGGATCTCTAATGGGTTCAATCTTTTATCTATTTTCCAACATCATATAGCTTTGGATCATCTCCAGTTATGAAAGATGTAGCTCCGTATTTTGCCTGTGTTCATTTTATACAAAGCATTTTAATGAAAGCTGCAGTATTCTAGGAATGCAACTACCTCATCACAGGAGATTGTTCTGCATTGTTGCATGTTAAAATGAATCATTGTGTGTAGCACTTATTCCATATCCGGGAGATTACTCTGTAGATCCATATTTAGTTAGGCTTATTGAGTTTGGCTCATATTATTAGCATTATTATGGAACTAATAATAGATGTACATTTCATTCTCCAGTGGAAAAGGCATTCCAGTCGTAATACTCGGAGCAATAGCTCAAGAGATATTTTTAATAAAATATCCCATTTACAGTCTCTAGTGGAAAAATAAAACACTCACGCCTCTGGCATAAAAATTTAAGTTTACTGAGGTGCATTTTACTTGGCAACTAAAGGGATATTTCACTGAGTCAGGCCAGGTACACCTCTGAAGAAAAGTTAGGGGAGGAGAGAAGCCAGGATTGGTACCAGAAACTAGTGATTGAGGGCTTAGTTATAATGTCACAAAGAAGATTTATCAGCTACACGAGAAAACTCCTGGGGCTCAGATTCGTATCAGGAATTTGTCCGAACACATTGGGATCCCAACTTTGTTTCTATGCTCTCTTTCTAGAGTATAATACGGGGAGGTACTAATGGAGCAGGTTTAGAAGACAACGATGCATGACCAGCACAGTGAACCCTCCTCATGAAAAGCCTAGTTGTCTTTGTGGTTCAGAATATGTTGGAGGGAGATGGGGAGCTGTGGCTTCTATTGCTTTTATTTGGATAGGTTAACATCTCTGAAAAAGGTTTTTCCCTCCAATACAACAGTTATATGATTAGGGCCTCCTCATTGTTCACTGAAAATTGGGGGGAAGTCTACAGATCTCTAGGCTGTCATGGGGAAGCCAGTTCCCTAGGCTGTTAGGGGAAATTTTATCTCTGTCCTCTTCCCAACTCTCAACTTACACTCCTCATATAGTTTTCTACCATTTTTTTTTGCTATTGTTGGTTTATTAGCTTTTTTGCCTCGTGCCTCAGAGAGCCTCAGAATAATGGGTAATGTTCAGGAGCAACTACCAAAATATATCTCGATGTATATACATTCAAAAGGGGGATCTTATAAGGTGTATTTATAACCTAAATATTTGCTGAGCGGCTACTATGAGCAAGGCTCTTTTAAATGGAGACGATCAGTAATGAGCAAAAAAGACCAAGTTCCTAACTTCATGGACGTTTTGTCTTAGTATTTCATCACAGTCTAGATGGGTCACAGGATCAAGTAGGTGACCTTGACAAGGCAAGCTTCCTTCATGTCCCTGGATCCCTTGCTCTCTTGTATTAATGTTCAGCACATGCAAAGGTTGGAGCAGTTGGATTTAGATGGCAAGTGCTGAAGGAAGCATCCATTACAGGAAGCCATAAAAAGAACTTGACCGAGAGACATAGCTGGAGAGTAAACTATTCTTTGTAGGAAAGATAGTGTAACTTCAAGTTGCTATACAGGCTTGTCTTAATTTAACTATCTTCAGCCTCATTTTAAACTAGTTATTTTCTTCTTTATTAACTTACTGCCCTTCCACTATTGAAATAGTTCAGTTACTCTATGTTCCTTGTTGTCCTGAGATACATAAAACAATGTAACTCAAAATAAGAAAGGATTTTCTCTCCAAGCTGTGTTTTAAAAGCTTAGGTCCTGAGGAAAACCAAAAGCACACTCAACACAGGTAAGAGACTTGGAAAAGTGAAATAGAATCAATTGAAGCCAAAATGTCAATTTCTCCAGACTGGCTTTCCCCTGGATAAACCCTGAAATGAGGAAAGAACTCCCCATTAGGTGTCCGGGATATGAGAACAAGACAGAAGTCATTTTCTGCTGAAAGCAAGGGGAAATATCTGGACCTGGGAGAAGAAATGGCTGGCTGATACTTCTGGGGAGAAGTGGTCTCAGGTAATCTCACATCTCCTCAACCCTAGCACACTGTCAAAGTAGCACAATTGTTGCTTTGTACCTGAGATGGAAAGACATAGTAGAAAGCACCATCGGCCCAAAGCAGCCAGGTGAATAGAAATGCATTTTGTAGCATTCAGCTCTCCAAGGAGCAGGAGTGATGACAGGTGCCTTAGTGGATTTATGTATGGTCAAACTGTATTGGCTATCTGGTGCGACTTCCACAACTTAACCCCCAATAATATCAGAGGAGGTCATTGAGAGGATGCGACCACTGGTTGACCCAGGAGCTGGACCCCAGGCAATTGTAGGCTCTTAATCCCCTTGCCTGTCCTTGGATTTTATGTTCTTCCCATTGTGGGAGCCATTTCCAAGAATGTATCCTCAAGAAAGCAAGGTGTTCTTGAGACCATCTGGACTGAATATGTGATCGAATCCCATTAAGACCTCTGTATAAACTTTTAATCTTCTGGAGGGCAGATGCAGAGATCTATGCATCTCACAGCATACAAGACAAGCCTTATATGTATAAGTTTCCTTGCTT
Organism: Puma concolor; assembly: GCF_028749965.1. Classification (NCBI taxonomy): domain Eukaryota; kingdom Metazoa; phylum Chordata; class Mammalia; order Carnivora; family Felidae; genus Puma; species Puma concolor. The sequence continues at coordinate 17,901,507 of NC_141668.1, read as the reverse complement.
CTTAAACCTGTCACCTACCAATTTGGGTGCGGTCTGTCTCTTCAGCCTTTCCATGTCCTCTGTGTACAGGGGCCAGTTTCAGATTTCACCAGGGGAAATCTTGAGTTTGCAAACCAAGAAATATACACAGTACGCTCATATCTGATATCTACATGTCATGGACTAATTTTTGGCAGAAACACAACTCTAGCTGGATGAAGGTCCTAAATAGAAACAACGGGAAGACAGTGTGTGGACTGAGATTCCTTCTTGCTGTATTTTCTTTCTGTTCACTCCTATCTCAGGGAAGCTAGAGGCCATTATGGAAAAGGTCTTGGGGATCCAGCTTGAACTAGTTTAGGTCACTTTTCCTAAGTGAAGGATGTCTATCGATTTCCGAGTTTAGTGGACCTGGCTTTAACATAAAAAGATAACACTTTTTTTTTTTAACTCCATGGCATTTCTTTCCCCGACCCCTAATTCTGTAGTGTTCTATAGTATCATTTCCTCCAGTTATTCTCTAGTCTCTGCCTTTTAAGGGTATAATAACACATATATTTGAACAAATATAAAATAAATTTAAAGTGCTTTTATTCTGTATTCTATTTTGTGTATTTCATCACTTAATATAAACATATCCTTGGCATATTATAAAACATGATATAATCTGGGTCTTGGTGGGTGGGGTTCAAGTTGTATTTACTTTATTTATAACGAAAGAAGATTTTATTTTCTTTTTTTTAACCACGACCATGGATTTGGGGGTGGGGGGTTGGGTGGCAGAGAAATGGTCTCCTTTTGTGTGGATTGATACTGTTAAGAATTGCCTCCTAGATTCTTTACTGGGAAGATATGTCTTGGAAAAAAGTGGGGATTAAACTTCTTTACATTTATCTTAGTTTAATCATATCTGTAAGCACCTCTTTCTTTTATTGATTTTTTTATTGTTCTCTCTTTTTGAATTATTAAAATCTGATAATGCTGAGTGAAGAACAAATCCTAAAAGGCACTGATGGTTCTCGTTTAAAAGATACAAAAAGGGAACATGGGATATTGTTACCAAAAGCTTTGTTAGATTATTAAATGAAATGCAAGGTGACATAAGAAAACTGTTGCATTTAAGCCATTGGGAAGATAAGCATTTGTAGTGGTGTTGAATAATTTTACTTTTACTTTTGAATTTTATATTTAAAAATGTCTCTGTGAATAATGAGATGTTTGGGCTGATAAGAGTGCACTGAGGCCAAAGGGAAAGGAAAAAAACTCATTTGTATGTGATGTGGAAGAGAGGGCTGATGTTAGTTATCTGGATGCATTGGTGATATGAATCCATTTGGATTCATGGAGTGCTGCATGAGAAGCAGGAAGGAAATCCAGCTGAGGAATGGTTGTGTCTGAGCCTACCATGGTGGGGATGGGAATATGAACAGTGTGTGTGTGAGAATTGTGACCATCAAGTAATCAAAACAGGTGTGATAAAGAAAGGATGGTTGAAGGGTCAGCTTCATCAACTCATATATTATTAAAGAATGCCCACGTGTCCTGTCAATGAGTTGTTTTTTTTCCCCTCAGTTTGAAGCATAGAAAAAAAATCACCCTAATGCATGCACATTCCGTGCCTCTGGATTTCTGACCCTATTACACAAAGACTTCTCCGCCTCTGGACAGGGATCTGCCTTTTTCTTTACTCTGTGGCATAAGCCCTAAACAGAATACCGCTACTAACAAGGAATTGAGGCAAGACTGGTAAATGCCACCATGAGAATTTTCCTAGTGGTGTTAGATTGACTCAAAATTGCCCCTCTCAAATTGGAAAACAGTGTATAATGGACAGACAAATTAGTGCCTCTAAAAAATGTAGTGGTAATAAAGAATGTAATGGAAGGGAAATAAGCTAATTCTCAAGACAGGTAACAGAAAGAATGATGAAGCTAAATTTTCCTCAATTTACTATGATGGAGTTGACCCTCTCTCATGCCAACATTCAAAAGATACAAATATCAGTATTTTACATAGACGGCTGATGTTGGCTTGAAAATGTATGGTTACAATGTAAATTAAAAACAAGTGATGGAAATTCCATTTTATCCTGATGAAAGCATCTGAAGAAAGTGATATCCACTTGCTTTAAGACAGACCTGTGTCTATTTCCTTTCATTCCTATTCTTGCTGAAGACTGACGTCCACATTGTACGCTGCCATTTGGGTTTCTAGCTATTTAAAGTAAAAGTTTTTATTAGGCTTGATGCTACTGTTGCATATCCATAGCCATATTTTGGCAAGGAAATCAGAGCCTGGCAGCCTTTTTCAATAATTTCCTATAATGTAAGAGGGCTTAATGCCCCTATTATAGAACTGATTTTATTATACTCTCTGCTCCAGAACTAATGGAGCACTCGACTTATTCATGTTAAAGAAAATGATTGAATATGAAAAGCTTCCAGATCCTGCTTCTTGCCAGGATTAAAACTGCTCTGTCCTTTATCCTGACCAGAAAAGTCACCCCTTAATTAAGTTTATTGTTATTTTTCACCTGCCAGGAAGTCCCATACAAAGCATATAGAAATGCATTTGTTGAAAATTATTTTAGATCTCTTTTTAAAATCCTTATTTTTGTTTTATAATATGTAATAATATAGTTATTGACTGCTTAAAGCATGACAGATACTCTCCCAGTTCTTTATATGAATTGATTCAAATAGTTCTCACAAAAACCCTAGGAGTTATATACTGTTCGTATCACCATTTTATGGATGAAGAAAAGAAGGCTCAGAAAGTTAAGTAGATAGCAGAGTCAGGATTTAAATACACACCATCCGAGCCCTTAACCACCGTGCTAAACTATTTTTCCATTTAGCCAAGCGCATATGAAAGTGAACTCAGCTAGTGAGTTGATAATCACATCATTTATTAAAAATTTACTGAGTGACTACTGTTTGCAACATAATAACCGTAGCAGTGTAGACTGGAGAGTAAGCTAGATAAAATCAGACTGCTTAATTAGGGGAGCTTTTTGTCAAGTGAATGAGATGGGAAAGCACAAAGCTAAGTAAAATGTGAGGTGGTGCGTATTGCCCTACAATGCAAGCACAAACTGAATAACAGGAGCAGAGAGATAGGTTTATTGTAATTATTTTTGTGGGGTCAGACAGCACTTTATGGAGAAAGTGGCACTTGGGCATGCCCTTACAGCGTGTGAAAGATGTGGACAAGTAGGGTTAGCAAGATACAATTTCTGGGTGGAGGGTAAAATATGAACCAAAGGGAAGAATGGCCAGGCTTGTTTGCTGTTTCTAGTTTGAGATGGAAAGTACTATAGAATCGCATAATGTTAGATTTGATTGTGTTCACAGAGATTGTTTGTTCTACATAAACGCTACTGATAGAGAAGCGAAACCCTAAAGAAATATTATGCACCTGTTGTACTTATATGAGCTCTTATTACAGAAAGGATGAAGGTTGCAAAGAGAAACATGAGCTTGAAAAGGATAAGTGGTATTCATCTGATGATTGAAATTGAATGCCCGATTTAGGAATTTAGATTTCAGCAGAGAGTCAATGAAAGGTTTTTTTTTTTTTTTTTTTTTTTTTTTTTTTTTTTTTTTTTTTAAAGTGTGTTCAGTAGGGACGCCTAGGTGGCTCAGTTGGTTGAGTGTCCAACCTTGACTCAGGTTATGATCTGTGCTGACAGCTCAGAGCCCTGAGTTTGCTTTGGATTCTGTGCCTTCCTTTCTCTCTCTGCCCCTCCCCTGCTCATGCTCTGTCTCTCTCTCTCAAAAATAGATAAACATTAAAAAAATTTTTTGAAAAGTATGTCCAGTAGTCTTTGTTGATCTCTGGATGCAGATCAGAGTTTAAATTGCACCTGTCACTTCTGTCCTTCACAAACTCTATATTGGAGGCAAGTTCGTTAATCTCTCTTGATGATAATACTATTTCCTCAAAGATTTGTTCAAGGATACCTTAGATATCACGTGTGAGGTGTTTATCTAATACTGGCATAGAGTATATATAAGAGTATATGGCATCGAGGGACACCTGGGTGGCTCAGTTGGTTGAGCGTCCGACTTCGGCTCAGGTCATGATCTCACAGTCTTTGGGTTTGAGCCCTGCATCAGGCTCTATGCTGATGGCTCAGAGCCTGGAGCCTGCATCAGATTCTGTCTCTCTCTCTCTCTCTCTCTCTCTCTCTCTCTCTCTGTCCCTCCTCCATTCACACTCTGTCTCTCTATGAGAATAAATAAATAAAACATTAAAAAAGAGCATAAGGCATCAAGTACATATTAAGTATACTTAGGTACACAATTATTATATTTGAGTTTTATGTCAGCGGCTTGATAAAATCTATGTTTTAAAACAATAACTGACGGGGCACCTGGGTGGCTCAGTTGGTTAAGCGTCCGACTTCAGCTCAGGTCACGATCTCGCGGTCCGTGAGTTCGAGCCCCGCGTCGGGCTCTGGGCTGATGGCCCAGCCTGGAGCCTGCTTCTGATTCTGTGTCTCCCTCTCTCTCTGCCCCTCCCCCGTTCATGCTTTGTCTCTCTCTGTCTCAAAAATAAATAAACATTAAAAAAATAAAAAAAATAATAAAACAATAACTGACAAGAAGTGGATCACATTTTTCAAGTGAAAAAATTGGAACCATGTTGATCTATATTACAATGTCCCAGGAAAGAAGTGAAAAGTTACTGAACTGGATAATTAAGAAAAGGAAAATCAAAGTCTTAAGGATTCAGAGTCTATACCATTTGGTCACTGATTACATGTGAGAAGAAACTGAGAGAAAACATAACTCATTGACAGGGCAAACGGGTATCCCTTTAATAAAATGAATTAGGAAGCTAATCCCTACACCCATGGGTTTTAGGGAGAAATGAGGGACAGTGATCTATGTACAACTCTTGAAAGAACTACGTGAAAAGAATTATCCCCAGGAGAAGTCATGCTTTGGGAAATTTTCACAGATGAGGATAGGGACACAGTGGATTTTTTGGGTGACTGATCGTGTGGTCTAGAAGACACAGTGTCTCACTTTGAGGTTTCGGGTGGCATATGAGATTGGGTCAATTCAAGATTTAGTAAGCCATATAGGCAGGACAATGTTTAGATGAGAGAATCTGGGGGGCCCATTTTTTCCATGGTGACTGATACAAACAGGGACAGAAGGCTTGACGGGATTGTCTCTGATGGTCTCCAAGACAGATTTAGATGTTGATACTACAACTGTTGGAGAAAGGTGGGGGGTAGGGTGGGGGGAGCTGCAGGAACACATAAAGTTATGTTTTCATTCCTTGGCATCTTCTTGCAAGGCAGTTTTGAGAATCCAAAAGGGGCCACAACATACAGAACACTGTGAGAGCTCCATTACCTCTGATGGCATCGAAGCTGAAAATTTTATTTTGAGAAAGGAAAGAAAATGAGAAAACTATTCTGTACAGCATCCCGAACATCGGTGAAAAGATCCTTGGTGAAATGGAAGTGGTTGAAACCTTAGCAAATATGCTCAAGCAATATTTGAGGTTAATGTATCAAAGAAAATTAAAGATCAGGCTTAATCAAATATGGATCATAGACTTTAGAAAACAATTAAAAATGCTCAGTGATCTTACAAACCAATAAGAAAAATAGGAAACACCCAAATGTACATAAAATAATAAATAAGGGTCAGAAACCAAAACATCCAATAAAAAAATAAAACAAAAAAGCTTAGAGAAAAATATTCAATATAGCTGTTACTCAAGAAAATATAAGATAAAATGAGATAACACCCTTCCCTTAACATACGGCAAACTTGCAATTAAATTCTACCTAATAAATATCTAAATATTAGTGTATAAGCATATTGATATATATGTGTGTATGTATTCATCTCCGTGTTTGAAAAGAGGCAGGAAAATGAAATTTCTCTTCTGTTTCTGAGGAGAGTAAAGAGTTAACTTGTAAAATGTTCCCAACAGATACCTGATTTCGTATACTAAACGTGTGCATAATGTTCACATACTCTGACCCCTTGAATCCACTTTGGGCATATATCCTAAGGAAATCAGATGTATACTCAAGGATTTATTTGTGTGCATTCTAATTACAACATCATGAAATGAAATATTGGAAGTACTCTAAATATTCAAATAAGGATAGAAAGCAGTTACGTCCCTAAACGTCAAAGTCTATTAAAGGATTTGGACAACACTGAAAATATTTTAAATACATTTTATTATGGAATATTAGATCCACATGAAAGAATATTCATAATATGCATGTACAATCTGATGCATGATTGAAAGAACATGCATGAACCACCTAACAACCTAAGCACTAGAACATTCTCAAATATCACTGGAGCTATCAACAGGACTCTTACTTATACAACTAGTATACAAAAACATATCCCTAATTTCTTGATTGTGTTTATAGAATTATTGAAGGGTGACATACATACAGAAAAATGCCCAAATCATACATATACAGGTAATGGATGTTATAAACGGACATAACCAGCACCCAGATCATCAAACTGAACATTAGAAGTCCTCCTTGGGTTCTTTTCCTCGTGCTTCTCCCCAAAGGATAATCATTATTCTGACTTCTAATATCATAATTAGTTGTGCCTGATTTTGAACATTATATAAGTGAATTCACACTGTCTGCATTTTTGTGCGCATCTCACTTTTTTCTAAGCATTGTAGGTGTGGATATCTCACTTCCAGAATGGTGGAGTATGGTATTCTGAAAATCTGCTCCTCCCTATAAGAACAAGAACATTGGCAAAATCTGTTAAAATCAGCAGTTTCAGAATTCTCGAACAACGTGCAACAAAATGAGTAATGTTTTTACTCAAGACAAACAGTGGAATCTTGGTAAGAACAGACAGTCTTGTGGCTTTTTAACTTGTTCTAATCCCATCCCTTCTCCCCAGCTCCATAGTAGCTTTAAAAAACCAACCATGGTAGCTGGGAAAGCAGACAGCCTGGCACCCACAGGATGGGGAAGAATGAGTTTGGAGCACCCCAAAAGCCCATTCCCACTGATTTGCCACATTTGACTCTTTTGGAAAAGCTTCATTCTCAGAGTATGTTTTTGTTTTTTTTTGTTTTTTTTAATTTTTTTTTTCAACATTTATTTTTATTTTTGGGACAGAGAGAGACAGAGCATGAACGGGGGAGGGGCAGAGAGAGAGGGAGACACAGAATCGGAAGCAGGCTCCAGACTCCGAGCCATCAGCCCAGAGCCCGACGCGGGGCTCGAACTCACGGACCGCGAGATCGTGACCTGGCTGAAGTCGGACGCTTAACCGACTGCGCCACCCAGGCGCCCCTCTCAGAGTATGTTTTTATTTCACCTGACTTGGAGCTCACTCAACGTGAACTACCTACAGGGCCTTTTACAAAAACAAACAAACAAAAAACAAACAAATCATTAGCAAATGTTTCACTTGCAGCTGCTTGAGGTGGCATTACCAGTTGGGGTTAAGAAAAGCCTGACCAGACAGAAAACCTTAAAAGGAAAAGCAACCTGGGGAATCAGACATCCCTCAGCAGCTTTGAGAAGCTCTAATATATTCCTGGGAATCTAAAAGGCCACACACATATGCAGAACTGAGAGCATGTGCAAAGCTATGCACATGTCCAGGAAAGACCTGAGAAGGCCCCAAGCTCTCACCTCTGGCTGACCTTGAGACTCTGTACAAGCAGGAAGTAAAGGCTAATGCAGAGTTATAAACTGCCTCTTGGAGCACTGAAAACAAATCTCAACATATATTAAACATGCAATAATCAAGTTCAGCAAGGGCACAGAACACAAAATCAATACACAAGTATCAGTGGCATTTCTGTACACGAGCACTGAACAATAGGAAAATGAAATTGGGAAAGCAATTACTTTAAAGGGCATCCAAAAATAAAATACTTCGGAAACTGCTTAAACACAAGGCATGCACGGGAAACTACAAAATGTCATTGAAAGAAATTATAGAAGATTGACACAGAAAGAAAAACATCCCATAGTCCTGGATCTGAAGAATTAAAACTGTTCAAATGAAAATACTCCCCAAATTGATGGATGGGTCAAATGCAACATTCCTGGCTATTTCCTATCTCCTACCGAGTAAAAGGCTGTAATGCTGTTAATACTCAAATACCATGGCTCTTAGAATTCTATTCAAATGAAAAACAGTATGGATCTTTTTGCTTCTGCAGTTTCCTCATAACCATTTGTTTAATGCTGGTCACATTATTATCCACGATGCAGCATCTTCATTGTGCGCTCCATGAATACTGGTTCCCAATGACTCAAAAGTTGTTACTTTGCTTCACTGATGATAACCACAAAGGCCAACATTATCTAGAGAACAAAGGAAAGTGTAAACAGTAATTCTTTATCTGGTCATACTAACTTTATGATTTGAGAACATAAAACCACACATTTCCAACTCCATCTCTTGAACTCTTTAGGCCGCAATCACTACATTCTTGGAATGTGATCTCATTTCATGTTGTCCATACCTTCTACATACTGCCACCGGTAGAGAAGAGAGGCAAGGACCCAGTGTTCAGAACAAGCATAGATCCATTCATGTAAGGAAGATCCATCCCTCATTGAGGATGGTATAAGCCTGGCTGAGGAAAGCACAACCATGCCACATTGGTTGGAGTCCAGAGGACATTAATCAGAAGGTCCCTTGGGCATTGTGGAGGTACCGTCTCATCACCTTCAGAGGAATTAGGTGCAGCCATTCCTGAGGGACTTCCTGGAACATGATGCAGAACTTGTGAAGAAAGTGGGTGACCTCCCTGGGGACTGATGGTGGGAATCCTAAGAATAAATATTGGCTGCTGCCATCCCTGTTACCCTTGGGTGCTACACACCTGAGGCACAACCATGGTCCAACACAGAAGGGTAAGGGGTCCATGCAGGGTCCTACCCATGAGACTCATTCCCAACGGCTGACAGTGGACCATTGCTAACTCAGAGTTCTAAGCTTGTCCTATGTTCTGTCTTGGATAAAAGTCATCCCAAACCAATGTGCCAGCACTATGCACATTGTGCATAGTGGCCCCGTCTCATTGGAGTGTCTAGCCAACCCCACTGTCTGTTTAGAGGGTCAAATATCTGAAGTGGAAAAGCAGAGACTGTGGCCCACATAGCCCCTGGTATTGACTCAGGGCACCCCAGCTGGAGAGTATTACTAGCCATGGCAGGTTTGAGCTACAGGGAGTTAGAAAATTTTGAGTTTGATGCTTCCAGTGATAGAAACTCATATGGGACCAGGTCTAGACTCTAGGTACACTGCCCGGAGAACAGTGCTGGCCCTGATGAGTTCCAGGAATAGGCTGGTGATGACTTAGAACATTGTGGGAAGGCATTCTGAAACATGGGGATGCCTGAAGCGTGGGGGCACAGAGCAGGAGCACCTCTCGCACAGGTCTCAGAATGGTATTGGCACAGACTACTATTAGTTTACCAAAAATCCATTTGTTTTTCTTCTAGGCAGGCAGCAAGATGATATTTTCTAGATTTCCTTAGAGTTAGGTATGACCATGTGAGTTATAGCTAGTGAGTTGTGTGTAAATGTATGGAAAGAAATGATGTATGCCACTCTCTGACTTAACTTATTATATACTCTTCCTACATGACATTCTGCTCGCTTTTCCTTTGTTTTATTGGATATAGGTAAAAATTCAGGGTAAGCTTGGGAACTATGGACCAAAGATGACCTAATTGGTCTTGGTTATATGAACCATTTAGTGAAACAGAGCCCTCTACCTGCCCTGCAGGTTAAATCTTGAGAAAGATATAGGCTTCTATTGCATTAGACCATGGAGATAACAGAGTCTATAGTAGTCAAACTCCTGCAGTAATATTTTAAGACTGTGTATATTTATGTCAGTTCTTTTTTTTTTTTACATTTTTTTTCCAACGTTTATTTATTTTTGGGACAGAGAGAGACAGAGCATGAACGGGGGAGGGGCAGAGAGAGAGGGAGACACAGAATCGGAAACAGGCTCCAGGCTCTGAGCCATCAGCCCAGAGCCTGACGTGGGGCTCGAACTCACGGACTGAGAGATCGTGACCTGGCTGAAGGGACGCTTAACCGACTGCGCCACCCAGGCGCCCCTATGTCAGAGTTCTTAAAGTTATTAAAATTAAGCCTGTGAAATAATTTAGAAAAGGAAATTGGGGCCACTAAAGACCAAAATAAGTCTATTGAGCATTTTGCCCTAAAATTAGATGTGGATGGTAATATTAATTTCACATATAAGAGAAATACCATGGATGTAGTTTATCCTAGTTGTAGTAAGGCTGTTGACCACATTTCTCATGGGTCCCTTTTGGCTGTATCCTTACGAATACAAAGGTAATGTATAAGGAGCTATGTCAAGATGTGAAAGTTTCTAGTCAAGTTCTAACAGCTCTGTCATTGTTTCTCTTTCTTCATTTTTAGTAGCAGCTTGGATGGAGGCAGATGAGAAATGCTTATCTAATTTGCAGGTGATGAAAACCAAGATGAGATAATACGATATGTCAGAACCAAGATTCAGAATGATAGACTGAAAAGATGGACTGAAATAAAGAAAATGAAATTCAGCAAAAATAAATGTAAGATACGGAATTTAGTTTTAGTGTCACTTACCTCAATATGACAGATAGGGCTTAGTTTAAAGGGTAAAAAATTGAGGACAGTTCTCAAAGAAGTAGTTGAAAATCCACAACCTGCCAGATATGTCACCAAAATGATACTATAGTTGCTCCTAAAAAATGGCTCAGATAAAGATTAGGAGCACAGATAGATCTAGAACCCTTAAAACAGGGATTTGCAGTAGCGGTGTTTTGGAAATTTGCAGATGTAATTTTTTTTAATCATTCCAGACCTTTTGGCAATAGTGAGCATTACTATCCAGCAATGTTACACATCCTACAGTACATGAACCAGGTCATGTTCAAAGAATTTTCCTTTGTCATTTTTGACCTTCAAACGTCCTACAGGTATTATTATAGGCAAACATTGCTTATAATCACCTAAGTTTAAAACCTAACTACATGTAACATAAAATCTTAATATATTACTACAAAGTATTAATTTTCCAGGTGTATAATTACTAGGTGTAAAAAGGGAAGCTTATACTTTGGTTTTTGATCGGAACTTTACTAGGAGCTATTTCCAAGTTCAGAAAATTATGTCCCTAGTAGCCATACTATTCACTCCTGTATCAGCTAGCATTTGAGGTTGGTGCATCAATGCAGATTTTATTTATGTACAGGGGCAATCATCTCTTTTCTTCGTTATGTCTGCCATTTTTTGTTAGCCTTTTGCATATTGAAATACACATTATTTTGTTATATGCGACTCTTTAAAAATGTCTCCTTTATACTACACTTAGGATATTACATTAACTTTTTTTACTATCTTTAGCGTGCTTCATCTCATTAATGTTTTCCCAAAATACAAAACTCAGAGATCGTTGTCTATGTCCATCACAAAATAGAGTAAGATACATGGTTAGCATACAGACATAATGATCTTTTTCATTTTTAAAAATTTAAATAACAACAATGTTCAAAGCTTTACAGTTTTCTTTTATAGGTATGTTACTTTTTAAGTCTTTAAGGCTTTGCAGACCCTTCATGAGGACTATTTTTACTTGTCCTCAGGGGGCACTGCCCACAAGTAAGGAACACCATTATGCCTACATTCCTGAAGGTGACACACACTGATTTATGTTGCTTCAGCTTTTTAAAAATGAAAAATAAATAAATAAATAAAACAAAAACTGAAACACATCAAACACCCTCCAATCAGTTCTCAGGATTTCATGAATTCCCTTTCTAGTACAAACTAATAATAGAAAGGGGTACTTTCCCGACAGCATTCAAGCTGTCAAAGATTAATCATGAAGAGTGAGAAGGAAAACATTGGCTTTTTACAGGATACAGTTGTTTCCTTTTATCCAGAGGAACCCCACTAATACAGTTTAAACTGCGGTTTACATTGAATCCTTTTTCGTCGAAAATTGTATTGAAATCAAGGGCAATCTTTTGGTTGGGTATTTCAGAAGAGGTTAAAGTGGAGAGGAAGTTAATGTTGGGAAAGTGTCACTGAAAGTACACCCCCCCCCCCACACACACACACCAGGAGTCATTTCACTGGCAAAGTTGGGGGGCAGAGCCAGAGTCCAGGCCTGAGGAGTGAAAATCCAAGGCAAGAACCTCCAGCGGATCCGTGCCTTACTCCGGGCCTCCTGTGATCTTGCTGCCCAGCTTTTGCTGCTTAGGGAGGAGGGTTGACTTGTTTTCACAAAACGCTGGTCATCAGAGTTGCTCTTCAGAAAGGCAGTTGGTCAGGGGCGCCTGGGTGCTGGCTCAGTGGGTTAAGCTCAGGTCATGATCTCACGGTTTGTGAGTTCGAGCACCCTGGGCTCTGGGCTGACAGCTCAGAGCCTGGAGCCTGCTTCGGATTCTGCGTCTCCCGCTCTCTCTGCCCCTCGCCTACTCACACTCTGTCTCTCAAAAATGAATAAACGTTAAAAAAAAAAAAAAAAAAAGAAAGAAAGAAAGAAAAAGAAAGAAAGAGAAAGGAAGGTACTTGGCCAGGATGTGGAACACCAGGCATTCCCACGGGTCCTGGAGGGTCGTGGCGCTCCCTGGGAAACACAGCCCCTTCCTCTGCGCGCCCAGGGGCTCCGGCTCAGCCTCCCCTGTGCACCCCCCACCCCCCACCTCGGTCATGTTCTCAGGCTTCCAGTAGGAGCTGCTGGGGGTCAGGCAGGGGGACCGAGGGCACGCTCAGCGAGGACCCTAGGGGGTGGGAGCGGGGAGGGGGGGGTGCGGAGGGGCGGGGTCACCCTCCCCTGGGGTCACGTGGTGCGGCTCCCGCAGGGTCTGCAGGGAGACAGACACCAGCTCTCCTGCTCGAGGTCGCCTTTCCAAAGTAGGTGGCCTCGAGAACACAGGATTGTGTGCCCCTCCCCCCACCCCTGGGCTGTTCTCGTCAGCGTGGACGACTTGGGTGGAGGGCCTGTAGTCCTGCCACAGGGCCTCCTCGTCCTGGCTTCAGAGCCCGAGGGTGCCCAGGCTGCGGAGCTGGTGAGTGTCCTTGGCCCCGGGTGGGGGGTGGCGGGTGGCGGGCCAGGCCCCTGTCCGCACCCCTCCTCAGCTGTTCATCCTGTTGCTGTCAGGAACCCTCTTCCAGCTTTGGCTCCCGCCCTCTTTTTTTTTTTTTTTTATTAAAAGTTTATTTTTCAATGTTTATTTATTTTTGAGAGATAGAGCGTGAGCAGGGGAAGGGGCAGAGAGAGAGAGGGAGTCACAGAATCCGAAGCAGGCTTCAGGCTCCCAGCTGTTTTCACAGACCCCGCTGCGGCTCGAGCTCAAGAACCATGAGCTCAGGACCTGAGCTAAAGTTTCAGGCTTAACCAACTGAGCCACCCAGGTGCCCCTTGGCTCCCCCCTTTTAAATTGCTGCTCCCCACTGTCTAGGGCTTCAGGGGATTCAGAAAACCACATATTGGTATTTGTGTCCTCGAAATCACCTCCCAAGGTATTGGGAGTTGGGAGGGCCCTGTTGGGCCTGTGGTTGTGGCTTTAACGGAAGCTGCAGACACTCGGGGGTCCGGGCTTCCTTGCTTCTGCTGCTCCATCTTGGAAACCTCCAGCCCCCAGCATGGTGTCTCCTGCACTGATAGCCCCGCAGAGTCTGCTCCTGCCCAGAGTGGATGTGTGCTGGTGTGGCAGGCAGGGTGGCTCCTCTACCTGGGGTCTGGATAGTAGGAAAGTGACCAAGGTGCTGGTTCTCCCTCAAACCTTGGATGGGAAACTGGTCTGTCCACCGGGCTCCTGTGATCAGTCACGGCTTTCCTTCCAGCGTCCTCTGCCTGGGCGTTGGCTGGACATGTGGGCAAGCCCTCCAGGGTAGCCCTCCTGGGCTCCCCCTCCTAGCCCCAGTCTGTTTTGCTCCTTAGACTTCCAGGAATGTTGTGGAGAGAGGAAAAGGCTGCCTTGGTCCCGCCACAGTTGCTCGACAGGCTCTGGACTAGGCCTTCTCTCTCTAGCCTTCATTGTGGTCTTTGTGGAGATCGTCCTCCCAAGGCCCTGAGATCCTGGAAGATTCCTTATCTTCACCCACTTGGTTGAGGGGGTTTGAGGCAGTGGGAATTGCTATATGATGTCTTGCCCTGGGTGCCCTTTCTCTCACTGAAATCTGAGCTGTTGCCTTGGAGAGGTGTGGGATGTCTCTTTAGAGAGGTATTCTCTTCGTTTTCAGTTAGGGAAGAGAAGTAGACTTTGTAGGAGATACATTTGGCTAAAGTTTCAGGTTTCCTCTCTACTGGGGACATTGAGTCATATTCTAGGGGCTCATCGAAGGCAAACTCAGGCCTTCTAGATGCATTTTGGTTTCTGTTCTCATCAAGGGCAGCCATCTTGTCACAAGCTTCCCAAGGAACTGTATGTCCACTTTCCTTGGCCAATGTAAGGTGGAGTATGTTGCTGTTACTACTCGTGGGAGGCTGGGGCACCTGGGCAAAGTGTGCCTCCAGGGAGGGTACCAGGTGGATGCCCATCAGCGGCAGAGGTTGGAAAGGTTGGGCTTTCTCGGTGTAATTCTGCTTGGGCTATACCGGAGGGCTATTTTCTGGACTCTTCTCTAGCGCAGTAAGCAAATATTCCTCTATGAAGGGAGTTTTTAGGGAGCCTGCAGATCTGTAGAACTGGGAGAAGCTAGAGAAGGAGGAGCTATAAGCCAAGTCCCTGTTGTTACAGAGGTGTCTGAGTTGGTCAGTGCTGCTGCTGGACTTGCCAGGGGAAAGAGAAGGACGGGGGGGGGTACCCCCCATTGGGTTCCAGGCTCTCCATGCTCTTCTGGGAGTAGCACCGTCAGGGCCCTGCCTCACAGAAGCGCGGTCTTAGTTGTAGAAGAGCTGAAATGGTGGCTTTGGGGTCAAGGATTGCCAGTTGTGCCCTGAGATGTTTAGCATCATGCTGGCATTGGATTGGTTCTCCCCAGATTTGGTGTGAATACCAAGAGTGAGGTCAGCCTGCAGGTTCACCACACCTTGGCCTCAGCAAAGCTTTGTTCCTCCTGTCTATGCTACTTTCCTGTGCTGGGGGTCAGAGATGAGGTGCTTTGGGCTAAAGGAGTCAGAGGTGACAGTGTCTACAGGGTTCAGATGTGCATACACATCTCATCGCCTCTGGTGTGGCCACAGCCATCCTCAGGGCTTCACAGGCTTCAGGCCAACTCCAAGTTCAAACCTTGCTGCC
Source organism: Puma concolor (assembly GCF_028749965.1). NCBI lineage: Eukaryota > Metazoa > Chordata > Mammalia > Carnivora > Felidae > Puma > Puma concolor. The sequence continues at coordinate 17,886,272 of NC_141668.1, read as the reverse complement.
TCTCGGCACTTAGCCACACTCAACCATGGGCCACTTGGCCGTGTTGCGGCTGTAGCAGCTACGATGGTCAGGTCTGTGGTTCAGGGCTTGAGGGCGCTGAATCCAGATATATTCAAATATTAATTATTTAAAAAAAATTTTTACAGGTAGATTAATTTTCTACTAATACATTTCAAGGATTATGAAGAGAGTTTTACAAAATATTTATTAATACAAAGAGGTGTTGAATCACATAGGTTTGAAAGCCACTGCTATAAATGTCTATATCTCATCTGTAAAAAATTTTGATGTCCTTTATAATTTAGAATTAGAGTGACAGTTTGTGACATGCTAATAAAGAATTTAGGATATGGGCCATTTAAGGAAAATGTCAGATATCTGGGGATAGAGACGATGTGAGAGGAACTTTATTGAACACATAATATGCACCAAGTATTACGCTTGTTTATTTATTTATTTTGAGGGGGTAAGGAGCAGAGAGAGTGAAAGAGAGAATCCCAAGCAGGACCCCTGCTGTTAACACAAAGACCCAGTGGGGATGAACTCCAGGACTGAACCATGAGATCACCACCTGAGCCAAGATCAAGAGTTGGATGCTTAACCGACTGAGGCACCCAGGTGCCCCATTGTCCTTTTTTATATATCATTTAAAAAAAATGTTTACAATAAAATGTTTAGGTAGATATTCTTTTCCCATTTACAACTGAGGAAGCTCAGAGCATTTAAGTAACTTGTCTGGGTGGAAAAGCTATCTTGTTATGAATACAGGATTCAGACCCAATTCCATTTGAGTTCAAAGCCTAAACTCTTAACCACCGCACAGGAGAAGATTAACTGGGGCATGATAGCTGTCTGCAGTCCCTGAAGGACTGATTTTCAAAAAGGATACGTTTCACCTGGGCCATTCCAGAGGCTCTAAAGCTTGGAATAGTGAAGAGAAGTTAAATGGTGGATTTTGCCTCAAAGAATTCTATCATAATTGATTACCCCTCAGGAGAATAGACCACCGCAGGAGGTATTGCCCAGAAAGGTAACAGCAAACATAAAATCTAGTGATTATCTCGATCAAAGTTATTGAAGAAAGATTTTCTGCATTTGAATAAGATAGCTGGTCCAGAGGTTAACACAGTTTTAACTCTGAGATTCAGTGACTCTTCTGAATTATTTAGTTCAACCTCCTACATGGAAGTCCCTTCTAGAATGCCCTGGGATGTGATCTTAAAGCCAGTAGGAGCCTACTATCTCTTACATATTCTTGCCTGCAATTAATTCATAGAACTTTCCAAAGTTTTATTTATTCTTGAATACCACCTTACATTCTTTTTGGAGCAAGGTGGCGGGGAAGTATGTTTCCTCAAAAAGTTCATGCCATCATAAGCACAAAGGATCAGGAGGACTTTTCTTACATTGACCTTTATATTTCTATTTGTTGGATCTTGAAGTATTTGAAGGTGGTGGTCATGTCTTCAGGTTGCCTTTGATAATGAACCATTGCTCATTTGACCTCACTTATTCGTTGGCCAACTTCTCTCTTAAAAATATTTTAGTTTTTAAAAAATTCCTTTCATGGCACAGACACCAAAGTAAAACATAATTGTATATACCATCGTCACACAAAGTTTAAGAAGCTTATTAGCTCTGGTCAACATCTTGGCCCCTCTTTCAAAAAAATCTTGAATTAAGGGGTTAAAACTCTGAAGTACAAGAAAACTTTGCTTATACCAAATCAACTATACATTATATACTGACTGGTATAACAAAAAAAATCTTCTAATGATCACTCTCATGATGGATTATTATCCAACACATCTACAAAAGTCTTGGACAGATGATGATGATCTTTCCCCCCTGCATGGATCAGAACATGAATTTTAAACAGTTCGAGACTTTTCAACTCCAGGACAGTCACCTGGAGTCATGCCTTGTAGCTCTAGTGGTACAAGCAAATGAAAGAAAGAAATTTTTTGACAAAAGACTCAGTGGTGGATTGCCACTGAGCTGCCCTGGGCACTGGTCTGGAGATTTGACCTCAGTGTTTTCAGACTTTATATTTCACAGCCTTGAACTTTGTTGACATTTGCTTGTTTACTATGCTTTTTTCCTGCTTCAACATAATAAAGGAAATGGGGAATATAAGTGTCCTTTCAGTTACATACAGATATAAGCTACATAAGGGACTTTTGTGGGAGGATAAGCAGTATGGATCCCTCATTTGGAAAAAAGAATTTCCTAATTGTAGGCCAAATATTTAAGTTAAAAAAATCACCAGTGTCTTGAGTTTCGAACTTGTGCCTGGCACTCTAAAAATCAGTGCAACTTGTTATAATGTTCAGAGATAATGGCTACTCTCTGACAGCAATAGAAAGCAATTAGGTTTGTATAACAGTAAATTTTTTAGAATTTAAAAGAATTATTTCAATTCCAATATATTATAGCCTGAGAGGAGAGGGTAATTTTAAAGCCTGTATAAACCTGTGATCATTTATTAAATTCTCAACACTCAGTGGCCGGAAGAATTAAATGGTTTTCCAAGGCTGCCCACCTACAGATTGACCTCAAAGTGGCATCTTTGGATAACCTGCCTGATTCTCTTTCCACAGCTCCATATAATTATGAGATGTTGGGATATAGGACTCTCATATGTTCGTCTGTGCTTTATATACCTAGCAAGATACTTTAAACTCAAAGACTGTGTTATGGGTATGTTGAATTGAATAGATAACATATGTTTTCCCTTGACCTAAACTTCTGTTCCCAGTGGGCCTCCCTTAACGTTAGTTCGTTCCTTGTCTTTTTGCTCCCACTGGTAAAGTTACTGCTCTAGAAAATCTGTTAAAATGCCAACCGAGAGAAAACCGAGGGCTTTGGAAAGGTTCTTCTCATTATGATCGTAGCATGGAATTATCAGTAATTTAGCTAATTGAACACAGCGAACGCAACAAGATATGTAAACCTCTTTTGAAGGATGAAGGATATTACTTCTGATAGGCTGGTGAGATCAAGGTTCAGACATGCACAAGATGGGGAAATTTGAGAATCACCAACCGATGTAAACCACCCTGCCTCAGCAAATCAGAGACTTTGTCATGCTAGGCATGTGTCAGTGACGTGGAGAGGATGTGAGGCTCCTGGCAGTCCAAAAAAATTAGTGTCCCTAAGGCTTCCCTGGGGAATGGAATTGTGGGTTTGTAGCCTTTAAATGGGAGAACGGCTGACTTAGGCGACAAAGCTTTCACTTAATCCATGGTGCTGCCCAGAGAAGCCCTTGCATTTTCAAAGCCAAGTCTATCAAGCAAAGAAACCAATGCAAAACAGGTAGACCAAACAGCATAGCACCGCTTTGCTTGAATCCATAAATATCAGAGCAAACTTTCTCTGAGCCTCGATCTCCAGCCTACTTGCAAATGATGTCATTATGCAGACCTAGCTTTGGCATGAAGACATAATTAGTATTCAGTCTGACAGAAAACCATTTCATTTAATTCCACTGGCTGAGATCCAACCGGCAGCGTATATATGACAGCATACGAAACAGGCACTTTGGGTAAAAGCAGGCTTGGCATTAGTACGCTGAACAGTGACCTGGAATGGGAACAGGGACAGAGCAAGGTTGGAAGGAGCAAAGGAACAGAGGGAGTTGTCATTCCAGTTCAGAAACCCACTGAGTTTGTGTTTTAGATGCAAAGAATGAGGTCTATTTCATAAAGACTCTTCTACCCGGTTAGTCATGCTGTCTGACAAATTTACGAACATAGTCCTGATTAACTTTTAACCTGAAAAAATTACAGGAATCCTCCTAGGAATTTACCTGGAACGAGAATCTGGTTCCACTTATTCAATGTCTTTCGCAATATGTGCTGAAAGTTGTATGCTGTCTCTTGAACATACTTGTTCTTTCTCTGTGACCCCCAGCATTTAACTGATCTGGGAACTGTCTGTGAAAAGTACTTAATTGGCATAGAGATTACAGTTAACCAGTGATGCCATTTAATGTTCTAGATTCATCTCCACGCTTCTCTTTCCTGTTCTCTGTCCTGGGAAAGTGACCCGTATAGACTCTGTCGGCAGTCTTCCTTGTCCTGTGACTTCTAGTTGGATTTTGTCAATAGGAGACACCAATAAGAGATTAGGAGATGGAGAGGAAGTTCCTGCAGGTTATCTGTGGGTAAACTCTGCCCTCTGTTGAAGGCTACAGTTCCTCCTAGGTGGCCCTCTCTGTAGAGGACTCTAAGTTCTATTATCGCTCCTGTCTCTTGTCTTTTTCATGCCTAGGAGTAGCTTCCTGATCTCAACAACCCTGGGGTACTACATCATTGCATTTTCCCCCTGCACCCTGCCCATGTCATTGAAAATGGCCTTTATTAAATTCACCTCAAATTGTCTAATGTTGGCTTTTCATCTGTTTCCTGATGACTGTTACCGACAGCTACAGCTTCTGACGTGACTGGACAAAAGTCAGAATCATCCAGAGAAAAAAGAAGAGAATGTAGCCCGAGAATTCCAGGGGACTGTTGCTTCCCAGGAATGGAAAGTAGTAGAATTAATTGGTGAGAATTTCAATGGAAAGGAGTCTCAGATGTCTGAGATCAATTGATGGGCTCATTGTCCTGAAATTCATGGGCAAGGATGTTTCTATAAATTCATTGCTAGTAGAGTATGTGCTTTGATGTGCTTACAGAAGTAAGGATAAATTAAGGTTGTTATAGTCTATTTTTTATTTATATCTATAGTTATAGAATTGACAGTCATGAATGAAAATGACAGTTTTTATTTGGTAAATATGAGAATCAAGCTTTCCATGATGGCCTCACTAACATCCTTTTCAAGCCCCATCCATATCCCAGCATTAAGATCCATGCCAGCCCCTTGCACGGGGTGATTAGTAATGGCCATTCCATCTTTAAATGGGAGTGGCCTTCTGACTCACTTTTCTGATCTTTTACCCATTCTTTCATTAATTTACTCTTATTTCCTAATTCATAAATAAATCTTATTGATTGATTGAATGGATCTTTAATTCAGAATATAAAGTGCCTTATCCTTTTTTTCTACTTGAACCTTTCATTCTCTCTCTCTCTGTCTCTCTCTCTGTGTGTCTCATAAATATTTTTGATATGAAGAAAAATAGGGGAAGTGGACAGGGGAGAGAAGGGCAGACGTGTGTGACTAGAAGAGGGGCACTTTCCTGGGAGAAGATTAGCAAAGTGAAGCAGTTGCTGAAAGACGTAATAAAATATTCTACTCTTGTATATCCCTGCTGAGAATGCTTGCCTCTTACACTGGGTTCAGCTTAGGTAAATAGTAGAATAAGGTTTGTGATGGTAACAATAAGCAACCAAAATATACTGCAAGTCAAAAGAAAACTTTGGCATTTTAACGTTTTAAAAGCAGCCACAAGACTGCAGAGAAGATGCATATTTATATGACCAAAACCTAGCAGAGTTCACATGAGGTTATTTCTTTGGGTCAACATATATTTTTTGAGTGCTTACCGTGTACCAGGCACAGTCATACGTACACATGCTGGGTACGTTGCTGTGAAGAAGGTGAGCACGCATTCCTATTCTCATGGATCTCACCTTAAAGTTGGGGTAGAAAGTCAATAAAACTTGAGTTAAATATATAACAGGCTAAATAGTGATCAGTGGAGGAGGCTTTCAAGAAGACGTGACCACCAGTCGACCTGAGAGCAGGACCTGGGCCATCAGAGTCTCCTCATCCCCTTACCATGTGCTCAGATGTGTGTTCTGCCCACTGTGGGGACTGTTTTCAAGGACAGGTGTAGCCTTCAGACAGCAAGGTGTCGTTGAGACCATCAGTTGAGACCAACTGAATACCTGACTGGACGTTGTTAAGGCTTCTGTCTAAACTTTTAAGAATCTGGCAAGGGGGTGCTGAGATCTTCCTGTCTTGTGGCCTCCCAAGGCACACTCTGTACATGAGTTATCTTTCTTGTTAAACCTGCGACCTACAGGTCTGGGGTGGTTGGCCCGTTTCTTGAGTCTCTCCATGCCCTCCGGACAGTAAGGGCTCTAGAGAAAAATGAAGCAAGGAAGGAATATAGGAAGTGCCATAGAGGCGAAGCGTTGCTGTTTTAAAAGCATGGGTGGCTCAGTTGGTTAAGTCTCAGGTTATGATCTCAACATGGAGTCCCCCTGGGATTCTCTCTCCTTCTCTCTCTGACCCCTCCACCCCTCTCAAAATAAATAGATATTTAAAAAGGGGGGTGCAGTCAATAAATGTCTCATGAGAACATGGCATTTGAACAAAGACCAGAAGTAGGTGGGCATGCCCATGTATGGATAGTCAGGGAAGGCATAGAATTGGGAATAGTGCAGAAGCCTTGAAGCAGAAGCATGTTTGGAATCTTGATTAAAAAAAAAGAACAAGAATATTAATGTGATTAAAGTAGAGGAAGTTGAAGAGTTAGAGATTAGAGAGAGACAGCTTGTGCAGGTCAGGGGATAGCAGTTAAAGAACCAGACAGTAAGTATTTTAGGCTTTGCAGGATGCATGAAATCTCTGTCACATACGCTCCCCCTTCTGTTCTTCTGCTTTCCCTCAATTCTCCTCCTCTTCCTCCTCCTTCTCCCTTTTCTTCATCCTCTTCCTCCACTTAAGCTCCTGCTTCTCCTTCTGCTTCCCCCTTAAAAGTGGGAACATCACATTTGGCTTGTGTGTTGGAGTCTTCTGTCTGGATTTAACCTGCAAACAGGAGTTTGACCACTGCTGGCATACATGAATTTAAGGGGGGGGGGGGGGCGGGTGGAGATCGGTTACATTTTATGACGGTCAATTTCTTGGCTTTCTAGAAAAGACCGTAGAAGACAAAGACAGAAGCAGGGAGGCGGTCAGCAAGTTGTGCCAGCTCTTCAGCCATGGATGATGGTGACAGCACAGATTCCACGATTGCTGTGGATGTGGTGAGTTTGATTCTACTTAGCTTTTGAAAGAACTGATGGCAGGATTTAATGATGGATTGGATGTGCATATGAGGGATACAAAGACCTGGATAGTTCTATTTTTTTTTCCTCTGGGTAGTTAGAAGAGGGAGTTACTCTTTGCTGAAATAGGGCATCCGGTGATCAGTCAAGTGTGAGGAATATTGAAAAGTGACCTTTGAGTTTACCAAGAAGAGATTATTGCTGACTTTGAAAGTTTTAGTGGTGTTTTGAGGGGGAGGACAAACCCCTCATTCAGTCAGCCTTTTTTTTTGCTTTTTTGAAAGAGACCAGAGACCTACAGAATGGAGATAGTGAATAGAGACAACTCTTGGGAAATTTCTTCTTTTAAAAGTAGCGTAGAAACGATATGGTAAACGAAAGGTGGTTTGTAGTAAAGAAAGGTTTTTTTTAAAAAATTATTTGTTTTAGATGGTAGAGATTGCAATAGGTTTGTGTGCTTACTGGAATGTTGCTGTAGCGAAGGGAAACTGATGATACAGGAGAGAAAGAGGAGAATTGCTAGAATGATATCCTTGAGTAGGTAAGAGAGGATGGGAGCCAAGGGACAGGTGGAATGTGGCCTTAGCTGGGGCTTGAGACACTGTAGCCATCGAACAGGGAGGAAAGCAAGGCAAAGATAAAGGTGAGTGAATAGATGTGTTGTGGAAATTGGAAAAATCCCCCTTGGTTTCTTCTGTTCTCTTTCTGAAAGAAAAGCAAGGTCATCAGCTGAACCTAAATACTGGGGAGAAGGGGTTCGGGGTTTTAGAAGTTAACTTACAAAACAGTTATGTGTGGGAAATGTCGAAGGGTTGCCATCAGTGAGTGGTCCGTATAAGATTAGTGGATGCCAGTTGGAAGTGAGACTAGCCAGCATGCCTATATTTTTATGTAGCCATTTTTCACCTGCAGAAAGGCAAGAGCACTGGATTTAACAAAGTAAGTTGAGGCAAGAGAGGGACAAAATATTCGAAGCAGATGCAAGGGGTTGCTATAATTTGGATTATGATATTTCAACTAATTAGAGAAGGAAGTAAAACACTGAAGAAAATAAAGGGCAGTGAAAAGTAGGCAGGATGAATGGATTTATTGGGGTCGAAAAATTGTGGGAGTTGTGGCAACTAGTTGGAAGGAGCTAGAAAGATAGGTAGTGGATGAAGAGTGGGACACTTGCAAATGAGGTCTGAGGAGGTTGTAGGTGTGGGTGGTGACCAAGTCTGGGATATGAGCATGAATTATGGCTCTGGTAGGGTGGGAAATAAACTCCTTTTAGAGAATTAAGGAATTAAGAGTGTGGGTTTTAGAATAATCATCTACGTGAAAATTTAAACCACTAAGAATCGTCCCAGGTATGTTGTTGCAGAAAGTGACAGTCAGCCGGGAGCTAAAATCTTCAAGGAGTAAGCACGAGTGACAGTTGGGTGATGATAAATGGTTCTAACAAGGAGAAATGGTGGTGGTATAGTTTGACGACACGAGAGTCAAAGTTTGTTTTGTTTTGCTTTCGTTTTTAGAGAGGAAAGAAAGATTATGTTCTAGAAGCAGCAAGGAGTGCACAGTCCCAGTGATAGGAAGGGAGTGAAAGACAAAACAGATCCTGGTAGGGCTGTCAGGAAAGTCAGGTTTCAGTAGAGAAGGATGTTGGAAGAGAAATACAGAAAAAAGAGGATATAGGGAATTTTGCCGATGGCTGGCTATGAATTTCAGAGGGAGATGTGGCTGGGTTTTGGAGCTGGGTGGAAATGAGAGATGAGGCATAAAGAATGTCTAGGGAATTAGAGATGGAAGTAGAGGGGTAACCTGGAAGCTGTGGGTTCCCTTTGGTGACTGAGTACAAACAGGTACAAAAGGCACGGTGATCTTGGTGGTGTTAGTCTCAAGGCAGTCAAGACTGGGTTGCTGGGAAGAGAGGGGTAGACATCTTGTCAGAAGCCACACCGAGATTGGGACTGCATTTTGCTCCTGCCAGAGTGGTGTGGGGGAGTGGAGGGTAAGGGGGGAGTGCAGGTGCATATGTGTGGGTATATTAAATGGCAATCTAGTGAATAAAAATTACTGTTACGGTGCTATATTAAACACAACTCTTTGCCACCCTCATCGTCATACTCATCTATGAAATATCGAGTATTTATTCCCTGCCATGGATTATAACTGGAATTTACAAAAACTTTTTATTATGAACTAATCACAAATGTCCTAGGAAGTGGACACAATGAAATCAATTTGTCAGATTTTAAACTTGAGACAGCTGAGATCCAAAGAGTTTAAATAATTTGTCCGAGGTCTCACAGTACGTGCTAGAGTTCAAACCTGGGCCACGTAGCTCTCAAATCACTCTTTTCCCAGTAATACTAACCATTTCTCCATTAATACACATACCTATTGTCTCACTTTTTAATTATCTCACTTGAAATTTTCTCTTCTGTGACACCACACAGAAATCTGTATATGGGAGAAGTGCAAGCTTATCTATTGATGGATGATTTTCTGAGGTTATTTTCTTTAGAGAAAACTAAATATTAATTGAAAACCTATCTGTTTTATTTGTGATGTCAAATGTAATGATTTCCCCTTGGCTTGGTATTGTCTGACAGAAAAAAAAAATCCAATTATAGACTAATTGATTTTTGCCAGAACTCAAACAAATAGAGATTTCCATGATCTTTGCTTAAAATAGAATGTAATTATCCTTCCTTTATTTATATGCCCTGCCCACTCTAGTCTTCAAGTCTCCCCCTTCATTTAAATGCCCTCTTCAGTAATTCACCTCTGGACTTTTTCTGGTGATTAATGCTGGGTTCATTTAATATGTTAGTTGAATTTGATTATCCAAGGGACCAGTGCTGTAGAAAGTACAGCATCTGACACCATTAAAAACTATTTCTCATCACAGCTTAGTAAATAACAAACTCTGCTGTCTTGGACAAGAATGAGTATCTGCTTTAGAAACTGGCTTTAGCATTTCCCTCTGTTCATGCTTAGAATGGAAGAGTAACCGCTCAGAGCAAGATGCAAAAAGTTTCTGTTTTCGTATGTGAAAGAATTCAGAAGTTTTACACATTTTAAAACCTGTATTCTATTTGGATAGAGTTCTTTTGTTAATCTCGGTGTCTCCTTGCTGATCTTCCCACATCCTTCTCTCTCATATTTATGCTAATTCTTCCCCTCCTGAGCATCTTACATAAGTTAAATAAATTTTTAAATTAACAGAAGTAAAAAAAAAAAAGTCATGTGTAGATTATCTTTTCTACCCTTACTCAGAAAGTGTATGCTGAAAATAGTATTCTGAAACTAACAAAATCATCTCCAACAACCCAAACATGAACTGTGAATGAATGTTGATCAAAAGCAAAATATTCAAATGGCTCTTTTCTGAAGGAAGAATAACTATCTCCTCTAAGGCTATAGCTGTATCTTCTTTGTTTGGGGGTGTGATATTGTGATTTGTAATAAGAAATATATATTTGGTCTTGGACCACATTCCTGGCCAGTGCTCCTCAAACACTTGGAATTTTCTGCAGTAAGAATGATAAGGTGTCTTTTCTTATGTTAATGAGGTGACTTTTGGAAAGCTCAGTGGTAACCTAGGGATGGGAACTGGTTTTCAGGGAATCAGCCACATAATTAGATGATTGAAACTTGGAGCTTACACTACCCCCTACCCCAGCTTCTAGGGGTATGTAGGGAGAGCAGAGGAGCTGGAAGTGGAATCAGTCGCCAATGACCAATGATCAGTCATGCCTATGAAGGGAAGTCCCCATAAAAACCCCGAAAGATGGGGTTTGGAGAGCTTTCATATTGTGACACTGTGGAGAAGCAGGGAGGGCACAGATGCTCCAAGACCTTTCCCCATACCTTGCCTTATGCATCTTTTCTATCTGGCCGTTCCTGAGTTATATACTTTATAGTAAACCAGTGATCTAGTAAGTAAAACATTTCTCTGAGATCTGTGAGCTGCTTTAACAAATTAATTGTACCCAAGATGGGAGTCCTGGGAAACTCTGACTTATAGCCAGTAGGTCAGAAATACAGGTCACCCTGGACTTGTGATTGCCATCTGAAGTCCAAGGAAGGGGTCGTTGGAACCTCCCATCTATAGCCAGTTCATCATGGGCATATTTATTCATTCGCTCATTCATTCATTCATTCATTCATTCATATATTTATCCTATCAACAGTAATTGTGTAGCCACTGTGTATGTGTCAGGCACTGTGCTAGGTATATAAATATCAAGAGGAAAACTTCATGGACCCTATTTTTATTTTCTCACTTGTTTACTCACTGATTCAACAAACATTTATCAAATCTCACTGTTTTTCAGGCATTGCTTTAGGCATTTAGAATACATCAATCAATAAAACAGGAATCTCTTTACCTGTGAAGCTTTGATTTTAGAAGAGGGAGGCAGAAGATAAATAACACAATAAATACTATCTTGGAAGATAATAAATGCCATGGAAAAAAATGGCTAGATCAGTGTGAAGAGGCTCCGCAGGGCCAGTGTTGGATAGGGGTTGTCTGATGCAGTTTTAAGAATGGCGAAAGAGCATGGAAGGCAATAGCCCTGAGAAAGTTGGAAATAGACACAATTCAGAAACTGAGCTGATGTGTGCAACTCTAGGTAAGTTATATTAATTAGATACAGGAATTCAGTGTGTCTGGTTTATGTAATCTTTGCTTCTAATAAGATCTTTTTTTGTATGTATGCTGCTATTTTAATAAAAATATGTGTGTTGTGGTCAGAGCCTGGGAATTCTTTTCCTTGCTTCCCATGGAAGAGATGTCCGTCCCACCTGCTCTGTGCCTTTGTCCTTTTTCTTTTCTTTTCTTTTCTTTTTTTTGTGGCAGAAATCCAACTGAGGAGTGCCGGTTGTATAGAAAGCATCCACTCAGTGTTAATGAGTAAAAGTAAGAACAATCTCAGTTCAAAAGGGGTGACTAGTCACTTTAAGTCTTATCAAATGGTGGCTGATACAGTATATTTATAGTAGGAACTTTTCCATGGACATGGGTCCTTTTAATTTCTAACCGTGGCTACCTGTTTGCAAATCATGCCATTGGATATGAGGAGAAGGGTGAATAAAGAGGAATGGTTCAGAACTAAACATTTTCCTCTTAGAAAACCAACTCAAAATAGAATTCCCTCCTGATGGCTGGGTCAGAGAGGCCACACCATATACAGTGCTCTGGAAATATATTTGTTGCTGTGGGCCTGCTAATCGTTTCGTCTGACTTTGTCCAATGAACTAAAGTACTTGTTTTCTTACGTTTCAATTTATACTTCACATCTATCTTTTCTGGCTTTTAAAAATAACTGTTAGTACAATTTTTCTAAAAGTATGAATAATCCTAATAATAGACCAATGGAATACAGAAAAAAAAATATCCCAACTACTTGCCCAGGAGGAGGATTGGTCCAAGTTAACATTCTGCATGACAAAGAGATAACAAATGTCTGCAGTACTAAGAAGTAGACTTTAACTCAATCTGACCTAACTTTACAAAGCATGTGAGAGAGATGGCTTTGTCAGGACCTCAAGCATACCAAGTGTCTGTAAATGGGTATGACTAAGGGTAGATTTTCAGAAATATATCATCCAAATGTTTTTTTGTCCACATACCTGGAAATGATGAAAACAAACATCTACCAGAAACACTGATTAAAAAAGGGTTTTAAACCTACGAAAGCTCTTGGTGGTGCAAAGCTACCACCTGAGACAAATAGTTGTCCTCTACCTCAGTTATGTCACTATGTGTACCCTCTCGGGCAAACAGTTACTCTTCCTGATCCTGAAGATGAAGAACATAAATCGGAATCATTAAGATCTGTTTTCTCTCACTGGTATGAACACCTTGTCCCTTGACTTATTTTTTTCTTTCAAGTCTACAGCACATTTTGTGCTTGAATTATTCTCTCCAGTGGCCTCCTGTAACTTGTAACTTAGCTTTGGTGTTCTCCAACCAGGCTTTTCAGGGAAGACCTGAAAAGAGTCTGAAGAGGGTTGAGACCATCATACTGAGATTGTGAGCTATTTATGCCTCCAGCCAAAGGCCACATGCCCACTTCTTGCCTCCTTGTCATTCCCAGTCCTGGAGACACTGGAGTTTGCCCTGACACAGAGGATGAGCTTGATCCTGGAGGTCCAACAGTACCAAGTCTAGGGCCAGAGAAGAGCAAGTCTTAAATTCAGAGTAACCGTAGATCCTTAATTCCCTGCTCTACTTTTTTCCCAGTGATTCCTGATTCCTCTAGCCAATCCACCACTTGTTTTCTGCACAGTGCTTCATTTATTCATCCAAAGTGTTTTGAATGCCAGTTCTGTACCCAGCTCTATTTTTGTGCCAGGACTGCAGTAGTGAGAAGCATACCCATAACCTTGAAGAATGTTCAACATAGTGAGAAGAATAAATACTTAGTCCCGCCCTACAGGGAAGGGGCTTACAGGCAGATGTTGGGGAACTATGACCTCTGTGGCCAATGGTGTGGAACAGCCGAGGGAAAATATGTGAGGAGCCATGTTTGCCTGGGAGATTAAGTTCCCTCCGCGTCTGTTCCACGGTATAGAACGCTTCTATACAATCCTTTTGTTTATTTATTTTTCCATAGGGCTATTCCTAAGTTCTGAGATCCTAGATATGTTTAACTTTCAGCCCAACATTGTATAGTTTTGCTGTTTAATCTATTTTCAAGCCTTCCCCAGTAATAGCCTTCAAACAAAGGGGCGTCCAATTTTGAAGGATCTTCTTTACTATCGTAGCCACCAAGGAGCCTTTCCTGTTGTCCATGTTAATTCTTCCCCTTGGAAACTCACATAGCACTTTGTTCCCCTTTCATGGCAAATTTTCTTATTCAAAATTGTAAAATAGTTGTTTGTGTGCTATTGCTTTTTTAAATCTTTGCTTATTATTGAGAGAGGGGAAGGTGGGAGGGGCAGAGGTGGGGGAGGGGGGACAGAGGATCTGAAACAGGCTCTGTGCTGACAGCAGAGAGCCCAACGTGGGGCTCGAACTCATGAACTGCGAGATCATGCCCTGAACCAAAGTTGGACACTTAATGGACTGAGACAACCAGGAGCCTTGTATGCTATTCTCAATTTGATGCTTTTGAGAATGTAATAAAATTAATTAAAAATCCCATGAGCAGAACAGCCCTCTGAAGCTATTTCCCTCTGCCAATCCATACCACATTGCCCTTTCCTTTCTAGAAAAAAGGCTAAAACCAGCCCAGCCTTCAGGACCAATCTTGGTAAACCACAGGACCGAGTTCTCTGTGCACTCAACACAGTTGTCAGGTGTCAAACTGGGATTCATTCTGAAGTTGGCTGATGGGTGGGATTTTTGGATTTGATCCCCCAACTCCAGCAGAGTCACAGGATGGAGAAATGGGAGGGACCTAAGAAAGTTGGAGATCAACACATTTATTAGAGCTAGGGGAAATGCATAAGGGTTAAGTATACTGTAACATCAGCATAGTTCGTTCACAGGCCAAGGCGTGGTTGAGGGTTAGGCCTTTCCTATACAGCTTTGATAGTGCCTCAGACATTGGTGGTACCGGTAGGTGGCTGTGGAAGCTTTTGCTTCTCCTCTGTGATATCCATGAACATTTCTTCTCTCTCTCTCCATACTCCTCACATACGGACAACTGACATTTTCTGCATCCTATGTTATTTGCTATGCAAATCTCTCTAGCCGAAGCCTCTTCCTATCTCAGTAAGATTCCTTACCCTAATATTACCCCCAGTAGAAATGCTAACCCCACCACTGGCCTCAGAAATTCAACCAAAAAGCTGTGCATGCATTTGTCGGTATCACCTCTGGCCTGAGTCTGGACATTGATAGGGTCTCCCAAGCAGTGTATTATAGGAATCAACCCTAGATTAGTTCTGTGGTCTTTCAAAACCTTCAGATTCATCTTTGTCTTAGAAATATAATCACTTAATCTCTAAAATGGGATCTATAATATTACTATCTCCTTTGTATGGGTATTGTGATAATTAAAGAATGAGTGTAAAATGCTTAGCACAGTGACTAGCCCATACTAAATACTGAATGTGTGTAGGCTGTGATCATGATGACCGTTATGATGCCATGGACCTATTTGTTTTCAGCCAGGTATTACCAGTAACCTCCAGTTACACTAAATCTGTCTCATGTCCCTCTCGATAGTATACTTGACTATGTTTCATATTCCTCAAACTAAAATATCCCTATCTTATGCCCAGGGAGTGCCAAGGCATTTCTGAACTAACTAAAGGTAAGTTACTTGTTCTACAAGAGAGAAGAGCTCTTAACAGTGGTCTTAGGTTGGCTCTTAATCCATTCAGGTTGGACCATCAATTCTATATGAGAGACGGGAACATTACCACGTTCTAGCCTGTCCTGAGCAAACTACAAAGTTAATTCCTTTTGAGTAATATATACACAGCCCACCCCACTTTTCTGAGATCTTTAAAAATTTAATTTTTACATTTGTAAGGTTGATATCCAGAGAGGGTATTTGTGGTGTTATCAGCTGAAGATTTTGGTATTAACCTTACTGAGCAAGGATGTAGCTTTTTTGTGTTAGCATGTAGAAAGTGATGAAGTCAGTGGCAAAGGTTGGGGGGAAGGGAAAGGGTGGCATTACATTTCAACAAACGTTTGGAAATCTTTGGAACTTGAGGCTGTACAAATAGAATCAACCAAAAATGGAAGAGTTGTGGCTATTTTTTTTTTTTTAATTTTTTTTTTTTTAAATTTTTTTTTTCAACGTTTATTTATTTTTGGGACAGAGAGAGACAGAGCATGAACGGGGGAGGGGCAGAGAGAGAGGGAGACACAGAATCGGAAACAGGCTCCAGGCTCTGAGCCATCAGCCCAGAGCCCGATGCGGGGCTCGAACTCACGGACCGCGAGATCGTGACCTGGTTGAAGTCGGACACTCAACCGACTGCGCCACCCAGGCGCCCCTTTTAATTTTTTTTCAACGTTTTTTATTTATTTTTGGGACAGAGAGAGACAGAGCATGAACGGGGGAGGGGCAGAGAGAGAGGGAGACACAGAATCGGAAACAGGCTCCAGGCTCCGAGCCATCAGCCCAGGGCCTGACGCGGGGCTCGAACTCACGGACCGCGAGATCGTGACCTGGCTGAAGTCGGACGCTTAACCGACTGCGCCACCCAGGCGCCCCGAGTTGTGGCTATTTTTGATGGATATTCCAGCAGTGACATATTATGTTCTTTTGCATTTTTGTTTATTCAGCTTGACGGAGGATATAAAAAGGTGCTTTGGATTAAGCTCTTTCATGTCTTACATTGATATAGTACCTTTCACCCCAAAGGGTTTAATAAACTATGTTTAAACGGCTTTATAAATCTTACACAAAATTGGCCTTTTCTTCACCAGAAATAGTAGAAGGCCATCTGTGGTAGACATCTGCCCCCCTGAAGGAGGTGAGGAATTCAGGCCAAGCTCACCAGGGTAGATTCAGCTGGTGCAGGAGTATACTAAAATACTAACTATTGGGCAAATACTGGCTTGGCTTATGAGTTTGGGGGAAGAAGTCCACTGAGATCGTTAATTAATATATTGTTTAATTAATTCATTAATCTACTACTTAGACAGTTGGTGTTGAGTTGCCTTGTTCTTGCTAGTATGTAGGGGGGGGTTCATGAAGTTTTGACATTATCTGTATTAAACCATTAACTCATTTCTATCAGCTTGATTAAAATGTAACAGTAAATAAATACTTTACCAGTTTTCATTCCCACAAACAGTGCATGAGGGGTCCTTTTTGTTTACATCCTCACCAACACTTGTGTTTTTTATTTTAGTCATTCTGACAGGTGAGAGGTAATCTCTCATTGTGGTTTTGATTTCCATTTCCCTGATGATAAGTGACACTGAGGATCTTTTCATGTGTCTCTTGGCCCTCCGCATGTCTTGTTGGGAGAAATGTCAGTTCATGTGTTCTGCCATTTTTTTAATTGGATTACTTGCTTTCTTGGTGTTGAGTTGTATAAATTCTCTCTATATTTTGAATACTAACCCTTTATCAGGTATGTCATTTGCAAATAATCTTCTTGCATTCAGTAAGTTGTCTTTTAGTTTTGTCTGTTTCCTTTATTGTGTAGAAGATTTTTATTTTGATGCACTCCCAATAGTTTATTTTTGTTTTTGTTTTTCTTGCCTCAGGAGGCAAATCTAGAAAAATGTTGTTTTGGCTGATGTCAGAGAAGTCACTGCCTGTGCTCTCTTCTAGGATGTTAATGATTTCAGGTCTCACATTTAGGTCTTTAATCCATTTTGGGTTTGTTTTTGTGTGTGGTATAAGAAAGCGGTCCAGTTTTATTCTTTTGCATGTAGCTGTCCACTTTTTCCAAAAGCATTTGTTGAAGAGGCTGTCATTTTTCCATTGCATGTTCTTGTCTCCTCTATTGGAGATAATTGACCATATAATTGTGGGTTTATTTCTGGGTTTTCTACTCTGTTCCATTGATCTTTGTGTCTATTTTTGTACCAGTACCATACTGTTTTGGTTACTACACCTTTATATTATATCTCAAAATCTGGGATTGGGATACCTCCAGTTTTGTTCTTCTTTTTCAAGATTGCTTTGGCCATTCAGGGTCTTTTGTGATTCCATACAAATTTTAGGATTATTCGTTCCAGTTCCATGAAAAATGCTGTTAGTATTTTGATAGGGATTGTATTAAATTTATAGATTGTTAGGGTACTATAGGCATTTTAATAATATTCTCCTAATTCATGAGCATGGAGAATCTTTCCATTTGTTTGTGTCATCTTCAATTTCTTTTTTCACTGTCTTATAGTTTTCATAGTACAAGCCTTTCACATGCTCGATTAAATTTATTCCTAGGTGTCTTATTATTTTTGGTACAATTGTAAATGGGACTATTTTATTAATTTCTCTTTCTGTTACATCATTATTATTGTATAGAAATGCAATGGATTTCTGTATATTGATTTTTGGAGATGATTTTAAATGATAAACATCACCTTGGTTATAGCCATTAGTGTTAAGTAAGTGGAAACTGTTACAGGATTTCATATTGGAGTCATATTATAGGTGTCATGCACTTATAATAATTTTATTAGCTCATTCTTGACAACTTAAAAAAACCAAACATAGCTAATTAGATGTAATAATGGAAGTAAAATTGTAATCCATAAATAATAATTTATTATTATGTTCTTGAGACTTTAAGTAGCATTTGATCTTTAATATTCAATATGACGTCTTTCTCTCTGTCTTTGTCTCTCTCTCTCACACACACCCCACTTGCATCCTTAATTGTTGCCATCCTGAATCAGGATTCAGAAGACCTCTAGATTAATCTTGATTTTTGTCAGAGATGAATTTGCTGGTCAGTCTCTCTTAATCTCAGTTTCTTAGTTTATGTTACTTTCTATGGAATGCAGTAGTGGGAGAAGTCCATATATAATAATATTGTTATATTAAATGTATGAATCTTCTGAGGAATATGTATGACTCTTGAAAATCTCACTTATCAAGTTAAAAATAACCAAATTGTTCTAGGTCCTACAAATTTTTTAAAGGTGTGAACTTTACAACTTTGTTAACCTTTCCTTCTACTGTGTTATCACTTATTGCATTAAATCAGGGTGAATAAATTCATGAAGTTTTAAAGGATGCCCACTTCCAGTTGAGAACTTGAAAATTCTTACTCATTTGGTACGTATCTGTGCTATGTTCAGCTGAATTGAAGAAGATACCAAATTCAATGTTATATTATAAGCATCGTAAAATGCTTTGTGAATATCCATATCTTGGAAGGACAAGAGTAACACCTACCTTGAATAGATAGGTTGAAACTGTATTATTTCTTAGTTAATACTTCAAGCTCTTATGTATCCAAATTTCTGTAAATAACTGGATTGTATTTGGGACATTCCATATTTATATAATTTGTAATGATGACTTTCCTTCCATTTGTATTGTTTTTCAGCAAGTAGGAACATGACTAAGCTCTGAAGTTTGGAAGTTCATATTTTAAATCAATAGATTAGAGTAGTATTTATGAAGAAGTAAAAAAGCTAAGTATCATAGTCTGGGGGAAAAATCCATGTGTACTGTTTCATTGTATTGTGACAGGTATAATTTCAGACGACAGGTATGTTTATCTTGTTGTTCCCAAAGGTACAACAATCTCATGCCTTGTTCATACTGCTTAGGAACAATCAACTCCACTTTCTTTGTAGCCTATTATGTTTTTCAGAAAACTGCTTGGGTAAGGAACTCCCCCACATTAAATTGCTATGCGCTAGGAAATGGATTATGGCTGTGCACTAGGAAACAATTGATCCTGTAGGCTGGATTTCATGGGAAAATAAAAACCAAAAAGAAAACACATTTTGATAAAGCTGACTGGGCTGATACAGTTCCTCAATCAGCTGCCTGCATGATGGTTTTTGCTGGGTGCCATACATTGTGAACGGTTGGATTACAAATAAACTTGGCATTTGACTCTATATCCATCTTATTAGGAATACCTGTGCTTATGACAAGAAGGAGAGTTCAAATAGTTCAACTAAACGTTTTAGTGAGTCCTTATTTAGAGAGTCCTCTACTACGTACTGTGTAGAAAACAAAGATAGAAAACAGACCCTGCTTGTACTGTCTTACCTAACTTCTATTCTGCATTGTAGTAAAACATAGCTCGTTTAAGTAGATTATTATTTTTTTCCCCTGGAGGCAAAGGACTATGTCATGATTGTTTTCATTTCTCTCCTCACCCAAGTACCATGCCTTGTATGCAGGAGGTTCAATACATTCCTGGAACATAAGACACTTAGGAGACTAAATATTAGAACTAAAGAATATATTTTCCCTTGGTTTTTAGATTTATAAAAAGGAAAACAATGATAAGACGCTTAATATGTCAAATTAATAGAACTGTAGAATGGTTTCCCAGCACCTAGAGAGAAAGTCCAAATATATTTGGCACTCAAGATCCTTGATAATTTGTCATTGCCTACATCACTAGTGTCAATTCTATGACCTCCTCCTCTGTATTCCATTTTAAGCCATTTTGAATTATGCTTGGATGATCATACTTCCTGATTGGCTCAGAATGGACATGGTTTATACCTATTGTTGTGAAATAATTATTAGTAACTCCACTTTTCACTTTTATAAGTGTATTGGTTCAATCAAGCGTGTAGTTACCTTAATTTTTTTTAAGTTGATTTATTTATTTCGAGAGAGGGAGATCTCATGAACTGTGAGATCATGACCTGAGCTGAAATCAAGAGTCGGCCGCTTAATTGACTAAGCCACCCAGGTGCCCTGGGCACCTTAATTTATATAGTTATTTAATGGGTGTGTGCTCCATGCTTCTTCATAGTTTCAAAAGTTATTTTTAGAGATTCTGTCTGCCCATGGGTGACACATATTTGGGTACATGTTCACATTCAGCCTAGAAGGTGAGTTGGCTTGAAGTTTCTGGGAGCTTCAAGTTTCTTAAGAGCTGTTTAAAACCAGAGGAAGTCTGGTTGTTTTAGATATTCTCTAGAGCAATTCTGTTGATTCCATTGAAGGAGTTCCAACACTGTGCTTTTCTTTGCATAATTCTAGGAACACCTTGGATCTGACTTAGTTGTCAATTTAGGACTACAGTGACCCCTTCTTATACTGTTCCAGAAGGATCTAGAAGCATGGAAGAGACTTACCGTGCGCCCTATATGATGTGTGCTTAGTAGTTTGAGGATTCCTTTATTTACCATATTTGTTTAACATATCAGTGTTTCCAGAGTGATTCTAGTCTCTTCTGAGAGAGATAAGAATTTCAGACAGGAAGTATTGAGGGACCACAGGGTGTACATTTGGAGAATTAGTAACTTTGATAAATCTTAGGTTAGTTTCTGTCTGCTTCCTCAAAAAAAAAAAAAAAATGCTGACAGCCAATAGGAACAAATCCAGAACGTCTGCCTGGTTGAGTTACTTTGATTTATACGAATGTACGTGTGCACAGATTTACTGAACTGATCTCCATGGCATTGCCTTCATCCATGATTTTCTGTCTACTTGCCTCCCACCCCTGCCTTTGGTTTTCAGCTTTCCAGCTGGATAGTAAACATTTATTTTCTCATTTGGCTCAGGACATGCAACTTCTGTCACAGTTAATACAAGGCATTGGCATCTGTTAAAACTGCAATGTTGCTCTGAAAGCCTGTAGTTCAAATGACAGTTCCAAATCTTCTTTTCTCTTGCCTTTATTTTTAGTCATGAGAATATAGGAGGAGGAAAAGTTCACAGTTCTGAAAGTCCTAGGAAAATAATTTATTCTGCCTCTGTAGAACCAAGAGAATTGGAGGAGACGTTGGAAGGTCTCACAGGAGCCAAGGGCACCTGTAGCCGCTATAGCTGTCTACCCTGTGTCTCAAAATGGAAAGCGAAAAAGACTGTGAAAAAACATTGATAGGATAAATTGGCCTTATTGTGAAGTGAGAATGATCTTCAATGTTGAGATCACTTAGGAAAAATCATTAGGACTATTTTTATAAATCGTGACCCAAGGCATGTGTGACTATGTGTCTATGTGATCATAGTCTGTCCCCTGAAAAGTGTTTCTCAAAGCATTTTCCAGACTCAAAAAGAAGAATTAAATCTTTGAGTTAGATAAGGTGCTAAAAATAATAATAAAAATACATTAACCCTTTCTTCTTCAACCCCCTGTTATTTCTGTACCTAGAGGTTTATTGGCAGTTCTATTTACTCCTTCTCGGTAGAAAAAATTAAAACAAATATTCATAAAGAGGGAATATAATTAATCTGAGTGATAGAAGAATCTTGAGTAAAAACTAAATATTGAATAGATAGATAAAGGTTTAGGGGAAACGTGCTTGTTATTCATAAAATTATGAACTTCATATCAATCAAAACCCCAAATAACAAAATTAGTTGGGTCTTGCTTTTACAAGTGCTCTTTGGGGGATGAAAAAATTATTTCCAGAAATGTGGGCAGGGTTAGGGAACAAAGAATAATGTGGAGTCTAGCAATAGGAGGACACCATTACTACCCCCAAACCTAAAGGAACCAGGAAAGAAAGTGATGGTACTGGAATCCAAGAAGATCTATTACTGAGGCGAGAGCTTCTAACAAGAGCTGGAGAAGTCGTGGGACACAATCCCTGCTGGAACCACAGTGTTAAATTAGAGCTGGAGAGGCTATTTTGGTCAGTGTGGGCTTCTGTAGCAGAATACCAGAGAATGAGTGGCTTATAAATAACAGAAATTTAGGGGCGCCTGAGTGGCTCGGTCGGTTAAGCATCCGACTTCAGCTCAGGTCATCACCTCGCGGTTCGTGGGTTCGAGCCCTACATTGGACTCTGTGCTGACAGCTCAGAGCCTGGAGCCTGCTTCAGATTCTGTGTCTCCCTCCCTCTCTGCCCCTCCCCTGCCCACAATCTGTCTCTTGCTGTCTCTCAGAAATAAATAAATATAAAAAATAAAGTAACAGAAATTTATTTATGATAGTTTTTGAGCCTGAGAAATCTAAGATCAAGTGGCTGGTAGAGTCCGTCTCTGGTGAGACCCTACCTCCTGGTTCATAGAAAGCCACCTTCTTACTGTGTTGTCATGTAATGGAAGAGGCAAGGGAGCTATCAGAGGTCTCTTTTACGAGGTCACTAATCCATTCATGAAGCTTCCACCCTCATGACCTAATCACTTCCCCAAAGCCCCACTTTCAAATACTATCACAGTGGGGGATTAGAATTTCAACATATAAATTTGCCAGGGACAGAAACATTCAGTCTATAGTACAAGGGGAAGTACCCTGATTTGTTTTTTCTTTTTCTTTTTCTTTTTTTTCCTCCATTCTTAGATGTCCTGCTGTGTCTCTCCTTAACTGAATCCAATTAAAGGATAGAAGACAAGGGAATCCCATGTAATTGAATCCCTAGGGATCAATCCTCTGGGGGTACAGAGCAGAACCAAGAAAGTTGTTCTGTGAGTAAGGAAGGGGAAATAAGGTAGAGAATTCTAAGCATACATTTATACAACGTTATGACTTAGGTATTACTTTAGTTCCCATTTCCCAGATGGAGAATTTGAGCCTAGGATCATTTAGATAATTTGCTCATGGTCGCACAGCCAGTGGAACTCAGACTATACTGCCTTGAATTTATGTTTCTTACTCAATAGCCAATGTTAAGTACTGTGATATGTTGTCATTCCAATATTTATATTTTTTCAGTTGATTGCCACTGTTAAGAATAAATATTTAAAGAAAATTTATGTATAAAATCAAAATTTATGTGATTAAACTAAACCTAAAGCAGAATATAAGAAAAATGGAAGCTAGATTTTGTATGGAGGTGGTATAGAGAAAGTCAGTAAATACTGCTTTCATCTTTTCCATTCTTTGCTTCCATTGCATGTTTTATATCTTACATTTCCAGCAAAAGCTTAGAATTCCTGTCACATCAATCCCAAATTAGCTTTTGCAGGCTAAGGGCCTTAGGCATGAATGTTTCTGCAAATTGGATAGAAAGAGCATTGCAATGGTCCAAAGGCTCCCAAGTCAGCTTGAATTTACAGCATAGCTTGGACAATAGCCTGAACTGCCAGTCTGGGAAGTGTGGGTGTGAGGGAAAGGATTTGAAACTGTCTCCTGTTTCATACTTGCAACATTAAACAGAAACATTAAGAAGGAAATGGCTTCAATATTTTATCATATATATATATTATCTCTTATACATTCTAAGCTGAAGAACTGTTTTTAACTGGGTAATGATGGACAAAACATAAATATCTATGGATAAGTAAATTGCGGTAAAGCCATATGAGGCACAGCTATGTAGCCATTAAATGAATAAAATATGTTTATATGGATATGAAACTGATAGATCTCAGATGTATCTTCAAGTGAGAAAAGATACAGATCTACAGAAAGGTACTGAAATAAGAAAGCATTTGCAGTATGCATGACAACAAGTGAACATATGACATACGGCATATCATGTAAATGAACTATAGCAAATGAAATTTTCTCAAATACAAGTGAGAAACAAACCTGCATTATCTTGATTATAAAATGTAAACTCTTAGATATATTGTTTCTTATGATATATTGTGTTCTACTTTTCCATAAAATGTAGGGGTAGTCCCACCACCATGTAAAATTACAAGTTTGGAATATTTTAACTCTTAATACAATGGGACATCATGACACGCCATAGTCCTGAGTTGAGTTCGTGTCGTTTATTTATCTATTTAATTTATTTATTTTATTTATTTCTTTAATTTTTTTCAATGTTTATTCCTTTTTTGAGAGAGAGAGAGACAGAGAGAGAGAGAGAGAGAGAGAGAGAGAGAGAGAGAGACAGCATGAGTGTGGGAGGGGCAGAGAGAGAGGGAGACACAGAAGCTGAAGCAGGCCCCAGGCTCTGAGCTGTCAGCACAGAGCCTGACACAGGGCTCGAACTCACAAATCGTGAGCTCCTGACCTGGCTGAAGTTGGATGGTTAACCACCTGAGCCACCCAGGTGCCCCAAGTTCATGTCGTTTAGATTTTCTTTTCAATAATAATTGTCGGACAGTAGAGGCCTAAAAGGATAACAGAGCCAATGAACATCACTAAGTATTGAGCAAGCAGTTCGTTAGTGCCTAAAGAGACAAAACAGAAGAAGGAGGGGTCATCCAATGGGCAGCTTTTCTGTAATGTGTTATTTAGTAAAGGGTTTATAAAAGAAAGGAAATAGGGAATGTATTATCAGACACAGGAGAGCAAATGAGAGGGTGTAAACGGATCATTAATGTTTTAAAGGAAGGAAATATCATGTTTACTAAGAAAAAAACCCCACTTTTGAAAAGATGACATACAAGAAATGTGACATGAAAGATGGAGGAGTCAGTTGTCAATAGAGAAAGTCCTTCCAGCCAGAAGGACTGGTATGAGCAAAAACCTAGTTTTGGGAGGCAGCAGCTAATGCGGGCTACTTTTAGGAATCCTGTCAGGAGATTAGTAAGAAATGAGAACTGTTGGTTTTTGGTTAAGGTGGTTAAGGGCAGACAGAAAGTAGTGGGAGAACATAGAGGGTGGATGCCAAATCGAGAAAATGGAAAAGGAAACACGGACTCTCTAGGCCCTTTGGATGTAGCAGGAGGGGTACAGGTTGAGGTAATCGCTTCCTTGGTAGTTCATTTCCTGGAAATAAATTCAGTCTTGAAAGACCCATGAAATCTGCAAGTTAATTTTACAAAATGTGTAAAGAGGCTGTATGTAACCTCCCAGTCCTTACCCCTTTTAGTATTATATAGATATTTACATCAAACAAGTGGGTATCTCATGTCATATGTTCATTTGGATAAAAAAAAGCAAGACACCTCAATGCGCTATCTACAAGAACACACTTTAAATACAACAAATATGTTTTAAAAAATATTGAGAAAGGTATCACACAAACACTAACCAAAAGAAAGCTGAAGTAGCTATATTAATTTCAAAGTAGACTTAAGCACCAGGAATGTTGTCAAGTTATGATACAAAGGGACACCACATAATGTTGAAGTGTCAGTTCTCCAAGAACATAAAACAATCCTAAGTGTTTGTTCATCAACAGGGCTTCAAATACATGAAGCAAAACCAGATGGTTCTGGAAGTAGAAATGGACAAATCCGCAATGACAGTTTTAGACTCCAGACTCCTCAGTGACGGACAGAACAAGGAAGCAGAAAATAAGTATGCATATAGATGGCCTGAATAATACTACCAGCTGTCAATCGAATTGATGTTTACAGAACAACCCA
Organism: Puma concolor; assembly: GCF_028749965.1. Taxonomy (NCBI): domain Eukaryota; kingdom Metazoa; phylum Chordata; class Mammalia; order Carnivora; family Felidae; genus Puma; species Puma concolor. The sequence goes on along the minus strand of NC_141668.1, from coordinate 17,860,552 downwards.
GTGAACCACAGTATACATATTCTTTTCAGGTGCACATGAAACACTCACCATGATAGACCATATTATGAATGGTATAAAACTACTATTAATGAATTCATCACTTAGACCTTTCTGCAGGATCAGATTGCTTCTAGGAATCTTACGGACATGCCTGGTAGACACTTTGAACTGTATAAAAGTTTTTTTTAAGAATGTCAAAGGCAGGAGGAAGACTGAAAAAGTTATTCAATTGCAGGTGTGCACCATCTATTATGGAAAAGTTAGAATGACTCAGAGGCCAGAATACAAAGTGTTCGTCCCACTTTGTATCCCTACCAGCAGTGTATTCGAGTTCCAGTTTATTCACACCTTGGACCTTCTCCAGTATTTGGTATTGCCAGTCTTTGGGATTTGAAATATTCTACTGGTTTCCAGTGGTGTTTCATTGTAGTTTTAATCTGTATTTCCCTAGTGGGTATTGATATTGAAAGTTTTCCCATGTGCTTATATGCTATTTCATTTTTTTTTTTTTTTCTGGGTGAAGTTTCTGGCTAAAGTTTTCTGGGTAAATCTTTTGCTTTATTTTTTAAATGAGTGGGTTGTTTTTTTCTTATTTTTAAATTATAGAAGTTATCTGTAATCTAAACATACATCTTTTATCAGATACATATTTTTCAAATATTTTTCCAAAATATGCCCCATGTTTTCATTTTATTGTAATATAAGTGAAAATGAATGAATTAGAACAGTAGAAAAAAAGCACTAAAATTTAAACCAACGTTAGTGCTCTGACAAAGTTAATAAAATAAAAAATTCTGCAACTGTGACCCAAAAAAGTCTAAGTACAAAAATATATAAATGTTGGGATTTAGGGATCCCAAATGATTCAGATGATTTTTTAAAGTTATAAAACCCTAAGCAAAAGTTAAAACTCTGGTAAACAGATAGCTCAGATATCAGATGTTATCAATACTAGATTAAATAGAAATGTTTGAAAAGGACAGGAACTATAGTAGGAACATTCTATAAAATTATAACTTAGAAATGCTCTGGGATAGTTGCTAGATGCTTGTTTAAAACTGTCAGTGAAGAAATAATTCTCTTTTAGAGTCTTCTATGGAAGGAATAAGTAATATTCTTATGTATTTTATTATGTTACATACATTTTACTAATAATATCCAGGAAACTTAGCTCCTAAAATGATGAAATTGCCACTTTCGAAGAGAGATACAAATACCCAGTAAAAATAAGGCTATTCAAATGTTCTATGCAACAAAAATATAACGTGTACAAGTAGGGTTTTATTCTGGGAGTGCAAGGATAGTTTAATGTTAGGAGATCCATTTATATACACTACCATGCATTTAAAGATACTTACCAGACACCCAACTCTTATTTGATAAAATGCCATAGTGATAATTAATTAACGTTTTATTAAGTTACCAGATGTGACATACTACTTAAATCTCCATCATTAGAAGCATTCTCAGGAGAGTTACAGATAAGACAAGGATGTTTGTTACCAGCGAGTTATGCATAATACAATTACACAAAATATAAATTAAATGTTCATCAGAGAAGAGTGACAGTTAATATCCTTCAATATGTGCCTGCATATATTTATCTTTTTCCTTTTTTAAAGAAAATTTTTAAGTTTATTTATTTATTTTGAGAGAGATGGAGAGAGAGAACAAGTCGGGGAGGGGCAGAGAGAGGGAGAGACAGGGTCCTGAGCAGTCTCCATCCATGTCATTAGCACAGAGCCTGATGCAGGGCTCGAACTGACAAACTGTGAGATCATGGTCTGAGCCAAGATCAAGAGTCGGATGCTTAACCAACTGAGCCACCTCGGTGCGCCAATCCATATATTTTTCTGCCTGGAAAATTCACGGTCAACTGAAAGCAACTGAGAATTAATCCACACTAAAAGAAAGTTCAAATAGCAATAGAAAACAAGCAATAGTTTTTTCATATCAATAATAATCACAAGTTGGGGTACCTGGGTGATTCAGTGGGGTAAGCGACTGACTCTTGATTTCAGCTTAGGTCTTGATCTCATGGTTTGTGAGTTTGAGCGCTGCGTTGGGCTCTGGGCTGACAGTGTGGAGCCTGCTTGAGATTACCTTTCTCCTTGTCTCTCTACCCCTCTCCCTCTTGCGCTCACTCTCTCTCACTTTCAAAATAAATAAATAAATGTTTAAAAAAATTATCAGAATTTATACTTAAAAATATTCATAATATATATTTAAAAATTTGTGAGTATATTATAAATAAATGAATCATGTCTAAAAATAAAATTATAATTCCTATTAAGATTTTTTAGAAGATGCACTTTTATAAAAATACAAGTTTTCCTCATTCTCAAAAATATAACAGAAAGTATGGATTATTTGATTATTTAGAACAAGTGGGGAAAGTGGTACCTAAATATTTATTCAGTAATGTTTGTAAAATATTTTTGGATTTACTTGGAACATAGTCTACATTCTTTACTTCGCAGGAACTTTCTGTTATGTAACTGGTATTCTTATGGTACCAACCCGGTCTCTGAAGGCCAATTAATTTTTAAGTCCTAGTTAGTGGAATTACATATAATTATTTGTATATGTATTATATTACATAGAGGCAGCCCTCACTTGGCACGATCTGACATGCATAAATTCTGTTACCATGGTTTACTTAAAATATGCTAGTTCCCCACCTGCACAGTTCTGATTTCAGTTACCAAAGGATATTAAATGTAAATAATTTCATACGGTACAAACTTTGCTATTAGCTCTTCAGTCCACAGATTAACAGACCACTATATAAATGATCATTGACCAATGGCGTCCCTTCTTTCAAAGTTTACAGATAATTGGTCAATGCACATCTCTTCACAAAGAAAGTCGTTTTTAGGTGCGTTCATTCCTCTCTCCCAGTGAGTGATAAACCCATATGACATTTTACAAAAGTGAATAACCAAAGAGGAATTTGGTCAATAAAATCAAAGTGTAGCCTAGAGATGAAAAGTATTAATGGGGGAAGAATAATTAGAAAGTGGCTGTAATGAAAAAGGGTATGAGTGTCGCAAAGAAGGTGATGATGGCACAACTTTCACATTAGAAGGATTCTTGGAGGTAGTTCACAACATTGGAAGTGCAAAGGAAAAAATGTTGGAAGCTAATCCAAACTTAGAAAGGGTAAGGACTATTGACCACAGTGTAGAAAAGATACTCAGAATTGTACGTTATACAAGAAGACAAGCACTTTTCAAACTGTTCTTGATGCGATTGTTTTTAACAAAGAAATAAAAGATTCCAATTCTTAATGCTTCTGATATTTTATATTGCAGTGTACTTCGTGAATACGTTTTACTATTTTTTCATTTTCTTATACAATTATAACCAAGAATAAGGGAGTTTTTATATTTTGACAAAAAGTTTTAAAGCTAACAATTATAATTTTACTCATATATTATTATTTTCTCAGATTCGCCTTCTACATATTTACGGCCCTGCACTATCATGCAAAGCTAAGACTGACAGTATATATGTTGTAATATATATTATGTATTATATATTATATATGAACATTAATATGATGTCATAGTTTAGAGACGTTCTGATTACAAAAATAAAAACAATGAAACAAGTATTCATTACCAAATATTTAGGAACATTATTTCAAAAAATTTCACATAATACATTAGAAAGTGAGCAAAAAATTAGAAAAAAATTTTCAGATCACATGCTGGGGTTAATATTACGAGTATAAAATGAACAGTTAGAAATCAATGAGATACATAGAGCAGCTGAGTAGAAAAATAAGCTAAAGCACATGAGTAGGTACTCCTAAAAGACAAAAAAATTAATGGTCAGTAAGCTTATGGAAATATGTTCAGTTATCAAGGACACATACTAAACCAGTGATGAAATTGTGCTATGTAGCAGTATTTATCATATCTGGATATGCATCAGAATCATCTATGGAAATCACCTATGAAATATAATTCAGGCCACAGCTTCAGAGGTACTGAATAGAATAGTAATATTAAGACCCTGCCTGAAAAGCAAGAGGTTTTCTTACATATTTTACTTTCGAGGAAATCCTCTCAGAGTAAGAGACATGCCAATATCATGTGGCTGGCAAAGTGATCTGTAATTTAAATCTAGGTATATGGCCTAAAAGATTACTATTTTTACCATTTCAAGTGACCTTTATAGCTTTTGATTGAAAAGGGCCATGTCCTGGAATATTGTATTTTTGGTAATGGTTTTCTTCCATCAAAACTGTAGATGTCTCTAACTCTGAGACCCTCTTGTACTTATGATGTACATAGGATAAAGAGTTCAATATGGATGTAATTTTGCACAGCTAATCAGGTTCATGTAGCAGAGAGTTCCATGCTATTAAAAAAAAATGTAAAGCATTTCATAATAGGAATAAAAAGGCAGGATTAAGACTGAGAGTTAACTTCCAATATAAAGCATACGGATGAAAGAATGGTGGAGATTAGAAAGAAGAGTTTAATACCTGATTTCTGTACAAACCATCTAGAAATGTGTATCTTGCCATCACACTTTTTTTTTTTTAATTTTTTTTCCAACGTTTTTATTTATTTTTGGGACAGAGACAGACAGAGCATGAACGGGGGAGGGGCAGAGAGAGAGGGAGACACAGAATCGGAAACAGGCTCCAGGCTCCGAGCCATCAGCCCAGAGCCTGACGCGGGGCTCGAACTCCCGGACCGCGAGATCGTGACCTGGCTGAAGTCGGACGCTTAACCGACTGCGCCACCCAGGCGCCCCACCATCACACTTTTTAAGGAGATGGCATTAACAGAGCTCCGTGTGAAATTTGGAGGAGGACAGGGAAAAAATTACCATGACTTGCACAACAAGTCATACCATAAGGGTATTTTTCCCCTGGGTCATGTTTTAATCCCACTTTCTTGACCTTTTGCAATTTCATACAAAGCCAATAATCTGAGGCTTAACGACATACAGGTTGGCTAAAATTAGGAGCTATGTGTCTCCGGGGCGTGAAGATGGGAAATTACAAAATTTATGACGAATGTTTTTCTCTCTTGCAATGCAGTCTGCACAATTGGATCTAAAATAAGTGGCAGTAAACTTCCTTTGCTCTATAATTTTTCATAAGTTAAAAAAAATCTTACTCTGTTGATACCGTCAAAAAATTATCTCGGAGCACCTGGGTGGCTCAGTTGGTTAAGCGTCTGACTTCGGCTCAGGTCATGATCCCATGGTTCATGAGGTTAAGCCCTGCATCAGACTGTCTGCTGTCAGCACAGAACCCACTTCAGATCCTCGGTCCCCATCTCTCTTGGCCCCTCCCATCCTCAAAAATAAAAAAGAAATGTTAAAAAAAATGTCGCCGAGAAGTTGTGACAAATGGTTCCAGACTTAACTCTAGTAGTGAATGTTAGAACACAAAACGTGACAGAACAAAAACAAAGCCTACTACTTATTTGGAACTGGTGCATCAGTTTGAAAGATTTCAATTTAAGGCTTGGAATGTGCTTCGTCCTTGATTGGTCCAAACTCTTGACCAAGCACTGGGGAAATACTTATTATATTTATATATTTTTAAGTATGTTCCTCCACAGCCTAGAGTCTGTCTTGGATGTTGGATTTCAGGAAAAATTTTCTCCTCTATTCATTCTTATGCCTAATCAGATTTTTCTCTGCTTTTTTAATTCTCTAAAAAGACCGACATTTTTCTATTTTAAAAATCCACACCACCCCCAAAGTGATCAAGGCTCTAGAATTAACTACACAGAGTACAAAAAGTACCAGTGCACAGAGTTCTGTTAAAATATACCACTGTGATGTAGTCTGCAAAATACATATTGGAAGAGATGTTACATGTCCACAGGGAGTGGTTTCTTAAACAAATAAATTGCAATAAAAAAATAAAGTATTGATGGAAGAGGTATCCATGAATTAAGAGACATATTAACCAATTGTGATGTATGGACCTTATTTGGATTCCAGTTCAAACAAACTGTCAAGAAAAAAGAAACTCTTAGAGAATTGTGAACACTAATTGTATATTTTGAGGTGTTAAAGGGATATTGTTAAGTTGGGGTATTATGAGAATATTGTGATTATGTTAAAAGCACCTATGTTTTTGAGAGATACTTAATAAATGTTAAGGAAAAAGTATAGGGTGTCAATGAGTTCTGAGATTTGTATCAAAATATTCAAGAGAGTGTGAGTAAAAGGTAAAATGAAGCAAGGTAGATTGTAAGTTGATGGAAGTTGAGGCTGGATGATGGAGGAATGGGGATTCAGTGGATTGTTCTTACTATATTTATGTATATTTGAAAATTTACTGACCCCTAAAAGAATCAGCAGGAAATAATAGCAGCTATTTGATTTGTCTTTCACTAATTTTAAGCATTTGAGTTTTCTTTCTCAATCTGCTTGTTCTATTTTTAAATGTTTTAGAATAACTAAAAATGTGCTTAATTGTGACTGGGCAAATAATAGCCCTGTACCTCAGGGTACTCAGTTGTAAAACGAAGATATTAATAGGACTTTCTCAAAGTATTTCTGTGAATATTAAGTGATAGAGAACACATACGTTCTTGGAACAGTAAATGCAAGTATCACTTTTAACCTGGTATTTTTAAATTTTTTTTTAGTTTTTAAGGTTTTTGTTAATGTTTATTTACTTTTGAGAGAGAGAGAGAGGGAGAGAGAGAGAGAGACAGCACAAGCAGAGAGGGGCAGAAAGAGACAGAGAGACAGAATCCAAAGCAGGCTCCAGGCTCTGGGCTGTCAGCACAGAACCCAACGCGGGGTTCGAACCCATGAACCGTGAGATCATGACCTGAGTCCAAGCTGGATGCTCAGCCGACTGAGCCACCCAGGAGCCCCAATATGGTATTGTTTTAAATGGTTGGTTACCTGTTTAATCCTACCCATATAAGTACAGATATTCATCAATTATCGTTTGTTCTATGTGGCGTTTTCACTGGCAGATAAAATGAAATCAGGGTTATTTATTATAGTAAACAGATGCCTGAAAAGTGGCAGTAAAAAATACAGACATAAAAAGGGTATTAAGAGGAGGGAGATAGCTGCTCTCCGCTGCTCTTGAAAATGGAATGGTGATTTGCTCCAGTAGGTCCCACAGGTACAATTGTTAACCATCAGAAAAAATAACAGAAATAACAAAGAATTTTTGTCTGTGGCAATGAAACAGGAATTAAAAACAAAGGTAAAAATGAAAGAGTGGTCAAGATAGTTTCTGGAGTGACTTCCATGCATTGTGATTTTAAGATCTCATGCTGTTGATTTTCATAATGTGATGGTCCATGAATAGATAATGCTCATCATTTGAGAGCTGGGTGTGAAATTTGGTATGGGATTAGAGAGAGAGAGAATTATCACTCTATTACAGGGGTGAGGTGATAGACTTACAAAGGAAATCTGAGGCTGATTTAATAGCAAGGGATTTTGCTTGTGAGATATTAGTATTAAGATTAGTCTTAATATAAATAAGCAAATATATTAAAATATGGCAAAAGGAACACGAATAAAACGTCATTGGAAATGAAAAATCATTGAATTCGGGGAAAATATATAGTAGCCCAAAAGAGTATCTTCTGTGTTTATTGATAACTTGAAAGGTATAGGAATTATGATTGTAAAATTAAAAAAGTAATTTGTTGCTAACTGTAGTGAATTAGTGTTTTCCTTTTTTTTGGTGCATTTTGAAGCTATTTTCTCTTGAGAATTTTTATACTTATCTAGGAAAATTGTTGTGGCTTTTTAGAGAAACTTTTCAAGGCATTAGACCTTATATCACAGTTTATTTCTCTCCTGTTAAAAATAATCAAAAGTTTCCTGCACACTGATTTGCTCACTTCTGCCTCTCTTTTTTCTTTTCTATTTTCTCCTTCTCTTTCCCCTAAAATAATTGTTAAAGGACTTGTGTCAAGTCCTAGCTCACTTCTTTTAAAATGGTTTCAATGAGATGTAATTCACAGGTCATAAGTTCACAAATACATAGTCTACAATTCAGTTGTTCTTAGTGTACTTACAGAATTATGCAACCATCACCAGAATCTGATGTTGGTGCATTTTTATCGGTATAAAAAGAAACCCTGTAAATTTAATAAGTCACTGCCCATGCTGCCTATCCTTGCTCCCCATCCACCAGCCGTTAGCAAGCACTAACCTGCTTTTTGTGTCTATAGATCTATCTATTCTGGACATTTCCTAGAAATGGAAAAAACATATATGGTATGTGATATTTCTTTCCTTTTGCTTAGTCAGTTTCTTTCATTTTGCTTAATGCCTTCAAAGTTCATACATGTTGTAGCATGCATCAGTATTTCACTGTTTTTAGTTGTATAATATTCCATCGAATGGATATACCACATTTTATTTATCTATTCATCAGTCAGTGACCACTTAAGTTGTCTCTACTTTTTGGCTATTATGGATAATGGTGTTATAAATATTCATAAGCTTTTGTGTAGATGGATCTTTTATTTCATTACAGAGATATACCTAGGAATGGAATTGTTGGATCATGTGGTAACTTTATCTTTTCTAGAGATTTTAAATTGTTACTGTTTTTAAAATAGTCACAGAAATATCAACAGTTCTGTTGTTTCTTTGTGCAGAAGGCCCACAAAGCTCTTTACATTGCCATTCTAGAAGGCATCTCTCTCTGTTCTCATTTTGTCTCATTGCAACTATATCATCTGTATCTATGTTGATATTCATTTGGTCAATTATTCTACTATATTTTGTGGGGATTTTTTCTTAGTAATTGTTCTGCCTTGCTTTTTCATTGATACAGGGACCAGAATAGCCATTAAGGCTTACGACTTGTCTTATAGTAGAAACTTAATTGTAATGTGCAAATAAGATAACTACTGGTGTTGATATTTATGCTAAGCCTTTTTAATGATGCTTCATTTAATTCTATAACAGATTATGAAGTAGGAACTATGATCTTAATTTTATATGGAAGAAACTTAGCTGTGAGAGATTAAATAGCCTCCTAAGAGTGAAACCAGACCAACGGGTCTCCACAGTAGATAACCACTCTTCTCTGTTGCCTAAAAAAAAATGACCTGATTATAACCAAATAGAATGTTTTCTCTGGAATTGTTTAGTTCAACAGTTGGCAGCTAAACAGAGATATTCTCAAACTGAGGTACTCTGTACAGGATACTGGAAAACTTCATTTCCTGTGTGTGTGTGTGTGTGTGTGTGTGTGTGCACCATGATACTATTCCCACCACCCCCTCTCTTCTTTGTAGATCCACTGCTGTGTTACTAACCCCAAACATGAATTTTTGAATAGATAAAACATTTCAACAAATCAAATGCCTATCCAACACTCATACACACACACACACACACACACACACACACACACAGCACTATATATTCATAACACTATACACTATATAATATGATCTATATATATCATATATAGATCATATATATATATGATATATATATATCATATATATAGGAATCCAAGATCATATATATATATATATGATCTTGGATTCCTATATATATGATATATATATATCATATATATATATATATATCATATATATATATATATATATCATATATATATGATCTTGGATTCCTATATAAGGCTTATTCAATTTCCTGTGTTGGCAATTTAAAGAATCTGATTCTGTCCAACTTGGAAGAAAATATCTTTGCTACATTTTAAGACACAGGATCTTTTTATGAATTATTTACCTGAAAGGTTTAGATTTTCATAGCCATTTACTCAGTTCAAATACTTAATGCTCCTTTAAAACATCTTTTTTTTTTAATTAAAAAATATTTTTCAAGTACTTTTGGAGAGACAGAGAGTGAGTGCGAGTGAGGGAGTACAGTGGGAGAGGGAGGGACAGAATTTCAAGCAGGCTCTATCCTTAGCACGGAGTGTCCTTTGGGGGCTTGATCTCATGACAGTGAGATCACGACCTGAGCCAAAATCAAGAGTCAGATGCTTAACCAACTGAGCCACCCAGGCGTCCCTCTTCTAAAACTTTTTTTTTTTAAATATTTACACAAGACTGAGAACAGATGTCCAAATAAGACACACAAAAAAATATATCAGATACTAAACCTATCTTAATCCAAGTATAATTTTTGCTCAAAAGTTTTAAGGCTTCAATAAGAGAAATGATGTTACATGGGTTTCTCCCCCTTTTTTTGGAAAGTCCACAGCAATCCACTGTTTTCTAGGCTGTCTCCTAGAAGCTAGAAAGAAAAGAGCGATAGGAAAGGACTAGTGTACTTATAGGCTCTGCTCAAAAGGGAGTTTAACGAAGCACATATTTTTGGGGGTATGGCAACATAGAACACCAAATCTGTATTTTCGAGGCTGCTATTCTCAAAAACCATTTCCTATTTCTTTAACATGCTCCGTGATTCTCTACAATAATCACAATCAGCATGGAATGATTTTAAGAAGTGTATAAAGGTATTGAAAATATTTAGAGATACATCGTAGCTTTCTTTAGAACAGTTTGAGCAGTGTTAAAGTGTGGGCCCTGGCCAAGAAGTGGTGGGATGTTAGTTGAATACTGATGAGGAAGGGTAGAGGTAGTTCTATGAGTTAATATTCAAGTCGGTTGATAAGTTAACTTTTTCTTATTGGCAAAAAGTTATAGCATTGAATGCAGACGTTATGTACATCATAAAAATAAGTGGTGTATATTTCTGCCTTGGATAAATCGGGAATTATGGAGCATAAGGAGTGAAAGAAAATATAAGATTAATTCCTCTGGTATAAGAGAGCAGGCTAATTAAGTGATTATGAAAACCAGTAATAAACTCTGACATTAGTGACTTTCGGTTAAGCAAGAAGCTGAAGTAAGTGTGATAGGATTTTTGAAACACCAAGTACAAGTAACTGACTGGTCAGACATATATTTTTCCAAAGTCTCTAATGAGAGAAAATCAAAGTTTCACAAGAAAGAGGAGGGAAACCGAAGTTCAGTTAAGAGATGATTTGTAAGTGCCAGCAAGAGGATTTAGTATCTAAGGGATCAGTTTATACTTACATTTTATGCTCCTTTCGGTCTTTCTCTACATCACATCTTTGCAAAGCATTCTTTTTTTTTTTTTTTTTTTTTAAGATTTTATTTTCCAAGCAGTCTCTGCACCCAATGTGGGGCTTGAACTCACAATCCGAGATCTAGAGTCACATACTCCAGCAGCTGAGCCAGCCAGGTGCCCCCTTTGTAAAGCATTCTTAAAGGTCATCTAACGTTCAATACAAGTGTTTTTGCTACTTACTTAACCAGAAGTTATGTTTTATAGAAAAAGAGCATCATGAATGGAATTGTTTATTGTCCGTCATGCTTCCAGTGGTCCCTGCCTAAGGAAAATCCCCAATGGAGGGATATTCAGGTTTAAGTTGACATCTCTCAGAACTGCAGGCACAGCGCTTAGGAAAAAAATGATCAGTAACTGTATGGTTAGTCCCACATTTCCAAACATGTTAAGTGGCAGTAAACATTAAAATCCTCTTTCAGAGAGAGCATTTTTTTCCCCTCACTATTCTTTGGAAGAAAAGGAGATCAATAATAAGAGCCAGTTCTTTGAAATGCAATCTCATTTCCAGAAAGGCAGTGTGTCTGAAGTCACTGTATGGCAAGTGTTAAGCTCATCTGCCTGAAAAGCACAGGCACAGTTGCTTCCCTAGGGTGCATTGCCCGAGTTTTTGATTTTCAAAGAACCAAGGAGCTAAGATACATGTAACCCTTTTTGTAACAGCTCATCTTAATGCTCAAGCCCTCTGCATAGTCCCCGTCTCCTGCTAAGCAATTAGAATGGTCCTGAGCTTTTCAAAGCCGTGATAAAGATCCGTTTTACCTTTATGTCTTGATAGCACAAGACGCAAAGGGAAATGCTTCTAAAGAGGTGAAAATGCAGGGATCTCCAACAGAGTTATGCATGGTGCAGCCCCAAACCCAGCCTTCCACAGTGAAGACAAAGCGAAGAAAGCAGCATAGACGATTGACAAAATGATGTAGTGAGTTCAACAAATACTTCTGCTGTCTCCTACTTATAATAGCCGGGCTGATTTTTAGCATTGTTTTCTGTTCTTTCCATCGATTATTTCATTGAATCATTGTAACCAACGAGGATGGGGTCTGTTGGCTTCCAAAGAAAAGTATGCAAGGCTCCTCTCTGTTCCTTTTTCAATTCTGTCTTTAGTCATTCCTTAAAGATAAGTTGGGATCAAGGTCTGTTACCCCACTTCAAGAAGAAAATGTCCAGATTTGGACCAGTCAGATTTCATGTTTCATACTGGATCTCAGTCCTACTGCATAAGGATCTATACCAGCACAGAAACAGTAACAGTTAGAAGTGTGCACTCTGATTCAGTATCAGTGCCTTGGATACTGGCCTGGGCTGGCTCTTTTCCAAGCTTCAAGACATATGGACTTACCACTGTTATTCCTTTTCCTTTGTCACTAAGAGGTGTAGTTTTACTTTTATTATTATTTTTTCCAACATAGAATTAGAATTAGAATTTAGACGTTGGGGTAGATATAAATGGAACAAGATAGCAAAAGCACACTTTTCCAGCCTCAGTCACCAGGTCCTGCCCTGGAGTCTGGGATCAGGACCCCAGCTGGCTCTGTGCAAATTTCAAGGACTTGGTGGGCAGAGGTGAGTGCGTTAAGGGAGGATTTGGGTTTGTGGTTCTGGTTAAATACCATGATGCCATTTTAATTGCACCACAACTCACATATCCTCAACAGTCTTAGTATTACAGTTTTACACATGAGAAAACCCAATAGCAGGGAGTTTAAATAATTTGCCCAAACTCAGTGTGCTAATACACGGCAAAGGCAGAATGTGAACTCTGGGTCATCTGACTCCAAAGACTTTAATATTTTTCTTTTTGCTGAAGTCATGTTTATTGAGGTATAATTGACCTACAGTAAGATCCACACCTTTTAGATATGTGAAGCTGTGAGTTTTTTAAGTCTTTTTTTTTTAATTCATTTTCCTTGAGGTGAAATTTGTCTAGCGTAAAATTAACCATTTTGAAGCAAATAGATTCAGTGGCATTCGGTGCGTTTACAATGCTGTGTAACCACCATTTCTGTCTAGTTCAAAACATTTTCCGTATTATGAATTTAGGCAAACTCAGACGAAAAGGAAGGTAATTCTGCAATATGCAACAATGTGGATGAACCTTAAGGACATTAAGCTAAGATGAGCCATTTCTCTATGGACAAAGGACGGAGACTCTATGATTCCACTTAGATGTGATATCGAAAGAAGTGAAATTCATGGAATTAAAGAGTGGAACAGCGGGGCACCTGAGTGGCTCAGTCGGTTGAGCGTCCGACATCAGCTCAGGTCACGATCTCGCGGTCCGTGAGTTCGAGCCCCGTGTCGGGCTCTGGGCTGATGGCTCAGAGCCTGGAGCCTGTTTCCGATTCTGTGTCTCCCTCTCTCTCTGCCCCTCCCCCATTCATGCTCTGTCTCTCTCTGTCCCAAAAATAAATAAAAAAAAATAATAAAATAAAAAAAATAAAAATAGGGGCGCCTGGGTGGCGCAGTCGGTTAAGCGTCCGGCTTCAGCCAGGTCACGATCCCGCGGTCCGTGAGTTCGAGCCCCGCGTCGGGCTCTGGGCTGATGGCTCTGAGCCTGGAGCCTGTTTCCGATTCTGTGTCTCCCTCTCTCTCTGCCCCTCCCCCATTCATGCTCTGTCTCTCTCTGTCCCAAAAATAAATAAACGTTGAAAAAAAAAAATTAAAAAAAAAAAGAGTGGAACAGCGGTCGTCAAGAGCTGTGGGGAAGGGGAAATGGGAGTTACTAATCAAGAGACATAAAGTTTCAGTTAAGCAAGACGAATAACCTCCAGGGATCTGCTGCAAAACGTGGCCCCCACAGTCAAGAATAATGCATCGTGCCCAAAGCCTTTACCGTTAATGACTACCCCATAGACTAGAACGACTTTTAAATAATAGCAATACCTAACATATACAAACACCAAGTGAATGGGACATGGGATAGCTCGAGACACAGTAAGGTGAAGCAGATGTTGCCGTGGACAATGAGTCTTCATTAAGGAGCTCCTGATCCATAATGAAGCCCAAACACAGAAAAGTGGGGAACGTTAAGCAAGAAACAGAACCAAGAAAGGAAAAAGCCAGCCCCGTTCAACATGGCATGCTCTGCGTGGACCATTTGTAGCTGGACACATTTATGTGGTGCCCAGGGAAGGCTTCCAACAAAATAAACGAGCAGGTGACCAGAAAGTGACCATAAGTTGGAAGTCATACCTTACCTCCACCATGAGTGTCCTTTCTTTCCCCCTCTACTGCTGACACCACCCATTTGGAGAATTCAATAGTTATTTTCTCTCTTTTTTTCCAACTAAAAAAAAAATGAAAACACATGGCATGGCATGTTCAAATGTATTTCAGAAAACCCTGCAACAGTATTAAAATTTAGAAAATTCTGACATTGTGTTGGATGTATCACAATGACCATGTCACTTATAAGGAATGGCTCCCAAATCAAGATTCTCTCCTCTGTTGGGTTAACACAGTGAGTGCTCTTTCCAAATATTTGTTTTTTTAAATTAAGACGTTATTAAACCAAATGAAGGAAGACCTAAATTATGTGAATTATGCAGAAATTATATAGCCATTTATGATTTTGAAGATATGTAGAAGATAATGTATTTTTACATTTGATACAAGTATCTGAGAATCTTTAAACAGTATTATCTTAAGATAGACCATGATAACATAACATCTTCATCTTTAGGTAAATATATAATATCTGTAACGGGCTCTGACAAGCATGTGTTTGAAATTTATGAAGCTATTCTGTTTGACATGTCTTTGTTATGTTTCTCACATGGTGTGGGTTATCTTTGTAGTCTAAGCACTAACCATCATGAGGAAATAAACTCAAAGAGATTTTGTCTGAGAGTGGAGAATGATATACTTAAATATTTTCAGAGCTGGAGATTTTTTTCCTACGAAGAATTTGTTTTTCATTAAAAAAAATTAAGAGTCACCTTGCTCTAGTGCTCTATGCCCATGCAACAGAATCTTTCTCCTCCAGGATATCTAATTTGTCTTGATGAGGAACATGATGATGGTGATGGTGATGATGGTGGTGAGGATGATGATGGTGGTGATGATGATGGTGGTGGTGGTGGTGTGGTGCTAATAAGTTATATTTTAGAGACATTTTAATGGATTTGGCTTTCGGTTTGCCACTGGATTTAAGAAGTGTCTTTGGGGTGAGCAGATAATTTTGAATTCAAAATGTAGCCGACTTGTGCTGTTGTGTGACTGCTGTATTTCGTCAAGTGTGGGACTCGTATTTGACCTTCTGCAAGACTATGTTTGAGATGTTCGTAACAGTTTGTCGGGAGAGAATGAAGACAGCCTATGCATTTTGAGCTGCTGGGCTTGCGTTTCTTTCTAAGGAGAGAATGCTTCTTTTTTTCAGATTAAACCTACAAAGAACCAAATTATGTAGGAAACCTGTCAAAAGCAATCGATTTTGAGTCAAATGGGGCTGAGGGCCGGATTCCTGCCCACTCAAAGTCTCATCATGTGACCGGAACATGAAGCAGCTCATGGAACCCTGAAACTTGCCTGAAAAGAGTCTGAAAACCTCTGCTTTTGACTATGTTTAGGACTTAGGTGAAGGTGTAGGGGATCAAAAATGACGTCTTAAAGTGGAGTAAGTAAAAGAAAAATGTATTCAAGGCAGGAAATGAGCAAGGTATGATTGTCTTTCAAAAAAGCATATTTTAGAAATCTATGTGGAATTTGTCGTATTTGATAATGTTAGAATGATATACAGGTTTCTAGCTCAGTGCTCCTAATACTCAAATGCCCATGGAAATAATAATGGCAATAGTAATAGACTTACTTTTAAAAGTAATGCCTGGGTCGAGGGGAAAAAAACTGAAATATAGTGCATTCAGTTACAACACATGGTATGTTGAATTAATATCTTTAATAAAAGAAGACAGACAAGCTTAGCTCATTAGTTTAGAAAAACAATGGTAGTGTCATAGTATTTGTAACGAACAACTCATCTTCCTATTTGCATATTATGGAATTTTTTTAAAAAATCAAGATTAGGATTGGGAAAGAAAACATGAAATTAATAATGGAAGGCCATTTTGGATTAAAGAGGATTCAGAAGAAAGGAGTAAGAAAGGAGTGTCTTTGAAATATGTGTGGAATCATCTTTACATTTGCCCCCTTAACATTTATTCAACTAGGAAAAATTCATCCCTTGCCACTGAATTAAAATTTGACAGTCTTGTCACTTTGCTCTTCACCCTAAGGTAATACGGCTTCACAAACACAGTGTTTTGAAGGGAGAACCAGTAGTACTGGAAGAGGATGGACGTGCCTTTTTTTTCTTTTTATTTTTCTTTTTTATTATCTCTCCTTGCACTTGCCACACTAATGGTGGAAGCAGGAAGTTGGGCCGATATTGTTGTAAAATATCTTCAAACTCTCTGGGACTAGCAGGTATATTCAGCTTGTTTTGCTTTCAGGCAAAACTCCTTTGCCGGACCCTTCTGACTGCAACTCCTGTGAAATAACGTCTTCTATTTCTCCTTGGTTGCATTTCCTTAGTCCATGGCTTTTCAGCAATCCACTTCAGAAATGCTCTCTATTGATCTCTCTTTCTCTCTCAGTGGTTCTCTTGGACAAGGACGGAGTGGCCCCAGTGCAGCTATATCACTACCATGGTTCCCACATCTAGTCCCCAGGATTCTCAATGGCTTGTTCAATTGCCATTAGGGATTTTTTTTTTTTTTTCAAGACACAGCTCCTCTGCTACTTTGGTTCTGACAAGTCCTTTATCTGATGAGTTCTCAAGTTTGAATCAGACACCTATCTAGTATGCTCCCCACATTCCATGGGAATACGTCAGCCTCTGAGTGATTTCGATCAATTGGAAGAAAGGTAGTCTCACAATCCTCACTTATGGGCTGGGTTTGAATCATAGTACAGCTTGTTTCCAAGCAAATCATTATAGGAAATCTGCTCTCTGCCAAATAACCCTTGTTAGGTTAATTTTGAAATCAGTTTTTGACCTTTTTTATGAAAAAGGTACACATGCCAGTCAAATGATGGAGCTTTGATTCTAACCTAGGCATCCTGGCTTAAGAGCCAAAGCTGGTAATCACTAATCTATAGCACTTGAATCATTATGCAGTGCTGCCTAATAACATTTTCCCTTCTAGGTTCTGTGAGTATGTGCCTATATCTTCAGTTAGAATTCACACATCTAGAAAATGGAGATTATATTTTGTGCAGAATTGTCTTCTAATCTCCATAAAAAATACAGAAATAATGTTAGTGCTTCTGGTGCTTCCAGTTAATATTACAGGCTCTCATGACATGACAGAGCTACTCTGTCCTACAAAAACTTAAAAATTCTGTATAAAATAAAGTAAAATTTATTTGAAATTAATGTATAAGCTCAAAACTTTGAACCGAAGCATATCAGTTCCTTGAAATGAGGAGAGAACAGGAAATCAGAGAAGTGAGAGATCTTAGACCCAATCACTCAGTAAAGCATCTAAACCATGTAAGCCTTAGTAACTAGGAACAGGCGTCAAACACCTTCTACCAAGAAAAAGACATGTGACCCGGAGGCATAGAAGAAAATGATCAACCAGTGTGAAACCAGGACTGCTGAAGGAATGCCTTGTCCTAGAAATGGAAACTAGATAAATTCTGTCTACCAACTTAGGGAGAGTTTTCAGTTACAGCTGGGAAGAAAGTCATCCATGAAATGTAAATCCTCAAAGAATCAAAGGAGGAGGACATTGATTTCTTTTTTTTTTTTTAATGTTTACTTATTTATTTTGAGAGGAAGAGAGCACCTGCGCATGCACTAGTGGGGGGAGGGGCAGAGAGAGAAGAGAGAAAGAATCCCAAGCAGGCTCTGTGCTCAAGGGGCTCCATCCCACGAACTGTTGAGATCATGACCTGAGCCGAAGTCAAGAGTTGGATGCTTAACTGACTGAGCCACCCAGGCATCCTGGAGGACATTGACTTCTAAACTAAAATCAAATCGTGTTTAGACATAGCTTGGTGACATCATACAACATGAACTAACATATTGAAAGTAAACAGAAGAAAAGGAAACACTTTTAAAGGAATTATTGTTAGACTGATGATAGCATTATGTCATATTCCTACCTTTGAATTCTGAGAGGAAACAATTTTTGTATTAGAATTCTATACCCAGCTAAAATATTATTCAATGATTAAGGTAAAATAAGGATAATTTTGGACAGCCAAAAACTGAGAGTCTAATATTCTTAAATCCCTGTTCAAGGAATATTACTAAATGATGTACTTAAATAAGAATTGGACTCCACAGAAAGAAGGGAGTCCAAAAAACAAAGTTGAAGGAAGAAAAAAAATAAAAAAATATTTTTGGTTCTATGACTTTGATACTGTGTTTGTAGATTTTCATACTGGTTTTGTGTCTTTAATGTTCTCATAGTGTCTATCAACATGAAATTTGATTTTTTTCACCTTACATTAGTTTTTAATCAATATGTCTCTACAAAGCAAGGAAAGAAGATGAAATGGTGTAATAACATATAAAGAATATTAACTCAGTAGATAATTTTTATGTAATTAAAAACACCTGGAGCAAAACTGACTAAATTTTAAAACATTAAAATCTGAGTGGTGTGTATACAAGTGTTATGTTTTATGTAATTTAATCATTTTAAAATAAAAGGATAAGAGCTACACATTTAAAAGAATAGAGTAAGGAAATGGAAAAATGGTAACTCTACAGTAGAAAAACCTGGCAAACATTATCCTGTGAAAGTGATGAGGTTTAACATCACCAGTGATGGCTTGTTAAATCACGTTCCCCCTGATTTGATCACATGTATCATTGTCTTTCTAACACCCTATAACATCAATCTAATCATGAGAAAAACATTGATAGATGAGCTCAGATAAAGAACCTTCTGTTGGGTACCTGGCCAGTGCTCCTCAAGACTGCCAAGATTGAGAGAATCAAGTAAAGACTGAGAACTCATTGACCAGAGCTTGGGAACATATGACAACCAGAAGTATGGCATCTTGGATTTGATCTTGGAACAGAAAGAGAGAATTTCATAGAAAAACTGATGAAATTCAAGTAGTCTAGAGTTCATGGAATAGCAGCATACCAGTGTCTGTTTCTTAGTTTTGGCAAATGTTACAAAATAATTTAAAAAGTTAACAATTGTAGGTTAGCAATGGAACTGGGTAAAGAATAAACTGAAACTCTCCATATTATAACTCTCCCATAAATCTGAAATTATTCCAAGAAAAAAAAAGCATGTTCCATAAAAATAAAAAAGTAAGCCATTTTAAGCTTAAGAAAGCAATATCCCATTGCTTTACAATATCCCATTATAAATCGAATGCACAGTATTTTATATTTCAAGAAAACATGATATATTGAACAATAAAGGAGGATGCTGTCCAATTTTGCCTGAGAATGTGTTAGATAGTTTGCCTGAAATATTTAAATAATTAATCCTCAGAAAACTATAATCAGTTGAATGTTTAATAGAAGAATACTGAGATTCCATGATTTGCTCCATGTGGAATATCTTTTAAACTTGGGTTTAGTTAGGAAATTAGTTTGTCTTCTAACAAGTTAGAGTCTGTTAAACTCTTCCCACTGCCAGAGTGTTGGGCAGATCCCAGAAAATATTCAGACAAGTATAAGGTTGGTGAACACTGATCACAGAGCAGAACAACATTGCATTACATCAACAGATGCCTTTTCTAGATTAAAGCAGGCAGCTGGCATTTCAGAGTTTGTTGAGAAGAAACAATCTTCTTAGCACTCTTGTAGAAAACTGTATTTAAAACCTAAACTGTGAATAACTGTTGATACAGAGACTAAGAATTCTAATAAAGGGAAATGTTAACTCAGCACAAACTTGCCAGCTTTGTAACAACGTGGGGCATTAAGAGGAAAAGGCCCAGGGACAAAGCAGAAGACAACAAAAATAACTGCATTAGTAATCTCAGTCTAAGGTTTTCATCAATTTCTTAGAAAAACTTGAACTCAAATTGAGGACCTGAATTTTATTCTGTGTGTGGATATTTGCATTTAAGGTTACCATGATAAGCTTTATATCATTCTCATTCAGTTCTTGTCCTAAAATTGTTAATCGAATAATATCAAGTGTAATTATCAGTAGATATCTTTTTTTTTTTCACTGACATCCCAACAGTGCTTGGCACATAATAGCTACTGAATGACTAAATGAATGAGATCCCTTCTGTGCTATCAGCCACTGATGTCTCTTAGTGATGGCAGGGAGTCTCAGGGTCAGCAGGGAAGTATCTTGGTCAGTAAGCGTATATATGCACATTGGGGATCTCTTGGTAGTCAAGAGATCCTGATCAGTCCCCTTTCTGGTGCCACCAGTTTCTTCTGGTGTTGTCAGCAGGGCTCCAATTCTGTCTGGGGAAGAATGACCTAATTGGATCACTGTCCCAGTCAGCTTGGGCTGCTATAGCAAAATAGCAGACACGGAGTGGCTTAAACAGTAGACATGTATTTTCTCACACTACTGGAGGCTGGATGTCCAGGATCAAGTTGCCAGCGTGGGTTGTGGGTTCTGGTTTACAGATGGCTATCCTCTCTCTTCAGGCTCACATGGCCTTTCCTCTGTGAATATGTACCTTTCTTTCTTCCTATTCTTTTTTTTTTTTTTTGATAGAAACTAAAGTTTATAAAATATGGGAGCTCCTCTTTGATGTAGCCTCTTCTCTACATTTAGCTGTGAAGAGTCTGTTCTGCCAGTCTTCAGGGTCATTTTCTGGGGTATTTGCAGTGATGTGGATGTCATCTAAGTGTATTTGTGGGTTGAGGTGAGCCTAGGATCCTCCTACTCTGCCATCTTCCCTGAAAGTCCTCTCTTTCTCTTATAAGGGCACTAATCCTATCATAAGGGTTCTACCCTCTCAACCTCATCTAGACCTAATTAACTCGCAAAAGTTCCACCTCCAGCTATCATCACCCTGAGGGTTAGGCCTTCAAAATAAACATTTTGGGTAGGGGGACAAAAGATGAAGTCCTCAATAGTCACTTTCTCTCACTGCCTTAAGGGTCTGGAAATGCAGTGTCTAGGCCATTTTCTTTTGTTGGGTGTACAGTCTTAAAATGCCATTGATACTATGATTTCCTTTAGTCTTGGGGTCCTCAATCCGTTTACTTTCCTCTTCCCATTTTTCAGTATTCTCCCTTGATTGCCTCTTGCATTTTTTTCCTAGGCTTTTGTATTGTACTTAGAAATAGTAGGGAGAAATGAGTCTGTGCTATCTTGTTCCCACCAGAAATTACATTTAATTTTGTGGTCCATGGAAGGTGCAGCTAAATCCTATCCTCTTATTGCCATGAGCTTCCCACAAATATTTGAGAACTTAAAGTCCAGTGGTTTGTGATCCAGATAGTGCCAAAGCCAACTATGCTCATCTAGAGAGTCCCTGAGCTGAATATTACCTGGTTATAAAACCTACTTATAAGCTTTTCTTTTAAGCTATTTGATTACTGTGAGAGTAGACTCAGTATATCAGAGAACAAAAAGTGGAAAATTGCTTTTAAAGGTGAATTTTGGTCATTTCTCTCTCACCCAGAGGTGTTGAAATTGAGTCACCTTATTATGGAATTTTCCCTCTCTCTTGTTGGCATGATTGATTCTCTTCATTTTGATTTCTTTAATTTTATTCAGTGAATTAAGTCATCATTTGTGTATGTATGAAAATGTAACTGAGCTTATTATGCTTGAAAAGGAGTGACGGTAACTATTTTGACTTATTACTTTCTGTCTGGTTAGGATAATCAAACATTCCGCAAGGAAGAATAAAAGCACCGTAGGTGGTATAAATGAGCATGAAAAAGAGCTTCCA
Organism: Puma concolor; assembly: GCF_028749965.1. NCBI lineage: Eukaryota > Metazoa > Chordata > Mammalia > Carnivora > Felidae > Puma > Puma concolor. Next base: position 17,838,607 of record NC_141668.1, on the reverse strand, counting down.
AAGATCTCTTCCAAATCGAGAACACTTCCCGCTCCCTCCCCTCCCCTCTTCCCACTCCACCCACATCCTTTCCCTACTTTTAGACTGTTCCTAAACCAGGAAGTAAAAGTTGTGAGTGGGAAGGGGTGGGGAGTGTGTATGTGTAACCAACAAGGGAATTTATTCTCTTGATGAATCATAATGATTGTACTATAATCACACATTCCCACATACAGCCCTGAATTCTTGTGCCAGCATTCAACTCCCTTTGCAACTGGGCAAGCTAGCTCCTTCTGTTTCCTTCTCCAGCTTTTCAAGCAAAAAGATATAATCAGAAAATTTGAGATATAAGGTGACTCTTCAGACCATCAAATTCCAGCATCTCACTTACAGGAAAGAAATTGAGGGCCTAGAACATGATGAGAGTCATTCAAGTTCACCAACTTGTTAGAGGTGGAGTTAGGGTTGAGTAGATCGCATGGTTTTCAGGTCTGTGCTCTTTTTAGTTCAGTCATAGACACTAGGTACTGTCATGTTTTAATATACAGTATTTGGTAAGATCGGCAGCAGTTGAGTGGTGATCTCACTGCTACCTGAGACTATAAAAATGTGAGAAAAGCAAACACACAAATAAACAAATGGTTGTGATAGTGATAATTCACAATTTTAAATGTACATTCAATGCTTACCATTCACACAACTGGTACTCTCGGTATCTCGTCTTCATTTTTTCTTTCCTTTGCTTATGAAAGAATAAGAGACATTATGGGGCTATGCAGACACTTTTGTCTTCATATTGAAACTTTTTTTACTGGAATACAACAGAGTGTCTCACAGCTGAAGCCCAGACACTTAAGGGAAGAGAAGCACCCAAGAGAAAGCATTGAGTGGGTTCTCACTCCCTTTTGTGTGCCCAACTTGAACAGAGGCCCTAGCATGTAGGAAGTATTCAGTATTTGTGAATGAAACTTTGAACAATTTTATAATGAAGACATGTTGTATTCTAGGCTTTATGTAATAGAACAAAACAATTATTAGAGGGATTCGCAAAAATTTGCAAACTGGTTCCAAAGTCTTTGAGGTTAATCATAGATGATAGGAGAGTCAGAACCTGATATCTGAGGAAATCGGAATCCCACCTGTTAAACAGGGATTGGTACTTGAAAGAAGCACAGTATTGTTAATGGATCAATTATTTGGGAAAGAACATTTCCTGTAAATTGGGGGGAGAGAAAAAATGTACAAGGCGAAACACTTTTCCCCTGTTTCTATATGGATCTGGATATAATCCTGTCTGAATGAAGAAAGAGTGATCATAGGAAAATGTAGATAAGTTCTTGGCATATTAGGCAAGATTTGATTTCTAGCCAGCTGTGTGTCTTATATATGAGGTGAATGATGAGCTTGTGCAGAAATACAGAAAGCATCGAAAAGAGTATCAGAGAGCAAGGTGGCTTGATGCACATTGGGGAACACTACAGAGGTAAATCTGTACAAATGTGTTGCCAATGAGCAAGTCCTAATAAAGAGAGTTTACTCAGGGAGACAGAGAAGAGCTGGGGAAATAGAAATAAATAGAATAGAAATCTAGAAATAATTTAGAAAGAAATAAATGAACTTTAAGTGCCGTCTGATCATAAAACGAGGAAGGGGTTTGGCAAGTTATTGAACAAGATCGTTGAAAAGAGGAAATTCGGTAAGATCGTAATAACCACATGCAAATATATGAAAGATGATCATGTGGCAATAAGATGAGGCAGATTGAAAACGACACGGAAGGTAGAACTGGCACCAGTGTGGGGAGTGAAAACAGGAAGTATTTTTGTGGAGCACGAGGGGAAAGTTTTCAATAGCTAAAATAGCTCAAATGTATAATGGCCTGCCTTGGAACTGGTTTATTCTTACCATGGGTAGTATTCAAATACAGGCTTAACCACCAGTCAACAAAATAACATAAGGGAGAATTCAGGAACATAATAGATTTATTACTATAAGGTCCTTAATGAACTCCTATATACCTAAATCCAGCCTTCTGTGATTTTACGATTCTTCTAAAATCACTCAGGCTAGTAAGCATTAGGAACAGAACAAGAACACGGCTCACCCTTTTGTCACCCATTCCAGAAAAAGTAGCTCAGTACCTTTTGGAACTATGTATATATTCTGAGACCAGTGTTGCATAATCAACTTGACTGCTTATCTAATGGCTATCACAAATACCTGTTGTATCAGTCTTGTTCCTGGTAGAAAAAAAATTCACCCCAAATTATTCAAGTTAAGAGACTTTAATGAAGGAAGTACCCAGAATTGTGGGCAGTGTTAAGGTAACCAACACAATTCTGAGGCTGGCAGTAGCTGGAAGCTATTATTGCTGCTAAAGTTGTAGGAGACAGAGAGGCATCAATATCCTAGGAGCCAGTAAGAGCTGCTCAGCTGGACTTGTCTTCATGGAGGGCCACAGCTACTGCCCGGCTGACGCAGGGAGAGAAGAAGCCTTTGTCTCTCTTCTCCCACTCTATGGTCTTCCAAAGCCATTTTGTGGCCAATTCCAACCAGAAGTCAGCCAGCACATGGAGCCCAGCTAGTGCGTGACAGAGAATGACTCTGGATAGTCAAATGGACAGTAACCAGAAATCTGCAATAGATACTAAGTTGTAGTGCAGTCCTAAGCCATAACACATATTGCTAAGTACTGATTACACGTGTACTTTATTCTTACTATTTTTTGTTACTGTTTTAAGATTTTATTTTAAAATTAATTTTTGGCCTTGTTTTTGTAAGGTCTTCAAATACAGGCTTTAGATTGCAACGTCTTTTATATCAAAGAGACTGCTCCTTTTATAGAAGCTTAAAATTTATTTTACTTTTCATTTTCTCCTACGTTGCCTTTTCTTTTACCTAAGAAAGTTTGTATTTCCTGGCATTTTTCCTTACACTTGTCTTGTAATGTTGTAAAATCTGGTGACATTTCCTTTATCAAAGTCTGTGTTGTTTATGCTGCTAATTTAATGATTGACAAATATGACTGCTGAACAAATGATATACAGTGACAGCAGATGGTCGCTGCAGTCTCTCATGCCAGCGGTTTAAATCAATGGAGTCATTGCTAGAACATTGGGTATATGTTAATGGACAGAAGAAAGCCATAATGATTTCAAGAACTGAACATTTCTATGAAGAATATCAAATGTTACCTCTCAAGCCTTTGATGGTTACTTTTGCAAAACTGCATATTTAAAAGAAGCATAAACACATATTCACATCTTTTGAAGTTTTGACACCAATTTCTACAGATTCTCTATGTTTCCACCTACAAATGTCTTTGGTTTCTCTTTCTCTCCTTCCCTTTATTCACTGCCCTTCCCCCCATTTATCTCATCTGTCTTCAGTTCTGTATTCATCATGTAAACTTACAGGGCTTCTACAATACTGTCAGTGCGTAAGTGATTTAAAATAAGATGATTATTGCAGGTTGGGGAATGGAAAGTAGAACTCACGGAGAGTAAATAAAGTGCAGATCATATATTTACAGATTTCCTTAAAAATTTGAACACATTGCAGGTGATGAGATAGATTGTTCAAGACTTTATCTTTTTCCAAATTACCTGCGCCTAAATCTGGCAAGAACACGTACTGAATTACATTTAGAAAACAACATCTTCTTCGGTGCCTCAAAGGGACAGGTTTGGATTAGTTGTTTGGGGGACAAAAAAATACATAGATGTAGATATAGGTAGCTACAGATCTCAAAACAAAAACTAAAATGAGTTAATGTCCCTTGGCAAGAGTTTGTAGAAAGAGAGGAATCTAGAGAATTTAGAGAAGTTGTATATTAATATATCGCTATCATTTTTCCTTGTAATACTTGACATCAGTGTATATAAATGGAGGACATCCACAATGTGGAAATACTGTTAGAATTCACAGTAAAGGCCATAGGAGATGTAGCAGGAAAGAATCATTTTGGGGGGGGGGAACCACTATATAAATGCCTAGAGGAAGGAACCAAGAAACGAAGGTCCTAATTTTCACACACCTAAGGTTCTACTGGTGGAAGTTACAGCTGACACACTACTGCTATGATGTTGATGTGCTCGGAAATAATTTCTGTCCCTTTATGATGGGTGTTGTTACGGTTTTCTGAAATTTTGTAGCCATTCCAGAAGAAGGTTGTATAAAACAGGGTTGGCGAAGAAAGTCTCTTATATGTGGGCTACTACTGGCTTCTATTACATTTTCGTTTCCTCTCCAATTCTGTTGCCTCTACCGAAAATAAACAAAGAATTAATTCCTCATTTCAAGGCAGGAAGAGGCTCTTTCTCAGAGAACATATAATTAAGCCACTAAATCTTTGCTCATTTAGACTAGCCCCTGTCTAATTTCCTCTGGAAATTTAACACTCATATAAAGTTGCTCTGTGATGAGAAACACAATGTTTTAGCAGTCTTAAGATTGCTATTTCACATTTTCACCCTTAAGAAATGAGGAGAGAGTATAATTGATGGTATTTAAAAAAGTCTGTAGGTCAGGCATTGATATAGTTGTCATGTCCTCTCATGTTCAGACTTGGTTATTTTTCTGGTGGTATGATGGGGCATTGTCGACAGACCAGTCAATAAATTGATTGTGGCACATTGGAGGACAGAATGTGTCTTGTTTACTGTCTGAAAATTATCTATTCATACCTTCTGATAAGAATAAAAAAATAGGATAAAAATGTAGGGCCAACATCTTGGTCCAAAATTGTATAAGCATTATGGAGTGTTCTAAGAGATACTGCATTTTTAAAGCTTTGGGTAGCACATTGGTTGAAACTGCATGGAAAAACGATGATATTGATGATACCGATGCCATGATAAAGTAATAAAGTTGTTGTCTTTCTACCATAAACGATTAAAAAACTAGACTATGTTCAGCTATTAGACAACTGACGACACAGGTCTGTGATCCTTAAGAGAGGACAAATAAAGAGGTCGCTCTATGCTTGTACCAAATTTCCAAGTGGAGTCACTTTGGTCCTGCAGAGAGGGGTCCCTAAGCAGAGCCCTAGGGACTTACTGAGTTGAGAAAACAAAGATCTGATTTTAAGAAAATAAGTCAGTGAGAATTTCAAAAGTTGTTTACTGCAAAATAAAGGCAGCTCTACAGAGGAAAAATCTGCACAGGATCCCCTTGGATCTGTTACTGAATAATAAAGCTGTGCCTGCCTAGGGTGAAAGCCTATGAAGCCATGTAAAGAATGTCAAAGAAGCTGAAAGCTTAACAATTCCTGAAGCTCACACAGGGTTGGGACACATTCATGTTTATCCTGAGAAGGAAATCCCTCTGGAGCACCAGGACATTTAATAGAAATCTCAGAAGGGTAAAGCCTTACATGGATGGCTAAAATAGCTATGGATTAAAAACTGCTAGAGATGTTTTCCGAGCAAACTTTGAAAATATAAAGCTAGTTTGCAAATAACATAATTGCCAGCCAAAACAAAATTCTGTACACTATAAAGAAAACAATGAAGTCCAGACACTCAGCAACATCACAAGTCAAGCATCAAAAAAAAAAAAAAAAAAAAAATTACCAGACATATAAATAAACAGGCAAATGTGAACCATAGCCAGGAGAAAGTTCAGTCAATACAAAGAAACGCAGAAAGGAGAGAAATAAAGCAATTAGCAGGAAAATGCTTTAAAAATGTTATAAAAAATATGATTAAGAATTAAATGAGGATACGAACATAAGAGAAATGGAAGACGTAAAAAAGGCAAGTGCTACCTCTGATGATCAAAGATACAGTATTTAATGCAAAAACTCCACTGGATGAGCTTTTTAGCAGATTAGACACTGCAGAAAAAAACTGCAACATGAATTAGCTTAAAGATAGCAAGAGAACTATGAAAATGAAGCAGTGAGAGGGAAAAAAATAGAAAAAAAACTGAACAGACTTAGTGATGTCTCAGGAAATATCAATCAGTCTAACAAGTAAGTTGGAATTGGAAGACTGTTGGAAAGATATTTGAAGAATTAATGGCTAGAACTTTTCCAAACTTGATGGAAACTCTAAACACACAAATCCAAGAACTTCAAACAAACAGAATATTCAAATAGAATATTCAGATATTCAAACAGAATAGAAGCAAAATTGTGCCACATAAAATCCAAAGTAAAATTCCTGAAAGTCATTGATGAAGAAAAACTATCACAGGCTGCCAGAGAAAAAAAGAAACAAAGAATTTAACTACAAATGTTCTATTAGAAAGTCAAGCCACAAGATAGGCAATGGAACATTGTTAAGGTGATTACAGGAAAAACAATCTATTAATTGAAAATTCTGTGTCCAGAGAAAATATCCTTTAAGAATAAAGACAAAATGCTTCACCAGACACATAAAAACTGAAAGAAATTGTTATTGGCAGACATCATGGCCCACTTAGAAAGAAGTTCGAAGATAGGAAAACATGATGGTTTGGTTTCGTTTTGTTTTTGCTTTTTGTTTTAAGAAAGAAAACGTGGATCCCAAAAATGACATGAAAATTTCATGTTGTTGACTGAAATAAATAGTTTTACAGTAGGTCTCTAGCCTGTAGCGCTTAGAAGAGAAAGTAGCATCATCAGTAGTCAGTATAAACTTAGAACAAAGACACGGCAAAATAACTCACCCTTTTCCCTGTTGGTTTACTTGAGTGACAGGCTAAGAGCAAGTGATAAGCTGGTGTATCTTGATTTCCAAACTCACCTTAACAAGCTCCCTCCTGACCCCCTCTGGGCAAGATGAAAAAAATTATATGTATTCACAGTACAGTTGAGTGTTTTCTTAGCAGATTAAGGATTATAATCTAAAAGGTTGATAACGGAAGAGGAAAAATTTTAACAACAAAACAGCGTTTTTGATAAGTACGAGTTTTCATTTCTTGAGAGGAAACAAAGTCCTCATCAGATGTCAAATATTCTTTTATAGAATAATGGGAAAAAACATTGATTAAAACATACAAACTCTGTCCTTCAGTAACATACTTTTTTTTACGTGTATAGTGTCTATGTCACTATGTTTCCCTGTGATTGTATGTCTTCAGATTTTGAGGGAAAAACGTATAGTTTTTGGACTTGAAAATTTCTTAAGAGCTTTTATAGTTTCAACAATCTGTTTTTCTCAATTTCCACAAATAGTTACAAATCTATTTTGTTAATTCACATCCTCTAAAGTGGAGAGATAAGATGATGGATAGTACTGGGAACTGCATTGTCACAGTAATAAATATAACTCCAGATACCTTGTCTAACTCTGAAACTCAATTTAGCATTTTATAATAACGTGTTTTTGCAAGATTTTTCTGAAGCAGTTAGAAAAAAAACCTATTATAAACTCTAGGTAAAGGCAATTCATTTAATTAAACATGCTGCATCTGCCTAGGTACATACTAGATGGAAAATTAGAAGGCTTTTAAATATTTAAGAGGGAGGAATATAAATTGGCAAGAGAATATTATTAGAGAAGACAAGATGCATAAAGAATAGTCAAACAGAGATTAATTATTTCTCTCCTCCCCTAAAATAGTAGACATAATTACCAAAGATGATGAAGTTCAAGGCATGAGTATTGCCCCATCTTATCTTTGATTATTCCTCTTTCTCTTCTTTCTTTCATTGATGTAAAGAATATTTATTGGTGAAATGTAAAAGATGGGAGGTCTGATCTCTTTCTTTCACACACACACACACACCCACACCTTGAGTACTGATGTTTTCCATAGAAGCTTTTTTTTTTGTCTTTTTCTTTTTCTTTTTTTTTTCAATATATGAAATGTATTGTCAAATTGGTTTCCATACAACACCCAGGGCTCATCCCAAAAGGTGCCCTCCTCCATACCCATCACCCACCCTTCCCTCCCACCACCCCCCATCAACCCTCAGTTTGTTCTCAGTTTTTAAGAGTCTCTTATGCTTTGGCTCTCTCCCACTCTAACCTCTTTTTTTTTCCTTCCCCTCCCCCATGGATTTCTGTTAAGTTTCTCAGGATCCACATAAGAGTGAAACCATATGGTATCTGTCTTTCTCTGTATGGCTTATTTCACTTAGCATCACACTGTCTAGTTCCATCCATGTTGCTACAAAGGGCCATATTTCATTCTTTCTCATTGCCACGTAGTACTCCATTGTGTATATAAACCACAATTTCTTTATCCATTCATCAGTTGATGGACATTTAGGCTCTTTCCACAATTTGGCTATTGTTGAGAGTGCTGCTATGAACATTGGGGTACAAGTGCCCCTCCACAGAGGCTGATATGCCTGAATGTGTAGCCAGAAGTGAAACCAAGCAAAGAGTATTTGTTGGAGACTTCTAAAGATGGTTAGAGTTAAATTGCTTCTAAGCAGGGTGTATCAAGACAAATATTTGAGGGACATAAATACCTTTATTAGTTTCTGTGTACTGCTGGTTCTTAAAGAGCAGTTTTATCAAATAAGCCACATTTATATAATAACTTTCTTATTTATCCTCAGTATTACATAGGCAAACACTTCAAAAATATTCTATGACTAAAAAGCTTATCCTGGAAATTTTCTTGATTGGGCACTTAGATAAAACTTTCTCTTGTGATCTGATTTCACATAGGACTACACTGTCACCTCAAAGTAATAATATTTCAGCCTCTGACTGATCAGTTATGCATAAGAAGCAGAAAGAATCGTAAGTTTTATGACTTGGAATATAAAACTACGATTGTTCCTTTAAGAGAGAACTTTTTGAATCTGTTAAAGGCCCCAAGAGACATGGTAACACTCAGAAGTCTGGCTGTGGGGAAAGAAAGAAGAATATTAACTCCCATCGTTCAATTACAATCTATATGCTGGTGATGCTTAAATATGTATCTCTAACTCAGATCTCTCTCCTGAGATTCAAACCCACATGGCTCATTGCCCGTTGACATTTCCACTCAGATGTTTCATAGGCAACGGGTGTTCAAGTTTGCAAAAGCTGAACTTGTTTCCTTCCCCAAACCTTTACTTCCTCTCATGTTCTCTGTCTCTATGAATGGTCTCAAATGCATAATGTGACTAAAATTGGGTGCGCAATGCTGGGGCAGGCTGACATTGGGTGGGGAGAGAGGCAATCATGTAATCTTACGTGGTAGTCATTGATCTTCCGATGAAATAGCACCTGTTGTTTTCTTTAAGAAATTTTACACCTGTAAAAAAATATGCTGTAAAATGTTTCAAAATGTTTATAGCTAATTTTCTGTGTTATTAAGTACTATGTGTACCACAATTTTAAAAGTCATAAATAGTTCCCATTCTGGGGTTTGTGATGTAATGTGGCAATATTTGGAGGGGCATTGTAACATGAGATACAGAATTTGAAGAAGCTGCATGGGGCTGTGGACCACCGTGTCCCTTGATTCTATGCTCAATATAGCGCAACCTACTAGATTCTCCAAGACACAAACCTAAGAGTTTTCCTGAATTACTCCTCTGTCTCTCCTACCTTATAATCAGTGATTAACTATATTTGATTCTACCTCTAAGGTATCAAAAGGAGCTAAGGGTAGGATTTCGTTCACTGAAAACTACTCTTCTATTTTTTGGCTGCTCCAGGTTTGTTAGTCATGTGAGCATGGACAAAAGAATCGACAGCCAATGAGAAAAATTATCACTCGGCAATTATTAGTGATGTTCAAGTGCTTCCAGATTTCTACCTTCCAGGCCCAGGGTTGGACTGCATTTCCACACCATATTTTGAAATTAAGTCTTTCTTTGGACAACGAGATGTGAGGGGAACTGACATGTATCCCACTGGATCCTTTGAAAGTCAGTGAGGGATTCATCATATCCCCCTCTCAATTCCACAGTGATCTGGGAAGCACGTGCGAACATACAACTTTAATATCCCTGCACCCTGAGCAACTGTGGTGAGCAGACTCCCCAACAGCCTACAGTGGACTTAGAACAGGATCAAGAACTAAACTTTCTATGTGTTAAGCTGCCAACATTTGGGGTTTATTTTGACAATATAAACCTGTCTACCGACTGAGATTTATCAACTGACAGTTGGGCAAGTACCTAACATTTGTCCCCCTCCCACCCTCCATGGAGAATTTCTCAGATGCAAGCAGACTGAAGAGTCATAGCTTAAGTGAAGTCTCTTACTCCTTCACCCATTAAAATGCCTGGGACTGCAGAGGAAATGGTTTCCATCAGCCATCTGACCAAAGAGTGACAGATCCTCACGTATGTCCCCATCAATCTTCATTCAAACCATAGAATAGGACTCCTCTGTGAAAATGTCATCAAACTGTTTGTTGCTAATTCATACCTCTTTTCCTAGATCTCAGTTGAGGTATGTACATTCAGACATGTCTGTAAGGAAGCAGAATAACGACTGAATCTCAAAAGGGGCTCTGAATTCCATCATATGGATAAGATTTGCTGGCTTTCCCCCAGAGACCAGGCTCTTATGCATATCTTATGGAGGCAGAAGGCAAAGATGAAAACACATCATAACTCTTGTTCATCAAGGCATAAAAATTTTAATCACTAGTAAATATGGTTAATTTACGATCTTAAGCTTTGACCAGCAATGTTAGTTACTCCTTTCTTAGGAAGAAATTAGGAAGTTGTGAGAAGAGACATGCTGGAAATGTGGTTGGAAAGTTTCTTCCATACTATAGGAAAGGCAGATTTTTTTTTAAAAAAAATGCTCATTTATTTATTTTGAGAGGAGGGTGGTGGGAGGGAGAGGCAGAGAGAGAGAAAGAATTCCAAGCAGGCTCCTTGCTGTCAGGGAGGAGCCCCATATGGGGCTTGAACTCACAAACTATGAGATCATGATCTGAGCCAAAATCAAGAGTTGGATGCTTACTTGACTGAGCCACCCAGGATCTCCAGGAAAGGCAGATTTTTTAAGAGGAGGATAATTCCACCTCCCTCAAATCTCTTTCTAATTGATTGACATTTCTCTACTCTTCCTTCCTCTGAAGGGATTCAGGCCATCATGTTTCCTCATCTGGATCATGCCAACAGAACTCTCCCCTCCCTGATTCCAGCTACTTTCTTCTTCAGTCTGTGTTCTGTATTACAACTCAAGTGATATTTTTCTAAAAATACAAATCCAAACTTTCAGGATCTTGCTTAAAATCCTTCCCTTCTTTCTTTTCCTCTAAAGATATGGTCTAGACATCCTTGTATGACCTGCAGGAGCCAGCAGTATCTGCTTCTTCCTCTACTTCCTTGGAAGCACCCATCTTGCACCACTGAGCTCACTGTTTATTACAACCACACTAAACTTCTAATTATTAAAAAACACCACCCTTCCTCTTGGCAAATTGCATTTACCATTCCACTTTCTGGAATAATCCCCCCCCCCCTTTTCATTGACTAATGTCTACTAATACTTCTGGTTTCAAATTTAAATGTCCTTCCTTCCTGAAAATTTTGGTTAACTGCTCTACACGGAAATTATGACAAAAATGATCCCGGTACTTCCCACATGGGGAAGGTTTTCTTTCTCCTACACTGACTGCTGTCCTGTGAAGACCTAGCGGTCGATGACATAGGCAAGGGGTACCCTAGAATTTCGGGAGAAACTGGGGTTCATCTTTCCCAATATAATATAGCAATAGGATCACAGATGACACCTGAGAGTATTGACCTGTTGAGATAAAGGTCATGAAGGTCCATTTCAATTTGGTAAATGTAGGCCTTGGCTTAAGGGAGTTCACAGAAGGACCTTGCCCATGGTTCCACACTGGGTATTATGGCAAAGATCTTGTAATAATAAACAACAGACATTCTTCTAGTCTCAAAAATTCTTCAGTCTCCTCAACCTAATCCTTTCTCCTCAACTACATTAACTTATGGCTCCGTAATTTCTCTGTCAGCTGCCTTTCTTCCTTTGATTTACAAATACACTCAAAGCATTTTCTCTAAATCATTATTGTTCAAGTTACTGCCTGTCCTGGCTGTCTCCTTCCTCTTGTCAGCACATCCCCCGTAGAGTAAACCAGACCAATCACCCTCAGTCACTCATACCATACTTCAGGCTCACTGGAAGTTCTTTAGTCACTCCAGGTTCACTCGGTTTGCAGTCAAGGATGATTGGACCCCACCTTAGCTTGTGATTCAGACTGACTCTCAATGCTCAGGAAACTTCGTGTTGGTGACATGCTCCCAGCCACTGCCTTACATGATCTTTCCTTACTAAATAATTAAGTTAATATCTTTCTCCTTGAAATTCTTTTTTTTTTTAACTCCTAAGATCAGTCCTGTTTTGATTCTACTTGCTTTTAAGTCATATCTTCTGGGAAAGTAAAGTTCTACTGTTTGAAAAACAAACTACATTTTCTAATTTTTTTCATTGTTTCTTAAATAAGTTCTTAAAATAGCTTCACAACTGTATTTCCAGCCACAATTCAGTTAATATTTTTTAATGCTTACTATATGGTGAGCATTGGGCTAGAATTAATACGAAGGTGAATTAGATACAGTCCCTGATCGGTGGAAATCCCCTTAGAGGATCTGATTCAGTAGGTCTGAAATGAGATATGAGAATCTGTCTTTTGTTGTTGTGTTTTTGTTTTTTTTTAATATATGAAATTTATTGTCAAATTGGTTTCCATACAACACCCAGTGCTCATCCCAAAAGGTGCCCTCCTCAATACCCATCACCCACCCTCTCCTCCCTCCCACCCCCCATCAACCCTCAGTTTGTTCTCAGTTTTTAAGAGTCTCTTATGCTTTGGCTCTCTCCCACTCTAACCTCTTTTTTTTTCCTTCCCCTCCCCCATGGGTTTCTGTTAAGTTTCTCAGGATCCACATAAGAGTGAAAACATATGGTATCTGTCTTTCTCTGTATGGCTTATTTCACTTAGCATCACACTCTCCAGTTCCATCCACGTTGCTACAAAAGGCCATATTTCATTTTTTCTCTTTGCCACGTAGTATTCCATTGTGTATATAAACCACAATTTCTTTATCCATTCATCAGTTGATGGACATTTAGGCTCTTTCCACAATTTGGCTATTGTTGAGAGTGCTGCTATGAACATTGGGGTACAAGTGCCCCTATGCATCAGTACTCCTGTATCCCTTGGATAAATTCCTAGCAGTGCTATTGCTGGGTCATAGGGTAGGTCTATTTTTAATTTTCTGAGGAACCTCCACACTGCTTTATGAAGATAAAAAGCTTCTGCACAGCAAAGGAAACAACCAACAAAACTAAAAGGCAACCAACGGAATGGGAAAAGATATTTGCAAATGACATATCGGACAAAGGGCTAGTATCCAAAATCTATAAAGAGCTCACCAAACTCCACACCCGAAAACAAATAACCCAGTGAAGAAATGGGCAGAAAACATGAATAGACACTTCTCTAAAGAAGACATCCGGATGGCCAACAGGCACATGAAAAGATGTTCAGCGTCGCTCCTTATCAGGGAAATACAAATCAAAACCACACTCAGGTATCACCTCACGCCAGTCAGAGTGGCCAAAATGAACAAATCAGGAGACTATAGATGCTGAGAGGATGTGGAGAAACGGGAACCCTCTTGCACTGTTGGTGGGAATGCAAATTGGTGCAGCCGCTCTGGAGAATCTGTCTTTTGAATAAGAGTTCCAGGTGACTGGATGGATTCAAGAAACACTGGTCTGGAATAGTAGTTCTCAAATTTCATTGTCCCTATGTATCTTTAGGGTCTTGTGTTAAAATAGAGTTCTGGGCTCTGTCAGTCCATAGTCAGATTTAGTAGGATTCAGATTGAGCTCAGACTTTGAAATTTTTAACAAGACCCCCAAGTAATTCCTACACAAGGGGTATGAAGACAGTTCTATAAGAAACTAATGAAACAACAGGCAGTTGTGAGGATAGATAAATACTTCTGTTCCTTTGGTTCTGTCAGATTCTCTGCCTTTCGCCTCCTGGAAGCTTTTCAGTGAGCTCTTGCAGCAGGACTGAGTTAGTTAATGAGAGCTCATGACCCTTAGCTGATACCAAGAGCGTTAGTATGCAGATTTATCTAACTAAACTCAGGTTTGAAAAGGTCTTATTCCTAGCCAGGAAGCTCCTACTGTTACATAGTCAAGGAGGGACAACCTCCCCGCTGTCTCTAGGACCACACTCCAGTGAATCCAGCTGTGCCCGGCTTAAGTACTTGTCTCTGTGAGTTAGTGCAGGCTTCGAGGATTTCATATGCTTGGCTCCTTACCTGTCTGTAAATTTCTCTAATAAACCTTACCAAGTATTTGGATAGGAGTGTTCCTGTGCCCCTAGCATGGCCATTGCTAACCACAGTGGACAGACCACATTTATAGCCATATGGCTTTAACGAATGGATGAAAGAACTCTAATAGGCCATCTTGATTGTAGAACATCCTCCCAGTGATGACTGCAGATCACCATTGACAAAGCGAGCATATTGGCTGGAAGTCCCAATAGCCTCAGAGTGATCAGGTCATTGATCAGACTAAAATGCCTCATACCTGGGGAGTTGTGGTATTTATGAACCATCACGTCTACTGATTGTCCAGACCGCTAAAGCCCACAAGTAAAAGGATCATTTGGAAATTCCAGAAAAATAAATTAACCTCAGGGTTATTCAAAAGGTAAAGGGGAACACAAACAAAGAACTAAATATGGCTGCTAGTAGAAGGGGAAACAGGCTTGTCTTAACAGAGCCTGGGAAGATCCAGCAGGAGAGTATGCACACAGGGTCAGCACGCCATCGCCAAAGAAATGTCTTCTGTGGAAGCTGCTCCCATAGGTAGAGAAAGTAGATGGGAACACAGAGAAGATAAGATTGTGACCTCTTTATCGACCAAAAACAGACATGAGAGAGATGCAGCAAGAATCAGAGAAGAGCCAGGGCTGGGTTCTCGCCCTAGGCTCCGTTTCCCATTTCCCATTCCCCACCCCAGGCAGAAGCCTTATACAAGGCTTTCTATATTGGTGCTTTTAAAGCTGTTGCTGGTTGTTTTATCTAGACTGCCTTGCTGGTATAATTGATTTGGACTTTCTGAGCTCCTTAAATCCAGCACTTGTGAGAGGACAGGGTGGTTGGATGCAATCATTATGACCCCTGCTGATGGATTCTATTACTGTACATTTGGCCAGGGGCATTGCTGAGAAATGACTATAATCCTAAAACTTGCCACCGTCATGTGATTGAAACAATACTGCTTTCCAGGGGTAGAGAAATGAATTAGCCTCTACACAAAAGACTTAATGCAGGCAGGGATGTTATATAATACTATTTCTCAGTTTCACAACCTTATCTGACTAGTGGAAAGAAAAAGTCGCTAGTACCTAGTATTTCGCTGTGGATTGTCAGGTCTGTGCAGGGAAGTGTCCACTGTTGTTCCTACAGTGACGTGTATCATGATAGTGACTAAACAGATCATGTCTATTACAGGCATATTTGGTTGGCAGCCTTGGTCTGTCTCTTTTTTTTTCTTTTTTCTTAAAGTTTATTTATTTTGAGAGAGAGAGAGAGAGAGAGAGAGAGAGAGAGAGAGAGAGAATGAGTGGGGTAGGGGCAGAAAGAGAGGGAGAGAGAATCCCAGGCAAGCTCTGCACTGTGAGTGCAGAGCCCATCACAGGGCTTGATTTCATGAATCACGAGATCATGACCTGAGCCAAAATCAAGAGTTGGATGCTTAACCGACTGAGCCACCCAGGTGCCCCCCCCCCCCAATTAGTCCAGCTCTTTTTCTGTAGTTCCACACAGAGAAAAGTGGGCTAAGTTTCCTTTCTTTTGTATATTTAGTGTACAATGACTGCCCAGAACTCCACAGCTAGTGATATGTCATCAGTGGGTTGGGGAAACACTAGCATACTGTGAATTGCTTGGTGGAATCCAAACATTCCATTATATTGCCTTTATAAAACAACTCTTAGTTCAAAATTTTTAAGCATGTACAAAAGAGGAAGATAATATATTAACCACCATATCAATATTCTATAATATCAACACATATATTCTTATATAAACATTTATCGACATTCCAGTGTTCTTGTTTAATTTATACTGCCATGTTTTTTTTTTTCTTGACAATATTTTAAGCAAATTTCAGATGAATATTCATAGTATTTTTGGAGTGGTCCCACCAAGGAAACTGCTTGCATTTGCATGCTGTTCAAACACAGTCAACTAAAGATAGATGGATCTCTTATGAACACAAAAACTCATGGTCCTTTTGAGAATATGTGGTTCTCGGCCCCAAATGATATCCCCAGCCTACAAGAGCAAATTACTGGTCTCGTAGCCACCATCTAAACCGAAGTGACTCAGTGCCTGATTGGCCTTCTTAGGGACTGGTGGCAGTGTATGCCATGCTTGGGAGTTTTGCTATAACCAAGTCACCATACAAATGACCAGGATTAGATGGGAGCCCCGTAGCAAGAACTCGGAAGTAGTGTACCCGTCAGTAAAATAAGCCATGTCTTTTACCTCCGCTGTACCTTTCAACATAAATGTTGTAATCATAGTCTGAGAATAGTCTTTTTAAAAATTTTGTAAGGTTATTTATTTGAGAGAGAGACAGCGCAAGTGGGAGAGGGGCAGAGAGAGAGGGAGAGACAGAATTCCAGGCAGGCTCCGCACTGTCAGTCACAATGTCACAATGTCATGAACTGTGAGATCATGACCTAAGCTGAAACCAAGAGTCAGATGCTCAAATGACTGAACCACCCAGTTTCTTTTTGATGGAAACTCCTTGACTTAACATTCCCATCCTTCCGTGGACCATCTCTGAACCTAAGTCCATAAGTTGCAAGCTCATAGAGGCTTTATATGAAAATGGATGTCTTGGG